>NW_026915713.1:2811781-4123562 GCF_034315485.1 Pezoporus occidentalis | reverse complement strand
TTGGTCAGGTTTCTTCCTTGTTGTTGTTGGTGGTGGTGGTTTTGCTTCTTCCCACTATTTATTATATCCTTTTACACTGAAAAGGTCTTTGACCAGGTGCCCTTAATGGAGCAGATGATCTCTCCTTCTCCACGTCTTTCCAGAAACTGCAACGCACATCTTACTTTGGAGTGACAGAGTACCTAAATAAAATCAATTAAATAGCAAGACATCTCCCAGATAAGAGCAGTTCCTTAAAATGCAGTGTAAACTAGAAGTATTACAAAAAAAAAAAATCTCCAAAATTGAAGAAAATTGGCTTTTATTAGCTGAAAATATAACTAGGATGTCTCCTGGGTATTTGCTTCTTCTATGAGCCATTTCAGTCACTGCAAATGTCTTTGTTCCTGGCTTTTTGATAACCTCCATTCTTCAATGCACTTCTTTATGAGTTCATTATCTGAGGACTATAATTTAAAAATAACATGGATTGTATGATGCCCTGTTGTAAATGCCATAGGAGCACGTGTTGATGTTCTGCTTTAGCTTTTAGTCTCACAAATCAACCTGTTCTGATTTTTTTCTTCACTGTGAGAAAGATTTTTCTCTTTTTGTCTCCCTCTTTCCCATTTCCTTTTTTCTGGTGCCCATTTTGAATTTCTGAGGGTATGTATAAATAACATATAGCATCTATTCAAACAGTTGGGTTTTTTTCGTATTTGTGAAACATTTCATCAAGGGTGACTATGCTGCTGTTGAGAAAAATGAGGTTCAGAAAATTTTTTAAATCACTTGAAATCATATGCCCGTCCAACTGCAAATCTAGTGATCTTCCACTGAATTTTTTGTCTCACCACATGTCTGATATTTTATTCTGATATTTTATTCTGTTGTGCTTTCAATTGCTTGGGGGAAACTTCATCTTTGGCATAAAACCAAAGACTACATACTTAGGTTAGTTATCAAATTGATCATTGCTCATCTTGTTTGCATTTTTCATATTGGTACTTTCTGTTTTGAATGTTTAATACATCTTTTAAATTTGTTTTAATTCTATTTGTCTTTCTGACCTTTGGCTTTCTCATCAATGTTTTCTCTTTTACATGATTTTTTTAATTTGATTTTTGTGGGTCTTTTGGTTTTTTTTCCTCACTTCTTTTATCATTTTACCTTGTCTACTAGCTTGTTTTCTCTTTTCTGAATCTTCCCTGTAAAGGATAGATTTTCAGGCCTTGCTAGCACTGTTTGATCTAGTCTCCATAACATTTGCACATTCACCGTTACTTACCTATCCTTCCTAAAGTGTAATTTTAGGTGGGAAAATGAAGTACAGAATATGAATTTTGGCTTGGGAGGTTCAGTTTTGGCATTAAGAATAGTGCCAATTCTTAACAAGAGGGTCAAATGCAAGTTGACCAAGAAGTTATGGATCTTCTATCTTTGGAAGTTTTTGATGCTAAGCAAGATAAAACAGGAGTAGCCTGTTCTTCTTGGCAATAGTCCTACTTTGAGTGGGAAGGCTGGGTTTGAAGACCTGAAGAGGTCTTTTCCAATCAGATTTTCTATGATTTTATGCAGTCTCAGATTAAGCATGCAAACTACTGAAGGCCAGTGGGTGATGAACCCCAGCTGTGCACAAACCTGCTGCCAGGAATTCTGTGGTAAGTATTTGCAGGAAGCAAAAATCATTCTCCCAATGCAAATGGTGTAATTACTGTAAATATAAAAAAGATAATGATGACTTCCTGAAGTAATCTATGACTATAGCTTCCTATATTTAGAACCACAATTGAATGAGGGTAAACTGAAAGAGGAGGGCAGTAAGTTGCTATCAGTACAAACGTGTTAAAAGTAAACACAAAATGTGTTTGAATATTTTTATTTTTTCTTTAAATCTGAGGTGTCATTTTGAAGTTAAGAATAACAACCCCTCCTGTTCCTGAACCCCAGTTCTCTGAAATGTTAGCATGCACATCTAATTTCTGGGTTTTGAATAATTGCTCTGACTTTTCGTGATATTTTTGATATTATCAAGTGGCATATTCTCAGTGCCTGGGTACAGTGGAAAACAAGCTCCATTTACGTGCAGGCTAGAATATCTCCACAGCATCTACATCACATGGGGCTTGCATCTGCAGGAAACTTGCTGGAATAGGACAATGCATGAGGCATAAGAATGATCTTAATATGATAAACCCCCAGTACGACTGTCTCAGAGAGAGTAGGAAAAAAAAAAAAAAGAAATGAGGTAGCAAGAGATCAATACTTTTCTCTGGAGAACCCTGACAGCCGATACAGTATAATTTTCAAAGCTGCTTCAAATCAAGTACTATATGAGGTCATAACTCCCAAATACAAGTCAGTATTACTACAATGAATGAGAAATAATAATTCATTTAAATACCAGTAAAGTGTGTCTGTCAGAGTTGTAGATGGCAGTGCCATATTTTATATCAGACAATATCAGATCTTGTATAGCGTTTGACAAAATGCAGAAAAAGACTGATTTCTCAACAAATAATCTTAGTTTATTTCTTCACAGCTTCTTGATATAAAACTTCTGAATTTCTACTGATGAGATGCACAGAAATGTATTCAAGGAGCTGGCAGGAGTGTGCATTAAGCCACTTTCCATCATTTATCAGCAGTCCTGGCTAATTGGGGAGGTCCCAGGTGATCTGAAGTTAGCAAATGTGATGTCCATCTGCAAGAAGGGCTGAAGGGAAGATCCAGGGTACTACAGGCCTGTCTGACCTTGGTGCCTGAGAAGATTATGGAGCAGATCATACTGAATGCCATCACTTGGCACATACAGGACGACCAGGCGATCAGGCCCAGTCAACATGGGTTTATGAAAAGCAAGTCCTGCTTGACTAACTTGATCTTCTTCAATGACAAGTTGATGAGCTTAGTGGATGAGGGGGCATTGTCTACCTAGACCTTAGCAAAGCTTTTGACACCGTTTGCTACAGCAGCATCCTGGAGAAGCTGGCTCCTCATGGCTTGCACAGGTGTACTCCTCACTGGGTAAAAACTTGGTTGAACGGCTGAGCCCAAAGAGTGATGGTGAATGGAGTTAAACCCAGTTGGCAGCTCGTCAAAAATAGTGTTTCCCAGGGCCCAGTACTGGGGCCATTTCTTTTTAATATCTTTATCAATGATCTGGATGAGGGGATCAAGTGTACTCTCAGTAAGTTTGTAGATGACAGCAAGTTGGGTGGGAGTGTTTTTTTGCTGGAGGGTCGGAAAGCTCTACAGAGTGATCTGGACAGTCTGGATTAATGGGCCAAGGCCAAATGTATGAGGTTCAGTAAGGCAAAGTGCTGGGTCATGCACTTGGGCTACAACAACCATGCAACACTACAGACTTAACAAGGCTCACAGGAAAAAATTCTACACCAAAAGAGTTGTTGAGCACTGGAATAGGCTGCCAGGTGAACTGGTTGAGTCACCATCCTACAAGTGTTTAAGATGTGTAGATATCATGCTTAGGGACATGGTTTAGCAGTGGAATTGGCAGGGTTAGGGTAGCAATTATACTTGATGAACTGAAAGGTCTTTTCCAACCTAAATGATTTTAAGATTCAGTAGACTGCAGCCAGCTCAGTGTCACATTATTAGTCATGGGCTTTAAAACTTAAGTTGGGTGTTTAAGAGGACAATTATTTGCTTCACAAAGTCACTTCATCTACGTTTAACATAATATAGCAACTTTGACTTGCTGGACTCCCATATTTTGGGGGACTTAAATAATTGCTTTAGATATAAAGTAGATCAACCCAAAGACACTTTGTTAGGTGGAACAGTAAGACTACTTAAAATGAATAGAAGGAAAGGAATTGTCAGAAGGAAGGTTGAAAATCTCTTTAGTCGTGACTCATCAAAGTCTGTGAAAATCTATAAGTATCCTGTTAGTGTCATTATCCTCAATTTTGACTGAAGTTAAGCATATCATTAAGGGTTTTACTGAATTGGGCTTTTTGAGTTGTTATTATAATATGCACAGACACATATATTTATTTTTTGTATTTAGGTATATAACTTTCCCTTTGTTTTACTTACACAAAACATATAGTGTTACTGAAAATTCCCCAAACAAAAGTCTTTGTTTCAATAGGTTTTTATATTGCCTGTCAACCATAATATATTTTGTGTGAAGGCCCAGTTGCAAAAACTTCCATTTTGCCAGTCTGGGGCCATAACGATACTAAACATAAGGTTTTGAAGGAATAGAACGGTCCCAGAGGGCATGATGAAACATTTTCCACACAAAGGAACACATTTGCTTGACCTTTTTTTAGTAGAAACTGTTCAGCCTGGGCAGTAAGCTTTTTAATAGGTGTTATGACACTTTCTAAAGGTGTATTGAATCTTAAGTTAACATTTTGGTTTCATGGATTAAACAAACAAAAAAAAAGTTTGTATTCTCAGCTCTGGAAGCATAACTACTATCCACTTATACAGTGAAAGGAATCATAAGGAAAGAGATTAGATTTGAAGGTCAGACTACTGTAGATCAGCAATTGGCTGTTTCTGTACTTTTAAAAGAATACATGTGCAGTGCTTCATACGCGCACACTCTCTTCATGTTGATGAAGTTGGTTTAAGGCAAGGCATGATGTTGACCATCTTCAATTATTCAGTAATATTTTTGGCAATTTTATGTCACCTTCATAAGAAAGAAAATAACAAATTATCTTCTCAGATCAATGTTCAAACATGTTTCCATGAGAGATGGCATTTCTTGGCACAGAAGTAATTCTGCTAACTGAACCATAAGCTGGCTCCTAGTATTCATTTATTTGCAGTCAGTGATTGAATAGTTTCAAGATGATTTGAAGAGTATTGCTACCTGTTAAACAGGAAAATGTAAAACTTCCTTTTGTTCTTCCATGTTAGAGAAAATTAGAAACTGATTCATAACTTTTTCATTTGTCTAGTGATCCTTATGAATTATGGAGTACCTGAGGTCTAGGAATGCTGGGGCAATTGTAAAGGACATGAGCCCAAACAGTGAGACAGTGAGCACCATAGACAGGAAAATAAACCCTTTGTGGAAATTCATTTTCAGCATATGCTTTTCCTCCCATATTCCTCATTCATTCCACTGAGGTTGAAAATAATTTGACTGCTTCAGTAGACAATGAAAAGAAGTCAACACCATCTACTGATACTGTTCTGTCCTAGGTCTAGGTCTAGTTCTAGTGAATTTTCTGCACTGAGTGTTAGAAAAATTGGCTTTGTGCACTATAATAGCAGAACTACACTTGGCTTGCCTGAATTCTCGTAACCCTGCTCAATAAAGAATAAGTCCTCAAAAGTTAATTGCTCAGTGATGCTACACAGCTAATTGAAATTTTGTATGTCTTGGAAAACAACTGCTGAAGTTCCACATAACTACTGAGGGCATAGGGAATAATCTTGTATAGTACTTTTTTTGTTGCAGATTTCTCTTAAGCTACCAAAGAAATGCTGGGATCAATCCTCTAACTGATGTTCTATAGCCTGAATTTATTTATATGAGGAAGAGCAAAAATATTTTTTTTAAATGTTCATTTTCAACTGAAAAGCATCCAGTTAAGAAGAACTTCCTACATCCTTGGTTCAGTGATGCTTGGACTGATTACATTCTCTGTTAGTATTATGTATTGTGGTTTTTGATATGCCTAGATTACTTTTTTTCTGCCTGTAGCTATTAGTTAGATGCATTTGTCAATACGACTAAATAGACCTCTTTTATCAATTTCACATTTTTAATGCAGCTACTAATACATCTCTTGGTCATCTTTTTCTCAAGCTAAACAGCTTTGAGATCCTTTAGAGAATTACTATTAGGGTTATTTCACAATACTTAAGTCATTCCACATACCTTTTATGTATACTTCAACTTATCAACACTGTTTGGGAAGTGTGGGCACCAGAACAAATTGCATCACTAGGAAATTCATTTGCATTGCTACCAAGAACAAAGGAAGTATGATCTTTCTGATCCAGTATAAGATTTTATTATATTTATGCAGCAGAAGAATACATTGTTTCTTTTGAAATAAGAGTTCATATTCAGCTGATTGCCCATCACCCACGTCTAATCCCTTTCAAGATTTTTCCACTTTTACAATGTTTGTGTTGTCCCCATACATTAGTAATTTTTTTTGTTTTCTTCCAGAACTGATCGAAGTGTTGCATAGGATACAGTCAAGAACTCAACCTTAAAGAACCCAGTAGGATATTCACTCTCTAAGATTTCCATTTGTAGTTGCATATTGAAGCGTATTAATCAAGTTTTAACCTAGCTAATGTCTATACTGTTTATTTGCTTTTGGCTGAGACTCATTTTTAATAACTCATATATGTGAAAAAGCTTTGAAATTATTTCAGCAATGAACAGTTCTATTAATCTTATATTCTTATAGCTTTATCAGGTTCACAGAAGCCTACTATAAAAATTTGGGATATCTTAAAAAATAACTACTGTTATTGAAAACACTGTTATTAGACCAGTATACATATAAATGAGGAACCAAACTGGTTTGTCAACATCAGTTTTCTAGAGAAGTATGATGAACTGTGGCTGTTTTATTATTAATACCATTCTGTACTAACAATTTTATTATTGCTTTTGAGTCATTCTGACAGGTGTTTTAATACTTAGCTCATGCCAATTGCTTATCTGAACTCCTAACAAAGAATAGCCAATTAATAGATCTCAGAATTTACCACACTGTTCTCCTATGGAAATTCAACATAAATGACATAAGAATCTCCTATAGATTTTAAAATTTTAGGAAATAAAC
Organism: Pezoporus occidentalis; assembly: GCF_034315485.1. Lineage (NCBI taxonomy): Eukaryota > Metazoa > Chordata > Aves > Psittaciformes > Psittacidae > Pezoporus > Pezoporus occidentalis. Next base: position 4,116,789 of record NW_026915713.1, on the reverse strand, counting down.
TATAGAGATTCACTATACTTTAGGCATTTCTGTTCAATACTGTACTGCTTCTTGTTCAAATGGAAAGTACTGTATTTTTAAAGCATTTGTTATACTATGAAAATATTTTATTGTTTTCCCAAAGCCACAATACTTATTAGAAGAAAACACTTCATGGACAATTTCCTTTGGATATTTTTACCGTTTATACTGCTTTATCCTGTAAAAGGCGGTCCTATTTTTTAGGATTATGTAAATCTACACACACAAAACCCTGTTATTTTGTAATTGTCTGCCAAGTTATTTCTCCTTTTACTTTTCTTCCCTTATAATTTTTTACAGTTGTAAGTGTCTAATCTTTATGACTTACAAGGCTATTTTTGTTCTTTCATTTCTTAATTTTCTTTTGTGTTATCATTTTAAATGCATACTTTTTTACCTTCTTTCTAGACCACGCTACTGCTTTATTTTACCTAATATGCACATATCAGATTTTATCTATTGGATTATTAGACTACACAAATATTCAAATGAACATTCCTTGTTTCCTAGAATTGAAGGCTTTCAACTCAGAAAGATTACTTTGCACCAGCACAATGACACTTTGAAGTATAGTTCAAGTATGTATACATGTGCACTTGGGAGATACTTAATTTTACTTAGGAACATCTTTTAATATTTTTGAGATGGTAATCTATGGAATCAATCACCAAGACAGAGAGAGTTACTTTGGCAGTTTGAAGCATTTTAGCTGCCTAAAAATAGGGGCCCCAATCCTCATGGAATTATGTTAAATGACTGGAGGAACTGACTAAACTATCCCAATTTTCTTTCAGTATTTGGAGCAGAAGCAAAGAGAAAAATCTACATTTTCCACAATTCTGAAAAAGTATTAAGTAATCTATGAAGCAAAAATAAAATTAAAAAAAAAACAAAACAGTGTTGTGACTAAAATGCTGACTGCCACTAATGTAAGAAGCCAAACATGTAAAGATGACTGGAGATGAGAAAATGCCAGGTATCATGAGTGCTCTCTACAGCTTCCTGAGGAGGGAAAGTGGAGCATGATGTGCTGATCTCTTCCCTGGTATCTAGTGACAAGACATGTGGGGATGGTTCAAAGCAGCACCAAGGGAAGTTCAGACTTGACATAAGGAAGTATTTCTTTACCAAGAGAGTGTTAAAAATACTTTTAACAGGCTTTCTAGAGAGATGGTCAATGACCCAAGCTGGTCAGTGTTTGAGAGGTATTAGAGCAATGCCTTTAATAACAAGCTTTAACTTTTGGTCAGCCCTGAAGTGGTCAGGCAGTTAGGCTAGATGATTGTTATAGGTCTCTTCCAACTAAAATAGTCCGATCTATTCTATTCCATTCTAGTCTATTATTTTGTTTCCAGGCATTTGAGAGAAATGAAATCTAAACATTTTTTTGTTGAAATAATAAATACCTAAGGTGAAAAGTGAGTTTATTTTAAAAATAAGTCAATTCACCAACAGAGCTAGTAATTAGATTTCCATTTGCAACTGCTCAGTGATCAACTTCCACATTATATTTTATTTTCTGTCAGAATAAAGGCCAAGTATGTCCGTGTGATAGCACTGGTGCTAAGAAAAGTTCAATGGTGCAATGGTGGTATTGTCATTTGTTAGACCTTGTTAGAGACAAAGAAGACTTTCATATATTCAGGAAGCTCTATCCAAAGATCACATACAGGTATGTAAGACTAAGATGTAACTGACGCAGTCAATGATTTGTAGTGGTTTGCTGTTTGCAAAAAATTATTAAAAAGAAGTCAAGTAATTCAGTGAAACTGTTATCTTTTCAGTTGAATCTAAATATCAAAGCTAATGCTGAAACTTTTCGAACATTAAAAAAAATCCCAAATAGTCTACTCCTTTAAATATGGCTTTGAAGAACAAAGCTTGGGAAAGAAGAAAATTAGAGTTTTCCATTGATCTTTCTTACTATTTAGTAAAGTTTCAAAAGAAAAGCTGTGAAGACATGTTCCAGTATTTTGGGGACTGCTATCATAACAAATGTTACTTTGTTTTACTTTTGCTCGCTTTCCTCTTATTTTTCATACATTTTTATGCCTCCAAATAAAATAATTTCACACAATTAAGAAGCTTTTGATACTGAAGCAGTCATATTAACATGAATAAAAACAACTGCTAAGTGTAGGAAGAAAACCTTAGGTTACCCATGAGAATACACAGAAAAAGACTGCAGAGAAATATTTTCAGTTCTTCCGTCTATTATATCTGAGAGGGGGGAAAAGCAGTGTAAAACACTTGCCTTTAAAACATGGATGGAGCATCCACAAGAAAAAAAAAGAAGAATAAAAATATTTTTCCCTTACATACCCATGCCTTTCCTGTTATTGCTTGTGGAAACTGGGCAGATTCAGCAGCCTGAGTACACATCTTTGGAGATAATTGAAGGAGACCCTTTTGCTTCTTTGGCATTTGTTGAGGTCATAGATTTGTGTTCCAGCCTCTAATTTAAAGAAGTATTTTTATTTCAACATGCAAAGGACCTGAAAGCATACTTGATGGTCATTTAGCTGAAGGCAAGTACTAGCTTAAGCCTCATGAAGAGCTAAATGCATGAGTAGTACCTTGGCAGCCCAGGACAGGCAGCAGTTAGGACACTGATGGCATGGCTATCAATGGACAAGAGCACAGGCAAGGAGTTGATTTGGACGGAAGGTGTCAGAGTTCTGATCACATGCAGATGCCTTCACACAGCACTGCCAAGGCTGTTCATAAAGAGGTCGTCTGCAGGAAATAAAAGGGGCATAGCCTCTTCTAAGAAGCACTAAATAGCTATTGCATGCAAAGACCTGATAGAGTTAGCTGTGCATTTGAAAAGCAGCACTGACAATCTGCATGTCCTCAGCCAAGCCACATAAGAGTGGGCATAGTAGTGGATTTTTTTATCATAGTCTTGACAATGCTGAACTAGCTTTCTATAGGTTGACAGGATTTTACCATGGCCATTTGCCTTAATGCAAAAGCTATTTTCTCTGTGACAAGGTTCAGGGCTTGGATGTGAGCAACCGCTTTTTAGATACACGTTTCCATCACTATTCACATCTGAAGTCATGACCTGTTGCTGAATCTCTGGAGGGCAGTGCAGTTTCTGGTGTTGATAATGTACATGCAGAATAGCTTTGAGGAAGCAAAAATGAATATTTGCCTCCAGCAGTGTAATTGTGTTCTCATGTTACTATAGGCAGATTGATACAGCTCTGAGCCACCTGTTTAGAGCTGAATTTCCTGTGACAATATCATCATGGTCTTGTCACTGGCAGTGAAAATTTTTCCAGACACTTGCTGAGGCTACCATAAAAGCTTGTGCTCCTACAAGTACTTCAGAGTTCACTAACTTGATTGGCTTTACGTGCTGGCGCAGTGACATCAGTGTAGAAGCTGAAGGCTGTTAGCAGGCACGTAATGTATACAGGGTATCTCAGTGGCCTGTGCTGTGGACATGAAGCTGTTAGATTGGCACATTCTCGCTAGGATGATCCTCAGGAGCATACTAAGAGCACCAGGGACATAAAGCCCAGTTGTAATTTGCAGCCTGAATTCATCCTTCAGTGTACATAGTTGTCTACTTCACTTCGCTCACCTGCATTTACATTCCTTAATCTAGTGTTGTTTTCACATTGCTGAGAATTACTATTTCATATCCATTTTCAATAGTATTCTCCAGTACTATCTTTAGTCAGAACAAGAATTGTATGACCTGATTGGCTCTGTGCCAATAACAGATATAAACCTATCCCTAACGGACTAAGATGAGACGCACTATCCATTTCTAAGTTTCATCATGATTGACTGCAGCCCAAATTAGGCTGAGGCATTCAGCTGTATTTTATGTACACTCTTCAAGGGCAGCCTAAAATACCTTGTACTCTTAATTCTACTGAGTATATGGCTTTAAAAGTTTTTAAATTGAATTCTAAATTTAATTTCTTTAATGCAGCACTATCATTCTGTCACAGAAAGGCAAATATTTTTCAGAATGAGTTTATGTAGGGGGTTAAATATACCTCAGACATTCAATTTTGAAATGACCTTGCTTATGCTGTGTGGGAAGAAACATTTATTATGTGCTTGTTAAACTATGGCTGTGTGCTCAGCATTATAGGAGTCTGGGCCCCTGACTCCAAAGATTAACATAGTTAATGAAAGTCAGTGAAAATTTTACAATGTTTTTAGTATTATATTGATAAATTCTGTATAAAAATTGACTTACTACAAAGGAGCTTAATTTCACAGAAAAGATACTGAATCTTCCCATATTTGTGTTTCAGTAACCTAAGTATTTTAGAAATTATCTTAGAGCTTGGAAGTAATGTCTGAGTGATACTGAAAGTACTGTGTTTAAACAAATAGCACAAAAAAGCAGTAAACCTCTTTCAAGGGCAGTGTTGAGCTGTTTGAGCATCAGAGGTGAACATGATTAATGTTTTCTGAAATAATTTTACATAATGTATACAACTGAGGACACAAATATCTTTCTTTTTTATCTTTCATTTTTATCAATATAATGGAGTCTTTTTTTTCAAATTTCTGTTTATGACCTACTGGACATATTTTATAGTGCCATTTAGTATCACTGGTATGGTCACTATGCATTTTGCTTTTAATAAGTTTTAAACAGGCATTGCCATTCTGAAGGTTAGCTCTAAGGGTTATAATTTAGAGTTATCAGATTTACTTCATATTACATCATGAAAGGGAAACATGGCCTCAAACCATGACATTTAGATGGAAGCTTCAGAAACTCAAAGTCTGGAGTTTAGCAGTCTGATGTGGGGTTTTAATTCTGCCTGGTTTATCAAAAAGGTCACTTTAAAAAATTTAAATCTGAATTCACAGTCCTATTTCAAGTTACTGACAACTTTTAGAGGATTGCTCAGATTCAGGTTTTAGTAAAAAAATGTATCACAGGTTGAAATATGTTCTTACATTCAGTTCTAAAATCATTTTACAGTCTAGGAACGTTTCAGGGGGGCTAAATAAAAAAAGGTTTTAATTGTGGCAAAGCCAAAACTGCAGTTGTTTACGTGGAGTATTTGCTTCCTAAGTTGAAAGAGAGGAAAGAGATTGAGTCTGCAAGTGAAAAGCAAGCATCAGCATATATTGCACTGTTTAAAAGTCTGTGATTTAAGAGAAGGAAGAAAATAAGACATGAAGTAACGTAAATTAATTACAAGCTATTTCTTAAATTGAATCTTTCCTCCCAGCTTTGTTTGTAGATCCTTACATCTAGTAGAGGAGTTTCCTTGTTCTGTTGTGAGAGTTAGTAAGGATATTCAACAACATTATGATCCATATTTATGACCTCATAAAGACAACCTAACTGCATATTAGTACCGCTTCTGATCGTATTTCTTTAAGCTGAGTTTATAGAGGAATTAATCCTGCTGTGTGCATACACTGTAGTCAGATGCCATTGATCAAAAGAGCAAAGAGAATTTCTTGCACTCCTCTTTTAGTTATCTCTTGGTACCCAACTTCTGGCATTTATCAGTTCTTCAAACAGCCTTTGTTGCTTACCCATCTGACCTGACTGATTTCAAACAGTTAATGATGCCTGTCAGATTCTAGAGGTCTGTATTTCTGAGAAACAAAATATATGATTATTTGATGGGACATTGATGAATTAGTTTTTATATGATTTGTCTCCTTTCTGACCAATCCAATCAACAAATTATACTGTATGCTACATGCAAAAATTTATTCTGTAATTGTCTTCCTGTGGTCTCAGTCTCTAGACTATACAGCATCAGATGCTGTAACAATATTCTTCCCATAATGCTGATAAACAAGCCAGCTACTTCGTGATGAGGTATCAGTCAATCCCTGGTGCCTATAGTTAAAATTTTCTGTTCTTGGTGCCAGAAGTCAGCTAGTCATCACTGATTTGCTGTTAGCTGTGCTTTCTGATACATCAGTGGCAACAAGCTATAGATGTATACAGACTGAGGCAAAATGGTTGTACTAAAGGACATTTGCTGCCTCTGGACCTTAAGTCTTCAAGAGAGGTCTTCCAGGCAATACGTGAAATATTCAGTTGTACTTGAGATGTCATTTGTCTATGTTCCCTTATATTTTGCTGTTGCTGAGTATATTGCTCTGTATTTTATCTTTATGTGTTTTTCTAATACAATCACTACATTTTGAGTTAAAAGATTACCTTCTAGCTCTTTCCTTTGACCAGTGATTTGTGGAGATTAGAAACTCACTAATCATTCACACCCCATGATGATGGGTGTAGCCTGTACAATCAGACAGATTACTGGAAATGTATATGAAATGCAACATAAAGCATATTTAGATAGCAATTGAGTGTAAATATTTCATAGCAGAAATCAGATGCCAAGTCTGAATACTTCCATCCAAAAGCCTGATTGCATTTTTCAAATTAATGTCTCTTTAGCAGAACATAAATGATTTAAAAATAAAATGAATTTAATGCAGTCATCCCATATAATTCTTGGTTTACATATCTATGCAAATTACCCTCTTACTAAATCAGATTACTAACTTCAGACACAAGAAAAATGCATATATTTAGAAACTTGGTGTGCTAATATTAGATTTCAAGTTACCTCTTAGGCTAACAAAGAGATAACTTTTCCTTTGTAAAGTGAAATAACAAAACATTTTCTAAGGAGGTCCCACAGAGGACACAGAAAATATCATATCCCAGTCTAATTGTAGTTATCTTAAGCTAGTTTCTTTTTTTCTTTTTATTCTGCACTGGGACAATATTTATACTTATAAACTAACAGGCATTACAAATGCCTTGACCTAATGTGATATAATGGATATATACGTATGTTTATACAAACACATATACCTGTACACATATGTGCATGTATATATTTATGTGTGTGTATGAGCGAATGGCTTTAATTGCATCCTTGTGTATCAGAGCAAGCTGAAGTTGTACTGCTATTCTCAACATGATCTCTGCTAAGAAGATACCCAATTTCAGGTAATTCAGTTTAATATACATCTGGTCATATCTGTTTCTGAAGGAGCTAAACTAGTACCTTGCCAGAGGAGCATAACAAATGTAAGTCTATATCATATGTAAACTCAGATGAAAATGTATTTTAATGCTTTAATCTAAAATATAAGCGTTTTGTAGTGACATTGTAATTCTGATAATTTGTGAGGGACAACCGCTCTGCTACATATTTGCCAAGTAAAAATGTGTAAGAGGGTTAGCATTATGTATTCTATAGATAGAGGGAAGAATAAACATTAATAAAAACATGAATAATTATATTATCATTGTTGACTACCAACCACTTTTCCACATGACTTGTTACCTAGCCCCTAACGCACAAAGTGGTTTAAACTGCTACATCCTTCCACAACCCGTTTGTCCTTCTGTCTTTGGCTCCCACCCTTCATACTAATCATAGAATCATAGAACACTTAGGTTTGGAAAGGACCTTAAGATCATCTAGTTCCAACCTCTCTGCCATGGACAGGGACACCTTACAGTAAACTGTGTTACCCAAAACACCATCCAACGTGGCCTTGAACACCACCAGAGATGGAGCATTCACAACTTGCTTGGGCAGCTCATTCCAGTGCCTCACCACCCTCACAGTAAAGAACTTCTTCCTTATATCTAAACTTCCCCTGTTTAAGTTTGAACCCGTCATCCCTTGTCCTATCACTACAGTCCCTAATGAAGAGTCCCACCCCAGCATCCCTATAGACCCCCTTCAGATACAGGAAGGCTGCTATGAGGTCTCTACGCAGCCTTTTCTTCTCCAGGCTGAACAGCCCCAACTTTCTCAGCCTATCTTCATACGGGAGGTGCTCCAGTCCCCTGATCATCCTCTCGGCCCTCTGGACTTGTTCCAACAATTCCATGTCCTTTTTATGTTGAGGACACCAGAACTGCATACAATACTCCAAGCGAGGTCTCACAAGAGCAGAGTAGAGGGGCAGGATCACCTCCTTCGACCTGCTGGTCACATTCCTTTTGATGCAGCCCAGGATATGGTTGGCTTTCTGGGCTGCAAGCACCAGATCATGTTCATTTTCTCATCAACCAACACCCCCAAGTCCTTCTCCACAGGGCTGCTCTGAATCTTTTCTCTGCCCAACCTGTAGCGGTGCCTGGGATTGCTCCAACCCAGGTGTAGGACCTTGCACTTGGCATGGTTAAACTTCATGAGGTTGGCATCAGCCCACCTCACAAGTGTGTCAAGGTCCCTCTGGATGGCATTCCTTCCCTCCAGCGTATCAACCGAACCACACAGCTTGGTGTCATCAGCAAACTTGCTGAGGGCGCATTCAATCCCACTGTCCATGTCACTGACAAAGATGTTGAACAAGACCGGTCCCAACACCAATCCCTGAGGGACGCCACTCGTTGCTGGTCTCCAGCTGAACACGGAGCATCACTCATAACTCTTTGTGTGCGGCCATCCAGCCAGTTCTTTATCCACAGAGTGTCGTACGCTTTGCCCAAGTCCAGGTAGATGACATCAACTGCTCTACCCCATCCATCAGTTCCGTAGCCCCATCATAGAAGGCCACCAAATTGGTCAGGCAGGATTTCCCCTTAGTGAAGCCATGCTGGCTGTCACCAAGCACCTTGTTGTTTTCATGTGCCTTAGCATGCCTTCCAGGAGAATCTGCTCCAAGATTTTGCCAGGCACAGAGGTGAGACTGACTGGTCTGTAATTCCCCGGGTCATCCATTTTCCCCTTCTTGAAAATGGGGGTTATATTTCCCTTTTTCCAGTCATCGGGAACTTGACCTGACTGCCATGATTTCTCAAATATGATGGCCAGTGGCTTGGCAACTTCATTTGTCAGCTGCTTCAGGACCCGCAGATGGATTTCATCAGGACCCATGGACTTGTGCACTTTCAGATTTTTAAGATAGTCTCGAACCAGTTCCTCTCCTACAGTGGGCTCAAGGTCTTCATTCTCACAGTCCCTGCATCTGCCTTCCAGGACTTGGGTGGTGTGGTCAGAGCATTTGCTAGTGAAGACCGAGGCAAAGAAGTCATTCAGAACCTCAGCCTTCTCCAAATCCTGTGTAGCCAGTTCTCCTGAGAGCTTCCTGAGGGGGCCTATGTTGTCTTTAGTCTGTTTTTTATTCGCTACATACCTGTAGAATCTCTTCCTGTTATCCTTAAGGCCCCTAGTCAAGTTCAATTCTAACTGGGCCTTAGCTTTCCTAACCTGGTCCCTAGCTTCCTGCACAACATCCCTGTATTCTCCCAGGCCGCCTGTCCTTGCTTCCACCTTTTATAAGCCTCTTTTTTCATTTGAATTTTCCTCAGGAGCTCCTTATCCATCCAAGGAGGTCTCCTGGCCCTCTTGCTGCACTTCCTTCTGGTTGGGATGCAGCACTCCTGAGCTTGCAGCAGGTGATCCTTGAATATCAACCAACAGTCTTGGCCCCGCTGCCCTCTAGGGCTATATCGCATGGAACCTTACTAAGCAGGTTCCTGAAGAGGCCAAAGTCTGCTCTTTTGAAGTCCAGGGCAATGAGCTTGCTGCACGCTCTTCTCACTGTCCTGAGGATCTCGAATTCGACCATTTCATGATTGCTGTATCCAAGGCTGCCCTGGAGCGTCACATTTCCAACGAGCCCTTCCCTGTTGGTGAGCACGAGGTCAAGCACGGCACCTCTCCTTGTCGGCTCCTCTATTACTTGCAGAAGGAAGTTGTCTTCTACACAATCGAGGAACCTCCTGGATTGCTTGTGCCGGGCCGTGCCATCCTTCCAACAGATGTCAGGGTGGTTGAAGTCTCCCATGAGAACAAGGGCCTGCGAGCATGAGGCTTTTCCTACCTGTCTATGGAGTGCTTCATCCACAGGTTCTTCTTGATCAGGCGGTCTGTAACAGATCCCCACAGTAATGTCTCCCATCGCTGTTTTCCCTTTAACCCTGACCCACAAACTCTCTGTTGACTGCTCCCCTGTCCCCAGACAGTTCCGTACTCTCCAGCCTATCCCTAACATAAAGGGCAACTCCCCCTCCCTGCCTGCCAGGCCTGTCTTTTCTAAAGAGTCTGTAACCTTCCATTCCAACACTCCAGTCGTAGGAGCCATCCTACCATGTTTCTGCTATGCCTATTATATCATAACCCTGTAGACGTGCACACATCTCTAATTCCTCGTTTGTTCCCCATGGTACAGGTGTTTGTACAGAGGCATCTGAGCCGAGCTCCAAATGAAGCCAGCTCATTGGCTGGAGTGGCTGGGATATCTCTACAATGCTCTGAGCGTCTATTATAGGTTCTGGCAACTGACTGGGTGTGTTGGGATGGAATGATGCCCCCCTCCCCCCACACATCTAGTTTAAAGCCTCCTTGACCAGTCTGGCCAGCCTCTGACCAAAACTGCTCTTTCCCTTCTTTATCAGACCAGCTCCACCAGACCCTACTAGACCTGGCCTGCTAACTTGGCTCCCGTGTTCAAGACACCCAAACCCCTGACTATGGCACCACCCTTTTAACCATTTATTAACCTGGGCGATCCTCCTAGCCTTTTTAGTGTCCTCCCATGTATCCTGGAGAATTGATGAAAAGAATATCTGAGCTCCAGAGCCCCTAACCACCTCTCCCAGGGCTCCGTAGTCCTTCTTTATGTTCCCCAGGCTACTGCTATCTATATCCCTAGCACCCACATGTATCACTAGAAGTGGTTAATAGTCCATGGGACTTACTAGAGCAGGCAGCCTCTTTGCAACATCCCTGATCATTGCCCCCGGTAGGCAACACACCTCCCTTGAGGCAGGGTCAGGCCAACAGACAAGTGCTTCTGTCCCTTTCAAAGTAGAGTCCCCTACTACTACGACCCGCCGCTTTTTCCTGGCAGCACCTGTAGAGATCTTCTTTACCAGGGCATCAGCCGGCTGTTTCTGGTGTGGGTGCATTTCCTCATTAGCCCCCTGCAGGACAGCAAAGCGGCTCTGCATGGGGACAGGGGATTTAAGAGGAAGCTCCTTGCTTTTAATTGTCCTCTTCCTCCTTTTTTTGTTGTTTTTTTTTTTGTAACTAATTCCCAGCTTCCCAGGTTAACAGCCTCCTTCTTTCCTTCATGAGCTAGAGGGGAAGCTCGAGGCCCCTGCACAGTTTAGGCCTGGAGCAAGCATTTCTGCTTCCTCTCAGCTTCCCTGACATCTTTCAGCCTATTAATAGTATCCTGCAGCTCAGCCACCTGCTGCAGGAGGACCTCCACCAGGGAGCACTGAAAGGCTAGTCTGACTTTTTTTCTTTTCTCTTTTTGTGGGGTTTTAGCCCACTTAAATTTTTCATACATTAGCTAAATACATGAGCATAGTTTGAAGATACTGATCAGTGTGTGCTATGGAACACTGAAAATTCCAATGGAAACAGGACACAACTAGATCAGACATTTTCTTTTTCCAACTTTTTCCAAGTCTAGTGCAATTCAAAAAAGAACAAAACCTTCATGTATATGACATCAGAGATGTTACATCCATTACTCAAATCTCTTGAGATTCAAAGTATATCTCTGCACAGCTTAAGCCTGACTACAGTGACTGGGGCGCATCTTACTGGGTAAGAGGGCAGCAATGATAAATTGCTTCTTGCAAAATGAGTCACACTCAGGCAGCAAACACAGCAAGAGTCCAAACAGTGATCAAAAGGCAGCATGGCTCAGTATAATACTGCTTAGCAATTCCAGGCTGTGTTGAGCAGGTTAGAAATGGTAATGCCACAGAGTGTGGCAAAGACTCTCTTTACTCCCCCACCACAGCATAATATGGGTTTGGTGACCTAGTACTGCTTATTCCAATCATGAAATACTTGAACGTTAGATTTTGGCAGTTCTCTAACAAGTCCATTCCCTATTAAAAAAATGAAAAAAGGATGCTTTTTTCCTTTTTTTTTTTTTTTTTAATCTCCCAGGAGTCAGGATGAAACAGAAAAAATGTGGTTTCACTGGCTACACCTAAATCTAGCTTGACATTATAAAATATGACAGCCTCTCTTCTGGCAGATCTCTGAGGTTATCTACACTAGCCAGCTTGTCTGCTTTACTAAGCAGAGTAGAATAGCCCTAATATTTTTATAAAATAAGCTGAAATTGAAGGAGTGCAGTACTTATGTTAGATGAGTTAATAAAACAGTTAGTATCGATTCATGCTTCTTAGAAAATACATTTTAAGTCATGGTCTAGTATGGACAGTGATCTGTGAAGTCTGCCGGCTACTTCAAGCAACAGTTTCTCTTATGGCATATATTTGAAGGTTTCTTTTGCTAAAAATTTCTATCACTGCTACCACTGATTTAGTGCTACTTCTGATAACAAGAATAAAGGTGTTCATATGGCCAAGACTTTAGGAGGTACTCTCATACTTTCAGCACAAAACAAATTAACAAAAGTGTGAATCAGATACACAGTATCTTCCTGTGACTATCACAGGAAGTCATCTATACCTAATGCCCATTTGCAGAACTATTGTTGCTGTAAGAATGAATACTACTAACATTTTGAGCATATTCATGTCACTGGTAGCTTAACACTGAACTTAAGTATGTATGTCAGCTGGCTAGTTTTCCCTTAATCCCTTCAAAATCAATGGAAAGAGTAGAACTGAGGCACCTAATATTGAGATGAGAGCTGAGAACAGATCTCCCCCAATAACCTCAGATTCTGCATTTTGCATCTTTCAATTCTTTCTCCCCAAAACCTAATTTTTTTAAAAATTGTTCTCAACCCTGTTGATCGGTTGTTTTATTAATTATCAGCTTTTCACCAAAATATTCCAGATTGTCTCTTGTACAGCTAGTTTGCTCTCTCCTGATTCTTCTGCTTAGTTTCCTACAATTTTGTTAAAGGGGTCTCTCCTGAATTTATGAGTTAGAGGGTCTTGGGTAGTTTAGGCTAGATATAAGGAAGAAATTCTTTACTGTGAGTTGGTGAGGCTCTGGAACAGGGTGCCCAAGAATGTTGTGAATGCTCCATTCCTGGCAGTATTCAAGGCCAGGCTGGACAGAGCCTTGGGTGAGATGGTTTAGTGTGTGGCATCCCTGTCAATGGCAGGGGGATTGGAACTAAATGATCTTAAGGTCCTTTCCAACCCTAACTGTTCTATGAGTCTATGATACTATAATCGTAAATGAGGAAAGATAGGTACTGTATCTTCATAAAACTCTTAGTAAGAACCCTGGAATCTCAATGAACTTAAGGAAGATTACTTTTCAGAAGACAAATGCATTTTATAAATTTCTCATTTGTATTAGCATTCTCAGAGATTTATTCCTTAAGAATACTTTGCTCCTGAACTGCTTTCAAATTTTATTAAATCGGCTATGAATATTTTACATAAATTTTTGAAATAGCTTTAACTGAGAGATATTCCATGTGAGTGCAATAGTAGTATGATATTATTTATAAATTAGAAACATAAAACCAGCATATTTCTCATGTGCTAATTACTCAAATTTTAATATTAATTATAGTGAAAACAAATGCTAGCAACATGCTAACTGTGTTGATCTTCGGAACTGAAATCCTGTTGTAGGTTACTGACCCGCAAAAAGCGAATCAAAAGGTTATTGTCTTGACATTATTAATAGAAAAGGGTAGCATTCAATGTAATATTCTTGGACTGTGGTTGTGTCAGATTTATGACTGAATTGCTAATTTAATTATCAAAGAGATAAAAGCATTTGGAAAGAAGAAAAAGAAAGTTGTATTTTTTTTTCCTTTCTGACACCTATTCGCATTTCAGAAAATTTTCCAATGAGACCATATTTCTGCAGCCAATAAAAAATTAGTTTTATTATTGATTTCTCATTCCCTAAATGATCCACAGATTTATATTTTATTATAAATTTCTGTAAAAGAAACACATACAACCTGAAATTGCCTAGTGCTTTTAAACAATTTTCCATCCAGAACACAGAACTTCCCTTAAACTGTTTAGTCACTCTGATCATGTATTCTATACATGGCATTACAACACTATGCATTTTATGTTGGCATCCTTAGTAATAAGTGCAGCAATCACTAGCCAATGGTCTGTCAGGACAATTGGGGTGGGTTTTTTGTTGTTTTTTTTTTTTGTTTGATTTTGATGGACATGTATAAAATCTAGTTCTATACTCATGCTAAATGCTCATGTAGAGCATGTCTCCAAGCACCACATTTCTCCCAGCTATCTTATTTTATTTCTGTGGGAGTTTTGTAATATTCAACAGTGAATAAGGAAAAACAAAATTTGAAACTTCACTGAATTCTGTCCATTGTCAGCCCTAAATATGTCATGAGCCCTGTAAGAAAAAATTATAATGAGTGACCACGTTATTAATGATTGCACTTCAACTTAGAATTGTGTATGTATTAAAAACTAATCCTACTTCATCCTGCCTCGTGTTTAACCTTTCAACTTAAATAATTGCTACACTTCAGTGTGTTTGTATTTACGTACATGTGAGAGTACCTCAAGCACGAATAAAAGACCATAAAACTATAATACTGTATGTGATAACCCAATTTACTAATTCTCTTTATGGGATAAAAAGTAAATAAAAAAACCCCGGCAAATCTCTAGACTGCAACATATAATGAATTTTTATTATGTGACTAAGTAAATCGATTGACAATCAACAAAAACCAATAATCAATAGGCCTATTTATAGGCCCAATCATCGTTCTATTTATAACTGAAAAGTTACAGTTCTTGTGCTGGGTTTGCAGCACAGACTACAAGTTCATAGCAGTATGTGCCTTTTCAGAGGCAGCTACCCACTTCTATAAGTATACACTATATAGATAGTTGCAAATTTCATATACAGTACATACATATGTAGTATGGTGTGTAAAACTATCATTAAAGAAAGTGTCATTGAGTGTATACATGCAAGAATCTGAACCAGGCAAGCTTGTACACCATAACTTTATGATAAGGAATTGCAGGCAAGAGTTCATTTACAAAGATAAGCATAAATATTCATTTACAGTAACAAGAATGTTTAAGTGTAGATAAGTAAATATGTACACTCAAACTTCTAGCTGATCACCCTTTGATAATACTCATGAAAAAATCCGTAACTAGCTGTCACGAAGTTATTCTGGCAGATATTCAGCCAGTTACTTTGAAAACGTTGCCTAGAAACTTATTTTCTCTTCTTTCATAGCCGAAATATAAATAATTGGGATTTTCAAGTCATAGTTTTATTTTAGTCTGCAGGGAAGAGATGTATCTGCTTAAATTTTGATTGCACTTTGATTGGGAGACTCTTCTAACTGGTAGCATTTCAAATGATGGGTAGATACTGCCCAGAAGAATGAATGTATCTTCTTCAGTTTGGTACTTCTGTATCTTCTTCAGTCTGGTACTTCAGGTGATCTAGAGAAACATTCAGGAGTAGACACTTGGTTGTCCCAGACATCGGTGTTGCATTCCTTAAAAAAGAGTATTTGTCACTGAAAAGGTTCAAATGTTGTCACCAAAGACTTTTTAAAGGTAATTTTATATTAGATGGCCAGGGAATTGAATTTCAGGCTGTCTCATGTAAATATTTCTTGGAAGAGCAGCAGCCTCCTCTTTCCTCCTGTCCTTATGCAGTGTCATTTTGTTTCTTGCCTGCAGAGCAGCTGAGATTCAGTATACAAGGGGAAGAGACACTAGGTGATGGGTAGAGGTCGAATAGAGTTTTGGATGTCCTCAGTGTAAGACAAGAGCTGGAGAGAGCCATCCTGTCCCATCCATCCTTTGTCTGACTGCTTTCATGAAAGTGGCAGCACCATTTCATGAATGACTCCAGCTGCCTGCACTTTGTACAAGACTGTTCTTGTGCGTCAGTTATGCGTTAACTAACACCTTGCAATTAGATGTGTTTGCCTGTGCTTGCGTGCTGAAGTTGGCTGTCCAGACAAATCTCAGGCTGACAGGCAAATGCCTCATGAGCTTTAAGTGGATCAGGGATAAGGTGACTTCAAATGACTGTGTTTTCAAGGTGGAACTTTTTTTTTTTAGTTATTCTTCAGAATTTTGTCAAATTTTATTTTAAGCATGAAAGAAGGTGCCTTGAATCTCACTTCTCATTTGTCTTAAGGTATGTCCTTGTGCCTTTCCATAGACCTGGCTGTTCACTTAGGTTTGTCACCTCAGCTCATGCTTCTGTGTGGTCTGGTTGCAAATAAATCAGGACACAAAATTCCTATCTTCGTAATGACATAGAGGGATTTTTTTCCTCAGAAGAACTTAATCTTAAATAAATTTAATGTGACATTTTATTCATAATCATGCCATACCCCTCAGAATTCAATTGAAATTATTTTATTGAATGAATTTTTTTGTATTCTCATAATTCAGGGTCTATATGTTTTATTCTGAGAAAAATACTGGTGGGCTGTGGGATCTATCACAGGCAAACAAATGAGCAACTGATACTGACAGCAAGCCACAAACTCTGTTTTATCTTCAAACACCATTTCGTTTGCCAAAAGGGAAAAGAAGACCACATTGTACCTACCCTTTCTCTCTGCTCTCCACGTGCAGACAAAAGGTAAATAAAAAGAGTCCTACAAAAGGCTAAAATGGAAGGTTGCTAATTTTGGTGACAGACTTTTCTGGCTGTTCTGAGCAAGCCCAGGGCATGGGACTGCTCTTGGCTGGTGGCCAGGCCATAGCTCCCAGTGCACTCAGCCACCCGGGTTACAATTATGAGGCTGGTATGTGGGGACAAGACAGTGAAAGGTAAAAAAACAAAGCAAAGCAAAAAGGGACTTGAACAAATTCCCCCTGGCATTAAGAAAGGAGAATAACTACATCATGTTGGATTATGGCTGATGCCTCTTTTTTAGTTTCCCCTAAGGGAAACTGTACCCTTTGGTGCTCCTGTTTGAGCTGGAGCCAAGCATTGCCGATTGCTTGTCACCTATCCAGGCTCCCCTTGGGAAGCAGTCTTGTGGCACTCCTGCTGTTGTTGATCAATGTCTCCACTCACCCCAGCCTCCTTGGCTGCCTTGTTCCAATGGCTGATGCAGCTGCCATGGAAACTGCAGCAAAGCCCTAAATTGCCACACTCTGGCATGGAAATTGTGTTTTGGAGTCCAGCTGTCCCTACTGAGCTGTCTGCTGTCTTTCTTCCTCTGATCCTAACTACCACTGTGTTTTTGATGTATGACAAGGGGAAAGTGGAGTTAATTGCCAGCCACGAGCAGAAAGGGGGAGTTCACGTGGCCAGCTAATATGTAAAAGCAGTGTTACGTGCTGAACCTTGAATATTATATCTGGGTGGAAAATCTTTCTCTGTAGTGTTGCAGTCCTGTGCTGATTGTGAATAAAGTATGGATTTGATTTGGATATCTCATTGCTGGATCTGTGCATGGCTCAACTATGTCTTTCCCTCAAAGGGTGAGACATAAACCAGTGATTTGTGGTTTCAGGAATGGGCTATTTAAGAAATTGAGAACTGCAATGAAGTACTTTAGAGAATATTCTTCAAAATCATCAGGTGAACTGTAAAATCCTGGAAAGTTAATGTAGAAAATTAGAAACTTTGAACCAAATCTGTCATTTATCTTTAGAGAAGGCAAAATCACATGGACTCAGTGTATGGGATTCTCATGTGGAAATCTGATGTCAGATGTCTGTTCCTGCCTATTCAATGCTACCTGCAACCTCCTAGTGGAGGAGGAAAAACAAAGAAAGATGGGCATCAAAGTTTCCCTAGGGTAGAAGTGGGAAAATCCTGAAAGAGATTAAACACATACAGCCAGAAGGATCTGTAAAAGTTCTCTTCTGCTTTCTTAAAACCTATTTACAGTAAAGTACACATGGTGGCTTGTGCATCATGTAGATTTTTTCATTGCTCATACAGTAAGGAAGAGCTAGGAGAATAACTAAAATGCAATGTGAATCATGCTGTAGAGGAAGACGTCTTCACTGAATACTCTGTAAGGCCTGATAATGTTCCATTGTCATTCTTTCCTGTTCACTGCAAGAACTCCATCTCTCAGGTTTCAGAACACAACAAGTGAGAGGGAACAGAAGAATGAGGAGATAGTTGGAGTCAAGCTGGAAGCCAGAGGTGTCCACTGTTGATCCCATGAAGGACATTTCTGTAACCTTGCTGAGTAACTTCTCTTACACGATATAGTAGTGTAAGTTCCTAGATGGGCTATGATGCAACAGTAGCAAACTCAAGAGTCATTTGTTACCCGTATGTGACTGGGATATTGTAGTCTTCAGGTTTATTAATTTTCCTGTTGGAAACTTGTAAACCTCATACCATTCCTCCCTTCTTAGTACAGGTCAGAAACATGGCTAAAGATGGTAGAGAGAAAAAGTGATAGTAGTTCTTTGAATCATTTCCATGAACCAATTTGATTCCAGTTCCAGCTGCTGGGTGAGTCCCAGACAGGTTTCTTGCAATACATCTACTTTCCTGGCAGAAATGTGGCTACTGCTTTTGCCGGTCGTTGCTTAGGGCCCTAAATCCAGTCATCTTCTGAGCAGCCAGCAGGCATGCTGCCTCCAAGCTGTGGGCTTTAGGTCTACCGTTAGTAGCTCTTCTTGCTGTCATGCAGAGATTGAAATTTGGGATTTTTTTTTCCAGAATTTAAATGGAATCAAATTTCTGTACATTTTGAGCAGTGAGCAGAACTGTCTTTCTCATACCACATCCAGCTGCAATTATGTTCATGTCTATTCTTGTTTCTCTTCTTTTTTTTTTAACCATATGTTTTTTTCTTTTTATAGCTGTAATGATTCAGGTCTTCCTCCCAATGAACATGTCCCATAGGCTCTGATTTTTCCCCTCAGCAGGCAGTACCGGGAAGGATCCAACTCAGGTTGTTTTAAGTCCACCTAGGAACACTCATTGCCTTCAGTAAATTTACCCATTTGATACAGTCCTAGTTTTGATGATATGAAATTTGTTCCCAATGTTTTAAAAAATTTCTTTTTGTAGTAACTAATGTGGTTTCAAGGAATATTACAGTGTCTTAGAACTGCCTGTTAAGCTAAACTCTTTGGTCTTTGAAAATGAAGCAGTTAACAAAGTTGTAGTTGTAAAAAAGGCTAAAAGTTGTATTGAAGTCTATAAAACAACATGAGGCCTGTGCATTATTTTTATTTCTAACTTCCAGCTATTGTGCATGTAACTTTCTTTCCTGCTTACGGTAGCCTTGTATATATGTGTTTTAGTGAAACACAGAACTTCCATGGAAATTACCTGGGAAATGTCGAACATATTCTGAGGACCCCAACCAGCCAGTTGTTCAGATAGCAAGAGCTGATACAGGCAGTGATTACTGCTGAATCTTACACAAAGGTGGTCCTGATTATTTCTAATTGGGATGCTAGACTGGATAGTTTCTTTGCTAGAGGAAACTGTTATTGATGAAGGAGATTCAGCAGACAATATAAAAACTGCCGCTAACTGTTGTGCTCCAGTCAGTCAACTTCCAACAGCACTACAACTTTGACAAAATGGACATGCCTATCCCAGCAAGAGTCAGAAACGTGGTAAACCTTTTATTCTGTTATCTCCATATAATGAATTTACATTGCAAATATTCAAGAAAAACACATAGTGGCAGTAGCTATGCAAATAAAATGTAGGTCCTCAACAGTGAACTAATGCTAAAGGATTACTATAGTAATATCACATAATTCAAGTTTATCCGTACTAACATGCAATATAGAGACGTCTTACTTTTTGCAAATTTTGTTATTTTTTTTTCCTGGCAAAAAAAAACCCAACCTTTTTGATTTGTCAAATGGACAGAGAATCTTACTCAAAAAACTATTACTTTCAGCACTTCAGTGTTTTCTTGTTCACATGTTTACATATACTTTGGCTTTTCTTGATACCTTGTGCTTTAAATTCTGAATATGAGAATTTGATATTGTTTTAGCAGAAGTAAATTATAAGTATCTTACCTATAAATCTATTTAACTAAAGAATTAGGTTTTATCTAGATTAATTTAGGTTTTGGTTTTGATAATTCTGTTATTGTCGTATGTTAGAATCATAGAATCATAGAATAGTTAGGGCTGGAAAGGACCTTAAGATCATCTAGTTGCAGCCGCCCTGCCATGGGCAGGGACACCTCACACTAAACCATGTCAACCAAGGCTAAACCATGTCAACCAAGGCTGGGTGTCAATCAATGTTGATTGAGTAGAAAACTGAGATGTAAATTAACTATGTCTCACATATAACTAAAGTGTTGTTTAGCCACCAAGATTAAATGAGATTAAATACCATGCTCAAAATTCTTTGCACCAGGGAAGCAAAGATGCAGCTGAGCCTGAAATGGACAAGAGGTCTTAGAAATGGGGATCTGGGCTAGCAGGATAGGTGCAATAAAATGGAAAGAATGAATGCGAGAAGATTCCTTTCTTGTGAAAATTGCATCTTTGGACTGTGAATATTCTCTATGCGGCATTTTGAGTTAAAGCACTCCTAAGATTTTTGGAAACCCTTGGTGCTGAATGTGCAAATGCACAATGTTGTATATATTGAGAAAACTGAGTTCCATATACAGCAAGTCATCAGTCTGAAATATTAGATTTCACACCTATAAGAGCTGGTAATTGTTCCCAGTACTGCCTTTCAAGCATGGTTTTGTGTAGCCAGTAAGATAGCAGAATTTGAAATAAGGAAGGACATGTTTTCCATCTTCTTGTTCCTTCTTGAAAATAAATGTTGGGATAATACTTTGTTAGCAAAAACTTTCCAAAAGGAGGGCATGTGTGACTAACAACAGGCGTGCCCCTTTTGCTGTCAGAACCTGCAACATCATAGGCAAAAATAGAGATTGGTTTTGAAGATGGACTTACAAACATACACTTCAGTGATATAAGGCATATACTATAGAGTTTTCTATAAATTTCTGCATATTCAAAATTAGGTACTACCACTGGTGGTGAGGTGTTTTGCAGAATACTGTGGCTTCCTCTGACTGAAACTGGAGAAGCCCTCTGCAGGGATAAAAAGATATGGGATGGGAAGAATATTAAGACAGTGTACTGTAAGACAGCCTCAAAATAAGGTCAGTTGAGGCAGCTACTGTGTGCAAACACCTGTGATCTACTGCTCTTATGGGGAAGAGAGAGCTTTGGTTGCTGACTAGTAGCGAATGTAGGACAGTGCTGAACACACGATATTTAGTACAACAATGCAAGATGTGTTAAAGCCATTTGAGTGTAGAGATGATACAAAAGACCATTTCTGTATTTGAATCACCTGGGAGGTTCAGCACAGGCAGTTCCACAACACCTAGCTTTTGTTCCATGTCAACCTCTACAAAACAAGAGGATCTCCTCTGGTCCTGGCCCTGACTTGGAGCCTGTGTTCTTGAAGAGCATTGCTCAAGGTGTGATGGTGGTAGAGTTGAAAGCTCATCTCTGTCACAGTAAGGATTTTCATTTAAGCTGCAAAGAGAAGTACCTTGGTGTGTGTGTTTCTATGGAGATCTTTATGCTAATAACTACAGAACCGAAATAAATTATTTGGACAAAGTCATTATTTCTATAAATGGCACTGCAAAGGCTGTGTGCTGAAGGTTATGAGAGGGCCTCTTTCTTAGAGATCTGTCAATGTTATTGCCTGGAGGTTGAGATAAACCCATTGGTGCTCAGCACCACTCTGGAGCTTCATTATACAGTGTCTGCAAACTATAACTGGGATCCACGGTCAAGGTAAAGGAGGGAAAGAAGTAAATTATCTCAAAAGTTCAATTCTATTTGCTGGTGAACCTATACAACACAGAAAGCCTGAGGTAAAAGCTGTGGCCCTCCTGTTTAGAATAAACAATGCTGAGTATTCTTCACATAAATATTTTCCTTATAGGACATGAGAAAGGGTATTCTTAAGGAATGAGCATGTTAGCTTACATACCTTAGGGGTGTCTAAGGGAGAGGATAACCTTTCCCAGATACCTGTGTGGAAGCATAATCCTGTTGTAGGGGAAGGAAGGAGGATGAACATGATTTTTGTTCTGCAATATTGCATAGGCTTAAATCTTGAACTGACCTGCTGACAAGGTGTCAGTTACTATTCTGACTGGATAAACCATCATGTTGCAGTTCAGAAATCTTGGCTCAGGTTCAGTAAAAACGTTGTAGCTGAACCTTCTCATCTGCCCTTGCATGTCAGGTTTTTTCTTTGACAAGCAGCAAAGAGCTGTCACCAGCTCTGGGCTGGCCAATTGCTCCTGTTCAGAAACTGAGTTGAAATGCCATAAAAGCTGTCACTGGGGTCTTCCCAGGCTCTTTTCCAGATAAAAGCTTTTATGTCTTGCTCCATCACTCCACATTATGTTAAGAAAATCAGTCTATATTCCTCTCTTGTATCAGAGGAAGAGAACGACAGTTCAGCTGCTCTGACTGCCAGACAGATGGCTCAAATAAGACATATAGAACATGAAAACATAAAGCTATCCCTCTTCTAAGGTCTTTCTTGATATTTAGAAAAGTAACAATGCTTTTACATTATTTGCTTTGGCTATTTTTTTTTCTCTGCAAACTAGAAGTTGCAGACTCTTTGCTGCTATTTTTTTTAAGCTTTCTCAGTAAATATTTGGAATATGCAGGAATGATTGTCTTTACTATCAGATTTGGTGTATTACATCCATACTACGTCACAAGTCCTGCACATGAATTATACGACAACCAGATACCCATTGTGGATCCCTATTCATTGTATAGAGGGTATTTTGGACCTTTCAACCTGCAGATGTCTGCAGATGACAGCTAAAGGAAGCTTAAGACTACTAGAAGCAAGTCCCATTCAGTATTTACCTATTCTCCCCATCTTATATGGCTGCAATAGTTCTGAAAGGAAGAAAGCCTTAGTACTGAAACAACAGCCTGTTAAATCAGTATTACACTTCAGGATTGGTCAGTGAGAGATTTGAGACTGTTTTTTAGATCCCAGAACAAGCTTGTTATGCAGTGACATTTTTTTGAGAGTGAAGAATTGCTCAGACTGTTGTCCCGTACATCCTGGTCTATTTTTCCCACTGAAACATACCCTGCACTAGTTTACTGCTTCTTAATCCTTGGAGGCTCTATGACACTTTCTTTATCAGGGTCAATTTATATAACATTTTCAAGTTTTAATTAAGTAACATCGTGAATAACTGCATATGTTTCAGATAAGGCAGACTTAGCGTATTACACCCAGAGTGTATTGCTTGCATAGTTAAGAACGGACTAGGAAGCAAAGAAGAAGTTGAATTACCAATGTGTGATAGAAAGTACCTCAGGTACATTTGGACATTACTTTCCTTAGAACTTCTGAATCCTTTGTATCCCTTTCTGAAGGGAAAGAAACATCTTGAGAAGCGAATAAAAAGGGTACTTTAATTCAAAGTTGGACAATTAGACTTTGTGCTTGGCTTGAGCACAAAAGCTTTTGTTGTATGTTGTTACCACAGGATGTTTTTGTCATGATTGTGGTTTTAGATTTCTCACACTGCAGTACTCTGCAGTAAGCTAGGAAGAAATCATAGCGGGGGAGGGGGAGAATAATTTTCTTCTTTTTTCTTTATTTATTTGTTGGGTTTTTTTTCCCTTTTCCCATCCACTAAGATCTTCAACTGTCATTTGAAGTACAGATGATGTCCTAAATTAAATTGTTCTTGGCCAGTCTGCTACACAGCAATCCCTGTTTCTAGCTACAAATACATTTGGGTGGGTTTTTTTAACTGAATATTTCTAAAATAAAAACAATATTAAAATCAATTGCTATACAAATAGTATACAAGTAATGATAATCTACAGCTGTTGAGACTGTCTGTCACTTCCAAATACCAGGTGGGAAAATAGTCCACAGAAGTACAGAGGTAAGGAAAAGAGAGATGGGGTGACAGATCCATGTAAGAGGAGAATGGTTAAGAAAAGATTTAAGCTTGCTTGTTTTAAAGCAATAATTGGAATGTACAACACAATTAAAAAAAACAAAAATCAAACAAAAAAAACACCATGAACAACACCTCCCAAAACCCCTCCCTCCAAAAAACCCAAACAAAACAACAAAAAAACCTTCACAAAATCAATTAAAAACAAACAAACAAAAAAAAAAAACACAATAAAACACAAAAACACAAACAAAAAAAAAAGGAAAAAACAAAACAAAACAAAAAACAAACCACAGATGGGCTTCTCTTTTCCCACAAGTAAATATTTGTGGGGAAAAAGGGTCAAAAAAGATTTCTTTTTTTGCATCCTTTTATAACATAATAACATGGATATATTCACTGCAACTGACAGGCATTATATTTAAAAGTAACTACTTTACTCCAGTGCATAATTAAACCATAAAACTCACTGTAATAACATCACTACAGATACAGTTTTATGGAGCTTTGAATATTGTTATCTATATAAATGATTTTTTGAAAGAATCTCTCTTTTCAAAAGAAAGGTAAGTCATTATGCTTAGAAGCACAAGTCAAACTCTAATGGATAGAAGTTAGAAACTCCCCTCCTGGAGCATCCCTGTCAATTACTTTATTCCTGGGTTTCTTCATTTTCTGCTGTTTCTGAAATGGTAGTTCCAGTGCATTTTTTATCAAATTTCATTAACTCTTCTGATGGCCACACCTAATTCTAGCAGTGCAAGAAATGTCTAGGCAGAGCAGGGTATCTTTACCTGGGGGGTCTTAAACAGTTCTCTACTCTGCTGTCGTGAGACCTCACCTGGAGTACTGTGTACAGTTCTGGTGTTCTCAACGTAAAAAGGACATGGAACTGTTGGAACAAGTCCAGAGAAGGGCCATGATGATGATCAGGGGACTGGAGCACCTCCTGTATGAAGACAGACTGAGGAAGTTGGGGCTGTTCAGCCTGGAGAAGAGAAGGCTGCATGGGGACCTCATAGCAGCCTTCCCATATCTGAAGGGGGCCTATAGGGATGCTGGGGAAGGACTCTTCATTAGAGACTGTAGTGATAGGACAAGGCATGATGGGCTAAAACTTAAAACAGGGGAAGTTTAGATTGGATATAAGGAGTAAGTTCTTTACTGTAAGGGTGGTGAGCACTGGAATGGGTTGCCCAAGGAGGTTGTGAATGTTCCATCTCTGGTGGTGTTCAAGGCCAGGTTGGACAGAATCTTGGGTGAGGTCTCCCTGCCCACGGCAGGGGGGGTGGAACTTGATGATCTTAAGGTCCTTTCTAACCCTAACTATTCTATGATTTTATGAGTCTATGAATATTTGGTGGGACCAAGTATTGATATAAACTTGGTATCTTACACTGAAGACTGCAGAACTGTGTTGAATGAGAAAGCACTGCAACAATGATGGAATGTCATTTATTATTTGCAATTTCCTATTCTGTTTCTCTTGGCAGAAACAAAACAAAAGCAAACCCTAATCAAAGCTTCATGCAGAGACTAGAAGCAGTCACTTTCCTGTTTATTTGGAGGCCGACAGTTGTACCAGTTCTTTCTTGAAACCTGTATCTCCTTCTTAGCTCCTTGATGATACAAGATAGCACAGTGAAGGCAGAGAGGTGGTATGTGGTGTCTAACCTATTTCTCAATTCTAACAATAAAGTACAATCCTTGAATTTCAGTAGGTGTTTAGGTTTGCCCTGGAGATTTACTGAAGAAATGTGTTAATAAAACTTGTGTAGGTGTTTGAAAAAATCTCACAAAGAACAATCAGATGTTCTTATTTATCTGGGGATTCTCACTTTTTAAAAGATGATAAAACTGCAGCAACTACAGTTAAGAAGTTTAATATGTGTTAAATTTCCACTTACCTAGGGAGTCTTTCAAATTGTGAACAAAAGACTATGTGCAGTAGATTAATATTTATAGGGCTCTACCTCTATTTGAACAGATATTGCTCCACTTGTTATTTCCTCCTCTGTTCATCCACACTCTCTTCATACTCTTTCACCTGTTTCTGTTTTTCTTGTGCTGTCTCCCTCCACATACTGAAGAACAAAATTGTAACAACTCATAGTGGACTTGAACCCATAATGGAGCTAGGCACACATGAGAGGACTTCACCTCTTACTTATTTCTTGCAAGACAGAAATTTGTTCTTGATGCCTTCAAGCACAGTGTGATTCTGTCTGATACATGAACATCAGTACAACTTAACTAAAAGCTATTTTTTCTTATCTCTTAAAAAAACGTGAGTCAGAAAATGCATAAATAAATTAATATAGAATATCCACAATTCTACCTGTATGCCCTACAAAGAGCCTACAGGTTCTTTAAGGTCCATACCCTGAGGAGCTTCGGGCCACCAACAGCCAGATGCAACCAATTTGGAGTGACTAAATCTGTTAGCCACCTGGAGATGAGTTGAGTTGTGGTGTGGTGTGGTGTTCCTTACAGTCTGTGTGTCTTGAAAGAGCCCTGTGTCTCAATGAGCATGCTACAAAGGTTGCAACCTCCTGCAGTATTTGTAGTCCGCCTTGTGGGCCTCTTACAGGTGATCCAGCATGCAACTACGGCATTATCAGTTTTGGTATTTCTCCCATTAGAATGGATGCAGGTGGAAAGGCTTGGCTTCGTTTATGTGTATCTAGCTATGCAAAGTAGCCTACCATTTAGATTTTAACTTTTTTCTCCCTTACTTGTATCCCTTCGTCAACTCTTTCTTCTTGCTCAGGTCCTACCCTATAGTAGAGGGCAATTCTTCTTGCCTTTATCTGATAAGCACCTGCTACCTCTGCTTTCAGATTCCCTTTCAAACAATCTCAAGTATTTTCATCTTCAAAACAGTCTGTTCTCTGTATGGCTGCACTGCTCTTTTGCTCTTCAGGACTCACTGTTCCAGAGGCTGGGTACAGTGATGTGTACCATCATATAGATGTTAGAACAAAAAGTGCAGTTTCTGAGACTGGATTTGAATGGAAATTGGAACTTGGGGGTACCCTTGTATTCAATGAAAAATGACAACAACAGACACAGGGCTATATCTGTTTAAAAAAAGAAAAAGAGACTCCCAGACAGTTGTATGGTGTAGTTATCAGTACGAGGACACTTACCTCTGAAACTTTAATATTATACCTTACATTAAAGTGGTAGCCCTGCTAGAGGGGAAAAAAAGCAGTGGGTATGTATTAAAGTCCATGAACTTCAGCATGCTTTCACTAGCTGTCCTTTGAGCTATTTATTTTAGATTTGATTGCAGTGATAAAGGTCAAAAAAAATGATAATGAACTTCAGTGATTCAGATCTCTGGTTTGATCTTGGGGATATGGAGAATCCTTTTGTATTCTCCTTTGCTCAAAGCAGAAGTGCATCTTAAAAATCCAGGATGGTTTGTATGTTAGTTCCCCATCTTATTTGCCACTCAGCTGGGTAAAACACTTTTTCTCTGATGTAGTTAAATGTAGAAATAAGCCTGACAAATGGCATCTGCAGAGTTAATGCTCATCTCCTGTTGCGCTGCTTCTAACATTCTCCCCACAGCCTCTTCCTCTTCTGTACTATGCCAGTAGATTGTAGTCTTTCAGCATTTCCTATTCTAATCCCTTTTTGGCCCTCAGCTGGAAGCCTGTCTTTTGAAATGTTCACCTGTGAGGAAAGAGGATGGGATGTAAACTGCCTGGACAAATTACAGGATAGAAGGTAAAGCTATTTTTTTTTTTTTCTCTTAAACACTACAAACTACATTTGAAAAGGTAACTGGCTTTTAGATTTTTTTTTTCTTTCTAATGAGAAAACATTTATGTCTGTGTAATTCTACAGTAGTTTGTAGTTGCCAGCTATATAGCATGCCACCTTACAATGAAAGATATATTGCTTAGTATATTTAAGGGTTGTTTGCCAGCCTCACAAAGACACCCCCAAATGACCTCAGGCTTTGAAGAGACAAACAGAACTTAAATCAAAACGCTGTAGTGTTGAATGATTTTAGTGATACAGCAAAACATTGAAATAAATGGTGACTGTCAGAATGATGGAGCTAGGTTTTTTTCAGTGATGTCCAGTGATAGGACAAGAGGCAATGGGTGTAAACTGGAGCATAGGAGGTTCCATGTGAACATCAGGAAAAATCTCTTTACTGTGAGAGTGACAGATCACTGGAAAACAGGTTGCCCGGGGGGGATGTGGAGTCTCTTACATTGGAGATATTCAAGCCCACCTGGACAAGCTCCTGTGTGATGTACTCTAGGTTACCCTGCTCTTGCAGGAGGGTTGGACTAGATGATCTCTTGAGGTCCCTTCCAACCCTTGGGATTCTGTGACAACTCTACAAGAACATGTACTTAAATACTGCCTCTCTAGTATAGTGCCCCTTTCCTCTTGACTACCTCTTCTTGCCTACAAGGTAGCAAGCAAATAATGGGTGATTGCTTGTGGTAGTGATGTTGTCGTGCTTCTGTTAATCTTATTTCTTGCTTTTTTTTACTTTTAGATCTTAAACTGAAGTCTCACCAGAGAATTTGTATTCTGAAGCTTGTGAACTCCAATATGTGGAGCACATCTTGAAAAAAGGAAACTTTTTACCTCTCATTTTCCATGGTTTAAACTCTGAATTCTGTAGTCATCTTCCTCATTTCATAATAATACAAAAAAAGAGATGAGCTTACATTCACTGAGAAGCCCTTTTTGTTAAATTTTCATAAATACCTGCATATCTTCAAAATATCTGCTAGCATTCAGTTCTAATTCTCCTCCAGGCTAAATTGGAGAGCTTGGGTCTAAACTGGACTGCTTTGAAATGGTCGTTTATTACCATGCAGGCTTTCCACTTTTACTGAATATGTTTCAGACTTACAGCTAGTAAAAGTTTTATCAAGTGTCTGTTTGGAATTCTGCCAGTCTGGTAGCACAATACATTATGATGCAAATACAGCTACTAATTTTCCTCCACATTCATGCTAGAATAGGTGATATAGAACCAGGTTTGATTGCTGAATGTAATTGGCAGCTCTTTCCTGAAGTTGGAAGAGAGAATTAATCGTCTATTGTCTGTTACTCCTTGCTGTCTTCTCATATCCTCAGGGTTGCAAACAGATAAAAGAAACTGTGTGTGAGCTTTTCTCTTCTGATTTAGCTGCTGTCTAACTTTGTGTTGCTGCTTCTGGTCCCTGAGATACAGAAAATTCTTGGGACGATAAACAGATTTCTCAACCCTGCATTTCTCTTGAGTGAATGGGTCTTCTGCTGTAGTGATGTAAAGTTCGTTAAGCATCTGTGGGGGGAAAGCAGCTTCATTTTTCTCTTGAAAGCAATTCATTGACTTGCCTGGAAGAAGCAGGCCAGGAGGAATACTGAAAAGCAGCAGGAGTGAATCAGGTTTGATATACTGCTAAACAGTAGCTATTAACTGTGAATATGGCTAGATACTTCTTTAGTATTTCCTCCTAGGAAAAGGCTTTTGAAGAGGAAGTTCTGCATTGTTATGTTTAACAGTCTTGGGTGAATTTATTTATTTATTTTTAGTTCAACACTTCATCAATTGCTTCTTAACCACTTTAATATTTTCTACCTCAACAATATCTCAAGTTTGCTGTTTAATCTGCCTATTGCTGTGCCTTTCACCAGAGAGCTAAAAACATGGCTAAAGAAATAATATTTAGCTTTTAGTCTCAAAATCATGTCTGTTATGCAAAAACAGCCTGTTTAGCATTCCAGAATTTGATGATACCGGTAGGCAGTGTTGCTGTTTATGAAGTTTTATCAATCTCATCTTTCCTTTTGATCAGTATGCTATTTCAGATTATGTTTAAGAATGCATTTCCATTTGCAAGTAAACAGGCCATGTTTTTTCTACATTCAAGGGATAGAGACTGTCTGGTGGTCACTCAAAGTGACCTTGTGGAAGACTGTTTTATGACAGTGAGCTTAATGTTCACTATTTGCCTAAGCAGGAAGATTGCTCTTAAGGGTGATTTATTATAAACACATGAGAATCTATTCTCTTAATGTTATTAAAGGCAAAGTGGGTGGGAGCCTGCTTTGTACATTAATCTTTATTTATATTTTTCCTACTACTTACTTTGTTGTCAAATGGAAAAGGAATTTATTACTAGAGGTGAAAACCGAGTATGTGTTTAAATGGAGATCTTAGTTCAACTGCCTTACACAGATTATCTGAAATACTAATTCTACTCACCTGTGCGGACATGGGCGCGCCTAGTAAGGTTTTCATTGACTTCAGGGCAGTAATGTAGTAATGAATGCTATTCTTAGTACTGTCTATGGGGGTAGTCCTGACAGAGGAGGTAAAATATGAAGAAACAGCTGAGAGCTTGCCTCAGAATGCCAGTGTCCAGGAGGGGGATATAGAGATGTACTGCAGCAATGTATGAGAGATGAGTTAAAAGCAGTTTCTTGTCCTCTTTTAAGAGACTACTTCATGGTATAGGTCTGCTCAGGGCTCTTTAAATGAACAACACTCTTTTAAAATTCATTATTTAGTTTCTTGGGTGGCCAGTGAAGATTAATTTGTGTGTGTGTGTAGTTTTTTTTAGTTGTAGGGTGGGGCAGGGTAAGGGGGGGGGTGAGAAAAAGTGTGAAAGTGTTGTGGCCTGAATGTCCTCTCATATTAGTATGAACTAGATAGAGATAGTATTAAACTCAACTGAGTTTACATTTAATACACAGCTGGGAAATGATGTCTGACATCTCTTTAAGTAAGTAAAATCTAGAGTTTCTACTTCTAACTGGGGTGAAGACACAGAAGCTCTTTGCACAAAATGCTGATCCGCATAGATAATTTGATATTTAGAAACCACTATTATGTATACATATTAAATGAGTTGGAAACACAAGAAACATTGTAAAATTCCCATTAGCATTTACAGATTCTTTCTCAGGTCTAGATACATCTACTTATGACATGTGGTTTGATTTCTTGACTATTATTTGACACCGAAATTAAAACCAACCTTACTACTTTCTTGTAACTAAGTATGAGTGAGTGATGGTTCTTGTATATCTGGTATGGTGATTTCTGTATTTCTGTGAGGAGAGAAACAGTAATTTTCATTGTCACATACTGAGCTATAATTGTAAACTTAGTTTCATGTCATATGTTATACCTAGAAACTAGTAGGTGAAAGAAACTGAGAAAAGGAGAGGTAAACAGTTTAAACAGATTAAAGGCCCTGTGATTTCAGTGCTAAAAAAAATGCATTTTTGACTATTTTGTCTGTAATACTGTGAGAAATAATTGCTACAGGCAAAAATGAGACAGTTACTTATGGTTATCAGTGATATTTAGATAAATGAGGAGTACTAACTAGGACATGAGACAACTGCAATTAAAGGAAAAAAAATATGTGGAGAGCTAACTTATGGCAAATGAAATTATATCTTTGACAAATTTAAAGTATTATCCACTGTTTCATTTGGAAACAGAAGTTTGAAAATAACTGAAGGAAAAAAAGATGGCCTTTCGGGAGAAGGGAAAAAAAAAAGAATTAAAAAAAGATCTTTTTATTTTACCCAGAAATTCAGTTTAGTCCTTTGGAAAAGACCCAGGTCTGTAGGCTGGGAATTTCTGGGAAAGGTAGATATGAACTTTTCTGCAGTGTTAAATTGATAAATGTGTTCTTTTTGCCAACAAACACTTGTGAGAATAATGCATACTCCTTTTGGGAAGGGAGTAAAGCTAGAAGGAAGGGAGAATTGTATAAAACTCCCAGAATGAAAAGGTTTATAGTTCTTTGTTTTTTTTTTCCAGACTGCAGTATGGCTTACTCATGTTTTATAAAGTGTGAGGCTCTAAAATGTATAGGAAAAATTAATTTGTGTAATTTAAAAGTTCTGTGTAGCTGAAAGATCAGCTGTCAAGAGGACAAAAATATAAATCCTGAAGAAAGAAACTGGAGCAGGCAGAAAACCGTGACTCAACTTTACTACAAAAAAAAAAAACAAACCAAAAAAAACCCAACCAACCAAAAATCCCCAGCAACATCATCCTCCTGCCACCCCCACCCCCCCCAACAGGCCTATTTCTTGGTATGGATGAATGCAGAAGGAAGGATTGTTGGATTGTTTTTTTTTGTTGGGTTTTTTCCCTCTGTTTTAAGAGACTGAAGTATCAGTTCTTCCACTAATGTTTATTTTAATTTAAAGGTAATATTTTAGTGTTAGCTGTATGAAAACATATTTAACTAAATCTGTTGTTTAGTCCTCATCTCCAAAGGAAAGAAAACTTAATGTGATCATTCCCTCTCAATTGTCCCCTCAGTGTTCAACCTATTATTCCAAAGAAATGCATGCTTAGTCTTTAGACATCAGAGAATTCCTCACTTGCCACCCTAGGAACTTAAAACTTGTGCCTTTTTAGATATCTAGGCATTGTACCAAAAAAAAAGAAAGCGCCATTCACAGCTGTGATTTTTATTCTTCTAGTTAGAGAACTTGTGCAATTTTTTCCAGAAGCTTGTGGCAGACTGCTGCCTGAGGTAGATTACCCAACATGTTGCATTTGACAGCAAGGAAGTAAGTTTGCACCTAATTAAATGCATATTGGTCTGACATGAATTCTTGTAGGCAGGGGTGTTTTTTCCAAAACCCAGAGCAGTTTCTTTCTGTTTATAGCTTGCTGTCTTTTTTTCCTCTGTGATTATAAGCAGACTAACTTTTGGGGAAAGGGTGTGAACGTCCAGGAAACTCCCATAAAGAATACTAAAGCTCCTATGAAGCATACTGAAAAGGTCACTTTTGTGTAATGCAGAGTAGTGTAATTCAAAGGATGCAATTCATAGAATGGCATCATCAAGTTACAACATCATAACAAGAACTGTTTGTCCATAACTGATGGAAAAATAGTCCTGCCTAAGATATTTTTCACCTCTTATGTTTTTCTTTTTCCCCATTCATGTATGTATTGGTTTGGTATGCACAGGTTACAGTCATGTACAACATAGGATAGCTTCATGCTTTAACAGTGGAATAGATTTATTCATTGGATGAGATATATCTTGTCCTATTGCTATGAGCTAGAATGAAACATTCAATTATAAGCAGGTCACAGAGAGCCAGTATAATAGTTAATACACACATTAAGTTTGATTTTTCTTTTATCAGCTATATTTTTGTGATTTATAAAAATGTTGTCCAATTGAACGATCCTACAAAAAGCAGAAAGTTCAGAAATGTTTCAAAAGTTCTGCAGCTGGCATTACAGTTTGTTTTGTTCAGACTTCTTGACAAGGAATGATGATAGGAGGGACAATCCAGGTGTCATGGTTTAATCCCATGTTTGAACCATTGTTCCAGGCTGAGTCTCGATGTGTTACTGATGAAGCAGGGGGTGGTGTTTTTGTGTTTGCAGGAACACTGACATGCGAATCCCAAAAGGTTTGGGAGTTCATTTGAGCTTTTATATCCCAATCTCTTTGATCAATAAATCTAGCTCAAAATTCTCCAAATGAAATGTTTTCTCTTGAGACTTCCAGTGATCCTCAGAAGCTATGAAAGTAGTTGCGCTTTCTGTATTTTGATGATTTAGGAGCTATGAAGAAGACAGAAATCTCTTGTTGGAGTGGGGGAAAGCACAGGGTAGTAATAGTATTGTTCCCTTCACTGAACTCCAAATTTTTCTGCAGTTAAGCTTTGGGGGAAATTCTGGTTCTTGCTTTAGCAAATACCTGTAGTCCATCTCTCTTAGGCCTAGCAAGTCAGAACTGACATGAAAACAATGAAATCTATTGATTCTATGATGTCTAGTGTACTAAATAAATGGGAAATGAAGAATGTTTCTTTTCATATGTTATTAAGCATCACTCTTGTCAGGGCTGTTACTAAAGTTTCTAGCCTCAGATCAGCCATGCCCATAGCTATTAAATATAGAGATGACAACTTTGTCCTGAGACTAGGTGCTAGGAGCAATATGGCTAATCTGCCCTTAAATCCTGCTTCTCACAAAGCAGCAATGCTATTTCCACACAAACTATCAAAAAACCACAAAGAAACAGAAAACCCACAGGCAAACAAATACCTCCAGACTCAAAAGATTAATGATCTTTGCTTCACGAGTAGTTGGTGGAGAACCAATGAGCAAGGAAAGAAAGAGAGCTTGCTTTTCAAGAGTCAACTTTCTTGTGTGCCTTCTTTCCTCACTGCACTCAATTTGTGCACATCTAAAAGAAACAACTGCAATCCTCTATTTAATGTCTGATTTCAGACTTCTTGTAAATGGTTTCTATTTTATGATTCTTATTCTATTGAGAGCCTTGCTAACTAGTTTAGGTGTTCTTGGTGTTAATAATGAGATAATTTATATTTTAATTAAACAGAGCTGCTACTAAATATTACAATGGATGCCAGCAACATTTATCTCTTGACTCTTGTCTCCTTGAATTTTTAACTGCATGGCACTCTGAATAGTGGCTTTTGCTGTTCAAATCCCACAGTGTGTCCAAGTAATGTTCTTACTTTCATCAAACTTTTTTACTGAATGACTCTTACTATTTGTCTGAAAAGCAGGACTAGGTGTCCAGTGGAAACAGTATATCTGATTTTCAAGTACAGTCTTAAAAAAAACAAGATTACAGTGCAGGCTGTTGTTTGTTTCTTTTAATTTTATTTTTCCTTGTCAATATTTTGTGCAGTAATGGTGGAAAAAGAACCTCATCCTTCTCCCCCTCCCTCTGACCCTTCTGGTAAATAAGATTACTCTGGTAAGAATTTATGTTTTTTTTTTTCCATTATTGTCAACCCATCGTGTCATTTCTGCATATAACGTACAGGAGCTTAATTTTAGACACTCATCGCTGCTGACATAACTTAATTCAAAGTGAAATAAAATATCTCCAATTTATGACCTTTTTAAGAAAAAACTTGGCAGTCATATTTTAACAGCTGATAAAGAAGGATTTCAAATGAGAAACACAAGAAACTGGAAAACCAGCAAAAATTAAAACCCCCAAATTTTTTCTGTGAGTATGTAGCAGGGAAATGGGGAATAAGGATAACTGCAAGGGAGTGAATAACTTAATTTTGAAGTTAAGATGTATGCTGCTAGATCCCCCCCTGAATTGCTCCATTTTTAGTGTATTGCTAATTTTTATATCCAGTCACATTGTTGTCTGATTTGATGTATGATGTTAAAGGACTACTGCTGTGCAAAAGTGTTTTCTGTTAAAGCTTAAAATTATCCAACTATGCACCTTATTAGTAATTCAGATTATTTCTACATAATTTACCATGCATATCATTGTGCATTTATGGATGACATTGCCAAGTTGCACATTCACCATTGCAAATATCTTTGTGATTAAAGCTATGATTTTTCTAAACCTGTAATAATCTGAACAAGTGAAAGTTCACATGCTTATCTTATAAACATCCTATGTCTGTTTTTTAAATTTCATTTTAAATTGTAAATAATAAGTAAGACTGCAATTTCTTGTCTCATGTAAGAGTCTGTTCAATTCTAAATTAAGGGATATATACCTCATGATAATGGTGTCCAGTGACAACTTACTTTCCTCTCTCCACCCCATGTGTCCTCCTACTTATTACCATTTAAAACCAGTAAATCTTGTTGCTGTCCTGTGGGGATCAGCAGAGAGTAGGTGAAATGAAAATGCAGGAAAAAGTTGAAGTGTATGTGCAGTGACTTGGTTCTCTCTATTGTTTTGTCTAAAAAAGGGTACAGACACAGTATTTAACAGCCTTTATCTTCTTAATTTTAAAGCAGAATGTCCTAAAAATGCCCCTTTCATGTACATTTCCTTTCAAATGAACATATATTTATAGAATGTTTTACTGTTTTCAGAGTTAAAGCCCATGGTAGGTTCAGTTACCAGGATAATATCCTTTAGCAGTCACAGGTGAAGTCAGGAAGAAAAGGCGTCTTAGCATAGCCAGCTGAGAAGTTTGCTCAATAGCAGTGATAAATCCTTCAGTAGGATGATAAAATTCTAAATTCAATGATCACTAGAAGTGTGTGATAATAATGGCTTATTTGACATTCTCAGATGCTTCGGGGAGAGAGAGATACAAAAAGCTTAATTAACAGATAGGGCACTTGTTCTCATCTCTGTCTATTAAAACCAGAGTACATACAATAGCTAATTGTTAGGCTCATGCTTTTAAATAGAAGACAGTTTTTTTGGTTGAAGGCTAGGCAGATCACTAAGGCATTTGGTCTGTCTGCAGTAGCAGTAAGTGTTTCTTAAATGTTTAGGTTTAGGGAGATTCATTTCTTCTAAAGGATGCAATTGAGGCCATGCCACCAGCAGAAGAAACCTGTTTCTTTTGGTTTGGAGCATGGAGCTTTGAAGTAGCCTATCCAGCCTTATTCATACAGTTATGATTTCTTAGTTCATATTTAGTCTTGACAGAATGACTGTGTTATCAGTTGGTGGTAGTCTGGCAAGGAAGGGGGAAATACAGTAAGTACACTGTCCAACACTTTGCATTACTCTGCTTTTATTTCCAATATTTACCCATCTTCTCCTTCGGCCTATTCCTGCTGCTAGGTCATCACATGTTTGTGACAGTCATCTGTTGCAACAAAAACTAATGCAGTATAAGATATTTAGGATCCTTATGATTTCAGCACAAGATTCAAGAAGTAAAAAAGATGGGCTGGAAGTTTTCAGATGCAAACCCATCATTGCTAAATAAGAGCATGTCAGGAACAATTACAGAGACTGAGTTGGAAATAGATTTGTCTGAAACATTTAAAACTCACCTGAAGCATGGAAATCTACATGAGGAAACTATTCTCTGAGTGACTGACATGGCCTTGCACTTACTCAGAGTTTTTTATAACAACACTTACTGTGCTATTTTAATGGTGCCATCACATCTTGTGACAATGGCATGTCCTTTGTATTGCTATAGCAATAACAGGATAAAATACAGGGTTTCTCAGTTGTTTAGCAGTATCACTGATTCACACTGCTATCTGCTGAATAAAGTAGACAAAAGAAAATGATCTTTCTTCTCAAATTACTCTCTTCTTTTATTTTTATACGCCAATTTAAAATGTATTTCCTATCCTCATCTTAAATCTGTTGGCTCTCTGATTCCACAGTAATTTCTGAAAGCTCAGTCTCTTTCTTTTTCACTAAAAATTTCCTCACTCCATGCAGCATTTGGTTCTCGCAGAGGCATCAGTTGGCAGGGTGGTGCTAGGCTTTTTGGGCATGCTCAGGGCATGGTGAAGGTGAAGAAGAGGAAAGCATTTCTGAAAGCCTGGGAAAGTGGAGTAGCCTGGCAGGGGTTCTCCAGCTGCTTGTGCTGAAGGGGCTGGTTTAACAAACTAGAACTCTTGTTAGCTCCCTCCTGACTCAGTTTCCAAACACTTTTGGCAAGGGGATATTTGGTTAGCCAGTCTCCTGTTTGCCTGCCATAACAGTAGCTTGGCTGCCTCTGTTTTCTCGGGGCTGAGGAGGCTGGTATAGGGTGAGCATGGAGGCTGATGAGGTTACTTCCCTACCAGAAGCCTCCTGTGGCCTTGTGTGAATACACGGAATGAATTCCCTGTACAGCCTTTGCCATGGCTCTGATAACCGGGGGTGTATATATTCTGCGGCTGTCACTGCTCATTAGCACTTTTGCCCTGCTTAGAAAATGGCTGGTGACAAAAAGCCAAAATCATACAAACAAGTTTAAAAATTAAGCTGATGCATACAAGGATGTTATTCACATGATTCATTTGACATAAATGCAGGCATATCTTTGCATGCTGCAGCAAAAATAGAGTGCAGCTGTTGCAGTGCAAACAGGCTTGAATTGGTTTATGTTCTCAAGGTTATCTTCACAAGATTTTAATTTTTTTGTTTGGAGAAGACAACCCCATTTCTACTGCTTAAGGGCTATCTGTGGACAGAAGTTCTCTAATAAGCAACCTCTGGCTTTTCCTTCCAAGGTTGCCTAATTGTAGGAATCTTAGAGAGATTATCATTGTATTTACCATAATTGGGTAGACTTGAAAGGGTTCTTCAGAGGAAAATATTCCAGTTACTGATATAATGTGACTTATTTAATACCAGATGTTAATTTGCAGTAATCAATTTTATAAAAAAATTGGTGGAAATCAGATTGTGGGCTACAGACAGATGTCTAACTTGCTTTGATACACAAGTGTTTTCTATTCTCAGGCATGTAAATTATGAGTAACTTGGTCACTTTTGTCTGTTTCTCTATGTAGATAGAAACTGAGCTATGGAGACAACAAGGATAATCAGACTAGTTTGCAGTGGACATGGATTACTGCTTGCTTGAAATTTTTCTCATTATTTGAAGAAAATAGGTAAAGCACAGAGCTTGTTGCATTCTGCTGAATATTTAGCATTGTTTAACAACAACAGAAAAGTTTCCTGCCGGTGTTCATTTATACATTTCAACGATGAAATTCCCCACAATGCTTACCCCATCAATGGTTGCTGGGCATTGATAGTATTCTCTCAAGGGAGAAGTCTGTAATCTCTTTGCTGTGAGCAGATCTTTTATCAATGATGATTATTAATCTAGTGAAGGGAGACCAGAAAGGCTGTTAATTATTCTGTTCACGTGTGCTTTCATAAAGTTATTGTTGAAGTACATCTGTGAACTTTCTTTTACAAAATAAAGCTTTCAACAAATCTGAAATTGTTGTCAAAGGAAGAAATCCTGGCACTTACATTCAGGGTGGAATGCAACATTTGTGAGTATAGGTATATTTGTTATTTTATCAGTAATCTTCCCTAATGTGATTTGTGCCAGATAATTTCTATTTTAATAGTAACCATTATTTATGTTGGTAGTTTCTTTCCCTGGTAAGTAATGGCTTTTCCCCCTGTCAGGTTCTTTAGTCCTGGGTGTTTGTTTTTTCACGCTTTTCCTCAAGACAATGTCAGCAACCAGACAGACCTGACTCAGGTAGGGTTCAGTGTGGATCTGGTAACAAATGCCATAGATCTGAATCCGAAGTCCTGGGACAACCCCGCTGCCTGCAGATGCCTTTAGCAAGCAGTACTTGCACACTCATGACTGGTGAGCCTGAACTGAAAATCCAGTTGCAGAAAAGGGGACAGGACATTAGCGTGGAAGAACAGGACAGTAATAGCTATGTGGGAGAAAATGCTTCACAGAAGTACAATTTTCTTAAAAGGTTAGAGTTTGGGGGTTTTGTGCTTCTGTTCCCTGAGAGCACATATGAATAGGCAAAGAGATGGGTAGTACCATATAATTCTCCTGTTCTCATCTGTTATGTTCTTCACAATGAGCTGATGCCAATCAAGGAGAAGTCCCAGTATTTTGGTATAACCACGTGTTTAAAATATGACTGTTGTCAGTTATCTTATTACTTTTATTTTAAGACAGTGGTTCACCAGTGCTATTTTAGCTTTACTACTGTACTGTGTGACATTCAAACTCTCAAGTTTTTAAAACTGTGGGAGCAAAGGCTAAACATAAATGTCTACTCACTGGCAGTTCTCCCGCATTCTCCTACACCCAATTTCTGTCTGCTGTTTTTGCTGTCAGCAAAAATGTTTCCGCACTGCTTCCAAAACAATTTTCTGCATTGCTGTTCATCAAAAGTCTTAAAACTAGTGTTTTTAGGTCAGACAATCATGGTGTCTCCCAAGGCTCATATTTCATATATCCAGAATATGTTCTTGCATATTTTCGGATGTAAGTGCTTTTGGTAATTTTAAGTAAGTCAAAGTAATATTCACTCCAGTCTTTTCTCACAGAAAAGAAGTCTTGTGGTGATGAAAGCTTTAACCATTACAACCTGTAAAGGGCAGGGTGTGGTGAGTTAGAGAGGTGTACATGAGGACAGGTTAACAGACAACACAGTTTCTCAGTAAGGCTCGGATTCCCAACAGGAAAAAAAAGGATTGGCTGACTAGCACTTAAAGAGTACACTTAAACATGCACAGCCTCTGCAGCTGCAAAATTATTGTATACCTAATACTTGAGCATAAGTGTGAACTTCAGGTAACAAGGCCTGTATTTTCTCTTGTGGTCAGTTAAAAAACTAGAGACCTGGTTGTACTTTCCTTCAAATTTCCAAGATGCTCTGCTTTTGCATGTGTTCTTTCTGTCATGTCAGAATGTAGCCTTTCATTTCTCCTCCTCTGTGATGTTTTTATAGATGGCATTGGTCATCAGAAGGTACAATCTCCTTCTTCTTCCCTGTTTTCTGTAATAAATACCTTCACTATATGTACTTTGTAATAGGAAAATAACTGACTTTGGGGCTGGTGCTTAATTTTATGTGGCTGTACTGTCCTAACAGTTAAAACTCCTGTTTGTATTATATTGCTGCAAAACTTGAACCTGGGATTACACCAGCCAATGTCCCAACACCTTGGGGTTTAAAACTGTAGCTCACTACTGAATCAATTGCAAGATTACAGGTTAGAAGGTTGGTGGGCAATATGCAAAAGTACTGGGTTACAGTAATGTTAACATTGTTCAGTAATGTGGCAAGTCAAACCACTGGATTACGTATGGAAAAAAATAGGGGGGAGGATGCTCAGAAGAAAATGAAATCTTGTTGAGTGGCGTGGCAGAATTCTCTGATTTCTTCAGAAGCAGAATTGAATTACAAACGGCAAAGTTGTTTTTTTTTTTCCTAGCAAGGAGTAATGTGGCTCTAACATTGTTTACAAAAGATACGTTACCATAAGCCCCCTCAGAATACAGGAGTAATAAACAAAGCAGCCACAAAAAATATCTCATGCCCTAAAACATTTCAGTTAGTTGAAATTACTTCATTAATGACTGACAAAATGTTATTGGAAATCTTTTGCCTCTCCTTTTATGTGAGAAATTAAGTCTTCTGGAATTTTGGGGATAGCTTATTGTACCAGGCTGTGCTTGGCTTTGAAACCTTGCTAATGATTTGTT
The DNA here is from genome assembly GCF_034315485.1 of Pezoporus occidentalis. Classification (NCBI taxonomy): domain Eukaryota; kingdom Metazoa; phylum Chordata; class Aves; order Psittaciformes; family Psittacidae; genus Pezoporus; species Pezoporus occidentalis. Next base: position 4,076,028 of record NW_026915713.1, on the reverse strand, counting down.
TTTCACTTGTTGGTCTGGTTGAAACTAACAGATCCCACTAGTGCTACTTCTTTAGGTCTTGATCTTACTAACCTTAAAAAGGTGTTTATCTTGTAAGTGTACTATTAATAATTTTTTTCACGGTGTAGAATTATAATTAATTCATACCACAATTCTGGTTCCTTTCAACCCAGTAAAATTCAAATCATTTTCTCCCACTGAGAGTCTTTTCCTTCCAGTGTTCTACCTAATTTATTAACACTGAGACAGAAAAAATATTAATGTCATTTTTAAAGCTTTTCCAGTGTGCAGGCTCTGGAAAAAAATATGAGATCTTGGGGTTGTTTTAGATTTTTAATACATACTCTGCAGATACTTGCACTAACTTTAGTAGTAATTTGTTTTATAAGCTTCTACGTGCCATATTTGCATTTTACCAAGAAGCACTATTCACTGGATGAAACAGCCAGCAACAAGTTTTGTTGTAAGTCTGTTGTCAATTTGATGGTTTTCTTTTGATTTTCAATATGTCAGCAAATTTCAAAAGTCTCCTTCACTAGCAAGAATTGTGTTTATTTATAATTTATGTGATATAGGCAAAACAGGGGAAAAGGCTTATTGCATGTGCTTTTATTGTGCTCTTTGTATATTACAATACAGCATTTCTTTCCTATGGTTGATGCACTAACATAAACTTTAAATAAAACAGTGCATGCTAATGTTCTTTAAATTTTGCTCTTGAGAAACAAAGAAGCAAAAGGACGGAATCTTGCGAAATTAGATTTTGTATTTTTGCATGTTTATTGTGAAAATTTAATTTGGATGCAAACATGGTTTTATGTGCAATTTAAAGGCAGAATATTTTTCAGAGTCTATAACTAAAAGTATTATGTTATAGACTAACTTTACCCAGGTGGCTAATTTCTCAACTACACTATTGATAGCTTAATGTATTTAGCGGTGTTACAGTAAATAAAAGGATAATTATATCTATATACCCATACTGTATATAACATATTCAGATGTGTTACATTTTGTAGGTGGCATCTGGCAGGCTAGGACAACCTGTGCTACCTCAGTGAACCTAGGCAAAAAGGAGTTGTTTGCAGAGCTGTTGCTTTAGGCACCATTAAGTCACAGACCTGCACTGTGCAAGCCCTTTGACCCTTGGATGTCAGTACAAGTAAGGAGGACAGTCTTTCAGTTTCAAAAAGTTTCTACGCTCCTCTGCCCTGTTTTGTATTAATCTACTGCGCTTTGGCTTTTCTTAGAATTTAATTCAAGATCAGAAAGAAGATTGTATCATCCAAACTCATGTCTGTATCACAAGCCTTTAAACTTCTTATTGGGCCTGATAGCTTTGGTTTAACTAAAGTATATGGTAGATTGACTTTTATGGTAGATATTGTTAGCGGCGAGGAGAAGCAAGACAGGCCAACCCAATATGGGTGATAAGCAAGCTTCTACTTTATTTGTGGCGCACTTCGCTTATATCGGCGTGGTGTTAGCCACGCCTACTAGTCACAACAGTATTGGTTAGTTCTACACAGCTTCCTCCACATTCTCCTCCCACATCCGGTTTCCGGTTACCTGTGAGGCCTACACTTTGCTTTGCTCGCACAAGGCCTCTAAGGATCCATGGCCTTGCTCTTGGAGCCATTCTGCAACAGATATGACTAAAGCACATTTATCAGAAAAGCATCCGGTTTAAGTGCAGATGCAGGAAGACACACAGTTCACCATACCCCTGACATCTTCTCACAGAAGTTGCCCTTGCAGCCCCAGGTCTACAAAAACCTTTCCACAGAAACCAAATATAACCAACATTGCAGATGGCTGCAAAATTGCCTCCCTATTCCAATTTGCTATCTTTGTTTTTGTTTACCCGTTCCAAAATTTCCTGGCTCCCTGTTCATAGCACTGGTCTGGGACTTATGTTGTGCTGCATGGTTCAAATATTTGTGGGACGCCCTGCACTCCACAGCATGTATATAGCTGCAGTGCATTTTTAATCTGGTTGCTTCAGGTTTGTCAGTATAAAGTTCCCTTTTAACAGACTGGAACTAGTTAAAATAAAGACTGTGTATACATTCAGACACTGGCAAGCTACTGCTGGTTCTGACTGAAGTTACAGTATGTAATTTTAGTTGCATTATCATGTGCATGTATTAGAGAAGCCTAATGAGAGGCAGAGTGTACAAATCTGGACTCGCACCTGACGTGAAAAGTACCATGTAACAACCACTAGGAGATTCAAATCACATATTGTGACTGACCTTTCATCTATTTACTGTTTCACCAGTCTTTATGCTTCACAATTATTTTTAGTGGGGTTTTGGAGGTTTTAGGTTTTGCTGTGGAGTTTTGGTTTTGGTTTTTTTCTTTGTTTGTTTTAATGGTTCTCTACAGATCCCTCATTAAAATATGAAACATTAGTGGACTTATTAGCATCTTCTGTGGGTACCACTCTCTAATTGGTGATTCCCTTTAGAGAGCTGCTTTTCAGAGGGAGGACCCAAATGTCTGAGGTATGATGGTTTTTATAAGCTCTTAGATGTACAGCTGTGTAATTGTCTTTTTATTGATAGTAGATGAGGACCCAAATATTTTACAATTTGAAGGTAGCTTAGGAAGATTTGTTGATCATAAGACTTTTCCACAGAAAGATAAAGCATATTATCTCTTCCATTTTATAGTTTAACAGAGATAAAAGAACATATTGAAATGAAGAAATTAAACCAACGTTTTGTTGTTTTTTGTGGGGCTTTGTTTTGCTGATTACATTATTTCAGTGATATAAAATGCAGCCTGTGAGGACAGGTTTATTTTAGTCCCTGCTGTTAATTCTGCTTTGAGTGTGAACCAGCCTACCCTTCTAAAAATCTGTTCTTTCCCTGCCAACCTTGCAATTTGGATACTGAACTGCATTAAAAATTACCCGTTTGTACATGAAAAAGTCCAGTACTTCAATCAGGCAGGTGTCATTTGCTTCTTCTGTTACTCTCCATTTTTAATCCAGGTGTTTAAAGAGGTCTTCGTACAACCTTGCAACCTAATTTCCTCTTAAATATTTCTTCACCAACGTGTGAAGTCTCATTCTTCCCTGCAGCTGACTTCTTTTTTCTTTTTTTTTTTCTTTTTCTGCCAAAAATACAATTTCATTACTTTTTTCGCTGTGCCTTTATTCCTCAGCTCTGCTCTATAGCTCTGCACTACGTCTTGCAGTTTCAGATGCCTCAGGGAGCCACATGCAGATTGTCTTGATAGGAGAGAAAAAAAATAATGCTTTAAAAAAATAATAATTTAACAAAATATGGTTTCTATCTGCGAGTTAGCTGGATTTCCCCAAGTCATGAAGCATGAGGGAGACGTAAAATCCATCCTAAATTCTAAGTTAGGATAGGAGGGAAAGCTGGGGCTGCCATGCTATCTTCCTCACCTTTTTTGAGCAGTTAAGTTGTTCCAACAATCATTCTGTAAACTTTTACAACTATCAAAGGTGGGTGACTATTTTTGCTTTTACTGCATCTTGTAATTGTGCATAGATACTTCAAACAAAAATATTTTTCATGCTGTGGTTTAAGCCCAGGCCATAAGTCAGCCACGCAGCCCTGTTGCTCACTCCCCCAATTTCTGCCCCAACCCGAGGGATGGGGAGGAGAATCGAAAGAATGTAACTAACTCCCACAGGCTGAGATAAGAACAGCCCAGTAACTGAGGTATAACACAAATCACTACTGCTACCAGCAATAATAATAATGATAAGGGAAATAACAACGGAAGAGAATACAATACCACCCATAGATACCCAGCCCAACCGAGCAGTGAACCAGCCCTTCAGGGTAACTCTCAGTTAAATCCTGGGCATGCCGTGCTGTGGTATGAAATACTTCTTTGGCTAGTTTGGGTCAGGTGTCCTGTCTCTGCTTCCCCCCCAGCTTCCCCTCCTCCCTGGCAGAGCATGAGTCTCAGAAAGTCCTTGGTCAGACTAAACATTTGAGCAGTAACCAAAAACATCAGTGTTCTCAGTGCTGTTCCCAAGCTGAAAGTCAAAAAAACCAGCTACCAAGAAGGAGAAAAATGACTGCTACTGCTGAACCCAGGACACATGTCAAGGGTACCATGAAAAGTTCTATCTGCGTGATTTTTCAACTTCCATATGCATTGGGGGTGTTGGTTGATGAGAAAATGAACATGAGCAGGCAGTGTGCGCTTGCAGCCCAGAAAGCCGACTATATCCTGGGCTGTATCAAAAGGAGAGTGACCAGCAGGCCGGAGGAGGTGATCCTGCCCCTTTACTCTGCTTTTGTGAGACCTCACTTGGAGTATTGTGTGCAGTTCTGGTGTCCTCAACATAAAAAGGACATGGAACTGTTGGAACAAGTCCAGAGGAGGGCCACAAGGATGATCAGGGGACTGGAGCACCTCCCATATGAAGATAGGCTAAGAAAGTTGGGGCTGCTCAGCCTGGAGAAGAGAAAGCTGCATGGAGACCTCATAGCAGCCTTCCAGTATCTGAAGGGGGCCTACAAGAATGCTGGGGAGGGACTCTTCATTAGGGACTGTAGTGATAGGACAAGGGATAATGGGTTAAAACTTAAACAGGGGAAGTTTAGATTGGATACAAGGAAGAAGTTCTTTACTGTAAGGGTGGTGAGGCACTGGAATGGGCTGCCCTAGGAAGTTGTGGATGCTCCATCCATGGTGGTGTTCAAGGCCAGGTTGGACAGAACCTTGGGTGATACGGTTTAGTGTGAGGTGTCCCTGTCCATGGCAGGGGGATTGGAACTTGATCTTAAGGTCCTTTCCAACCCTAACTATTCTATGATTCTATGATTACAGCCGGTGTAAATTAGCAGAATATCTGTATGACAAATATAGGAGCATCTAACTATTATCCAGAAGACCCTTCTTTGTATTGTAAAACAAACTTGTAGGCTAATCTGCTACATGGAAAGTTACCTTGTAAGCTATATTCTGAAGTGCTGATTTCAAGTTGTTGATACCTTATAAACTCATGCTTATGATATACATTTTGTACTTAGTAATAAAGTATGCTTCCTGGCTTAGGCACTGTTTCACTGTGTGAAACACTTTTGCTTGGTTTTGTGTTTCCACACAAATGCAGGGAGATCCATTTAAAAGAATTGAAGGTTACATAAATTCTTTACTCTCTTCTTTCTGCAGTACCAACTCACCACAGTCTTGTACATCAAGTGTCCTATTTAAAATATGGGGAACTTAGCAATAATAAGCTGAAAGAGATTCCTTCTGCACTGAGTGCAGAGACAAACTGTAAGTGTTGAGAAAAAGAAACTTTTATTTGTAGGGTGTAAATGGAAGTAAGATTTTCTCAAAAGTGAGGATATTTAATTTCTATGTCAAATCATTTAACATTTTAAAAAAACATTTGAAATGGTTTAGAGGAGATCAAGGAGATAAAACCTTGTCTTGTGAAATTATCATCTTGTCATCTCCTATTTGTACTACATTTCAGTTCTAGGCAAAAAATCTACCTATCCCCTACCTAAACCTGTAGCCATTTATAGCAATATATTTCCTTTGGAGTAATTTTCAGTATCGAAGTCAGAAAGGTATATTCCCTCAGTATGAATTTAAGGAACATAGGAGTAAAATGACCCACTGACAGTAAATAATTCTGCCCTTCTTCACTAGAACAGAATTTCTGATGTCTTGTTTTTCATCTCTGCTACTAGTGTCTCAATACAATATTTTCAGACTACAATGAATATGATAATGTGGTCTTGGTTTATTTATGGGGTACACTGCTGTGTGGTGAAGAAAGAGACATTTTTTGTATCATTAATCAAATTCCAGGCTGATGCTAGTGCAGCACTCAAGCCCGTACACATCACATTTCTAGAGAATTGAAGTGCTTTTATATCTATAAACAACTAGTTCTAAAATTACAAAGGCTAATAGGTTAGGTTATTTTCTTCCTTTTTTTTTTCCTCCTGGAAGGTGTGGATGATATCATGGAACCAAAACTATGCCAAGATACCAGGTCAATGCAGAATGGATGATAATGGAATTACCCCAGAGGTACCTGTAGCAAAGAGGGCATAGTTGAACTGTAAACCGTGCTCATGAGTGTCTCCAGACCAGCTGAGAAAATACACAAGATGGAGAAGCTTGCTTTCAGCTGAGAATGGAATTATTTTTTATGTTTCCAGGGATTTTCATTCTTTTCTATAGCATGCTTTTAGAAATGGAAGTTCTTGCTATAATCATCTGTGGGGAAAACACCAAACTATGTTCTGCAGTTTTCGTTGTTGGGCAAAGGAAAAGAATGTAAGATATGTATGTTCTTTTAAAAGAACACAATACATCACATAATATAACCCCACTGTGCACAGTGGTGCATGAACAGTTTTGTTCTTAAGATGGGGATTTGGCAATGAGTCATCAATCTTCTCAAAAATATATCAAAACAAAAGTCATGATTAATACTTTGGGATGATGGTTACCTATAACAAGGATTTCAAAAAACTAACCAATATAAAAAAAAAAAAAAAAGAGAGAGAGAGGAGAAAAGGATATGCAGGGAAATTTAATAGTTCTGTGGTGATCCATGGCATTTCAGCTTTACTGGAAAGCAGCTTGGCAGAAAAGAACAGTCAGGGCTCTGGTATTCACCATGAGCCAGCAGCAGAAGCGGCCAACATCCCCTATGGCAGCATTAGGAAAAGTTGAGGGTTGAGGGCGAGGGACCTGACCCGATGCTCCACGTTTGCTAAGATACTTCTGGAGTGCTGGGTCCAGTTCTGGGCTTCCAGGTACAAGAGGGACAAAGGCATACTGGAGTAAATACAGCAAAGTACCATGAAGATTATTAAGGGCTTGGGTAGTCTGATGTATGAGGAGAGTCTGAAACCTGGGATATTTTAACCTGGAGAAGGGAAGGTTCAGGGTGATCTAATCAGTATGTAAAAATACCTGATGGGGTGGTAAAGAAGACAAATCAGACCCTTATCAGCAGCATTCAAAGGACAGGAGTCAATAGGTCCAGAATGAAATACAAGAAAATCCATATTTTTAAGAAGGAAAACCTTTTTTTTTTACAGTGATCACAGTGCTCAGACACTTGAACAGGTTGCCAAGAAAGGTTAAGGAGTCTCTATCACTTGAAATATTAGAAACCTGACTGATTACTTGCAATTCAGGTGACATTGCTCTGAGCAGAGATTAGAGCTAGGTGATCTCCAGAGGTCTATTCCAACCTCAAAGATGCTGTGATTTAGGTGACAGGGTATTGATTCTGGCTATGTAACCTTAAGCCTTTTAAAGGCAAAATTAAAGGTTTTTTTTTTTTCTTTAGTGTTTCTACATTCAACTTCACATTTAGCAATATGAGCTCCATTGTTGCAGACTTGAACATTTTAAGATAAACTGCCAAGTGGTTTAGTTTTCTACACCAACCTTACTCTACAGGCAGTGTAAAAGCATTCTCTTTAGACATTGTAAGAACTCTTTTCCAGCATATTTTTACCTTCTGAGAGATGAACTACACTTCCTCTTTTGTTTTCTACCCATCAGACTCCCGGTAGAGAAATCTGTATCTTTTAACACTGATAAGGCAGCATGTGCATTTAATTAACCTTGCATTTGTTAGCAAGGGTTCTGTAAGGACAGGAAGGCAAGGGAATAGATAACATGAAAAAAAAAAAAAAACAAAAAAAAAAACAAAAAAACAAACAGGGAAAGTAGCACTTGTTTCCAGAAGTTTAGAAAACATCAATTCTCTTACCTTTGGCTCCCCAACTTATAACAGAAATATGTTACCCATCAGAAACATGAGAACAACTCTAAAGAGAATTCTGTTTTATTCTAGAAGACTGAGTTATCTTGAGACTGTGAAATAGAGTTTATGTGGAACTAGATGTATGATTACATAAGGGGCATGTGAGGACAGAGGCACACTGGCCAGCACCAATCCTGTGTGTGGCCTGTTAGAGTAGACAACACTGTTGCCTGCTTTTCAGTAAGATACTGTGTATTTTCTGTGTTGAGTGTGGTTGTTTCACCCCAGGCGCCAACTGAAGCATCCAGCTGCTCGCTTGCTCCCCCATGATGGGACGGGGGAGAGAATCAGAAGAGTAAAACTGAGAAAACTTGTGGGTTGGGATAAAGAAAAAAAATGAAAGCAAAGCTGCACATGAAAGCAAAGAAAAACAAGGAATTCATTCAGTGCTTCCCATTGGCAGGCAGGTGTTCAGCCATCCCCAGGAGAAGAGAGCTCCATCATGTTTAACTGTTGCATGGTGTACTGATTTTGGTTGGGATAGAGTTATGTTTCTTCATAGTAAGCTATGAAGAAGCTAGGGACCAAGTTAGGAAACATAAGGCCCAGTTAGAATTAAACTTGGCTAGGGATGTTAAGGATAACAGGAAGGGATTCTACAGGTATGTAGCAAATGAAAAACAGACTAAGGACAATGCAGGCCCCCTCTGGAAGCTATCGGGAGAACTGGCTACACAGGATTTGGAGAAGGCTGAGGTTCTGAATGACTTCTTTGCCTCGGCCTTCATCGGCAAAGGCTCTGACCACACCACCCAAGTCTTGGAAGGCAGATGCAGGGACTGTGAGAATGAAGAGCTTTGGCCCACTGTAGGAGAGGAACTGGTTCGAGACCATCTTAAAAATCTGAATGTGTACACGTCCATGAGACCAGATGAAATCAGTCTGTGGGTCCTGAAGCAGCTGGCAAATGAAGTTGCTGAGCCACTGGCCATCATATTTGAAAAATCATGGCAGTCAGGTGAAGTTCCTGATGACTGGAAAAAGGGAAATATAACCCCCATTTTCAAGAAGGGGAAAATGGATGACCCAAGGAATTACAGACCAGTCAGTCTCACCTCTGTGCCTGGCAAAATCCTGGAGCAGATTCTCCTGGAAGGCATGCTAAGGCACATGAAAATCAACAAGGTGCTTGGTGACAGCCAGCATGGCTTCACTAAGGGGAAATCCTGCCTGACCAATTTGGTGGCCTTCTATGATGGGGCTACAGAACTGATGGATGGGGTAGAGCAGTTGATGTCATCTACCTGGACTTGTGCAAAGCATTCAACACTGTCCCGCATGACATCCTTGTCTCTAAATTGGAGAGACATCAATTTGATGGATGGACCACTGGGTGGATAAAGAACTGGCTGGATGGCTGCACACAAAGGGTTGTGGTCAATGCTCCATGTCCAGCTGGAGACCAGTAACAAGTGGTGTCCCTCAGGGATCGGTGTTGGGACCGGTCTTGTTCAACATCTTTGTCGCTGACCTGGATAGTGGGATTGAGTGCGCCCTCAGCAAGTTTGCCGATGACACCAAGCTGTGTGGTTCGGTTGATACGCTGGAGGGAAGGAATGCCATCCAGAGGGAGCTTGACACACTTGTGAGGTGGGCTGATGCCAACCTCATGAAGTTTAACCATGCCAAGTGCAAGGTCCTACACCTGGGTCAGAGCAATCCCAGGCACAGCTGCAGGTTGGGCAAAGAAGAGATTCATAGCAGCCCTGCTGAGAAGGACTTGGGGGTGCTGATTGATGAGAAAATGAACATGAGCTGGCTTCAGTGTGCGCTTGCAGCCCAGAAAGCCAAGCGTATCCTGGGCTGCATCAAAAGGAGCGTGACCAGCAGGTCAAAGGAGGTGATCCTGCCCCTCTACTCTGCTCTTGTGAGACCTCACCTGGAGTATTGTGTGCAGTTCTGGTGTCCTCAACATAAAAAGGACATGGAATTGTTGGAACAAGTCCAGAGAAGGGCCACGAGGATGATCAGGGGACTGGAGCACCTCCCGTATGAAGACAGGCTGAGAAAGTTGGGGCTGTTCAGCCTGGAGAAGAAAAGGCTGCGTGGAGACCTCGTAGGCCTATAGGGATGCTGGGGAAGGACTCTTCATTAGGGACTGTAGTGATAGGACAAGGGATAATGGGTTCAAACTTTAACAGGGGAAGTTTAGATTGGATATAAGGAGGAAATTCTTTCCTGTTAGGGTGGTGAGGCACTGGAATGGGTTGCCCAAGGAAGTTGTGAATGCTCCATCCATGGTGGTGTTCAAGGCCAGGTTGGACAGAGCCTTGGGTGACATGGTTTAGTGTGAGGTGTCCTTGGCCATGGCAGGGGGGGTTGGAACTAGATGATCTTAAGGTCCTTTCCAACCCTAGCTATTCTATGATTCTATAGTAGCTTGTAGGGGCTGGAAGCAGTGTTAGTTAACACAGGGATGCTTTTTTTAGTGCTGAGCAGTGCTTACACAGGTCCAAGGCCTTTTCTGCTCCTCACAATACTCCGTTAGAGAGCAGTCTGAGAGTGCAGAAGTTGAAAGAGGACACAGCCAGAACAGCTGATCCCAAATGACCAAAGGGATATTCCACACCATATGGTAGCATGCTCTGTATGTAAAGCTGGGGGAAGAAGAAACTGCAGTCAACTTCCCACACCCTTCTCCCAAACAGAACAGGTGCTTTGTGTCATCTACCCTGTATAGTAGAAGAACAAGTGTGCATTGTGCAAAAACAGTGCAATGTGTACACAGTTGTCCTAGGAGGGGAGGACAACAGGGTGAACCACACATCACTGATGCTATTTGCCTTGCTTAATACACTGCTCGAAGTTACACAAGTATGAGGGCAGTGCAACTAAGACCTAATATAACACAGACTACCACAATGTTAGGATGCTAGTCCTTTCCAGGGACTAGCCTATTTCCTGAGAAAACACAGCGAACTTCAACTGTTTACTTAGAAACCTAGAGCCTTAAAGCTTAGCTGTAATTGTTCAAGTAATGAACAAAAAATGAAGAAAATACTTAGCCAGTTGCAGTGTACTTTGGAAAGAGCCTGTAGCAGTTTGTTGGAGCACTGGGCATGAGAGGCTTGGTGATCAACTTCATACTTTTTTGTAGTTCAGATAGAGGTCATTTGAGACCCACCTTCAAAGAACACAAAAGTGGAAGCTGTTGTCAGTCCCAGGCTTTCTCTTCCCTGTGGCTTAGCTGCTGAGAAAGCAGAGTAGAGCTCTGTGTGATAGCGGAAAGTCCTTAGAGCACCTTGATGCATGTCCAAAGCTACACAGAAATGGGATGACAGGTGCTCTTGCACAAAGTAAGCAGAAATACCAGAAAAAAACAGCCCAATTATGAAGTGTAAGCCTACAGTCTCCCTTGTATACAGAAAAGGTTCCGCCTAAAATTGCTGTTATTTTTATTTAACTACAGGCAACTTGAAGTCTCTTTGATTCCACTGTTTCAGTTTAGTGTTAAGAACTGAATGAGGTATACACCCAACATCTCTATGCCAGGGAGAAAGGTACTTCAGTTTAGTCTGGAGGGAAAATATCTTGAAAGTTTTCCTCGTAGTTCAACAGTTTTTAGTACCGTTGCTTTGAAATCTCATCAGCTATTTAAATCCTGATCCACTTCTGGGTGAAGCATAACTAAAATCATTTCATACACAACCCTTTTGAGCAACGCAGTCTTTCTGTCACTGAGTTTAAACACTTCCTCCAGAAGCATACATTTTTAAGACTGTGCAGCAAAATTGCAGTATCTGTTTTGAAATAACTTTTCTTTGTCCTGAAGTCCTTACTAGCACCTCCACCATTCTTTCTCTTTGTCGCGGTTTAAGCACAGCCAGTAACTCGGAACACGCAGATGCTTCTCTCACTCCTGCATTTTTTCCTCCCTCTCCTCCCGGATTGGATGGGAAGGAGAATCAAAAGAATGGAACTCCCAGGGGTTGAGATAAGAACAGTCCAGTAACTAAGGTATAACACAAAACCACTACTGCTACCACCAGTAATAATAATGACAGGGGAAATACTAATAATGAAATCCCAAACTAAAAGAAGACTTCACTGAACTAGGTATGGTCCATACTAAGGCTGGTAGTTCCTTTCCTGTAAAATTCTGTTTAAATAGAGAAGATGGAAGCAGAAAGACAGTATCAGACATATTTTTAAGATAGGAAACTAAGTGACTTGCCTGAAACCAATTTAACTTTTTTGTATCTTGAATAATTTTTCTTTTGTATCCTGAAGCATTTTTCTTCCTTTTTTTTCACTAAAATCAGGATTGATGAAGAATCAAAAATTGGAGGTTACTGACATCATAATGTTCAAGTACAACTTGGTTCAAAGGCTTTTAAAATTCTTAATTCCTAATTAAAAAGTTAGTCTTTGGCTTTTAAATTTTCCAAAATTATCAAAGATCATATAAGAAGAGGTTTTATTGTTCAACTCTGATATTCTTCTTCCTTATTCATCTTGTTATCTAGTAGCATCTATAGCTGGGATTCATGTTTAATGTCTCCAAAGTCAAACAGCTAAAAATAGGATGCCCAAAACCCCCAAATGTGTGGAGTTGGAGGGTGGGTGGATGGGTATCATCTAAACTATCCAATAAGAAGCACTATAAATGAGTTTGGCTTAGGACTTGCTCCTTCTAGGTCTTAGATACCGGGTGTTGAGCATTGTAGCTGGGATTCACCCTTCATGTTTAAGTCTTTCAGTCACTGGAGAAGGCTACATCTTCTGCTAAGAACTGGCTCAGGCTGAAATGGCATTCTTACTCTTCTCCTTGGGCCAAGTAGAGAAAAAAAAAAAAAGTATTATTCAGGCACAGTGGAGTTCTTTCAGTAGGTAGGACTGAGTTCATCCTACTCCAGAATACCTTCCTTGGCTTAACAACACTCCGTAGGAGAGGTAGGACTTGACAAGACACTGACAAGACCCTCTCGTGTTTAGATCTTGGTGACTGTTTTGAGTTCTGGGAAAAGGTGGAACAGAGCTGCTGCTTTAATAGTCACAGTAACAACACCTGAGTGGGCACAGAGAACTGGGGGAACCAAACATCTCTGTTTAGGATGCAAGCCTGACTATTTAAGCACTTTCTGTTTATGCAGCATGTAATCGAGGAAGATGCTTTGCCTCTGTCGATGCAAATTTAAGTCTTAAATCTTGTAACTGTTTATCTCAAATCCTTCAAAAACAATGATTTCACCTGAGAGATCTCTGAACATAAAAAGAAACTGAGAGCTTCCTGAGATAAATTGTACTAATTCCTGTGAAATGTCTGTGGTCTGTTAGACTTCCCAGCTCTCAGGATTTCTAATTGCAAAGGGGATGTGGCAAAGTGTTGCTGACAAGCCATCTGGACAACTTGCATAATGTAACAGACTTGAAAATGCATTTTGAAGAAGATACATTCCTTTTTTCTGTGTGGCAGCTCCTTTCTGCAGCTTGGTTGCTGTTGGTTGCTCTGCCTGGGGCTGTGTGTGACTTGGAGAGTGGGAGCACGGGGACAGAATGCTGAGAAGACCAGGTTCCATTACTGAGATCAGTAATATCTCACCACAAGCAACTTAGTTTTCTGCTCCAGTGACTCATCTACAGAACAGATATGAGGAACGCCTGTTGAAGGTGCTGGGATTTAATGTTTACAAAGTTACAGAAATATATAGTTGACATTGACTTGGGCTTTCAATTACCTACTTTTCCTCCTTCCCCTACTACAAAAAAAAAAGCCCAAGGAAGGCCCTGTTGAGCTTGCTTTCAAGAGAAGAATACCTCCATTTTCTGTCAGCAACAATTGTTAATTTTAGAAACCTTTTGATTTTCTCGTTTGTCTGATGAAAACTGGCTCTGAAACAGAGAAGAACATATACTTGTTTGGCCTTTTCACCAGTTGCATAGCAGCAAATACTGAATATTACCTTTCTGGTAAGTTGAGGAAGAAAGTGCAATCTGGCACTGAAGTGTATTCCACAGACTTACCACTTTTTCCCTGCCCACTCTTACATACACTCCACAACTACGTTCAGCACACATGCAGCAGGACACAGGTATTCAAACCTCATTAGGTTATTGACACTCTTGTTCCTCAGGAACCTCCTGGGATCAGAGCAGTTGAGCTCAACAGGCAACTCTACATCACAATATCCCTGACCTTTTGCCCTTGCAGTCAGTGTGGTGACCATATGTGAATGACAATTAACAAGCCATGAGCGCTTTGACTGAGGGAATTTCAGAGTAAAATTGGGTCAAACATAGCTTTGGGGTTATATAGTCACATTCCTTATTAACTCCTGAAATTCAGAGGTACAGAACCATTCCTTCCCACCTTCCTTCTACAAGCGTGTATTTATTTGTACTTGAAAGACATGTCCTTTTTTGCAAAAGCAGATCAGTATAAGCTGCTTTTAAATCCATTAGTAGAATCCTTAACCTCCTGGAAGACTTACCACTATAACAAAAAAACACAACATTGTGGAAATAGGGATGCTTCTCCCTTCCTTCACCACCCTGTCTCAGCTAGAGAAAGGAAATGAGAAGATGTTTGCTCTGAGGGTGATGATAAGACTGAAATGAACACCTGCTCCAAGTTCTGCTTGTTTCCTTAAGGTAAGCCTGCTTTCTGAATTGCAGCTGTTAGCTTTTTGGAATTAAATGGGAAAATTACAGTTGTATCAAGCAGGAGAGCACAGATGCTGAATCGTATGAGCAAATGGCCAAGAAAGAAAATTCCCCATCTATAAACTACAACACCTGCAGAAGCAGTAGGGTGCAGAGTTGAAGCTTGTGCTGTACAGACTAACTTCTGTATCAAGCCAGCAGATCTGCACAGGGGGTCTTCTGTTATCCACAGGGGCCAGCAGCAAAAGAGCTTTAGTGTTTTCTGTTTCATTTGCTGAAGCTTAGTCAGCTTTACCCTAGGAGTCTATGAGGACCCACTTACATGTTTCCATCCTGCATTATTTTGTGATACATTGCTTTGAGTTTTAAATAATACATGGGTAAAATCTGTTTGTTTTCTTGTGTTGCTGGTGTGGTGGAGATTTTCAATGTACAATGGAAAATAGTATTGAAAGAAAATAACGTGGCCATCTATCTGGCCTCCACTCTCGTGTTGTGAATGTGATGTGCAAGAAGAGGAGGAGAAAGTAAAGATTTCATTAGATATTATAGGAAAAAAAGGGTATTGTAAACAACAAAGTAATGAAAATGGAATAGTTCAGCTAATGCATCACACAGTAACTCAGACAAAAATGTCTGCTGAAATATTCATGAGAAGTCTCCAAAAAGAATATGCTAGGAGGAATTAAGGGAGTATAAAGATGTGTGTGAGAGGAATTCAGAGGATGTGCATGGGCTGGCATTGAACACAGAGACTTCATTAGAAAGAAGCAAGTAAGAAAATGGAAATGAAGGGTGAGCAAAGAGAGCTTTTTTTATGAAAAGGTGATGCAAATCCTTAGCAGCTAATGGGAGCTGATCTTCATGAGAGCCCTTTACAGCAGCTGAAGAAATTTATGTATGCCAGTTCTTGGAGACTAGGAGTACAGGTGATGGAGGTCAGGAAGAAACCTACTTTCAAGATGGGAAAAGCTCATTAACAGTGAATAGACATTAATATATCCCACAGAGACATGGTTTCTTGATAAGTGTTGGTGTTTGGTGGTTTTTGGTGATAACACAGCCTTGTTTATAGGTTGCTTGTGCTACATAACTCTGAAACAGTGTATTTCCATTGCATTGTTTCTGTCATACAGTCTTCTGTGAAAAGCTGCATTGCAAGGGAATTTTCAGTTTGGAGTTAATGAACAAGGAATTTATTTTGATAATGTATCATTTTGCTCATGCTAAAAGAGAAGCTTCTGAAAAAGACACAGTAATGCTTAGCTTGCCAGGGAAAGCTATTTCGCTAATTGAGAAATCTCATTTGAGAGGTAACTTCATGCCAAGCCACTACTGCAGTATTATACACATAGCACGTATGGCAGTGATTATATTTTAATCTTTGGCCTTGATGGGGGTCTGTTTCCTGCAGCCTTTCAGTTTTAATTCTAGCTTGGAAAACATACAGGCTCCCTGTAGATTGACATTTATACTCTTGTTTAACTTCTTGTCCTTGAGGCTGGCAGCTTGGGTAACATTGCTTCTGGAAACCTGACATCACACTGAGAAAAATCTGACTCTTGCCCTATGATCAGAAGGAAAACATGATGCTCTGTACACAACAGTGTTCTGACTGCTGGTATAGTTACAAACAAGAGGAGCAGCAAACCCTACATTAGTTATACTTCAGTGGTTGGTTGATGATTTTTATTTTTTTCCCCCCTATGGGGTCATGTTATTTATATCTGCTTTTGTAATTTAAAAGTATTGTGGCTAGCATGTGCTTATAGGGTCTTTAGGCTGTGCCTTGGGGAAATAGTCCTTGTGATTTACGGGTAGGACTGGCAAACAACATCTGAGGCACAGTTCTCATCAGTTTTGAGATTACAGCACTTTTTCCTATGTATGAATGCTGAAGTACAGAATGGCTAAAGCACACAGACAGAAATAACTTCTAAAAACAGCATTGTACAAGTGATACTGACCATAGCACTGATAATAGCAAGCCCCAAATGTGACCTTTTCTCAGGGAGAAAAGTCCACAGGATGTCACTGACACATCATTATGGGAAAACAGAGTAAAAGACAAGAATA
This sequence comes from Pezoporus occidentalis, assembly GCF_034315485.1. Taxonomy (NCBI): domain Eukaryota; kingdom Metazoa; phylum Chordata; class Aves; order Psittaciformes; family Psittacidae; genus Pezoporus; species Pezoporus occidentalis. The sequence goes on along the minus strand of NW_026915713.1, from coordinate 4,059,548 downwards.
CAGGTATGCCAGGTTTGTGGCTTGTGATGGTATTTAATGCTACACTTCTGGTTTTCATCTAAAATGGAATAGACAGTGCTGGATGCAGGGACAGTCTATGCATTAGGTCTGTGTAAGTGGCATGATTTAACCCCAGCTGGCAACTAAGCACCACACAGCTGCTAACTCACTCCCCCACATTGGGAATAGGGAGAGAACTGGAAGGGTAAAGGTAAGAACATTCATGGGTTGAGATAAAGGCAGTTTTCTAGGTAAAGTAAAGCTACACATGTTTGCAAAGCAAAACAAGGAATTTTCAGCACTTCCTATCAGCAGGCGGTTGTTCAGCCATCCCCAGGAGAGCAGAGCTTTGTCACACATTAATGGCTACTTGAGAAGACAAATGCCATAACTCCAAATGTTCCCTCCTTTCCTTTTTCCCACAGCTTTATATGCTGAGCATGAGTCATGGTATGGAATATCCTTTTGGTCAGTTGGGGTTAGCTGTCCCATCTGTGCCCCCTTCCAATATCTTGTGCACTACTCACTTGCACTGCTCAGCAAAAACCAAAACACCTCTGCATTATTAACACTGTTTCTAGCACGAATCCAAACCACAGCCCTGTACTAATTACTATGAAGAAAATTAAGTCTATCTTAGCCAAAACCAGCATAATAAGTAAGCTAAAGGGCAGCAGGATGAAAGGAGTACCTCAACTGTCAGTATTGTGGGAGTCAACTAATAGTGGAAACAAGAAGAGGCGTTTTTTTAGTGCCTGTTCGCTTTATCCTGGATCATGATTTCTTTTAGTCTTTGTAGGACAGGAAATATGGTTGTACTGTTACTTTGGGATTAGATGATGTTTGGACTACAGAAATTTTACAATTATGTTGCACTAGATGATCATTGTAGGTCTCTTCCAACTGAACTATTCTATTCTGTTCTATTCTATGTCTATCTGTTCATTGCCACACTTTAAACAAGCACCAAATACGTATGTCCAGCAGTTCCTTGTGTTTATCCTGTCACTGGATGCTGGATGTCTTTTTTCAAAATCTGAAGAGTAACATACTGGCTTTACCTCACAGATACGTGTTTTCATGCCAGCTGCTTGTATCTGTAAATAATGAAATGGTTCTGAGATATTCATCAAGTTGTTCCAACAATTATAACTGAAAGCCCAGATAGTAACCCACATCCAGAGGGAGAGACATGTAAAGTCAGAAACATATAGTTTTGAGCAGAAATGATCCTTCTTCCTCACTGGGAGACTGTGTGTAATCCTAAATCATGGAAAAAGAACAGGCAGTTCTTTCCATGCTAGGAGCTGAGAGATGAACAGTTAATGACAGCTTGTAAAGGCATGCTTGGCTTGAAGTTTTAGGCAGCTTACCTTCTTTTTCAGTGGTTTTCTGAGGAAAGGTGTAGAAATATAATACTCTTACATGCAAGTTTAGAGACTTGAATTTAATTCCTCCTTTTTTTTCTTTTTTTTCTTTTTGTTTTTTTCCTATAGCAGTTTGGTGCCACTTCTCATTCCAAAATCTAGCAAACAACATACAAGAAATCTGCAATGAGGCAGAAATTCATACTTGAATTAGATCAGGGCTTGACCAGGAACCATGATTTTTTCCCCTTCTTTTCCATTTGGTTCAGCTTCAGGAAATCCTTAACAGAGGTATTTCTGCTTTTTATAACACACTGAAGAAAGACAGGTTGACTGAGGCCTGCTTTGTCTTTCATCTAATTCTATCATCTGATCAGCATTGTGCAACTGAACAAATGTATAAATGCTACAATCAGCTCCAGCTTTTGACAATGATTCTTGAAGATAAGCAGTTCCTTGTATTGCTGACTGTGATTCCCTGTAGTGAGATAGGACAGTACTTTGAATAAAAGCAATGCAGATGAGTGCTGATGGTGGTGCTGCTGAGAGCAATGGAGTCACATCCTACTGCACCCTGGGCTGTTTAGTAAGGCCATGTCCCAGGACCCCTCTGTCTTATCTTAAGGAAATCTACTTCTGATCTGAGGGTATGGCAGAAAGTCTTCCTTTCTCATCACTTTGGCCTCTTTCGCAGTGGCGATTTGAAAAGAAGGTGCTCAAGTGTACCTGCCAGCAAGTCTGAAATAAAAGGAAGCATTGCTTCTGAACAGTAGTCAGTCACTCAGAAGAGGGATTTGGCACTTTTTGCCTGCCAGACCTTTCAGGTGTGATTCTAGCTTTGAAAAAGTTGCAGTAAGATGGTGATATGAGCTCCCATATTTATTCCTTCTAAAGAAATGTCAGATCAGACTCAAAACTGTATGAAATATAGTGGCTTTGCATTTTGATTTTATATATATATATGCCTTCTAACTGCCAGTCATGTCTATTCAACCTAGATGCTGAAAAGCTGTGCAGATTCTGACTCATGCTGTCAACAGAAAGATTTTGTTGGTGGAAATTACTAAGTGATAACCAAACTTGAGTATGATCTCTTAGTTTCATCATTTATTCATGTAGTTGTGCCTGCTTTCCCAGGTCAGTGAGGAAAAGTGAACAGACAAAACTACAGACATGCATAGAGAATGTTTCTCTTTCACCCTCTTCTGCATAAAGTACAAACTATCAACAATGCAAACAAGTTGTGTGCTGTGTCTAGCTTTCCTTTCTATTCAAGGTCTTTATTATGTCTGCTGCATCATTCTCATCTGTCTCCCAGCTATGTCTGCATCACTGGCCCTTCCTCTGCCAGGCCTAAGGGCACAGTCCTTAGGAAGCAGCTACTGTTCACGAGTCCAAACAGCTGAATCTTTCCTTATTCCTCGCACACCAAGGACTAGCTTTTGAGCTTATTCTTCTCTTGACTGTCTTCCTCCAGACATGGTTTTACCAGTTAATTGCAAGCAATTTTCTGTAACAGTTTATTTCAAAGGCCGAAAGTCTTTGTACATCAGAAGGTTGCCAGAAGGCTGCTTAGACTACATCTGGTAATGCATGCCTCATTACCAGCCTGCATCTCAAACTGTGGAGATTCCCTGCTTTGGTTTTGGTTTTGTTTTGTTTTGTTTTGTTGTTTTGTTTTGTTTTTTTTTTATTTAATTATCACTGTCTGAGTTTGTCTAGAGCTGCTTCATGCTCTTCTTTCTCCTTAGTGTGCATTAGTTTTCTCATTCTTACAATTTTAAGTGGAAATTCTAAACAACAATGAGATTATGTATTCACCAGTATCTTGAAAATCTTTATTTAAAATGTAGATATATGCAGGGGTTTTCTGTTTGTGATCAACATTATTTATACTAATACGTTTGTTAAGTAATACATATTAATTCTGCATACAAATGAGATGAAATTGAGATGGAAAAGCAGCTACAGTTCTAAATTAAAGAGTGGGATTCAGGGAGAAAAATTGAGCCAATATTTTGTTTTCCTGTGTGTGTCCATCTGCATGAACACATGTGTAACCATTTCTCCTGTTCTGCATGAATTAAAAATTCCAAGAGGTGAAGCAGTAAAAAGTCTCAGAATAATTTGGTACTTAATAGGCTAAGACTCAGAACCAGTCAAAAGCTTATGATTGCCAAAGAAATTACTGGAATCACTTCTTGATAGTGACCTGAGTTGGAAAAAACTTTCCCTGTTCCAAAATGTACAGAAAGATTTGGAAAACTAGCTAGTCCATTTGGAAGCCCAAACTGTCTTTCTTAAGCCTCACTATGGCACATGATACAGAGTTTTAAATGACATTTATTGTGGGTAAGAAGGTGTGGGTGGAAGAAAATCTTTTTGTGTCATCATGGAGAATCATTATCAATGCTTACTTGCCTGTTTTCATGATGAAGATGAATTATGGTGAACGAAGGTATTGCCTAAGTCTGGACTTTGCTTCTTGCACTGTCTCTGTGAGGCTCTAAGGGCTGAGTACAAAAGGCTTCATTTGAAAGATGGGATTTAACTTGTTCTGTGAATGAAAAGAAAACCTGGTAGCAAACTTGGTAGCAAACTTGGTGTTTAATGCTACTTCAATAGTAATATAATTCAGCATCTTTCACCATAGTTCTCTGGGTGCTTTATGAAATCTATTATAATTTGTTTATTGACAGCGAAATTGAACTGTAGAACTAGGATTGCCCAAATGTATTGGCAAGTTTAGTGGCTGTGAACTCAGAGCTAAGTTCCTGATGTCTTTTAGGCATCAGTTTTTAGGCATTAGTTCCTGATGTCTTATTAAACCATTTTCTTCTGATATTTTAGCCAGAGTTTATCTAAGAACAGTAATAGCAGTTTATGGAAAAAAAGAATACATTTCAAAACCTAAAAATAAGCTTCTTGAATATTCGTTCAGAAAGGATTTATGTTTTCTAAAGAAATCAAGATCAGTTTTTCTGTCACCTTTAAAAAATTACTCAGAGAATATTTCCTTAAAGGTCAGAAACTTTTCATGGACATTTTATGCATATATTTTAGCTCTGAAAAAATGGAATGATCAGAATACCAAATTGTCCTATTTAAAAACTGACTTTAGTTACAGACTCCAACTGAAGGCAAAATTCCTTGTTTTGCACAGGTAAAAGATTGCTGACGTTGTGTACTTGATAATTTCAGTAGTTATCCATAAGGAATATGTCGTTAATATATTTATAGGTATCTCAGGAAAAAAGGGTAGTCTGGAGATGAGGAGATATGCTGTAAGGGTGGTGAGGCACTGGAATAGGTTGCACAAAGAAGTGGTAAATGCTCCATTCCACTCAAAGCCAGGTTGGATGGAGTCTCGGGTGACATGGTCTAGTGTGAGGCATCCCTGCCCACAGCAGGGGGCTGGAATTAGATCTCAAGATTCTTGCCAACCCAAACCATTCTATGATTCTATGTAAGGACAAGAGAAAAAGTAAATGCAAATATAAGTGTGTTCAGCTTACATACTAAAGGCATTTGGGAGAAGGGTCCTTAAAAAAAAATAGTATAGTATGTTCTCTCCTTGTTCGTGTATGCTCAGCATAGCTTAATAGAAATGACATGCCTCATTTCTTCCCTGTGCTGTACTTTAGACTTAACTCCTTTGTTTTTAAATAGTGCTCAGTTTATTTGAATTCATTCCGATTGATGAAAAAAGATTGCCTTAAAAAATGTTGGTGGCTTTTATTTTCAAAAGTATTAGCTCTATCATTATTGTTTGCTTCAGATCGTATTGTTATTCAAATCAGTGTTTGTCCTCCTGGTTAGACTGCCAGGAAGAAAACCTTTTATCTTCAGAGACAGAAAAGAATACATGGATGTGCTCAGATTTTGAGAAGTCTTTGTCCCTCTCACAAATTACAGACATTAAACATCTAAGATAAATTAAACTTGTAGCTGAACAAATACATATGTGGAAATGAATGATATAATTTGTTTATATCAATTTCCCCTTGACAATGACGTTTCCAAGAATAAACTTAGAAACTTTCCCTAGTTGAAGAGCTGGAATTGTGCTGGCTCAGAGCATGGATGAGTACTGGATGTACTTGGTCACGTACATATTGTCTCTGTTACATGTTTTATCAGATGTAGTGATACATGACTCCTAGGGACGGCAGTTGATCCTGACTGAAAGGATCTCTCTTACAGGCCTAGTTCAGTGGGAAGCCAAACAAGCTTCAACCTTAACTTCAGTAACTGATTCAAACTTTGCTGAGTGCTAGGTGCTGCTTTAACCATTTCTACACAGCTGAAATTTGAATAAATAAATGAAGGTGAAACAACTATACATAGCTGGAGGAGGAAAACAGGGACTTTATTTCTTTGAAATAATACCTGGGAGTTCACACATTAATGCTTTAAATGAGCCTTTTTCTATTTTACTCTTTTGCTGTAGTTCACAGATAAGCATGTTGGATTGTCCTTACATATACACATGCAACTTTGACTTATAGAGCAAACATGATGGGAAATGCTTATGCAACCCATACCAGAGAAAGTTGCTAATGTGGGTCTAAAATAGCCTCAAACTACTACAGTTGAAATGAGGTGCCCTAGAAAGTTTCTGACTTCACTTGAGTGACCAGCCTGAAGGAAGGTCACATCATGCTGGGAGGTGATCTGGCCTGACACAGTGGAGCCCTTTTCAGACTGAAAAATGAAATTGTACTAAGCAACTGAAAATAGAATGTAGTTTGTGTTCATTTTCTTTCGTTTGCTCTCAGTGGTGGACTTGCTCTCCTATAACAATCTGCCCTTGATCCAATACCTGAAAAATCCCTGTCCTTGGTGAGGACATGCAGTCAGATACCAGCATAATGACATTGCCTCTTCTTTCTTACCTACCTTTCTTTATATGAAGATGCATGTATGTGTAAGTATGTATATGTATATTTCACTGTGTGCTTGTGTATACATATTTGTGTGTGTGTGTGCATTTACAAAGACAAAATTTAAAAAGTTATGCCCTGTTAGGGACTTCCTTGGGGAGTGACTTCCTTTAATTTTTTAGGACACTTGTGTTATAGATTTCACCACATTTTAATTTGCTTAACTCTTAGGTCAGTAAGTGGAATGTATGAGAATAAGATCACAGATTAGAAACAGCATTAAAAATAAAGAAAAGGAAAATGATTGTGTGTTATATACACACTAAGGAGTGCAGTTTACTTTCTACCTGGCCAAAAATTATTTGGATATTTCTCTAAATAAAGGTTAGGGCATGTGCTGAATATCCTTAAGTGTTGGTTTGGGTTTTGGCATTGTATGGATTTTATATCCAGCAGTCCAATACAGTCAAGGCTGCCCAGGTTCATGCCCCAGGTCCAGCCAGTAATGGGGCTGAGCATGCACAGACAGCAGACACATGCACATAACCCATGTACATACACATAGCCAGCCGCACAGATCAGCACAGACACACATTTGGCACTCACACAAATACAAACAGCATCAATGGCCTCATCCCATTTCCCTCTCTGGCTGACCAGGATAAAGGTTCATTAGTGGGAAATATATACATATATTTATGCATATACTATACATTTTGCTCCAGTACCTGACTTAGATGCTAAGTCTACCTGGTAACTTCCCCTGGATCCCAGGGCTCCCTAGTTGTTTGCACATGAGCCCCTGAGTCTTGCAGCTGTACTCCAGCTGCTGGTACAAACACCCATACACATAAACACACATGTACACACATTGACTGGATGCTTTCAGTAATTACCCTCGGATATGTAGTCCATCCAAAAGCTGCCTGGCTCCTTGCATCTCCGGGTGTCTCCCTTTCCATTTGGTTCTGCTCCTAGACATCCCATAATAACTTTTATGCGATCCCCAAGTGCTCTTCTCCCATAATGACTCCATATTCCCCAGCAGTGATCCCCTCAGTCTATAGATTTCAGGACAGCGTCTCCTGCTGACTCACATTGGTGAGTGTCAGCCACTGAGATAACACCCTCTGAGATGCCCTAAGGGTGCCAGAGCAGAGACTCACGTCCCTGACTGGGTGACTAGAATTTACTCCCCTGGCCCTTCTTCACTGGGCTGCTCTGTTTCTTCCTGCCTGGGGGAAAAAGCTTCTTATCACACATCCTAACAGTGCTGCTGCTCAAGTGCTGATTCACTGCCTACAGGACTATCAAGGTTAATAAGTTTCCTGAGCAATTTTCAGTTAAAATTATATTCTATCTCTTCACAGTTTCCTATTTTGTTATTTTAATTTTACTATTTTTCATAACCTAAGCAAATGTACTGAGGTGCAGCTAATTGCTTTGCTTCAATCACAATATGGCTGCACATCTTGTGATATTGTAGTTATTTGCATGTGCTTGTAAAACATTTTTGAACACTAAAAGTCCTGTATAACTCACTCCTGCACCATTTATTCTTTAGATGTTAACTATCTATTTAAGAAAAACTGAACTACTGTTTTGTGTTTAAACTCAGAAGGGAGATGAGGGTTCAGATCAAGTGCTTGTACACTTCAGAACAGCATTGTGAAAATAAAACAAGACTGCAGTCATTAGCACTGAAGGAAAACTTCTTTCCCTAATTCCCTGTCTTCATTTTTTTCACACTCATTGCTGTAACACCACACAATCTTAAATTACTCCAAGAATGTTCCTTTTCTGTGTTCTGATAAGCATAGAATTACACTCAAAACCCTCAAAATACCATGATTTCCATTTGAAATTTAATTGTATTATCTTCATAATCACTGCAGTGTAAATTAGGCAGAGGTGTAGAGTAGACAGAAGGTTTCTTTTAACTAAAATCTTTTCCTTTCTTTTGACTGTAATGAACAGGTTCATTGCAGAGCTCCAGACTTTGAGAAGATCTTACTTTATAATTGCAGAGTGTGTTTGCATATTTGCAATTGATATGGGCAATGATTTATTGCAATTTTTCTTTGAAATTTCTTAGTAAAATGGTTCTTTGCTGGAAATGCCCATCTTGCACTGCTGATTTTGCAGCTTATTTATAGAATCCTGGGACTTAAGGTTTTGGTTTTAATCAGGTTTGCTGTTTAAAATTAAGGCAGCATATAAATAATCTTGCAGCACAAATTCAAAGTGGTTGTCATACTTGTCAAATGTCTGTAGTCTGAACAACTAAAGGCCCTTGGAGGGAAGCGGGGGTGCGGAGAGAGTACTGTTTGAAAGAGAATTTACAATGAAAAAGAATCTTCTCCTAAACAATTGACAGAATGATAATGAGGTAGGATAAGCAGAAAAGAGTGGATATTTTTGCTTGGTAGTTAATGCAAGAATGCTTGAGCTTTATCAGGAAGAAAAAGGTAAACTTAAAAATCTGCTTGCCTTATGCATACAGAAATCGGTCCTTCTTCAGTACTCTGCCACACTTTCCCCAGGGTAGGTATTACAAAGCAGCCTGTCCCAAGAGTTCTGCATTAAGCTTCATATCCTTAATCTGAAATCTAAATTTATATTCCTTAGAGCTTTTGAGGGAAGGCAGAGGGGTTGCTTTTTTGTTTTGTAATGACCTGACTTTTTTAAACTAAATTTAGAGCTAACTTTCAGAAATCATTACAAATAAAAATGTATTTGATTTTATTGATGAAAAGCAGGAGAATGAAATCTTTCATAGTTTGCCTTGAAAACTTATGCTTCTACTGGATAATAAGAGGGCTTTCTTACTGTGGCAACTCATTTTTCAAAACAGAAAATAAGCAATGAATATTTGTTCTTCCCCTCATTTTTCTTGCCTCAGGGATGCTGGGTGATAATACACAGAGGAGCTGGTTTATGATCATTTAAGGTGTTCAGGGAGAAGTACACATTTAATCATTCAGTTTTCTGACTAGACATAGCAGAATAAAATGCTTTCATAGAAGATATGCCCTCAGATATTTACTGGCTGTTACGATACGCTGTAGAAGAGATGGTCATCTCATTTAATAGCATCTTAAGACAATTATCTCCCTTTCATAAGATTGATTTTTATTATGTTGCACAATTCATGCTTTCTTGCCCCCTCCCCTGGGGTTCTGACTGTCTCCAAAATGGCAAAAGAAGAATACTGTGTCTTCCATTCATACTTTATTCTGTCGCCTGTTTCTTCAAGTTCTTTCTTCTTGAGATTTTATGAGGCAGCCATTTCAAAGTACTTCATGAATGAGAGAGATGAAGAGAAACACAACATCTGTGGAAGAATATGGATTAAGTAAACACAGAATAATGGTTTGCATGTTCAGCTTTCAGCATTAGCTTTTAAATTTTTCAAAGCACTGTGCAAGGGTGATGCCACACAAGTTCTGTAAGTAAAGCTCTGCATGACTGTTAGAAAATGCTGAGCTGCTGCTGAATGAGGAAAGGCACACTGTTTAAGTATCACCTCGAATTTTTTTCAGCTTGTTTTCTTAAGAGGTCATATTTCTTCTAAACACCCAGAAGATGTAGAAAGGAGTAACATTCAGTCTGAAGTTTTAAACTTGGCTTCCTAAAGAATAATCAGGTCTCTGAAAATCAGTTCATACATTTTCAATACCATAGTGACTTACTATAAGTGTAAATACTAATGCTGTTGTTTCCTAGGGATATTGCATTGCTGTATACCAGATAACAAGGTAGAATGTTGTGTGTAGCAAGGTCTTGTTCAGCGTGCTTGCACCCAAACGTCTATCAGAAGTTTGCATTAACAAATCTGGTTACAGATGGAACAAGACTGCTTGCTCTTACTAGCTCAGTGTAGTCCACTGCAGGGTAAGACAATTCTGACTGCAACCTTATGTAATCTGGTCCAACATAACAGAAAACGCTCATTATTTCTAGTCGCTGATCAGCCATGATCCAAGTCTGTGCTGCTCTTTGAGAATCCAAACCATTCTTTTCAAAGCTCAAAGGCCTGTAATGCCTCTGAACCATTTTAACAGTAAATTGTGTCATCTACCGTAAGATTTTTCAGAGACACCAATCTACCCCTTTCCATGAAAATACTTCATGCCTACTTCATTTAGAGTGAACAAAGTTGATTTAATTGATCTTAATCATGATCCAACCTGCAAAAAGAAATTGGATTGTCAAGCAGTACTGGACTGAAGTACCCTAAGTATCATCTTAGAAGCTTAATAGCTATCAGCCTGTTTTCTTACAGTTCCTCCAAACAACTTTGTAAGAAAGTTGAAACACAGAACATATAGACCTCTTTGGGATTCCTTTCTGCAGGACAAACATTTGTTTAAACTCTCTTCAACAATACTATGATTAGAAGGAGTGAGACAATCTATGAGCTAATTTCAAGTCTGTTTCTGATTTAAAATGGTTACGTACTCCTCCACTATGTTGGATAAAACAGTTAGCAGTGTGGTTCCTTTGACATAGCATTAGTCTTTCCCCTAAGACATCTCGAGGCGTTTTACTTTGGTAACATGTTCCTCATTAACTGGCGATTTCTTATAATTGTCTTCCAAAATTTCTTAGCTTCAGAATAATACAATTCATTGCAGAAGAACACCCTGGGCAATAATACATTGTAAATGCAAACAAATGTGTGTTCTGCCATAAAGAAGAGTAACAAAGCCTATATTGAGAAATGACTGGTTACGTTTAAGGCTAAATGTAATAAGTAAGCTATTTGCTTGCTTACTTATGTAACACCCCAGAATGCATGATTTTGGACTGGTGAAACCTCAATGAATGACTGAGATTCATGCATTTTTAGGACACTGGTTAACTGCAAAGTCCAGGGCACGTAAATACGCGTAGTTACACTTGTCTACTTGTTCAGACTCTGAAAGATATTTTGATTCAGTAGCACAGCTTTCTTATTACTCTTTCCCTCTTGGCAGACTGGACTGAATAGCTTTTGTGTGGTCACTGTTAATAACTTATTAAATGTTTGTTTACATGTTCTGTGAATTCTTTGATGAGTATCACTCAAGACTGAATGTAATTTCATCATTTGGCTAGATTGACCTAAGTAGTAATGAACTGTCTTTTCCAAAATGTTCTTGATTAAAGTAGAATCAGTGTTAGTTCCTATAAACAGTTGCTGTGCCAACTTATAAAATCAGGTTTTTGTTGTTTGCTTGCTTTCATAGACATGTGAAGATTTTGTTCATTTTATGATACGGGAGGATGCAATGACCCAGCAGTGAATGCTGCAGTAAGAAATGGTCTTCAAATAATGTAATGTAAAGAAAGCGGTATGCTGTGATTCACAGAAGGGTGGAACTCACTGCTACAGCTGCTAATTACAGGAACACACAGATGAGTTTTGCAAAAATTGACTTCAGGTTAGCTACTAAAGACAAAGTTCTGAGGGGTATGAGATCTTGCTTTTTTCCTTTGTTGCTTTAAAATCTCTTTACTTTACTTCATCATTTGCTGTTAATTTGTTTTTACTCCATAAAATATTGTCTTCTTTGGGAGAGAAGGAAAGTGGTAGATTGGTGCTATGTGGCCAGAATGGAAAGGATGTGTCTTCTAAGAAACTCACAAGTGAGTTTCTTTCAATAAAGAAGATGGATAAATATTTTTATCTAAAAAAAAAAAAAAACACCACCACCAAAAAAAACGACCAACAAAAACCCCCCAACCAAACAACAAAAAAGCAAAACAAACAAATGAACCCTATCAAACCACAATGTCTAAAACCTCGTTTTTGGTGGCAACTGCTTGACGGCTGTTGAAAGAATTTGATGGCAAACTGAATTTATTAATTTGCACCTATGAACTATTAGCAGTTTAAATTCATAGGTCTTCTTTCTGAGTCAGCTTGAAGGCCTCTGATCCATTTGTATCTTGGTGTTTCTCCTTCAACACTCTTTCCTTCCCTTCGCTCTTTTATTGGGTTGTGGGTTTTTTGTTGGTTTTATTTTATTCCCCTTTTTTCTTTTGTCTTTTTTGGGGTGTTTTTTTTTTGGCTTTTGGTTGATTGGTTGGTTGTTTTTTTTTTTTCATAAGTTATTTGAAGAGATCATCATGTTACTTATTTTTAAGGTCTGTTATTTTTTTTTTTTTTAAAGGCACAATTGTTCTCTGAGTATAGGGTTTATATCCTGAAAATATGGTCCTAGGATAAATTCCAGAGGCTGTTGGCGTTTTTACTGTCTGTGTGATTACAGCTGGGCTTGTTTGAGTATGATTCTGAACACTCAGATTAGTGATCAATGGGCTTGATATATGGATAGCTGGCACAGAGAAGCATAATCTTGTGTCAACCATATTGAGCATTAATATTCCTAATTAATGTCATTTTTTGGAAGTGGGCAAGCCCATTGAGGATATCCAACAGCATGAGACCTTTACTCTTAATTCCTGGTCTCAACCACATTCCTCCCTGTTCTATGACAGATGGACAAGTGAACAGGTGCAAAGAAGCAAAAATAGATTATATGCTCTGTGTTCATAAATAAGTGGATGTGTTTCATCCTCATTTTGATTGATGGAAGCTTTGTTCCAGGAAAGGTTATTCTCAGTTTATTATTCACACCTTGTGGGTGATCAGCATAGCATAGAAAGTGCTTTTCTAAATGAGCTTACTATACTAGCAGAGCCTGTATGAATAAACTTGCAGGCTTTCAAAGAGAGGAGAAAGGGAGAGGAATGTCCAACACAGCTGAGGTTCTCATCAGAGTGTATTCAACCAGGAACCAACCCCTTCTGCATGAACACACCTTCACAGGACGTAGATGAGCTGCTAGTTTTCTGCCCTACGTTTCAAACCTCTGTTTAAGCTCTGAATCCATCCATGACTGCAGTATACGCACAGATAAAGGTTTACAGCTCCTCACCTGTCAGTTTTGCTGGCACAAGAAAGTTATCAAAACACATAAAAAAAAGAAGTAAATCCATTCTGTGTGTCATTGTATAGAAGTAATTTGAAACTTAGGACTCTGAAAATTTGACATTTCTCTGAAGTTGACGTCTTTTTTTTTTTTTCTCATTATTCGTTATTTCTATAATTGGCTTATTTGGTTACTTTCTGAATACTGACTGGGTCAATGACCATAGTAAAACCACCAAATTTTGAAACTTAGTAAGATGATGCGATCTTAAAATGTTTTGGATACTGTACTAGAATCACACTTTTATGGGCTTTATGACAGGAAACTGCTACTATTTTTATAAACCAAAAAGCAAACTCGAGGTGTTGCCAGCTTATTTTTCAGCCATTTTGAGCTTGCCTGGGCAAAACATATCTTTTTTCAGCTTCAAGCAATAATTGTCAAAAGCTGTGCTACAGTTCAGTTTCCTCACCAGTCATTTTTGATGTTTTTTTTTAATCTCTGATTCATCTGTTTGTTTCTTTTTTTATATCTTGTAGTCCACTATGTCTGGTATTTTTCAGGCACCAGTGGCCAGGGTGGTCTCCAATACCAGGCAGAGCTGGAAGAGTTTGGGGCAGACTGCAGGGGCTGCCAATGAATGGCAGCAGCCCACTGCATGCCAGAACATGGCACCTTGCTCAAACACGCTTAAGGGCAGTAGCCATTGCAGTAGGAGACATAGGGTGACACAACCAAAGGAAATATAGCCAGAGATGCTCTGTGCTAGGGAAGGATTTGTCTCTGAGGGGCTGGGACTGCAGGCAGTCCATGCAAGTCTAGGGGCACTCCTGAGGGACTCTGGCCTGATACCTGCCTTGCTCCTGACTCTGTAGCATTACCTATTTAACTTATTTTTGCTTGAAGTTTTGAATTCTAGATCACTCCAGCAGGTATGAACCGCAAAATGACATTTCAGTTAACTGCTTTTTAAGCTGTCTTTTAGATGCAGTCACCATCTTATTCAGGTCACAATATTTTTTTTAAAAAGGCAAGAACAGCCCGTTTTCAAAGTTACACATGGCAAATGAGCATTCATACAAACAGATCAGTCTTTGCAGAATGGTGTGAAGGGTGGTTTTAGTACACTTTGTAACTTTAGCATAAGCAAAGAAGTACTCATACATTCCTGTATCTCCTAATATGTCACATTCAGACTTACTCGTTTTTACAGTAATCAGCATGTCTTAGATTTTCCTAAGCCTTCTGCTGAACAGGAAAGAATCCTTCTTTCCTTACTTTTCCTCTGCCAACTCTGCACGACTAGGCAGTCTGTTAGCTAATACCAGAGCCAGTATCTGAAAATATGGGGCAGTAATTGTGTTCAATTACCACTGTCCTTCATTGCTACAGGTAATTAAGGAGAGCATTCAGTAAGTTCATCTACAACTCCATTGTGTTAATTTAGGGTTTCTTCCCCTCCCACCCTCCTGTGGCATTTTCTTGGTCAGATCTTGTGTCAATTCACATAGTTGTTTCCCCCTACCATCATACACTCTCAAAACTTACAAACAGCAAGGAAAACACTTTTCTCCAGAGATGGAGGAGAAGGAAGGAACCAAAACAAGTCATCTCTTCTGAAAAAAAAAAAAAACAAGCAAACAACAAAAAAAAAAAAACAACAACAAAAGCTACAAAATGTTCAATTGACATCTTCATCTCTACATTAAATTGAGTATTAGATTTTCCCACAAGATTTGTTTTCGATCCTCTGTGTTCAGGGAGTCAGTTAAAAGAATGGGCTCACAAATGTTTGCCATTGAAGTGAAAGAGGCATCACTGCAGGAACTGTTGCTGGAGACCCTGTATCATAGAGCTGCTACTTTGCTACACAATTGCTTCTTCTAAGTGGTGTTCATCTCCATATGAAAAAGCAGAAGGAAGTGGTTGGGTGGATAACTAAATATAGAAGCATAGAAACCGACAGTTTTACCTACTTAGGGCTTTGTGATTCAAATGTATTTGTAAAAATATGAAATCTTAAATGTTTGGTCTTGCACTATATCATAAAACAGCTCCTGAAGGCTTATTCAGAGTTCCTTTTTTCCCCTTATCTAAAGAATCAGGTGTTTGGTTGGTCACTTCCATGCCAGGTGCTCAAGGTGGTGTTTTCCCCTTCCTGCTTGTCACTTTCAACAGATGATGTTTGTGTTGTGGAGACAGTTTTTCCATCAGGAACATTCTGGCAGTCTGTAACTTCCATTTATGCATGGCTTGCTGCCTTACTAGCTGTAGTTTTATAGTTACTGCAATTAATTAAAGCATAAAATAAAGGTTTCACTGTGCACTGCTGGGGCATTTTACACCTTGCTGGCAGAACAAGCCCCTTTCTAATTATAATGCCATTCTCACACTGCCATGTCTGACCTTGCTGATAAATCTGAGTCAGAGAACTGTACAGGAACCTGTAATTCAGAAACTGTCACCATTCCCAAAACACTGAAATCAGAATTGAAACCCATATTGATTTGAAAGGGAAAATCCTTCTTCTTAATGTCTCAAATGTAGCTTTACAGAAAGAAAATAATAACATGGAGAAAATCAGCATTTAAAGACATAATTTCCCGTGGAAGAATGTGTTATTTTGTTGTCTTCTAAGTACTGGTATTGGTTTAGCTAATGATAGGTTTATAAATAATGGCTTGATCCTGAATTCAGACACACAAAACAATGAACTACAGTCTACATACTCGTATTTAAAACAATGTAATATGCTTTCCTCTGATATATATCTTCTGGATTTGGAAAACAAAAATGCTGCATACTATCACCTGGTATCCTGTAATATGTCTAGCCCCGATTCAAAGAGAAACTTTTGTGTGATTATGTGGACTTGTAGGTGCTTGGCTGATACAAAAGGTCAGCAGCAGTATTATAACCAAGTTGCCAAAACATTTGGATAAGTTGTAGATCCATGTCTGCCAGCAAAAACTGTACAGGATCCTGGAAATGAAAGAAGCAGCAATACCTGGATGCCTGACTCTAGTCTCTTTGTTAGGACAGTTGCTTAAGAAATCTTTCATTTACACATGTACTCCTAGGTTAACTTCCTCCCCCTTTTCTCCTCCTCTTCTCATCCCTCTCTTCCCGTGGATATGAAGTGTGGAACTTTATGTGCCACTGAACTTTTTAGACATTTAACTAAGATTCCTAAGTCGCGACCATTAATTACAGCAGGCCACCACTTTCAAGACTGAAATTATAGGCGTCTTGAGATGGTTTGACCCACACAGTCATAGAATCATAGAACAGTTAGGGTTGGAAAGGACCTTAAGATCATCTAGTTCCAACTTCCCTGCCATAGGCAGGGACACCTCACACTAAACCATAGCACCCAAGGCTTCGTCCAACCTGGACTTAAACAGTGCCAGGGATGGAGCATTCACAACCTCCCTGGGCAACGCATTCCAATGCCTCACCACCCTAACAGGGAAGAATTTCTTCCTTACATCCAATCTAAACTTCCCCTGTTTAAAGTTTTAACCCGTTACCCCTTGTCCTGTCACTACAGTCCCTAATGAAGAGTCCTTCCCCAGCATCCTTATAGGCCCCCTTCACATACTGGAAGGCTGCTGTGAGGTCTAATATTGCTGTCTAGATCCTATTTTTTACTGAGATGAAAGACCCTGAGAGAGGTGGGCTTGTTCAGCCTGGAGAAGAGAAGGCCCCAGGGAGACCTTATAGCAGTATGTAAAGAAGGCCTACAAGGAGTCTGGAGAGGGACTGTTTACAAGGGCAGGTAGTGGTAAGACAAAGGGCAATGGCTTTAAACTGAAACAAGGTAGATTTATATTAGATACTAGGAAGAAATTCTTTACTGTGAGGGTGGTGAGGGACTGGAACAGGTTGCCCAGGGAGGTGGTGGGTGCCCCCTCCCGGGAATTGTTCAAGGCCAGGTTGGACGGAGCTTTGAGCAACCTGGTCTAATGGAAGATGTCCCTACCCAGGGCAGGGCAGTTGGAACTGGGTGATCTTTAGTCCTTCCAACCCAAACCAATCTGTGATTCTGTGGTCTTCTCATTTGCTTAAATCTCTCACATCTATGAAGTCTCTCCATGTGACACATTTAACCCTGCATTTGGCTTTCTACACGATTACCTGACAGTAACCTTGAAGGCATAAATTTTTCAAGCACCAGTTTGACACTACTGAAGAGGAGTTAAGTCTAACCAACTAGAACTGGATTTTCCTAGATTTCTGGTTCTTTGAGAAAAGGAGTCCTTAAGTAGTTATTTGAATGCAGGCTAGCAGAAGGCCTGACCTTGGTAGGGATTTCCTGATTGCTTATCAGGCACCAAATGTTACTAAAACCAGTAAAGACATCACTAAATGAAGACGCATAATTCTGAGAATCAAAAGTCTGGAAAAGCACTTTGCTACGTTGACTACTTAATAGCTGACTTCAAAGCAAAGGTACCAATTGATGTAGAATACGAAGAGTGGAAAAAGTACCCAAAAATGCAGAAAAAAAAAAAACCAAGCGCACAAAATTGCATGCAAAAAAATGCATAATAATTCAAAGTAACATTACGTATTTAACATGTTTCCAATTAGAAATTATTCCAATTTATCCTAATAAACTTCTGAAATAAAATTTATTTTTAAAATTGCAGTGCTTGAGGAGTGAGGCTATTCTTGGTATAAGTTCAAGATATTCTGAAGATGCTTATAAGAGGAAAAAGTGTTGTCTTTTAAGTTGCAATGACACTTTTAATTTCAGGTGTCTTATCGTAATCGTAAAATAGTAAATTGTTTCTCAGCAAATTTGACTGCATATTCAATTTAATAAATTTAATTTGCCATCAAAACAATTCAAAGTGTTTCCCAGCTCTAATAATAATCTTGAGCCATGACATTACCATTTAATTCTTTTGTCTAGTGGATGATTTAACTCTGTATAAATTAACTCTGTACAAAAACTTTAGTTTTGAAATATCTGCAAGAAAATCACCAGATGACTGAGGTAGGAAGAAATATTACAACGTAAGGGAAGGTTGTGGAAGACAAGTAATCCAGGGACAGTGATATTCAAAATTTTAAAGATCAGAGACTGTGTGTCAGTTAAGAATGTCTTGGCTTTTTTACAGTCCTGGTTACTGTGCCTTCCGACAGGAAGACAATAAGTGGTTTAATAATAATAATAGAGTTAATAACAGAATTAATAATAATAACATATGTAAGTATTTATACATTAGTGCAATATTTCATCATAATAACAGATTTTTATCTTGAGCATTTCTTCATTTAACATCTTATTTCATTAGGTGTAGGAGAGGTGTTGGTTTAGGATTATTGGTTATACCTAAGGCAGTGAAAAATATTCTGAACAAAAGTGAAACGGAAATAAATAATGGAATAAAAATGTAAAATGCAATAATTTACTGAGAATGAGTTGGTGATGAGACTTCTAAAATTTACAGAATGCTTTAGAAGGCTTTTTTTTCTTTTCAAGTATATTCATTCTGATGATCTCATTCTGACCCAGAATTTTGAAGGGGAAGTAATTGGTTCCAGAGATAAGTTCAGTGTCTGCTATCTGTAAGGTACTCAGGAGCTTCACATGGTTCATTTATAATGTGAATGTATCTCTGTGGACAACGATTAGCCTATCCTTCAGTATTCACAAAATATATACATGTGGACTCCCTATGTGCTAAAGAACAAAGAAGGATAGAAGGAATTATGTAAAACAGAGAAAGACCCTAGCTAGTTAGACTTATACTGACAACTAGAATTATAAGGTTTAAGAGATCCTATTTTATAGCAATGACTTTCTTAATAATGAGTTATTTTGGAGATATACCACACTTCATTATTTTTTTTTCCTTTTAACCCCTTCACTGTGATTCCAGGTCCTGAACTTCACATGTTAAGAGATGTCTGTAAGAAATAATTTTGTTGAAAAGTCCCCCATGCAGTTCTAAAATGTTACCAAATCAATATCTGCATAGTTCATCAAAATGCATAACACCTTGGTGTTGCATGATCTTTTTTACCAGCACTCTGGTGACCTTTACTGGACACCTAAATAAGTATTCCTCAAAACCAACCTTGATATATATAATGTGAACAGCTGAAATTCAGAACATTGACTGCTTATGTATCACATTAACATGCATTTTATTTGGGGAAGAACATCTCTTACATATCAACATAGACATGTGTGCTGTGTACACATTGTGTATTTCATCTTAACATTGCAAAGTTAAAAATCTAACATTTACAAAGTGAGGTATTATCTAGAAATTCTTCAGAGTTCTGAGTCCTCTATAGAAAACACAGGGATATTTTTTTCTTAACTTCTATACAACAGGGTCCTTCACATGTGCAGCCTCCTTGAGTCATTTTTTTTGTTAATTATTGGAGAGTGTTCTTCAGTATTTGATGAAGAAAGAGCATTTGCTTTTCCTCTTGCATCTTACTGTATGCTGCATACTGTCACCTGGTGCCTTGTAATATATCTAGCCCAGATTCAAATAATAACTTTTGCATGATTATGTAGACTTGTAGGTATGGCCTGTAATCAGAGAACGAGGAGTAATGGTTTTAAACTAAAAGAGGGTAAATTCAGACTAGATAGAAGGAAGGAACTTTCTACAGTAAGGCTGGTGAAACACTGGAGCAGGTTGCCCAGAGAGGTAGTGGATGCCCCATCCCTGGCATTCAAGGTCAGGCTGGATGGGGCTCTGAGCAACCTGATCTAGTTGAAGATTTCGTTGCTCATTACAGGGTGTGGTTCGACTCAGTGACCTTTAAAGGTCCCTTCTAACCCAGCTATTCTATTATTGTATGATTTTCAAAGTTGGCTGTTTCAGTTTTCACTTTTAACTCAATATAGTCATCATTAATGAATGAATATTGAGGTGTTCTGTTGCTGCTAGAGAAAGTGGAATCTAAGTTTTGTGGTGGGTGAGTGGCTGCTCAAGTTGTAGATGCTACTTCTACACACCTCACCTATTTTCCTCTGGCAATTATGGCTCCGTTTTTTAAATGGAACTATTACATATTCTCTGCCACATGTGACGGTCTAAATTCTGGTATAGTTCCCAACAAGAGTATTTCCACAGAACTCTTCTTCATTATGTTGACATCAATTAGCTTTTTGTCACTACGGGAAATAAGGTTACTTATGGTAAGAACTTCAGTATGAATTTAAATTACTGTTTGTAAAGGAACTTGATTTTGAATATTAATTATAGATCCACATATTTGAATGTACTAAGGATCATTTTCTGCATCAAATTTACTGTCATCTTTGGACCCTCTTCAGTTGACCCTATAACTGACAGTTTCCGGGAGAAAAAGTGGTTTCTGCATATAATTTATTCAACATCAGATGCAATGGAGAGCAGGAGGATTTTCTTTGATCCTTTCAAACTTTGCAGCTTCATTATCTTTGTGAACTCTCATGTAAGTAAAAGCTGGACTAGCTGCAATAGAATAATTCAACTCTGAAGAGTGTTGCAGGTGGGGATTTGACGTGTTGACCTCATCACCATCAAATCTACAGTTTGAGTATACATTGTGTGGAGGGGTATTCTCTTGAAATGGTCTAAAATGACCACTTTATGATTGTACCAACTTTTCACTTTGTTTTATACAACTAGAAAAGCTATAAAGTACAATTTGATCAGTCTTAAGTGTACAGATTTTGATTACGAACATCTTAATTGAATCTCCATTAAATTGCTTCTGTCCTCACCATCTAATTCTCATATTTAGAATCTCCTGGCATATGCAAAGTCTGCATTGTAAAAAATTTTCTGCAGATATATCATGAGGCAACTCTGCCATAAAGGTTATATTGAGTTTTTCAATTAAAGCAGACATAAATGTCTCTATTTCACACTTTAATGATCAAATGTAATCTTCAAAGTTTCTAATATCTATTAAATTTTTCTGAAATGTTTATAGGCTAAAACAAACTGTTCCATTAGTAGCAGAACTAATGACAATACTTTCCTATTGTCACCAGTCCTTGTACACCAGCCCACATTTGTATATTTTGTCATGCAACCGCCACAGCAGGCAGCGCAGTTTGTCTGAAGCTGTGCACCTGCATAATAAAGATTTTTTTTCTTCCTGTATGGTGACTCCTGCCTCTTAGAACAGATTTGAACCGAGCTCTCTGATTTTTCCATTATCAAGGGAATAAATAGAGTATTTCTCTTCTCCCTAGAAGAAAATGTCTAGTGGGAAAAAAATAAAATAAAATAAAAAACCCAAACCAAACCATAAAACAGTTTTAATATTCTTAAAACTTTGTCTACTTTCACACGTGAATGAAATCAATGTATTGAGGGAACAGTAACAGACAATAATCACTTGAGTTTTATTTTAAGGAAAGCTCTGATATGCTCTATAAAATTAGTGAATTGAGAAGATATTTGGTTTCAAAATGCACCTTTAAGGGTATCACTTTAAATATATGCTAAGAATTCCTAAGTTAAAGTCCTAGCTACACGGAACCTGGTGAAAGTTTTCTGTTCATTATTAAGTTGGAGAGAACTGGGTGCTTTAGGAGGAACTTCAGCTGGTTTTAATGTTGCTGAACATTTGCTTTGGGATGCAGTTAACTCTGCCTAGCTCTCTTCTGACTCAAAAAAGGGTCCATGTTGAATGATTCAGATACTGATGTTTAGTTAAACAAATCCACCCAAGGCCATCTATGACCTGCTGTTTGGGTTTGGGGGTTTATCAAAAAAAAAAAAAAGTTACCCACCCAACCTCATGTCTTCAGGCTTGATCCAGGATGTTTTGTTTAACAAATCCGTTGCGGATAAGGCCGAAGCTGAGTTCTGAATTTGGGAGCTACAGTTAGGATGTTGTTTGAAAAGGGATCTGTGAGTGACATTTTGGCCCTGTTTAAGCTGACGGGATTTTACCAAAGATATTTTTGTGAGGAGGAATTCATGTGAAATGCGTAGTGCAGCTCTGAGCTCTTTGACTGTGTTAGGATTGCATGATGCTTGGAAGTCCCTTCTACTTCAGGTTGGTGGGGCAGCACTGGTGGTTAATCTGCCTTACTTGTTTTTAGGTAGAAACATAAAGATCCTTTTGCTGTATATGGTATAATCATACTTCTCTAGTTTTCTACTTCAGTTTTCCTTCTTGTGGTTTCATAACACTCTGAAAGGTAAGAAAAAAGAGACTTTGTAGCATCTCTTCTTTTCTCCTGCTGCTTAGAAAGCCCACCCTGAACTATCAAGATTAAGGGTATGTTTCATTGTGAAATTTCCACCTGAGAGTTTAGGTCTGTGTTTTAACAAAGCCAAATGATATGATAGAACCAGTTATTAAAAAAAAAAAAAAAAAAGAAATACATAAAATCCTATTTTCTGTGATATTTGAGGCAAACTAGAGATGTTTTTGACCTGAAGGAGTTACTTTTTATTCACAGTTCTGTTCTTGTTTCTTGATTTGAAAATCAGGGTTTTGATTTAAATAGGCTATAAAATTGCATTGGTAATTCACTTTTTATGGGGGTAATTATTAATTTGCAGTGATAACATTATTTGCAAATGAAAGAGATGCTAATGCTCTGCCTTTCTGCTAATGAGTATGGCAACCTGAGGGCTTCTTTTTGGTTTTGTTTGTTTGTTTGTCCCACATCTTCCCCTCTGTCCCTGATTTAGTCATAACAGAAGTTTATCCCAGTTGCTTGTAGAAACCACAGGTGAGAGGGGTTGTGGTCTGAACCAAGGAAAGGGTGGGAGGGCAGCTTCTGCATCTGCTGACTGGCAGCACACCCAGTACCAAGACACAGTGGTGTGGATGCTGTTGCACATTCAATTTCCCCAAGAAATGCATTTCTGCCTGAAGCAGTGAATCTTCTAGTTTGGATAACAGTTTGTGCTGCAGTAGCTACTTAAAAACAACAGACTACTTGAGAAGTAAACTGATAAGAAAACCAAAGATTCAAAAGCCAGAAAGGTAAACGAATTAGTTTTTCCTGAAGCTTCTGCTCTGTGAAGTATGAGTGCTGAAAGAACTCTCAGGCTTCTTGCAATTAGCTTCCACTAATTTCTAGAAACGCAGCATTATGTGTGCAGTTGCTACTTTTTCCTGTGATTTTTTTATTTCTCAAAACAGCACAGCAATTAGCACTGGTATTGCTGGGGGGGTTGTGTTTTTGTTTAACAAATAATTATCCTCTATTACTCTGATAGGTGTACAAGCCATTTTGTCAAAAAAGATTTCTTTGAAAAGGAATCAGTGTTTTTTGTTGCTTTTCAGAAAACAACTACGATTTAGAAGATAAAAACAGTTAAAAACAAAAGGCCTTCATTTACATTCAGGTATCATTGCTCCCACAAGTATATGAAAGAAATCCTCTTTTTATTATGTATTTCAAAGCTGAGAGAAGAAAAGCAATTCTACCCATGGATTTAAAATGTACTCTTACTAGTGTTGAAGAAGGGAGTAATTTAAAATGATGATGAAGTCTTAAATTCTCTTGAACCTCATTTGCTGGTGCAATCACTGATAACAGTCCTTGGTGGGAAACTGAGGCTTTAAAACTGCAAGGCAGCTAGAACATGAAACCTTGTGCTTCTGACAAACTCCTGTCAGTCCCAAGAGATACAACTGAGATTGGAAATTTAGGGTAATGAAATGTTTGAGCTGACAAGATTCCAGACTCTGGAAGGAGATAGAGATAGGAGGCAATTTTGACTTAGATACCACTTTCAGACAAAAATATCCAATGTGACTTTGTGATGGACTGTGTGCAGTTAAAGAACAGGATCTGTATTTTCTCTCAGCACTTGCTAGAAGTTACGTCATGACTGTTTTTTGTTTCGGTGTGATATTGTTCTAATGTGGTAGTGAATTTTAATAGCTTGGTTTTTTCCTTGTGAGAAAGTTTAAGATCAAAGGAAGGAGCTGTGACACAGCTGGCGATTACGATACTACTCCACTTGCTGGCACACCAAATTCAAGTGTTTATTTTGAAATAAAAGCCTCCTATGCTCATTAATATTCTGCTTGGATGTTTTAAAGAACGTCTTTCAGTGTTAGAAACTAATAGTGATGTAATAAAACAAAACAAAACCCTGTTGTATTTTACATGTTCCATCAGTTTAACATGGTTCAAATTGTCAGCAATGTTTGCATTTTATTAGAATGCCACTTAAGAACTCACTGTGAATTCCTGGACACAGACTGGAAAAGGTGCCTATTTCCTTTTATTTTCTGGAACTAACTAAGACTCACTTCCATCTTGTTTCCTCCTTTAGTTGTAGACTGCTAAGACATTGCGGCTTACGAGGTTTTTTTCTACACTGCTATCTTGAAATGGGAGGTTAAAAATACTGCAGTGACCAGGAATATACCACATTCTTAGAAACAGATTTTCAACCTTCTTGATTGTTTCTTAGTTCCTCAGGTTTTTGAACTAGCTGCTGCCACCATATACTGGCCTGTAACTCAAGGATCTTCTAACCTTCTTTCTGTTCTGTGTGTATATCCAAAGTTTCAATGACAACTCTAAGCCAAACTGCAAAAAGATCTGTTATTTTCAGATTTCCTTGAAGTCACTGTGAAGTTTGGTATTTCTCTTTGAGTTAATTGTTATCAGGTCATGTGTAACGAAAGCTGAAGTACTATACAGACTATTACCAGGTAGCTGGATCTTTATAACTTTTCATTTTACACAAGCCTAATAAATCTAACTTACAAAGAAAAACCTATGTTCATAAAGGTAACTTTTTAGTCCTCATTTCTTCTATTTTTGAGGAGTACAAGGTATTTAATAACAAATCTATGATATCTAAAAACTTAGTTAAATTAGCTAGTGAATATACTGGCTTTAAAATGTGGAAGCATTGATATTCAGCATCTTTATTAGTATTCCTTTGCAATTATTAATCCATTTCTACTGAAGTCATGGAAAAAGGATGCATCTCCTTAAAAGTAATGTAATATCTGTGAACTCCCATATCTATTAACTGATGAAAAGTTACCCTACTGGTTATTAATGTAGCAGTATTGTATGTTAGAATGCTGAGAGTTCAAATTCTACTGTGATTGTCTTAATTTAAAATAGGTTATTATTTTGTCACATTTTGCAGTCAATTTATATACGTGTAAAATGCTTTTTGTATAAAGGATGTTTGCATCTTAAGCATTACCATAATTCATCATGTTTCCGAATAAATTCTCCATATTTTATTTTTGATTGAAAAATTTACTTCTCAGCCACAATAAGTTTAAATAGTGTTTCTCCCTTTGAAATGGACAGAAGGGGGAATTCTCTTTTTGTGGCTCATGGTTTTCTAAGTGGAAACTGTTCTGTTGGCTTGTTAGAAGTAAATTAATGTTATTTGTCTGCTTTAAAGACATTTCAAAAGGGCTTTTGCTCGTGAATGTGCATTATTTATTTGTAGTGCTAAAACAAGACAAATAATCTAAACAATTTTCCAAAGTTCTGCATGTTGTAATTAAGGAAACACATTTATCTTGTGGTATCTAATATACTAGATACAAAGAAATTTCCATTTTCTATTCTATATTAAAGGAAATTCCATTTTGCAGTTGGAACAGATATGCAGTCTGTGTTTCTATTATTGTACAAAAATGCAGAATATCATCTCCAAATATATAATTCTTTTGAGTCTCTGTACATTCTCAGCCTGTGTTGCATCCTTGAAGAAATTTGATACCTGCAGCCAACTTCTCTCCTTTCCAGAATCTCTTAACAGAATACCAAATATGTGTAAATCTTTTTATCTCCAAAAATATTAACAGAAGGATTTCACTCTGTGTTTGAAGAATGAACTTTTGAAATTCTCTTCAAGTCTTATTTAGTATGATCTGACAGAATATGTTGTAGCTGACTAAGATAGTCAATGACTTATACCTAATCACTGTGAGTTTGTAGTTCTACATGGACTCAAGGCAACAGCACAGGCCTATCTTGATGGAAGAGCCACAGTAACAGATGATAAGAAAGCTGATCACTAGCATCACTAGAGGCTGGGTTTAAATTATTGAACCATGTCTAATATATCGAGAGTTCCCATTTGGAAAATGGTAATCACAACTCATGCACCTGTCAAGCTCTTATTACCAAGCATGGGTAATATGTGGACTAGGTACTGGGAGTCTCTACAGAAGAAAAACATGGCTTCACAGGTCTATTGGTTTTGACAGACAGAAATAATCTTTGTGGAAATACAGCTTATTAGCTAAGCAGGTAAATATTTCCCATAAGTATTTTGACTTTTTTTCTGAATAAGTTCTAAAATCTAGAAGAACTGAGTAAGTTCTCAGTATGGAAAAAATGGTTTAAGTATCTTGAAACACATGGCACTCACACACACACACACACACACCTGACCCTGTCACAAGAGGGTTTGGATAAAGCTGCTGGAATCTTCACTCTTAAATGTTTCTCTTAGTGTAAACTTAACTTTGTTCAGACTAGAAGCATGTTTGTTCTTTGAAGATGTGGAAATGAAATGACTTTTGAAAATGAGCAGAACAACTCTAATGTCTGCCAAGCTAGCGTTGTTCCATTGTCTGAAAGCTGCTGTCACGTACTTACGAAAGTCAAGAGCTGTGTCTCTGCCTTCATCAAACAGATTGTAATGTTCAGCAGTAAATTTCAGAAGTGTGAGTGGCAGGCACATGGGGCATTTGTAAAGCATAGAGGATTTGGAGAATCCTCTATGGATAGGGAAAAGTATCTTTTGGAATCCATGTATTAAGGGCTGTAACAGCATTAGTGGGACTGATATCAAGTCCTTGGCCAAGTCTTAAGTCCTTCAGCAGATCGGAGCATCTATTATTTTGGTTTCCTTTCTAAAGTGTTTTATTAGTTAACAAATGAACAGCATATAAAAATTAAAATGTCTATGTGCCTTAAGGGACTCTCAGTAGTTTTAATAAACTACCTGTCCTGGGTTCAGCAGTAGCAGTCATGTTTCTCCTTCTTGGTAGCTGGTGCAGTGCAGTGTTTTGACTTTCGGCCTGGGAACAGAACTGACAGCGATGTTTTGGTTTGGCCAAGGACTTTGTGAGCCTCATGCTCTGCCAGGGAGGAGGGGAAGCCAGGAGGAAGCAGAGACAGGACACCTGACCCAAACAGACCAAAGAGGTATTCCATACCACAGCACGTCATGCCCAGGATGTAACTGGGAGTTACCCGGAAAGGCTGGTGGACTGCAGGTTTGGAGGAGGTATGGGTCAGTGCTTGGTCGGGCTTGGGGGATGAGTTATCGGTTGGCTGGTGGTGAGGTGTTGTATTCTCTTCCCTTGTTATTTCCTTTATCATTATTATTGTTGGTGGTAGCAGTAGTGATTTGTGTTATACCTTAGTTACTAAACTGTTCTTATCTCAACCCATGGGAGCTGCATTCTGTTCGATTCTCCTCTCTGTCCCTCCGGGAGTAGGGGGAGGGCAAGAAGGGGGGAAAGTGAGTGAACAAGCTGTCTGGCTAGGGTTTAAACCACGACACTACCAAATATCTTATAGAAAACTTGGTACTGCCATTGTAGTAGATAAAGCTGAAGCTGAGTCTTTGTAAAATTTGTTTTAAGAAATACAAAGTTTTGCCTCTTTAGCTTAATATTTGGAGTAGATTGAATCAAATTGTTTTTAAAATAACGTACCAGGATATAGTAAGATTTGTTGAATTTTATGGACTGGTATAATCTGAATCTAAACCACTGAATAGTAAAACCTTTACTCTTCAAAGTATAATATGCTTGAATTTAAGTAAGTACAGCATCTGGTGAAAAACTGTATTGTTTCTAGAAGACTTTCTTACTGTCTTTAAGTCCCTCTTTTCTAAACTTCAATGCTTCACTCTTAATAGTGAATGGTAAGTTAGACTTTCAGAAAGGGTGACTGAATATAGTTGATATTTTATGTACAGAGAAAAAAATTAAAACATGGACCTTGAAGGTAAGCCTTAAACCAATTTTTTTCTTTTATTTTTTTCTCATTTTTTAGACATCTAAAGTTAGAACTTCAAACGTAAGTAATAATGAGATGCGTGGTGTACAACATCAGACGATACGATCCTGTCTGTTCATTCATGTATGACAGGTCACTGTCACAAAGTTCAGTAACCAGTGATAGGCATGTCTGATCAAGAAGACATTAATTATTGATGTGAAGATGTTAAGAAATCAACAGTTACCACTTTGGATAGCTTGTTTCAAGCACTATCAATCTTCTGATTTTAAATATGCTTACTTTTTGAATTGAGTACTTTGTTATGTTCTTCCAGACTATAATATTGAATGCTTGGCGCACAGAGGATGTAAAGGATTATCTTTCTTCTAGAAAAGGGAGTAGGATATTTGGGAGCGGATGGGAAATTTTGAGAGTGGGTCTGCATGGGTGTAGCATATCTTATTGCCCAAACAGGACACCAGAACTTGACCCTAAATTCTGTGCAAGTAGAATAACAGAATGGGTGGGGTTAGAAAAGACCTTAAGATCACCTAGATCCAATCCCCCTGCCATTGGCAGGGACACCTCACACTAGATCATGTTGTCCAAGGCTCTGTCCAGCCTGGCCTTAAACACTGCCAGAGGCAGAGCACTCACCACCTTCCTGGGCAACTTATTTCAGTGCCTCACCACCCTCACGGTAAAGAACTTCTTCCTTATATGTAATCTAAACTTCCCCTATTTAAGTTTAAACTCATTACCCCTTCTCCTCTTGCTACAGTCCCTGATGAAGGGTCCCTCCCCAGGATCCTTATAGGCCCCCTTCAGATACTGGAAGGCTGCTATGAGGTCTCCACGCAGCCTTCTCTTCTCCAGGCTGAACAGCCCCAACTTTCTCATCCTGCAAGTACAAGTGCATGATCATGTCGTTTTCTGAAAGAGTTTAGAAATGTCCTTATTCAATGTTTGGAAGATGCCACATTGGAAAACCTTTTTTTTTTAGTGTAGATACATTTTTGTGTGTATGTGTGGACTAATAAATATTTTGCCTCTCACTCTAACATAAGATTGCATATCCTAATGTTTTAACTAGTGTTAAAAATGTGAGCCAGGTTCTGAGTTCGATCAAAGGCAGCCTTACCAAAATCACCAGAACCACCTGATCTCCTAGAGCTAACAGTTCTATTTGAAAATCTGTCTGAGTTCAACCTGGCGAGTTGTTTCTTTTTCTGCTTTTGGGATTTCCATTTTTACCAGGATATGGTTTCTGTCCATTTTGTCTTCTAACAGACATAGAACCTTTGAAAACAAATCCAACACTGTTTATATGAAAATTTATTTTATTTTTTTTTTACAAATTGCTTTTCCAGGGTTACTTACAGTCCTTTACTTATGATGATAACATACATGTGGGAGAGGGGAAAACTGATTTAATTTGGTTGAATGTATCTGTATGACGTACTGCTACTTGAAAGGGGGGCACAAGTGCTCAACCAGTTAAAAAAAATAAATGCAGTTAATATGTGTTTCAATATGGCCTCAATAAAAGTTCTGAGCAGAAAAGGTCTTTTGCTTTCACCGATGATTTGAACTTAGACAGGAGAGGGCTGAACTGCAACATGAATCAGCAGAAGAAATGAGCTTTACTAGAGTGAATCAGTATTTGAAAGTGTGCAACTTGTGGTATCAGTTTTTCTAGCATGTATTTAGCATGTGCTCTGCTACTGTCAGAAAATTCTTACTAGTACTTCCTGTTTTAGAGATTTGATGAATGATCAGTTTGTAATCCATTAGAGATGTGAGATCACCCTTCATGAGAAATTTAAAGGCTATTGTTTTACTTGATGAACTGTCAAACACAAGGTATTACAAGGTGTTTTATTTATATAAATAATATTTATACTCTATAGATATATGATTTTGTTGATACAGGAATCACAATCAAGAAGTATGTACCATTGCTTATTTTCTATGACATACACTTCCTATTCTAGATTGTCTACCTCCTGCATACAAACATAGACATATTTGTGCATGCTAAATATCTAGCCTGGAACAATTTTCATTTCGGGCTGTGTAATTTTATTGACACATATTTGCTCTAATGTTGTGTTGGATTTATAAAAAAAATGTGGAGACAATGTTCTCACGGGAGAATGCATAATTAGTACATAAACTCTGAATAACCCTGAAAGATACAGCAAGCCCATGAGAGGCCCAAAGAAGCTTAAGCAAGCAAGATAAGAAGAAGCTGGAATTCACTGAGCTAATGAGAACTGTGGACTGTTGGCAAGCTTTCGAGGTCAAGTTCTCACACCTGTGCTTAAGCAATTATATGTTAGTCACGAAGGGTATTCAAGACATGTATCCAATCATAATATGCCAAATCACTGTAACTGCATGTAAGAAATAGTATATAAGGAGTTAAGGCTTTGTAATAAATTTGGCAATCGCTTGATCACATTGATCATCTCTGCGTTGTCCGTGACTCCCACGTCAACAAAAAATACGTATTACAATTGAAAATGAGTTAATACGACAAAGAAATTTAATTAGGTAATTAGTAATGTAAATAGGGAAACGTAAGTAGTTAAAATATTCAAAATAATGCTTACTTGCAGTAACACTGGAAAGGTTCCTTGTTAAACAGGACACTGAAAATTTGTTTTGGAATAACAAGCCAGATGATTACTACAGAATCAAATCTTCATAACTAACCTTTGGGGGTTTTCCCCCCACTAATATGAAGTAGAATATGTGTGCCTCTGGGACAGTTTTTGCATGGTCCTGAAGGACTCTTAATGCAGTGAATCAGGCAACCTTTCAAAAGAGTTTTAAGAGTCTGAGCATGCACCTGTTTCAGAGAAGTATCTCTAAATGGTCTTCATGTAGACCTTTGTTTCCTAGGAGACTATGATCCAGAAAGTTTCACTGAAGTTGTGCAAGTCATCATTATACCTGATAAAATAAAAAATAAAGTAAAATAGAAGTAAATATAAGTTTAAAAATAATAGTAAGTAATAACGTTTTGGCCTCTTATAACTGAAAGTTTATTATTGGTCAGTTACATTTTGTTGTATGTGCCTGTGAATGTATACGCATGTGTTTACCTCCATTTGTTTTACACTCAGTGTTTGAATCAAGAACTAGTTGCAGACAGGATTCTTATAAGCCTTGGTCTACTCCCCTCTACAGAGCCCTAACCTGCTTATGGCAGGCCAATGGTGATAAACAAAGTTGGCAGTTCTGCTGCTGTTTATTTGCAGCTGAATTGTATATCCTGGAAGTCCTTGTGGCGGCATACTCCTGTATTCCCAACATGTTAGTCAGGATTTTTCCAAAGGGACCAAACAGGCACAGGAGGGTTAATCCATTATGCTAAAACTGGTAAAGCATTTACCAGCATTTTTATTTCTGAAGCCAGCTTTGAAAAGGATATGTGCCTCACTTGTTTCCCCCAAAATGAGTGGAGTGGTCTTTGAAACAAGACTGGGCTGAATCTTGTGACTGTGTGTCCAGATCAATACACAAAGCACATCGCTATCAAGAGTTCCTTTTTCACCAAAAATGAAAAGTTTTGACAAGCCTTTGGTGAGTAAACAGAATAAGGCAGCTCTTCTGTAAAGTTGAGCTCAGATGTAGTTGTGGCAAAGACCAAGATTCTATCTCAAAATTTCTCATTGTGTTTTTAATAGTCCTTCTTAAAAATGAACTACTGATATTTGCTACCTGTGAGGTGCATGTGAATGAGGGAAGCAATTTACACTTGGACCTCAAAAAGTAAGCTATTCCCTGCCTAACTGCAGTTCCTAGGCTTGTATTATAGACTACAGTGTTCTGCAAATAAGCAACTAAACCCTGACTGACAAGTAACACCATGTAGTTCTTAATATGTGCAGCTGCAAAGCAAACTAGGTATTGAACTGAGCAATGGGTATTCCTGTAACAGTCCCTCTGCCTACCTTGTTTTGCGTGACCCTAGGCTAACCATTTTATTGCTCTGCCACTGCACCCATGCTTAGAATGAGAGTAATATATGACATCCTTGATTTCTTAATATTGTTACTTGGAGAAACAATTATCCAGAGTGTACATAGAGTTCTGAAAATGTAAAATTCTGTATGAATCCACAGATGGCATTTGATTCCTAATCTAGAGAGACAGCTGTGTTTCTTAGCATGCTACTTCGTTAATTGTTCTCAACATTTCAACAACTTGAGTAATATCTTAGAAAATGTTTAGGTAGCATCAAAGAGACTATTATGAGGAAAAAAACAAAAATGACTGCTAGATCACTAGTTGGAAAAGACCTGATAACTTACTGCAAATAATACAAAAGGTTAATCTACAAATTACAAAATATGTGGTACTCACTATTGCTCAGGTTCACAAAGTTTTTTAATTTTTCCTAATTTAGTGTCAGATTTTTGAGTCTGAGGTTTTAGACAACTATTGTTGTCACTTTTCAGAAACAGAACTTCTTCTCATGCAGTGTCGTGGTTTAAAACCGGGCAGAGGGCTCGTTCACTCACTCCCCCCCCCTCCCCTTGCTCTCCCCCTACTCCCGGAGGGACGGAGAGGAGAATCAAAAAGAATGCAACTCCCAGGGGTTGAGATAAGAACAGTTTAGTAACTAAGGTATAACACAAATCACTACTGCTACCACCAATAACAATGATAAAGGAAATAACAAGGGAAGAGAATACAACACCTCACCACCAGCTGACCAATAATTTGCGCCCCCCCAGCCTGACCAAGCTCTGACCTATGCCTCCTTCAACCCCACAGTCCCAGCCCTTCCGGCTAACTCCCAGTTACATCCTGGGCATGACGTGCTGTGGTATGGAATACCTCTTTGGCTAGCTTGGGTCAGGTGTCCTGTCTCTGCTTCCTCCTGGCTTCCCCTCCTCCCTGGCAGAGCATGAGGCTCACAAAGTCCTTGGCCAAACCAAAACATCATTGTTATCAGCTCTGTTCCCAGGCCGAAAGTCAAAACACTGCACTGCACCAGCTACCAAGAAGGAGAAACATGACTGCTACTGCTGAACCCAGGACATTATCCACCCCTTTTTCCATTCACGTCATGCTCAGATCCCACATTTTCAATATACCATCGCTCTTATCTTAGTGCATGGAAGAGTCCCTGTAAAGCTGCTGAATCCATCTGGTCCATGATGCCAGGCTCCATCTCTTATAACAGTCAGAGCAGGAGAGACTGTGTGCAGTGTTCACACTCGTGAATAACCTGGGCAATAGTGTCCATTGCTAAGTCCACCCCTCGATCATGAGTCCATCTCTGTGTTGCATCTCTGCTCTGATGGCCTGAAGTGCATTGGGCCCACCAGGCTTAAAATAATTCACTGTCCCCTTCAGCAGTTTCTGCAGCTTGCTGCTGGGGACTCCATACAGCTGCCTTCCATCTCCGATGCTTCCAAAGCACTGGAGGGGCCCAGTGGACTAGATACTTGCCCATACTGTCCCACACACCCTGCCACTCATGACTGTCCAGCCTTGGGGAAAATCTCCTGGTCCTCATATATCATTGTCTAACCCCAGACAAGACCCAAACCCGACTCTGCTTAACTTTTGAAATCAGACAAAATGGTGGTGGGTAGAACACAGCCTGTGTGTGTGCCAACATGCTGATCCCCATCACAATCAGCAGGCAGGTCCCAAGGGTACCCAAAGGCCATTCAAAACCTTCAGAACTCTCAGTTGATGCTGCTGTACTTGTCACTTGATGCGCAGATTGACTCCACAACTCGTTGAAAGTCGTAAAGCAGGTATGCTTTTCACTCCGCGCTGAGACGCACGGGGATAATTCCTCAAAGTCACGCGTGCCTCAGTGTTGTTTCCCTCTACATTTATTCTCTAAAGTTATATATATTCATAAGGTTGCACAATACGCCTATACATATTCATGTCCTATCCCCGCTTCGTATTATAATGAGCCAGAAGGTCCTCTGCGCCTGCGCAGTGCCCCCTCTGGTCATGGGCAGGGGTCTCAAGATGAAGTAAATGAGTCTTCCTCCTCTGGGTAGGGGTCTTCAAGATGAAGTAAATGAGTCTTCCTCTTCTTGCACTTTTCACCTTTTTAGTCTTTATGTGTGGCCTTAGAGTTTGGTCAGAGTCCCAGCCGTAAATCCTCTACTTCTCCCCTTTATCAGTAGAGTTTGATCAGTGTCCCAGCCGTAAATCCTCTGCTTCTCCCGTTTATCAGTAGATTCAGGCGTCTGCTTATTAACAGGACCGGAGGTCTCTGTTCTGCTTAGCAGGCATTTACAACAGATAGTCCTTTTGTTTAAACAAATTCCTCTAACCCCCTTGTACAACCCCCCTGTACAACCCCCCTGTACTACCCCCCCGTACAATGGTCAACCCTCTGTATCACACTGGGGCTGGCGTAGCTGCTGTGCTTGCCGGCTCTCCCACCGCCAGCTTCTCTTTTCCTGAGTCCAGCTCTTCCTCCTCTGCCTTGCTGGGAAATGCTGCCTGGTCTCCTGCATCCTCCTGGAGCTCGGCGGGCGGCTGCCGGGAAATGCTCTCGGCCGTCGGGGGCTGGGCTCGGCCGCGGGGCTCGGCTCTTCCGCGGGGCTCGGCTCCTCCGCCGCCTTCTCCCGCTGCTCGGCAGCCGCCTCCTTCCTCTCCTCGACCGCCCCGACCTCCTCCACCGGCAGCCGTCCCCTCGCGGCCTCCGGCCCCGCTCCCGCCGCCGCTTGGTCCCCGGGGCCGCTCTCCCGGGCCGCTTCAGCAGCCGCCGGCTCCCGGGGCCGCTCCCCCTCGGCTCCCCGCGGCCTCACGAAGGCGGAGGCGAGGGCGAGGGCCAGGCCGGTGAAGAGCAGCCGGACGGCCAGGTACAAGTCCACGGCCACGTCCGTCCCGCCCTGCTGCTGGAGCCCGCGCGTGTTACAAGCCATTGCCATAAAGCACAGTGAGACAAGGGCCTTAGCCCAGGCCCCACACTTGATAAACACCAACACAGCAAATACCGGCTGTAAGTAAGGTACTGCATTCTGAAACTGTGAGTTCAAGAGGAACAACCTTGAGAGCCAATAAATCAGCATTGTGACGAGTGACTATTAATCCAGTCAGATCTGTCGTTATCTCAACCCCTCGTGCCCCACGTTGGGCGCCAAAAAGAACTGTCGTGGTTTAAAACCAGGCAGAGGGCTCGTTCACTCACTCCCCCCACTTCTTGCTCTCCCCGTACTGCCGGGGGAAGGGAGAGTTACCTGGAAGGGCTGGGACTGGGGGGTTGGAGGAGGTACCGGTTGGTGCTTGGTCGGGCTGTGGGGCGGGGGGGGGGAGGTATCCGTCGGCTGTTGGTGAGGTGTTGTATTCTCTTCCCTTGTTATTTCCTTTATCATTATTATTACTGGTGGTAGCAGTAGTGATTTGTGTTATACCTCAGTTACTAAACTGTTCTTATCTCAACCCGTGGGAGTTGCATTCTTTTTGATTCTCCTCTCCGTCCCTCCGGGAGTAGAGGGAGGGAAAGAAGGGGAGGAGAGAGTGAACGAGTTACCTGACTGGGTTTAAACCACAACATGCAGTTAAGCTGTAAAATTGTCCTTTTTGTAGCATAGGGTAAGCTGTTCCATGGGTTTGAGGGTTCCATCAACCTTATAAGCCAAGGTGCTGATGAGTTAGTGTCTTTAGACAATTGTTTTAGAGTGTTCGCCTATTGCTAGCTGTAGCTCTTCCAATGCACTGGGAATTAAAGATTAAGGAAGCTTGTTTAAAGGGTGCTTACTGCTGTCTTTTAGCACAGAGAGTATTAATTTGCCATTGTAAAAAGATATAAAATACAGAGATTCTTCAGCATCTTGGGGTCTGCAGTGAAATTAACTCTTGTAGAAGAGAAAAGGATTTGGGGACGCTTATGGAAGTGTAAAAGCATCAGATGGGTCATAAAGCAATCAACAGTGGCAGCTATGTATGAGATTTAACTGCCACTGTAAAGGTGGATGAGAATAATCTGTTATTCTCACATGTGGGGTCAGGAGTTAATAATGAAACGGTGTCTTAATTCCTCAAAGATTCATCAGGGAAAGAAAATAGCTGGAGAAGAGGCCTGAGACATCTTGCTAGCTGTAGACCTAAGAACAATCTTTTTCTGAGGAAATCTGGGAGGGTCTTTGCAAGCTGAATAATTTCAGGCAAAGGAGCAATGTAAGCCCTTGCATTAGTTTCCCTGGCCAGCTACAGCTTCTTTGCTGAGAGGCTACAGGGGAGCTCTTGTCAGCTTTTTGTCTAGACTTCTTTCCCCAGCCCTGCTCCTTATCAGAAGTTCTCTACATTCAGGTTCTGCAGTTCTCATATACGATTTCAAGAGGTAGTTTAATGTTTTCTATTACTCTTACAAATAAGAGTCACTACTACATCTGTGCTTGTGACAAGTATAGTTTTCCAAGTTTAATCAAAGGCAGCAAGCAAGAAGCTTTTAAGAGCTTTAAGACCTTTGAGCCCAACCGTTAACCTAGCACTGCCAAGTCCACCCTGAGCACCACATCTACACCTAACAACTGCAGAATGGTGACTACACCACTTCCCTGTGCAGCCTGTCCCAGTGCTTGACAACCCTCTCTGTGAAGAAATTTTTCCTAATATCCAATCTAAACATTCCCTGTTGCAACTTGAAGCCACCTCCTCTTGTCCTGTTCCTTGTTACCGGGGAGTAGAGACCAACTCCTACTTCTCAACAGCCTCCTTTCAGATAGCTGGAGAGAGAGATATGGTCTCCTCTCGGCCTCCTTTTCTCCGGGGTAACTACCCCAATTCCATCAGCCGTTCCTCATAAGACTTGTGCTCTTGACCCTTCAACAGCTTTGTTGCCTTTCTTTGGACATGCTTAAGCACCTGGTTGGCCTTAAGATTTTTGGCTTTTCTATAAATGCAGGTTTCTTATTTGTGCTTTATTCCTTATTCCCTTTGATCCTCAATTTACCTACAGCAAGGTTTGTTCAGAGCATTTATTTTGTCCTTTTTGGAATGCTCCTGATTGAACACTTCCATCCTAACTCCCTCAAAATCATCAGTCTATCCCATTAGCATTTTTGATATGGGACTACACAGAGCATATGGACTGACAAGCTATCATAACACAGGAACTATTGTCCTCTGTTGTCCTCTTATTCCACATTTTGTCCATATGAATACATTTCTTTTTGTCAATAATGACACAGGACAAGACCATATCCTTTGACTAATGTATTTATTACTCAATTGCAACGATAAAAGTGAAGACCAGGTGACTGCAGATGGAATGGCTTCTGTTGAAGTGGGTTTGTGTCATCCCAGTATCTAGGTTTTCATCTTGGCAAGGACAATGACACATTTCTATATGCAGCCAGTATGTGTCTGTCCATCAATAGAGTCAGCGGGGGCCTAGCAGTTTACAGATTAAGTGACACCTAAAGGACACGGTCTCTATCATAATTTAATTTAGCTCTTGATTGATGAGATTTGGCCAGTTTCCCTTCCATTCCAAGATGAAAAGCTTTTAACCACACCCCAAATAGAAGAAAGCTTCTCACTTTGTTTTAGACAGAAAACCCAGCAAGGCAGAATAAATTCTGAAGTGTTAACAACAAAGCAGTGCACCACCTTTACACACCCTAGTAAGATTAATTTTTTGCAGTTCTATGCACTACACATCCAGAGGTTGAGTATCAGTTCTGATGGAAACCAGAAGCAGTGAGTAAGTCAGCTTCACTTCTTTCCAGTGTTAGCATCATTCGGGTTTAGAGCCCCTTCACTAATTAAACCAGGAATGCCACATAAAGCTAAAGTTATGACATCTCTTCTCCTAAAGCCAAGAAAAAAATTATTTGTTTTTATAATGAAATATTATTTGCCATGGGCTATGCTTTCTAGATGTGGCCTGAAACAATTTTCACAATGGTTAGAATCACCTGTATTAATTAAGTGTAAGGGAACCAGAGGCCAAATGCACTACATCTTTTCAGCTGAATTCAATTTGTGACTTTAGAATGAAGACTAGACATTTACCAATAAAGCTTGTAATGAGGTGAAAAACAGAAAAGATAAGGCCTTTTTGCTACTTATTTTTGGGCTTGAAACGTGAAGTCTAAACTTTTGCAAAGGTGCAGAACAGCACTTCAGGATTTCTTGAATAGCTTATTCTTCTTAATAGGCTTTTAAAAATCCTGTTCTGAATGTTTTCCAAATTGTAGTTTATTTCAGCTTTAATCTAGAATTCTACCATTACTCCACACTAACTCATTGTGATAGAGACTGTCCGCATTATATATCTGTGTTTCAGGGGAAGGCAGATAGAGTTTTTGTTTGCCTTTTTTTTCGCTTAAGGCTTCACATCTTGTGGTAGAACCCAAGGAATTTACTTGCTTATTGATGTTCACATTGCTTATTGCTAAAACTGGTGTTCATGTTTAATCCTCACTGCAGCCCTAGGAGCAGATTCTCATATGGGTTTATTTCTGTAGTTGCCAGAAATTTTGATGAAGTGCTGACCACTTTATGTCAACAGAGCATTGTCTCTGCTCAGATTTAACATTCCATCCATCTTGCTGGGAATTTTCTCATCTCTTCTTGAAGGAAAAATGAAGATGTAAGGAAGAGACAATATCCCCCGTAACTGTAAATCATTCTGGGATTGATTTTGGAGGAAGAGGGAGATAGGAAGA
Source organism: Pezoporus occidentalis (assembly GCF_034315485.1). NCBI lineage: Eukaryota > Metazoa > Chordata > Aves > Psittaciformes > Psittacidae > Pezoporus > Pezoporus occidentalis. Next base: position 4,020,770 of record NW_026915713.1, on the reverse strand, counting down.
CAAAGGTATAAGGGTTTATAAGAGTTGAGATATCTGTCCATAATAGGCAGGCAAAATAGGAATTCATTGCAGTGCAATACCATATATTCCTTCATTTGGGAAAGACCTTTCTCACACAGAGGTGGCATCTATATGAGTTTGTAATGTGTCCAGGCCTCATCTACTGCAGTGGGTGAAGGAACTGTGGGGAGGAATTGAGCTTAGCCCTACCTGCTGCCAGTATTCTGTCCACAAATTTGGCTCTGTGAGGACAGTGGAAACTCAATGCACTAGAAAAAAACAGTGAGCTAAATTAAAGTCAGGAAAGGGCAATTTTCTCATCAAAGTGTTCTAGTTGAACAGAAGAGCATCAGTATTCCATATGAGCTGATAACAGTTTTAAAAGCTGTAGTATAATCACCACTGCCAGGAGACAGCACAGGTGAATCATCTCTTGTCTGCTGCTGTAGAATAGAAATTACACTGTCCTAAAAGGCTGTATTGAAATAGAGCTTTGTGTCTGTGTTTTGTGCTTTATAAAAAGCTGTGATACTTGGAGATCACTGAACCAAAAGTTCTTTCTGTTGGTTGGTTGGGGTGGGTTTTTTTTTGTTTTTTTTTTGGTTTTTTTTTTTTTAATTTCATACCTATCTGAGGAAGTGGGTGAAGTTTTAGTGTAGTGATATTTGCTCACAGTTGAAGGTGTAACAACATTCGCTAACAGTGGTGGTGTAACAACTTAAACAGTGTCAGGGAAGGCTTTTAAGCAGGCTCCAGGATACTCAACAGGCTCTGTTTTGAGGGATGCTCTTGGTTTTACTGAAGTGAAAGAATGAAAATAATGAAAGGAAATATTTTCCCAAGAAAGGTCTTTCTGAGTTAACCTTATGAATGTCTTAATCTCCTGTCTCTGCTGAATGGTGAAGGGATCAATACTGTCTGTTGTGACGCATGCAGAAAAAAAAAATAACAATGTGAAAGAGAAATAGTTTTCTGTAGTTGAGTCAAGAATCATGAAGGTTACAGAATTATGTGAGGCCTATAAGATTCTGTGCACTTTGTTGGAAGGAGAAGCATAGTCCAGAGGTCTGTTTCATTAGGTCTGACTAGCTTTTAAGAGTACGGCAGTCTGGCATTTGAAATCCACAGTCACCTCATAGTGCTGTGCTACTGTGGAACATCACTTTTGCATAGGTGATGTAGACTGAGGTGAGCATTGCTCATAGGCAAAAGTTAGTCTCAGCTATGAAATTTGGATCCTGAGATGGTGATTCATAAAGATTTAAAATGCCTGGGGGTTTTCTAGTTTTGCAGATAAACATGAGGCTATAATTTAGCTTCACTGTTATTATAAAAATAAATCAGAACTTACCTAACCGTAATGGAAAACAGCATGATTTGTTACTCTTCCTAAGATGCTAAAAATGTATAGAAATTTTCACTTTTAACTTCTATTAGAATTGAGGAGGAGAGGAAATTTTTTAATTTTAGAGACTTTTATCCTTTACTGTGATGGTTTCCACATGCACTGATGATGTTCAGAATCAGTTTTTTTCAGAAATGTAATCTTTCTATATATATTGGGTAAAGACCAAGTTGATTCTGAGTGAAGATAAGGAGAGTTGATCTAGTGTTGATCTAGTGTTGATCAGTTATCTTCACAGCAAATAAAAGACAACTTGTAAATGAAAACTCTCTGGATAATGGCATTAGTTCTTACATGGACTGGGAAAGCAATATGAACAGTTCTTATTTACACCTGCCTTTTTAGCTGCCCGTGTTTTGCAATACCACATCAGTTCATCAGCACTGACATTCTGTACAAATGTCATTGCCTATCAGTTATGCACTAAAAACCCTGTTGTTCAAGACTACAGTGGTAGATAAAATGGACGTATTCTATTTTACTCCTATCTAAAAGTCTGAGTTTCTGATGATGACTGCTGCTTTCTTAAAAAGGATTATGTTTCAGATATTTGAGAGCAGAGAATCATCCTAAGTACCTCAAAGAGGCTCCACTGAAGAATGATCAATTCTTGTAATCAACAGGAAACAAATATCTAGTTTCCCTGACAAGCTGCACATCCAACATTGATTTATTTCTCATGAAGTCCTTCTTCTGTCTCACTGCTGCTATGAGACTACCAGGCACCCTCACAGACGAGTAGACCATTTTATTCCCCATCATGGTGTGTAGTAAACTCAGGTAGGATGACATTAAAAAGCCTGGGATGAACTAAACACCTGGAACCTTCAAAAATCCAACCCTTGACAGAGCTGAACATGGTCTGGGTGCAGGTACGGCATGCTAATGTCTGATTCAGAGTTTAGGACTGAATTAGAGCGAATCATTGCAGGCAGAATTGCAAGGCAAAAAGAGAGCAAACTGCAATATTCAAATAAAGGAAATGAAAATTGTGCTAAATAAGGATAAATTGAATAAGCAGCTTTTTATTATTATTATTTTGTAATGAAAATTTGGTTTTGTTACTGACCTATTGCTCAAACCAGTGGCATTAAAGTGGAACTGGAATGTTAATAACCTAAGTATTTATTCCTGATGATTCTGGCTTAATGCACCTTTAATTAAATTTATTGGAACAAGTGCTTTGCTTTTCTTGGAAAGGTGAAAAAAAATTGATGATGTTCCATTGCTAACTTAGGGATTGTATTTTTTAACAATCAATTCAATTAGCAAAGTTTGCTTAGATTCTTTGAAGCAAAATGTAATGTTAGAGCTTTGAAATGTTTTCTGTAATCCTCATGTTTAACTCTTAGCAGACTGCTGTAATAGAATAGTGATAACAGTGAGGTGATTATTCTTTTTTGTTAAATTTTTGGTGCTTTCTCTACAGCAACTACTGCCAGGAGTACTATTAAAAACAAAACAAAACAAAAAACAAACAAAAAAAGAGTTGGAAAAAGAGAAACCCAAAACATCTTTATTCTTCCCACTTTATTCTTTCTGCTGGGCATGTGAATGATATGCCACTAAATCTTACCTTGTTTATACCAATAAAGGCAGAAATCCAAACAGTGGATTAGGAGTGCAGTTGAATTTGATGGGAAAACTACCCTGACAGAGTACAGGCCAGTGTGAACTCTGAATGAACAGTAAAAGAGCACTAATTCAGTTCTGGCAGTAGATGAAGGAAGCATGGGCGGCTGTCTGGCTGATATACCTCAGCAATCACTAGCACCTCTTCACTTGCCTGTAACTTCTAACCGCAGCTGTGGTGGAAGGGTGGTGAGCTTGGGTAGCTCCAGAGGAGCCATATTCTCCTCATTTGTGTGGAGACAGTGAGGAAGGGAAAGCAGGAGAAAAAAAGGGAGAAAATGAAACCTATTTCTGAGTATTCTTTTTCTAAAGGGGAAGAAAGTATAGTGTTTAATGGGTGATGATAAGCTCCTTCTGGAGTTTAACAGAAGAGCCTATTTTTTTCTATTCAAGAATATAATTGGGGAAGCTTTTCCACTGCTCTGATATCCATGGGAAAAGATAAAATATAGCTAGGAATATCGTTAACACAAAGGAGCTTCTGTTCTCATTAAAGTCCCCCCATGCTGGCATATAGCACAATTTGCTGCTATTCAGTGTTATTTCGATGTCTGGCATGATGCATCAACACAGAAAGAATCCTCCTAAACTGTAGTCACTGGGCTATGGCAATGGGTGATGGTAATGACTCCCCTGGGGCTATGTTTGCAGACACCAATAAGGTCTGCTGTGGTGTATCCAGTACTGCTTTGCTTAAGACAGAAGAGTTTGTACCAGGAAGATACCTTTAAAACAGAACAGCTGGTATTCAATAAGATATGATTTGTAAGATACCTGTGTATTTCCAGATCAGTGTGGTGGATTGGTCCTGGTTGGACACCAGGTGCCCACCAAAGCTGCTCTGTCACTCCCCTCTTCAGCTGGACAGGGGAGAGAGAATATAATAAAAGGCTCATGGGTTGAGATAATGACAGGGAGAGATCACTCACCAGTTACTGACATGGGCAAAACAGACTCAACTTGAAAAACAGCTTATAATTTATTTCCAATCAAATCAGAGTAGAGTAATGAGAAATAAAACCAAATCTTAAAACACCTTCCCCTCACCCCTTCCTTGTTCTTGGGCTGGACTTGACTTCTGATTTTCTCTACCTCCTCCTCCCAGCAGCAGGGGGATGTTGAATGGGAGTTCTGGTCAGTTCATCACACTTTGTTTCTGCTGCTCCTTCCTGCTGAGGGGGAAGGACTTCTCACACTCTTACCTCCTCCAGGATGGGGTCCCCTCCCACAGGAGACAGTCCTCCTGATCAGATGATAACTATTTAAGAAGGCATTATTTCCAAACCTAGAGAAAAAAAAATGTCTGTGGCAGCATATATAGACTGAAATTTTGAACCCCAAAGCCCTTCCCAAAGTCCTTTTGCATTCAGATTTAACACCCTGTCCTCAAACGCATATAACCAAACTAATCGATAAAAGCATAATCAGTGAAACCCTAACTGAATACCCCGACAGAATTTTGTTTAGAGATAAGATGATATTTGTGTTTATATTAGTACAGCAGAGGGTATCAGAGTGATAATTCTGCATGTTGATTTCTGAAGTACGGTAACAGTGAACCCAGCGGTTTGTTTTTCTGACTTAAAAAACAATATAAAGACACCTCCACCTATGTAATGAGTTATAGTCAATATCTATATAGTGTTTGTATACTCTTTTAAGTGGGATAGAATGAATGAGGTTTTCCAGAGCTGAGTTAAATTGTTAAATTGTTTAATTGAATGTGGCTATAGTTTGTCCATTGATGATGCTGCAAAAATGGTGGAAATAGACATACTTCATCAGCATGTTGGCAAAGTAACTATTTGAAAGGATGGGAATTAGGTAAACATTATCAGTTGTTAAAAAACAGTTATATCATTTACTCCAGTATTATAAAAATGTGGAAAATAGCAGAAATAGTTGTTCATTTTGCTGGGTGGAGGAAAAACAAAGCAGTTGTAACAATTAAAACCAAAGTATTTGATTTCCTCCTAAAGCATGGGGAAAAGGTGATTGGCAATATCGAACAAACCCCACTTTGGGGTGGGTTGACCTTGGTCAGCCCCCCACCCAGCCAGTTACTGTCATGGGCAAACCAGGCTTGACTTGAGGAAAATTAATTTAGTTTATTGCCAGTTAAAAATGGAATAGGATGGTGAGAATCAAAGACAAAACTAAAACATCTTTCCCTTGGCCACCTTTTCCCCTGCCTCGACTTCACTCCTTCATTTCTGACTCCTCTACTTCCTTGCACCATGAGTGATGAGTTTCCTCTCCCTCTCTACATCTGGGCAGTGTTTTCCCCTTCCCTACGCATGCTTATCTGAGAGGCTCAGCTGTGCCCTGGGGTGGGTGTGTTGGAGCTGGCTGGACCTAGTGTCCAGCACAGGACAGCCCTGACCGCTCTCACAGAGGCTGCCCCGCAGCCCTCCACCAGCACCTGGGCAGCTGAAGGGGATGTTAGAAAGAACAAAACAAGAACTTCTAGCATATGCTGCAGAAGAGGGCAGGATAACGCAGGGAAAAAGAAACTGTAGTACTCATTTATACGGATATCACAGTATGCTGGAGATTGGAAGGGACCTCAAAAGATCATCTAGTCCAATCCCCCTGCCAGAGCAGGAACACCTAGATAACGTTACACAGGAATGTGTCCAGGCGGGCTTTGAATGTCTCCAGGGAAGGAGACTCCACAACCTCCCTGGGCAGCCTGTTCCAGTGTTCCGTCACCCTCACTGAGAAGAAGTTCCTTCTCAAGTTTAAGTGGAACCTCTTGTGTTCCAGTTTGTACCCATTACCCCTTGTCCTATCATTGTTTGCCACTGAGTAGAGCCTGGCTCCATCCTCGTGACACTCCCCCTTTATATATTTATAGACACTAATAAGGTCACCCCTCAGTCTCCTCTTCTCTAAACTATAGAGACCCAGCTCCCTCAGTCTTTCCTCATAAGGGAGATGCTCCACTCCCTTAATCATCTTGGTTGCCCTGCGCTGGACTCTCTCCAGCAGCTCCCTGTCCTTCTTGAACTGAGGGGCCCAGAACTGGACACAATATTCCAGATGGGGTCTCACCAGGGCAGAGTAGAGGGGAAGGAGGACCTCTCTCGACCTACTAACCACCGCCCTTCTAATACATCCCAGGATGCCATTGGCCTTCTTAGCCACAAGGGCACAGTGTTGGCTCATGGTCATCCTGTCGTCCACTAGGACCCCCAGGTCCCTCTCCCCTACACTGCTCTCTAGCAGGTCGTTCCCCAACCTATACTGGAACCTGGGGTTGTTCCTGCCCAGATGCAGGACTCTACACTTCCCCTTGTTATATTTCATCAAGTTATTCCCTGCCCAACTCTCCAGCCTCTCCAGGTCTCGCTGGATGGCAGCACAGCCTTCTGGCGTGTCAGCCACTCCTCCCACCTTAGTGTCATCAGCAAACTTGCTGATAGTACACTCAATTCCCTCATCTAAATCATTGATGAATATATTAAATAATACCGGTCCCAGTACTGACCCTTGAGGCACTCCACTAGTTACAGGCCTCCAACTAGACTCAGCCCCATAGACTACAACTCTCTGGCTTCTCTCCTTCAGCCAGTTCGCAGTCCACCTCACTACCTGGTCATCCAGTCCACACTTCCTCAATTTAGCTGTGAGGATGCTGTGGAAGACTGTGTCAAAGGCTTTGCTGAAGTCAAGGTAGACCACATCCACCGCTCTGCCATCATCCATCCACCGTGTTATTTCCTCATAAAAGGCTAAGAGATTGGTCAAACATGATTTCCCCCTGGTGAAGCCATGTTGACTGCCCCTCATAACCCTCTTATCCTTGATATGCCTTAAGATGGCACCAAGGATAAGGCGTTCCATCACTTTCCCAGGGATGGAGGTGAGGCTGACCGGTCTATAGTTACCCGGGTCCTCCTTCTTGCCCTTTTTGAAGACCGGAGTGACATTTGCCTTCCTCCAGTCCTCAGGCACCTCTCCCGTTTCCCAAGACTTGGTAAAGATGATGGAGAGTGGTCTAGCAATGACTTCCGCCAGTTCCCTCAGCACCCGCGGGTGCATCCCATCTGGACCCATGGATTTATGGACGTCCAGATTGCTCAACTGATCTCTAACCCATTCCTCATCGACTAAGGCAAGTCGCTCCGTCGACCTGACTTCATCTAAGGTCTCAGGGGTATAGGGCTCTTCAGGACTGCCTGCAGCAGAGTAGACAGAGACAAAGAAGGCATTCAGTAACTCTGCCATCTCTGCATCTTCTGTCACCAGGGCACCCATCCCGTTCATCAGTGGGCCTACATTGCCTCTGGTGTTAGTTTTGTCTGCCATGTACTTGAAAAAGCTCTTTTTGCTGTCCTTGACCCTTCTTGCCAGGTTTAATTCTAAGGAGGCCTTAGTCCTCCTAGCTGCCTTCCTACATCCCCTAGCAGCAGCCTTATATTCCTCCCAAGTGGCCAGCCCCTCCTTCCATGACCTGTAAACTCTCCTCTTCCACTTGAGCATACCCAGCAATTCCCTATTTAGCCACGCAGGTCTCTTGGCCCTCTTCCTTGACTTCCTACGTGTCGGGATGCTCCGATCTTGAGCACGGAAAAAGCAGTCCTTGAATGTCAACCAACTATCTTGGGCCCCTTTTCCTTCAAGCAGCCTTGCCCATGGGATTTCCCCTAGCAATTGCTTGAAAAGGCCAAAGTTTGCCCTGCTAAAGTCCAGGGTTGCAATTCTACTTGGTATTCTACTAGTCCTACCACACAAGATCCTGAACTTCACCATCTCGTGGTCGCTGCAACCAAGGCAGCCCTCTACCCTTACTGCTTCAACCAGACCCTCCTTGTTAGTGAGGATGAGATCCAGCAGCGCTCCTCTCCTGGTCGGCTCATCCACCATTTGCAGGAGGAAGTTATCATCCACACACTGGAGGAACCTCCTGGACTGCGGCTGGGTTGCCGAGTGGTCCTTCCAGCAAACATCAGGGAAGTTAAAATCCCCCATGACGACCACGGCCTGTGACTGTGAGGCCTCTCTTAGCTGCCTGTAGAAGGCCTCGTCAACTTCCTCACCCTGACCTGGTGGTCTGTAACAGACACCTACAACAGTATCGCCCCTGCCAGCCTGCCCCTTAATTCTCACCCACAGACTCTCAACTCGCTCATCATCTGTCCCCAGACAGAACTCGGTGCATTGTAGCTGCTCTCGCACATAAAGAGCAACCCCACCACCCCTCCTGGCTGGCCTGTCTTTCCTGAAAAGGACATAGCCCTCCATGACTATATTCCAGTCATGTGAGCTGTCCCACCAAGTCTCTGTAATTGCCACCAGATCATAGTCTCCTGACTTAACACAGGTTTCCAACTCCTCCTGTTTATTTCCCATGCTGCGCGCATTGGTGTACAGACATTTCAGGGAGCGAGCTGAGCACACCGATTTCGCCCTAGGATTATAGGAGGCCTCCCAGTCTTCATCAATTCTGGAGCGCTGCCCCACTGGGGCAAGCCCAGCAACAACCCCATCCCCCTTCGAATCTAGTTTAAAGCTCTCCAAATGAGCCCTGCTAATTCGTGCCCCAGTATCCTTATGCCTCTGTGAGACAAACCTTTCTCACTTGACATTGTCCAGACTGGTGCCCTATAAAACCAGCCATTATCAAAGAATCCAAAGCCCTGCCTGTAGCACCAGTCTCGTAGCCAATTGTTCATGTACTGAATCTTCCCATTCCTTCCCACATCATCAGTGGAAGATGGAAGGAGTGCGGAGAAGATCACTTGAGCCCCAGACTCTTTCACCATCCTCCCCAAGGCCCTGTAGTCTTTCTTCATCCCCCTCAGACTGTGGGAAGCAGCTTCCTCCCCACCTGTCTGGAAGACCACCAGCGGGTAGTAGTCCGTCGGGTGCACCAGGCTGGGGAGCGCCCTGGTGATATCCCTGATCCGGGCTCCAGGCAGACTACACACTTCCCTATGATGAGGGTCAACTCTGCATATCAGGCCCTCTGTTCCTCTCAGAAGGGAATCCCCTACTACAATGACCCTTCTTTCTTTCTTAACAGAGGCAGTCCTGAGGTGCAAAGTCGACCCCCTTTTCCTATGTGGCCTTGTGGGCTGGCCTTGCCCCACATTCTCACCTACCTCTCCTTCAAGATCCAGGGCCTCGAACCTATTACGGACGGACACCTGGGGAAGCAGGGCAGGAAGGGGGGAGGGTTTCCCCCGACGTCGAACCGGAACTCGCTTCCAACCCTCGTCGTCTTCCTGGTCCCCTACCTCTGCGCTACAGCTACAGAGCAGGGGCTGTCTCGGGCCATCCCCCTCTGCCTGAGAAGGCATGGGGTCCTTCCCCTTTTGGGGGGTATCTCCCTGGAACCGTTCCGACCGGCACGCCAGGGAGTTACTCCACCAGTCGATCTCCCTTTCACACTCCCTGATAGTCCTCAGCGTCTCGACCTCCTCCTTAAGTCTTGCCACCAGGCTAAGCAGATCTTCTACCTGCTCACACCTCACGCAGGTGGAATGCTGTCCTCCCTCCCCCGGCAGCATCAGGCTCTGGCACTCCCTGCACCCAGAGACCTGAACAGCCACGGTTTGGGACGGGGTCTCCATCTGAGTTGCTGTAGTCGTCTTACTGCAAGCTCTCTTTCTGGAGACAACCATATTGGTCTGCAGTCTGGGACACCAGCAACACGACCTGCTTGTTCCTCCCTGCACCCGGTGGGCAGCGACCGGTCGCTGCCCTCACAAAGGCTTTTTCAAGGCAAGCAGTAGGGAGTGGTCACCGTCACCGTGGGAACGCCCCCCGCCACGTGAGCCTCTCTCTCGCAAGGGCTGCTGGGGCTTCGGGGATCGGGAGATGTCGGGAATCGCGATGTCTCTGCGCTCTCCTCTCTGATTTTCCTAATCTCCGTTGACCCTCGCGGTCGCTGAAGCGTGCCGGCTGTGGCTCTAGCTAGGCTAGCTCCGATCAGCTGACTGAATGCTAGTAGCGAGTTTAAGCCGCTTTTAAATCTCCCGCCGGATACGGGTATCATGGCTTTGTTCTTGGTGTGGTTTCCACAGCAGACTGCTGGAGTGCCTTCCTTGCTGCTTTTAATTTTTAAAATGCAAGCTTTGAACGCAAAATGCTGAGTTCAGTTTTGGCAAAGGTTTCAAAAGGCATTTTATAAAAAACCCAAGGACTTCTATGTTTCAAATAATGTGCTGGAAACAAAGCAGGGTTGAACCCATGTTGGAAGCAGCGTATGGCATCATGGAGCCCCTTACAAACTGGGGGCTCATGCGGCCTGCAACTGAGCACTCTTGCCTGACTCCTGGAGATAAAGCAGAAAAGAATGAGTAGAAATGCTACTCAGATGAGTGTTTATCTAAGGACTAATATAATTCTAGGTGGGTGATGTTATAAAGCTTATGTCAGAGAACTCTGGCCTGTAATGACTTAATCTCTACAGCTTTAAATTGCAGGTATTTAGGTATTCACATGTTACAGGTGCTACAGGCAAATTGAGTTTGAGGGAAATGGAAGCAACACAAATGAGGATCAGTGTCATGTGCACAAGCAGTATGGAGAAAGAGGTAACGTCGAAAAGGTAATCATAGTAAATGAAGGAAGAGTGTTATCAGTGGTCTTGGGTTGTGAAAAAACAGGTCCTTAGAGTTTCCTTTGAAATGTTACACATGTAGTGGTAGTAGCTGGTATAAATTTCTTCTACTGACTTCTTCAGTGCACAGGCAGGAAAGCTGAGGTTACACCCACAAGTTAGGTATTACGTGGTACAGATTTAGGAATTACAGAAGAGCCAGGTGTAAATTTCAGAGTTTTAGTAAATCTAAAATGGTTGGATTAGGTTTGGAGGCCTCCCTATCTGAAATCCCAGAGCCTGAATTGTCTACAGGGTTACATCAGAGATCAGCAGTGATTTTTACAGTAACAAACGTAGATTAACCAACAGATTTATAGGTAGTTGCGTCCCAGTTCTCTTGGTAATCTGAGAAATGGCCTGTCTTATGTCATCACAAAGTATAAATCCCTTTTGCCTATTGGCATTAGACTGACATGCAGAAGAGAAAAAAATTCCCTATCCCCATTTTTATTAATCTTGGTGGTTTGAAGACTTGCTTATTTGTTTGTTTTATTTTAATTCTCCTTTCTCCAATTAGCTTTTGTTGCTTACTGGGAAATTTGAGAAACCAGGATAATTTGTTATTAATTCCTCTGTAATTTCTCTTTTGCAAACATCTATAGCGGGTTCTAAGAGTGGTGTTTTGCTTTCAGACTGACAGCAAGAAAAATGTTCTCTATCAAATTGGGCATGGGCTTAATCCCTAATTTTTTGTGGGTAAAGGGGATTAAATTTTTTTTTTTTCCTAGTCTGGAATCCTGCTTTTTGATGAATGGCCTATGCTGCTTAAGAGCTTTTGTACCTTTCATCTCTAGACCAGGTGGAGTCTTGCACTGCTGCATCTCAGAACACATTTTCTTTCAATGCTCCCTGTTCACAAAGAAATAAATTGCTCTTGCAGAGTCACAGCAAAGCAGAGCAGGCGATGGGGATAGTCACAATTTGAAAATAGTCAGAAAGAAGCAGTCTTCTGAATGAATGCTTTCTACTATATGTGGCTAATTAAAATCCATTACTGCTTTCTGCTTTGCAAAAAGCAGTTGAATAGATTATTGGTGGCTTGTGGATAAAGCCTGAAAAAGAACATGTTGAAAAGCAGTGAACTATTTGGATGTTAATGTATCAGTGACGTATATCTGAGACTGAACGATCAAAGTATTTTAAAGAAACTGAGCAATTTCTTAGGATGCACATCCATAATTGGCAGTGGAACACTTACTTAAAACACCAGTTTTAAAGCCTTAGATCCTTCTAAAGATGTGAAAAATATATGGTAATTTGAATCTCTATACAAAGAATTGGATGCCAAGTATTAAGTGACCCAAACTTTGAAACAATTACATTTCTTGAAGCTAGTTTCCAGGATTTGTTATCTGTTGTAGTGCTGTTTTACTATCTTTACCTAAATAAATGTGTAGACCTGGGGCTTCCACGTGATATTTGCAATTGGTTTTTTGATTCAAAAGCCTGCAACTATTCTAGCACTTCCATATAAGAAGTGTTTAGACTCTGCAGTTTCTCAGTGAATTGGAACTGGTTAGGCTGCCATGGAGATGTGCAAATACGTGCTAACTCAAAGCTGATCCCTCTTGCCTGGAAGTTGTATGGACATAGCACAGGCGTACGTGCATGTCTCTGAAAGACTTCCCAGCCTGGACTGGGCTGTGCCTTGTCAGCTAACAGCCAACTTGACTAGTGTTACAAGGTAAGTACTTTCTTGTTCACTCTTGATGAGGTTGCCAGCAATTCGCATGGGTCAGGAGGGTGGAAAAGCTTGATTCCAGCTAAGGCAAGCAGGCTTTTTAAAATAGCTGTCATGGGTTTATGGAAAACTCTTCACTGTAAGATGTTTCAAAAGAGCTGCCTGAGGTCAATACACTGGCAGTTCTAACAAAATGGCTCCGTCAAGAAATTGGCAGCATTGCACAGACACCATTCTACAGTTGGGTGAGAGCTCTGTTGATTTCATAAACTCATTGGGGCTGGTTTTTGTTGCAAGTGGCTGATACTTTCATATCCATTGGAACTGCAATTTTAAATTCAGATGGTCTCTGTTGTGCTCTGATTATTTTATGAAGGGCCTTGCTTTCCAACTCCATGCTGGCATGCTAATTTGATAGTTATTTCTTTTCTAATTTCTTAGTCTCAGACCTAATGTTTACACTCTCTCTAATTGTTCTTTATTATTGCATTTACTATTTTAAATTCTGGTTTCTCTCTGTACCTTAAGTAGCTTGTTGCCACTGCAGCATCTTTGCTACACTACTGTGCACACAGTGTTCACTGGCTGAATTTGCATAATGAGCTAATCTTTGTTGGCTGATTACTTTGTGGAAAGAATTGAACATTTAACTGATAATAATTGCAATCCATCAAACTGCACAGTCACCTCACAAACGACCACAGTATACTTGCTAAAACCTCTGGTGAATTCGATGAGCTCTCTCTCTCCATACTGATACCTGGCTAGAAGCTTTACCTAACATTCAACTCAGTCAGAAGAAAGCCTGTGACTTTATCAGATCAATTGCTCTGGAATTAATAAAAGCAAGAGATTTCTCAAAAAATCCCTGTTCTTTGTTAAAGGTAATGATGTGTCTTAATGTAGAACAGCTATGGGGGACATGACATTACCGTAGGGATCTGTTACAGACCGCATGATCAAGAGGACACTGGATGAAGCACTCTACAGACAGATAGGAGCAGTCTCACGCTCACAGGCCCTTGTTCTCATGGGTGACTTCAACCACCCTGACATCTGTTGGAAGGACGGTACGGCCCGGCATAAGCAGGGAACCAGGAGGTTCCTCGATTGTGTGGAATACAACTTCGTTCTGCAAGTAATAGAGGAGCTGACAAGGACAGGTGCCATGCTTGACCTCGTGCTCACCAACAGGGAAGGGCTCGTTGGAAATGTGACGTCCAGGGCAGCCTTGGATGCAGTGATCACGAGATGCTCAAATTTGAGATCCTCAGGACAGTGAGAAGAGCGTGCAGCAAGCTCACTGCCCTGGACTTCAAGAGAGCAGACTTTGGCCTCTTCAGGAATCTGTTTAGTAAGGTTCCATGGGATATAGCCTTAGAGGGCTATACTGCTCTGTAAAGCCAAGTCAAGCTGTCTGCTTCCAATCCAGACTATGGTATATCATGAAGTATGTTAATGTATTTCTTTGAATCTTTCACACTCCTCCTTCGATAGCTGAAATTTATAGTAGGAATACATTCAGGGGGAGGGTGAGAGGGGTAACCAAACTACTCTTACATTGGAGTTCTGACAGTTTTATGTTCTCTACTGTAACAAACAACAGTTTAACTGTACATGACACATGTGAAGGAGAGTTTTTTCCATGTGTGCACTATTACTCATGTTACAGGTTCAGCTCGCAACCCTGATGGGGCTCCCACTCCCCAACCAAGCATCTAGAAAACAGCTCCCACAAAATAAAATGTCCTTCTACTGTTTTAATGATATAAACCAGCTAGTGGAAGGATCTGGTAAAAATCAGAGTGGTAGTACAAGAGGTGGTAATATTTAACATAGGAGCAGGGATTACAGCCAGTAGGGGGGTGCTATTTGTATGAGAGACATTTAAGAGGGTTTCCCTCTGAAAAGAAACACATATTTGATGAAATCTGATGTAGAAATTTTGTTGTAGCAAACAATTCCATTATTATTCTCAATAGAGAATGACCTAGTAGCTTGCGGTTGAAAGATCATACTGTTTTCCTCAGCACAGCATGTTAGGATTGCATGATGCTGTCAGTAGCTGTTTGAAACTCCAACCTCACAGACAAAAAGCAGTTGGCATTAAGAATTGCCATAGTGGTAGTCTGTAGCAGCATTGCAGAATAAATCCAGAACAGTGGTTCCTGAGAGTTAGACTGAGATTTTCCTACTCCTGCAGTTCAGGAAGTTTTGGAAAATTCAAGTCTACTGCATGTTGAAAGATGAAGGCAGTTATTCAGGATACAAAATTAGTTTCTCTAAGGGAGAAAGCTGTTTGGCTTCATGTGATTTGGCCAAAAATTCATTAAATTTAATTTTCATGCAAGTCTGAAAGGGTTGAGGTATCTAGAGGCCATGGTTCCCCCTCTCCTCCAAGATCTGTGCAAAATGAATTTCCTATGAGTATCTGAATGACTCCAAAGTGATTTAGACAGATGGTCTAGCTGGCTTCATGGGTCTATAATTTCCCTCAGAAGGAATTCCTTGCCAAAACTGTATTTGTTCCAAACTTTGATTCCCTATTTTCTAGCAGCAGGCTTTTCTTTCTTGATTTAGAGATGGAGAAAAATAACATTGTAATGAAACACCATCCTGAATTGAAATGGGGAATAATTTCTTTTGGACCTGAAAGTTTTACCTAGAAGGTCCATGACACAAACTGTGACAGGATACAGCATTGTTCACAACAGTGCATAAGACAAAACAAGAAAAGATTGATCTGAAAAAAATACCTGTAATTTGCCTTCTAAGTGGAAATTGTGCTGCAGGAGGTAGTCTTGATAACTCCAGGAAATGTACCATATCTACACATTCAAATAGATGAATGCAAATATGACAGAATGGGCATCACTTTTATGCTTTGTTTGAAATTTCATCTTCTACTGTAGAGAAAACCTGACAAATCCATGTTGTTATTAGGCTACTTCCCCTTTCAATGTATGTTCATTTTATCAAAATGGTGAGACCCTCAATCTCCTGGTTTTGTTAGAACTATTGCCTTCTTTCTTGCAGTAGTGACCTTACCTGCAGCCATGGTGCAAAGGAATGCTGCATTGTAAATGGATTGTTGTGTTGGCTTATGAATGTCTGTATTAAGTTAAAACAACGTTTTAAAAGTTAAGTCCCTTTTAAGTGCAGCTAATTCCCATATCATGAGTGAATGTTGAAACCATGGCAGGCTTTGTGTTAGAACAGAGGAAATGCCAAGAGCAGATGAAATCTTTTGGGAGAGCAAATATTGATTTCTTTCCCCTGCAGTTCCCTTGGTTAATTTCACCTGGCGTTTTAATTTTTGTTATGTTTGTTTCTTTAAAAATCTACCACAAAAATAAAAAAAGGTATACCAAAGAGAAAAAAAAGAATAAGCCTGCTTTCCCCATTCATCATTCTAAGCGAATTTCATGTATTCCCCTTCCCTCATTCTATTTCTGAGCAGGAAACTGACCTGATGAGATATTAGTCAAGTGTCAGTTCCCGATTTAACCCCATCTAAACTAATTTTTCAGACCATGTTGTTAGTCCCTATGCACCACTGCATTTGTATGTTGAGCTTTAAGACCATTTCTTTGTGTGTGATGAAACAGAATGAAATAGCATTATGCTCTGGAGCTGTGGGGCTTTTTTAATTTACTGGTGGTTTGGTATCAGAAGGAACAGGGAAAGTATTTTTTCCCTTATCCTCTGCTGAGTATGCAAAACTTTTTGAACCAGTTCTTGTTAGATGAAGTAATAAAACTAATACCTCATTCATGATCTGAAATTAAAATATTTGTTCTGCTTTAGCTTAGATTTTGAACAAAAATGAAATCTGAAAGGACATGGTCTGAAAATACCTGGAAATAGTATTTTAAATTATGGGAAACTAAACTGAATAATCTAGCTTTGAAGAGCCATACATCTGTCCACTTACGTGTGATCAGTAAATAAACAGTGCCAGAAGAGGTGTCATGAATATACTCCAGTGATTTGAGAAATGGTACAAACAACATTGCAGCTCTTCAGTTGCCTTCCTTAGAGGAAATAAATGCTAGTTACTTCTTCTGACACAAATATAATGTTATGTTTCAAACAAGTTAGATTTTCTCTCTGCTCAAATCTTCTAGTCCAATGTGATCTATAGACATATATTGTAATTTGAAAGGGAAAATGTGTGCTGTCACTACTATCTATTCTTAAATTCTATATATACATTTTTTGCTGTTTGACCTCAGATTTGTCCATCGCTAATTCCTTTTATTGATTTTGGTTTTGTTATGATTTGCCTAAAATGCATCAAAAAACTGGAAGATATCACAAACTATTGATACTGATTTTTATTATTATTTTTTAATATATTTTAGGAAGAGAAAGGTCACATATAAGTTACTTCACTATAACTTGGTCTGTGGAACTTGAAATAAATTATGTATTTTAGAATCACGTGTTCAGCACAACTTCTCAACAAAACAGATCAGGACTGATGATTTATTATCTCAAAAGTAACTTTGTTCTACCGAATGGTTATCTTCATTGTAAAATGACAACCTCTTCCAGTCTGTTTCCACAGCTCCTCATTGCTAGATTTCACAGATTCTTGATGGCAATGTGTTTTTCTTGTTTGTGGGGTGGGGTAGAGGGGAAGACGTTTGGCTAGGTTAAGAAGATGTTATCAGAAATCTCTTCCCCATGCAGGCAATCACAGACAGTGAGCAAATAACCTTCCAAAAAGCTAACCTAAGAGTTTTCTAGTGAATGGACTAAATAGACTATGTCTCATAGGTCCCCAAGTGTACGAGTTATTTAGTATGACACTGCGGCTTCTTTCACAGCATTCTGATTTTTACACATGCTTCTTGAAGTGTAGGAATAGAATAAGATGTTATTTCTTTAAATAGTCCCTGATGTTACACAGAGAGGAAAATAGTCTCTTTTACAAATTAGGATTTCTTTCTTAACCACAACTCATCATTTCTCTATTGTGATACTATGGGATTCTTTCAGACAGCAAACTGACTGGTCTTTGTCACTGCCCTTTCATAGCAAAGTAAGTCCTTCATGCTGTAAACACAATGTTTGGCCCCTATTACTCAAAACACATTACACTGAGATTCAGCCTATTTAGTGGGATCTTTTACTGTTACTCAAATTTAGCTCCTTTTGTAATCTATGGAATATTGCTGTGGATTAGATAGAAATTAAGAAAACGCAAAATGGTTTAGAGAAGCTGAGAGACCTACTGATTGTCTGAGCTGGACATCTTAAAACAGTGGAAAAAAAGGAGTCTAGAGTATAACTATTTAACTTTGTTCTTTTTTCCTACCATATCTAAACAATTTATCTTTTTTTTAACTTTCTAGTTGCTTGCACTGCCAGTATTCCTCTTGCTGCATGAACACTGCATGAACACATAGGAAAGTGTTTCCACATGCAGAACTGTCATTTCTACAAAAGCAAGTAAGCACTATTAATTTAATTAGATAAGTACTCAAAGTTTTCAGAAATAAAAGAACTTGGCAAAAGGCAACATGGCAGACATGAACAGATGAAAAATACATTTGCAGATTACTCATTTCATCCCAAAGGGCTGAGTCATGCTACAGAGGCTGCTGGAAACTGCATGTCTTTTAAGGAAAATATCTATTCAGAGTGGCATCCCAGATGACGGTTAGGGGATGTGACAGGCAGAGTCAGCATTGCTTACCTCTGTCCAGTGGAAGACTGGGTCAGGACTGCTGATGGCTTACTTGAGGGGGGGTCATGTCTGGTTTGTCACGAATTGAGGAATTTAGACTAGATGTGATGGTTAAGTTAATAAGTTACTTTAGAGTTACCCAGTCTGTCCAAAGAAAAAAGAAAATATGTATTCTGCTTGGAAAGAAACACCTAATTTCTCATTTTTTCCAAGTTGGGATTTTTAGTGCTTGTGTTGTGGTTTTTGTTTATTTTATATCATATTTAGTTACAAATTTTAGAGACAAGTGAGGTAACACTTATTAACCATTAGGGCTGGGACCCTTACTCGGGATTGTAAACAATGAAGCATCTGAAAATAAGAGACAGAAGAAGCCTGAGAGAGGTAAATAAAATCATGGAAAGCAGGGATAAAGAAGCTGGAAGAGGCAACCAGAAAAACACATAAAGATTTAGAGACAGAAAATATCTACATCTCAGTAGACTTTTAGTTCCCTGAAAGAAAAGAGGGAGTGGAGTGGGGAAATTATATATAAGCCAGAAAAGCTGGATGAGGAAGGCTTCAAACCAGAGGTAATAGAGGATGTGAGCATGTCTTCAGATGTCTGTTGCTAAAATGGTAATTTGTTTTCAGACTGTTACTGATCCAAAGAAGATGCCATTGCTTTCCCTGACCACCACCACTTCAAGCTGCTTCAGTATACTTGTAACATGTGCCAACGTCCTGCTTTCTGTTGTAGGGCACAATGGAATTTCATATTATCTGGTATTAAGATTTAGCATTTACATAGAATTTTTCATGCACTAAATGTTTTACAAATACTCTCTAATTAATCATCTCAGCACCTACATGGATTGTATGAAAATATAGCTGTTTTGCAGATGGGGAAATTGCAGCTGATGGAATTGCTGGAGGCAAGGCAAAATGTGCTTTTGTCAATAGCAGCATACGGTACTTAAGCTGTTTGCTTTATATCTGTATTTGACTCATTTTCCTGATTCTTGTGCGCTGTACCTCTTTGCATTGATTTGGTGCAGTATTGGTAAAAGTTGTTGATGTTACAGTCAGCTCTGCAGTGCCTCTCTCTCGAGGGATGATGAATAGAAAGTGGCACCTATTTAGATGGCGAGACCCAAATACCTAGCACAACAGCTGATTTTCCTGACAAATATCTGCTGCTGATTGATACAAAGGAACTGATGAGTTCCTAAATGGCACCTTAATGAACTATGGTATCTTTAAAAATGTAGAGAGTTTCCAGAAAGACATATACATTAGTTCTCTAATATTATTCACATCTGGATGTTTGTCATTTGGTTATTTTGAGATAGATGCCAAAAAGTTGTTATTTTAAAAACAGAGAGTGCTATGAAGGTTAAAAAAAAAAAACAGATTTTATGGGAGTCTTAACATTCTTTACCCTGGTGTCAGGAAAATACTTGGTTCCATCAGTTGTAATCTTTTCCTCATACTTGCCATCCTCTTTTATTAACGTAAGAGAGCCAACACAGTTCAAAAAATATTTAAGACTTTTATTTTTTTATAGACAGGAAAAAAGCTAAACCCCTGAACTTATGAAATGCAGTCAGGAAAATATAAATTAGTGGCATAGCCTTTGTCAGTGTTCGCTCTTAGGTTTGTTACATATAATTACAGAAATTCACTACAGGTTCTAATGTATTTTATAATCTGTGTATGTGCTCACACATTCATTTTAGCTAGTGATGTTGTTTTTCAAGATCTTTGCAGTAATGTTCAGTTTGTCTCCCAGGGACGTGGCAATAATATTGGAGAAGTCTAAATTCGACACGTGGGTTTTGTTGGACTCCTAAAACATTTATTGTGTCACAAATTCTCATCAAAATACTTTGAGATTCCAGACATTCTGTAAAGCAAGTGCTACTGCAGCTGTTCATAAAGCATAATATTTTCTCTACTTCTTTAATCAAATAAAGAACTACTTAACTTTCACTATGTAATAACATGTGGTAATGTTGCCTAGATAACTTGGATGCATTTGGGGAATTTATAATGCTTAGTTACGAAATTAGCTACAGCAGGGATCTGATGAATTATGCTGGCTCCTTAACACCTCACAGTGTAAAGACTTCTTGTAAGAACACAGTAAGTTTTTGCTAGAGAAGCTAGATCTTGCTTCATTTGATAAAGCATCAATGTCACGGGAAACATCAAAGTACTAAGGGTCTGGTATTGCAAGGTACAGGGCAATTTACCAAACTTCTATGCAAAATAATTACCAAGACCAAAAATCTCTTTGAATGTAATTGCAGGGATTGGGCATATCACTTTAAACTGAAGTAGTGCAATTATTATTTTGGCTGAAACAAAACTGAAATCCTAAGAAAGGATAGATCACCTTATAACAAGATACATTCAGCATTTGCTTGAAGCTCTGGGTGGTTAAAGGATGAAGCATGAGTTTAAAGAAACTTCAGACTCACTAATGCAAATTTACTTAGGGAAAAAGAGTATTTCAGGATGAGAACAGGTCTATTGTCCAAAATTAATCTTGTTTTCAAGAAGCTGTTTAGGAATTGATACTGCTGACACTAGAGAACCTCTTATACTCTCAAAGTAACCAGGCATTTGCTGTTTTCTGCAAAGCCTATTTAGATGCCATCACTGAACATGCCATTAGTGAGTAATACTATGTTCTAACACAGATCTCAAGACCTTAAATAAAAATTTTGTGCGAAGACGAGTAAATACAGGTGCTGGGTAAGTCTTGTTGAAGGCTGGGCTAGGTGAGAGGGCAGTTAAGTCTGAGTTTTTAATTTTTTTTTCAAAGAATACAGTTTGAAACAATGCACTAATAAAGTGCGGGGGGGGGGGGGGGGGAGGAGAGGGGAGGGTGTCTAGAGATGAAGTCTTCTAAGCAAAATCTCCACTAAAGTCATTTCTTTCTTCCAGTAAGTCACCTTTCACCTGAGTTTTTGAAACATTTTTTGGTTTGGGTTTTGTTTTTTTTCAAAGAATATGTTGTCATCTGAGTATTACTGACTCAACATCATGCCCAGTGCTTTAAAATTTGGATTCAAAAAAGAACTATTAATTGGTGCACAAATATATACTGAATTCTTAATATTTAACAATGACTGATATAATATGGAAAATAAAGCTACTAGAATGTTTCCTCAGCTGCCCACTGATCATTACTGGAAACCTATCCTTACAGTGAATGGGATGCAGCAGTCCCCAAGAAAACCACGTTTCCTTTGAAATTGGGAATGTCAATCAATCAACTTCAATAATGTTGAAATTTTACCTACACTGTACTGGTGTTAGAAAATACCTAACAAACAGCCTTAATTCTTGCTTTTCATTTATAATGAAAGGCAAGCACAAATGAAGCTTCTTATTAGTTTTCCTGTCTGAATGAAACCAGAATATTTAAAAGTTACCATTTTCCAGAGGTATGAAAAGCAAGCTCCTCAGGACTTCTCATTTACTTATGCAGTCAAAGTGTGTATGTTACAGATAGATGTTTTATGATGTAAAATGATTTATTTTTTAGAATCACAGATTCTACGCCTTTATTTTTTAAAAAGACAGGAATATCAGTCTTTTTTTATTGCATGCATTTGAGCACCCCATTTTCTCAACCTTATCCACAAAGTCAGAACAGCTGTGTACAGGGAATTTGGTTTTCATTTGTTGACTTTTCATGCACGGGAATACATACTAGCATTGTTTCTCAGAAAAATCGTTTTGTCAGACCTTAGCAAAATATGAAGGTTTTAGGACCATGCTACAAGGAGGTGACAATGCAGAAAGCTGGGAACAGGCCCAGGACTTTTTAAGGAAGACATTTCAGCACCATACAGGTGGGTTTTGAAGCTGCCTTTTGCTAACTGAAAATGAGGCTGCATATACACCTTTTCTGGGAAAATGTGTTACTTAAGGTCCTTAAACATAGATTAAGTCCTTTTGCAAAATCTATATTCCTAACCCCCTCCTTATTTATTTATTTTACAGTATGTATATTCACACAGCCTGACTTATTTTCAGTGAAACTGATATATCAATGAATCAGCATCCCTTTAAAGGATGTAATCAAAACGGGAAAAGGAAGTGCCTGTTTGTTTCATCTATGTATTCTGCACTCTTATGTTCCTCATGTCTTCCAGCAGCATAGGTCTGTAGATTGCCTCCAAGCTTTCCATGTATTCTAAATAATCACTCACTCGAAATCCATGGAGTGGTTCTTCCTGCACAAATACACATAGAAACATTTATAAGCTAGGAAAAAAGACTCACAACTCAAATTTAATGAATTCAAAGCTTCTAAAGATACCTCATTTTGTTCTGCTTGGGTGTTTAAAATACATTTTATTACATTTCATTTAGAAACAAAGAACTGCTAATATCTGCTTCCAGACAATTCTTTTTAATTAAAGTCTTAGTATCAAATAGTTTTTTCAGGTGGATGCTGTTTATCTCATTTTTTGAGAACATTACATACTGAAGATTTTCAGGGTTAACAAAGTAAGCTTTAAGAAGGCAAAACCATGTACACAAATATTCTTTTAAAACATTTCTATACCAGCACATGGCATGCTGGAAGTTTGTTAATGTGGTTTTTATATCCAACTAGATACTCAATAAAACTAGGACAGTAACAGTAGATACTTACTTTTAAAATCAATGACAAAGATTGTTATAAAGTGATTAAAAACATAATAAAGACTTCTGCATCACTACAAATCATTACATTTTCACTAATTCCAAGACAGAGTAAAAAAGGGGACCCTCAGGAAAAAGAAAGAAACAGGCCATGTTCTTTCTATGGCTACTAGATTAGAGGGTTGGGAAGGGTGCACAGCAGAAAGTAGGATCTGAAGAACAGTTTAGATAAAACGGGTGAATTAGTTGCTGCTTTGAACAGGAAAAATTAGTGTGCCCAGCATCTACTAAGCAGTATTACCACTGTTGACACCATATGCTGCAAAAAGCTCACTGGAGCCAGAGAGTCATTGTGGACACATTTTATCTACTGGGGTATTGACTCTACATCTCTGTTAAGTAGAACTCTCCTGAGAACGTCTACTCAGGCTTGGAAGGCTGCACTCTGGCATCTGAACAGGAATACAGAGGAAAAGAAAATGGACTTCAACAGAGAACTGTAGTAGGTATTTAACTCTTTTTTTTTCCTTTCCCCTTTTTTTTTAAGCAAATATCATATTAACTGTGCACACATATTAAAACATTGGTTAGTGATTTAGCTGTCAATAATATGGCCCATACCCACAGAAAATAAAGTGAGCAGTAGCTAAGTTACTTCCAGAAGACTGACATACTAGCTCTGTATGTGCTATTACAAGTCACAAACCCTGTAAGCCCAAGTTTCTCTATTTTATCCAAATTAAACCAATGAAATCAAGATCGTTAAGATGGGCTTACTGAGGTGGCAGTTTACAGTATTCTTGGTTCACATGTAGAAATTACAAATCTATGCACTTCCACCCTTCCATGAAAGGACTAATAAAGGGCCAAGCAATAAATTTAAAAAATTCAGTTAATGCTGAAACTCCAAGATATCTCAAAGGGATCATAACTGTTAGCAATCCATCTCAGCCAACGGAAAGAACCAGAAAAATGGACAAAATGTTCATGGACAATTCATTACTTAACTTTCCTCTTGGCACAGAGGAAAGGCAAATAGTAGAGTAATAGAAAATGACCTCTCTCACAGGTGGTCATGTTATCTCTAGAAGGTGATACTGGAAGAATGAAAGTTCTACTAATTAATAATGTTTCAACTTTAAGTGCTAGGCATAATGTCATGTGAATTGACAGCAAAGCTGTCTCCAACTTTTTTTTTTTTTGTGCAAATAAAAGTACATTAATATTGAAGATGAAAATATTTGGGTTTAATTTTAACAGCTAGCAGGAACTACTTTTTAGATAATACCAACAAATGTTGGTATTGCTATCAAATCATCATATTTCCATTACAGGCATAAAGCATGTTGGAAACTTAAAAACAGAACATACTATTGGTTCTTAAAAGGAAAACAGGCAGCAGGACTTGTTTGTATAGCAAATGACCAGTGCTAGTATGAAGTCCAAGATGTGACATTTCATTGAAAAAAATATAACATGAATATTCAGAGATTGTAGGCATCTTTTCTTCACTTGGAGTTTTCTTCACTTGGACTATGTTCTCAGAATAGTTTATACTTCCACTTTTAAAAGAATTACTCCACTACAGTAATCCAAATTCATGAATGTTGTGCTGAGAAATTGGCTAAAACTTGAAAATTAATTTGGTTATTTCTAAAAAAAGGGCAGCTAACACCTTTGCAAGTATTAAACCCAAGTAACCTCACATAAAACTGAATGAATATAATAGCAGAGTATTTTTTTGTTGTTTAGATGTATTAAGAGCTATTGAAACCAAGATTACTATTTCAGTATGCCATTAACTCCCCTTTTTCTACAGTAGACACTCAAGGAATTTTAAATACTCCAGTAGTGCACTAATATACAGCATTTCTCATTAACAGTACCACATCAAATCTTTAGCTTGTAGGTGCATATGCTCGAAAAATTTCCTAAAAGTTACATACCCTATCCAACTAAAACCATCAAGACAAAGTAGTTTTTAAGCCACATTGACCAAAACCAGGTCAAACAAAACAATCCAATCATTAGACCTTAGCAAACATTTCAAGGAAAATGATCAGCTTATTCATATTTAAGTATATGTAAGTTGGATGCAAATTAGTCAGAAAACTGTTGTTTTTAGGATAGAGTAAGATGTAGATATCTAGCTCTCAGAAGAATTTTGACTGAAGAAAAAGATCAATGAAAATAAACAGAGGTGTCTCTAGGAAGAAGAGTTATGACTGTATCTATAGCTGAGCACAAAGAATCCAATAAAGAAATGTAATTTATAATATAGCAAAGAATATGAAATTTTGAGGCTGGCTATATAGTAACTGGCATCTGTTCAAAATAACAGCTCACTGAGCTTTGTGCCACATCTCATCTCTTCAAGCTTCAGGAAGAGACCACTTTGTAAACCCACTTCTATGAAGAACATCTAGTTTAATGAGATGGGGGTCACTTACAGAGAACTGAATTAAATGACCTCATGACTTAGTGTGGCTATTTACTTTGCTGACAAAGGGAACTGATCAGGACAAATGCAGGAAAGCTATTCTCTGGAAAATACCATAATTTTCTGCAAAGAAGTAAATAAAGTATCATTTCACTCAAAATCAGTGAGTGAAATTCAGCAAGACCTTTCAGTACGGAGAGTTTTGCTTCCCTTCAGCAGTTAAAAAATTTTAAAAAGAAACCCTTACTTTAAGGAAAACCTGGAGATCTTGGGCTTCAGTGTGCTTCAGGATGTCTTGCTGTAGGTGTTTGAACACAGAAATACATATATATATTTGATAATCAGGGCCAAGCAAGATACATGTAGCAATGTAGTGACAGATCTCCCTCCAGTCCATGTAATTCCAGAAACACTGAGTTATCCATTGCAGACAAATCTAGATGAGAACAAAATGATACATAATTAAATCGCTGTAGACAAGTCTTAAGTGATAACCTTTACCTCTTTTCTACATTATGGACTCCTTTTTCTATACCATTACCCTACTTATGAAAATAAAAGTGATAAAGTACAAAAGAAGCCAAGAATCACCATTTTTTTAAGTTGCAGCCTCCAAGTAGAGTTCCAGTGGGTTCTGCTAAACATTAACACCCTGCATGTGCGCATCTCACTTAGCTGAGTACGTTTGGGCAACTGAGGCTGAGACATAAAGCTCAAAGTCCAATAAAAGCAAAGGGATTTTTTCAAGATTTTATAAATGTGGCCTAAAGTGTAATGAGGGTTATGAAGGTATGTTTAACATGGATTTTCCTCTAAATAAAAGCAGTTCTTTGCTTATAAATTAATGTTAACCCCTTCCCCAAGACATGTTTTCATTTAATGAAGTCCGTATGGAACACATTTAGTGACTCCTTTTTCCAGTTCTAAATCACAACATATTGAGAAGCATATAGCACATTTAACTTCATTTAGTTCCAGACCACAGATCTTCTGCTAATCAGTCCTTAATGTGTTTAAAAATATGCAGAAGCAAAAGTACCCAAAATTCTAATTAGATGACAGCAGCCATACCCTGGCATTGAATCTGTTTTCAGGTATTTATTAACATACATGCACCTAACTACAGAGTTGTTTTCACAATTCAGGGTTCATTTGTTTTTAATCCTGCAGTAGAACTGCAGTAGCATACAGAAGATACAGTAGCACCCACCAGTGGCATTTCAGTAACACATTAAATAAAAATAAAATCCCCAAACAAAAAACTTTGTCAGCAGTTCAGAATAACTAGTCTATTACTAGTTGAGTGTAAAAAAATACAAAAGCAGTAGAACAGTATACAGTATAACTTATACAAGACTAATTGAGGAAGGAGTGATAGTCTCTATGTGTTTCCCCACCCCAAAACAAGAACCTTATTATGAGCACCTCATTCCTATGCTGAGATAAAAGTCCCTCATCTGCTGATCTTCTCTCCTCAAAGACCAAATCCCAAGCTGACTTTTTAAAGTAGTATTTGTACCACACTGGCATCTGCTCCCATTAAGAAGTCTCTTAAGCTGCAAAGGGATTTTGAAGTAATAAGATGAAAAATATTTCCCTTGGAACAGCACTAAGCTTTCTTATTGTGGCAAGAGGTCCTTTGCATTTGCAATCTAATTTATTATTGCATGACACTGCTTACACTTCATCATGACTGTAGTCTTTACAAGTAATTCTCCACACATATTACCATGCCGTATTACCAAAGAATCATAGGAAGTAGGTGAAATGAAAGCTAACATTATGGATAAATACTCTTCTTTAGTAATATCTCTTTAATATAGAAGGTTAGTGTGTTGCCTGATTGTAACAGTATGGGTAGTTCATATAAAACTAATTTTGCTATCATATTACCTGAACTGGTTCCTATTATACACCTATCCCAAATTACTCATTTCCTTCCTATGGAAAATTTAAAAAGTTATTTCAGGGAATAAGATATTCTACTTATTTTTAATGATAAATCTGAGGTTTTTAGTAAATAGTACTTTTATCAGGTTTTCTGCATGAACATGTAATAGAAGGTAATTAGCTGCAGTTCACTGTCATTATTCCACCAAAGTCCGTTTCTGTTTTCAGATGCTCTAAGTCACTCACATTCAATACTATCTCTCACCCACACTTTCATAACCGCACACACTTGCTGTATAAACATACTTGATTTGGTGGATTTATGTGCAAAAATTTGATGATACTTTGATATGCTTTCATCAGTTACCTGGGATGGAGTAAAAGCAGACCTTTGGAAGGCCGCAAAGACAAGTGGCAACTTAGCCTTCAGCAACATTTCAATGTAGTGAGTGCTGCAGAAATAGACTGGATGGATGCCAGATTCCACTGTGGTAGCAGGTAGGTGCACCTGATTAACAAGAACAACAGCAGCAGCAGCAAGAACAAAATTGAGGAAAAGGATTACAGAAAATATGTTACTTTAAAATAGCTTTGAGGGAACAATATATAAAAGTACACATCTTTACTTGTAGGATAAGTAATCCAGTTATTTTAGAGATAGGAAATATAATTAACTAAAAAAGTACTAATTAGGAAAAACATGTAGTTATACTAAAGAAAATTAAAAGTTAGAAACTGATATTAAATATATCCTGACAATTCCTTTGCAATAGCAACCTAGTTCTTTATTTCATGTAAGCTTAAATTGTGAAAGCAGGGATGGAGAAACTATCGTTATATTTTAAACAAAAGAACAGAAGTGAAAAAAAGACTATGTTGCAATTTTTTTTCCCCATTTGTTAATGAATAGAGTGGAACTTGTATTTGAAGTTGTTCTGTGTGTGTGTGCACATTTCTTTGCAGTATGTATGGCTGGTGAAATTCTGTTCTGTGCAGCAAAAGTAACAGAGATTCTATCAGTATGGAAAGCTCTGGAAATCAGGGTCTGGTTTCCAGGTAATGCTGGACTGTCAAGGTACATCCTTTGGCATTTTACTCCTTCCTGAAGTAGGCATCAACATAATCCAACAGCTGGATAATTTGTCATTCATGTTTTGACATTTTATTTTAGTTGACATTGCAGCAGTTATGCAAATAGGTTAATTACTTAACTTTCTCTTTGTGTCTTGAAGATATATTATGAAAAAGAAATAATTTAGGCATTGAGAATGAACATTAGCACTGCAGTAACCTGCCTGCACTGCTGGCTAGTTCTTGTAAAGACAACTGTACAGATAACTGAAGTTCTCAGCAATGATGGTGTTCAGCACAATTATATTCACACAATGGAGCAAAACTTCATTCTGCTGGAAAAACCTCACAGCTAGACTCAGTGCTATGAGTGGACCAATACAGTCACTTCTGGTGACAAGAGGGACCAATTCATATTAATGTGGAGGACTGCGTGCAGAAGAGGTAAGGAATCTAATCCGTGCTTCTTGTAGCCTGGAGTTCTCTAATAAAGACTAGAGTTGTTCTACAATTTCCATTCAAAATATTTAAGACAACATAACAATGTACAAAGTAAAACTGAAGGGGTTTTACCTTAAATAGATGGAATCACACCTAATGAAATTTGGAAATGTTTTTTCCTATACTACAAACTTGATCCAAGATGCTAATAATTTCAAACTGTCAAACAATCAGTATTTGGGCAGTAATAATTTTTTTTAATTTACAAATATATCCTAGTTTATTCAGTAAATTCTAAAACTGATTGGTAGTTTTATTAGGAAAAACAAAAAATCAAAAGGATGAACTTTCACTCTATAACTATAATTAAAACAAAAGGTCATTCCACAGTACCACAGCCTTCACACAGAATTTAATAGCACTGACAGTTTATTTTACTAGCAGCTTTAAAATTAAATAATGTTCCCTTTACTATCAGTTCACCTGTATTTTCACTACTTTTAAACAATCATTTGAGCAAATGTCAAATCTATATTTTTCTGGGAGACTTTTTCAGGGTCACTTATTCAGTTAAAGGTCTTTAATAAAAACTTAATGCATTAAAAAAAAAAATCAACAACAACAAATAAACACACAAAAAAACCCCACCCAAAGCTAAGGAAATTAATAGTCTCCTTTAGAAACTTTCAAAGTTGCTTTTCAGAAAGACAGCTTTTGAGTTCTTACAGATATATGCAGTCTTGGTAGCCACAGAAATGCTGAAACAAGAAGACGTGAAAATTGTTTAAGAAACATCAGTGTCTTCTCCCCGTCCCCTGACATGATGAGGAAGACAGAAGACGCAAACCAGTCATAGCCAGGACAGTGCTCCTGCAAGCAGCCTGCATGAGAAGGTTAAGGAACTTGAGCAGAAAACTTCTCACTGTCCTTCGGGAACTGCAGCCTTCCTTCTCCCCAGACCCACGCACAATAAAGGCAAGAGCTAGTTTGTTAGAGATGGGACAAAGGGAATACAGCTGCACAGAAGCCAGCTTCCTGAGGCACAGATGCCTCTCAAACTGAATTAAGAGAAACTTAAGCTATTTTCACAATACACTACTTTTTTTCCAGTCTGAAATCAAAACATCGCCATTGATCAGTTTACAGACACATATCATTACATGGACAATACCATTAATACTGTTGGTATTGTGGGTGTACCACACATACTCATTAATGCTCAGAGATTCACTGCTGCAGACTCTTTATCACATACAGAATGGTGTGATCCTACTCCAAAACAGTTTATGACAAAAATGAGGAAGACTTACAATTTTAACAAAGTATAGAGACAAAAGGATGAAGAGTTTCTGGAGTGCATTGGGTGTGCATTTTAACTTGCTTAACAAAATTTCAAAGTAAAAGTGCTGCTTTGGGGTGGTTTTTTTGTTTTTTTTTGCCTTCCCACCCCATTTTTCACATATGTGGATGTGCATATTATACATTAACACTACACCAAAAGCCCAAACTGAGAGTTCCAGTTCCGGTATTTTTAGGCAACAGAGTTTACGACATCAAGAAAGGATACAAAGTGAGGATACCACAGTTCTTTGCTCTTGTTTCAAAAATTTTTTGCAGTTCATTAACACGAAGCACAACCCATTTTCAGCATGTTCTTTTAGCAAGTTTAGATATTTTCCATATCTAGCACAAAAAGAGAGAAAACCAAAACTGTTTAAACGTCTTTTTTCTTTTTTTTTATTCCTAAAAACCAAGAAATGATACTTAATAGACCTGTGAAAATTAAGCTGTCATAGTGTTGGTCATTACAAACACTATGCTGTAGACACACACATAAATGGTTTAATAAAACCTACTATGCTTTATCTAGGAAGGATGCACACCAAATATCTGCTACTCGGTGTTACACTTCCTCACCTAAATTCCTTTTAGTTGAGTTTTAAAGTCGGTGGTGGGGAGGAGCATGTATTCTAACACTCATTTTCTTCATATACATTATTTAGAATTCCATCTGAGTATATTCATTCATGTATAATTATTAGCATCAGAATTCAAATATTATTGCTAAAGAGTACAATCTCTGGAAGCACAGACACATTAGCTTTTCCTTCATCACGGCTTTGCAAATTACCAGCCAAGTAAAATGTTCAAATGGCTTATAACTAAGCTTAGCTAAACAGAACCATTTAGAGAAGTAATATACAGGAAAAAAGAACCCACAAAAAACCTCACCACATATAACTAAGGATAATGTAATTTTATGGTAAATCTTACTAACAAGTTACAATTACCCTTTACAACACTAAAGGATAATAACCTATAATATGTAAATATAATGTAATTATGCATTAATACCTTTTTCACTTTGAAAGTTAATTTTCTTTAAGATTATATTTAGATTTAAAATGGTAGAAAGCATTGAGATGATGGATTAAGTATCATTAAAGTCATTCAATGAAAATCAAACAAATCTTAGAAATACACTAGGGAAGTATTTTAATACCACATACCTGACTGTCATTTCAACACCAAGCTGCTGCACAGATGAAAGGCTTTCATTCTTCACATCTCCATCCATGGCTAAAACAAAAGATATAATAAAGTATTACAATAAATATGATTTTAACTGAATACTAAAGTAAAGCTTCTATTATGTATTAATACCAATTCTGGAGAACTGCTTCTTAATCAAAATGAGTTTAACAGTGTTTGCAAAGGGTGCATCAGGAATCTGAATTCTTCATATATTTTTTTTTTGTAATTATTATTTACTAAAATCATCTTCTTTAGAAGAAAATCTTCACTGTTAGTATGGTGATCATTAGCGTTACAGCACAATGTAAACAAACAACATATTTTTCAGTCCCATTTCTTAGTAGAACATTATCCCTTCTGGCCAAGAAATTAGATAAAGCAGCATTTTCTGATCTATTTTCTTCCATTCCAGTGTCCTTTAAGTCTCCTAGCTGTAAAACCAACTTTATTAACAGAAATTCAATTTTGATGTGACTCACAGGAAACTTTATAATTGATGGATTTAAGAATCCTGTCTTTGCCTTGTTCTTTACACAGTAACATATAACCCATTTTCTGCATTTGTTCAAATTAAAAAAACAAGTTAGACTAATTAGTAAATCATGAATTAAAGCTACATCTGTTGTAATATTTTCTCAAAATTTTAAATTGCAAATGCAATTAAAAATAGGGCATTGCTTCTCTCATGTGCATATATCACCTAATATAAATATAGATAGAAAAAATAATATTATGATTTACAAAGCTGAGGGCTTAAACCTTTAATATACTTCTTTCAAAGTGTTACTTAAAATACAACAAACTAAGCAAATTTAAAACAAAAAAACAAAAAAACAAAACAACAACCCGCAACTGACATACTTTGCTAAAAATGTAAATAACCGATATGGCAGCAGAAGTTAAAATATTCATGTAAGTGATTAATGCAAAATTCTGATTAAGCAGATCACACGGTAACCTGATATGTATTTTTTATAAATCCTGCTCAGACAGAGAATTAAACCAGAAATAAAGCCAGGATTCCCTGGCTACCTATTCAGGTAAGCACTCTTATGTTCCTAGTAACAGGGAGTAAGGTATTACAGATGAAATATTTACAGGTTAAGGGAGGAAATGTCTATGGTTGGGAAGAAAAGTTCAAGAAAAATTATTTAAGGAGCACCTACTCAGATGGGATGAAGCAGGTTGAAATTTCTTTGAAGAAAACAACACAGCAAAATTACACTCGGCAATGAAGCAATAAAATTCAGCAAAGGAAGTATGGTAAAAAAAAACTACTCTGTATTGTAACTTTAATAGAGAAGAATGATCTAAGTGTTAGGGTTATGAGAAATTAACGTATTTTTGACAAATACATTTATATATAAGAAAAATCAACTGGTCTCTGAGTAGAATGAATTAATTTATTAATCTGATGGGATTGAAATACCAAAACCACATCAGAAAGGGTTTTTTTTTACCCAAAGTACAGAAGTTCAAATATTTTTTTGCACAGCATACCAGCAACACAGTATTTGGAAGAATACATATAAAATCACAGATCATTTCAGTTAAAACCCCCCAGACATGAGTGAAACAGCTAGTATCTTTTTACAGCTCCCGTTCCAAGTTACCTGTTTACTCAGGCTGCAATTACCATACTAAGTCAATTCATTTTCAGGCTCCTGTGTGCAATCATGAAGGCAAGAGGCAATCTTATAATCTAAAAACCGGGGGAATCTGAATGAGTTTGCTATGACTAATTGCTAATTCAGCCCTGACATGACCATATTTAACGACAGAAGAGGGGCAAGCAATATAACAACTAAGCCACAAGGAAGCCCTGCATCCACTAGGAGGGGGGATCATCCCGTGGGTGGCAATGCAGGAGCTGGTATCCCAGTCCAGGAAGGGTGTAATTAGGATCAGCTGCATCATAACCCACAATCTGAGCCCAGTTTCCATGCTGTAACAGTTTACAGCAAATATTGAATGCTTATTTCTCATTCACATTAAAAGAACACACTGATTTAATTGATTCTTATTGCCTTTTCTTCTCTGTTGTAGCAATTTCTTAGTTACTGAAAAGGGTTTTCTCCCTATCAGTTTTCTTTTTGATATTTTCCCCTGTATTGTGAAAGAAGATAAAATTTACATAGAGTTTGGATTGAATTGAACAATAATTCTATATTGCACACTACCTCATCAAGGCAAAAACTCTTGCTTTTGTACACCAGTGTATATGATATAATAATAGCTCCATACATTAGGTAGTAAAGTTGCTGCCAATCCACAACTTGCAATAGGAACACACAAACTGTGGTTCTTTGTCCTGGGTCAAAAGTTTTGGTTTTTCATTTTGTTTATCAACTACAAACTGGGAAGATTAGGCTTTAGGAAACTATACAGTCATACAGAATATACAAAGGACCACTTCCCTCTGATTAAAAACTGGACCTAGAAACCTTAAATGCTCCATTAAGCTTAGAAAATTGTTATTAACAAGAAGCAGAATACTGAAATACGGCGTATTGCAATCCACAGATAAAAGAGTTGTTGACCAGTATGATTGCAGGAGTATGTTGTCCCTGTACTACTGTAATGATGCTCATACACCTGATTTAATATACTGAATTTAATTTTCTACAAAGCTCATTTGACAGATATTTATCAACATACCTGATTTAACTGTCTTGAAACACAATCGGTTTCATAACTTCTGTTATGCATCAACAGATCAATTTTCTGAATAAGAATGCCATTTATGCTCAAAGAACACACCAGCTCTCTGAACTGTGAATCAGATAAAACATGATACAGCACTGTGGCTATACAAAATGGCATGAAGAATATGCTTTGGCAGCTTTTTATTTATCTAATAAAGAATTATGTTAAACAAGTATTTTATACTTTTTAAATTTAAACACTGTAAATAGAAATGAAATCAAAATTAATCCAGTGATTTGAAGGATATCTGAACTCTCTAGGAGCAGATTTACAATTAACAGAAAAAAAATATAGAAAGTTGACTTTATCTCTCATTCTAAAATGCATTAAAAAAACAACAGGAAGTATGCACCATTTTTAGGTCTAAATGATTTTATTTTTTGCCTTTTTCAGCCAAGCAACTGCTCTTCATACTAGCATCCTACCATACACACTTCAGATAAGCTAATCATATTAAATATTGGTATGTCTGCTCTCAATTTTTTTTTTTTTAATCCACTATTTAACACAATCTTGCTCATTCAAGAAAACAAAATACTTCCTTTGAAATGACAGGGACCGTAAACTATTAATTGTCAGTGATAACTTGAAACAAACAAACAAAAGAACACTACGTGTGAAAAAATGTAGAATATTATCTTTTTCTATGACTTGGACTATCTGTTTGTGACTTGGTAATCTTCCTCTTTAACTTCAACCCTTCTATCTCTTGATCAAATTCAGTGTTCCACAGAGAACCAAAAAAGAGAGAATTAGGACCTCTACTGCATGAGTGGGAGAAGCAGCGAGGGTAGGGAAGAGGGCTCACTGAGACACTTGTCAGTGTGAACAAGATCCAAGAATAACTGCTGAATTATGTTGCTGGCTCCCCATCAGAGCTAGGTAATCTCATATGCAATTCCATTGAATATTGAAAGTTCCTGTTATGTCAAAAGTATGCTTGTCATAACAATACAAAATCAAAATGTTCATACCTAGAGCTTCTTCTTTATGTACTGGCCATTACAAATACTCAAGCTATTGGCAGCAACATTATTAAAAATTAATAAGATTTTCAGTCCAGCTACACATAAACTGGTAAAGGGCAAAATGCTTTCTGCATCTTTAAAGTGGGCACCCATCTTTAAAGACGTGAATACATCAAATGATGCAGGAAGAAGGGAAAAATGGGATGGGATTGCAGTCCTGTATTTCTCATTTGCTACTCCTCCTGATCAGTTCTCAATAGATAGCTTTGCATTGATGTTTTTTAAATTTCTCAGTTCATTACCTGATCCACCTAACACTTAGAAGATTAAGAATTCATTAAATGACAGAAAACTACCATGAGATTTTGTTCAGCAAGAGAACTAAACCTCATCTAGAGAAGGAACACACCATGACATTTGAGTTTAATGGCCAACACCTGAAATCCCTGAGATTCTGTCCCTGTGGCAGTGCACGGTCATTCACACAACCAGAGCTACCAAAAAAAAAAACCCAACCAGTTGATACTGAAAGCTCATAACATTCCCAAGCTTGGGCATTCTGCAAGAATCATAGAACAGTTTGGGTTGGAAAGCAACGTAAAGACCATCTAGTTCCAAACCCCCTATAGGCAGGGACACCTTCCACAGGTGGAGATGAATTAAGACATCCAGACACGAATGTATTAGATGACACAGCAAGTGGAATTCTTTGAGAAATGGGTTTGTTGGAAGCTTGAGAAAACTAATACATTTCCACAAAGCATTTATGTTGCAATGAACTGGAACTTGCTAACAGGAAGAGCAACCGGCTATTTAGGAACTTCATATCCCTAATGCATAATGCCTATTTTACTAATACAGCAAATTTCAGTTTCATACCATTCTATTGCCCATTACATCTAAACATCAATGATTTGGGTTTTGATGTTTGGTGTTTTTTAATGAAGAAAGATAAAAATAAAAGCAAACTAAAAAAGTATTAATTCTAGGAAAGGGAATAGATAGCGTTCATTTACATTGAATGTACATACTGTATGTTATCTTACTTATCTGAATCCACATCATTGCTACTAGTATGAAGTAAACAAAGTAAGATTCGTGTTACCATTTATAATTAAACACTGCAAATGCATAGTGGTTTATTAGACATTTTTTCTTACCTCTTATCTTGAAAATGATAACAACCCAAACTAATTTGATTTTTCCCTATTTGCAAATTTTATAATAGACTCAAATCCTGAGGGATTCCGCAGCAGATGGATGACTGTTATTCTAATTACAAGTACCTACAGGTTCAGAAAGCTGTCATTTTTTAAGAGAATCGATTTCTCATTGCAAGAAACATGATAAACACTGAATATCTATGCATTGCGCTGCATCCATTTTCATGAAAATTGTGGCCTCTTTTCATTAAAAATTAAACAACTATTGGAAGCCATTTTTCAGTTCCTCAGACCCAAATTTATTCAAGACAGTGGTGGACATACACAACTGCCAAGCACATGTTTGGCTTACTTTGATATGCAGCTAGAAAGATGCATCTGGAATATAGATTACCTTCTAATAACTCATTAGCTTTAGCTTAGATAGTGACTACACATGTGTATACAGAAAAGACATTGTGAAGTAACACAGTGTTCAAACAATTAATAGCTCTCCTTGGAGAAATTCCAACCCTTCATTAGAAGAAAACCCTGGGAAATGTACAAAAGTCTGATCAATTGTGAGTTTGATTGACTGATCAATATGATCAGTGAGAAAACTAATTTTAAGTAAATAAGGCCTGATAAATATTTGAGCATGTTTTCTTTGTTGCTTCTGTACAAACAGGAAGTGTAACACAAGCTTGGGTTCTCAAAGTGCATTCCTATCTTCATAAGTATTCCATACTGTATATTTTATGGCGTAAAAAAGAAACTGAAATGAATGTAAATGTATCTATACAACTAATTCTTACAATCAAGCCTTTTTACTGTCCCAGGGCAGAATATTATCATTGCTTTTAGAGCCATACTTTTGTTTCACTTTCATGTCAATTACCATGAATTTATTGGTCTAAACTAGTGTCCCTGGACTCACTGCCACACCTGCCTGAAAAAAATTTAGTAACTATTATGCTATAAAAGTTAAAAGAAAGCCTTGATGAAACATATGCTGTTTCCTCTTTTCTGGTCAGGAGAACTCTTCACAACAAAAATATGTGATAATGGTTTTGCTGACAGGGAAAGAAAGCTTTGAGACAAAACCAGCCCTTTGCCTACATTTCACATCAGTTGCTTACCAGACTACTATCCTTGAGAAGGCTTCTCACTCCCTGATTTCCAAGCTTGACTTTATTCAAGCACATGGAATATCAAAAGCATTTGCAAATTAAAATTGTTTATCAGCTGACCCTTTACATTTTGGAGCTTTTTTTAACAGGCAAACTTACCCAGAATTCATGCCCAGTAGTGCCTGTATGAGACTAAATGAAAAAATTACTCATAAAATAGAAACAGGAATTTCATATAGATTGAGTCTGCTCATCATGAAAAAAGAAATAAAATCTGTCAAGCTCAAGAAAATCAAGAATTGAGGCTTCTTCTACATTGTTATTGTTTAGTTTCTGTACCTGTTCTTTGTGATTTTCCATTCTAAAAAGATAATTTAATCTATGCAATTGTCACAGGATTTTCCAGCCTAGTGTTTCTAGCATTAAATTTTAGATAAATAGTGTAGTGTTGTTGCTATATCCACCTAATCAGTGGTTCATAGGGAAATCAATGAAGTAGAAGATCCAGGTGACATTTCCTGAACATGCTTTAAATCCTAACTTTCAACAAAGAGTTGAGGAGAGTAAACTGACACTAAGGTACCCGACATCTAAGTGAACAGAATATAGACTATTGCTTTCCTTCATTAGAGTTCTTCCATACTGGATGGAAGCACTTAGCAGTTATGATTAAGAAACAGCAGGATGCTGCCTTTGCTGGGAACCTGGAAGTTGCACAGCTAGATGTCTGTTCCTCCTCTCTTTAGTTTTTGCATTATTCAAAC
Source organism: Pezoporus occidentalis (assembly GCF_034315485.1). Lineage (NCBI taxonomy): Eukaryota > Metazoa > Chordata > Aves > Psittaciformes > Psittacidae > Pezoporus > Pezoporus occidentalis. The sequence continues at coordinate 3,983,014 of NW_026915713.1, read as the reverse complement.
AAAGCGAGTTTTCCTGTTTAACAGGGAACACTAAAATAACCTTGGAAAGTTTGATCTCTAGGCTATGCTGTTCTCCAAAGAAACAGGAGATGTGCATTCCCCAACACAGAAAACTACACCTAGCCTTCCATATCATTGAAGAATGTGTGATGCTTTGAACAGTGACCTAAAAAGAGAGATGTACAGAGAGGAGCAAGAAGGGCAGTCTAAGTGCTGAGTAAATCATTTACACCATGAAGATATTATGTGGGCTTCTAAAGGACAATCATAATCATAATCTGAATTGGAAAGTATCAGAAATAGGTAAGTATCAAGTCTGATGAGCCCATGAAAAGACTTCTATTGCTCACTATGCCTCCTGAGAAGTTAAAAAGTAAATTACTAACTAATAAAGGACAACAAAAAACTCTTTAAGCATCTTTTAAGATAAAGTATAATAGTGATGGAAAGAAGTGTTATTTCAGCAACGCTCTTCATTAAGAGGAGAGAGATTCTCAAAATTAAGGGTATTCTGTTAGCAAGCTTTCAGAAGGTATAGGCCACTACATAAGAGATCCTCTAAAGGGGTTTCATGCTTTGAAACTTTAAAGGCAAGTCTGAAGCCTCCAAGGACACCATATTTGCATCCTACAGATGTGAGAATTAAAATATCAGTATAAAGAACACTCTCCTCAAAGCAGGCTTAGTTATCCACAGTTAGTGGCAGAATAACTACACAAAGTGACTGAACTACAACGTAAGAGAAAAGCCCTGGACAGATAGTAAAGAATGAAAGTGCATTTTCCAGTGGATAGTAACAATGCTGCTAAATCTTCTAATTTTTCAAATGCCTCAAAATATTAAAACATATTACTTCACACTCAGAATAAATTAACTTTATCATTCATCCTTTATTCCTGGCTGCATGCACACCATCAGTATAAAACTAACACTCAGATAACTCTGCCAACAATAGCAGCTAATACATATCCTGTAATGCAGTATTTTTTTTTTTTTTGTGAATAAAAGACAGACTAGGGACAATGTGTGCCCTCTCCAGAAGCTGCCAGGAGAATTGGCTGCCCTGGATTTCGAGAAAGCTGAGATTCTGAATGACCTCTTTGCCTCAATCTTCACTGGCAAATGCTCTGACCAAACCACCCAAGTCTTGGAAGGTAGATGCAGCAACCGTGAGAATGAAGACCCTAGGCCCACTGTGGGAAAGGATCTGGTTTGAGACCATCTTAAGAACCTGAACATGCACAAGTCCATGGGACCTGATGAAATCCATCCGCGGGTCCTGAATGAGCTGGCAAATGAAGTTGCTAAACCATTGGCCATCATGTTTGAAAGATCATGGCAGTCAGGTGAAGTTCCCAATGACTGAAAAAAGGATAAAATAACCCCAATATTCAAGAAAGGGAAAATGGATGACCCAGGGAATTACAGACCAGTCAGTGTCACCTCTGTGCCTGGCAAAATCCTGGAGCAGATTCTCCTGGAAGGCATGCTAAGGCACATGAAAATCAACAAGGTGCTTGGTGACAGCCAGCATGGCTTCACTAAGGGGAAATCCTGCCTGACCAATTTGGTGGCCTTCTATGATGGGGCTACGGAACTGACAGATGGGGTAGAGCAGTTGACGTCATCTACCTGGACTTATGCAAAGCGTTCAACAGTGTCCCACACGACATCCTTGTCTCTAAATTGGAGAGACATCAATGTGATAGGTGGATAAAGAACTGGCTGGATGGCCACAGACAAAGAGTTGTGGTCAATGGCTCAGTGTCTGGCTGGAGACCAGTAACGAGTGGTGTCCCTCAGGGATCGGTGTTGGGACCAGTCCTGTTCAACATCTTTGTCGGTGACATGGACAGTGGGATTGAGTGCGCCCTCAGCAAGTTTGCCGATGACACCAAACTGTGTGGTTCGGTTGATACCCTGGAGGGAAGGAATGCCATCCAGAGGGACCTCGACACACTTGTGAGGTGGGCTGATGCCAACCTCATGAAGTTTAACCAAGCCAAGTGCAAGGTCCTACACCTGGGTCAGAGCAATCCCAGGCACAGCTACAGGCTGGGCAGAGAAGAGATTCAGAGCAGCCCTGCGGAGAAGGACTTGGGGGTGCTGGTGTATGAGAAACTTAACACAAGCTGGCTTCAGTGTGCGCTCGCAGCCCAGAAAGCCAGCCATATCCTGGGTGCGACCAGCAGGTCAAAGGAGGTGATCCTGCCACTCTGCTCTTGTGAGACCTCACCTGGAGTACTGTGTGCAGTTCTGGTGTCTTCAACATTAAAAGGACATGGAACTCTTGGAACAAGCTCAGAGGAGGGCCACAAGGATGATCAGGGGACTGGAGCACCTCCCATATGAAGAGAGGCTGAGAAAGTTGGGGCTGTTCAGTCTGGAGAAGAGAAGGCTGCGTGGAGACCTCATAGCAGCCTTCCAGTATCTGAAGGAGGCCTATAAGGATGCTGGAGAGGGACTCTTCATTAGGGAATGTAGTGATAGGACAAGGGATAACGGGTTCACACTTATACGGTGGAAGTTTAGATTGGCTATAAGGAGGGGGTTCTTTACTGTAAGAGTTGTGAGGCACTGGAATGGGTTGCCCAGGGAGGTTGTGAATGCTCCATCCCTGGTGGTGTTCAAGGTCAGGTCGGACAGAGCCTTGGGTGCTATGCTTTAGTGTGAAGTGTCCCTGACCATGGCAGGGAGGTTGGAACTGGATGATCTTAAGGTCCTTTCCAACCGTAACTATTCTATGATTCTAATATAAGTTGCATAGCTTTGGGTTGATTATATATTGTGGGGCTTTCAAATGTGAGCCAGACTGCTTACACTATCTTAAATGTTTATGCCACTGGGTTTGCAAATCATTCTATAATAGGTGTGAACAAATACTTTAATCATACTCTCAACTGCTCTGTATCGCCAGCTTTCCATCACACATTCAGAAATGTGAAAGCCCATCATTAATAATTATCTGTACTATTTACACATGCACATCATCTTTTGTACCAAAGGTATTTCCCACCCATTAAGAAATAAATTTCTAAGCTGGTAAAGAACATTTTAAACAACCCCCAAAATGCTACAAATGCATTAAGAAGGAAAGTATTTTAAATAGAAACAGGCTGCTGGCAATAAATTATTAGGAAACTGACCTTTATCATTTCCCGTGCTGAAATAACAATCCAATTGGCTTTCAGAAAGATGTGACACGAAATTCTCAATTAACTCAGCCAAAACTGCAGAAAGTAAAACCCATTAAAACATTAGAGGCAGGGAACAAAATGTGGAACTACATAACCTACCAAGTGACAATATGTGAGAAATTAAAGCTATTTGAATGACTGCGTGTTTATTTATACTTTATGGTGGAACAATTCAAAGCATGCATAGCCCTTCTGCATTCTTAACAGTATTCCAAACTTAAATTTTAATAGCTTTACTGAAAATATATTGTGTGTAAATAAGGAGAGAATCACATATTTATATTCTCCAGGGATTACTTCAGAATTTGTTACATGGTTTCAATATGAAACGAAAATTAACTATAATTAAACTAAAATATCTTACCACATGTCTGTGTATGTAAACAGGAAAGAAAAATAAACAAAAACACTACCACCCCCCCAAAAAAGCCAAACCAGAACCCCTAAAAAACCCCAACAACCTCCACACAACAAAAAACTCCCACGACCCTGAAATGACGCTAACAAAGTAAGTGAATCTTTAGGGATGTCCCAACTCAACAGGATGGTAGCCAGAAAGTTAGCAAGAAATCAAATAACAAATCATTAACAAAAACTGATTCTTCAGTTCTCCAAGTTTTAGGCTACTGCAACTGCGCATGTGCCACCTTACAGGTTTAAACACAGGAACAAGGAAGCCTTTATGCATACTGCATGTGTACACTGCACGGAGGAAGACCATAATGAGACAAATCATATTAAGAATTTGAGATAGCAACAATGAACAATTTTTATAAGCAAATGCTATCCTAAAAGTGTTATCATGATAAATAGGGTTTAAAGCACAGTGGTATAACCTTTTCACAATAATGCAAAGCAAGGAAATGTATTTAGAGAGTAACAAGTGCTGCTACACATGGCCTTTCCTGTTTTAAGAGTGCACGTTACCGTTTTACTCACAGCATCTGAATGTAATACCACCAAAGATTCAGCACCCGATCCCCCATTCCTGCACATAACGCCATGCTCTCAAAGGTGTTTTTGCTAGTTTTAAACTGAATAATTCCACTACACCATTTTAGCAGATAGGTGTGAATAGTTGTGATAGGTGTGAACAGCAGCACAAGGCGTAAAAATCTGTGGAGGTGGCAGTGGAGAATGCTAGAAAAATCTTGAGCTAGCCTTGAACAGGAACACTAACACAGGACACTGCAATGCAAGATCTTTTGTGTGTGAGGAGAAGACAGAACCTCCAACCACAGTCTGATGCTTATTATACGAGAAAAATAAAGAATATATCATAAAGACAATTAACTCTCCTTCCAATCATTTTAAGCCAACATACTGATGTTAAATCATGACTGTTTTTTTTTCCTTTGCTTAGTTGTCTAAAATATGTACAAAAATTGACTGATACTGAGTAAGTCCAGAAAAATGTTTTAAAAGGGTAGAGTTTTGGCAACACTACACTGATGGTTAGGGCAAAGTGGAAAAGAGTTTACAACAGCTAAACAGGGATTTACAGTTAGAGTAGCCAATGCCAACAGCAACAAACTTAATTTCACACTGCAAAGGACTACTAAATCAAAACACACACACACACACACACACACACCCCAGTTTATATTCTTAAGCATTTTTATGGTGAGAAGAAACTGTTAATTAATTAATAGCTATTTTTAATTGTAGTTAATAAACCAAATGGGGCTAGCAAAAAGTAATTAATTTTATAGAAGAGTAATAGTTTATTCGTTTTGTGAGAATGAACACAATAAACAATCTCACTGATTTTCACTAATACGCTTAGTGGAATTTGGTCCACAAATAATATAAAAAGTATTTGTATAAAATGAGCAAAGTTGTCTATACCTGGCACTGCAGACAGCAAAATGCAGAAATTAAACTTGAAATTTGTATCTAGAAGTTTACTGTATGTCCACTAGTATAGCTATTACAGAAATATGCCATACTACAGTAACAAACAGGAAATATGTTAAAAAGACCAAAATACCACATAATTCAGAAAATTTAAAACTGAGTCAGAACACTGTACATTTTTTTCCTTTTTGCTGGAAGGCAACCACACGCTTGACCTAGCAGTCGAATATTTCAGTTCAGTGCTTGACTTAATGGGAGAAGTGACAGCTCAACTGCTAAGCAATTTTTTGAAACTCAAGCACTAAATTGATTTCTACCATTTGAAAGTATTTATCTAAGTGCCTAACGGGATCTTTGAAAAGATTTTAATCAAGTTTGAGAGTGGAAAACACATATGAATTTATCAAAACAAATGCGGTTGATACATAAAGGGTTTTCACAGGACACTCGAACATCCATGAGAAATGACAAGTAGTTATTTTAATTTTTGTCTCTTAATACTAAGTCATTTATCTGCCATTTGGACACTCCCTGACAACTGTTATAAAGGTGGAAACCGGCTTACTGATTTTTCATTTTACTGAAAAAGCAGACAAAAAAAATTTAGGAAAGTTCATTGTATATACTACAGTCGGTATTGTAAAAGCTCACATTCTTATGCTGAGGTTATGTTTAGAGATAGAGATGAGTGCTGTGGACTACTAACTCAGTGAAAACGTTGATTTTCTTAAATTATGGTAGTTTGGCTATATTAACATTTAAGTTATTAAGAGAATGACAATTAACTCATGTGAATTTAATCGTATATCCAAAATAAAGAGAATTTTAATTTAGAAATGTGTAATCATATACAAAATAAATGAAGGAGTTTTAAGATTCCCTAAACAATTGCAGTATGCAATCATAAAATACTTGAATTCCTGAAGGATGCTTTTTTTTTTCCACCTTGAAGAACTAATGTACAAAAGGAAGGAAATTAAAATAGCTTCTAAACTTCTTAAGAACACTGATTAAAAAATTCATGTGATTAAAATTTGGTTTAATAGGTAACCACGAGCTAATTCCTACTCTGAAAGGTTTATGCCAAAAATTTCCAAAATTGTGAAAAGTGACAGATTTTTTAGATCCTCTAATGTAACTAGTGTTACTGGATCATATTCTGTATTGGATCTTATTCTATACCAACTCAAGAGATGCTTGGGAGGAGTTTAAAAGAAGAAAAAATCTTTCTTAAGAGTTAACAGTAGCCCTGCTTGACTTCTGTTAGAGGTTAAAAATAACAAGAGTAAAAACCATGGACAGCTGACAAATTTGTAAGAGTAGTGTCAGCAATTTCCAACTTCATCAAATTCAGTTTAATAAATCTATGATGAACGCAGCTGGCAGTTTCATTCTTAATGGCAACAATAAGAGTACTATTTTAATTGCTAAGATAACAGGAGAGACTTTCAATTACTGTACATTGAAATGGCAAAGGAACAACTTGCCTTTTCTTTGAACAAAACAACTTATAAAAAGGTTCCTACAGTGCTGCCATCAGAAATGAAGATTCCATACCTTACACCAATATACAAGTATCGTCTTTACTAGTGGTAAACACAGCCTTTCAAAACCTAATCAAATCGTGTAATCTTTACAGGCACATTCACATGCACTTACACTGCTTACAGGGTACTAGTTTGGAAATTACTCAAAACTGGTTTGGGGGACAGAAGAAAGAAGTTTTGATCTGCAATTGTTCTTCTTGTGTAACATGAAAGACTTAGTATTCCACTCTAATTCTGAAACAAGGTTCCTTGAAAAACCAAGTAAGGACATAAAAAGGTAAATATTTTTTTTATTATTCTTATTTTAAACACCTCTTTTGCAATGCAGTATTTTTAAATTCATCACATTAAAAATGTGAGCAGAACACAGAATCTAGATCTAACTGAATGATCTTTGAGGCAGAAAATTTGGTCCACTTTTAAAAAGATCAAACTGAGCTTTGAGAATATGTGTTCCTACAGAGAAGGTTCCTCTGACAATCAATTCAGAATGAAAATCTAATGCAGAATGGAAATCTAATATGGTTTTTTGAAATCACAGCCTTGAGAATTCTCTCTCACATACTTAGCAAGAGCCTTTGGAAGACTACTATGCAAGACTAAAGACAGCCAAATCTTCTATAGCTGGACCTAATGAAGACAGATGACTTGTTAATGCTAGTCTCCATTAGACAGGGTCTGGTACAGGAAGCATGCATCTTTGTTCTGTAATCTGTGGACTTTGCTCCATCTGTAACTAAAGAGAAAGTTTTGTTTGGAAGATTTCTTGGGATCTAGACTGAAGCCTCTCAGTCCTTTGAAATCTGGGAGAGCTTGGGAAAGCTGTCCATCACAGAATAGTTTCAATGAACATGATGTCTCAAACCACAGATATTTTGCTACATCTGACATATCTTTATATTCACCTTAAATTACCAGTAGTTACACTGAGTTTTTATTATCCTTTTGTAGGGTGTTTTTATTTATATAGCACTTCATTATGCTATTCTGTTTCTATTTTCCTACTTCACTTTTTTGTGGTTTTTGAAAGCACTTGCAGAAGACTCTGTGAGACTTAACAATGATTCCACAGATACTTTTTTTGCTGACTTTTACTCCCAGTTCCATCTCAGCTGGAAACAGTTATCCAGAAGAAAGAACAATTTTTTGCTTGGGGTTAACAAATCTTAATGGCTCTCTTTAACTCTGCATTCTAACTTCTGGTATCTCTAATGAAGCTGCAGAAAACGAACTACACAGGTTTTGAAGCTACATAAAGACTTTTCCTTTCTTTGTAAGCCACATATCATCTTTTCTTTTTGTAAAAACATGTTTTTACAACAAATAATTCCTTTTAGATGCAGGAATACATACAAGCAATTTTCAACAGAAATTTCATATAAACCAAAAAGAGATCAGTCTAGAAAATATGCATTCAAATAAAATTGATTTTACAAGGACTAAATTATTTGTGCTTCACAATATATAACATCAAAAAAACCCTCAATGAACTTTTAGATCAGAGTCATGCAAGAAAATAAATATATGATTTTGCTAGAAAAAAAATAGGCTTTTGTTAATTGCTGCTCCTCAATTTATTTTCCTTATACTAACAGAAGCTCACATAAAATACATTTAGGTATTTCTTAGTATTTACAAATCTCTATTTGTTCACCTTTCACAAAGCTCTCTGAATATATGCATTTGTGGATGTGTACAATATAAAAGCGCATACATGCATTATTTACAAATACATAAGTATTCTGTCTAAACACACATTCTTCCAAATGAAAGGTGAAAGCTCAGTTTACAATCACTTAAGACTATAGACTCAAGCTTGTTTCAAACAAGCAGCAAGAACAGAGAACTCAGGAGTTTAGAAACATTCAATAATTATTGCCTTTAAGCATATTACACAAATCATAAACTTATTAACTATTTTAATATTAAATCAGTTCCTGTATAAATGACTTCCTTAAGGCTTCTGAAACTACCCTGTAGCTTCTATATTGCTATATAATTTTACATAAGAGACCTGAATTTTATGTAAACACAAATGCTGGGTTACTTTGATCCTATATAGAAGATACTTCTGTCTTCACTGTCAGTTGTATTAATTGCTTACCTAAAGAATTTCAAGGGAAGCCTTTGCATCTGTAAAAAAAGCTAGACTATGTATTGACCATAATCAGAATTTTTACAGAAGACACTCTGAGGTACAACTTCTGAGGTACAACTTCTGAAAAATTCCTAGCTTCTTTATTGCTACACAGGTTTATATGACATGGCAATTAAATTATTAAGTCTGTTTCCTGATGATCTAAGTCACATGGGTGATCACTGTTTTTGTTTTGCCTGGTATGATGTTTTATCTAATCTATCCCAATGCTCCTGCATGGGTGTACTCTTCATTAGAAAATACACATGAAAATGAAGAAAAACCTGAATAAGTTCTTTGATGTTTAGTATGGCCTAATTCTGAAAAGTTTTACAGGATTGTCTATTAATATCATTTCCCAACCCATCTTAAAGTCATTCATCTTAATGAGCCCTCTTTCTGTGTCAAATTTCAGTAAAACCAGCCAACACAAAAGGATGATGGCCATAAAGAGAAAAAATTGGACATGAGGCATAAACCTTGTTTTGTGAGGAAAATCCCATTGAAATGGTTTTCATAATCAACATAAAATTATTGACTACTTGTATAGGTAATCTTCAATGAACCTTTAAAGAACGGTTGTTTAGTAGTGGCCTTCTGTTTGCTTTCTCTGTTAGACTCATTAAGACATACTCACTTGTTCCACTGATGATATCTGGTCTGGCTTTCATGACTTTGTAGAACTGTTTTCTGCAAATTTCTGTCCATCCACTCTGCTTCTCTGGACTTTTTAAGAGTGATAAGAGCTTGTCAAGATCTTTATCTGGAAGAAATGAAAAAAAAATAAAAAAAAAACAGTAGTGTTATTCTGTAATGATAATCAAGGCTTTTTTTTTTCCCTTTCTTTTTGTTTCTTTTAAACTTACTATGTAAGAAGTAAGAAGCTAATAGTTACAGAGTGCCATAGAAATGAGTAGATGCATTCAGAAACTAGAAACCATTTTAACAAAGAACAGGAAAGTCACATTTAGCTTAGAGCTCTGTCACTGCCTGGTATTTTTGGCAAACCTCATACCTTAGGAAGAAGAGACTAAATAAATATCTCTTATCTGACAGTTAAACTGGAGAAGCAGTCCTAAACCTGATGAAATTCTGCTTTATAAAAAAACCCAGAAATATTCATTTGACTTATGTGATGGGCTTTAAACATTTAAGACATTACTGAGGCACATTTTATAACTCCTCTATAAAAGTTGTTACTCTTCTGTCCTCAAATGATAAGAACTGGAAAGACATTTTAAAGAAAGTAGTTTAGTATTTCCATGTAATTTTACCACTCTGAAAATCAAAAATAGAAGAGAGGCAAAGATCCTCTACCAAATAACACTAGTTTAATAATAAAATGGAGAGGCTGCAGTACTATTTTGTAGGGCATGAAATGAAGCATGATAAGACAGCTACGTAACAGTATTTCACAGAAAATTTCTGCTCCTTTTTTGAAGCAGTTCCCCTCACAGGCTTCTACTCTGGACAGATATTATGGCACATATGTGTATGTCTTCAGGTTCCTAGGTATACCTACTGAGTAAATTGTGCAAAATACACTGGGATGCCCATGGTGGAAGAATTCTTTTAAAAGCTTTGCTAATAATCTCCTGTGTTTCCGAACTTTAGCACAAGGACCTAAAATTGTGACAAAAGGTTACATTAAAAATATACTTCTGCAATCAGTGAAATATTACCTTGCATGTTTTGCATTAATATTTGGAAAAAATTAGAATTTCAAATTCTGAAAAACCTAGGTGCACCCAGCATGATTCAGCCCTGGGCCTCAGGCTCAATGCTGGTACTGTCAGAGCCTGCAGCAATATAATTCAGGCACTTTCTAACTTCTGAATGCTTGACTTTTTACCAGAGCACTATTAAAACACAGTCTTTTGGTGCAATTGTTATTTATGAGGCACAAATATACCAAATAACATTTTTTATTATATGCTCAGCTTGCTCATAAAACAATTTTGCAGAAAAGTTTACAAACAGATCTTTATGAGACTCCTTTTAAATGCAAAGAAAGAATTTCAGAGATTGCTCCTTACTGTTACTCTTACCTTGTTATTAAAGACACAGTCTTGCTTACAATAGGGAGATGTTTTCAAAATGAAAACTGCCATTGATGCAATGAAAAAAGGATAGTAAGTATGTTCTCTTCTCTTCTGGCTAAAAGTGTTTCACTTCCCCCAGCCTCTCCTCTATTTTCCACTGTGTTAGAGGAAATTGCATATACTTTACCAATTTCCTACAGTAAAATATCACAGGCTGAGGCAGTAAATTTCACAACTAGCTGAGTCCTAAAGAGATTTGAAAACAGAAGAACCATAGCAACAAATGTAAAACCAGCATGTGTAATCATACATGAAAATGTTAAGTTGGCTTTCAACTACTTAAAGCCTTGAGAACTTTTTTCTTTAAATCAAACATCTTCTGCAACCAAAATGTGCATCTTGTAATTCACAGTGAACTATGAATATTAGCAAGCTACCATGATATCTGATAACACAGGACACTGAATAATAAATGCAAAGTAGTGACTAAAATAATGCATACATAGGCTTTGGCAAATCAAAGAGGAAATAATTTTTTCCCATATACAACATTTGTTTAAAAATGCAAATATATCGGGAAGGGCTGACCATTCAAATTCTTTTTCTCTGAAGGCAGAACAACATTTCAAGTTCAAATGACAAGTCCTTTCATAAAGTAATTTTACGTAAGATAAAACTGATCAAGCTCCAGTTTTCTAACAGAAAATACTGACTCCTACAAAATGGAAACAATCAGTTAAGCTGCCTTGCCTTAGGCAGCTCCATTCCCAGACTACTTGATGCTACTATGAAATATTTTCTGACCAACTTGATGGGAAAAAATAAAGGTGGCATCTGTAACAAGGGAAATGCACATACACTCACTCCAGCTATACGCAATCTCTTTGCTGTGGGACCAAGCAGTTCCCATCATTATGAAAGGATCACAGCCTACACCACTACTGAATATTTACTCGGGTGATAAAGGTTCTTCATAACTTGCAAGATCTCCTTTATTCTTTATCTACATTTTTGACACTATAGAAATGAATCCTGTCATGAAAGGTGACTTCTGATTAAAGATTCTACAATTGTTTCAGTCAGTCTATGGCTATTTAGAATCTTCTGAATACTTGCTGTTACTTTTACTTAGTATTTCAGTTTTTATTTTTGCAATAAAACTTAAAGGTTTCCATAAACAAAATACTATTTTCAAATTATCTTTAAATAACCTAATTATTTTAAGATGATTAGTATATTTTCAACACTTTCGATATTGCATATAATTTATTTTAAGCTGACCTAAAACCTAAATTATTTGTTAAGTAAATTGTGTCCTATCATTGGGGTTTATTATTCAATACAGAGTATTTCAAAAGAAGCTTATTATAGTAACTTATCATTAATAATTATTCCAATTTAATTAACCTGGAATTCCTTTGTTATCCACAAATAACTAAGTCCTCAGTTAATATCTTTCCAAACAAAATGTACATATGCTTAGATTACATGAATATGAAAATTTTATGTGAAGAAGGATTTAGTCTTATAGTATTGTCAGTAGGATTTCTATTTCTTTTTCTGCCCTTTACTGCTATTTTTATAAAAGTCAAGGTTGAAGAAAATCTTAGAACTGCAAAACAGTTATTTTACTTTGTGAAGTACTGTAGTAATTCAGTTTGGCAGACAAGGATCAAAGACTAACAAGCTGAGATTTAATCAGTCAATTTACCAAACAGAGACCAAGGTGAAACTTAGATTCCTGTGAAGGAAATACTACTGCTAAAAAAAATAAAAAATAAAAATCGCTCAAGATTCTCAAGAAAGCAGGATTTCAAGATTATGGCCCTTCATCTCTGCTGCCTCCTTCCGACTTCTTGATCTGAGTCCTATTTTTCTTTTCACTGTTTTTCTCTCTAATATGCTTCCTCCCCTGCAGGTTTTCCAAAATTAAACCTTTATTTTGTGATTGCTGAAATGCCAGTATCTAGCAGCATCAATGCATTCAAAATCGTATTGTTTAAACATGTAACCTTTTAAAATGTTGATTTATGCTCCAACAATCGGATAAAGAAATAAAAATTACAGTATTAGCAAAATTTCAGAAAATAGTGTAAAGAGCATTGACTACTGTATGTGCCTTAAGGTTCCTCTGGGAAGATAGTGTTTAATAAAAAAAGGAACTTAAGCAACTTCAACCAAATATAACTAATGCAGACATGTGTTCTGTCATTAGAATAGTGACAGGCAAGCGACTTACTGAAAAGAACCCATCTTCATATAAACGAGTAGATTTCCAACCTCCCCTTTCCTGTCAAGGAAGGATACAGGACTTAAGAGCCTCTAAGAGCACACAGGAATGTTCAAATTCAAATGACAGAGAAACAAGCTTAAGAGCCATGCAACCAAGAGCATAACCCTATATTTAATACATACTGTAACTGGTATCATATAGTGGCAATTTACAGCATCTTATTTCATCCAGCTAAACCACTTGCTTCTCTTAACAACTTGTCATTCAACACAGACCATCACTTCCACCAATAGGTCATCACAGTACAAAAAAAGGAAAATACCAGGGTGTTTTTTTTAAATGAAAATAAGTTCAAAATAACTCATAATATCAAATAAATGTTTTTAGCCCCAAAATATTAAATTATTAAAATAAAATTAAGTGGGAGGAGAGATTAAAAAAAAAAAACAGCAAGGAAGGAAATGAGTAAGACCTTCCTCTTCTGATGATAGTTTTCTTTTAAATATGCTCAACCCCAGGAGTGTGATTGAAGAGAAATTTATTGTCAATTTAATTAATTAAGCTGCTACAGTCCTGCTTTCTTCCTCCTATGTGGTCATATTTTGCCATCCCATCCCTTCCTTTGTGCTAGTACTGGTTGCTCCGTGTAGCCTTGTCACAAATAACTACATTTACTAGTTTATGAAGCTATGGAACTGCACTACAAATAACCTAGAATTACCTGTATATATGAGATCTAAACCACCACACCATAACTTTCTGCAGGTTTAGACTAATCTCATTCCCTAAAAGATCCTGCTTTACAATTCTTCAAATAATTCTTCAAATAATTCTTCACTGAGTGTTTGTATCTAAAGCAGGTAAGACTTAGGAAAATACATAGAATCATAGCATGGTCACCATTGGAAAGGACCTTAAGATCATATATTTCCAACCCCTCTGCCATGGGCAGGAATGTCTCACACTACACCGCATCGCCCAAGCCTCTATCCAACCTGGCCTTGAACACTGCCAGGGATGGAGCATTTACCACTTCTTTGGACAGCCCATTCCAATGCCTCACCTCCCTCACAGTAAAACACTTCTTCCTTATATCTAACCTGAACTTCCCCTGTTTAAGCCTGAACCCACTACCCCTTGTCCTGTCACTGTAGTTCCTGATGAAAAGTCCCTCTCCTGCACCCTTGTAGGCCCCCTTCAGATACTGGAAGGCTGCTATGAGGTCTCCATGCAGCCTTCTCTTCTCCAGGCTGAACAGCTCCAACTTAGCCTGTTTCATACAGTGTCTTCATAGCTGTTTTCATAAATGGCAGAAACGGCCCAAGCCATTTCTCATCTGATTGGATGTTGTGATAAAAATTGTTTTTCTGTGATTAAGATATAAAGACCTGCAAATCCATGTGTATCTTATTCAGAATCTAAACTTGAGATAATGAATAACATGACTATATTACACTTGACTATCACATGAAAACAAATCCATATAAGGATATGTATTTTAGAAAGCTCAGGTACATTTCTGATGGACCTGTCCGCTTCTCATCACGATTTCTTAGAGTGGAGGACAACAGGCTCATACATGAATACAGAGACAAATATAAAAAAGAGGTCAAGTCAAATAAATGCAGATGATGAAGCCATTTAAGTGAAATTCTAAGAGATAACAGGAAAGCCAATATAGGTGGCTCTTTAACAGAGAAAGTTAAAAAAAATAAACTGACAGTAGTTTCAGGCAGATATAAAAAGAAAGAGAAAAAAAAAAACACCAAAAACCCCACCAAACCCATGGCTGAAAAGAGATCCAATTTAAAAAAAAAAACAAAAACAAAAAAATCACCAAAACTGACAACCAACCAACCAAAACAAAACAGAAAAAACAATTATGTGATGGACACATCCAATTTTCAAAGGAGAAAGAGAAGATAAGCTTCTCTTCAGGTGTCAGTGTCACCTAGGCAGTAGGAGAGGGGGTAACTAAGAAAGCAGAACAGACAGAATAAAACCTACCATTACAGCCTTTTCAGCCAAAGAAACTGTACATTCTTTACCTGTACTAAGGATCTAGTAGTCTTAACAACCCAAGTAATAGAAACACCCCAAGAAGAGGACAGGAATAATACCACACAGGTAACATAATGAAACACTGCAGCATGAAATCTGAACACAGACAGCTTCAGGGAATTGCAGAAACATTGCACTAGCCTTCAACTCTTGGTGAGAGATGTAACAAAGCAGCCATGCATTCCCAGCCACACAATGCACAAGAGTTTGCATGACTACAGAATTCTTGCCATTCAGAAAATTTCTCTGTGAATCCTGTCCGTGAATCCTGTCCATTTCCTTGCACTGAAGCAGAATTAAGGTTTAACGAGTATTTGTCCAAACTAATTTTAAAACCTTCAAGCAAGCTATATAACACACAACATGAACTCTGAATATTCACATCAAAGAGGTTGTCTTAAAACCTCCAATGATGATTTCACTATTTCCAAATGTATCCAATTAGATTTTTTTATTAATTTGTAACAAATCTTCATTGCCAAGTAAGCAAACTATTCCGTTTTCTGCACATGGACATAGAAAACCATCAACCTGCTTTCCTTATAACTGCTTTTAAAATACTGACACTTGCATGACCTCTGCTTTTTCAGCATCAGCCAGTTCCAATTATTTCAATCTATATTAGCATATCACATTTCAAAGTTGTGATATGCAGCTGTGCTCCAGAATCCCTCAAATGTATCAATTTCCCTTAGACTGCAAGTGCCCCTGTTAGAGGTACTCCACCCAAGGACTCACCACCTTCAGCTGATAATTGCCATCTTCTGTTTTGTATAAATATAACTCGGAGGTCTTTCTCACAATCATAGTTTTAAGCTCTCTTGTAAAAGAGCATTCCTATCACTACCATACCATAGTGCTGAATACAGTTCAGATATTCCCCATCTTCTCCTCATGCACTTGATTTCTTTTTTTACTAAGCACTGGAAATATCAATTTATGAATTTCATTCTTTTCATTTTTGATCTATTTATTCTGATACTTTCTTTCAATATAACTAACATCCTGAAAACCAGTCTGGCAAATCAAATATTCAGTTTGCTGGAAGAATCAATTTTTTTTTTTTCTTTTAATAAGAACTGAAATAGAACATTTTCAATGTCATTTCCCCTTCTTTTCTCAAAAACACAAAATACTTTGACTGTGAAAATAAATGTTCTGTTCATTTTTAGTCTTTTACTTCAGTTACCTTTAATATCAAAAATACTATTTAAAATTAAAATATTTCAATACTTCATCAAACATTTGCAAACTCTGAAACTTCATTTTACCCAACATACTGCTAGTCAAGAAGTTTTATCCAAGCTTTTCTAGGTGGCTGTCACCTACAAAAGTGACAACTATAATATCTATTCCATTATCCCACTGGTTAATGATGAGCAACAGAATTGCTCTGAACAAGAGAGTGGAGAGGTCCTGTAGGATACAATAAAACATGCTTGTTTCCAATCTAAGAGCATTACCTGCCTCCTTAAAGACACATTTAAAACAATTGGGCACTCATTTTATGGTGATTTTGTTGCTGTCCTATGAAAATTGCCTTGGGAAGCTTGGAATGGTATTACTAATGTTAAGATACAGAAAAGATCCCTCTTATAACTACATGTCCTTTCCTTATTAGACAAGGGAATCACCTTTTTTGTTTGTTTTTTTTCTAGACATTCATAAACAGACTATTTTATATTATAATGTAGAATTTCTGTCATTTCTGAAAATCTGCATCTGCTAAGGAAATTCACAAATAATTTCTAATAAGTACATCTCAAGGATACAGTAAACATGAACAAATACAACAAATTATTTATTTCCTATAAACCATTCATCAGGTTCTTCTCCATTTTCTATGCAAATTAAAACCTTAAAATGGTTTCTCCGTATGAATTAAACTGCTTTGCCTAGGTAGCTCTTGAAAGGATTCTCCAGTCTGCTCACATGCCAAATTGATGTTCAATATGAAAACCAACTATCCTAAACACTGTCTATTTCACACACCACCAAGCTTTGTAAACACAGGGATCTGAATCATGAAAACAGTGTACAAAATAATTGTAGCTTAACCATACTGTCTTGCTTCAGTTACTGGAGAGATTATATAAATGTATCTCCTGAGTCACTCACCTAAGGTGAGCCAAAAGGTTAATCTTAAAGTCTGCATACGAATTAGATCACTAAACAGAGCTTTGCAGATTGACAGTTGGACAAAACCAGACGAGCAAATTCAAACTGACTTATTTAGCTACAAATACAGTGAACAATAACAAAAATCCTTAAATACTTATGAGATTATAATTTGGGGGATGGAGGGAGGTGTGGAGGAAGGATAAACAAATAGATACAAAATCAACCCAGATGCTTGTTTGACATCTGCACTGTTTGCATGCTTCATACGTACCATGTCTGAATTCATCTTTCCTAGGGATTTCTGCAAGATAGCACTTTGGCAAAGGAAGCGATGAAAACATTGGCCAAGGATATGAATTACTGCCCTAGAAACAAGACCAGAAAGAAATTAATTTAGGAGAAGAATTAATAGCATTTGCTTGATTAATACACAGGTGAAGTTCCCAGAATTACTGTCTATGCACAAAAATTATGCTTGATACAGTAACTTGCAATTACATTTTCTGTAAATAACAGGATAAAAAGAAAAAAAGAAAAAAAGTTAAAGGATATAAAAATCTAAAAAGCATTTGAGCCAGGTTTTTTTTTTTTTGGGTGTATATCATGAAATTATAAACACACACAAAAACATCCCACAGAACTGCATTTCCAATTTTATACATTGATCTGTCTTTGCTGTGCTGACAGCACAGTAATTTGCATTTCATCTTTATAAGACTGACAGCCAGTGAGAAGCAGAACATTTAAAGGAGCTGCTTACAAAAACTATTGTTAGAACATTGATGAAAAGCTCCAGGTATTACATGCTGCAGATGAAACCCAAACATGGAAAAAATATCAAATAAAAGGAAGATAGAACAAACAGAAATATGAAAGTAAGTAAAAGATGAGTTGCATTCACTTATATAGTAGGAAAAGTAACACTGACATGAAGCAATATAAATATTACATCTGAACACAGTATGTCCTTCACATATGCACATTCCACCAGATAGTGGAAATAAAGTGGGGTTTTTTTCAGTGCATCGCTTCTTAAAAATTTTAGCGCTTTCTAAAGCTAAAGATGGACTGGTATTTCATAAATCATGTTCAACATGTTGATTATCAGCAAAAGTGTTCAACTAATGAAGGCAGGAGTTATGGAAAGAGACACTCTAAAACTTTAGTTTCTAACCTTATCTAGTACTCTCAAAGGCAAAATCCTTTCCCGTGGTCCTCCAATCAGATTCATCCTTACAAGAACATGATTTCTTTCCACTGATAGACAATCAATTATAAAATCTCTGGGGAAAAAACAAACAAAACCCCATAACCTCAAAAAATCAGAACAACTTTGATTTACCAACAGTTTAATTTGGAAAACTTCAATAAACAAGAATACCTTGAGACACATGCTGGAGTTAAAACGCAATCTGGAAAACACAAAGGCATAAAGAAGCAAACAAAACCAAAGTATTTTGAGACGCATGCAAGCATTATAGTAACTTTGTACTGACTGCTGATTGGAAACATCTGAGCAATTACTGTATGCAAAAGCATAGAAAACGTTACAAGCTTTATTATGCCCAGATGCTCAGTAATTAGGGCACAGCTAATGGCAATAAAATTTGCTCCTTATTTGGCCTATCAGCAAATGTCTGCTGTCACAAATAAGCAGTTACTGATAACTTGACATGCAGCCAACTTGTTATCTGAAGTCACTCTGTGGCCCAAGCTACGTAACTTTTTAAATGGAATAAAAATAGAATCATAGAATCATAGAATAGCTAGGGTTGGAAAAGACCTTAAGATCATCTAGTACCAACCCCCTGCCATGGGCAGGGACACCTCACACTAAACCATAGCACCCAAGGCTTAGTCCAGCCTGGTCTTAAACACCACCAGGGATGGAGCATTCACAACCTCCCTGGGCAATGCATTCCAGTGCCTCACCACCCTCACAGGAAAGAATTTCCTCCTTATATCCAATCTAAACTTCCCCTGTTTAAGTTTGAACCCATTATGTCTTGTCCTGTCACTACAGTCCCTAATGAAGAGTCCCTCCCCAGCATCCCTATAAGCCCCCTTCAGATACTGGAAGGCTGCTATGAGGTCTCCACGCAGCCTTCTCTTCTCCAGGCTGAACAGCCCCAGCTTTCTCAGCCTGTCTTCAT
Organism: Pezoporus occidentalis; assembly: GCF_034315485.1. NCBI lineage: Eukaryota > Metazoa > Chordata > Aves > Psittaciformes > Psittacidae > Pezoporus > Pezoporus occidentalis. The sequence goes on along the minus strand of NW_026915713.1, from coordinate 3,963,666 downwards.
ACAGGAGGTGCTCCCAGTCTTCTGATCATCCTCGTGGCCCTCCTCTGGACTTGTTCCAACAGTTCCATGTCCTTTTTATGTGGAGGACACCAGAACTGCACACAATACTCCAGGTGAGGTCTCACAAGAGCAGAGTAGAGGGGCAGGATCACCTCCTTTGACCTGCTGGTCACGCTCCTTTTGATGCAGCCCAGGATACGCTTGGCTTTCTGGGCTGCAAGCGCACACTGTTGGCTCATGTTCATTTTCTCATCAACCAGCACCCCCAAGTCCTTCTCCGCAGGGCTGCTCTGAATCTCTTCTCTGCCCAACTTGTAGCTGTGTCTAGGATTGCTCCCACCCAGGTGTAGGACCTTGCACTTGTCATGGTTAAATTTCATGAGGTTGGCATCAGCCCACCTCACAAGTGTGTCAAGGTCCGTCTGGATGGCATTCCCTCCCTCCAGCATATCAACCGAACCACACAGCTTGGTGTCATCGGCAAACCTGCTGGGGGCGCGCACAATCCCACTGTCCATGTCAGTGACGAAGATGTTGAAGAAGACCGATCCCAACACTGATCACTGAGGGACACCACTCATTACTGGTCTCCACCTGGACATTGAGCCATTTACCACAACTCTGTGTGCAGCCATCCAGCCAGTTCTTTATCCACCGAGTGTTCCATCCATCAAATTGATGTCGCTCCAATTTAGAGACAAGGATGTCGTGTGGGACAGTGTCGAACACTTTACACAAGTCCAGGTAGATGATATCAACTGCTCTAACCCTGTCCATCAGTTCTGTAGCCCCATCATAGAAGGCCACCAAATTGGCCAGGCAGGATTTCCCCTTAGTGAAGCCATGCTGGCTGTCACCAAGCACCTTGTTGATTTTCATGTGCCTTAGCATGCCTTCCAGGAGAATCTGCTCCAAGATTTTGCCAGGCACAGAGGTGAGACTGACTGGTCTGTAATTCCCCGCGTCATCCATTTTCCCCTTCTTGAAAATGGGGGTTATATTTCCCTTTTTCCAGTCATCGGGAACTTCACCTGACTGCCATGATTTCTCAAATATGATGGCCAGTGGCTTAGCAACTTCATTCGCCAGCTCCTTCAGGACCCACGGATGGATCTCATCAGGTCCCATGGACTTGTGCACGTTCAGATTTTTAAGATGGTCTCAAACCAGATCCTCTCCTACAGTGGGCGCAAGGTCTTCATTCTCACAGTCCTTGTGTCTGCCTTCCAAGACTTGGGTGGTGTGGTCAGGGCCTTTGCCAGTGAAGACCGAGGCAAAGAAGTCATTCAGAACCTCAGCCTTCTCCAAATCCTGTGTAGCCAGTTCTCCCGAGACCTTCCGGAGGCGGCCCACGTTGTCCCTACTCTTTTTTTTATTTGCTATGTACCTGTAAAATCCCTTCCTGTTATCCTTAATATCCCTAGCCAAGTTTAAATCTAACTGGCCCTTAGCTTTCCTAACCTGGTCCCTAGCTTCCCAGACAACATCCCTGTACTCTTCCCAGGCCACCTGTCCTTGCTTCCACTTTTTATAAGCCTCTTTTTTCATTTGAATTTTCAGCCAAGTTTCTTACAATTTTTCACAAATAAGGAAATAATAAGCTTCATCCTCAAATGGTAAATAACTATCATCTCTATCTGCTGAGATCTCACCCATACTGTTTGGTTTAAACTCTGTACTGGTCCCAGGTAACAAACAATAAGAGGAAGATTCTTAAACTCAGCATGCTGAGAGAAAGGACAACATGCCTGTACCTAAATGACTGTCCATTTCTGTCCCAAAAATACAGTTTCCCTTTTGAAAAGATGCATTGTGCAATTTTATTTAGAAGTCAGCAATGGAAAGTCACAAAAGTTGGGGAGTTGACTAAGTTATACATAAATAAAAAACACAAAATAAAAAAAAGTACTGATGGTGCCTTTAATTTATAAACATTTAAACAATACCCTAATTTTATATTATATACAAAACTTAAAGGGATACTAGTATTAGGAATATTTACATCCATAAATTTTTCACTTTGTTGTTTAAGAAATAAGATAAACACAAATAAAAATGAGAAAAATATTTGCTTTTTTATCCCTTACACTTTTAACGTGGATGTGGGATTAAAACCAGTACTGTTGTATCTTGTCATAATGTAAGGTCGATGACAAACTTACATGTAAGTAAACTTACATATTATAAGCCAGCTTCAGTGAGAACACTTGTACGTTTAAAGCCACTAAGGCTTGTACGTTTAAAGCCACTAAGGTATTCATGTATTTGTTCTCGGAAGGAAAGGTTTATAGTTAAAATAACATTTACATCAGTCACTTCTTACCCTGGTCCTTCTGAAGTTTCTGTGACATTTTCCTCCTGAGCTGTTAGTAAAACTTGTGACACTTTATACTGACTCTCCAAGAGTAAAAGGGTATTGAGCTCACAGCACAGCACATTTAACAACCTGCAGAAGGACACATGAAATGACAGCACGTAAGTCAGGAACCTAGTAATGCGGAGTAAGACAGAGGCAAACATGCTTATGAGATCTCAGAATGGAAAAAGAGACAAACAAAAAACCTGAGAGATACGAAACATTAAAAAATACCCAGCCAGAATTGGGTCAGGAAAACTCTTTTATATCCTTTTTAGCCACTAAAGAGGCACACCCTTAACCAAATAGCAAAAGTTTCCCAACAGATTTTTTGTATGCACTGATCAACCAGGAAAAATATTCACTGGTGAGCCCAATCTAGTTTTGAGCTTAAATAACAGAATAACAGACTTAATAACACATTCCATGTGAAATAAGAGGAAATTATGCAATAATAGGCTGATAAGGCAACTCAGAATCAGTTTTTCTAAGTAAGGGGGAAGAGGGAGATAGAAATACATCTTTCCTTCAGAAAACAGGTCTTTAAACATTTCTGTATAATCACATTTAACACAGTTCAAAAGCAATGAAGGATTTAAAATGCAAATAAAACCCAAAACAACGAAGTCTACTGTTTTGGGGTTGGGTTTTTTTTTTGTTGTTTTTTTTTTGAGAGAAAAACAAAACAATGGTAAGTGAAATTAATAATCATGAGCACGTGACAGCAGATTACATACAATTTTTATAACTTCAGGACAGTGAAGTACTCCAATATATTTCATGTAAATCTGATGTACGGCAATTCAAATCCTATCACTTTTTTTTTTTCACTGATCTATTCACTCTAACTCAGCAACAGAAAAATTTAATTCAAGGCTTCCCATTCCTGGAAAATAATATGACTAAACATTCTTATTGCTAGTTTTACTTCCTGTTTTATCACAGTTATAAAACACCACATAAATTAGCCTGATCAGCATTATATTCTGCATTCACATAAGACTTAATATGAACTAGACAATACATAGCTTGAAATTTGAAATCTGTTAGTCAGCGCTTGTTCTCTTCCACATAATTCCCAATATGCTTCTACTGACAACAGCAAAAAAAAGCCTTTCTCCAGATATTTAACACCTGCAAATTCACACAGTTGCGGCCAAGGACTCAACAGTCAAGATGATAATACATGGGGGCTTGGGGTTTTTTTGTTTTGTTTTGGTTTGGTTTATTGCTTTTCTTAAATATAATTTGATCTGTTCAGTTTCAGCCCTCTTCACGCTTTATTTATTTTATGTTAACTATTTCCTGACATTGATTTGTATCAGTACTTTTCCAAATCACAAAAAAAGAAATTACAATTCCACTGGATTTTTTTTAATATATATAAGAAAAATCTACAAAAGTGTACTGAAATCATTATGAAGATGGACCATTTCTTCTGTTAAGTATGATGACTTTAGATGGCAAAGAACTTGTTTCCAGCAGCTAAAAACCCCTTGGGAAAAGATTTACGGCTGAGACTGCTTGTATCATCTCACCTGGTACACAAGGCAGAGAAAGGAGAGGTGGGGGAATAAAAAAGAAACAAAGCATAAGCAAATAAAATTAGGTAGACAGGATAGTGGTAGGATAAATGACAAAATATATGAGATCTAGTATTAGGAGCCTCTACTGAAGCATTCAAATGAAACTTACATCTACATGGAAAGATCTATTTTAAAATGTCATCACTAAACTGCAGGTATTTGGTTGAAGGCAATGCTCTACTGCTTTATCTTCCAAAGTCATAAATGTATAGACTAAAGTTTGAAACTTTAAAAAAAACAAACAACCCCCCCACATTTTACACTGTGTATATTTGTGATCATGTTTGAATATAGCTATGAAATTTTGCTTTTTTGTTTAATTGCATTGGGAACATAACAACTGATCAGACCATTCAGCTCAATATCCCATCTATAAGGAGTATAGGCATATAAAAAAAGTATAAAACCTTGACAGACACAATAAAAACGAAAGCATATATTTTCTGAGATGTATTTTAAATTTGTTTTTTTTTTTAATGCAGAGGATAGAATTTCCAACTTAAATGTTTCTGAAAATTGGAAGATAGGTTTTGATCCAAGGTCTTGTACCTGGAAAGGATGCATGTGTTTCTACCTGGTCAGCCTCACGCAACAGACAGGCTAGGGGACTGACCGGGTAGACAGCAGCTCTTCAGACAAGGATCCTGGTGCTCAACAGGTTGAACATTAGACAGCAACGTGCCCTTGAAGACCAAAAGCATCCTAGACTGTGTAAGGAAGAGTGCTGCCAGAACATTATGCGAGGAAGGTGACTCTTCCCCTCTATTAATACTAGTAAGTTCATACCTGGGGTGCTGGGTCCAGTTCTGGACTCCCCAGTAAAAGCATGAGATGGAGTGGGTCCACCAAAAGGCCACGAAGATGATGAAGGGCTTGGGCTGTTTGACACAGGGAAGGAGGCTGAGAGAGCTCAGCTTGGAGAAGGCCCAGGAGAGAGCTTGTCAATGTGTATAAATACCTCACAGTAGGGTTTGAAGATGGAGCCAGACACTTCTCACTGATACCCAGTGAAAGAACAAGAGGCAGTGGGCACAAATTGAAACACACGAAAGTCCACTTTAATATACTGTCATGGTGGTGTAATAGTGGACCAAGTTGCCCAGATATGCTGCAAGATCACCAACCTTGGAGATATTCTAAACTGGATATAGCCCTGAATAATGCTCAAACACACTTTGCATAGTCCAACTGCTCTGCTCAATCTTCAATCTCTCTATCAATCCTGAATCTACAATTCCATGAAAACCACTAATAAGATATACTATATTCCCAGAAACAAATTGCAATACAGAAAAAAAACTTTAAATTTATTTAAAAGAAATTTTAAAGAAATTCAGAAAAGTCAAAATATGCATCATAGTTGTGAAAATACAGTATTAATAAGTAATTTTGTTTCCTAATTCTCCATTTACTGTCCTATGTCATCCCTGAATTTCTTGAACAGTCCTCCATGGACTCTCCCCCCTTGAACTGTAATTCCACACCTAATACTTCAATGTAGAACTCTCTAGTCTGAAAGAAGGCATTCTAACTAGTACTTGTGTACCTACATAAACTGGTATCTCCTTGGGTTTTGGTAGGTGGAATCGTAACGAATTCTTTAATTATGGCAGAACAGAAGGTCCTCTATGGGACATGAAACAACTAGTAAGTAATCCCAGCTGCTAATAAAAATTAAAATGTTAATTTTTATGTTGCCTCTCTAAATTTTTCAGCTGAGTATAGTATAATTAAACCACCTATGAATTTCTTCAAGTTGCTAGAAGTACACATTACTAGGACAGCTTATGATCATATTTCTCTATATTTTTTCCTGAGTTCCTTTAAAGAACATAAAATAATATGATGTTCCCTTTACTCCCATTTTCTGTTGTCTCCCTCCCCCCAGCTTCAAATCACACGCCTCTCAAACACTATCTTTACTACGATAAATCTAGTTCTAGTTTTCAGCAGTTCCCCCTATATTCCCATAGTCTCTTCTTACTTTCATAACAATCTGATGCTCTGTCCTCACTTCAGAGATGCCTGCAAATGCTCATATGGCAAGGAAAGATGCAAGATACTGTTCATGAACACACGACTAGCCTGTGGTGGGTTGACAACAGACAGCAACTAAGCACTCACCCACCTGCTGTAATCTCAGTAATAATATGAATCCAGGCAGTGTGTGATGGCTAACCAAACCTGAAATGCTTGCACTTATGCTGTCTATAAAGATGTGACCCCAAAATGGAGGACTAAACTGGCCTTTAGTATAAGGTTTTCTTTTGGCTTGGAGTTACTGCCTGCTATAGATACAGGCAGAGCTGCCCCAGGCCAGTGTAAAATAACTGTCTACAAATGTTATGCTGTATATGGGATAGAGTAAGGTCTTTCTTTTCCAGGAATGAATATTAAAAACGTAAGTCAAAAAAGGCAAGGACTGGAAGCTCTTTGCAGTAGCAGGACCTCCTTTTTGCTAAATGAACATATGTACCAACATTTATACCAACAGAGGAACCCAAAGCAAAATTTTCATTAAATAATTCCAGTGTCAGCATCATGGGGGATGGCCTCAAAACAAACATCATAGCCTACACAACCATTTTGATTTTTTACTAAGCTTTGAGTAATGGTCAGGGGAAGGGGGTGGGGGAGAAAGCCAAAAGTTACCTAGTAAATGCTAGAACACAAAGGGCATGTGGAAGCTTCAGCCATGCAAAGCTTTGCACACTGCCTTTGCAGGCTGCACGAAGAGCATTAGTAATGAACAGAGAGAACATGCCTCTGCATGTGGTCTTGCTAAAGAATCAAGGCTTTTAGTTGTTCCACTGAAGGCAATGCTCGTAGTGGTCCTGAAAAACATCAGCTCTTGTGGATACAGAGTACCCTGAGTTACACCTCCAATGCCTGGGGCACTGGAAGCTACTACCTCAGGGCAATCATGTCTCTCCCAGTAAGAAAACTCAGGGACTGATGTATTCCTTACAATGTTTTCCACATGAAAAGATTTTCAAAGGAGTACCTACAGCTACACAATGTACTTACAAACCACATGCAATATGATTACTAAGATAAAAGTTTCCCTAGCTAAACAAAAATGCTTTTCATGAGCATCACTTGCCAGCCTAGAGGACGCAGAATTGAAGCAGATTTTAAATTGCACAAGTGAAGCATTTTAATATCCCTCAGTGAAGAAAAAATAAAAAAAATCAAGTGACACAATCCTATGACAGAATCTATTGTTTCTATTTTATTAATTATAAATTGTTTTAAATTAATACATTTAACAAACTTCCATTAACATCTAGACTAACAAAAAAAATAACTCTATACGGAAGCGTGCCAACTTAATCCTGTGGCCAATCCTCACCACTACTAATGAAGACTCTTGTCACCTCTGGATCATTAAACAAGGTTCAAGGATTTACAGGACACATGCGCTATCCAGTGGTCACTACTACAGAAGTCTTTTCCCTCACACATCCAGCATGCACACTTCAACGAGGTTTGTTTCCGAATAAATGTATATCACTTACTAAACAGAAAACATGCTTAAAATAATAGAAAATAGCTCACTGATTAATTATTAACTCAATTCTCCTTATTTAATTGAAAAAAAATTGGTAGAAAGTAACTGGAGGACTACATAGCCTTTCATGCCTCCAACATAAGAGAACTCGAATCTGGCAGATTCAGAGGAAGAAAGAAATACTGTTACAGGCTCAATATCTCCCTTCCTTTACCATACTCCTTCCTCCAAGAAGAGGAACTCCATGAATATGGCTTTCTTCCATACACAAATACATAAGGATGTTGAATGCTCCAGGATGTGGCATGAATACATCCAGCCAACAGCACCACAAATGTTGTTGGAAGAAGTAAATGTACCAGCCAATCATTAGAATGTTAGTGAGCAAAGAGATCCATCAGTGACACCAGACAACAATGCTCATGGCCTGTGACAGGTATTTGTAATAAAGATACATGAAAAGCAAGATGTATGGAATTGTTTCTGGCTTTGCAGTGAAGATGGGAAAGAATACAAGAAACTATTAAAAAAAATGCCAGGTTTTCTAAAGGGGAAACTAAATTTGTTTAAAACCAGTTTTAAATAAAAAGCCCTGCTTCAATTTTTAATGAACGACACTCTGAAGAATTTTATAGGGAATCTTCTGTTATTCATGATGCTTTTTAATACAGAGAAAGAGGGGACAAATCTGAACAGCAGATTGACCTGAAGAATAATGATCAGGATTCAAATCTTCTACCTTAAGAAAACAAGGTAATTAATGCTCCTTCCACTGTGTTGCAATCATTAAAATCACACATTTTCTTAATTAACAATACACATAATGTAAGTACAATTAAACGAGCAAATTATTTTATATGCTGAATCTACCTCATTAAAATGCAATTATATGGAAAACAGTGTGTTTAAATTGCAGATAAAAAAACAATGGAAAAGAATGCAAGAGTGTTTATTATCTGCATTTCCTAAACCCACAAATTTATCTCTTGCCCATCACGTTTGTTCACCTTCCAGCTCCTGTAGGTTTTAATTTATTCATCTGTATTTCACTGGAGTTCACTAGATGAAATTTTCATTAATACATACTGTTTTGAGGCAAATTTCAAGATGCTGATTGATTTTGATGCCAGTACTATATAAGGCATTTAAATTCTCTCTCCTAAATTTTTCTCCTAGTAGTTCTGTAGGCTGACAAAATGCATTTTTATCATCTCCTGCACCCATTCAAGCAAGAAAATGAGTATTATGAGAAAAAACATTCACAATGATATCTTATATGACAAAAAAGTGACTTAATGTCAAAATATTTATTATACAAATCTGAAAATTACAAGCCAATACTTTTTTTCTATCTGCAGAGGGCTCTGCAGCTCTACAATCCTGGGGGTGATATTGATGAACATGTCACTTAAACTAATATTGACAATATTCTATAATTCCACAGAAACATAAATGTATTTATATGATTCACACAGAGCATTATAATCATAAATATTTCTTTTTCAGCCTTACCTTACCCAGGCTTAAAATAAATCTGTTTTTCATTGCAGATCAACTTGTGACTCTACAAAATAGGTAATCTTCAGATATCTCTAATGCCAAGCAAGCACACTGTGTCTTTAAAATTAAACAGTCCAATTTATGTATCTGAAGGAAAAAGATTTAATCTGAGTTTCCCAGGTATTTTCCTCAGAAAGCCAAACTCTTGAACACAGTGCTGTCCTTGGTGCTTGATGCTCATTAGCAAGAGGTGTTTCAGTGAACAAGTGAACAATGATTGGTCTAATTCAGAATGTACATACAAAAGGCCTTTCGACCTCATAATATTTACAAGTTTTACTGACTTACAGCCCAAAAAAATTATATCAATAGTGGCATATGTACATAGTATAGCCAAAGCAATAAATAAGGGGAATTTTTGCAAAGCTGCCTTAAGACCAGCTCTGATCCCTTTCTACTGCCTGTAGTCTGTGTCTGTTCCCAGAAGTGTTTCGCCTTCTGTTTTTTACGCAAGACAACACTGACGGAGTATCTTTGGATTTATTTTGGAACACTGATACTTATTAGGGATTGAGGGTTGGTTATTAAAGGTAAAAATTTAGTACTTTGCTCCATTTTAATCCAGCTAACAGCACAGTGTCACTAACATTCACAGAAAACTCAAGTTTCTGAATTGAGAGAACAGCAATATGTAAATACCTGAATAACGCTTTATGCAGAGACTTTGAAAATATATATTATGCATACATTTATATTTAAATACTAGATAAGTTGCCTTGATATAATTTACCACTCTGAAAAAGTATATTAGTGCTGTTTACTTAATTCCTTTGTTAATATAAAGGAAGAACATTCAAAGAGCTTTGCCTTGAAAGGGAGGTGGTTAAGATCTCTAATGTTACACCTTTACAAGAATTTTCTCTCATATTCAATAACTTCTAAATAAGATCAATGTGTACGCTTTTGCAAAAATAAAGTTGATCATTAAGAGAATTTTCCATGTTAAAATTTATTACTGTAATTACTGCTTTGAATTTCCTTTCTCTACGATTTGTTCTCTGAAAGCAATTTAACTTCAGAATCTTGTAGAAGAAAGAGACTATTGAGATTTTTTGCATCAGTTCCTACACATCCATATTTCTCAGCCACAAAGGAGTGGCTGAAACAGCCTTCAGTGTTCTTTTATCAACCAGTACTGGCTGTTCGAGAGACTTCCTGATTCTAAATAAGTACAAATCCGCACTGAAATTGAAAGCTGAACTGACAGCTTGAAAAATCTTTCAATACACAAAGGAGGAACTATCTATAGACTGTTACTTTTCTATTCTTATCTCCAACTTCTTTCCTGAAGTTTTTCTTTAATAATTATCAATATTATTTCAAAAAAAGCAGTTTAAAAGGACCTTCAAGAGACTAAATCTCATCCTAGAAGCATGCAATAACTGCAATTAAAGGAATATCAGACACGTTTCTGTGAAACTACTGAAGAAGAATCCTAGGCCAAGATACTTCCAAACTAAAAACTGGGAAAAAAAAAAAGATTTGCACTAGGCTATAGCTTGCTGTGGAACAAAGTATTTTACCTTGATCACACAGAACCTAGTCTGTATGAACACACTCTTTATATTCTTTATAGAATATATTCTATACAGAGCATTCTTTATAGGCAGAGATATTGATTATGCAAATCTACATCTAGCTTCCTTATGTTTCCCCTTTGATTTCTACCGCATGCACGTAACTTTTCAGAGTGGGCAAGCTTGAACAGGAAAGTTGACCTCAGAGCCTGTGCAAGACTGCCGGGCTACATCAAAAGGAGTGTGTCCAGGAGGTTGAGGAAGGTTATTATGCCCCTCTACTCTGCTCTCAAGAGACCCCACCTGGAGTACCACATTCAGCCCTGAAGCCTCCAACACAAGAGGAACATGGAACTACTCGAGCAATTCCAGAGGAGGGCCACAATGATCAGAGGGCTGAAGCATCTCTCCTGTGAAGACAGGCTGAGAGAGTTGGGCTTGTTGAGCCTGGAGAAGACTCAGGGGAGACCTCAGAGCAGCTTCCAGTGCCTAAATGAAGCCTACAAAAGAGCTGGAGAGGGACTTTTTATGAAGGCATGTAGTGACAGCACAAGGGGTAATAGCCTTAAGCTGAATTAGCACAGACTTAGATTAGATATTAGGAAAAAAATCTTCACTGTGAGGGTAGTAAGACACTGGAACAGGTTGCCCAGAGAACCTGTGGCTGCCCCATCCATTCCTAGCAGTGTTCATGGCAAGGCTGGGTGGGGATTTGAGCTATCTGGTCTAGTGTGAGGCATCCTTGCCCACAGCAGGGGGGTTCGAACTAGATGATTGTTAGGGTCCCTTCCAACACAAACCATTCTACAATTCTATGACCAAAAAATGCAATATTAACATTAAAAGCATAATAGATATGCTTGTGTGTTCTGGATTAAACAGACTGTGCAAATACCTATATACTTTAAGTCTTAAATGCAGTCACACAGCTAGTAACCAAAATAATTTTAAGTCACTGAAGCACAGCATATACATGAACAAAAATGTAGCTCTAAATTGCAGAGTTGCTCAACATTCAAGTAAGCAACTTTGTAAACCTTTTGAACAATAAAAGTGGGTTACAGGAACTCAGAGTATAACCTGTAAGTTAAGGGGAACTGAATTTCAGCACTCAGCTCTGGGTGAGCCACGTATACAAATAACAAAATATATAGCTGCGCAGATCTGTGAATGATTAAAAGAATGTGGGTTTGGCTGTATAGCTGGTATTAAGTCTAGCAGAAAGAAATGTTTCTAGACAAATGTTTCACAAAACTGTTCACTTTTTCAATAATGTGGTTACCATAAACATTTAAATATTTTATTTCTACATAACAGCAAAGAGGTTTGCTCTTTCTAATTAACTTTCTAAATTTTCAGATCTGTTAAGCATTTGATATTACTGGATCTAACTGCTGCTGAAATTGGTATTCTGATGGAATTTGGTCAAGGAGCAAACCAACTACACAAGGCAAGGTTCACTTTACAGAACACAGTTGTCTGCAATCAGGAGCGCTCACAGAAAAGTTCATGGAACTTGTTTTCAAAAGGTATTTAAAATAAACTGTAATACCTCTCATATTCAGATAATATAGCCTAGGGTTTCTTTTAAGCCTTAACACTAAAAACAACATAGCAAGCATGATGAATTCCAGAATCATCCAGAATTCTGGTATCATTTTAACAGGGAACTTTGAATAACTGTAAGAATAAAAATTCTCACTGTGCAGGCAGGAGAATTAGTCATAATAAAAGGCTTGCATGTGCCAATTCCCTATTATGTGGGAAAAACATCTTTACAGCAAGCCCCAAATGCTCCTGAGAAGCCATTTAATCAGTATGTAAACACACTCTTACGTTGTTTGTGGTATAAAGAGGCTGGTATTAAAATCACTAGAATTTTATCTTTCTTTCTTTTACAGCAAAGGTAAAGAAAGCTGGGGGGCAGGAAACATGGCTTTTTAAGAGTTAAAATTAAAAAAAAAAAAAAAAAAGTATCACTGAGATTTGAAAAATCCCTGCAGAAGACAAAAGCTTCCACTGAAAATATTTAACTGTTTCAAAAATCTTTCCTTTGCCTGATTACTACTTAATTATTACGATATCTACCACTTTTATGAGTAGGTTTCTGCACTGAAAATACTGCTAAAACTTTTCTTGAAATCTGGGAGTTTGCTGGATTTTCACCTGGTTTTTGACTTTGTCAGTGCACAGCAGTAAATACCATTACCACAGTGAACTCTAAAGCTCATCTTCTTATCCATGTAACAGTGGTTTCTTTACATGATTACAGATGAGTTTGTTACATTGCTCATATGCGTACTTACAAATGGTTCTGTTGCTTCACAGGGTGTAGGTCTCCTTAAAAAAATATTGCAAGCATTCACCACAACTTCAACACATGTTCCATGTATTTGTGTATCATCAGCCTCTGTCTTACAGCATGGGAGTCAACAGTATACACAATCAGATTGAATAATTCAATTTTGCCTATACCTTATAAGTGTTCCTAGCATCATTGTGGGACAAATCTGTTCTTTTACCTTACAAAGATAGAATACAATCTAAAGTAAACTATAATTTTAAAACCATAAAACATCTCACTTTCCCTTATTCTAATTCAATCAATGGGAGTTCTGTCAAGCTTTTTATGAAGTCAATATAATCCTTAATGAAAAATAGTATCTTATTTTTCAAATCTCATCTTGGGACTTCTCATTCCTACCCAACTAGCGATTTCCTCCAAAGCAGCATTTAAAACTTCTGATTTATATGATAAAATCATGTATCTTTCAATTCCAAATTCTGCCACTGTTCATCTCCTCCATGCTCATCCTTATCAGCAAATTATACTGTATATTATGGTTATTCATACAGAGTTATGAAATAATTTTACTGTGATATCAAAGTAAAAATACAGCTGCAGAACGCTAACGTCACAGTACTTAATCAATTGGGTTATATCTTGTCAAGCAAGGTTATGAAATTTTTCCATACTATGAAGTACAATCCAGCAGATCTACTTCAGTTGCATAAAATATGTTAATAACAAAAATGTGAATTCAAGGATTTATATACTCAAATTTGGAAAGAATTAGAAACCAATTTCTATGTTAAAATATTATAAAGCACTTATATTACAAAACATAAGCATGACATAACAGTGTGAGCGTAAGTGTTCCTTTATGCTCTAGAAATAGTTGGGATTAAATGGTACTTTCCTTCTCAAAATAGTTTTTGATAAATTGGGGATAATTAAACTAATACTTTAAAAAAGAATTTTAAGTACAGGGAAACTAGATAAACCAAATTCCAATATAAGCATGGTAAAAAATATTTTAGTACTGTGGAAGTTTTTTTAGTTTTTGAGCTACGATGGCTGTGCTGCATGTTCTTTATAATCAACTAGGTGAAATAACATGCAATTTCTGTTACTGCATATCATATTACAATATATCCATTTACGGGTAATAAGATTAGACTCATCACCATTTCCATTTCGTAGGCCATTTTTCATTTAATCTTCTTATTTTAAAAAAAGAGGGAATTTCACCTTCATGCATAATAGAAACCAAACACTGTTATCAGAAGCAAAACATCCAAGCATGTTGTATCCTATTTAGTTAATGTGACCAAAGAACAAAAACTGAGTGTCTTACCTCAGCCCAAAGATATGTGATTGCTCATAACTGAATAAGGAATGAATTTTAGCTTCCGAGTTCAAAATTATAAGCCTGTCAATGATATCCTGCCAAAAGATGACAAATATTAAAAACTTGATTTATGATTTCATATTTTATGCATGTAACACTTTTATAGGGATGTTTTCTATAAAATGAAACCTACTATTGAACACACAGTGGAATTATTTCTGTCCACCATAAATGTCAATGACAAAAAAGAAACCATACAGAAGGTTAGTGGGGATAAAAGATCCTAGCATATCAAATATACTAGTTCTCATTTACTATTAATCCACAACAAAAATGTTAAACTGTTTTTCCTATGTTTGAAATGTGCATACATCTGTTTTATTGAAAAGAACAGTAAATCCTTTAGTATAATATCCTTTCTAACACTAGTTAGTGCTACATGCTTCAAAACACAGCTATTTATTCTCAGTGTAGCAAGGCCTGGCTTGGATGTTGAGGCTTACATCTTATCCTACACCATCTCATGTAATAGACAGTGATCTGTGGCTGCTTCCCACTTTTTCCACAAATCCAACCTAATTATCTTCCACTTTGGTTCACTGCATATTGAAACTGCTTCTGAAGAAATAATTTCATTAAAAGACTAAGAAATGCATAAACACATTCACTGATGTTATCATCTCAGACACAGACTACTATGTTACGGTCAGAAGAAACAAGCTACACAGTCCTTGTGGGTTTTATATAATCTGGATTAAATCCAAACTTCAATTTTCTCTGCATATAAGAAGTACAGTTTCAGAGACTTCTGAGGGAGTAGTTATTCAACTAGTTAGATCAATGAGTCATATCAATATGATACGAGAGAAAAGTAAGGATCCCTGGTTTCATGAAATCAACTACAGCTCTGTTTTTTTAACAGAGAGAAAAGTAAACTCTACAAGTAAAACTTCCAGGAAGAGAAAAAAACTAATCTAGTATTTGTCAAACTACTTGTCTTCAAAAAATGCATTCTTATTTAGAATATAGTGAAACCATATCTTCCTATTAGATTTTCTGGGTGGCAGCTGTGAACACTGCACTTTTTCCACAAAGCATGTTCACAATAAAATTCACAATAAAACAATTCAACTCACACCTCAGGGCTGTTGATAAAATTGGTAATAAAAGTAATTGATTTGTTTGGGGCTTTTTAAGTATTTGAACATACAAAAAGTTAAATGCCAAGGGCTATTTCCCTGGTGAGAACCTCCTCCTCTCATCTATATATCAAAGCTTGGAGCTTGCAAAAGATATGAGACTACTGAGAAAGCAGACCAAGCTCTGATCTGGGAGATAAGGAAAGAAGAAAACAAACAGGATCCAACACAAGGCCCAGCAAGAAAAATGCGCAGATAGATCTGCACTGCCCAACCGCACAGCACAGCTTAAAAATTACAGGTAGGGTGTCATCTACTTTGACTACCTAAGAAACACCATCTAAAAATAAGATTCTCCATATTCATGGGGGAAGGCAAGGAGGGGGAAATTTCACCCACTTTGGCATGCCTTTCAAAGCTACAGATCTGCAGGGTATCTTTCAAACTAGATTCCTGTGTACTGTAGAACCTCTCAAAGGAAGAGTGGTGGAAGGTAGAGGGATTTATCTGCTGATACCCGATTTATCTGCTCCATTTTCTAAAATATGGCAAGCAGAGCTAAAAAAAACAAACAAATAAAACTCCACCCACCAAAAAAAAAAAAAAAAAAGAAAAAAATCAACAAAAACCAAAAAACCCCAAACAAACCAAAACCAAACCAAAACAATGACAACAAATCCCCCCCTAAAGACCCAAGGCAGTATATATTTAGAAAAAAATTCCTAAGGGCACAGCTGAAAATAGGAAAAGCTCAACTGATGATCTGCTCTTGTCAATGATGCAAGTAATGCTAGTAATTAGCCAAAAATATAAAGGAGGAAGAAAGGTTTAAATCCTGTGTATTTAAGAAATAAAGGGCATACAGAGATGACGAAGTTCGGTGCGCTATCAATAAAGTTCAGCATGAATATTAAAAGTCAGATCCTGTGGTAATGTGACACGATTCACAAACATAGAAAAATTAAGCACACAGACCAATTAAATCTAACCAAATCTTCTAGTGCCACTGAAACTGCCTTTACTTTGCTTTTTAACCATAGTTGCATCTTGTCAAATCTTTTATCTTTAGCTTTTTACAATCATTGCCCAAAAATACAGTTATAGGATATCTATACGTCTGCTTAACCCCAGAAGTTTATTGAGTATTTAGACTTAGCCATGAGATACTAAATTAACATCAGAGGAACTATTTCTCTTCTGTTACATTACATAATCTTGGATGACCAGTTGAGGGTTACAAAACCCACTGCTGCACAGAAGTTAGTGAGACAACTCCCACCCAAAACACCTATAACTGTTCACGGAACTTTTAACTGTACCATATGTAACTGTATCAGTATTGTTATTTCTAGAAACTGACAGAATTCCATCAAAATATTGAAGTGCCACCTCAAAAGCCAAAACAACATAAGCTTTCAACAGTCACAAAAATTGTTACTTAAAATCTACCCCGATCTGAAAGCTCTCAAATATGTTTCACTTTCAACATAGATCTATATCCCCTGCCCCCAGTGCCTCAGAAAACTTGATGACTGAAGAGAACTATCCACTGGCAGACACTAACATTGAATGAATTGGAAAAATAGAATTTATCATACAATTTCCTCCTGAAATCACAAAACAGTATTACATAAAAGAACTACAAAATCCCAAACATACACTATCATGGTATACTCTGTCTAAACAACTTCAACTAACATAAATCCAGATCTTGTGCTAAACAAACACTTAAACACAGCTGCAATTCAAAGTGCTAGCTTATTAGAAAAAAAACAAACATGATTTTAACTGCCACTCAAGGTCACAGATTAAATTTCGTATTATCTTTAGGATTTCAAAATGAAAATTTAGGTTGACATGAAGTGGTATGTGCATATACTGCCCTCATGCTGTATATAATATAAAATGCAGAAAATTTCAAAATCTTTCAGTGATAAGAAAAAGCATATTCTATTATTACAGTAACATTTTCTCAGGAAAAATATCTTTAGATAAGTATTTTTCTCTCAAAATAAAAATTGTACTTACAATAATATCTGTAGGTACTTCACGGAATGAATACACTGGCTTATTTGGTATATCTTGTTTACTCAGGAGCTCAAAAACTGCAGGATATGTAAGCAAGTTTATCAGAGACAGAAAAGACTAGAAAAGGAAAAAAAGGGGGGTGGGAAGCATTAATCCATTAAGTCTAAACAAGTAAATATTAAGAATTATTTGCCATTTACTTTAAGTTTGTTCTTATTCTTCTTTATAGGCTGAACTTGACATAAATAGAGCTGCCTAAAAGGAGACCACAAAACCTGGCAGGTGTCTATATAATCTAAAAGCGCAGTAATGTCTGTGAAATTTGTACTATTTACCAAGTCGTGCAAGCAATTTTTAAAATTATAGTATTTTCATAACCATGTAATTCTAAAATCTAGAGACACAGCATACTCTAAAACGTCACTCTCTCTGATCTAACTACAGTAATCAGAGACATGAACTGATGGCCAGTATTTTAAGAATTTCGCTTTTGTCAAGATTGCTATAAATTATTTTATATTTACTTTAATGGGTCCTTGGCATTGTGACTTGCCATGAAACGAAAGAATCCTTTCAATCAGTCATCCTTTGACTAGTGTATTATACTAATTTTGTCCCACGTCTCAAGAAGCTGGTATAGTGCAATAAAAATTTACAGAAAGGTATGTATATCCTATCTGACATACATCACTGTTTTTTCCATGCCAATACAGAAGATTAAGTAATTTCTCACCTTCTGACAGCTTTGGTCAATAGGGTCAATGGGAGTAGATTTGGGTTGGGTTATCCTTAAATCATCTTTTCCACACTCCAGAAGAGCCCATAATTCAGTTACAAGTGCCTTTATAAAGCCTAAACAAATTTTTTTTCTAATCATGAAAATGACAAGAATACCAGAAAAACAATTTTCATAAGAAAAACATTTTACACCACAATTCTAACTCAGATTCTCAAATATCCTCTACACTGTAGACTAAAATTTCACAAGACAGACTGCCTGAGGGGTACTTTTCCTGCCATTCTCAATCCTTTGTCAAGCTACCTCCTTATATTAAACCTAAGCTATACAGCAACAGTTTGCAAAGACTATTACACTAGAGTAGGATGATATTTATATATATATCTTCCACATATCTGACCTTCTTTAACAAGTTAACTGCTACAGATCAAGGCTTAGCTAGCACTGTCTCTATGGTTTCAAAAACAATACAGATTTGGTATAACTCATTAATAAATGAAAATATACCACAATGAAAAGTTAAGGACTGAAACAAAAATTTTTAAGAGAAGCACTACTAGCTGACTTTATAATGTTACCTTTTAAAATACAAGAGAAAAGTTTGGAGATTTCAGAGTTAGATGACTATCCTAAGTTATGTGCTTAATGCAAACTTCACGTCCATTACAGAACCTCCTTTCAGGGTTGAAACACAATGCTTATTATTTGTCTTTGATGCCAAGGGCTATAGGAAGCAACCTGGCTGAGAACCATAAACAAGATCGTTACTCCTCAAGTAGATCTGCTCGCTACTTTCCGAAAGACCCCAGATGCGTAAACAACCAACAAGCAATCAGTTTCCTTGAATTCCTGGCAGAATTTGCCTACATTTCTGAGTCTTTCCGTCAAGTCATTTTAATTACACATCAGCCACTTCTGAACACTCAAAAGATACTTGGAAACTTGTACCTCATAGACTTCCTTAGCAACTTAAGTAGCTTTACTTTATTGGTAAGATTCTAGTCTTAACAACTACCTAGAGCACTGAGTGGTATAGCAACAGTTGAGGTATCCGGAAATGAATCTGAAGGGACTTTGTGGTATGGGTTGACATACGAGAACTGTCAATTCAGACAATCTGAATTCCATCTCAATATTTTATAAGAGCACCAATGAAATTCAGGCCATTGCAGTTTCTCACTCTTTGAGTACTCAGTAACCATGGAAAATTACATACAAATTACAGAAATCAACAGTTAGCAATTCTGATCTGTATATCAATAAGAAGCACTTGCAAATTGTAAGCAATTTATTTTTTTTTTTTAACAGATGTAAATGTCTTCATGCACATGCAGGAAATTTCTGGAAATCCAAACCAATGGAGTAAAGATTTTGATTAATTTAAGGAAATAAAAAAAGACAAACCGAACCAAAACAAACACAGCTCTGCATCAAGATAAGCAGATTACTTAAAAGTTGGAAAGAAGAAAGTTTCATCAAAAAGAAATCAATGGACATCTAGGCATTCTTTTCTAATAAAGTATAATTATTCCCTGCAGCTGATATTTTTAACATCATTCTCACTGTCTTTTTCCAATATGCAAGACTACAGCAGGTAAGTCTTCATAATACTACCATTCTTCAATTTACCTGAACTTTGCAGAGCTACTGCACCTGATGGTGTTGTTGCCATTTGTGTAATAATCACTTTATTACCAAACTCTTCATATTCATTTGCCTGTTAGTAACATATATAAAGCTCAGTGTTAGTCATTCAGAGGGCACGAAACTCTTCAATGATCTCTTGAAAATTGATCTTTCCTACACTTGTTTACAGAATTTAATCCACTATATGGTTAGACTTGAACAGTTCAGAAAAACTAGCCTCTAAAGACTTACCAGGGTCAGATTCCAAATCAAACATCTTTATCAAGTGTCTTCTAAAAATTTAAATGCAAAATACTATGGCTGAGACATGCAACATCAGCAACGAATAAAAACACTGGTATCACAGTTTTTGTAAACATTCACTAAGATGCCTATAACATCATCTTTCTTCTCCTGATATGTGTATTGCAAGTACTGTCTAGCATATCTAGATTTAACATCTAACAAGGTGGTAAAAAAAAATTTGCACTTAAAACAAACAAACAAAAAATCCTAGCATTTCAAACTTTACAGTAAGAAGTCTGAAAAATAAATATATGCCTCTATATCTGAAGATAAGCAACATCCAATAAACTTAAATTAATGTAGTGCAAATATCAAAGATAAGCTGCATTTAAATTCATTTTGGGGGAGAAAAAGAAAGTGATAAAGCGGCTTCTGGATTCTTTTATGTACTATTTTCTTCCTTTTTTATTTCATTATAATCACTAAAAGAAAGCAAAATTGTACAGACAGACTTGCAATGCTTACCTGGAGTTTCTTTGATAAACTGCTGAATATAAAGTTCACACAGTCATTCATGGCACCTGTACTATGAAGCAGAAACAATCCTCTGGGTGTGGCAGAAAAATTTAGCAAGGCATCTAACAAAGTCTCTTCCCATAACAAACTGCAAGAGTAGCAAAATAATAATTTTAAAAGACATGTAAAAAAGCAAGGAGAAAAAACTAAGACTACAATTTCTAGCTTTGAAAAACACCACCACTTCATTTCCTGGACTCTATGTTTACCCCATGTTTACAACATTTATGTTGGTTTTAAAAAAAATGTTTGGGAAACTTATGTATTAGACTGTATTTTGTACAAATATTCAAACTCATCCTGGCAAAACTAAGGTTAAATAGGAACACATAACAGAAAGATGATGTAATGGGGAACCCAAAAGACCTATGCCATCTTTAAATACACTTATGACTTATTATCTGACTCTAGACAAGTCTTGAGATTTTAATGTGGCAGTTACAAACTTGCAAAACAGGCACAGTTTCTCACCAACATTAAGACGACTTACAAGGAGATAAAAAACTCAGATGAGATAAAGCACCTTCTAAAAGTGAGTACAGAATTATGAAACTAAAATATTATATATAAAGAAAATACATTCATGTACTAACAACAATAAATGGAACCTATTTCCTACAGACATGGCAGGAAGGACAGCAATTGTAAGAATGAAGTATGATGATATCCCTCTGCCCTACAAAATATTCTATCCCCCATAAAGAAAAGTGAAGCAACTACTGACCTCTGACTAGGTACCATTCCTGCAGGTACCATTAGACTCTTGTGATTCTGCTTGTCTCAAAGCACTTGCTAAGTGGATTCTCATCTTGAGTTCTGTTCTCATTCCCCATTTTTGACTCCTCTCACCAGTAAGCAGCATGCAGCTTTCCTCATAGCAGTCATCCATTACCCCAAGCTTTAATCATTTCTGCAGAATCCCTGCCATGTCATGCTCAGAAGCAAAAATTTCACCCAAAGACCCAGCTGTCTTGTTTCACAGCTAAATGAAAAATCTAGATACTAGGAGAAAACTTTATGTCTCTGGTAATGACTAGTAACAGCCTTCACAGTCAGAGCTCTGCACCCTAGATTTCTTTTTGCCTCTAGATTTGAGTTGCTATAACCAGTTCACATGCCACCATCACAGACTAGAGCTGTTGAAGTATCTTTGCAAATTATACATGAACTCTATTGTAAAGGATAAACAAGAATCTAGTTAATTAACTAGGTTCTGCACTAACACCAATGTCACCCTGAATTTTCAGGCTCACAAATACCTGTTATTTCCCATCCTAATGCACACAAACTTCTATAAAAGGACACCAAGTTTTTGTATAAAAGGAAGGATGACTTTCACTTAATATGCATAATGCATTTTTTGCTACATAATATTGTGAAGGTGTACGGTACCATTCGGCAGAACAGCATTTTAGACTAACACCACATTAAACCCATAAGATAAACTCTGACAGGCGCTTTGTTTTATGCTTTCTAATTCACATTTTCATCAAGTCAATTTCTGTAGTCAGAATCGACCATAAGTCAATTTTACATAAATGAGAAATAATTCTGTAAGCCAAGAAAGTTGTGAAAGCTCAAGAACAATTTTGTAACTCTACTAAGGCCTATGCCAGGATGATTTCAGTCTACTAACCACTATGCTTTTGGAAAAAAAAAAAAAAAATGCAGGGTAATTAAGATGCCTCAGTTGTGGATAAAGAGTCAGTGTGTGCTCAACACATATGCATGGGTATAAATTAAGTATCAACTTACCTGTTTTTTGACTCTAGACTTATTGATGAAATTGAGTCCACACCAGTTACAGGAGTCGGTACTCTTTCTGAAAGCACACTCATCTGTGAAATAAAATCAAAAATAAATAAATACCTCCTTAATGTTTATTTACACCATTTTTAAACTCCAGATATTCTTGTTCTATGTTTAAGGAAAGCAAACAAAAAAAAACAAACAAAAAAAAACAATCAAACCAAGCAGTGAACAGGTCTAGCCTTTGGCATAGAATACACTATTTCACTACATTTTTTATTACAGAAAAGGCTGGCATGTTTTTCTTCCTTGAGTATAAACCATTTTAAAGCTATTACAATTTTATTAGAATTCTTAAAACTCTTCTTACTTTTTAACCTTAATATTGTTAAAAAAAAATAAATAAAGCAACTCTTCACTTCCATCACAGGTAATGGAAATAACAGCCTCTGGAGTCAACAAATGAAGTAATTCTGACAACTTGTACTTATAAATTGTATAAATTTATTTATATTTGTGTGGATATAATTATATATTTATGTAGCTCTATACATGCCTTTGTATTTGACAAGGTTTCTTATTTAAATGATATTTGAAAATAATTGGTGTGAAAAACACAGTATATTTCAGATGGCTGATTTAAGTGGCTTTATATTTCCAGAGATAAAAGCAAACTGCACCACTCAAATGAAAGTCATTAGTCATTAATCTACTCTCTTATAAATGTGATTTAATAAATATACAAAAGAATCTTCTATTAAAATAGTCAACTGTCCTGCAAATTCTGTCCCAGAATTCCAGCAAAAACTACTGAAAAAAAAAGTTGTTTCTCCATCAGGCTTAAAACTCCAGATGTGCAAAAGAGGAGGAATCAAATTAGCAGTCTATCCATTAAAAAAATTGTCACTGCAGCTTGGACAGACTCCAAAATCCACCATTTTTGCTACGCTATAAATGGCACATTATTTTATAAACTGCAGATGTTTTAAAAACTAACAATGTCAGAAAATAATTAAAAAAAATAATCAAGATGGCAAAGTTCAAAATGTGACTTGTCGATTCTTGAAGTCCTGAATATGTAGATTCCATTTCAGTCTCAATTTGATCTCCAAAGTGAGTGAGGAAATGGCCTTTTGTCAGTTAAATGTTTCATTTTATTTTTTAATTCATCACATTCAGCCTACTTATCTTGTATGTGTCAAAACAATTTCTCTAAACAATGTTCTACACCATAATAAAAGATTTTCATGTGCAAAGAAGTCTTTTGTGCATGTGTAAATGCTGCTGTGCTTTAGAGCAAATAACTGGAAATGCCCATCAAAAGCATCTAATGGTTTGCCTGTGATAAACATTAAACAGACTAACCGGTTAGTTCAAGGAAGGCTGACTAGCCACTCAACAGACAGATTATGTAAACTACAGCATGATTCAAGTGAACCAAACTCCATAATTCAACAAGATCCTAAAGTTCTCAATGCAAAGAAGAAAGTAAGTTTCAAAACCAGCGTTCTCTGGTGAGAAACAAGAGCTTACTGTGATGGAATTATGACTGTAAATAAGTAAAATGTATGCATTCATGATAATATTAATATATAAAAACAGTGAGAAATACCCACAAGCTGGTGATTTAAGAGTCTCTTCTATTCATGTTTCATCTTTATAATGTTTTCTGCCTCAATTTAAATTGCAACTGTATTTCTTAAAATTTCTAATTGTAATAAAAGCATACAACATTTGACAGGAAGAACAGCTGATTCATTTTCTCTCCCTTGCATTCAATCTCTCTCCCACTTCCTCGCATGAAAAAAATAAAACCCCTTTAGCCAGCTTTTTCTTCCACCTTGGTCTGATTCTCTAAGAAAATATTTTACGATTACTGGGGCGGGGGGGGAGGGAAGGAAAAAAAAAAGAAAGGTAGTTCAATTTTTCAATATAAAGTGAAACAAACTAGCTGTTTTTGCTTTCCACTAAGAGTTCTAATACCTATAGTTTAAATATGCTTTCAGTTTAGCTGGAAGCCAAAGTTGAAGCTTTGTGTGCTACCCTCCCCTCAATGCTGTCAATGTCACTTTAAAGATTCAAACATTTGTTTGAATTTTACTTCACTGTCAACTTTTTGAAAACTAATCTTGCAGCATCTGCTATCATTTTTCCATCTTAACTAAATTTTTATAACAGGTAAGAATTTTCACACTTCGCATGGCTATCAGAACAACGAAAACAGAATAGTGAATAAAGCAGAGATCTATATAACTTTTTCAGTAAATTTATAACAGAAAGCAGATTACCTAGAACTGTTAGATCCAAGCTCTTAGTGGACTAGCAATCAAACTGAAGTATGGTACAGAGTTTACACTTAAGATGTCTAAGTACATAGGTAAGCTAGAACTCTTAACCAGCACTTCTCATTATGGTTTCTTCAGAGCATTTCAATGCCATCTTAGTCAAATATTTGGAATCTCCCTTTTTGTTTTCCTCCATATCTCCCACCAAAATGAACTAGTTTAATCTAAAAATTACTAAGACTACATCTTGGGAGTTTTTCTTTCAGTATTTCCCAAATCAAGAGTAAAGACAAGATCTGTAGTGGACACCAGCTATC
This sequence comes from Pezoporus occidentalis, assembly GCF_034315485.1. Lineage (NCBI taxonomy): Eukaryota > Metazoa > Chordata > Aves > Psittaciformes > Psittacidae > Pezoporus > Pezoporus occidentalis. Next base: position 3,938,799 of record NW_026915713.1, on the reverse strand, counting down.
ACGACAGCAAGAGACCTCTAGCATCAAGAGCAATGGCCTTTCCACCTTGAGAGTTCCTGGTTTAATCTTAAGGCATCAAGTCTCGAACAAAGCTTCTGCTAGGTTCACATAGAGAAGGTAAATTTGAAAAGTAGAACTTCATTTTTAGAACAATCCCAAGCATTACCTCACTACTTAAATATAAGCAACCCGAAGCAAAGTACAACTATTGCATAAGCTGAATCTCTCAAGATTTTTTTTCCAATTTTCCCAGTCCAAAACAAGATTTACCTTTTTCCAGGCCTCTGCCATAGATTCATGCAAGCCATAAGGAATTAGAACCTGCAGGCCTTCACATGTTCTGTACATCTGACGGCATACAAAAATGAAAGCTCCTTTAACAACTGGCAAAAGCTCAGATCCAGACAAAAGAGAAATGTCGTCATGAAGAAGTTTCTTTGTAAACTGAACAATCACATGAACACCTGTAGGACTAGAAATAAAATAACACTTTTAAAATGTTGGTTTGTAGTCATCAATAAACTCTGAAACAAAACCTCTGACCAAATCTACTCAATCTTCCCTAGGGGGAAAAAAAACTATGAACCACTACATCATAATTTGTGGCACCAGTCAGAAGGAAAGAAATGTACAGGAAGTGATTTTATTTTGGCTACAGGTCTACATAAAGCAAAAATGTATCCATTGTCTTCCATCCATCCCACATGGCCACGATCTACACAGCCTGTGTGTTTCATAAGAATCCAGTTGGGAAGAGTAACAAGACAACCATTTTAGCTTCTGCTTAATCAGTGTTAAGGATATCACTACAAGTCAATATTTGTCCTCTTTCCTCCTTTTTCCTATCTGAGATGTCATTTTGAAGTCTTCTAGGTTTGCAATACAAGGGACAACTCTTTCTCAAAATGCTTTTCTTTTACTTCCAATCCCCATAAAAACATGCAACTTCTGAGATCCGTCCACTTAGCAGACATATACCAAATATTTTCATCACCTGCATCTTAGCTATTTTTAAAGGCTAGTCTCAATTTTACTGTCCTGTTTTAAGTTTTAGCATCAGCTAACAATATACTGCCCACAGCATCACACAGGTCTTAAGTTAGCTACAGTGTTACAAATTTCAGCTTCTGATAGAGGATCTGTCTTTACCAGATGTATTGAAAAGTGAATGCTCTATTAAATCTATTCTTTAAATGAATTGATTTTTAATATTTATTCTAAAAAGAAACAAATAAAAAACAGAGAAGAAAAGCCTTTGGCCTGAGTAGTAGCACTACAAATACAATGGAAATATATTCAGAGAAAGAAAAGCTCTCGTGAATAAGAAAAACAAGAACTGTTGAAATCTCCCTTAATAAAAGTATTTCTTTAAATTGTCATTTCACCTGGTTACACACATCTCCCTAATACATCACTTACTACTTTACTTGATAATCAGGTATTTTACTCCAAACAAAACACATTATGTTACAGATAAATGAGAAAAGAGAAAATAAATCTCGTAACATTAATCTAATGCATTAAAGTACTCACTAATGCCAGTCATTAAAGCACGCTTACCTATCTTCTTTGGTAGTTTTTTCATTTCCCCCATGAAGAAGAAAAGAAAGACCATCATCTACAGCAGCAATCCTTGCCAAAATATCAGCTACATCAATTAAAGTGGTTTCAAGACAATTCAAATACACCTATATGGAAGAAAAAAAGAGAAAGTTTTAAATTAAATGCTTTTGTGAAAGCTGCTTATTCAAGTCCGGCTTATGTATGCAAAACGTGAAGGCCACCTCTCCTACGACTGCTACTGCTTAATCACTTACACAAAATAAGTAAACAGCCTATCATCATCATATACAAATCTTCATCACAAATGGCAGTAATCGTCACTTTCAATGATTATGGCAGAAGTCCAAAGATTGCACAGATATAGAAAACAAACGTTTCTGAACTCCTTTTTCTCTTTTCCCACATAAATGTGAAAAGGCTCTTGATATTCCATCTAGGGGTTTAAGAACAACATCTGAATCAAGGCAAGAAACATTCTTACTCATTTGTTGCTGCATAAGCACTGACAACTTTTTGGCTTGAAATGGAATTCAAGTTTCCAAGATCATCTGCATTCACCTGACTTGTAGGCTGCAGTAGGCTGAAACAGTGGTTTGCTTTGGAATCATGAGGAGATTCTTCCCCACTACAGCAAAGCAGAAGTCTTCTACCGATTTCTTACTCACTTCAGATTACTGTATAGCCATAACTAGACTGTAATCAAGCAACCTGAACATTTAACACTGAGATTCAGACTGTTCGATATGGTACCATGACTACTTGAAAACACGGTTAAATCCAAATCAAGGTTAAACTGGCCACTCCTTTTTAGTAAGTGAAGTCAACATGTCCCACGATAGACAAGCAGAACATGGATGTTCCATGAAGAACCTGTCAGGGAGCAGCAAGGGGAGAATACAAGGAACAAAAAGCTGGAAGCTGAGCACAATAATGATGCAGGCAGAGGCAATGGCTTACTATCGGATGAGGAGCCAGTCCCACCATACCCAAACAAGGTGAGCAGACAAGGTCCAGAGGTCCAGTCATAGTAACCAGGTTCACCCAACAGTCTAGATTCCCTTCACAGTGATGAGGAAGGTCCAAGGTTAAGCCAGGAAACAAAGTCTGAGTTAGGGTCAGCTCCAGTCAGAGCAACCAGAGTCAGACAAAGCACAGTGCCCACCATGCAACTGAATTTTTAGTGATAATGCAGGTCTGAGGTAAAACAACCTAAGAAATCATGGTCTGTGGGTCAAGGTTCAGACTAATGGGACAGGAAGCTTTCTTGCTGCTACAACCTAGTACAGGCAGTGAATGAGAAGAATGTCGCCTTAAAAGCCACTCCTGTGATGAGTCCACACTGAACCTTATTAACAGAGTTGTCACAGGGGAGATCTCTGCCGAGGCTTCCTAGCAGAGCTTTCTAAAACAGTTATCTTGAAGGCTGAACACCCACAGCATTACCTATGCTGGCTCTGAGCCTAGGCTTCCAAGCCCACGTGAGGGGAAGTTAGGGGGAAGATGTGCCAAGACCGGACAGCAGACAAGTAGCTGTAATTCTGCAGGATTTACAGTTTCCTAAAGATGCTCACCAAAACTCTGTTACTGTCCATGGGCCTCAACTATATAGTCACAACATAGTCAGAGTGTACCTTCTCACCCAGGGACTGAGAAACACTCCGAATTCCTAGGATTTATGCATAAACATACTGAAAAGGAGAAGGATGGCTTTCAAAGTGAGAAGTCCTCTTTGGTAGTTTCCCCATGCCCACACCCAGAACTACAGAGTGGAGGCAACAGTGAAATCACTTTGTGGCAACGATGAGCTAGGGAGGATAACTGCTCCCAGTAGCACTTGTTAAGTATCTAGTATGTCAGAATAGGGAAATAAATACCACTCTGCTGAAGTCTGTTGCATAAAGATTTTCTACTCTTCTGTTACTCATGAAGGACAGCTGGACTCACAAGACAAATTATTTTTTAACTGCTCCTGCTTCTTCTCTTACAGGGAGCTCTACATTTTATATAGTGAAGAGGAAAAACAGTCTTCCTGCTTTAAAATTTAAAGCATTTATTATTAATGCCAGTGGTCAAAGTAACCCAAGAGAAAAACAAAATTTTGATTTTGTTTCATAGTTAAAATTTTCAGTGACAGAGGGTTAAAAATCTCCCTGACCTCTTTATTTTTTTTAGTTACTGGGTATCATTGTTCAGGATTCTAAGAAAGGACATACTGTGCCGTCAGTTTCTTTAAAACTGTTAATTTGCTTTCTTTGTGCATCACCAAAAGAAAACCCAAAACACAGTACTTTGTTTATTTAAAATGTGAATGCAATGTTCTGCACCAGCTATGCTTCAGCAGCAACTCCAAGGCTACAGAGTCCAAAAGGTCAATATTGCTGCCCAGGAACTGATCCTTCTAACAACTCCTGCTCTCCCATGAGTTTCTTCCCCTAATCCCCACAAACATACAATACTACTCTGCTTAAAAACCTGGTAAGGCTTGCACTTATCTGAGTAAATTCAAAGCTCAAACATAACAGCATTGCATTTGCTCATTAGGCCCATATGCAGTTCTAGTGCCACCCACCCCCCAGTTCCAGCTGAAGAAAGACGCATGCATGGCCATATCCTTCCTTGTGAGACAGACACGGTCCAATATTAGAATCCAGCATTAGGATTTCTGGGTGTCTAAGAAGTGACAATGGCTTGGCTGGGGAGAAAAAACAGTTACAATTGTAAAAGAGGAAGATGATCACTCTGACTTGGTCTACCTTTCTAGCTATTTGCACCTTTGTTAGAACAGATATGACATATTCCAAATTCATAACACATAACCAATCTACTACTGCTACTGCGCATTAAGTATTACTACACATGACCTGTTTTTTTTAAACAGAACGGTTATTAAGTCACAGGAGGGTTTACAATTTGTTGAGTTCATCTACCTACAAGAGACAGCTGAGCATGACAGAAACAAAAAAATATGAAAATGAGAAACTGTTAAATATTAAAATGTTTTCTTTTTTAATTACTAATGTATAATAAAGGTTACAGTGCATATTCTTTAGCGTGCCGTATGACTACAGAGACTCCATCACAGCAAATCAATGAAGTATTGCCTTTGTATGGTTTTTGACTGTGTCCAAAGTATTCGCAGGCTCAGCCTACTTGAAAAAATTTGCACTAAATTTTTGCAAAGTATGGTAAAAACAAGACAACTTAAAATATTAATCTTGCAAAAGGATCCATAGATAAGCTTATAACGAAATGTATGAATAATGCTACTGTATTCAGTACAGATACCCACAGAAGAGCTAAATTATTTACACAATCAAGTTTTTGCAGGACTACGGTTTTAAGCTTCACAGAATAATAGAATGGTTTTGGTTGGAAGGGACCTCAAAGCTCATCTAGTTCCAATCCCCCTGCCACAGGAAGGGTCACCTTCCAATAGGCCAGGTTGCTCGAAGTCCCATCCAACCTGGCCTTGAACACTTACAAGGATGTGGCAGCCACAGCTTCCCTAGGCAACCTGTTCTGGCGTTTCATTGCCCTCACACTAAGGAATTTTTTTCACAATAAAGAACTCTAATCTACATCTACCCTCTTCCAGTTTAAAGCCATTCTCCCTTGTCCTATCCCTACATTCACTTGTAAATACATACTTTAAAATATTTACTTGGAAATTCATTGTTTACACTTTTGAAACAGCACTGGAATATTTCTGTACAGGTAAAAATGTGGGGAATTATTATGAAGAATCTTTTCTGAAAAACAAACAAGCTGCTCTGAAAATATAATTAGAAGGATTCTCACAAAATTCAAGAACCTAGCTGAGGTATTTAAGCTGGGGACCCAGACTGCAAGCATGAGTCTCAGGAAATAAATTCAGAAATTCTCAGCATTCATTTCTTTCAAAGTCTCGTTATGCGAGACAGGTCAGGCTCGTCCACAGTCATTTCAGACCTTTTTCCTTGAGACTTACAGCTACCTAGATCAATTAAAGCATCTCAGTCAAAACAAAAATAATAGGACAATCTGAAACAATAACTTAACTTTTAAACACCTACAGGTAATGTTTCCCAACATTTTCACAATTCTTACAGAAATGTTTTAGAAAAAGGCAACAACAACAAAAAAAATAACCTTGCTTTTACCAATTCAGAAAGTAATATTTTTCCATGAAGAATTACATATTTTACATATACTATTATTAAGAATACTTTGCTTCAAGCTGCCATCTGAATTAAAAAGAAATAAATGTATGATGCCTTTTAAATAGCAGATAAGAGTAAATAAGCACCCAAGAAATATCCAGAAGACATCAGAAGGGGAAAAAAAAAAAAATTAAGCTATATGATTTTCCTGAGGGAACAGTCTCAGCACAGCAGATTTTTTTTCTACTATTCATATGATTTCAAGAAAGCCAAGTTTGTCAGACCAATCATTATGACAGTCTTTGCTATTTAAGGCATACTATAACAGCAAATGCAGAAAATACTACAGACATTACGATTTGACTATATGGATCTTATACATTGAAAATACAGAAAAATGTAATATTGTATAGATTTAGAAATTATTTATAAGATTTCTACAAACCTCTGTGCCACTCAGTACACTTTGAACAGGATGAAGCAGGGCATCTATCACTGCATCTGTATATAAACATTCAGCAGCACATCCTGTCTGATCACAAAAAACTTGCAGAATCTCCATAACAAGACTTGCTGGAGAATAATTGTCTGGTGAACACAAGAAGTATTTATTTATATTTTAGCTTACACAGACATATCTGTATGGCTTATATACATGCTTCTGAATTACCATTTTGCTAAGTACTGATTTAACACAGAGAACAGAAAGAAAGGTACAGGGAAAAGGAAAAAGAAAAATCTTCACAAATAACAGACCCAAAATAAAAACTGCACAAGAAGTTACCAGGTGCCTCATTATCATTAGTAGATATGAAAAACCAAGCATTTACCTGTATGCCCTGCCAAAGCTGTCTTCGGGTAACTTGGAGAGTAATAAATAAGCTGAGTAAACAATACCAACAGATCAGTTATGGATACACGATCTATTAAAAAAAAAAAAAGAGGTACTCTGCAAATTAATGTGCAACTTTTAATTTCACAAATAAAATGGATTTTGTAAATATATGGTAAACAATTTCTTGCTATATTGAGAAAACAACATATGTACAATTGGTAAATGACATGCACGCCCCTGGGATTCTACCAAAGTATTTCATGATCAGTTTAGAAGCCTTCATCTTGCTCCCAATTTAGCCAATTGTAATTTTACCAAGTCTTTCATAAAAAAATAAAAAATAAAAAAATGGCAGCAAACATTTGAGAATACTGAATATACACAGCTGTAGGACAAAGCGCTACCTTGCAACTGCATTAAGCGAAGCAACTGGAAAAGAGACAAGCTGTCAGACAACTCTTCCTCAGGTCAGAAACAAAAATGTGTAGCTAAATGTAGGCTGGGAACTATTGCTCCAAGTTTAATGTAATTATGCTAATAAATCAGACAATTTGTGAGGAAATCATTGCTATCTACGAGGCTGAGAAGGACACTTAAGAAGACTGAGATTGTTACTTTTGTAGGGGAAAGGGAAAAAAAAACAAACATCACCAATGGATCACTGCTTGAATAGTCTTGTACAGGGAAATGACAAAAGCCTTCTATTAGATGTTTCTTCCTCACAACTGCTCTGTTGGATCTGTTAAGTCCTGATCCTCAAACCGGAAGGAAAAAATACCTTCAAACGCCTCAGAATTAGTATACAGTAGTGTTTTGAATTCTACACTGAATTAATAGAGATATTAATGTAATGGAACACTACAATCCTCAAACACTTGTATTTGCCAACCCTGCACAATGCAAATTTCGCAACAGCTTTTCCATCTCTTACCTTCTGTCCTCATTAACTCATCTGTTCCACAGGTACCACCTTTTCCTCTACCATTGTTTTTATTAATACATTAAGCTCAGAGCAATCCTTTTTAATGCACAATTAGCTTGAAAGACTGGTTTTCACACCTGAAAAACAGTTCTGGTCCCTGGATATGTCTCTCTTCCAATCAATCATATTGATAGTTCAACAGAAGTTATTATTCATACCTAGAAAGACTGAATCCCATACGAATCCAACTCCTTCAACATGAAATTAACACATTAAACATAAGGACAAAAAGCAATCTATTCAACCACATCCATCAAAGAAACTGTGCTGATGCTCAAAGTTACCCATACCATCTTTTAAGAAAGGTTTCCAGGCACAGAATTACTGAACAGAGTACTGTCCTATAAGGTCCACAATGTTGCAGTAGAAGCCTATCAAGTATGGATAAAGTGTTTCCCAACAGCTCCCATTTTCCTCAGCCCTCCTCTTACCTTTTTTATTTTTCAGCTGTACTGGAAAGAGATTTTGGCCTTGCTTATATATCAACAATCTTCCTAAAAGGCACAGTGAATGAACAAAATAGACATACTGCAATTCTTGTCCAGTGTAAGAAAAGTTTTTCTCATCACCTTTAGCAATAAAAAAAAAAAAAATTAGAACTTGATTCTTTTAGTTTACTTCACTAGTTTACTTCACAATACCTAACTATTACCTGCAACATAATATGGATCATTTTGTATATAAAGACAGACAGCTTAAGTAACTGCTGTTACTTAATCACTGCTATTAGTTCTCTCTCAAAAGACACACATACAATATTTTGGGAAGTAAAAGAACAGATAAAACGTCTTCCTCTTGAGGTAGCATACTCAAAGACCTAGAGAATGTGGATGTATGTGCAAAGATACTCACTATAATACTGATGGGAGAAGTCACTCACACTGGAATTTTTATTAACTCGTGCCTTGCAAGATTCAAAATAATCAAGACATTGCTGGACAGCTGCATTAATCTGTGAAGAAAAGCACAAAATAATAAAATACCTGATATTTTACAACATCATTCTCTCTTGTATCCAAGTACTGTCCTTTAACACAAGAACCTGAACAGCCACTTCACAGCAAATACCTCATGTTTCAGTGCTTTGGATGGGTTAACCAACAGGAGGCAAAATTTTACATTGGTCTTACTGACACAAATGACAGTTCCATCCCACTGAAGAGAACCGCCCATACAGAATATGTGACAGGATTAACACCTCCATTACTAAAGACGTTTTCTCAGTTTATCTTTGAATCCTTAATGCTTTGTATCACAACTTTAAGAACACAATGGTGTTTTTTTAGTTTACGTCCATCAAAAAACCCAAATTCAGAATAGAGGTTTCATGATGTTTTTTCATCCACCATTGCTGTTTTATACAGGAATTAAGAAATAATAATCCTAATTAAACACCTGCTATAAAACATCCAAATTTCCTCTTACTCAGAGCTGGTCACATACCCTTCTTTGCATTTAACAGTAAGTAATTTAAGCAAAAAGAATTTAAAAATAAATTTTGAAAATCCAAAAGGCTTATCTAGCTAAACAACATGGAATAGCTCTGACAAAACAGAAAAAAGAAAAACACATATTCAAACCACAATGTGCAGAGCAGGAAGTTCCAGATAAAGTTACAGATAAATTTACCTTGGGAAATACTTACCAAAGATTTGTATTTCTTTTCCAAAAGCCTAAGTACCACTGCTCTGCTATAATACGCATGCTAAAATGACAAAGACAACCTGATGTCAACTTCAAACATGCTTTATTTTTTAATTAAAAAGTAAAATTATCTCTAATTCTATTCTATTAGGAATCCCATGCACAGTACATATTCAATGTATTGAACTCCAGATTGTGTAAACCAAATTATACTCAACTGAGTCTTTTGTTTGCAGTATATTTAGGATGACAAAAAAAAACATCATTAAAATAATATGTAGCAGAACACACAGTAAGCAATAACCACATTGAAATGTTAGGTTACATGCTTTGGCATAGCCATGTAACTCCTAAACTATACTATAAACTATTTTAAACATGGTAGGTTGGAAAAAGCTCAAATGTCCTCTGGAGTTTAGCAAGTTGTGTGGGGTGTATGATATATGTAACTGTAGTTTCATACTCATCATTTCTTCCAGAAAAATACTTGTATCTTTTGATGGCTGTCAGTCAGTCATGACAAAAGGGACTGAAGTCACTAAGTGCAGTAAATTCTCAGAAATCTTATGAAAACTATTGACTGAATAGAAACAGAAGGAGACAGTAGCATTAAAGGGCAAAGGCTATAAATGCCTGAAAAAAAAAAAAAAACAGACTTCCTTAATTACAGTGCTCATTATAGGTTGTTATCAGGACACAATGGATCTGTGATAGCAACAGTCATAAATCAAACTTTTCAAAATACATGTCGGACATGAACAAGTCATGGATTGTTGGGTTGGAGATTTTTTGCTTACCGTCCACTTTTTAAACCATACTGCTTTGATATCTAGCAAGGCCAAGAAGTAGACTGGACTCAAAAAATCTGGAGAGGCAGGATGAGTAGGCTCATGGATTACTGACAAAAGTGAGAAGGTAGTATCTACTACTTCTTCCATGTACCTTATGACACAAATAGAAAAAAAATAGCAGAAATCAAAAATTACATAAATCCTTCTACCAGTAATACCCAGGGAAAAAAAAAATCTTGTAAAACCTTGCTGTTCAGATAAATCATAAATATCAACATCATCTTTAACTTGATCTTGTAAGAATATTCATTCTCTGTATTATCATGAATAAAACTAATATTAACATACTCATGCATTCTCCTAAATTATTTCATGTTTTGTAAGTACCAACTACTACACTTGTCACTTCTTAAAACATCCAAATTATTTTTGTTAAAAAACACCTGGAACATTTCAAAAGCTAAATATGCAGCTTAATATGACCCATGACTACTCCTATATAACTTCACTATTACACCACTGACCAGTCATTATGTATCTTGTAATTAACCCTTTACTAAGCAATTACATGCATCTAATTATATGTCAGAAGTCATTAAATTCAGAAACAGTGACAGATTTTTGCAGGTAACATACTTTTCTGGATGCCGAATCCAGGAAGACGGAGCTTCCTTTTGGTACTCATTTAAAAGGCGGACCTGAAACATAATTATTAAAATTTAAAAAGAAATAATGCATGAAGTTTTAGTAATGATAAAAAAAGGTACAGAGAATTTATTTATACCTTTCTAAGTAAACGATCTATATCTGGGTTAGATACATCCAGACCAGCTGAAATACGGAGAGAATATTCTCCAGAAAGAAAATAGAACTCCAAGTGTTTTGCTAAAAAACAAGAGAAAAAAAAAAAAAAAAAACCTCCATGAAACTAGTAGTGATACAGACTATACTGCACATGAATCATGAAGTCTTAAATATAATTAAATGTACATACCTAAGCTTGTATACACATCTCTTGTCATATTAAATGGAGAAGAAGAAAAGGCTTTTGCATAGAACCTAAGAATTTTCTCCTAAGGGAGAAAAAGCAAGCAATGTATTAAACAGTCATGTAACTGTATATTATTATTGCACAATAATCAATATGTAGTGGCATTATTCTTAACATATATAGCTCTGAGATCCACAGATGTTAAGCATAGTTCATACAAATACACAGGTTCGGACAACAGAAACCTCCAGTCTAAAGGAAATTTTATTTGAATACTTTAACTGACAGCACCAAAGTCTCACTACAATACAAATAACTAGATCAGGGTATTCTGCTGTACTTTTCCATTAGCATTAATGTTTTTGTGTTATTAAATATACCAGTGACTTGTAACTAGCACTGTTTTAAAAGAGACTGTATACTTTCTACGATGACAGAGAAGTACATGACAGCAGCTGGGGCAACTTTCCTATTAATTTGGTAATCACTTTAAAATTCAAAGAAATTTAAAAAAAAACACTTAATTGGCATAATAAATAATCTAAAAGCAGTTTAAGTAGGTGCTATGTTTTTTCCTCATCAGGGCCTGTGCAATATTACCACCTATCATTTTCACCATGGAGCACATACCTGACTTAAATAGGAAATATTAACATGGCATGTTTTACAGAAGAATTTTGTCAACTTTTATTTTTACATGTCTGCTAAAAGATATTCAAACCTCTTCATTCCCATTAAAAGATTCACAAGTATTCCAGTCTCTAAATATTCTGAAATTTGAAATATTGAAATCCTGTTGTAATCCTTTAAATTAAGACCTACCGATATCATACAGTTCTTTTACTTCAAAAAGAGTTTGTGACACATAAATAACAAAATGTCTTCGGACACTGCTGGACTACTCATAACATATATTTAACTTCTGAGACCTCTTCAGTACTCTCTACTATGGCTACACGTCTGATAACTAAATACAGAACATTAGCTTACACTGAATGCAGCATCAGGATCTGACAGACACATCGTCAGATGCTTACGCAGATTTGGCCAAGTCTCAGAGTTCAGTATATCAGAAGGAGGGGCAAAGCACAGTGTCTGCAATGCTTCTTGGCGAACCTGATGTGGTCAGAAAGATAAACACCACAAATCCATTCACAGCAACCTCTCAAATATTTAATTTACAATATAATTTGGAGGAAGGAAGGAACAGGACCCAGCTGTACAACAGATAAGGAATTCCAGAATAGTTACCTTCTGCTACATTTTTATAGCAATTTAGGCAAAACACTGTATCACTGAGATAAGGTTTAAAAAAAAAAAAAAAAAAAAAGCACATATTTGAAGAAGTAACAAAACTATTTCATGTAAGTTTTCAATGCTGGGTGCAAAGATTATGTTCTACTTTCTGCTTGTACTCAGATACATTTTTATCAGGGTATATAGGAACTATCACCAAATAACACAAATGTGCCCAGCAGCTCTCCAAAACATCAATACATTGGAAACAGAGTTATTAGACACTGTTTTACTGACGAATTTCATCAGCATTATAATCTAAATAATTTCAAATAACTTTTTTTTCTGTTTGTAGACAACTGTAATCTCTAGCAATTCATTTCATATTACTGAAACAAACTGGAAATTTTAACAATATTTAATAGTATCAGTCTTTCTACATGATTTTCTAACAAAACTTGATCACAATGTTTATACCAATCCCAACCTACCATGCATTTTTCAACTGGCAGACAATCCCAAATGTTATTGAGACAGCATTCTCAAAATGATGCTTCTAAAAGCTTCAAAAATATCAGCAGCTGGTACCGATTGACAGTTAGAGACCCAAATTAGTACTGCCACTGACAGGAAAGCAAACCTAACTTGGACTTTATATATTCCCTCTGGCAGTAGCTTGTTAGCAAATCAGCAGGAGGTAACACAAAGGACAACATGAAAGTTACCAAGGACAAGGGACACATATACAGGAAAATAAGCTTCAATAACTTTATCTCAGACAGAACAACCTTTTCCAAACTATAAATGCCCATCTATAGGCACATAAACTCCCAACAAAACAAAACAAAACAGATACTTGCTACAACACTAGTTTTTGAAGCACATGGTTATGAACAATGAAATACTGCACTGCAGAGCAGTTGCTGCTGCACTGAAGCCAAGAGATACAAACCAACAAAGACAAGATTCCACTTCGGTACATATAAACTCTTATGTACATAGTCTGTTTTCCAATATGCCATAAATATTCATCATTAACATTTTATTTCTGCTTTTAAACTTACTTCCGTAGGCTGAATAGGGTCAAGCCTTTCTACAAGCAGCTGCAATTGCTCTTGACTCAAGAACGTATAACTCTGTAATATATTATACAATGATCATTAGTATATTTCATTAAATTGAACAGCAGAAAATTAAAATCATCCCTCTTTCTGATATCTAATTTACTTTTAATAATTGAACTTCAACATTTATATTAATTTAACATTAAAATCAACATTCTAAATGTCTTCTGCCATTTGTCCAAAGTTAAATTTACAGCAACAGAATTACTGTTACATAGTTTACTTTGCTTTAAAGTTTCCTCTATCTTCATAAAATCCCTTGTAATAATTCTTTCAGTAAGCAATATATCTTAGCGCAGTACTCTGAAAATAAATTGCAGAAGTAAAATCACAAAAATTTAGATGACGTATTGCTTTTACCATTATTTTATCTTTTTATCTGCAGTACTTGCATCTGTACTTTAGAGCATATGGCCATCATATTAATCTCATCTAGCATATGCTATCTAAAGGTTAGATAGCTAGCATACGCTTAGTATTTCAGTGTGAGAGAAAGGTAATTAATCAGTCTTGGGATATATACAGCTGCTTTCAGTCTCCACCAACAAACTGAACAATTTTGCAGTATCATGCTTATTTCGTAAGAGAGAAAACACATTGTACTTGGTTGAGTGAGGAGTCACTGTCGGAACAGTTGTCTGTGTAATAGCCACTCCGACGTTCTTTCTTTGTTTTATTATCCAGCTCCTTATTATGCATCCGATCTTCTTCAAACTTGTTAATCAAAGATTCTACCACAACCATCATGACATTCTTCAAGGCATGCATCATTTCTCTGTATCTTCAAAGTAAAAATTATTTTAATATTAAAGAGCATAAGAACCCCCAATTAAAAAAAAAAACCTCTAAATCATGAGTAACTGAATATGCCATAATGTTACTTAGACCCAAACTCAGTGAATTTACAGAAATGAATGAAAACCAAATGCAAATCCAAAATGAGCAACAAAAGATACACGTACCTTAAATGTTTAAGATTACTATATTTTTGAGGTTTTACATATTTCCTAGAAATAACAGCTGTATATACTAAAATCCATCTCATAAGCACTACAGACCACTGCTTTAAAGAATCACAGCAATTATTTGCCTATGCAAATTCGAAATACAAAGCATGAAAATTCAGTAAGATTGCTACCAGCCTCTGTATTCCAAGGAATAGTTATTTTAATATCCATGGGAATGTGAATAAAGTTGGTAGGGAAGAGATGACTGAGAAAAAAAATTTAACTGGTACTCACAGAGCTTTTTTTTTCCCATTTACGGCTTCTTTACTAAATACAGTGTTCAAAGGCAACTAATCTGGACTATAGACCCCTGTGGTAATATGTTGTTTTGCACATCTACTTACTTCTGGCCATCTGACAGCCTGAGTCAAAAAATCTTGGATGATTATAGACAGTTGGTCTGCATACCAGTTCTTTGGTATGTTCATTACATGGACAGCACTGAAGAAGCATCTTTGGTTCATAATAAATTCAACAGGTTTAGGTCATAGCTCATAATCTCAATTCCAGAGTGAGATGAAGCAAGACAAATTACAGTGTAGGGTGGGAATATCTGAACTGCTTAGCACTGGATTTTGAAAGCAAAGAATCGCTTTTGTCACCCACTGCTTCAGAATTTATTTTTTCAAAACAAGTTCTTGCAAAGAAAATGGAAGAAAAAGGCCGAGAAGAAACAAAAAAGTGAATTACATGTATATACTCACTCTTTTGATTCACGGGTCTTCTTAGTAACATGTTGGACAAGCGTGTCATAGCCAGATACTTCACCCTGACTTTGAGCAGAAATACATTTTTCTGTTTCTTCTTCAATCAGAGATCCCACAGTACTATTTATACATTTCCTAAGGTATTTCACAAACTCATAGCTGCAACAAATATACAATAATAAAATGTAACAGATTTCCTTAAACTCACGATCAAACATTTTCAACATTACATGTGCTATCTTCCATCCCAGCAGACTTGTTACTTTAAGGTGAGGTTTTGTGACTTTATCAGTGTAAAAAAAAAAAAAAACACAATAGAGTTTGATTTTCTTCAATATGGTCATTATCAGAAACAACCATACAATGGTTTGGGTTGGAAGGGACCTTAAAGAACATCTATTTCCAACCTCCCTGCCATGATCCAATAGATCAGGTTTCCCAAAGCCCCATCCAACCTGGCCTTGAACACTGCAGGGATGGGGCAGCCACAGCTTCTCTGGGCTACCTCTTCCAGTGTCTCACCACCTTCACAGAAGAATATCCCCCTAATAATGCAATTTAAATCTACAATATGAAATAGTTCCTAATTTCCTTTTGCACTTCTTTTAAATGAAAAAGTCTACTCAGACAAAAGGTTAAGGTTTTGTAGACAAAAATCATAGAATATCAAAAAATCCCAAATTTAAAATTCCACAAGAATCTTACTTGGGGCATCCTGAATATAACACTGCCTTACGGTATATCCTTCTGGTATTACTATTTATGCCATTGCATATGAAAGGTAACACAGAAAACACAATTTACAAATTCTAGCATACAAGCACGCTAGAAGGTTTTCTAAAAGGTTTATGAAAGTCAGTATGTCCTGACAATATACAGAAGATCGTACTCAAACTAACTGTCTGTGATTACATGTATGTCTCAAACATAAAGAAATTGGCACTTAAGGCTCTTACTAGATAATAACAGAAACTAGTTTAAACAAAAGGATAAGCATTCAGGGGTTTCAAAAGAGAGACTATCACTGGGTTCCCTGTATTAGCTACAGAAATTGCTAAAAAATATTGCTCATAATGTGTAAACTTTTTTTTTGTTAGTCTTTCAATTTGTTCAAAGGACAAGACAAACACACACAAAAAAGTAAACATACATAAACAGTAGATGAATCATTGTATTTTCTATGCATCATTGCATTTTCATTACATCAAACGCAGATGTGCAGCTACTTTGTGTTAATTTGGCTAAACACAGAATGAGAAAAATTCAAATAAAAAGTTCACCATGTAGGTACAAAGTCCAAAGCTGTAAAATGCAAATATAAGTAAAAACAACTGTTAAAACAGGCAGCAGCTTTTGCCTGTCTTGTGTGAATATACATAAACAGACTACATTCAAGATATATATAAAAAATAAGCATCAAATATTGTCTCGTATCAAGATACATAACTTTCTTACTGCATTACCTACCTCAAGTTCCATCAGGTATAACAGTTCCATCTCCCCCTTATTTCCATTCCTACATCACTTTTTATTCTCAATGAAAGTAACAGAAATACACCTCAAGAAAGATGCAAACGTTTCATTTCATTTATCTTTGAGGCTGTCTTTTTACTTCTGCAATAATGAAACTGCACATGACTCTCCACTGAACAAAAGCTTTCATAAAACTTTCTCCTATTTGTTTTATCACAGTAACATTTTCAGGGCATACATTTTTTGCAGTGACTGCTTCACCCTGAAATACACAGCAATCACATCACTATTCATTCCCCTAAGTTTGTGTCTCGATGTTGTAGCCTTGATCTTCTGCATCATTCTTCCACCTTAAAAATGTTTCATAACAAATAAGTGTTTCAGCAATTACAGAACTAATTCTTCACATGTGGAATCAAATAGGGTTTACAAAGGAAGCACCAGGGAAACAGGAGGAGAAAGAAAACAAAAAAAAAACCCAAACAACAAACCCAAAACTAGTTGTAGGACTTTTAATTTAATGAAAAAATACAACAGAATACATGCTACTTATATAGTTTAAAATCCTGATTTCCATCGCTGCACATAAATTTTTAATTTTATTCAACTTTCCTTTTTATTAGCTTTCTGAAGATCTCATGCTTCCCTCTTTTCTACATCATAGTGGGAACAAGGGATAAAGGCAGGTCTCAGAATCTGATTAAATTTCTGAGGCAAAATAACCATGAAGCAAAGAGAGTGCTCATCAAAATATTGCTCTGAACTAGCAAACTGGACGATCCTAAAGCACACACTACTGATAAAGACATTTGCAGTGTAGATGGATGGGCTAAGGGTCAAAGAGAAAGTTTCTTAATGGTCTTACTAATAAAGCACCACATGATCTCTTTGACCTTCCACAAACACCAGCCTATACTGCCATGGGTCATGAACAAGACTAGAATAACTCCAGAAAAATATTCCAGCAGCAGAGAGTAATACTCACATTCTGCATGTAAAGCATCACTCGGTTTTCCATTAAATAAAAGTCAAAAGCTTTTCTTATAAAAACAAAGAATCCTTAGGATGACCCAAGTTTTTAACATACCAGAAAGATTAATGGATGCCATGGTTTCACTGTTCTGAAGTGGAAAGCTGTATACACACTGTTTCCATCAGCTGTGGGCTTTACTTCCTCATTCTGGCTATTCTCAGAGGAAGAAACATTGACAGAAGTAATTTCACCTTTTTTTTGTTGTTGTTCATACTTTTTTACTGCATATATCCTCCTTTAAATTGCTGAGGTTTCATTTTTTTTCCTTCCAAATTACATGTAATTTTCAACTTGATGTGTTTAATTAACCTTTTTTACTCTGATGCTTGTCACCTAGTAAGACTGCCAACAAAGTGGCAGCTGATACAATTCGTAATACAAATTAAAATTGAGCTAAAATATATTTTAAAACATTTAGCATCTTCAGAAGATACAATGCCACAAATGTTTTAAAATTATAGTGAACATTTTAGATAAATAAGCTCTATTTCATTTATTTTCACCTAACTTCTATCACTGACAAAGTAATGGTAAAAACTAGATAAATTTAAGAGAACACAGATTGTGCCACTTTTGGGGAAAAAAAAACAACAAACAAAAAAAACAAACCCACAACAAACAAAACTGGTAGGGAATCAGCTTTCTCAGGAATCAGTTCACAAAATTCTGGTCTTCACTAAAATGTCTCCAAAGTCATTCCAGCTTGATAGTCTCTTGACTTATCATAAATGCATCCTAAAAATCTCCCATGTGTAAAAAAGTAAACAAGTTAGAATACCATGGAAAGGGAAGAGGAGTGTGGGCTCCAAAAATCTAGATTGCATGTAAGTGAGGTCACACTGTCATGTCTGATTTAACATGAGTGTGACAGGGACACATTTCTGCTTTATTCAAAACATAAATTAAAGAACAACTACCTGTAAGATATAGAAGGATTTGGTAATATAAGCCAGACAGATCAAATGTGGAAATAGCCTACTGAAAATTTTACCTTATTTTGGGAGGGGAAAAAAAAAATTAAAAAAAAATTGTCTAGCAGATGTCAAAAATACTGCCTGACAGCCTTAAGTGAGATTTCTCCTTCCTTCTCTTCACGTGTGCATTTAGTACATTACATGTCGACATGCAGAATGGGCTAGAGTAAGGCAGTTTTGCAAGTTCCTCTCACAAACAGCTGATCAGTTACTATTACATTAGAAATATACTACCAAGAGTGAAAAAGAGAAAAAAAAAAACACCACAAAAAAGAAATCTGACAAAATTAATTCATTCTTTACTTTAGCATCTTTTGACAGCTGGCTTGTGACAGGAATGCCTATATATAAAAATACATACACATTCACACTGCAATATAAATTGTAAGCATTTCCCAGGAATAATATAATTCAACACATTTCACATCCCTTCAAAATATTAAAAACAGCAAAAATAGTTTTACTTGTGAAAATTCTCATCTGTTTCCTCCAAGTGCAAGAGGATCTCTTCTGCACGCTCTACTGATGGGGCTCCAGTGATTTTTTCCTTCACACTCTGCAGCAACTGTCTAAGCATAGACTGTAACTGAGCTTCATCTTCACTTGTAAAGCGAGACATCTGTATAAAGCAAACATAGTAACAAGCTTTCAGAGCTCCCTCCCCTCAAGATTCTAAGAAAAGCATAAATCCTTAAATTGCCACTTTTTTCCTGTTATAAATAACAAAAAATATTCTATCAAAAGACACAATTACAGACAGAAAATATTTGATAAAAGCTTATCTTCAGACTAACTGGAAACAAAATAACCAAATCAGTTTTCATAAAGCTATCTTAGTACAACATTCTTAAATGAGATACTGCATTAAGAAAAAACTGATTATTCCTTTTTGTAGTTGTTTAAGGACCTATCAAATAGGCACAAGATTACACCATAATTTAAAAAAACAAAAAACAAAAAACGATTTTTACAGATGTAATGATGATGAGAAACCTCTACATGTCTCTCAGCTGCTTCTCATCTACTGTTACTACCCAGTTCTGACTTTTGGATCCTTCTCCTCAGAGCTGCAGCCCATCACTGAAGGTGCTGGCAGCTTTTGCAAGGACCAGGTGGAATAATGAGAACAGTTTAATTTCCCTGCAGTAATCAATTAAAATGACCCGGCAAGAGTCCTGTCAATTTAACCCTACAGCTACTGGGAAAACCTGGGAGAAGCAGCAGCAGCAGTGAGAAACTAGAGACATCTGCCAAGTTCAGAAGACTGTCCATCAGCTTAATTTTCAAAGGTTGAAAAAAAAAAAAAAACAAACCCCACCACCCAAACATCCACTTCTGTCATGGATTAATTAACCTAAATTTGTTGCTTAAACTTCTTTATATGCCAAAGAATACTTTCAACCCCCAGGGGCAGTTCCAGCTTATATATTTCTAGTCTATTTGAGGAAGACTAATTTAGAGACTTTTATTTTAAAAAGTCAATCAGACTCTCTCTGAATAAACAACATGAACACTTGAAAGAAACAATATAATAAATCACTTCTTCAGATTTAAACACTATTAACTAACAAAACAATCAAGGCCATGTAACACCAGCTGGAAAATTACCCCTTTATGAAAGCTAACTTCTCTGTGAGAAGTAGCACAGTTGCTGAACATTTTACTTTGACCAAACAGAGTTCAGCATTAACTCAATCATCTTACCAGAAACTGCAATAAAATAAATTAAAAAAAAAAAAACCCACACATAAATCCCGTGTAACAATCTTAACTCCTTGATTTACAGCCCTCTTTCTTTTAGAGTCTCAAGATATTTAATCAAAGTCAATGCATTTTTAGGTCTATATAAACCAGTCTCATAAGCCTTCTATTTTGACCTTAGCACTGGGTAATATCCTAATCCCCTGCAAAAACTTCACTTAGTATTTTGGTATAACTAGGCATTTTTAAAAGCATAAAGTATCTGGATGCTAGCTGGCAACCAGTGCAAACACCCACTTAAATTGTTCATAAAGACAAATAACAAGAATACTGCCGTTTCACCTCCAGTTTGTTTTGAAAAGACTTATCCAACTTCTGTAATCATCAACACAGATATTGATCTTAAAATTAATTTGTATAGGTTTGTGACCTGTTGAGTTCAGGTTTTTATAGCCGTTTTTTCTCTGCAGACGTATCCCCCATTCTGTTTCCAGGCAAAAGTCAAGTTATTGTTTTCTCCCTAAAAAACTTTGCCCCAAGCCCAGTTTGTGCTGTCTTTCCAAGTTCAAATTCATTTTCCCAGCACTGTCCCACACCTGAAAATCCTGCCCCAAAACCCATGGGATGATTCAGAAGCAGCAGGTTGTGGGCAACGTTTATCTTTGCACGAGCTTTTGCTTGAACAGGACTTTGAACAAAAGAAAGTGGTAATTTTAGCAACAAACATACGGTAGCAGTTAATAGACATAAAAGTAGTGTGAGAATTCCCACCCCCTCTTGATTTTTATCATCATTCAACTGCGCATCAGTTTTTGGCAGCAACCAGATTTCTAACAACTCACGTACGAGAGCAGCTTGTCTTTTAAAGTATTAGGAGAAGCTAAGCCTGACCAGGTCCTTCTCTCAACGCTACCTCTAAAAGCACAGAGGAGGTACGCCACGACATCTTGAACGCGCTCAGCCCCAAGCGCCGGATGAGAACCGCGGCTGCTTGCCAAGAGCTCTCCGAGGGGCGCTCCGCCCGGCCCGGTTCGATCCGGCCCCAGGGCCCCGCAGGACCAGTTCCGCCCAGCCCCAGGCTCCGGGGGCCCAACTGGGCCTCGCGGCTTGCGGAAAGCAGCGTCACCGTGCACGACCCAGCCGTCTCTCTGCCTCTGCCCCTGCCCCTGCCCCTGCCCCATCCCGAGCGCCCGGGCCGGAGGGAATCACCTTGTGACAGCGGCTTCCCTCCCCGTCCCGGCGGCCGTGCGCCTCCCGGGGCGGCGGCCCTTAGCAACCAGCGGCGCCTGCTGCTGACTCTCGCAGGGCCCTTAGCAACATCGCGAGAGTCCGGAGGGACGCGGGAAGGCTGGGCCATTGCAGGTCACCGCTAGTTCCACTCCCGCCTGCGGGGCAGAGTCGCGCCGCCGTCCTAGCTCAACGCGAGGCTGAGGTGTCGGCCCTCGCTGGCTCCAAACCTCGCCTGTACTCTCGGTCGCCGCAGGGGCGGGAAGAGTGGTAGCCCCAGAGGTCCTGCGGCAACCGTGTGGAGCATGAAGCTTCTTCGTTTGCTGTGCACCGGCCGTTTGGCTTTCTCGGACCTTCATAGCGTGCCTTGGTGGTTTGTGTTTGCCAAATAATGCAAAACGAAGATGCCGAGGTATAGCACTAACCTGGGAAAGGTTGATCTGCGGTTTGCCCTCTTAGCACTGTGATGGCATATTCTGATGACAAAATTACTAAATTCTTATCAGTTATTTTAAGTGGATGAATTGTAATTATTTTTTTTAAAGAAAAAAAAAAAAAACAGACCAACATATATTTGGGAGTCTGTCCAATTAAAAAAAAAAAGTTTAAGAAATGGTCTAATTATGGAATTCACATGCCATTCACATGCCCCTCCCACATGCGGGAGGGGATTGAGGGGATTGAGTAACCTTCATGCATGTTGTCAAGTGGAGAGTTATTTTAAGGGTGATTACAAAGAAGACAGCTCACCTTTTTACAAGGAGGCACATGGAAAAGATGAGTAATGGGCACAGGTTACTCCTGGGGAGATACTGACTGGACAAAAGGAAGATTTTTCACAATGAGATCAATCAGCCATTGGAAGTGCTGTCCATCAACAGTAGACACTTAAGATTTAGGTGGACAGGATGATGGGACATCTAGTCTAGGTCATGCTTTGCCTAGAAAGGTCAGACCAGGTGATCCTTGAGGTTCCTTCCTACCTGGTAGTCTACAATTGTATGATTTACATCGTGAAGTACCCTGCACCCAGGTAATGACAAGGGAAAACCCATGGCGTAGATAACTGGAACATTGATCGATAATGATCCCCACCCACCCAGCAAAACTCTAAACATTCAGCTGCAGATAATTTGGCTTTCCCTGTCTTCAGACTGGAATGTCAGGGCTCGCCTCTGCCCAGCCCTGGTGGCCCGCAGCTGCCTGTGTGGCACAGGTTTTCCAGAGAAGTCAAAGGAAAACACTCATGCTGTTTCTTCCAGTTTACATCAGCAGAGGAGCAGATTGTCTCAATAGATTGAAGCATGAATGGCAAGGTATTTTCCAGTGCTCTTCAACTCTCCATCCCCTGCTGAAATGAAGGACATATTACAAAAACAACAAATAATATTTTAACTATTTGACAAATAAATGTGTAACACAAAACAGCAAAAGCATTTTTATTTGAAATCATTTCCAATTAGCTTAGCTATAGCAAGCCAGGAATGAGTTCCAGTAAACACCGGTAATGATGTTTGACAGTGCTTCAATGTAATGTGACACACCTATTTTTTCCTTTACTCCTTTTATTTTCTAATGATTTTGATAATGTCAGTAATGCTAATCTTTCATGAGGACATGTTCCTTTAAGTGTATCTGTAGCCCATTCAGTTAATAGAGCTCTATCTAAGTGAGACGATCCAGCCTCTCACAGAACTGCTAGGACACTGGGGTCAGGCATGTAAAATGCAGTATTTCTATTGGAAAATGATGATTCAAAAACTGAAACATAAACCTGGTAGCTCCTCAGAAACAAGATTTTGATCAGTTGGAATAGAGTCTCTGGGGTACCTTTAATGATGTTGCCTCCAGCACTTTGAAGTGGTCGGTGCCCTCGGGTTCCTGCAAAACAAAAACTGGAATAATTATCTGCTGGCTGCTGCATTCACCAGAGCCCTGTTAGCTCAGCTGTGTACTCTCCATGTCTTCTAAGTGCGCTGTTCAGAATGGGCTACAAGTGACAGCAGGTTATTCTTCATCCATGCCAGGCTCTTATTTCACAGGCAGCAGAGCACCTTACTCCTTATCTGTCCCCATACCAGATGAGAAGTGTTGCGGTCCAACACTTCTAATTGCTCTGTTGCTTCACAAGCACTGATTCAGGTGACAGTGCCTCAATTCATGACTGGTATGGAATAAAGGAACTCAATATACATAACATTCAGCATTCCGAGTCCTTACTGAAAGAGCCTCCATTTCAGCATGCCATTCTTATCTTATAAAGCACCTTATAAGACAAATTTCAGTTGTAGTGGTATCACAGAAAGAAGTTCTCATGGTACCTATAGTGATTCCAAAATACTTTCATTTCTTTCTGTTCTCTCCCACTTTCTGGATCTCCTCCAGCTTCTCTTGCTATATGTTTTGCAGCAGTTGGAACCCAGCGCCCTTTCTCCTGAGCCGAACTGGCAGATCTCAGATGCCATTTGGCATGGTCGTGAGTGTGCATCCAGGCAAATACCTTCTGAGGTTGATATTCCAGAGTGAGCAACACTATCCTGTATGTTTACATGGATGCATGTCAGTCACACGAGAGAGATGTTGCAATCACTGTGAAATTACTCATGCCAGTTTCATGCTGCTCAGATTCCACAGTCTCGTAGACCAAGGCATCCTTCTCATTGGCAACAGAAATAGTCCAGTTGTTCTCTCCTGGTTGTACAACCAGGAAGACCCCTGACTTATGTAATTTTAGAAACAGAGGAAACAGCAGGTGCACCAGTTCTTGGAGTGTGTAGCACATAGGATAAACAAAGTTTCAAACTGTGAAACATTATAGAGATGTGAGTCAGGTATTATAGAGGAGTTTCATTTCCATACCTTATGACTCATATAAGATTCTCTCTCCATACCTTGAACATGTACTAAAATTTGAATTACTAATTTACCCTAAGTTTCTGTAAATTTAAAATGTACCTGTAGTTTCTCCAATGTGGCAGTTCAGGACGGGGGAAAGTGGACAACAAAATCTTCTTTACAGCTAACTGTAGTAGTGGGAACAGCCAGTCTTAATGCTGATGTCCTTACACCAGGGACAGAATTTCTCTCATCATTCTCTTTTCTTGCATTGTAACTGTCCAAAAGACCACTCTTTTATGGATGGCACACAAAGGTCTGGAGAGATTTTGATTTTATGTAGTTTATGCACAGCTATTAGTGTCTCCAAGAATGTTTAACTAAGACTTTCAGCAGCTAAGTAGGTAGAGACTTCCTACGTTTTTTGTTGTTTTTTTTTTTTTAAGCAAAAACTAAAGAGCTTTTTTTGGGGGGTGTTTTTTGGTTTGGTGTTTTTTGTTTTTGTTTTTTTTTTTAATTAAAGGGATTATTTTTTTGGTATCTGATAGAATAACTTACCATAACCGATTTGTATTGAAATCCCATGTCATGCTTTTCATTGGCTGATACAGTTTTCAGAGGAGTATGTATCAAAGAAGAACTAAAGAGAAAAGCAAACTGCACTTGATCAAACCAAACTTTCTGTACTCTAGTCCACAGCTAAGTCAAGACCAGGAGAGTCCAGGATATCCCCACTTTAGACAGGTGATAGGACTAAGATAAGTGTCAGGAAAGGAGAAGTAAGTGTGAAATCTGGCTCTGGAGGTTACACAAGAAGCCTACCACACTTTTCTGAGTACTCTGATATCCCTAAAGCAGTTCTTGAGCCCCCAGGCAAAAATGAAGACCCTTTTATGGGTCAACCCTTTTATGACCACTGTAGCATTTGGTGCCCTCTCCCATCATTATTCATGGGAGTTTCCCAAATTTGGAGGAACAATGAACATGTTTTGAAACTTCATTAGATCATAATCTTACCATAAATATCAAAAAGGAAACTGCTTAAAATATTACAGCTGATGGGAAAGTCTTTTTAAATAATCTCCAAAGGAAATTTTTTGTTTTGGAGACCATCTGTCCTTTCCTCCCTGTGCACTCTGGGGACATACTAGAAATACTAGCACATTACTAGATGTTTCCGTTAAAACAAACAATAAGGAATTGGTGGGTAAATGGGCATGAGAGTTGCATGCTGGATCACTTCATACTATCAGCTCTACTTTGAAGGCTTGTGTTAAAACATATCCATACAGAATTTACATCGGTTCCATAACAAAACAATTATCATGACTCTTGTCTAAAGTTACATCAGCTGAGTTTGTACCCTACTACTGAGAGCTAAGCCAATATGAGATGCATGCAAGCTCTTAAAGGAATCAAAAATTAAAATTGGGTTAGTTTACTTATTTGATAATTAAACTTCAGTTATGCTGACATTTTATAAAGACTGAAGACCTTACATTGCTTTCTCTTGTCTGAGAAGAAGAAGTGAGAAACTAGCAGGAGACTCTCTTATAACATTGTAAAGCACCAACTCAGAACCATTCTGCCCAATAGCAATCAGGAAATGTTATTGATTAAAATTTTAACTTAGTGAATATATAGACACTGATTTTTTTCATCTGTATTTTATGGTGAAGTTTTCAGTTTCTGCATGTGGTTGTAAAAGTAACTATTGGAACTGAGGTACAGTGCGGGTGATAAAATTTACACTGCAATGCAAAGTAACTGCCTCACTGAATTAAAGACAAAATAAGCTTCAATGACAATATAAATATCCAAATGCCAATAAAATTATTTTCTGATGCACAAATCTTTCTTGGTGAAACTTCAAGGAGTGAAGAACACCCATGTCACTGGCTCCCATTGGCCTTAGGCAAGTCTCTTAACACTGGACTTACATCTTTATTGGAAATTGAGCATAATAAAATTCTATTTACATACCATTATAAAAAGTAATGTCACAGAAATACCATATAACGAAGTGGCATCATAAATCTCCAATTTATTTTCCATTTCTTTTCTAATTAGTATTTGGTCTTTTTTTGTTTATCATATGTTCCCTGAAGGTGGCAGCAATATTCTGGGGTTGCATGGCTGTCTGACTTTTGATTCTATTGACCTGTAATATGCATTTCTTCCAATGTAAGTGTATTTGTACTTATGTATATTTATGATGTGCTAAAATCGAACTTTGATGCCATAGATATTGCAGTTGCGGACATATGATGTACAATATGACCACAGAGTATGAAGAAAATATGTTGATCTGGCGTGATGGGATTGCATATTCTTTTGTCTGGAAAAATTCAGAAGCTAAAAGAATATTCCAAAAGTATTTAAATTAACATTTTACTGTCGCTTGTAGTGAAAGTTATCCATTTCATGGGCGTCAGTGAAGTCTGGATCATGCACATTTTCTGAAGTGAACTGTTAGCTTGCTTGTGGGCACTGTGCTAGCACTTCAGAACACTCCAAATACTATCTGTGATCATTGAAGGAAGATCATAGACTGACTGTAGGGTTCCCTGCAGTTCCATTCCTCCATTTGATCTTAATAATTTATCACTGCTAGAGTCACTCAGGTGAACTGCATCTCACACCAGCATCACAGGGTTTTAATTCGGAATCTCTAGCCCTTCTTCTTTTGCCTTAGACTCAATACACTTTGCATTATTGTGAAATGTTTTTGCTGTGATGCAAGGCAATTATGTCAAGACTAGAAACAGGAAACAATTTAGAGATCTTTCTTCTTTCATTTTGCTAGCAGTTACCTGGTCAGGGACTTGCAAATCCCAGCTGCAGTCTGAACGGAAGGTCATAGAAGCCAGCAAAGATATCTCTGCAGCAGGGCGCTCCCCTCCTTCACTTTCCACCGCAGGACTGCATAATGTTAGGTGACTCTCATGCCTGTTTTTCTTCTGTCAGCTCCAAGTCTGCTTTCACAACGCATCCAGGACAGGGGCCCAATGGTACTGCTGTCTGAGAAGGGTGATGTTTGAGAAAAGGAATTGAATAGCTGCCGATGGCTGTGCTACCAAATGAGGTGCAAAATGGAGGCAGAGGCTTCCCTGTGAGGCTTCACTGGTTCAGATGGACTTCCCAAATCCTCTCACACTTTCAGAGCTGAATGTATCATCCTGAGAGAAAAGTAAGGAAGAAACTGCATTTGTTTTAAACATAATCTCCCCATGTGTGCATGGAACACAAAACCTACAATTTTAATTATGCTAACAGATTTTATTACATTGCACTTCCTAAGGAGTCTGCGCAACCAAGCTGATAGGCTTTTTTGTAGTTGTACATGAATATTCCTGTGCCATAGAATTGCCTTTCTTTCTGTCCTCCCCAATTATTTTCTGTGCTACCTTGCAAACCAGTACTTTGATATGCTGAACTTGAATATTTTACAGTTGCTTGATTTTATGCTCATCTTTTGTGTAGTATCACTGAAGTAACTTCATTCAGATTTCCTCCCAAGATTAAAGTTAATTTCTGCACCTGTCATGCTGACATTTCAGAATTCATTCATTAGCTCTTCTGAGCTGCAGATGTGGTATTCTGTTGCAGATACTGACTGCTATTCCTTTCTGGCTTTCTCTCTGTCTTAAAATGCGTCATTGCTATAACTTTATTATACCATCCAAACTATCAAGCTACATAAGTGGTTTTCTGTTGATCTACCAAACCTTCTCTGTCTTCTGAAAATTGAATCTGTCCAGATAAACTACAGCTCTCCTTATCCAGTGAGCTGTCCTGCTATAGTTCTGAATCCCACTATCAAACACAATGCAATTTCTTTCCTGCACCATCACACCAAGTGCTTTCTGTAATCTTCATGTTCGCAGGGAGGGGGTCAATTACTTGACACATTTGTTATGTAAACTGTTGATTTGTATTCTTTTGTTTATACAAGTTATAGTCTTGTTTTATGAGTTTCTTCTAAAAGTACAGAAAAATCTAGCTAGATGTGACACATAGAAAACTTTGTTCTCTTCATTTCTGGAATGCTGTAAAATGCTTGAAAAGTAAGCAAATTGTGCTCTTTGCTGCTCATTTGAAACTACTCTTTTGTAAGACTAGCCCAGGAGAACAGAATTTGGCCTGTGCTTTGCCACCCCTTTGTATGCTTTCATCAACATGAGCTGTACACTTTGTACTTCGTTTTTCAAGTATTTTGTATACTAGCAAACTGTGACCTCCTCAAACATCAAAGTGATGTTTTAAAGAAATAGCAAAAACATTGCTTGGTAACAACAATTTATTTAAATTCCAGAAAGCACTTTTTTTTTTTTTTACTTTCTCTTTTACTTCACTTAAGTAATGTCTGGGATCCTAACATAATTTTACATCTAAGAAGAGGTTTTGGAACTCCTCTGAACAAATACCATGTCTGAAGTAAAGAAAGATGGGTGAAGGAAAATAAATACCAGTCCTGAATGCCTTCACACACACACACAAAAATGGTTTTGCAGTATTGGAGTTGATATTCCACTCTCATCTCTGGTCTAATTCCAGTGAGTTTTAATGTTAAGGATGAATTAGGTTCTGTAGCTCTGCAGATACATTTCTCTGACATGAATAATAATCTCTAAGTAAAAAATAGAACACTTAATATTTTCACTTGTATTTATTTTAGTGCTCTCCTGGCATGAGTAAAATTCCAATGGAGACATGGTTTTATGAGTCAAACTCATTTCAGCAAGGAATAAGACAAATACCTCTGTATCTTGATACACTTCCTCAGTAACTGTCACAAATTTTGTAATGCATATTTTGTCCCAGGCTGAATCACTGTCCTCAGAAGATACTGGCAAGTAAATAAAATATTAGGCATATATTACTCTATTTTAGTATTTTGAGGAAAAAATAAATAAATTTTGTGAAAGCCATATGGCTTGCATCAAAATGAAGAAATCCGTCCACAGAGCAGGCATAATAAAAATACCTAGGTCTCTCTGCCTGTGCTTTATGATACAAAAGTGCAAAGCTACAATCAGTTTGATAGGTCTTGCATCCCGATGATTGGGACTTAAGTATTACAGCCTGCTTGACATGACGTGTTCTGATTTTTTTAATCTCTCCCTGAAAACAATAAAATTGAAAAGCCTGCTAAAAATGTATCATCTATCTCTTCCACCACCACCACCCCCCATCATTTCAGAAAACTCATCCCTTCATTTTTTTTAAGGGAAGCACCTCCTCCATCCACACCATTCTGCTTATGCATACCTGTTTGGGGCAACTACTGGAAAAAACATATGGGGAGTCCCTGTTCTCCTGAGTCAGAAGCTTATTTAAATTCACATGTTGGGACTCAGGTCCCTTGATTCAGAGGATACCTTTTTTCCAGACTTGTGAATGGTCTTTACCCCACCAGACCTGCAGTGTACAGGTCAGTGCTGCTGAGAGGGAAAGAGCTGTGATTCTAGGATGGGAGAAGTCAGCTAATGATGGGGGTTGGAACTTGATAACTTGGGTTTACAGTCAGAGAAAGGTGTGAGCATATCCTGTTTCAGTAAGGCTGAGTGTAATCTTCAGGCCTTTCACATAATGAATATCTCATCTGTCAAATGGGGTTTGTGAACTTGTAATGACTAGATTGAATACTGAATACTCTGCTTGGAATCCTTGGCACATAATGCAAAGTATGCAAATAATTTGGTAATTATTATTTTAAAATCTGTTTCACTTTTAGCGCATTCTTTTAACTCGGGTTCCTGGGCTTGCACTGGAGCATAATGCAGTAGCTGAAGGGAAGAACTCTTGCGGATGTAGACTCTAGGCTGAAGTATGTTGATTAACTTGATTTATGCTGATGGATCTATCTTAAATTAAACCAGTGGAGAATTCAACCCCAGTTTTAAGGAGGATATGCTCACAGCTGAGTAGTTCTTGGCAAAGTTTTCAAAAAACTGTAAAAATACATACCTGATTAGTTTTCAGCATAATTTTGCTAGCTACTCTGATACTTTATAGTGTTTATAGCACTAAATAACTGTAATGCCATCGTGTTTCATACTATTTACTGCTTATGCACCATATGGTATTGATGTGCATTATATTGCATATAACTCAATACAATAAATATAGCATTACAAAACAGAGCTGCTGCATTTTTTTTTATTACAAGTAGGTTACCTACTGTCATGAAAATAATATAAAAATATAGGGAAATTATTATTTCTTTTCTTCCTAATTTTAATCCATGAAATAACTCATGCTACATTAGGTGCAATTTTCATGAAATTTTATACAAACATAGATCTTGGTGTAAAACAGTAAATACACTCTGCTTACAATTTTATGGGGATTACACCCGATTTTTAAAATTAGCTTATGTTTGTAATGCTTTGCCTCAGAGGTTATTGGAAGATCAGTCCTCAGGGTTATTGCACATTCTTAGTTGTTTCTGAACAGTTTCTTGCCATCCCAGTGGATGGCAAGAATCTCAATTTTGCAGAACTGAACCATTTATTCTTTCTATTATTTAACCATATATAGAATTTTTTGCATTTTAACCAGGACACTCCAATTCCTATCCATTAGAAATGGAAATACTTGGCTGACTTACTGAGATGAGCTGTCCTCTGCAGATTACTAATTACTTACAGAAATATACTGCATGGCTCTCATTTCATGGATTTGTGGGACCTGGTAGCCAAAAAAGACCATAGAAATAGCATTTTCTTAGGCAGTACATGGGAAGGTTCAGTGGCCCAAGGCTCTCAGCTCATTCTTACTAGTTTTTTGGTTTGCCTTCCCCCAGAATACTGAAAAATAAAGATGCAGGTAGAAAATACAGAACTGTCCCTCAAATCCTGCTCTGGAGTTTAGGTACCTTATGGAGGGCTGCAGGCACATGCCTCTACTTTTGGTATCCAGAGTCCATATTCTCTCCTGAGTGTAAGCACCCATCAAGACTGCCTGAATAGCTAAGCAAAGCTCCTGGTGTAATGTGCGTAATGTGAGCACCACAGGGAGGGGAAGGAAGTTTGCTAAAGCAATGCTAAATTCCTGTAGCTGGAAAGCACATACAGGGATGAAGCTTGACTGCAGTGTTGTTAAATACTGATGTGAGGGTGTTAGTGCTTCTAATACTCTTAAATCTAGTAACTTAAGTTTAATATAAAATACATGATCAGTCCTGACAGTAGAGATAGTCGCACATCTTACTCCTACACAAGTGTCCTAGTGAGAGCAGAGCCAAGCTCCCCCTCGTTGGCTTTCCTTTCCTCTGTGGCAGATCCTGACCTCCTTCACAAATCCTCAGCAACAGAAGACAGTCCTGCTTAGATTAGCTTACTCCTCACTAACTATAAAACTCTCCTAGGTGCAGGTTTGTGTTGAATTCCCAGTTTCTAGGGCTGAGTTAGCATCAGTGAGCACTGTGAGACTTTGAAACAGAAAGAGGTGTGCAGGCATTTGGGATCTTCAGAGCCAAACAGGAGTTACATCCTAATTTTCAGTTTTGGGTATAAAGTTTACCAAAATCTATTTATAGGAGAGTTCCTTCTGAATGTGGTCCTAAATGTTTTCCATTTTTGCATGTGGATCTTTACTCAATTCTCTCTAGGTCAGTGACAGTTCTTACACCAATTTCTGGTGCCTAGAATAACATAATAAGCATAGAATGTAGAAGATGTGTCATATTTTTATATAAGCATAAGTCTCAAATTGTAACTTATTTTGTGTAAGTGAAAGGCTTTTTTATCAGGCAGATGTTAGAGCAAATTACCATCTACATGAGGCACAGAAGGGAGTGGAAGGCAATCTAAATCAAATGTACAAGGAACTGCTTATATTTTCTGTATTTTAGAAGTTTTATCAGAAAGAGCATGTAGGAAAAATTCAGCCAACCTTTAACATCATCTGTCAAAGAACATTTTTTAGTAAGTTACCAGAATCTGTCATCTTCCAACACTACAGGTTGCTTGTGTCAGAGTACCAAATCCTTGGTTCATAATACATTATGAACATAATACACCAATACAGACTAATTTTTCCTGGATAATTTTTCCAATGTCAGTAACACTGGCTTTATCTTAACACTCTCATGATTTTACAGCAAAAAAAGACCAATAGAGCTACTTCACCTGAATCTTCCTTCTCTTCAGTTTTGTGCTAGTGTAAATAATCACAAAGAAATCACATCTACCCTGGTGTTAGTGACCTAGTCATGCTTGGTAGTATAAAGGCATGTCATGCAGGTCCCATGGAAGGACAGACAGAACCAAGCTCAAGCTCTCTGCAGTCATTACTATTCAACCTGCTGCAACTGTGACCCTCCTGGAATTTTAAACAGAGACACTGCAGCAGCTCATTGGGAACAAGTGAAGCTGTTCAACTGCTGATTATTCCAGCAGAGCCTGAGCAAATTAATTAATAATTAGGTGTGAAATTAATGTACACCTTCTGTTTTCCTTGGTACTTTTCCCATGCTGCTAATTTGCTTCTGCACCACCAAGGGACAAAGTAGATTTAAAGAGTATGTGTGAGATTTAAAGAGCATGTGTGAGCTAAAAGTCTCCTCAAATAAACCTTGTTACACTTGCTAGCATTTTTAGTATTGTATAGAGCTTTGTCTTAGAATCATAGACTCATAGAATAGTTAGGGTTGGAAAGGACCTTAAGAACATGTAGTTCCAACCCCCCTGCCATGGGCAGGGATACCACATGCTAAACCATGCTACCCAAGGCTCTGTCCAACCTGGCCTTGAACACAGCCAGGGAAAGAGTCTTAACTCTTTAAAGTGTCTGACTCCTGAAATCCTAAATATTTTTAGTGCCTGTTAAGGCTTAATTTGCTGATGAGGAAGAGAAAATAGTGTTTTATCTTTCTGTTCTATTATACTATGTAGATATATAGTATCTTATTTCATTATGTCTTATCCTGTATGTTTGCATTTCAAATGCATAATTTGAGAGAGTTTATATAGAATGTACTAGCTAAAAATGGTGTGAGTTGATGTCAGGGCTGCAGTATTTTGTTTAATGTAGCAATGTGTTGTTGGAAGGATTTTATATGTTTTTGTATGTTAAGCAGGTTTTACTCTGAAGGAGTGAAGTTGAGTGTACCTGACAGCCCCCATATGAGCACTCAATTATACACAGAACCAAAATGCAATGTGAGTATTTACAGACATTTCAGTGAAATAGTAGCTTGGATTGTCATCTGCAATATAAGGTTTGGGAAGTTCTCTTGGAAATCTGAGGTAAGACAAGTTTGAATCTCTGTTCCTCCTAAAAGGTGAGGTTAGGGACTTTTTGGTCTAACTGAGCCTTTTCTGGGCCCTTTACTGTGTGTAAGCCTGTAGCTATGCCCGATTTTTTTCTTAGTCCTCATTCTGTTAATCAGGCTGTGACTTTTGTTTTCAGTAGTCTTACTAGCTTGACCACTCCAGGCTAATGGACAGGGATACCTGTAGTGCAAGGGAAATTATTTACATATGGAAACTTCCATGAGAGTAGTTAGAAGCAAGGTGCTTAAGAAGTTTAAGAAGTGTTCATTACTACAGGAGCAACACATGGCACACAAGAAGATTGAAAGGTTCTTTCCCTTTTCAGAGAGCAGAATAGGAAATCCTTTTGTAGGCAGAAGGATATTCATAGTCCCAAGTTTTACCTCTTTCTGAATGTACTTGACCTGGTAGGAAAATTCAGCAGGTCTTTACAAGATTGCTTTCTGCTTGTTTTGAATTTGGTGCTATTCAGGTATCTCATTTCAGTTCCAGGTAAGAGTATGATTTTAGTCAACTAAAGGTTTTCAAAGGTGAAATTACTTTTGACACACTCTAGCAGTCTTTGAAGTAGCTCATTTGTAATGCAGATAATTTCCCAAACTGCTCTTATTGCATACACTAAGAAAATAATCTGGACAGATTTGAGCTAACTCATTTTATTCAGATTAACTTTCTTGCCAGCATGTTAGGAGAGGGACTTTTGTGGTCCCAAAGTCTGTTTATTTTAGTGATGCACCAAAAAGTAGCACTTTCCTTTCTTTGGATGCTATTTACTATCAAA
Source organism: Pezoporus occidentalis (assembly GCF_034315485.1). Classification (NCBI taxonomy): domain Eukaryota; kingdom Metazoa; phylum Chordata; class Aves; order Psittaciformes; family Psittacidae; genus Pezoporus; species Pezoporus occidentalis. Next base: position 3,904,475 of record NW_026915713.1, on the reverse strand, counting down.
AGTTCTAGGGATAATCTGAAAGGTAAATAGTTAGACCACTTGTAAACTGTGGTAGGAATATATGCCAACAGTTAGTTTTACAAAGGGTAGTATTTGCATATAAATCCAAAGAACAGTTTATGTAAAGATTTTTAAAAGGCTGATTCATCAAAAATCAGTTACAAAAATACATTAGGATTAAACAGAATCTAAATGTTATGGCTGGACTTAAATGGTATTATTACACATTTAAATGTTTGGCACTGTGTTTCTATAGTCCTAATAAACTGAATTACTGTTTCTTAAAAAAATCTGTTTCTGCTGTTTATCCCATTTGAAAAATGTTTGTGCTTGGACTGCCTGGCAAGGGCAAGGAGGGAAAACCCTTCCACTGAAGTCGTTGCTGGTGAAAGCACTGAGCAGCACCTGAAATCTGGACCATGGCACATGTCTATGTGAGGGACTATCCCCTCAGCAGTAGTTACAGAGTTGGTTTGTGACTACCGAGGCTCACCATTTCCCAGTAAGTCAAATTTTAAGGCACTCTCTGTGCAATCTAAGGTTAAAATGCTGTTAATGCAAGCCTATTATTAATATGGGTGTCACCAATTTTCTGATACAGATGTTCTGTTTCTTTCCATCTCTCCTCATAATCCCTTTCTAAGGCCACCCATTCTGCTTCATCCATGCAGTCAGAATCTCCTGAGTAAGACAGGGCCATTTATTCCACGCCCATTTTTAATCATATTTTCTGATTACGGATCCTTTGTTTTAATCAGAAAGTTTTATCTCAGCAAAACCTTTCTCTTCAGTATTAACTTATCAATATATACAGGTGTACTATGGCAGTGCAGAATAATTATTCGTAATTATAACAATATTTCATTATTTCATCAAAATAACAAAATCAGCATTCATTAATAACTTGGGTCACTTCTTGCTTTTCACTTTGTTTATTTGCTGAGTTTAGGAATGGAAACCGCCCTCTTTTTAGCTCTGTCTCTTATGTAGTTTAATATGTATGTAGATAGATGCATCTGAGAAAAAGAAATTTAACTTAAGCTTCTGTATCGGATTGAAGAGGAAGAATAAATTATGCTGAACAAATTGGAAATGCTTGTAATGTGTGGTTGCTCTGTGCTTTCAATAATCACATGATCTTTTCAGTGGCAGAATCAGCTGTAGGCTTTTATCTCCACTTCTATGAGGCACATGTACCATAAGAGGGAATTATATTAAAATCCATAAAACTGAATAGGAGGCCAGAATGTGTGACATGCACCAACTTTTCATTTCGACTACTTGAAGTAGGTGGCATTTTGGGGGCAAACAAACCAGCCTGTCTAAGGTGGGAACCTCCTGGGTGGTTGGTTGTGTGCTGCTGAGTGTGTGATAGTGACAAAGAGAAGGAGGGGACTGCCCAATGGGCACACACCACTTGCCACCACACTGTTTCTCTTTCTCTTTTTCTGATTATGTTCAATGTTCTGATTCACTATTGTATCTGATTACACCAGATTCAGGAAGACATCTCTCTCTGACACCTAGTGGCTACTGCTTTCAGTGCTTGGATGGGAAAAAGAACTGCATGTCATTATCTACTGAAAAAGATCAAACATGAAAACATCTCTTTCTTCCCCTCATTTATTACATCATATACATTTCCCAGGCTTTTCAATCTTTGTGTAGCTCAGAGAAGCTTTGGGTTCCTAATAGCCTTGAAGTTCACTGTATTCTAATATATGCTGCTATAGTAGCGGAATACAAGACACTGCATTTTAATGTCTGTTTTGCATTAATTTTTTTCCTCATAATTGGCAATGTCCTTCCACTTGCCACCAAAGCAAAGCCTTTCCTCTTTCTCTCCTCTGTTTTTTGTTTGGGTTTTTTTGTTTGTTTGGGTTTTTTTTGCTTTCATTTTTCTTGAATTTGTAACAGAGATAGGAAAGTGGGAGAGATTCATCAGGTACTTGGAAGATCTTAAATCCCTGCAGCTCTTACCAGAACTCTGTGGAATGGCCACCAACTGCTTTCTTCATTGTCCTCTGCTGTGGCAGGCTCTCTTTCCTCTTTCTTCCTTAACCCAGTTTTCTAAAATCCCTAGTCCCTTCACTATCAGTTTGGATCAGGGCCCCAGCATGTATCATTACCTTATATATGCCTCAGGGGAGAAAGTCCCAAAGTTGCTATTATTCTTTACAAGGTCTTCCTGGCCTCCTCCCTTACTATTTTTTTCCTTCTCTTGTTAGGCATGGAAAGATTAGGATCTTGTCCTCTTGAGTTTTCCTGAACTTTGGTGTTAGCCATAAGTTCATTTCCCTAGAAGAGAATGTCAAAGTCTATTTAAGTCAGTGGAAAGGCTCCCTGTGATTTTGGAGAGGTCTGAATAACGGCCATGGGACCACAGGATGGGTTAGGTTTGTCAGAATTGCTTTCTGCAGCAACCCCATCCAACAAGTCAGAGGAATTGCCATAGCTCACACCAATTCCCCGGAACACTTGCTGTTATTGTCAGTGGTAGCTACAGTAACAGTGATGAGCTCTTTCTTGATTTGTCATGAGCTATTTGAAATGTAATTACTTTTTCAGTGATGGTATTATTAAGAATTTTCAGTCTCTCTTCACCAAAAAAAAACTGTAACTTTTTTTTTTCTTTTTTTTTTTTTTTTAATGTACAGGCAGTGGCCAACCAATTCATACAATCCATCTGCACTTTTACAATGATGCCTCATGTACAAAACATTCCCAGGCTATGGAACTTCCTTTATTTTTCACAAATACTTATTCTCACTTTTTACTGATGTTTAGACAAATTTTTCCAGTATTCTTTTATCCATATAATATTGAGGTTAACGTTTTTTTTTTTAAATAAGTGACTGGTTACATTATGCCCCAGTAAACCTTTTGCTAAGTTTGATGCATTTAGCACTTTTAATTGTAGCTTAGAATTAGTCCCATCCTTCTGACTATTTCTGTTTCTCTTTGCTGAACCTCTTCTTTATTTAGTAATGGTTTCCTGCTTATGAAATCAATTGTAAAATTCTTAACCTGTTAACCACATTGTCCCATTCGTATTTCAACATCTGACTGGTGAATGAGTGCAAGAGGGTGGGCTTCTTACATTAATGTTTTCATGAACCCCTGAAGAAATTACTTTGGAAAGCTTGGAGCTCCTAATTTTCTTCTTGGCATGTATCTCTCAACTGTGCATACCCAAGTACTCATGAGTTCTTGGCTTAACTTTCACAACAAGATCTTTCCTTTGTAAATGTTTTTTGCCAGTCGCTTCTGACCTCAAGATGTAACTCTGCAATTTTTCCGACCTTTAAAATTAAATCACATTATCCTTTGCTGTCTTTTATTTCTTCCTAATAACTAGAACCTCATATTTTTAAGTCCTTGTGTGTCATCTACTGATACTGTGCTTTAAAGTTACATCAAATGAAAATAGTACAAAATACATGCAAGTTGATCCACAAATTATGATATTTATAACCATTTCTTCTCATTTTATTATGATTTCTCAACTATGGAATTTTTCTTCTCTGTATATATGGTCAAAGTAATTTAGAATAGAAAAAATCGGCATGATCTTTCATAAGGATAAAAAGGGGTGGTTGCAACAATGATAATTTTGCTGGTTTAGTCACACAGTCAAAGAATGGTAAGATGCCGCGGATAAGTCATTTGTTCTGCACTGGCTATGAATCGGAGCCAGCACAGAAAAGACAATCATTCACATCAAAACCAAATTTTTAATTTATCCAGTCTGGTTTAGAGTCCAAGACAGTTGTAAAGAGGAAGAGACAAAGGACATAATCAAAGATTTTTGCGACATCTCTGATACTATCTCATTCAGTCAAGTAAATGGTGAATTGTCCCATCTGCTTTTCAAGTTCAGGCTGTGATGGTATTACTCCAGGTCTTGCATATGAAAAACAAACAAAAATAAAAAACAACAACATCACTCTTCTTTTAAGACATTCTCAGACCTGTATCATTGGAAGTTGAGAAATGAGACCATACAACCTCTGCCATTTTTTACTTACTCTGAGAAAGCAACACTGGCACCTAATAGAAAGGAGAACATTTGGCCCACCTTTGGCACATAGGTTTCTTCTCTTTTCCTATTCTCATGAGAATAAGCTGCTAATGTGATGCTCTCTGGACAGTGCTGTGTTAGTAACATGTGGACACTTAATAAAAAATGTATGTCCATGCATTGCAAAAACCTTAGTGTAGCTTGGATCACTATTGATTTTAAATAAAATTCTATAAACTGGCATCTTTTGCAGTTTAGCTCATTTTTTCTGCTGCAGGACAGCCCCCCTCCCCCGAATCCATGTATTTCCCTACAGTATGAGGGAGGCAGGGAGAAGAAAATCTGAGTTCTTGTTAACAATCCCCCAGAGCCATATATGGGTAGTCCAGATAATTCAAGTCCTCATTTCATCATATGAAACTATATGAGTAAGGAGAAAGGAAGGAAGAAAAGAAAGTTACTGCAAAATCAGTTTGGGCAGTGTCACAAAACCTACAAGTGTCTCAGAACTGAGCAGCTAGGTATATTTGTTAACATGTTGTTCCTTTTCACTATTGAGAGCCTCAGTCACTTAGCAGGGCTGCATTTTCCCAGATGATGTTTAAACTTGGCATAGGAAGACAGTCCTTGTCACAGTTTACAATCACAGCATAAAAATAAAAGGAGCAAGCAAAAAACAAAAACAAAAAAACAACCAAAACCAAACATATTCTAAAAAAAAACAAAAAACCCAAAGTTTTTCTGAGTTGAAATTTGGAAATGTTAAGTGAACTTTTCCTGCAAAACCAGCTTTCAGACATCTCAGTAGGCATTCATGGATACTACAGCATATGCCCCAAATACAGGTTTAATACAGAAAGCAATGTTACAGGTAGAATTTCCAAACTTTTTCATGTTTAATATTTCAAACCATAACTCAGATTTCTTTAACATAGGCAGTTAAAATTATGTAAGCATTTATATATGTACAGTTCTAATAAATTCAACTAAAGGCATTGTTTTGATAACAAATTCAAATTAATGAATTATGGTCACCACTTGTCTTCTGGAAAAAAAGAAGTTTCCCTCAGCTGTCTTTACAGATTTCAGCAGCTTTAGTGGGATTTTATAGCCCAAGCCTTGAATTTTACTGTCAAGCAATAGACAAAAGATCTCATGAAAGAAGTGGAAGTTAATGAATGGTATTCCTGAAGACACAAACTTAAAATGAAGTTGAGTAATTAACCAAATGTTGTATCCACTCTGAAGATTTCAAATCCATCTAGTAGCATAGAGGGAAATGCAACACAATTTATTTACATGGAAGTTGGAATATTTTTGTCCAATAGAGCAGTCTCCAGAACACTGATCCCTGGCAAAAAACTCACAGCAAGTCCTCTCAAAAGACGCTTCTGGGCACATGAAGGTGAAGGAAGTGATTGGCAATAGCAAGCATAGATTTTCCAAGCCATAATCATGCCTGACCTGCCTGATGAACTTCCATGTTGAAATGACTGGCTTTGTGGACCAGGGAGAGCAGTGGATGGCATTTACCTTGGCTTTAGCAAGGCTTCCAACTGTCTTCTACAATATTCTTGTAACTAATTTGGGACATTAGCTAGGTTTTTTTCAGTGATGTCCAGTGATAGGACAAGGGGCAATAGGTGTAAACTGGAGCATAGGAGGTTCCATGTGAACATCAGGAAAAATTTCTTCACTGTGAGAGTGACAGATCACTGGAACAGGTTGCCCAGGGGGGTTGTGGAGTCTCCTACGTTGGAGATATTCAGGGCCCGCCTGGACAAGTTCCTGTGTGATGTACTCTAGGCTACCCTGCTCTTGCAGGAGGGTTGGACTAGATGATCTTTGGAGGTCCCTTCCAACCCTTAGGATTCTGTGATTCTGTGACATTACAGTGTGGATGAGTGGGCAGGTAGTTGGTTAAAAGGCAGTTGGGTGGTTGGGCTCAAAGGACAGTGATTAATGGATTCTGTTTACCTGGAGGCTGGTGACAGTGAAGTACCACAGGGGTCTGTCTGCTTTGGGACTCCTTCTCTATAACATCACAGGAGCAGCCTGGTCTGACCTCAGTGCTGAGCCTGCTGCACTGGGGGGACCTCCAGAGCATTTATATGGCATAGCCTTTGTACAGCTGTCAGTCTGCATTGTGGAAAGGATTTGTTTAGAAATGATGCTAAGTTTTTGCTTTTGAAAGCCTGTTATTATCACGTAAGTAACATTTAAACTACTTATAGGAGGCACCAGGAATCACTGATGCAGATCTGTTAAGGTTGAACAATATGTTACAAACACTTGAAAATTTAATCTAGTGTGGACTCCAAACAGTTCTTAGAAATGAGGTTTTGATTTTTAATTTCAGAAAAAAAAGAAAACAAAATCAAAATGAAGTAGGAATGAATCTACTTACTAATAAAAAACCTGCTAAGTGGCAAGTCTACTTACTAAAAATTGAATTTATTTGCCAGAATGGGCGTAGAGTCAGAAAAAGTCATTGTGAAAACAGCTGAACACAAAAAGCACTCAAATGTATTCACATAGCTATCTTTGACTGGGAACAGGGTTGGCGCAGAGCATGGAAATTAATAAGCCTTTGCCAAGCAAAGAAAAACGGAGCCAAATTTCAGAAACCACATCACAGAAACATTTCCCCACTGTGCCTGTGGTTGTGGTCTAGTGGTCTGCTGAAGTGAGGGAGAAGAGAGAAGCATGAAATCAGACAGACAGATGTGTCTACAGGCACCAAGCAGCAAGAGCGTCGCAGCACAGTGGCAACGTGGCTCACTGGGTGTAACTCTTTCTTAAAAAGATGAAACTGCACTAAAAAAAAATAAGAAAAAAAGTTTATTAATGCTTTAATCATTTTGAGAGTGATGGATGGGTGTGTCTTGTAAAAGTTACATCTTGCTTGTTGAATCACAGGTATGCTCTTCCTGAACAGGCTTCACTGGATTGGTTTTTTCTCTCCACGTGTGACAACAGGTAACTTATGTTACCAGAAGAGTCATTCTATAAACCTGCTTTCACTATGTTTCTGAAGGATGCTTAAAATGGCTTTATTAACAGTAAGGAAAATGAAACTAATTTTACATGAAAAAAAAAATCAACATAGCCTAAATTTGCTAGACCTTCAGGACAAAACAGTAAATCTAACCCAGTTATTTAGCTAATGAATATTTGACTGAGATTTTGCAGCAATAGAGGAGGAGTATCCCAAGAGGAATTCTTATTCATAAAAAGTACTAAGTGATTCCTAGACCAGATGGACTTAATTTCATTCATATTCCTACCATTTTTTCTAGGCTGCAAAATCTTTTTCAGTTATTTTCAGTGGGACCAGATAGTAATAAAAGATTTGACTCTCAGTGCTCCTGAGCAGACCTGCAGATAGCACTTAGCAAGTCTAATGGGCCTGGGGAGATGGTGCTGCAGTGATAGCTAAGCTGTATTTCAGTACAGTCAGCAGCTTTGAGTGCAGCGGCTTCCTTTCCTTGCTGTACTTTTTTTTTATATACTGTGGGGAAAAAAAAAAAACAAGGAGTCAGCAGTATGAGTCTGTCTTAAGCTGCTAAATTTTATTATTTACCCAAAGGATGGAGAAGGTTATTTGCAGAAATAAAGCCAGTCACAATCTATTGAGACCAAGTATGCAAGCTAGCATAAAAAAAGTTCTCACTTTTATTCCCAAGGAGGACCATGCTTGGCCAGTGCTGCATACTGCTGTGTGTAAAACACTGGCTGCCCACCTTGCTATGTTACTGTGTCTGCGTAGAGGATTTAGTAAAAATTCACAGCATCCTCTCCTCTGTCTGCTGAGGATGCTTTTCTGTCCCATAATGCAACTTGCATTATAATGATATAAAAAAATGGGAAACATGAAAAATTGATGAGGCTGTGTGTTAGTTTTTTAAAACCACTAGTGTATTACAAATACATTATGTGTAATAAAATGAAATATGAGGAAATATCTTTTCTTTGCTAATTAAAAAAGAAAAAGTAATTAAAAACTGTAGTTACGGGTGGTTTTCTCCAACATATTATTGATGGTCTTTTCTACACTTACCTCATTTTTGAATGTCACCTCTAGCTAAGTTTCCTCTTAACTCTGAGGTTTTGGCATTGTTTAGTGCAGTGTTAACCCTTAGGCCTAACAGCCAGCCCCCATTGTGCCCCGAGAATGTCTTTGGAGAGCAGGGAGAACAGAAAATGAATTGTGCCTACACAGTAATTTCTCAATACATTTTAATGGCGAGGCTGGATACAAAGAAAGCAGAATCTGTGGCCTGAGTGACAGGACAGCAGTGGTTGCATTGTGGACAGAGGAAAGGCAGGAAGGCTGGGCTTGTGCTTGAATGGCTAGGTCATTTCTGCCACGTGGATTTTGCAGTGCTTGCTGAGTGGTTGCTCAAGCTGGGGGGGGGGGGGGGGGGGGGGGCTTGAGATAAAACACCACTTGAAACTGGTTATTTAAAGTGATACCAGTGACTTCTTTAATACATGACACACTGGTTCTCCATTTTGATCACCTCTTAAGTGACTTGACTGACTTCTGTTAGGCTGTGTATGGGAGAAGGTTCCACTGGCAGCAGAAAGGGGACACTGAGAGCAATAAAAAGTTAAGACCAGGATTTTTCAAAAAGACAGCTGATTTTTGAGGTACTTAAATATTTTTCAGGAACTTCGGTGGGACTTGCTACTTTGCACGCATCGCTGCCACCTACTGCTGAAAAACTGAGGCTACCTGCTTGCATCAATTCTAGGCGATGAGGGAAAACTAATTAAAAGGGCCATTGCAGAATCACATGAAAAAGCATGCTTTGTGGATAAAACGGTGCAACTTCTGTTTGTACACCCTTCCTTTCCAATTAATGGCATCTGTTCTGTGAGTGCGCCAGCATATCCCGTGGTGCTTGTCCATAACAGCAGGAAATTGAAAGTTGAAATTTCTACTTAGGGAATCTGAATAAAGAGTCTGCATTCTTCCAGTTTAACCATTTTTGAAAATAAAGCCAGAGTTTAAGGATGCAAGAAAGCACAGTAAAACCTGAAGACTCAGAACAGACACTTTTAGCTGAAGGGGAGTGGCAGAAATAAAGACCAGGAGAAAAAGAGAACAAGGTATGGGAAAGCTGCAAAGAAAGAGGTAGATTGAAGACAGGGCCACAATAAAATTAAAGTTGGCATTATAAATAAATCATGGCATCATTTTCCTGGAAGTGCAAAGCTGTGATCCTGCTGATGGAGTAACCTCGTTGCTTAGTGCAATCTGCACTTGCTGATGGAAACTATCATGCTGGATGTCGAGCGAAAAACATTCCTGAATATGTTAATGCTACAAACTGTTCATATATTAGCGTATTCTTTCACAGGAGCACTTGAAATAGAGAAGGAAATGACCTGTCATACCAGCTACACAAGAGTCCTTAACAGCCTCTCACAGAGCTGCTGCATACAAGTAAGTGACTGACCCAGCAGTGATCTGAGAACACTGTAAATCTTATCTGCAAGCATAGGTCCTGTTTGTGCCTGCAGGCAGCCTACTCAATTACAGCCAAAGCTGAAAGCCCTTTGAAAGTTGGCCCTTAAGGTCATATCCTCTGTCCTCGAGTCTGTCAAGGATGTTTCCCTACAAGATATTCCAGGAAGTTTTTGTAGTGCATGCTTGTCTTGTTTTATTTTTGATGTAGCATGAACAACAACCTTTGGGAGAGTTCTGATAACCAGATTTACATTTTGTTTAGCCAGTTTCACTGCTACTATCTTGAAAATAATTCCCAATATACTTTTATACTCCTATTAGTTATCATCATATCTGATCATCTTTCATGATAAACAATAACAACAAAGACGTTCCTAAAGGAATTTAAACAGTCCCTGACATTTTCTTTTTTTTTTTTGGCATTTTTCTTTTTCAGTGTAGGTCTTTGCTTGAGCTGTGCGCTTTTTAATTTTTAAGCATCTAATAATTCTGTTTACTGGCTTTTTTATTTCAGATTCCTGCAATTCAGGTTGGGGGGGAGGGATATTAATGTTTCTCAGTACAAAGCAGCATGGTTCTTAGAGCAGAGAGTCTCTTCTGTTTAAGGTTTTGCTGTGTTTTCTAAAGAAAGTCAGAATATAATATTTTTCTTTTTCTTTTTTCTTTTCTTCTTTTACTATAACTGGTTCCCTTCTGTAAGGAATGCTTTGTCCCCATACTCTCACAAGCTTTGTCCTGTGTTTTTCAGCTTGGCAATGCGGTAAATAAAGCTATCTCCATAACAGATATTTTACCCTATAAATGCTTGCATACGCTTAGCAGCTCTTTTCAAAAGTGTCACACCACCAGTATTGAGCTTTTTCAGTTTAATATTTTGCTGTGACTTTCTCAACCTTCAAGGTTCTTTACCCTTTTTAACTCTGTAAACTCACTGATTTGCATCCTTTTTGTATTACTATTAAGTATCCTGCTGGGTAAATGTGAAGGCATTTAGAACAGTAACTCTCAAACCTGATAAAGGCAGAATGCTCAATTTGTTTATATATATTAATGTTTATATAATGTTATATATATAATGTATATATAACGTTTATATATAATGTTTATATATATTAAAACTGCTCAGTGGAAGTGGAGTATAAACCAGCAAGTTTATAAAATGTTGAATTCTGTTCTTTTATAGTAACAAAAAGCAAAATTACTTTCTTCAGTTGAGAAGCTGTTAACTAGAAGAATAAGCAAAACAAAAAATCAGAAGGGATTTAGGGCACACTGGTAAATGGATAGAAGTCATGTAGGCAATCTAAAATTATTTTATTTCTTTCTTTGTTTTTTCTTATTTTACACTGGTAAGTTAGTCCATTAGAAGTCATCCTTCATTTATAATATTGTGATAGGAGAATCTTGCTGAAATAAACTTTCAAAATCTCCTTAAGTAGGAATCACATAACCAGGAGCCAAAGAGCCACGGTGTGGTCCATGTTAAGAAATGGACTTCATGTTAAATAGCTACTCTGCTAGACCTCTTTTGGTATGTAACTGCACAGCCTTTTCCCGCCACTGTCTGCAGCAGAAGCGTGCAAATGCTCAGAGGCTCTCACAGCAACCACAAGCCTTTGTTTCATCTCTGTCTACATCTGGGTCATTAATTTCCACATCATCAGTGCTGAGAATGAAAATACAGTTAACAACTAATGAACTCAATGTTTAGTGAACTCAAAGGGATCTCACAAAGTTGTTTCCAGCCCTACCCTGGCCTTAGTAGTGGCGTATGGGCAAGTGTTGATCTGTTGGCTACGTGAAACACACTGCCATGCAGAACTGGGCAATGCAAAACCCTCTTGCTTGGTATTTGCAAGCTGTCATTGGCAATGAGGACTGTAAAGTACCCTGCAGATGTACTGGACATGCTTTGGAACGATGCTAAGATAATAATGGGAAAATAATCCATCTGTTAACAAAATCCAGTTTTTATTCTGGAGCAATTCACATGAAAATTCTTTGGTTAAATACAGCCTTCTTTTGGTATATTACAATATATTATTGTGGCTAATGGTTTCTGAAGTTGGGGGGGGGGGGGGGGGGGGGCACAAGCAGCAAATTCAGTTGTCTAAAATGGCACAGTGTCACTTGAGATGTCCTTGGGCACATGGTGTGGTATCCAGCTGCTCCAGAACAGCATAAGGAATCCTGTTTGTCCTGTGTCACATCTGCCAGACAAATGAGCGCATCTCGAATGCCATTTGAGAGGCATCTGGGATAGCATTAGATGCCTGGATAAGTCCACTGACCAAGCCTTCTGTGTTTATTTCAGGTAAGTTTAAATTGAAGGTGGGTTTAAGAGAACTTCAAGTGAACTTAAAGACAAGTCTTGCCAGAGAGATGAGTATCTCCAATATTTCTATGATTTTCTCCAAGTCCCATGGATATCCTGAGTGTACCAAATGGCCCCAGCCACCTGTGCATATAGGCAGTTTCACCACGTGCAATTCATGCAACTAGATTTCATCCTTAACGTCTACTTAATTCCTGTTTAGGCTCCTACATTCTGTTTATGAAACACAGGACCTGTCATTTAGATCTAACATGTTAGTTCGGTCTGTTTGCTTTTCATTAATATGCTAGTCACCCCATAACTTTGAGGCACTTCATGCAGAAATAAGTCTTAGCATGGGATCAAAGCTATGAAATTAAAGACGATCAACTCCTTTTCTTTATGTTTTAAATAAAATACAAGGCTTATGATTTCTAATGGGAGGATTAATCTAGCCTTAGCAGTGTCTTATTTAATGGAGACCTCATAGAGGCCTTCCAGTATCTGAAGGGGTCCTATATGGATGATGGAGAGGGACTCTTCACTAGGGACTGTAGTGGTAGGAGAAGGGGTAACGGTTAAAACTTAAACAGGGGAAGTTTAGATAGATATAAGGAAGAAATTCTTTACTGTAAGGGTGGTGAGGCACTGGAATGGGTTGCCCAAGGAAGTTGTCAATGCTCCATCCCTGGCAGTGTTCCAGGTCAGGTTGGACAGAGCCTTGGGTGATATGGTTTAGTGTGAGGTGTCCCTGCCCATGGCAGGGGGTTGGAACTAGATGATCTTAAGGTCCTTTCCAACCCTAATTATTCTATGATTCTGTGATTCTATGATTCTATGAATGTGCTTTCTAGCACAGAAAAAAAACCTGCTGTCACAGTTTTTCCCCCAACTTACATCTTTATTGGAGTCTCTTGCTGTTAACAATTTTGAATTTTCCAAGGTAAAGTGACAATTCATCATTTTGAAGTGATGTTATCACTGAAATCAGAACCCATGGGTTTTGTTTTCCAGGGAAGCAAAAAAAAAAAAAAAAGTTTTCTCTATCAAGAAAATACTCCTTCATAGATGACAGGAAAAAGAGGCAGAGGTGTTTGGCATATTAGAATCTGACTGTAGTTATATTTCAAAAAATGAATGCACAGGTAGAAATGTAAGACTTGTCAGATTCCTAATACAAAAACATATTTCAAAGCTGCAGAGTTCAGCTCACCTTGAAGAACTCTTTATCCAGCTCTTGAAAGAGCTCTGGTTCAATGCACATCAGAATGGTGGGAGTTCCATAATGGAAACACAGAAGTTAGTTCATTCCTCTCAAGGACAAACCTGGTCAAGAGCTTTAGGCTGTGTCAATGGAAACAATTTTATAGTCTAGCAACAAATGAGGAACTAATTTTGTTCCATGTTGTACTTACATAAATTTGACTGTTACTATAGACCAGTGAGTGACTGGTTCTTGAAAATCAGGCATCATACTGCTTCTACTTATGTCCCTGGGCTGTGTCAAGAGTAGGCCACAAGAGTTATTCCATAAGAATAAACCCATGCTCTGCAGCTGTGACCCCAGAAGAGGCAGGGTCAGCAGGGAGAGACAGTGGTGGCTTGCTGGATCAGCCAAGGACACCAGTGTCTCTGATATGAAATCATAGTGCTCAAGTGGCAAACTGCTTCAGTGCAGCTCCCCCTTACTAAAATCCCTGGTACCCAGACAGAAATTAAAATTCCCAATGATGGCAATTATTAAAAAAAAAAAAAAAAAGACAAGGGAACCATTATTTGTAAAGATTATCTTATCCCTTAGTTTTTCTCAGCTTTTTGTTCCTGATTCATTCTCTATACCAAAGTTTGCTTCCCTTTCTCTAGCAGAGCACTCTCTTGTCCTGGTAGTCATCCTACTGAAACTCTGTAAGTGTTCCTGGGCAGAAAGACACTATTCGTTTCTCTAAAATTATCTAGAAGATGAAAGTTACTTGTGGAGCAGGCTGTGTCTCCACAACTATCATTGAGACAGTACCATATGGAGCAATTTGACTGATATATTAAAAAAATACACCCTGCACACTCAGGCAGGTGACATTGTTAGACCAATATTGCCCAGCTTCTGACAATTTTCCAGCTTGTGCAGCTGTTGGGAACATATGGGCCTTAACGTTTCTGTAGTTAGCAATTCTTCCTCTTGCTTTCTTTTACGTGTACACGTTCCACAGCCTGACGCTACTGAGCACACTGAGCATTAAAATAACAGATTTGCTTTCAGAACAGGATAGTAATGGATTGAGCTCACCTTAATCACTGAATATCTTCACTGCCTTCGAACAAATCTGAATCTATTGCCAGGTCTGTCATCTGCTTCTTTGATACTGGTAAAGATTTTATTTGTAAGTGCCTTCAGCTAGGTATGTAGGGGAATCTGAAAACTGTGCTGAGGCACAACTTGCTTCTTCCTGATTATCATGAACATTTTACAGGTACAGATACATTGCATTTTAGCTGGCTACAGTAATATAGGTCGAAAGGTAGGTGCTAAAAATTTCAGTGCTAATTAAACAGAATTTTAACAGCTGGAAAAAGTGATATGCCCTGGTTTTCCAAATCTGGCTTCAGTCCAATCTGTCTTTTTAATTGATCTGCAAGAGATTATTAAATTCTTCAAATAAATAATGGAAGTAAACTTCAACTAAAATCCTGCTGAAGGGGAAACTGCCTCTCATTAAAATGGCATCATATTATTTTGTTCAGCTTTCTGACAAACACACAGCCATCAATATTCTTCCCTCGGTATGACAGAAATTGTTCAGATTAATAGCTAGCTACTATTTCTAGAAATTGTTCAGATTAATAGCTTGGTTCTCGATACAAATATGCATTAAAAATGGTGAAAAAATTGCCATCACATTTTTCAGTTGGCAGAACCATGAACAACTGCATTACCCTACAGCATTATTTAATAATTCAGCAATTTCAAATATAGTGATCTGAGAATTTTAGTAATTAAACTCCCAAGTGAAGCACATGTGTAAGCCAGTTGTTTTCATATGCCCCAGTTCAAGGTAGAAAGAAAATTCAAGTCTTACCTTTGGGCAAACCATGCTTTGGAAGGAGGAATACTAACTAACAGACTGAAGGTTAATCCTTCAATAGCTGAGTTATTTTTAAAACCATCTGAGAAGAATTCATAGCCTTTATTTGTGCTTAGAATATGAGAAAAAGTTGGGAGTAAGGCAAACAGCTCCTAGAATCACATAGAGAATCACTGCTGGGAAAATATCTGTCTCCATGAAAATTGCTCTCAGAAAGTGAAAAAGTTTAAACTATTGGTACTAAAATACAGGAATAAGATACAAACCTGTTAATCATTTGGCAAATCACATCAGTGCATTCACCTGTACAAAAGCACAGCCTTGGAAGCAATTATCGAGTAACAATCTGGAGCGTGGAAAGGGCTAATCTACAGGAGAAAATAGGTCAGGGGATAAATGGAAGACTGGTGGACTTTCAGCTTTGGAAAAGGCATTGGGACTGACACCATTCCTATAGGCTTGACTCTTTCCCTGTTTGGTTATCGCATTCCCCAAATTATTTTTCTTTTTCTCCTTTTACCTCCATATAAAAGTTTGCACCTGCTTACAAGATACTAATTCTTCTGATTTTTTTAGTTGTGAATTTTAAAGCAGACTTTCTGTCCCAGACACAGTACACACAGTTGTTACTTTGTAAAAGAAATTTTATGTTGAAAAAAGTTAAGTCTGTAATTTAATCCATCCACTTGCATAGCTAGATCTTCCTTCCATACGTTGCCAGAGGTGATACATGTAGAATATAACCCTACTTGACAATAAAAGAATAGTTTCCAAAAGCTGGAGAGGAACTAAATGAGCAAGAACAAGATCTATCCAAATCATTAATTGCATGGCACTGCATATGCGTACTCCATGACTTTGCATAAATTTCATAATGGAGCTATGTTTCTTACTGATTATATCCAACCACTAAATCTTACATTAACAAGGTAGTTTTACGAATTATCTTTCAAATGCAGTCCTTACAGCTCAGATAATCCTGTTTCCTACATTTATCCATTATTTGCTCCACCCTGAGCCATGATTCAAAGTCCAAGTTGTTTGGATACTCAATCTGATTTTGAGAACTACATTAATCCAGCAAAGTTCTTAATACTGAGCAGGGAACACTGCTCATTATGAAACCAAATAGCGAACGAAGTAGAAAGACAAATAAACAAATAAAAAAAAACCTAAAAACAAACAAGAAAAGCAAACAAAAAACCAAGCAAACTGAAAATCTAAGTCAGTATGATAACAATTAAAGAAATACCTCAATCTGGCTGTTTCAAAAACAAATCAGATCACACTTACAGTAGAGTAATTCATATTGAAACATTAATCATATCACTGTCCGTTTTTCTTCTATTAAAACCTCTCACACTCCGGTAGACTGCACCACTGTTACATGGAATTCTGTGTTGATGGGTCTTTCCAGCTACTGGAAATTGTAAATATCACCGCATCTTTTCTAAAGAGAAACATCCATGGCAAAGTGTTCTTTGAATAAGTTTGTGCACATCCATCATGCACTACATAGCTTTCAATAAGAGGTTTTCATCTTTATGTGATACATTTCTTTTTCAGATTGTTTCATCTTATTTGATTTGATGCTTAAAAATCACCCATGACTTTGGCAATATCTCCTCATGCTGCTCACTTCTGGAGATTAATCTCCACAGCTTTCAAAGAGGACACAAGAAGTAGACATCTCTGACTATATTTCAGCTCTCTCCACTACAATGAAGGAGTAGACCTCAATTGCTAAAATACAATCAGAAGATTTAGAGATGGAAATAGCTTTCATTAGGTCCTCTCATCTATGGTTTTACCGTTTCAGAATTGCTGTCTTTTCAAGGGCTGTTGTCCTAGTTAGTTGTAAACAACTCGGGCCATACAAAGACTGAGAACAAAAGCAATGAATTTTTAGTTTCAGTTCCCTGATAGTTGGAAAAGCTCTTTCTTCATTCAAGAGCATCTTTAGTAGTCTGCCTTCTACTTTCAAATCTTGTCTTTTCTCACCTTCCCTGCAGATAACCAAATAATCAGGCAAACGGGAAAATCCCAAACTTCACCATTATTCTTCATTTCAATTTGTATCACTGGCTTGGAGTGCAAATTACACTGTTCTTCCTACTCTCTTGATTTGTCTGTATGTGATTCAGATGCAGCCAGCACTGGAAGACTTATCAGACACAAAAACCTGCAAGACAGATTCTGTGAAAGTATGTTTTTTAATTAAAATTCACACCTACTTAGTTGTCAATGGAGTCATAAAGCTTATGGCCAAGAGAGGAGATCATAATATTTTGACCTCCTCAGTACTGTACCTATTATTCTTTTTCATTGGGTTTTAGGGTTGGTTTGTTGGTTTTGTGTTTTGTTTTGTTTTTTTTTGGGGGGGGGAGGGAGTTTGGGGTGTGTGTGGGTTTTTTGGTATTCTAATAGCTTTGTACTGAGTAAAATAACTCAAGATTTTACTACAACACATCCACTGCATTCTGCACTTTCTTAAGGACAGTCATATAGGATATGCCTTATTATAAGGGTTTTTTGCTGAAAACCAAATACTAGAATCAAATTAATGGTGCTTTATACATGTATTTTTATTAGGGGTGAACTAGAGGGGTGCACATGATCTTCTGTGAGGTCTCTTGTGGGTTTACTATGAAACCAATCAAGCAGTAGAAAAAAATAGCAGCACAAACTGTAGCCTACAAGTAACTCACGGGTTGGAATGATGCGTATCAGGAGCATTCCTGAGGCATTCCTTAAATGCATTAATGTAAACATTTAAATAGATACTTTTGTATAAGGAGTACATTTGTAATTATCAAACTGTGCCTGGAAATATCATGTAAAAATGGAAAATGTCTAAATTAATTAGATATACTATTCACTATGGCCACTGCAGTCAACATTGCATGACTGCTACAATAACTTAAGATGGATGGAAGTGGTAATATTCTTTACTTTTTGCTAATTTGTTTCCCCTAACATTAACTTATCTCTACAGTAAAGTGGAGGGATGCTTGTTATTTGATTATACTATAAATAGTAATAAGAAAGATTTTATAAATTCCTGTTGCTTGCATCTGCCAGTAGCTTCACATGTTATTATGCAGTAAGATGAAGTTACATAAGTAACTTAACCAATGGTTATTTACCTTACACAGTATTTATTTTTTTTTTTATGTTCTAAACACAAACAGTGCCTTTCTGGAAGTGACATCAAGTGGCAGCATGTCCTCAGGTATCATTATTAATTGACACTTCTATTGACTTACTATTAAGTAATTTCAATGCTTCTAGAGGTAATTAGATCTCAAGTGATCCAAGTACTCAACTTTACTGCAGTTGAACACAATATCCAGACAAGAACATTAAGGCTTACATACATTCTCTGAAATTAAAATTGCTGTTAAAACAATTGCTGTATCATATGGCCCAGATGGAATTGACCACATCAGTTATAATTAATCACTCGCTTCATATACAAGTGACTGACACCTTTAATGAAGAATTGCAAGTTTATTGACAAAAGGATACAACATATTGCTCCCAAAAGAGCCAGAACATCTTAACAGGCTAATATGAATGATAGTAAAGAATCTGGAAGACAATTAATGGTAATTAATTAGTTGTACTAACAGACCTTGAAAACTCTGGGGTACTAGGCAAATCATTATGCTATGTACATTTTGTATTTCATATGTAATACAGGAAAACATGTCACAAGAGGAAAAATAAGGACTCATCTTCTGAGATGTACTTGCCTGTGGTGGAAGCTGATTGATTGTGCAGATATTCCAAGCTGATAGATAGCAAAGCAAACATTCCAGCAACTTATCTTGGCTTTCACTGGAAAACTGAAACAAAACTGAAATTGTCATTCAGTTTGTCAAAGTCTGCAAATGCTATGACAAGTAAATATTATAGATCATGATATAAAAGACCTTGGAATATAGTTCAAGAATCATTACTGTTTCAGGTGGAAACCTTCCACTAGTTTCAAATTCTCACATATTAATTCCTGAAATAAGAGACGAATGGCCATAAGTGATGTCTGGGTGACATCTTTTTAACATCAGAGTTGATTCTTGTATTCATGAGCCTTTTTTTTTTTTTTTTTTGGGGGGGGAGGAATAAATCCACAAAATTATATATATATATTATTTCTATGTAACAGGTATTCTGAAAAGTGTTTATTTGTGTTTGTGCATTTATACATCAGCATATGTATAAGCTGATGGAGCTGTATGGAATCTATGAAACAGAAAGGCTATGGAATGCCTTTCTGGCAGGGAGCATGTTCCCCTACAGGGGATTCACTGCTGCTGCCACCACTCTGCACCCTTCTTCCACTTGCAGGTTTTCTCACCCCCTCACTTCTTTCCGCCCCAAGCCCCTGTCACCATGGCCCAGCAAGCCTGGCCCTCCTGCAGTAGGGCCAGAACTGCTACTGTGAGGACCCAGCTCTCCTCTATCTGACATCCTTTGCTAAGTGGGACCTGGCCAAAAAGTGGACCTCCTGCCTTTCCTCAAGTCCCCACCTTCCCACACACCGGTCCTCTACCAAAGCTTTTCATATTATGCCTTGGTCTCAAATTAAATCAGACTTATTTTTTGTAATCTTCTAATTATTTAGAATAATAATATAGCCACAAATAAAACTTTTTCAAATGAAAGGATCTATTTTTTAACATTTTATTGTGCTTGTATGTATTTATTTTTTTTCTGAGTATAGAGCTTCTTCTGTATTTAGATGTGGTGCAAATCTGAATGAGCACAATACGGAAATTCCTTTGTGCTATCCTTCAATGTCATCCAGGCTAATTGCTGTGTTTGTAGAAAACACTTTCTGCAAGCCACCAAAAGACTTCAAGCACTGGTCAAGACTGGGATGTTAAACAATCCATCTGGCATTTTGCCCAGTAGTAGTTATTCTTCTTGGCACAATCTGAAAATTGTGTCTAATATCTATCTGCAACCTTGGTTTGGAGAGCTGCATAGAAATGTGAGCTTGTAGTAAAAGCGGTAATTATCAGTGACATAAAGAAAGATTGCATTTCAGCGTAACATTTAGAATTAAGATAAAGATTTTTGCTTAAAGACACACAATGTTTCTGGTGCTGAATTATGTTTAAGGTCTTTCTGTACTGCTGTAATAGCCTGGAAGCTCCAAGTCTGCAGTTGCCATGTCTTGAGGCACCTAATTTCCTCAGAAGTCCCTTAATTGCTTCCTGCTGTGACTGCATAGGAGTGTGCTTGTCTTGAGAGCATGAAGCTGCTTGGTGCCTCAGTCTGTGGCGTCTGTGTCAGGAAAGCATCTTTCTAAGCTAGAACAGGAATTTGAATAGGCTGGTTCTGTGGTTAACATCAGTGTGGCCACACTGATAAGCACTGAAGTGTTAGGATTCTTTTCACATATTGGATGCACAATATTACTGCTGTGCTGCTTTCCTGGATATTTTTAGTGCCTTCATGAAAAACAAAACAAAACAAAACAAAACAAAAGAACAACCCAAAAAACAAAAGCCCAAACCAAAAAACAAACCAGGCAATGATGCTATATTTTTTGTTCATTCTTTCATTGCTTTTGTTTTCACCCCTAAGTTGAAAACACTGGCAACCAATTGTAGGTATAGAGAAGTAAGCCTTCTTCAGGACAATTTATAGACTAAAAGAAGCAGCATGCTTCTCTCTATCAGTCCTGCACTGGGAAGTTTACAAGGGAGCCAAAAGAAGTTTCACACGTTTTTAAGTACATAGTATTGCTTTAAATGTGCTTCCCTAGATTTCATGAATATACATAATTATTATATGCAGTATGTACTCAATTCCCAGTTGCCTGATGTTAAATCTACATCTATCCACCATAACAGCAAAACAGTTTTTTAAAAACTCATGGTGAGTTGTTACAGCACAGGCCAGTGGTAGAAGTGATCTGGTTTCTGATGGTACATAATACCAGGGCTTCCAACACATCCATCAGCACTTTTCAGAGGTAGTCTTCGGGTCAAGCAGATCGCATACCAAGGACTTCCACGATTTCACACTTCTGCATTTCCATTTCAAAGGCTGGTTGAGGAGCTATTTGTTCTTGATGTAGAATTCCTACTTGAAATCAAATGGTATTGAGGGCAGGGAACAAAAGCTGAGTAAGTAACAAAGATCTGTTTACATGCCATGGAAAGAAAAAACATCTTGCAGGTGCGTCAGTATCACTTGACTCTACATGAATGATCTGTGCTTTATGTAGTGGTTTCATGAAGTAATTCAAAGAGATTTTACTTCAGTTTTAGCACACTGCTTGCAGTTTATAGTGTTTGTGCTTCCCTTTCCTATACCTAAGATTAGCCTTCATTTGCTGTCTCATTTGGCTAATCAGTATGATCTTCCCTTACCAGTAAACATTTCTGGCAGTTTCATTTAGAGTTATCAGCATAACTGGCTTCATCCCCGTGACTACTTTCCAGATTTCAGAAAAGGAATTTACCTGAAGGAGTATAAACAGTGACTAAAAAAGTTCATCTGAAATGTCGTAATCACTCACAGTTTCCATAACCTAGTGTGCAGTGGGGTGGTAAAGGGAGTTCTCAGGCTCACGTAGATTTTATCAGCTTGTGCTGTGCACAATCTTTTGACAATCTGAAGTTGCCAGAAGAAATAAATATATTTTCTTCAACGCCACGTTATAAATACTTATCCTGTCTTCAGGCGTATTTTTGAAAAAAGATG
This sequence comes from Pezoporus occidentalis, assembly GCF_034315485.1. Lineage (NCBI taxonomy): Eukaryota > Metazoa > Chordata > Aves > Psittaciformes > Psittacidae > Pezoporus > Pezoporus occidentalis. The sequence goes on along the minus strand of NW_026915713.1, from coordinate 3,882,864 downwards.
TTAAAAGAAGTAAGTTATCAATGCTCTGGACTCTGAAGTTTCCAAAAATGTAAAACCAGCTTTTGCACATAGTGTGTTGTGAAAGTCTCTGGATTTCTACTTTGTATCTTGCAGTTAGTGAATTAAAATACACTATAATGATAATACAAGTTTCCTCAAATTTCATTTTGAAATATTATTAATTAAATATGTTATTAATATTTTTATTTTTCATTGAATGGAGGCAATGAACTTCAGATAGCTCAGTACATGAATAAAGACAGTTCTTGTTTACAAGTCCTTGCTTACTTGGAAAAGTCTTGTTTACAAGTCCTTGCTTGGAAAATGTGCAGGTTCTTCTATATGAACAGATGGATAGGCAGTCAGCTTTTCTCTTTTGTGAGATAGGCAAGAGAGGAAACCTACGGTTTCACACCTCTTTTTTTTTTGTTGTTGTTGGTTTGTTTTATATGTTCCAAATATACAAAATTGAAAAAGAGCAATATTTTCACAAGATTGTAAAGCTACATTGGCAAATTGTTGCTATGTGAATTTTCTATTGACCACAAAATAAATTCCTGACATAGAGCTTCAAAAGATATACATATGATATATATATATATTTAGGTATACATACGAATCAACTTTGCTTCCTGAAACTGTGAGCTTCTGCACTGAATCTGAGACTTAATGAAAAAAATGGAGAAAAAGGACACTCACAGGTTGTAAACCCCTCTTTCTGCCTTAGTGGTTTGAGTGCTTGGCGGGGTGAAAAGAAGTCAGACCTTGTTTCTTCCATGGGGATTGTTTCTGTGTGGCATTAAACTGCTAGTAGCAGTAATACAATACCTCCTCTTAGTCATTAGAGTTATTTTCTTTGGCTTGTCATTCAACTACGCGAAGGAGGTTGCTCAGGTTCCCCAGGGAGAGATGCCATTCCACTCCTGGAGTTTATGGGCATGTTCAAACAGGAATAAAATGGGGAAATTTGCCTACACAGTTAAGGGCTCAAGCACTGGTTCAAACAGAAGCCTGTTAGTATTCAGTAAATATTCTCACTTTTTTTCTTTTTCCTGAATTATTTCTCAGGTTAATGAAATTTTCAATTTTCATTCATAGAAATAGAATCATAGAATAATTTGGGTTGGAAGAGACCATTAAGTTCATTGGATCCAACCATAAACCAAACACTGCCAACCCCACCACTAAACCATGTCCTGAAGTGCCACATTTTTGCAAAATAGCACAGCTTTCTCTACAGGAATAGAAGATGCATCCATTTTCCTTCTGTTGTCCTCTGTCTTGCTAATTAAAGCAGTGGCTTGGGAAACTAAAGATACTGTTTTGAACTTTATATAGTCTCAGCAGGGCTTGCAAGTAAGTTTACCACTTTGCAGGTAAGTGTTCTGATCACTAAATGATTAGCAAAACCTCAGCAGTGGCAGAAGCAGAATCACAAGTGGCTTCAGCTAGGAAGAGGTAAGTGCATGGTGTGGTAGCCCCACGTGGCAGCCCATCCTGGGCTGCTTAGGAAAACACATGGCAAATCAGGGCCTCTGTAGGGAGGGAGGTGGGGTACCTCGGTTTTCTCGGAGCTTCTAGCCAGAGCAAGGATGGGAAGGGGACTCCAGACAGCACAATATAGGGTGGCTATGAGCATGCTGAGCATCGTGAGTGATGCCTGGGTTTTGTAGGAGTTCACACTTTTCCAGAGCTCGATCATCACTGGGGGAAGGCTGCTGGGCCAGAAATAAAGACTTGTGTGCCTCAGTTCCCCATGTCTGGAGTGGAACCTTAGTTCTGTATTCAATGCTTACACTAAATCACCGTTAAAAAGCACTCACATAAGGACACTTCATTTTTTTTCCACTGGCTTTGCCTACCAGTTTTGACTTGTATTTTGAACAGAATAATTTGCAAGAAAATTTTACACAGAATAATTTGCAAGATACAACCTTCACTGACTGTGGAATTAATTTTTATATTCCTATCTTCTGAAAATATTCTGTAAATATGGAGTAGTGTGGGATTATTGATAGCCATTTGGGGTTTTCTTGTGATCAAGTTTACAAGAATTATGCTTATGGATAATATGCCAGTGTTAGTTTTGAGAGCAGGTAATTGAAAATTGTTTCTTTTGAATGCAGCCTCAGAAAGCTGTAAAGCTGCTGGGTTTCATTATTCAAAGTTGACATGTAAAATTTAAACCTTAGTTTAATGCTCAATACATTACAACTAATTTTTCTCACTTTAATGAAGTGATTTTATTCTGTATACTTTTAGCATGCTTTTGATGTCATGCAGTTTGCATTAAAGGTTAATACCTGAAATATGTTGTTATCTTTTATGTGATGTTTTCCCTTATGCACTATTCATGTTTGATGGACAGTGCCAGCACTAGCTAATGGGCAATTCCCAGCGTGAATTGTGGAGTCAGAGATGTTTATGTTCTTTATGCCTCATTTGTACATGACATTAACTTATTGATGCACTGTGTAACTAACTCCACTACTTTTTTTTTCTTTTTCGTTACAGTTAATTTTTAAATTTCTGAGAAATTAAATAGATGACTGCACATACCCTTAAATTCCAAGCAGACTACTGGACTTGATGTTCTTTACTGCCTGGGAAAAGGACTCATGGTTTATACTGGAAGATCCTTTTCTGGGAAATTTTATAACAGAAACTCTTAATTCCAGTAGACTAATTTTCCACTTGTTTTCCCAAAGCTGTTCTTATGGGAACCCCTTAATTACTAGTATATTTTTAATCAATCTGAGTTTTTACCAGAAGCCAACCCTATTTATGTTTCACTTGCTATTCTGTAAAATTTCTTGATGTTCAGTTCTTTGCAGATATTTTCATGTCTACAACATGGCTAATCCTGCAGACTGCCAAGAGAAAGAAGCAATTATGCTCCTCAGATGATTCTGGCCAACGTATATGCAGCTGTACAGCAAATGGCAACAGAATGGTATAGGGAAAATGAGAGGGAAGCTTTGAAATGTTCATGTCCTCAAACACCCCAATGATGCTATCAAAAAACCCACTGAGCATGCCTCTGCCTTTCAGATAGGAAAACCTCATGCACCCTGCCCCTCTCCTAAAGAAATCTTTTGAAATACTGTATTTCAGGCCCGTTCTCCCAGGTGATGTTAAATTTCTCTTGTGTGCAGCCGAAAAAAAAAGCTTAAAGTGAGAGGAAAGCTGATCCTCTTTGTTTCCGTGGCAGCTGTGTGAGAAGAAGACTTTAAAATGACCAACTTTGATTGTCTGCAGGTGAGTGAACACAGTCCCCCAGCTAAATGTGGACCAACCTGCACATCAATCTAAAAATGATTGTATCTACAGGAAAAGGCTGCCCATAGGCATTCCCTAATCTTGTGATGGATTTTTTAAAAATAGATTAAAAATGTGATTAGCAAATCCTATTCAAATGTATGTAACAATAAATGCAAAATCACTGATACTCGTTCTGTTTCTATGTAGAAGATGGTAACAAAAAAGGAACTTATTTCCAATTATTAGACAATTTCTAGACCGACATAAATAAAACATTCATTTTGATCTTCTGGGTAAAAAGTTTGTTTGGCCAGACTTTAATCCTTATTTAAGTATTGAAGTAGCTCAACTTAATTTACTGTAACCAATGATATTGCCTAACTATATGTAGAAATACTGCTCTGTGACTAAAAAACAGTGCCTCCCATTATCAAACTCATTCAAATACTGATTGAAACTCTGGACCGATTTAAATGAGAAGATCAAAAATCAAAATGAAATAAAGGCCTGAGGATATTCTGAGGACAGGATGGAAAAGGTAAGATTTTTTGAGGGGAAATCTCACCCTTTCCCCTCTGCTCTTCTGACATGGCCAAAGTAGCCAAACTTTCTGTCCCTTGTTTTAGCCATGTGGAAAACTCATCAGTCTCTACAAGACTTCAAAGACTACCACAAGGCAGTGGCTGTTTGAAAAGCCGGGATAAAAAGTATTAGAATTACGTCAAAACCACTCTTTCTAAACATCCAAAGCACAATGATTATTGCACAGCTGTTTTTCAGCTTGGAACTGAAGAAAACATTTTTCATCAACAAAGGTGCAAAAGTATCTTCAACTGGGTAGGAATTTTGGGGGAGAGAAGGTATACCTATGCTGGTTTTATTTTATTTGTGCAGTGGAGTTTGGCTGTGTAGCCTCTATTTACATTTCTGGGTAGTTCTTAATGTGTGCAGATTTACTGGATTTAGTGAGATTACCCATCACAGTAAGAGGCAAATGATGTCAGTACATGTTCTGAAATTTTGTTTTATTTCATTGCTAGTGTATTCAGTCATTGCAAGACCCCCTGAAGAAATTTAAAGACTGTTTTGTGACAGACTGTATTACTTTCACATTATGTTACTCTACAGTTTGAAAACCTGAAATGGCCAAATTTTTTTTAAACAAGCCTCCGATTCTTTGGAGCCAAATGACTGGAAAACCTCAACACCAATACAGAGAAATAAAAGCTCAAAAAGTACCATGAGACCACCTCAGTGCAGGATTTTTGAAAGTGAAATGGAAAATAAAAAAAACAAAATAGCTTCAGTGACATTTAAGACTCAATATAATTCATGTTTATTTTCACTGTGTACAGAAGGTGGAGCCAAATTCATAAGGATCTGTAACTCATACTTCATTCTTTGAATGGTTTTCTAGTGTCTTTCTAGAGGGGCAGCTAGTTCAGAGGAGATACTGATTGGAATCAGTTGCAGTGTTGGGATAAACCCTTTCAAGACCAGCTTTTCTGGTGTTTAAGCTGTCTGTAGTGAGGTTGAGAAGTTCCTTGACACAGCTGAAGAGGATCTGAGCCTCCATGTATTACCCTTCTCCTTTTTCTGTCCATGAGTGAGCCAGGAGCAAATCTGTATTTCTAAATGGAGCATGGGAAAGTGAGCAAGCTGAGTATCACCATGAAATAGTTGTGGTGAGATCTTCATAATACTCTTAGTGGTATGAAGTGGCAGGCACCAGTCAGCACAAAGAACAGAAAGGAAACAATCACCCCAAACTTTTAAGACGGTGTTTTCCTTCTCCGCAATCCTCATAAATTTTAAAAAGAAACACCCATTTAGCTGTTTTTACTGCTAGCTGATATTTCAAAAGGAAGCAGAGAATAGGTGAGAGGAATTTGGGGCTTAAGTGATAGAGTCCGGCACTTAAGAAATTTTGCTCCTAATCACGGTTGTGACATGAGCTGTCTATGACTCAGAAGAGCTGCTGATATTCTCCATGACAAACTTCCTATCTCAGTAAAAGAGGTTAATACAACATAACTTGTTCAATGTTATTTTTATAAAACACTCAGATTCTTTACAAATGACTGTGGAACAGTGCTAAGTATTTCCGGACACTAGTGACCATTTGCTAGGCAGGGCTCTAATCTGGTAGCCTCTGCCACTGAGAACTTCTCCACATTTTTATCCAAGTTGCTTCAGTCTTCACATGCTTCCAGCAGGGTCTCTTTCAAAATGGCAGTATTTTTCTTTTGCAGGCTATCTTACACTGACTAAGCCTTCTTTTTCCCTGAGGAATATCTAGCTTTAGTAACTCCATAGCAAACAAATCCAAGAGACCCATTTCAATAAAGAATGTCGTGTGTTCACCATTAGACTGGTTTGTGATTATCCCACTTTTTATTATTACTGTTCTTGTGATTATCCAAAAATATTTTCTTATATATGCCATGCCATGCCGGTGAGGGCAGCTACCACCTTGATGGATGACAATTGCCTTTAATTGCCTTTGCTTTGAGCAAGCGATGACTCTTTGAAACCCAGGGATGGGAGGAATCTGTGTTTTGCAGCACCAGCAGCAGCAGCTTCTAGTGGGCTCCAGCCCAGTCACCCCAGCTGAGAGAACATGCAAGCACTGTGGCCAGCAACTTCAAAGCTCTGTTGTATTTCTACATGATGTAAATTCCTTAAACAGGCAAAACTACTGTCCGCTTTTAACAAAAAAAAAAAAAAAAAATCATTAGTCTGCACATTTATGTGCTTAGGTAATCAAGAAATACTGCATTATTGTTCTTTGGACGTTCTGAGAAGCTTTACCTCAATAGGGCATGAAACACACATTATTCACAAGTCTGTCTTTAAAGCCAAATGTGTGAGAAGGGATATAGGTGAAAACGTGCTGAAGCCTACGTGCCACCTAGGGACGCGGGTGACTGCACAGGTGCCTTGAAAGGCACCTAAGAAAATCTGCATTGCATGTGTATATTCATCTCAGTTTACTGTATATTCAGCTCAGTTTACTCAGTCCATGGATTCCTCTCCCAAATTGCACAGAATGAGGACAGTGCTATACGTGAGAATATTGAGAAGTGAACTTAGCACACAAATGGAAAACAAGCGAAGACATACTATTCCTCTTAAGAGCTTCATAAACCTCAGATGTGCTTAACTGGGAGTAGAATATGAGCACAACTGGTATCAATGGGGAATTCTGTAATGATCTAAGGACTGGAGAGCCTTCCAAGTGAAACATTCACCACGGCTTTCCAAGCAAATCAGGTTACTAAAATATTATTGAGGGAGTATTTGGAGGCAATATGAGGAAAACGTTTCTGTATAGAATGTGTTCAGGTAATAAACAGAAAGGAAACAATGGACTGGGTTAACCATGAATCTGCGTCAAAGGCTGAAAATATTAAATAATACAATTAATGATTCCTTTGGAAAGTCTACCCAGAAAAGGAACTCCAGGCTCTCAACTATTTCACTGATTCAGCTGAGATTCAGCAGAGAGTGGACAGAAATCCTGTGGAAGTCACCCCAAGCCCCAAGGTTCAGTCCCAGAAATGCACTTTGAGCCTGGGCTGCAGCACTGTGTCTGGGTCGCAGTGTGAACGTGCCCTTATGAATGTAAGCCTGCCAAACCAAGACAAACAGGTTCTGGAGTCCTGGCATTGCTATGCTAAAGATTGCTTCACAAGGCAGCGCTGTGTGCTCCAGAAGGCAAAACGTGTCAATGAACGGCAATATAGGTACCAGAGAGCTCTGCTCCGCTCCCCAAAATCTTATTCTCTATCATGTAAAAAGACACTGTGACCCACAACACAAAGCTTCGAATCTGTGATTTTCTTACCCCGTCTCTTAGTCCATGATTAAGAACAGACTTGCAAATATCTCAGGTCGGACACCCCTGTGCTGTCCTGCTGAACACAGCTTCAGCTGAAGAAGAGTTGTGTGTGAAGACAATCGTTCAATCTGAAAAGCTTATTTCCATTACAATGCAAATTGAGTGTGAGACTTTCTGCTAACCTTGTGAAAGGGTAGATCACTGCATCATCTGAAGCTGGGTATGTTCTGGTAATAAGCTGTGAAATGTGATCACAGACAGATTTCCAAATTCTAGAAGACATTTCTAAGGCATTTTTATCAGGACTAGTAATAATTCTTCCTAATTCTACAGAGCATCATAGTGAAGACTTTAAATACTTTCCCGTTTCATGTGGATAAAGCCATAGCAAAGCCAAGTGTTATGCTTATTATTACTGCAAAATTATTCTTCCCTTGTTACTAACACACATATTTTAGTTTTCCAAAGTGGATTTTAGGAGTCCTGGGCTTCTCACAATTACTGTTTTTTTTATTTAAGTGGAGAAATTCTTCTCAGTCCTTCTTTTAAAAACAGAGTGCCTGAAAAATTGCAAAGCCTATGTAGGAAGATACATAGAAAAATGCAAGATCAGGCAAGCAGGACCCTGTGAGCCTGCCGGCTTCGACAGGTAAGAATAGCATTGTATTCTAGCATGTTATAATTCAAGCATTTTTTTTCCTGGCATAATTCTGCTTTCATAAGAGGCAGCTTTTCCAGCACCAACACATACAGCATCCCAAATCTCCTCATTGTCTCAGCACCAGCACACATGTAGCCATGTTGGTGGAGTTTTGCACTTTGCTCTAGAACATCCATGTTTTATGGGGCAGCAGCAGGAGCATTACCTGTATTCTGCTCACTGTCTATACCATAGTCACAAAAGCAGTGAAACGCTACGGTTTATAGATTACAATTTTTTTCATTTTCAAGAAGGGCCCACAGCCTATTAAGCACAAAGCTCAATTTCTCCCTTACTATGAAGATAAAAAGCAACCTTTAAACAAGACTCAGAGAACAGAAGGAAAAGGCTTCTTTCTGCTATATGGCTTGGACAACTGTAAAAACTAAAAAGCTGTCAAAACTAAGTACCAAAGGAAAGGGAGCAGACTAGGGAAACCAACCTCCATCTGTACCTGAAGTCAGAGGAATGGAAGGAGTACAGTTGTAGTGTACTAGCTCTTTCTCTCAAACAGGAGGCAGTGTGGTCTGCTACAAACAACTCCAGAGCAGGAACCAGTGTTCTTGTTTCCCAGCTTCAAAGCCCCCTGCTGAGTATCTTTCTACAAAGATCTTGTCTTAGTTCTCATCTCCGGAGAATTCTGGATGAAAAGCAGTAGGTAAGGGCTGTAAAAAGTAAGAAGTGATATCTAGGTTGTGTTGTGGAGTGTAACATTCATTATTTCAGGAAGAAACTGTAAAGAGGACCTTTATTTGGGAACCTCTTAATGGCCATTACTGGACTTATCCCCTCCTTTGTAGCCTTTAAAGAGCATAAAATGCTCATCCACACTACTGGGCCCAGAAATAGCCTATAACATTAATTGAAACCCAAATGAGTCAGATAGGACCCAAAATGTAAAACTCCATTAAGAACCATCTAAACACAAACCTTCTAGAGAAGCTCTTAAGCAGTTCTACCGGGGAGCTAATACCCCGTAACATGAAAAAGTACAAGAGCAATTCCTAATGCAGTTTGGAATCCATGTGTGAAGAGCTAACACAGGCAGAGAAATACATTAATCTCTGTTCTATAGAGGAGGCATTTTTCAAGGAGTGTTTAACCAGGGACTGGTCAGGAGCAAAGCCAAACTAGTTTCATACTAATTGAATAGACTAGTTTTGGAGCATGCTTTTATTCTGCAAAATGCGCTCAAAACCTATCAGGAGCATTTCTTCTCACTATGGCAGACCGATTTTCTGGACTATGCTTTATTTTCTGAAGTTTCCTGGAAAGAGTTTCCTGGAATGTGAGATCATTTCTTCATTTCTCCCATGGGACGGCCACACGCGCAAACACACACACACACAAATAATAATGAAAAAAAAGTGTGATGCATCTCCTGTAGAAACAAAACGCTGCTCCTGGTGCATATGTTCATGTGTGCACGTAAAAGAAACAGAACTAAGTAAACAAAGCTGTGTTCACAAAAAAAAAGCTTGAGAGGGCTTCCTCTCCTATGTGGTGGCAAAGGAGGGACTGGAGAAAGCAGCTACGCGGTCCAGCCCCAGCATCCAGGAGGCTCACGCTGGTTACCTATTAATCCCTTTCATGCATTTTCCCCTCTCCCTGTAGCGAAACTCCCGGGGCACACCAGAGAGCCAAGTTGTTTCGTCTGTCCCAGGCAAGTCCAGATGTGGATGCAATACCACCCAGGTGCCCTCAGTGGCCGGGGGGGGGATGGGATGGGAGGTGCGGGATGGCCGCTGCCTCCTCATGTTTGTTTTGTTAGATCAGCAAGTGGGCTTCCATGCCCCAGCCCTCCCCGCTTCCCCAGGCGGGTTTTTGCTGTGCCTTCAGTTCTGTCCCTCCTCCCCCTCTTCCTCCTCCTCCTCCTCCCCACTCGCGGAGCGCCCCTCCTCCCGGGCTGCCACCCCTCCTTTTCCCCTCCTCTTGCACAGCCAGAGCCTTAAAAACTTGTTAAAAGCTCTCCTAGTGTTCCACCGTAGAAAAAACTTTTACGAGGTATCAGCGCTTTTCTCTCATTAGTGGGGAAGGATGAAAAATAGAAAGCATCAGTAGACTTTTAAAGTTTAAATAGGTCTGAGTGTCTGAACGTGCTCTTCCATTTTACTTTAACCCTCCAAAGAAGTATTTTGATCCAGTTTCACTGCTGATCAGCAAGGGTAAGTTGAAAAGTTTGCCTTTTTCATCTTCTTGTGTATCACTTTTGTCTGAAAACACTTTATTTTTTATTTTTTTTTTAACCCCAAGCATTTTGTGTTACTGCGCTGGTGGCTGAACTTGTCTTAAAATGCACATCTGTAGAAGCGTGAGTTCTCATAAACTGCTAAGTTCAAACTTGCAGAAGTTCTCTGCTTTCTTTCGTCTTCTTTCTGCACGTTTCTTCAGCTCCTGCGCTTCCACAACTTCTAGCCTCGTTCCACTGAAGGAGGAACCGTGGTGAAGCTGCGGCTGCGGGGCTGAGCTGCAGACTTGTTGCTGGTGTTTGGGTGAAATCCCTCCTTTCTGCCCTTCCTTCTCTCAGGGTAAATGAACTCCTTTAAAGAGCTAAACACTGGAGGGGCACCTCAGCTGCCTCGGTGGTACCGAAGTTGCATCAGAAGTCAGCTACAGGGAGACCTTGTCCTGAGTGCACCCCATTTCTGCCCCGCACATTTTGCTTTCTTGTGGAAATCCTGATTGATGCCTACTAGTTTGCGCGGAACAAGGTTCTTAATTAGGTGCTTTGTTAAATGCTGTAGCTACTGCAGTGGTGACTGGCACGTGGTCTTCCTGATAGGTTTTCCCCTCTTCTTTTAATATAGATGTGATAAAATCCAGACGTGGGTTATGGTTTTTTAACCTGGTTTGTATATAGTTACTCTGTTTTAGCAACCTCGATGAGGGATTTTAGAGAAGGAATGTAAGATACCATGATATGCCTTACCACGCTGGCAAAGTTTGTGAAAGTCTTGGGTAGATGTAAGCGCAAGTTGTCTAGGAGGAACTTGAAAGAATATCCACAGTATGTGTCATAATCCCAATATGACACATTCCCTTTATATTACCTTGAAGGTTTAAATACCAAAATGCAGAGGGAAAAAATGCTTCATGGCATCTGTTGGCGAACTGAGGTTTTTACGTTGCAAGACCTGGAGTGATTTCTTAACAGCAGTTGTTGCTTGCTGCTAGCCAGTAGTTAAAGAGCCACACGAGGAGGCAGGAAAAAGCCTTCATCTGAAAGACAGACTAAGCACAGAGTCTATCTTATCAAGCAACACGTTCTCCTCTTAGGCAAGAATACTGCGCGCTTATGTGTGTCCTCACATTTTGCCTGGAGATAACCAGCAAGCATCATGAAGTGGCGTATTTTGTCTGAGGAGTTGCTTTTGATTTTTGTATGTGAGACTTAAGACAAAAAACCCTGGTAATGGGGACATAAATGGATTATGGACACCTTGTGCCCAACTTCTATCTGTGTGCGTGTGTATGCGCATAGGGAGCCAGTTGGAGGACTCGCGTGAAGCTTTCATCCTGCCGTTTTTAACATCTGGACGGCACACTACACTGCAGAAATTAAGCCTCAAGTCTTTGGGATGTTTACTGAAGTGTTTCCTTCAGAAACTTCAAAGCCAAACACTGGCACTGACCCATGATACCTAACAAGCATACAAATGGGAGAAGGGTGAGCAGCAGGCTGGGTTCAGGGGAGGGAAGAGAAGTATTTGTTTTGCAACATAAATCTGAGCACTTACACACTCAGAAGTGCAAAAAGATTCAACACTGTAACATTATCTCAGGTCTCATATTATGCAAGTCTGAAAGATTATTTCTGTTTGTCTCTGAAATGAATGTCGGTTTAGGCCAAGGATTCCTGTGGGTGTGAGGAAGGTTAGATGACATTGAGCAATCTATCTGTTTCATCAGATATGTTGCTGTCTTTCCCCCAGTCTCTGGTATCTCTTCCCCATGTTACCCACTGAATTTATCCTTAGTGAAGGCACCTGGGCTGTAGTGTATGCAACAAATGTGTTTCAGAAATCCAGGTTTCAAAATCCACTGGCAGGAGCACAAAGAGGGTCTGAGACCCACTCAGGGAATTGTTCCATCTTTGATTCAAAGCAAGCGAGGAGACGGATGAATCTGGGCAGTAACACACAAGGTAGACCTGATCTGTACAACTAGAGAATATCTAAAAAAGTCCTTACAGTTGCTTTTGCAACTGCACCTTAGAATTAAATTAGGTGTAGAGGGTACAAGACCGGAGAGGCAAAGGCTATGGGTAGGTAGATCCACTAGCAGCTGACTACCAGCAATACTAGCAGACAGCGGAAAAAAACACACAGTTGTGACACTTTAAATCCCAGTTACTGCAACCATTTAGCACATAATCTTTGTCCAGGGGATGAAAGGGACTGACGCTCATCCGCAGATCTACACGAGCAACACCTTTCCAGGGGAATGTCTGGAAGACATTCACTGACACTTGTAATGTTTCAGAAAACTAGTCTTCACTGTTCCAACCCATCCAAGCCCCATCAGTTGTACATCTCAGCTGCTTTCTCTGCACTGCTGGTTGCTTTGGGGAAATACACAAGCTGATTGATGTTCAAGGTCCAGAATCTTCTCTTTTGTTGGCTGTTTGTGTGTGTGAGCGTTCATAAAAAGGGAGGAAAAGTTGGAAAACCAAAACTTTGGCCTGTTTCCCAACTGCTTCAGCTGCACAATTCCATTTTAGATCCCACTCTAACCCTTACCTCTCTTCCATCAGCTAACATGTGACCTTCTATCACTGTAGTCAGACCTGGGCATGTTAGCACAGCACTGAGTTTGCATTATTCTTCTTGGAAAATATGAACCAGATGACATGATGAATACTATCCATAAAAAATAGTTCTAGAATTTCTTAATTGTGGCTTACAAATCAAATTTCTTCTGTATGTGGTCATCCAAAACCCATGCAGATGAATGCTGTCATATCTCCTGCTGCTCTATGGCTTTTTCCCGTCTTTACCCACACACAGTAGGACCTGGAAGAAATTCATCTTTCAGAGAGTTTACTAGGCCAGCATTGGTCTGTTTCAGAAAAAGGTTATAATGCTGTAAAATAATAGACAGTAAGAGCTTATGAAATACACATATTCATCATGAGCTGTATCCTTAAATTCCTGAAGTACTGAAATCAATTGATCAGGTCAACCTCTGTCCTTCTGGGGACTCATTTAAGGTGTTTGGAAGTTTTAAAAGAAGTCCAGAATGCTGAAGAACTATTTTTATAGGCTATCTACCATCCATTTCAAACTATTTACAAAGCTAGAATACTTAAATAACTGTTTGATACACAGTAAACCGATACTGTAATCAGTTAATAAAAGTGGTCTTTCAGTGCCCTGAAAGTAAACAAGTTAGAGCCGATGAATGAATTTTCTCTACAACAAAACAGAGTACTGTGTTTCATAAAGCAATAGAATCCACTTAAGCAAAGGAATAATATATTTGTGCCACCACGAGGCTATCTGATTAACAGCACAATGTTTTGAATTGATGAGGGGTTTTTATCACTGGCAAAGGCCAGCATGTAACTGATCTCTTTAAAAAAAGTTGCTTTTCAAAGCTATGTATGAGTAATTCAAGCATGGAATGTTTCCTCCTGGAGTTTATATTGCCAGAGGACATAAATGAAACTTAGCAATTTTGCATGCTGAAGCAAATTAAAAAAATAGGTAGTAAATTCTCAAAATATTGCAGGTGTGGGGTTAAGTAGGTCAAAAGTGAAGTAAATCATGTTGCATTAATGGACCAGAGTGGAGTGTAATTAAAAAACAAACCACACGTAACAGCCTAGAAATAACACGTCCCTCTGTTTTCTTAATCAAACTTACAATCTGAAATAACATTTAGACAGTAAAAAAATATGTGGAGTCTGAGAAAAGTCTGTTAATGCAGTAGTTTCGAATCATCACAGACCTAACTAATTAAATCAAGAAGCTGTTACTTGGAAAAAGGCTCCTTCTGTCCAATTCCACGACATGGAGCAAATAGCTTCCCTTTAAAACACACTTCACATGATGTATAGTTACAGGCTGTTCTCTGTTTTAACAATCCCAGCCTGAGGAGGAACCTGGTCACATTTCACTCCAGCCTTTCCGGAGACCTCCGCGCTCGTGCGCCTGACTCCTTCTCCGCCACCAGATCCCATAAAGACACACCCGCCTTTCCTGGGGAGAATGAAAGCTGGGATGGCCGAAGGGATGTGTCAGACACAAACACGCTGCCTACTTCTCCCAGCAGCAGCAGCAGCGGCTTACAGATTTAAGTCTGGAGGAGGCCTGACCCTTTGATGGGGCTTCATTCATGTGAAGAGCTAGTTGCTTGGGGAAGGGTCTGGAGGCAAGGTCTGTAGGTAAACTGCAGAACAAGGTGACTAATCTGACTGAGGAAATGTCCCTGGGGTATTTTACAGGGGTTAAAGATAATTGTCATCTCTGAGCTGTAAGAGTGAGCACTTTAAACACTTGTCTCCCATTACTCTCCCAGACTCTTTCCGATGGCAGGAACGGTGTGTTTTTATTTGGCATCTATTGTTATGCTTGAGCTTGCCAGACTTACAATCGTGTTTCCAGTGACTCACTGCTTCTTGAAAGCAGATCTCCTTGGTGTTAAAATTTCCTATTTTATGAATTACCCAGAAAGGGCCTTTTTCTATAAATGACCTTCACTAGGAAATATATCCATGATGCGATGGGGAGGAAATCATTTGGACAATATCAGAACTATTAATAGCAGGAAGGGATTACTCAGTATGCACGGAACAAATACCTATACCCAGCAGCGTGTACTTGAAAAGGAAAACTTGTGATTTTTTTTTTAAGTGCCCAATTTCACATATGTGATCATGTGGGGTAAGTTAAAACATACGTTTTTAATGCAGTTAAGATTACCTTTCTCCAGTTGATAAAAATCCTATATTGAATTTTGGTTTTCCTATGAAGCTAGAACATAAAGTAAACAATTCCTTTTCTGTCATCCTGTGTATTGCTAGATATCCCCAAGAAGCTGCCTGTGTCCCAGAAATTCGCACTTTAAAACTCAAGTGGAGAGAGACAATTTAAACTTGCAGTAAGTGGAGAGAGACAATTTAAACTTGCAGTGTTCCACACTTGGAATGCAAACTGCATGCCAGGAGTTGCTTTAAAAACAGAAAGAGCTCATTTACCTTTTTTCTTGCTAAGTCTTTTTTCCTTTCAAAACAAAGTGAAGGAATTTAAATACAAAAAGATGCAAATGCAAAGCTGAAACTGATGAATCAAGCAAGCCACAGATAAACAGGAAACCAGTTCCTCCAATTTAGTAACATGAGCCTAGCTGCACTTCGTGTATTTACTGGTTTTGTTTCATAAAACTGTAGGTAAAGTATGCTAACTGTGATCTCTGTGCTGCAAATACCAATGTATAAACTGTGCGTAGATACCAAGGGATTTTTTCTGAAATTCAGTATACTATAAACTTGGCATCATTAGGAGCTATACTCTTAACTGTATTACACACAAGATATGCAAGAGCTCAGTTTCATGTTGCTGTAGGAAATACAGTACACTTCTTGCAAGGATAAAATTTTAGGTACCCGACCCTGGCATTAACTTGGTATAACCTTTTGTATCTAGGTTATATGATGGTTAGCTTTCTTACTCTTTTTTAAAGAGTGAACATAAAAACTACTGTGAGTGATGCACACCGAAAGAGACAAATCTTTCATGTGTTCTTAGAATTTTCAGGCTGTTCCACTCTGCGCTTACACACCCTGCTTCACCAGTGTGTCACAGCTGTTTTCTACCTGAGGCAGGTATATATCATGGAACTGAGGCTGCCACCAAGGAAGCTGAAGCTTGTCATGGTCTTCTTGGAAACAGGAGTGAAGTTAGAAACTTCTGTTTTTCATTGTGCTCTGAGACATTATGTGTTACTTTCTCTTTTTCAGTTTCCCTGACTTTCCATTCCACTTGCAGACTAACTAAAACTGTTGTTGCTCTTCAGATCACGTAAAACACATGAATTAAAACCAAGCTGACATCACTGCTCTGTTAGCATTGGTCTGTGATTCAGTGTATCAAAGGTATTAAAGCTCTGTCTTAACTATCCCTCTTTTTTTGTGTGTCCTTCTTTAGCCAGCATCCTGTGAAGATGGGTGATTGGAGCGCCTTGGGAAAACTTCTTGATAAGGTTCAAGCCTATTCTACTGCAGGAGGGAAAGTGTGGCTGTCTGTCCTCTTTATTTTCCGAATCTTGCTCTTGGGGACAGCAGTTGAATCTGCTTGGGGAGATGAACAGTCTGCTTTCCGGTGCAACACTCAACAGCCTGGTTGTGAGAATGTCTGCTATGACAAGTCGTTCCCCATCTCCCATGTACGCTTCTGGGTTCTGCAGATCATATTTGTGTCTGTACCTACACTTTTGTACCTGGCACACGTGTTCTATGTAATGAGGAAAGAAGAGAAGCTGAACAAACGAGAAGAAGAGCTCAAGGTGGTCCAAAATGACGGTGTGAATGTGGATATGCACCTCAAGCAAATAGAAATTAAGAAATTCAAGTATGGAATCGAAGAGCATGGCAAAGTGAAGATGCGTGGGGGACTGCTCCGTACTTACATCATCAGCATCTTGTTTAAATCTGTCTTCGAGGTGGCTTTCTTGCTGATTCAATGGTACATTTATGGGTTTAGCCTGAATGCCATCTACACCTGTGAGCGAGATCCATGCCCGCACAGAGTGGACTGTTTCCTGTCCCGTCCAACTGAGAAAACCATCTTCATCCTCTTCATGCTGGTTGTGTCCTTGGTGTCTCTTGCTCTGAACATCATTGAGCTTTTCTACGTGTTCTTCAAGGGTGTAAAGGATCGTGTGAAAGGGAAAAATGACCCCTACTCCCACAGCGGTGCCATAAGCCCCTCCAAGGACTGTGGCTCCCCCAAATATGCGTACTACAATGGCTGCTCCTCCCCGACCGCCCCCTTGTCTCCCATGTCTCCTCCAGGGTACAAGCTCGTGACCGGAGACAGGAATAACTCCTCCTGTCGTAACTACAACAAGCAAGCCAGCGAGCAAAACTGGGCCAACTACAGCGCGGAGCAGAACAGAATGGGGCAGGCTGGCAGCACCATCTCCAACTCACATGCCCAGCCCTTCGACTTCTCTGATGAGCACCAGAACACTAAAAAATTGGCGTCGGGGCACGAGCTGCAACCCCTCACCATTGTGGACCAGAGGCCTCCCAGCAGAGCCAGCAGCCGAGCCAGCAGCAGGCCTCGACCTGATGACCTGGAGATCTAGGCTTCTAGCTGCAGTACTTGCTCAACTATGAAACGACATGCATTGGAAGATGCAGTCAGTGCTGATCTTGTTCCAGTGGAGGTGGTACTTAACAGTCTCAAGCAGAGGATTTTAACAACCATAAAAGCAAACAAACAAGCGAACAAACTTTTAAAATACTTGCTGTTTTTTGGGGGGAATGTAGGGTTGGTGTGGGGTGGTACAGTACACATTGGTATTTAATGTAGCTGGTTTAAAGAATTTAAATACTAAAAAGAAGAAAAAAAATAAGAAAAAGGTAGTCAGTACTAAGGTAGGGGGGTGTTTTTTCTAGAAAGGCTGTAAATATCTGAGTGTATGTGTATGTGTGTACTATCATGTTTGTTTCTAAAGAATCTTCTGTAATACTAAAACCCAATAATAACTGAACTCACGTTTGTCAGGGTGAAGTGCTGCCTGAAGATGAAAACATTTTTCTTATTCAACAAGCAAAAAAATCCAGGATTGCCTCTGATCATTTCCCTGTCAAGAACATTCCATTCTTGGAAAGTTGCACTTTGAAGGTAAACTTCCCAACATGGTCCTCCAGGTTGTCAAAAGGCTCCTGTTTGGACAATCTACAGCCTCTAAATCATTCAACTCAAATTTTAGATATGGCCCACCAAGAAACGCTTTGGTCACCTGCTTTTCCAGCTCTTCATGCAGGTAGATTTTGTGATGTGCATAACCGGGATGGCTCCACATTAGTAGAACTAGCAGCCACACTCTTTTGCCCACAGCGATACTTGTGTCCTGCTGCTCACATAAAGTCTAATTAGTATCATGTAAAGCCCAGTTTGCTGCCACTTGCAGATTTAAGCATTAAGACAGGCAAGCAACTGGCTTTCATGAATTTTGTCACACCCTCATGTATGTTAAGGGTGTACATATGTGTGTGGATGTGGAGGTAAAGATATACATGAAACACCCTCGGAAGCATTCATTGGGAAATAAACGCACAGAGATTATTTGCAGTTGACACTTTCTCATGGGTATTGTGAAGATGTGGGCCACTATGGTGTTTACATGCTCTTGATTCCTTCAATGCAAGTCAAGCACATGTCATATTTTTTTTAATTTTATAGAATATTTTCCACATATCCTAAATGGATGGTTTTGTAAAAAATAAAAAAAATCAAAAGGGCCTAATCCTGGATGTCTTGCTCTGGAAAATATTTTGAATCAGTGGGAGTTTTGCTGAACAAATGCTACAGGATCAAGCCCAGGATGTAGCGAACAATGTTCTTACTGGCGTGAATGATTTTCTTTTGTAGAACTTAGGGGTGGAAAAGACCCATTAGGTCATCTAGCCAATCTCCCTGATAGGTAATAATGATGCTTGAATGATAGAAGATGTAGTACTGTAAGCAAGCTTTAGTCTTTTATGTGAGAAACTTAGAAGAAATGCTTTGTGCTGGATTAATAATAAAATACGCCTACATGACTTTTGCAGCAACTGGTATTTTTCTTGTTCTGAATATTCACGTTCACTGAACTGTAATGTCCACTCTGAGTTTGACAGGTCTTTCTAGATGGCTCTAGCAACTTTAGTGTTTACACTTAGATTTTGTTTGAAATGCAAGTGAAGTTGAAAGGATTTTTAAAGAGTACAATTCTAGCTAATTTATTTGAAATACATGCTAAGGAAATCTACCAGTTTCTTCAAATGCATAGCCTCTTAGCTGAACACAGGTTGACCAAGGAAATACACAGCTTGGTTTCATTTTGCAGCAACACAGATAAATTGTTTCATTTAATGGATTGTATTAATTTGTTTGACATTCCATGTTAAACTACTGTTGTGTTCAACTTCATTGCATGTATGCAGCCATACTCCATTGGATCATGTTGTCTGGAGAACATTAGTCAATAAAGTTTTAATTTAGTATAAATATATTTTCTAATTGTCTTTTACTGTTTTATACGGACATATATCTTTTGTTTCAGTCTTACAGTTCCAAACTCGTTCCTCCCCTCTTTGTTTTTCCCCAGTTGCACTGCATTTCAGCAGTATTCTTTATTTAATCCATCTGGATTTACTTTGAACTGAAATTTTGCAGGACCAGATTCAGATACTCTCACAACACTGGAAGACCAAGCACTGTTTGTGCTATGCCACTTCTGAACGAAGTCATACTCAGCATGAACTATTGCAATTAAAATCTTGCCATGAGCCTCAGAAAATATATATTTGCAAACTATTATTAAAAAGGTAGCAGTAAGATACTATCGCATATTTTTTTTAAGCAATTTTTATATATGACCTATATTCAACCTTATGAAATCATTGCCTCTAGTTTACATTTCCCCATGTAATCAGATTTTTTGACTGACAGTTTCAATTTCTGGAATGAAATCCTCATTCCTTCAGAGTCAATGGGAGAAAGGTACTGATTTTAATAAGGCTGGGATTTCACATGGTGTTTACTGCTTCACCATTTAGGTCCCTTTCCCTAATGAAGACATACAGTACTTGGTTTTCCAGCATTTAACTGTAAAGGGAAGATAGCTCAAACTCTTTATTTGAAAAATGAAAATACAATGGTCATGCAGTTATCATACAGCTTTCTGTTTTCAAATTTGCTTGCCATTCTAGGTCCTAATTCTTCCTCCCTCCTACTAGTAAACAAGGGGGAAAATAAGCAGGACAGTGGTAGTGGACTTGCAGCTCTAAAAGATATTACACAAGAACCAGCACAAGGAATGACTCCTCCAAGTAGTCCTTAAATAATAACAATGAGTCATACTTCAGCTGGCTTGTCCTAGTTCATCTGTATAAAGGGAAGGGCATTCCAAGCATTTTGTGAGGATCATGCCCTTGGAAAGGTGGATACAGAAACATCCAGGGAAGGTCTCACCCTGAGACAAAATCTGGTGTCTCCTAGACAGGCTGATTGTCAGGTATGTTCCACGTTAAGGACTCAGTTCCTTGAGGCATCTTGAACAACTGATACAAATTAGTGCTTCAGTGCCAAGGCGCTCTGAGTGATCTTTTGTGGGTAATGCATGTTTGTGTGTGTGTAGGGTAAAGACATTCCACAGGCCGTTTCTCCCACCCAGATTTATATGGAGTGCATTCATTACACACTCCAGAATCATCAGAGTGACACGTTTTGTGTGCCATTTATCCAATGCTTTATATGCTTTCTCCCAGTGCATATCTGCAGCAGCAGTTGCATTGTCTGCAGCTGACAAAAAATACCATATGGTATAATGCTAGTGCATGCTTCCCAACGTCTGTAGAATATGTTAGATACGGAATTCAAACTGGAAAAGTTGTTTTAAAAATACACATCTCTGAAGGTAGTTAGAACAAAAGCAGGATTACAAACAAAGCAGCAAGAAAAAACGAATTCAAAACCTGTCAAGTATTTAAACTTCATGTTGGTGTTTCTTGTATTTTAAGAAAGGGAAATTCATCCTAAGACCCCCACCCTGCCCCAGTAATTTGAAATGTTTGTAAAGATTAAAGGCGGACAAATTACAGACAGCCTAAAATCCATATGCAGGTCATGCAATTTCAAGATGTTTTAAATACAGTAAGGTTATTTCCTAAGTTAGAAATGAAATTTTCATATTTAAAGTGGAAACTGCAGTAATAGCTTGAGAACTGGAACTTTGTGACAGTGAACCTGTCACACACCCTGAAATGGGTCAGTTTTAAATTATGTACTCATCTTACTGTTCCAGAACCATGGCTGGCTGTGGTGCTGCTGTGCTACATAGAATCACCAACTCGACTGCCCATTGCCACCGTGCTGGTGTTTCCCTTGGAATTTCTCTGCAGCATGGTATTGATTCAAGAAAAAAAATAGTAGTGATGTAAGGGGTAGAGTTTTGCAACTCAAATCTGGGAATCGATCCAGATCTGAAGGTACCTTGACCTTGGTAATGTGGACTTCTGGATATGTCAGATCAAAACCTCCTTCAGATTTGATGGAGGCTGTTTCTACCCCACTGGGTCAAGGCTACGTTTAATTTCTTGTAATTCCTCTATGATTACCACTGCTCCCTTTTCCAGAATTTAAACAAAATAGGGCAGAAAATAGGTTTTACCTTACTCCTGTAAAACGTTTTCTCTCTATTTACTGCTAATCCAAACCTGGCAGGACTGAGCCTTCTCATGAGCTCACGCAGTGCCCCGATATACAATAGTTTTTTAATGCAGTGCATTATATAAATAGTCAGATTGACCATCATCTCCTTAAAGACGTCTTCCTTTCCTTCTGCTATTCACTCCATCATTTGCATTTGCATTACATCTGCCAGAGGACTCTGACAACTGAGGTGGGGCACATGGCCCTTGAGGATTTCTCTGGCAAAAAAAAAAGCAGTCCTCTGATGGGATGGAGCTGTTGAAGCTACTCCTACACTACTTTCATTTCTACTGCCAACATAGACAATAAGGTCAGAGGCATAAGTCATGCCTGAGAAATTCCTACCTAGACGTATTCTCTGGCTCGGTCCCTTGAAACTCTTTGATGGCCCTCCATTTTACTCTGATTTATTCTAACATAATAGCTCCAGAAACACAGGGCTGCAAGATCAGCTCTACAAAGGGATGACTGCCTTTCCCTGACTTAAACCATGTGCTTTTGACTGTGCCTAAGGACATATTCACACCCAGACTCTGTGAGTCCTGGAAAGTGTGTCAGATGTAAATTACATGATGCTAGCACATTGCTAGAGCGAAACAGGAAGAGTTTATTGGTTCCTGTATTATTTTAAAGGTATTTTGATCAACACACACAAAAAAAAGGAATGTACTAAACTTGTCTTAAATACTTCATAACATACAGCACTACCAGGAGACAGTGCATGCATTCATGGAAGCATTATCTATGGATGCTATGTGCAGAAGCAGTTTAAATAGATACAGCTGCTCTGTAAGCCCAACTGGCTCCCCTCACTCTTTTCTCATGGTAGCTGAAGTGCTGCATCCAGTTTACTGGCTTGCTGGAATTTGCAATGCAAAGGCACTTTGGGCAAAGACAGACATGTTTTTACAGTGATTGTTTTACATTAACTCCTTTTAAGTGCTGAAGAAGCACAGTGCTAGAAGCTAAAGGCAGAGTCTGGGATAGGCTGTACTGGGTTAGTAATACACAGTTGAGGGTGTCAGCTGGTCAAAAGTAATGACTTTCTGGTGACTGTGGACTCTCTTGTCACTTAAAAAGACTGGGTCTCTGCTACTATGTTGAGGAAATGTGCCTAAGAAATGAGACATCTGATCTTAGACCAGTATAAAAGGGAAAATGTTCAGACATTTAAATTGCTCTTTGAAACAAACCTAGACCTCAATTGCGTACTTCCCATTAGAATTGACAGAAAATGCTCACATGAGTTCCAGGGTTTCAATCATTTAAATCAATGTAAAAGTTCCTCTCAATTTCAGACATAAACAGATTGGATCCAGAAAGATATATCATGACATCGAATTTTCATTGATGTAACTGCAAATGGAAAGCTTCTGGGTATCAGCTACTCTTGAATGGTGATCATTTGAATATGTGAATCATACTATTCGCTCACAACTTTCTTTTTACCTGTTTAACTCAGTGCAGAGGCAAGTTTATAGGAAGTAATCTAAAAGATTTTTACAAACAGATGTGAACTCTTTAATGTAATGCATTTATGTGATGTCCATATCAAATTTACACAGGACTGGATAAGGGAGTGTAGGGTACACTATAACATGCATCTAACTGCTGGATTGGGCAGCTAAGGAGTGAAATCTTCACTTTTCTCCTCCTTATCTTTATTAGAAAGGTTTTTATGTCCCAAACACCTGAGGTTTTCTGTTGTTTGGTTTTTTTTTTCCTAATGCTGCTGAATGTGCCTCTGTTTTCAGTAGTTTTTCTGTGAGCCTTGCTTGGGTAGTAGTCTTTGCACCCTCTTCTTACCTCTTCCTTTTCCCGTCTATAATATATGCTCTGTAGTTGAAACCATAAGCAGCCCAAATATGTAAAGAAATACAATGACAATCGATAGCAAAACGGTGCAATCATGGAATATGCATTAGTTCTCTTCTGCACGTCTACAACTGAGTAAGAAAAAAAAAGCATGGAAAATAGCTTAAGGGATTAGAAAAGCCTCTGGGTACTTTAGCATCTTAAAACCACCGGTCCTTGCTGAAACAGGCTTTTTCCGCCCCAGCTTCTGCTGAGTCATAGAGTTTGCTGCTTTTGAAGGTTGAAGTAGCTTGGCTCAAAATTGAAGTTGTTCTGGAAAAGTTCAAGCCTTCACTAATGACCGTATTTGCATGCTATGCTCAGTGGTATTTACATATAATAGGACACTCTCCACAGGGAGGCCTCTTCAAAACACAGGCTCTGCTTACACTTTGAATTTCCTTATTCAAAGGGGAATATTCAGAATTATCTATGCATCATTACTTCAAAGTGTTTCACTGAGAGTACTCTGCCATATATTTGGGAGACTCATCATAGTTGTTTGAAAGCTGCATATATAGCCAACTGTAAGATTGTCACCTCGGTTGTGTGTGTGGAGGGAAAGAAATATTACTCAGGCAAGAATGCTACCTGGTGTGACCTGGTGTGCTTCTGTTGAAGACAAGGAGTTTCTGTTGAGTGACTTGAGATGAAAACCCTGCTCTGAGCTTAGTACCTTCTTTCATTCAAGGTCCTATAGTTTTATTTCAGGAGCGTGCAGAGGATCCAACCATGAATCCATGGTCCTTGTGTAACTTGCTGAGGTCTAAGGCAATCTCTGACAAATTTGTTCTGCCTCATTTTGGTTGTTGATACCCCCCAGCTCTGTGGACTTTGGGTTGACTGTAGCATTCAGTCATTCAGCGGTAGAGTGGATGTTCAGTTAGTGCTATCAAAGTATGTAAGTAGAGAAAGTGTATTGTTTTCTGTAAGATTTCCTGTAGAACCAAGGCAGAATAGTCAATTGCCATTCCTTGTCCTAAAAAGTAAGGGTGTGAAAGGATTTCTGCATGGATGACCGTGAAAACTGTAGAAATTAATCCCTCTTGCATTCTAGCTGTGGCTTCTGTTGGGAGCCGTAACATCCTGTTAATCTTCTCCACTTCTCCCATGCAGCCATCTTCTCCCACTGCCCACTTCTTTTCTGCATATCACTTATGAAATAGGTGTTTAATGTTTTGTACTGAAAAAGCTTTCTGTAGTGATTATTTTTCCCTTGTGTCATGTTGTAAGAAGCACTCAAATATCTTGGAATATGCTGCTCCATTAAATATTTATAAATTAGTAAGATGGTGTTTCTCCTACTTCATTCATTCAGAATGAGTGAATTAATTCTATTTCCTTGAGAATGAATCTTAGAGGCGTTAAGTACTATAAGTTTTGGCTGAGAGCTTAGAAAGTAATTTTCTATCTCACCTCATGAGAGTCCACATTTACTTCAATCACTTTCTTTTTCTTAGTATTTTATAATTAAGGAGACAGCAAAGGAACTCAGAATGCTATCTATCTACCTTAACCAGATGCAGTGAAAGTTCGAGGAGGTGGAATTTGTCCAAATCTTCCTCCCACCTGAGTCCCAAAGGGACTTAAAGCTAGGCTTCCACTAATGATTATGTATGCTATATAAACAATAATACCTGGAGTTCCACTGATACGGCACTTTTCATCTTCAAAGTACTTTGAAAACCCTATGTAATTAGTGTGCTGTGAAGTCATCTCTTATGATACTGCATGAACTCCAGCACTGTGGGAGCCAAAAAGAGAATCTGAACTGCCACACCGATTATACATATAACTTGCATTATCACTACCAAATGAAATTGAAAATGCTGAACAAGGTTGTTTTAGAACTTCATGCAGGAGGAGGATCCACAACTATCAGGAAGCCAGTCTCCCTAAGATAAGGAAACAGGAATGTTTTCTTTGCTGGTAATCTACTACTTCAGATCTCTAAACACATTTTACCTTGAACTATGTCTCACTCAAGCTGGCAACAGATCACAGGTAGATTATCTCATTACATAGAGTCTTCATTTGCATGAGACTAGAATTCATCCAGCTTTTTCCTTTTTTTTTTATTAAAAATCTGCAATTTGATGAAATCAAAAGGGGTTTAGACATGATAAATATAACATTAAATAGGTTTCTACAGGTTTTAGTGAGACTCTAGGGGAGCAACTTATCTGGAGTGCAACATCGGCAATTGACAATCCAACCAATCACAATTTAAAGGCTATAGTACTGTCCATGTATTTCCAACATGCTTACAACAGGTCCTTGTGAATGTTCAGGAGCTTGGTCTTTAAACCAGCTTGTCATTTGCTGGAGATTGTCATCCCAGCGTAAGTTTGCAAACAGCCTTTTCAAAACTACAACATTGAGAAAACTGAAAAGAGCAGTAGGCAGTAGTGGCCCATTCAACCTGGTGAATATAACAATGAAGAGGACCAGAACATCTTGGATAAAGAAAACTTGGAGTTTCTTGGAGTGAACTTTAATAATGTCTGTCTTCACCAGAATTGTACTCTGACTCACATGTTATTTTCTCAGCAGAAAGGCTAATGTGCTTCATTTGATTTTATCAAATACATTCCCCTTATAGAGATTTAATAGGACAAATGGATACCCTTCTAAACTATAGTATATATTAATGGTCATTTAAAGAATAATCTTGAGACTAGATTTAAAAGACTGTGATCAGACAGAAGCAGCTTCTTATGTAGTTAATAGACACATTCATCCACATGCCTTGATTTTTGTTCCATTTTAAGATCAGTGGGTTTTTTTAACAAATGTTGTTCTTCCCTGTTATATTTAAATATCATACAAAACCATAAACATAACCATATGTCAGAATGAGGTTTTTACCAGTGAGTGGTGGTTTGGACTTAGTCTCTTTGCTTTTATTGCTGTTGCTTATTCCATTTGCTTTAGGTAAAATATATTCTCTCTACTTATTATATTGAGCATATTTTTAGCTACTCCTGGACTACTTAAGAAGAAATCAGCACATGCCCTCAAGTCTATGAGAGGTACCTCCCAAATCTTCCTTTTTTCTTTCCCATGGTACATTAGGAGAGCTTCATCAGAATGGTCACAACGATCAGGTATCTGCCAATAAGAAACTGTTTTGGAAAAGCATCAAAACAAGAAAAGGGCTGGGGAAGAGCAGCAAGATGAATCATTTGGGCAGTCCTTCCATATTTCAAGCAACCACAGCTGTTTCAGTCCTCTAGCAAGAGAAGTTAGCCTTCCACGCCAGCTATTTCTACAGTGGTGGAGCTGCAGGTCTCAGAGCAGGAGGAAGGAAAGGGAGTGACTAGGAACAGCCACATGAGAGGTGGTGTAGGAAAAAAGTTAGCAACCAGGAAACGGATGTTTGAAAAGAAATAGTTGTGCCACAGTAGCTGTTCTGTGATCTTCCCATATGCAACAATAAAGGAACTTTGAATTTGAGATTACAGTGTGAAAGGTGTTGGAGGTGGGAAAGTTGGAGATTAAGAGTCTCCAGGAGCTCCTGGAGTTCCTTTGGGCTTTACAGGGCACTCTTTTGAAACATGCGATGAACAAGTATTTCAGCAGATAAATGTGGTTTGCTTCACAGTTCTACCTAGCAGTGTACAGGTGTATTGAGGCGTGCTGTCCAATTCAAGGGTAGGAAGCGGAAACTTATTAAGGATATGAAGAGCAAACTTACACTCCCTTTTTTTTTTGTTTAACACATTCAGACTGCTCATTTTCAAAACCATTTTACAGCTATGTTTTCCTACTGTCACTCCTGTTGGCCCCCTGTTTGGCCCTACTCTGTTATTTATCTGTTGTTGCTTCCTTTTTTCCCCTCCGCTCAGTGGTAAGGTATACCCTGTGTGTCTGAGCATGGTACAGCTATCCAGCGGAAAAGCCAGCCCTAGGACTGGGGGCAATATTTCCACATCCTAGTGACGCTGTGGCTGACTCAGTGTGTCCCAAGAGAAGGTGATGTTACTGGCTGGGGCTGGGTGCCGCAGCAGTGTGGCTGTCACACCCTGCCTGCCGCGCTGAGTCACCCGAGGCACAGGCTGAGGATGTTGCAGCTCAGAGATGGGCAATCACACGGAACAGTACAGCAGACCTGCCAGGCATCCTCTTCCATGCTGCTCATTCTCTTAGTCTTTACTTAGTCTCTGGGATCCCATCTGTGCTCTGTGACGTCTCACCTTGTTTTCCATTGCTCTGGGCAAGCTTTTCAAACTGTGAGCTTTTCAGGCATTCCTTGTCAAGTGTAAATAGGCCATTTGCAGCAGAATGCAAATTGGGTAATTGATCTATTAATGGTTAGATGTATAGGGCAAAGGAGGAAGATGCATTTTGCAGGCTTTTAGAACCAAAGTGTCAGAGAACTGATTCTTTTGGCACCTGCATATTCTTGGGACCTTTGATAAATTTACAGTTGAATGAGGGAAAGCCTTGGGTACATTTCTCTAGGCAACATTCATCAGGAATGTACATAGTTCTCATAGATTTTTTTATTTCCTTTATTCAGTCCTGAAAAACTTAAAACCAACATACATTTTCTGAAGTCCTTAGTGAAATTTCTCAGGGTGACCTGATGTCACCCACAACCCTTAAAATCTGAACTGGGCCGTGTCTGAGCCAACAGCAGTGTCCACAGGTCACTGGGAGAAGACTTGGGAAATTTCCAGTTTGTGACTAAATGATCTTGAGTGCTAGATTTCCTTCCTGAAAAATGCTGATTGTACTCCCTTTCCTTGACTGCCTTACATATGGGAGTTGTAAGGCTTGGGGACAAGGAGATGACTAGTGTTATGCAGAACTAGGCTTAACTGAGGCATAAGGAGAGCTTAACTTTGGAGAAGGGATAAAGTTGCTGCTCTGGACTGGTCCTCACACAGGAAGATCTGGCCTGATGATCAGTCAGTTGCTGCAGAGATTTCATGTGTAAATCGGTATTCTAAAGCAAGTTCTAACCAGTAATAATTTAAACCAAATCTCACTGTAACCTAGTAGCTCAGAAGCAGATACATGAATTGGTTTGTTCTCTGTGCAGTGCAGGTGGAATAGGCAGCTGAGCACCTTGTTGGCCGTCCCTACAGACAGCACCATCGTTTGTCTGTCAGAAATGTGTAGACAAATTCAACTACCAAATACCCCTGGTACACTTGAGTATAATTGGTCAGAAAATTTTCTGTTTTCCATAGGCATCTAATTTTGCAGGAGCAAAATGGAAAGTGGAATTCCGTGGAATTCCAACTGAAAATGGTAGTGAAAAGGGAGTGTGCTCTTTTGGAAAAGCTACCCCAGGTCTTTGTGGCATCTGCTGTCCGGAATAAGCACTCATGGCTGAATTCCAGGGTACTTTAAAGCTCCCATAATACACCATGGCCAGCACTCTTGTCTGTTCCTATGGTGTATCCTGGAAAATCCAAAATATGTTGCACCAGAGGGAATATTCTTTTCCATTCATGAATATTCACAAGTACTCAAAACCCAACCTGACCTTGGAACTGGATATGTAAAATGTCTTGCAAGTTTTTTTCATTAAATGCCCTGATTAATTTATGTGTTCTAATCAAGAATGATAACAGTGTCATGTTTAAGGCTGGTGACTGAAGATAAGCAGAAAGGGGTACAAGGTGAAGCAATCTGAGACAGCAGCTCTGCCGTCTGCATTTATGCCATCTTTCGCTTACTGAGGTTTTACTGCGTCAAAGACAAACAAAACTCAGTATCAAAAGCTACAAACAAACAAGCAAACAAAAGTGATATCCTGTCTAATATTGCTACATTTTTGAACAGCTGCTTCACAGGTGGCAAGATAATTGCACATGGTGGTTTTCATGCTGGGTGCCAGGCTCGCCACAGGTAGCTCGATGAGGATCTTGTGTCCCCATGGAGAATCTGATTGAAGGGAAAACAGGTGGCTGAATTGCAAGAAAAAAGGAAACTGGTCTAACTTCTGCTGAGAACTCCTGTGGCAGGGTGGGGAGATGCAGTGGTGATGCTTACGTGCCTGAAACCTCGCCAGCATTGGCCGTCTGGTTGCTCCTGCACTTGATGAATCGGCTCTCAGAATACCTCCTGTACATACCTTTTCTTGATGCTTTGGGTGAATGCTACCTCAGTCTATTTTTAACAGCTACACTTTCCATGATTAGATTTTAATGCTATTTATTTATTTAAACTGAACCAAACAATTCCACATAAGCTGAACATTCCAGTGGGCATCATGCTTGGCCACTCAGAGGAGTCTAAATCTAGTTCAAATTACATTCCTTGAATGGTAGAAAAAGCTGGGTCATGTGCCGAAGCTTGGTGAGGAATAACAGAGTCATTCTTTCATAGACTGCAAAAACTTTATTATGGAAAGACAAACAGGTTAAAGGTCTCTCAATGACTGCACTGTCTATACATAGCAATTACCCCTCGCTTACCCCCCCTCCTGCTCCTAGTTGAAGGTGTAGTGCTTTACAGTCTTATCGTCTGCCAAAATGGAGCCAGGTACCCTGTATGTTAGCTGAAGTTAAAGAGAATGAAAAGCCTGGGATAATTAGACTCAGTGTCTCAGTTATGTCCTTGCAGACATCAGGGAGTGCAAGGTTTTTAGCTCCCTCCCTCCTGCATAGGTAGCAAAGGCAGGTGTGAAAATTAGGGGTCTTTCAAAAATATCTTTTCCCAGACAAAAAGAGCATCTCCCCACATCTGTGGCATCTCTGTTTCCAAGGCTTTGTGCTAGAATGACAAGGCTTCCTGGTAGGAAGAGTGAATACACTTACTATTTGCATCCATGTTAATAAAATAAATCAGTTATATTAAAATTAGCAGTGGGCAAACTGTTTTAGTTAAAACAAGAATTGTCCTGGATTGGTGCCAATCCTCAAACTAAATTCAAGCCAATTTTATTTTTAAGTTTTAAAAGTAATAAAAAGTAATAAGCATGCAATATGTATATAGACATACACACAGGGAGTAGCTCAGGGATTAGAAAAAGATGTATTTCGCATCTGGAGCCCTGGTTTTGCACATGCATATGCATGCAAGTAACTTTACTCACGTGAACTATCCCCTGGTGCCATGCATATTTCCTGTCTAATCAGGCAGCAATATATACAAAAGGCTTTAATGCATAAGGGTGCTCTAACCTGCAGAACATCACTGCTTGATGCATCAAGTGAAGAAAGCCGACACTTGTTAATAGGACAAAGCTGGCACCAATTAAACCACGTCCAGCTTATTGACTTCACTTGCTGGAAGCAGAGTCATCCCCAAGCGTTGTGTTAGGGAGTACAGCCAGCCCTGCCTACAGCAGGATGTGGCTTCCAAATACCATGTGTTGCATATAATCTATTGCGTAAACTGATGGGGGGGGGATGATGGGTGGAAGGGATGAGGCTGTGATGCTGTGATGCTGTGGCCTCAGAGAGGAAGATCGATTGGGTGTATGTGGGGAGCACGGGGTTTATTTTGAGGAAGGGGGGGTTGTCCATGTACATTATTTCACACATCATAAACTTCATTTCTCAGGGATTTTATTTTACCAGCCCAGAAACAGATCACTCCCATGTGAGGTTTCACAGCACCAAACTGTGAACATAAGGGTTGGTGTTTTTGTTTGGAATTTTTGTTTTCATCTTCAGCTGCTTCAGGGTGGGTGCGTGTCTGTGCTTCTGCAATTGTATGCATGTGCAACAGTCGTGTGAGGGTGTGAGAATGCCTAAGTTTAGCCTGTCTGCCTAAACTTTAATGAAAATAGTTTCACTGCTTCTGCAGCTGTGATCTGGCCTATAGAGAGTGACGTACGGTGCCAACCAGCACTTCTGCATGATTTCTCTTCCTAGAAACAGGTCAGCAAGGGCATTGCCCAGTTCATACCGTGGCCTCTCAGGAAAATATACTTAATTTCCTCTTTACAGGTCCAGGAACCCTTTGCTACAATTGCTGTATTCTATTTCCACCAAACTATTGGCTTTCCACAGCTCTTGCTTAGGTGTATCTTCTAGAGTGGAAATGTGGCTTTATAACCACTGTCTTTCAAATTAATCATGAACATCCTTCACATGTTCCTTTTCTTATAGGTAACACTTTGGCTCTGTATCTAAGAGTGGATGAACAATGGAGCCTGCTAGAAATAGCACCTAAATATACAGTTCTAACTGTTGGATTTGTATAATAAATATCTTGAATGTACCGACACACACAAAAACTTTTTCTGACTGCAAGGGAACGCTGAGTGAACTGCTTGAGGCTCCTGCGAGTACTAGCAAATCAGCATGGTTCCAACTATACAGGAGTGAGGACATTCAGTGATGAGCTCCCAGTGGTAAAAGAACAGGAACCTCTAGTTCTGCTCTGAATCTGGTTGATGTCTTGATATCTTGTGAATTAAATCCTAGTGTATCAAGTTGCCAGATTACTCTAAACATGAATATTATCTCCATCTGTACACTTAAACCAGTCAACACTATGAAGCAGCTTCTTGAGCAGCTCTCACTCTGCCTTATTATGTACCATCTATGTTGAGCATAAGACATTTTTTGTGCAAAAAGTAATGAAACACAGTAAAACTGCAAGAGACCAAGTTGTAAAATGAAATTAAAATACTGCCTGAGGACCTCCCTGGAACAAGCTGAGTTGCAAACACTTCAAATTCATATTAATTGGGCCATATGGTCCACTGTTTAAGCAAAGGCATGTATTTTGTTTGGCCAGAGTATTCAGGAGAGACTTTAGGAAAGCCTTCATGGCCCTGATGAAATCTGTGATCAGCTGATGGAAATGTTTACCTCACAATAAACATGAAAGTCTGCCCTGCACAGAAATGACACACAGGAGTTCATCACTGTGCAGCTTTGTAAAATCAGCTGCAATTCCTGTATGTGTTTTGTTGCTCCCAAGTATCTTGGAAAAGACTAAGACAGACTTCTGAGACATTGCCCAGAAGAAAGGATGGTACAGGATTTATCACTCCTGAGGCAAGCATGCAGAGGAAAAAGGCTTCCAGAAGCCTTCTGGCCACTGACTCTCATGCCAGTGATGGCCTCTGCACAAGGCAAACTGTCGTATTGCAGCCCCTGCACAAGTTCGCTGCATCATCCCCCATCTCCCTGTTTCGTGGACCATGGGACCCTCGGTGACAGTGGCAGTGGAACAGTGTGAGCTGCGCTTCTCTTTGGTCTTGTGCAACAAAGATCAGAAAAGATCAGTGAGAAAGACCACCTGCACCAGCCCAGGCAGCAAACAGAATCATAGAATCGTAGGATCAACTATGTTTGGAAAAGACCTTTAAGATCAAGTCCAACCAATATTCCAGCACTGACAAGACCCCCGCTAAATCATGTCACTAAGGACTTCATCTACACAGTTCTTGAACAGTTCCAAGGACAGTGATTCCACCACTTCCTTGGGTAGCCTGTTCTAATACCTGAATATCCAGCCTAAACCTCCCCTGCCGCGGCTTGAGGCAGTTACCTCTTGCCTCACTTGTTACTTGGGAAAAGAGATCAGCCACCTTCTTGCTCGATCCTCCTTTAAGGTAGTTGTAGAGAGTCATAAGTTCTCCCCAAGTCTTATGTCCAAACTGAGCAATGCAGCAGTGTTGTAGGTCCAAACTGAGCAATGCAGCATGGAAGCTAGGATCTGCCTGTGAATGAAGGCAGATCAGGGAGTAGCAAGGGGAAGGCTGTTACATATTAAGCCCATGAGCTGCATTCATGCACCAATCATACGGTTAACCTGAGGGAGATAGTATTCATGTACACTTATGACGGATACATTTCCTATTGCATTTGATGTCATGTACACATGGGAGATGATAGTTTCTATTTTCATGGGAATATTGATCCAAGAGAATCACAGCCTATCAGCACCTTTTTCTTTCATCTCTGCAAAACCAAGAATTATAGCTATTTAACTTAGGTTCACTAAGTGACTCATTGTGTTATGCAGTCAATATATTTCACATGGACAATGCTACATCTCTTTTCAATCATTAATTTGAAAGAGCTGTTTGTGACATGCAAGATACAAGCAGTCTTTCTGTGAGCCACTGTCTTATGTCCTGATCAACTCTGCCATATTTTTTTGTTTTTAAATGCCTCATCTTAAAAATATGAGTCAACATAAATAACTTTGAATCTGTGTTACCTTATTAACCAATGACGGGTGACTCTACCCATAAAATGTTTACACAGACAG
The DNA here is from genome assembly GCF_034315485.1 of Pezoporus occidentalis. Classification (NCBI taxonomy): domain Eukaryota; kingdom Metazoa; phylum Chordata; class Aves; order Psittaciformes; family Psittacidae; genus Pezoporus; species Pezoporus occidentalis. The sequence continues at coordinate 3,849,593 of NW_026915713.1, read as the reverse complement.
CAGTCTTCTGCTAGTAATGTATTTTCACATTACTTAGTAATTTAAATCATGTCAACTCCTTCCAAATAGTAGAAGCAATCCAAACATGGAACTGATGTTGACCTTAAAAGGCTGCTCCTCTTTAAAGTCAAGCAACAATCATTACCACGGATTATCACTGGGCATTCTTCATACAACTCCTTATCAGCAATGCCCCCAAATATAACTCTAAGGAAAATAGAAGATGGAAGAGGCTGATGCTACATAAACAGCATGTCCTTTAAGGGAGCTTATGGAAGACTATATGGAAAATATATAATTTTAATATTAATGGAGTAAATCAATGACATATTTGGCTTTTTTATAAAGTTAATGAATTGTGTGTTTGGCAATCTGAACCTTCATCTAATCTTCCTTTGAATCATAAGAGTATGCATGAGTATGCAACTGCATTTATTTGTATTGACTATATGTATACACATGCATGAATGTTTTTATATAATGTATGTGTGTATTGGATAGAGTTTTTGTTTGTTCTTTCTGTCTTCAAAGTTCAGTTTCTTATTCTGTTATTCGGGGACCAGGTGATGGAGTAGGAAGAAATGCATAGAATGTGTGCTTTGGAGGGCAACGCATACTATGACCTTCTGGAAATCTAGACTGGGGAAAAATACTGTCCTCCTTTTTCCCACGGCAATCAATAGAACTGAATTTGGCTTCCCAAGCTATAGCGCATTGACATGGTATGAGCTGGAGCTGGTAAAAGAATAAATAAGTTAAATGCATTTATTTAGCTTGTGGATATTTATATTATGCATGATATCTTTAGTGTGTTTAGCAGCAAAGGATGCACATCCCCATGTTGCATAATAGATGACACCTCTCCTTTGGCAGACACTTAGCCCATTCAGCCAGCTAACTAATTACAATGCTTTATTAAAAGAAAAAGAACAATAGCAATAGCAAAATTCACCACAGTCTACCCCTTGACTGCTTCTCCCTGTATCTCAAAGCAATTTTTCAGGGTGTGCAGTATAACTTGGAAAGTGGTCTGTCCCTTAAAGGTAGTATCTTAATCACACTGTTCCCTGCAGACTGGAGGAGATTAGAGAAACAATAAAACCTCTGTCATGTACAGGATAGAAAACTTGATAGCGCCGTGCTCCTCAGGGGACAGGCAGGTATTGAAGGTTTTTGGGGCAGTTTTTGTTATCTTACTGTCTAATTGTTCTGTTACTGTATCTCAAGTTTGTTACGTATTTTAATGATGTGGAAAAAAAAAAAAAGCTCTTAAAATATTTTATTTTGTCACCTTTATCTCTGTATTTCATCTATAGCAGTGTGGGAATAAAATATTGTCTTTTCTAGAGGACATGAAATATTCAAGAGAATGAATGCCATGAGTACAATCTGAAGCCGTAGGGGCTGTGAAAATTGCAGTTTGAATTTTGCCTTTTTTTTCTGTTTTCAATATTGTAGCATTTTAGTCAGACTTTGACTAGTTTTCATTTTGATCAAAAAATCCATTGAAGAACTGAAGTGTACTAAAAAGATTTATATTGAATTAAAAGTTTTTTTAATAAGTGTAGACATTCTTATTAGCCGTAATAGGTAACGGTCACACAGTCTGTACTGTAGCAAGGCAAGTCCACTTGCACTGAACCTGAATGGAAGGGCGTGATTCTTGATGACAATAGTGAAAGGGAAGAAGAGGATAGTAAGGCATTTGAAGTGATTATTAAAAATAGCACTGGTTGACCCAAGGGCAGAGAACAGCACAGTGCTCTCAAGTGGAAACCAGAGACACCCACCTCTAGGCCTTCCCAGGGCTAGAGGGATGGAGATGACTAACATGGAGTCTGTGACATGAAAGGGGAAAAAGACAGAAAAGGAGAACTTAACCTACTGATTTCATTGAACTGGCCCTAAACTTGCAGCTGAAATGGCAAGAGTGCTGAGCAGCCCTGGCCAGAGCAATAGAGATTTCCAATGTCCAGATGGTGGTAGCAGGAAAGCTGCTAAGAGACTCTGGGACAATTTATATCTAGCTGATGTTGAGTGATTTGCAGCTGGAGCTTAGAAGCCCTGGGATGGCAGATAACGCTGAAGCAGGGACACCTGTGGTAGCATGAAGTGAGTGCTAAGGATGACATTAGTAGAGAGGGAGCTCTGCACAGTAATGACCTCTCCTACAGAAACTTTATCTGAAATGGTCATGGTTGACGTAGGAAGAAGGCAGAATAATTGCCTCAGCTGTTTTAGCTTTTATTCTTTCTTGTCAACCATCCTACTCCTCATGCAGACAAAATTCCTATTTTTAGTGATGTGCTGAGATAAAAGAAATGGTTCTCCTTCTTTTGTAGACCCTTCATTTTCAAAGACAAAATGTGGAAGCAGTCTAATTCTTCAGTAAGAAAGTAATCCTAATATTTTAAAGAAATCTAATCTTTCCTTTTAGTCAACAGTGGACACACTTGAAAACAGGCAAGAATATAGTTAAAAAATTTGTAAAAAAACCCCAAACAAAACAGATGGGGCTAATCCTGCAAATGAAATCAACTTTTAATCATACAAGTACATCAATGCTATATTTCTATTTTTCATTTTATTTTCTCTTTTATTTTTTATTTTATTTTCTTCTAAGGCCCAGCTAGAATTAAACTTAGCTAGAGGCAGTAAAGATAACAGGAAGGGATTCTACAGGTACATAGCAAATAAAAAACAGACTAGGGAGAATGTAGGCCCCCTCAGGAAGCTCTCAGGAGAGCTGGCTACACAGGATTTGGAGAAGGCTGAGGTTCTGAATGACTTCTTTGCCTCAGTCTTCACTGGCAAAGGCTCTGACCAAACCACCCAAGTCTTGGAAGGCAGACGCAGGGACTGTGAGAATGAAGACCTTGAGCCCACTGTAGGAGAGGATCTGGTTCGAGACCATCTTAAAAATCTGAACGTGCACAAGTCCATGGGTCCTGATGAGATCCATCTGCTGGTCCTGAAGGAGCTGGCAAATGAAGTTGCGAAGCTGCTGGCCATCATATTTGAAAAATCATGGCAGTCAGGTGAAGTTCCCAAAGACTGGAAAAAGGGAAATACAACCCCCATTTTCAAGAAGGGGAAAATGGATGACCCGGGGGATTACAGACCAGTCAGTCTCACCTCTGTGCCTGGCAAAATCTCGGAGCAGATTCTCCTGGAAGGCATGCTAAGGCACATGAAAAACAACAAGGTGCTTGGTGACAGCCAGCATGGCTTCACTAAGGGGAAATCCTGCCTGAACAATTCGGTGGCCTTCTATGATGGGGCTACGGAGATGATGGACAGGGGTAGAGCAGTTGATGTCATCTACCTGGACTTGTGTAAAGCGTTCGACACTGTCCCACACGACATCCCTGTCTCTAAATTGGAGAGACATCAATTTGATGGATGGATCACTCGGTGGATAAAGAACTGGCTGGATGGCCACACACAAAGAGTTGTGGTCAATGGCTCAATGTCCAGCTGGAGACAAGTGGTGTCCCTCAGGGATCAGTGTTGGGACAGGTCTTGTTCAGCATCTTTGTTGGTGACATGGACAGTGGGATTGAGTGCGCCCTCAGCAAGTTTGCCGATGACACCAAGCTGTGTGGTTCGGTTGATACGCTGGAGGGAAGGAATGCCATCCAGAGGGAGCTTGACACACTTGTGAGGTGGGCTGATGCCAACCTCATGAAGTTTAACCATGCCAAGTGCAAGGTCCTACACCTAGGTCGGAGCAATCCCAGGTACAGCTACAGGTTGGGCAGAGGAGAGATTCAGAGCAGCCCTGTGGAGAAGGACTTGGGGGTGTTGGTTGATGAGAAAATGAACATGAGCCAGCTTCAGTGAGCTCTTGCAGCCCAGAAAGCTAACTGTATCCTGGGCTGCATCAAAAGGAGCATGACCAGCAGGTCGAAGGAGGTGATCCTGCCCCTCTACTCTGCTCTTGTGAGACCTCACCTAGAGTATTGTGTACAGTTCTGGTGTCCTCAACATAAAAAGGACATGGAACTGTTGGAACAAGTCTAGAGAAGGGCCACAAGGATGATCAGGGGAATGGAGCACCTCCCGTATGAAGACAGGCTGAGAAAGTTGGGGCTGTTCAGCCTGGAGAAGAGAAGGCTGTGCAGAGACCTCATAGCAGCCTTCCAGTGTCTGAAGGGGGCCTATAGGGATGCTGGAGAGGGACTCTTCATTAGGGACTGTAGTGATAGGACAAGGGGTAACGGGTTAAAACTTAAACATGGGAAGTTTAGATTGGATATAAGGAGGAAATTCTTTCCTGTTAGCATGGTGAGGCGCTGGAATAGGCTGCCCAGGGAGGTTGTGAATGCTCCATCCCTGGCAGTGTTCAAGGCCAGGTTGGACAAGGCCTTGGGTGATATGATTTAGCATAAGGTCTCCCTGCCCACGGCAGGGGGGTTGGAACTTGATGATCTTAAGGTCTTTTCCAACCCTAACTATTCTATGATTCTATGATTCTTGTCTATCAGAGGTAGCATTTTTCACAGTGCTAGTTACTCATCTTAGGTGGGAGTTTGGATGATGAGACGAGTAAAGTGTTTACAGATCTTCACTGAATCAGGCCACATATGTGGCCATTCTGTTTTTTTTCAACATAATATGTTTAATTATAATATTTATTATCTAGAAAATCTGACACTGAAATAAAATACCCTGTGGAGACAAGTATTGCAAACATAGTCTTCAGCAGGGGCAGCAGTTAGAGAACAGAATAGTTTTAGATGCAGAATAAAGTAGAAATGTGTGGTTAGCTGGAATTTTTTGAAGTCAAACATTTTTCAAATACCTATCAGCCTGACAGTCCTGTTCTTCTAAAGCAAAGTCCAGTTTTTCCGACTCTGCTTATCATTCCAACCCTTGGATTTTCAGGATATGAGGCAATTTTCAACTGGATGCGGACATGGTAGCACGGATTTGTTGGTACAATATCTTATTTCAACATAGAAAATCATCACACAGGAAGAAGCCTGGTGAGTCCCCTTTACAGTTTCTATCAAGGTTCTCTATGATATAAGAAGGCCAAAGGCTACATTTGAATGTGGCAAGAGTAAGTCATGCGGTGGATCTGGGAGATTCCCATCTGTGGAAAATCAGAGTGGTGTAAGGAGGGGAAGCTGGGACACAAGGCAAGGGGTTTGGAGCCTTCTGCAACTTCTGTCAGTCATGTGTGATAAATGACTGTAAATTATTATCCCCTGCCTTTTCCTCTTGTTACAGGTAGGAATTAAAGCCTCACAATATATACTGAGTGAAACCTGACCTGATAAAGCAGATGCCATTCTCTCCCAGAACATGTTGGGAGGAGTATCAGGAGGTTTTCATTACTGACTGAGTGGTAGATGGAAGGATGCTCTCTATGCAAGTATCAACCTTCTCCTGTTTCACCTGCCTGATTCATTCAGTTGAAGATCCAAATCTTCACATACAATCTCCCAGATTTGTTCCAAGTTGCATAAGTGGGATAAAACAAAAGGCTAAACAACTTGTCCTAGTCCTTTCTACTACTCCTAAAACCATCTATGATATCTTTGTTAAACATTTTAGAGCTCTGGCTGTGTATAAGGTAAGGCTCAACCAGTCATTCTACATTTTGTTGTCAGTTCTGTGGTGGAATTGCTTGGAGGAAGAGCTTTCTGGTGGAGCACAGTAGTAACATCAGTGATTAAAACAAAACCAGTGTTAAAAGAGAAAGATGAGTAAGGCTGCCAAGTGAAATACTACTGCAGGAAATAAGACTGAATTAATTATCTTACATGTACATTATAATTTGATTTTTGATTATGCAATCACATATCTTTTTAAGAGGATCCTCACCTGATTCGGTGCATCTAATGGGCTGCACTCACGTAACATGCTAAACAATAGTCAGCCACATTCTCCTTGTTCAGTGTGTAGCCGGATGCCTTATTTACTGCAATCCTTTCTAAAATTGGAATTATGAATTTCCTCACTGGCTTTGCTGTGTTTTATGTTGTGCTTGTGTGAGGAGAGTGCTAAACTAAGAAAGGCGTGGGAAGGGGAGAATTACAGGGACCCACATGTAAAACAAGGCTCAGGTGGGGATACCTCCAGCAACTGCTTGCAGCCAAGGAAATGCATACAGGTCATGACTATGGGACATCCTCTTGCACCATTGCTGTGAAAATCACACACTCGTATACTTCTCTGAAGTGCTTATATACCAATGCATGTAGTACGGGAAATCAGTAGGAAGAATTAGAGATCTATGTGCAGTTGCTGGGCTTTGGTCTCATTGCAATTACAGACATGGTGGGATAGCTCACATGGCTGGAATGTCATGAATGGCTACATACTTTTTAGGAAAGACGGGCCAGGAAGGCAAGGTGGTGGAGTTGCCTTTTATGTGAGAGAGCACCTAGAATGTATGGAGCTCTGTCTCAGGGTGGATGATGAGCAAGTCAAGAGCTTAGGGGTCAGGATTAAAGAGCAGACCAGAAAGGGTGACACCGTTGTGGATGGTTGCTACAGACCATGGGATGAGGAGGATGAAGTCAGTGAGGCCTTTTGCAGGCAGCTGTCCATCTTGAAGAAGAAACTACTTCTGCAATCCCTTGTGTCATTTACTACCCATTTTCAACCTCTGTAGTGACTGATATTGGTAGGTATCCTGCAACTGAGGTTTTCTTTACTGCACAGTATTGATGCAGCTCAAATCTCCCCTCTTTTAGTTTAAAACCATTACCCCTTGCCCTGTCACAGCAGGCCTTGCTCACAGGGGAAGATTTTTTAGCAGGTCCTGTTGCAATAGAATGAGAGGTAATGTTTTTAAACTAAAAGAGGGGAGATTCAGGCTGGATGTGAGGAAAAAGGTTTTTACAACGAGGGTGGTAAAATACTGGCACAGGTCACCCAGAGAAGTGGTGAATGTGCCACTCCTGGAGACATTCAAGGTCAGGCTGGATGTGGTTCTGGGAAACCTGATCTAGTTGAAGATGTCCCTGCTCATCGCAGGGGTGTTGGACTAGATGAGCTTTGAAGGTTCCTTCCAACCCAAACTGTTCTATGATTCTATAGATTCTAAGAGGCCACTGTTACCATCTTGCAGGGGGAAAATAGATAATGTATAATTAAAGTCTGTAGCATAATGCATATGCAACAAGTTCTAAGTACCTGAGGACTGAGTTTTATGGTGAGTATTGCTAGATAATGGTGTACCAGATCTAGATGTTATATCAGGAGTTTCAGGTACCACCTTCACAAAGATAACTGATTTCCTGGGGTGGTTCCAAAAGCCACCTAAAATATACAGAAGCAGTCTTGAATTCATCTTTCTTATCTTTGTACTTCAGTGCAAAATTTCTTCTGCAACAGTATTTGAGGTCCTCACATCAGAACTGGACACTGCTGATATTCTGTCTTCTATATATGGGGCTAGTCTGTGTATAGTTTTATTCATTAATTTAATGGCATATTGCATTTAACAGCACCCAGATTTCAATGTTGTTGTTGAAAAGAATTTTGTTTTGCTTCTTCAGGATTTCCAGAAAAAACACAACACTACTGTTTATGTGCCAAATATTTACTTAGTGGAAAACAAGTAACACAGGACCTTTGATCAGTAGCTTCCACATTTTTCTGGAATCAAATTTGTTTATCTAAAATAATTTTATGCAAAATATCTTATTTGCTTACAAAGCTGAATTCCACGGGTATAAGGTACTATGTATTTGCAACCATCGTCCATAGTGAAAGGCAAAGTGTTTTCTTCTTGCAGACAGGCAGTTTGCGCTTTTACATGTGAAGGCAGTGCCTTCACTTTACATGAAAAGGAGAACAATCACATTTAAGCAGCCATGATGTGATGTAGGGACATCTGGGGGTAATGACCTTTGGACATAAAGGTCTTAAAGTGATTAAGGCAGGGAAAGACACCTGTGGAGTACCACAGGAAGGTAGCCTACCGTAGCTGAACCAGCACCATGCCTGCCAGCATGAAGTTGATTGGTCATTATTTTTTAACTTGGTTGATCTGTTACTGTGAATTGATATCAGATCAGTGATTTGGACCACATGGTGAGTATCAGGAACCCTAAAACTGGATTTGCAATTTCATGGAGACATGGCCTAGAATTTTACCTCATGATTGTTGCCACGCATGAACTAACATATATTACTGGTTTAGATCTTAGAATCATAGAATCATAGAATAGTTAGGGTTGGAAAGGACCTTAAGATCATCTAGTTCCAACCCCCCTGCCATGGGCAGGGACACCTCGCACTAAACCATATCACCCAAGGCCTCATCCAACCTGGTCTTGAACACCGCCAGGGATGGAGCATTCACAACCTCCCTGGGCAACCTATTCCAGTGCCTCACCACCCTAACAGGAAAGAATTTCCTCTTCATATCCAATCTAAACTTCCCCTGTTTAAGTTTTAACCTGTTACCCCTTGTCCTATCACTACAGACTCTAATGAAGAGTCCCTCCCCAGCATCCCTATAGGCCCCCTTCAGAGAATCTGCTCCAAGATTTTGCCAGGCACAGAGGTGAGACTGACTGGTCTGTAATTCCCCGGGTCATCCATTTTCCCCTTCTTGAAAATGGGGGTTATATTTCCCTTTTTCCAGTCATCGGGAACTTCACCTGACTGCCATGATTTCTCAAATATGATGGCCAGCGGCTTTGCAACTTCATTTGCCAGCTCCTTCAGGACCCGTGGATGGATCTCATCAGGACCCATGGACTTGTGCACGTTCAGATTTTTAAGATGATCTCGAACCAGTTCCTCTCCTACAGTGGGCGCAAGGTCTTCATTCTCACAGTCCCTGCATCTGCCTTCCAAGACTTGGGTGGTGTGGTCAGGGCCTTTGCCAGTGAAGACCGAGGCAAAGAAGTCATTCAGAACCTCAGCCTTCTCCAAATCCTGTGTAGCCAGTTCTCCCGAGACCTTCTGGAGGGGGCCCACATTGTCCCTACTCTTTTTTTTATTTGCTATGTACCTGTAGAATCCCTTCCTATTATCCTTAATACCCCTAGCCAAGTTTAATTCTAGCTGGGCCTTAGCTTTCCTAACCTGGTCCCTAGCTTCCCAGACAACATCCCTGTACACTTCCCAGGCCGCCTGTCCTTGCTTCTACATTTTATAAGCCTCTTTTTTTCATTTGAATTTTCCTCAGCAGCTCCTTATCCATCCAAGGAGGTCTCCTGGCCCTCCTGCTGCACTTCCTTCTGGTTGGGATGCAACACTCCTGAGCTTGTAGCAGGTGATCCTTGAATATCAACCAAGAGTCTTGGGCTCCCCTGCCCTCTAGGGCTGTATCCCATGGAACCTTACTAAGCAGGTTCCTGAAGAGGCCGAAGTCTGCTCTTTTGAAGTCCAGGGCAGTGAGCTTGCTGCATGCTCTTCTTAAGAGCAGCTAGGATACTTGCAGTGAAGATGCCCTAGCAAGCTACTGACCCTATAGCGGTCATGTTATGACGCCCTCAACAGAAACCCTGCTACCATGTCTAAAACCTTTTTCCAGTTCTTCATCATTTAAGTAAAAAATAAAAAAAAAAGCTTTAAAAAAGCTCACATAGAAGCCTTAGAGCACATTACAGTGATTGTTATGTTTGGACTGGTTTGCACATGTTTCACAAATTCCTGAGCCTGAACTGAACCTGGCCTCTCAGCTGCTTCTCTGCAGGAGCAAGGTGGAGTACTGCTATGGCCTGCAGGCATCACACGGAATGAAAGTTATCCCCTTAGGCTAGCCTGTCTCAGTCCATGTAAGATCTTTTTAACAATCACCAGGGCTTGACAATCTGCTTGAAAGCAAAAAGTTGCAGAGCTCTGGTTCAGGAACATGGATGCTCTCAGCTGGATCCAGTCTCAGTTCAAAACCTGCTGCATTTTCACAGAATCACTGAATGGTCAAGGAGACCTATGGAGGTCATCTGGTCCAGCCCACCTGCTCAAACGGGGACACCTAGCGCCAGTGGCCCAAGACCATGTCCAGATGGCTTTTGAATATCTCCAAGGGTGTAGCTTCTTAACTTATCTTGGGCAACCTGTGCCAGTGTTGTGACAAAGTGTTTTCTGATGTTTGGAAGAAACCTGATATGTTTCAGTTTGTACACATTTCCTCTGCTCATTTTCACTGGGCACCACTGAAAAGAGTCTGGCTCCATCCTCTTTGCAGCCTCCCTTCAGGTATTTGTATACATTGATAAGATGCCCTCCTTAGCCTTCTCTTCTCCAGTCTGACAAGTCCCAGCTTCCTCAGCCTTTCCGCATGAGGCCCTTCACTGTGCTCTCTCCAATATGTCCATGTGTATCTTGTACTGGGGAGCCCAGGTCTGGATGCAGCACTCTGGGTGTGGCCTCATCAGAATTGAGTAGAAGGAAAAGATCACCTGCCTCGACCTGCTCACAGCATTCCTCTTAATGCAGTCCAGGATATTATCAGTCTTATTTGCAAGGACACATTGCTGGCTCATGTTGAACCTGTTGTCTATCAGGACCCCCAGGTCCTTTTCTGCAAAGATGTTTTCCAGCCAGCCAGCCCCCAGCATGTAGTGGTGCATGGGCTTGTTCCATGCCCGCTGCAGGACTCTGTGCTTCTGCTTACTGAACTTCAGAAGGTCCCTGTCAGCCTATTTTCCAGCCTGTTAGTATCCTTCTCAATGGGAGTGCTACCCTCTCATTTATCAGCCATTTCTCCTAGTTTTGCATCATCTGCCAACTTGCTGACAGTACATTCTGATGCATCATCCAGATCATTCATGAAGATGTCAAATAGGATCAGAGCCAATATTGATCCCCTAGGATACCCTGCTAGTTACTGACCCCCAACTGGACTTCATGCTGCTGATCACTACCCTCTGGGCCTGGCAGTTTAGGTATCTTTCAGTCCACCTCACTGCTCATCTAGCCCATGCTTCATCATCTTGTCTATGAGGATCCCATGGGAGACAATGCCAAAAGCCTTACTGATATCAAGGTAAACAATATCCACTGCTCTCCCCTTGTCTACCAAACCAGTCATTTCATCATGGAAGGTTACTAGGTTTGTCAAGCATGACTGTCCAGTTGTGAATCCTTGCTGACTATTCCTGATCAGCTTCTTGTCTTTCATGCATCTGACAGTGGTTTCCAGGACTAGTTGTTCCATCATGTTCCCAGGGATTGAGCTGAGACTGACAGGCCTGTAGTTCCCTGGGTTCTCCTTCTTGAAGATATGAGCAACATTTGCTTTCCTTCAGTCTTCAGACACTTCTCCCAGTCACCATCAATCAAAGATTATCCAGAGTGGGTCAAAGATTATTGAGCATTTTGAACAGGATTTAGCAGATTGTAGATTGTAAATGAGCATAATTTATTGGACTAATTTAGTTTCAGCAGCACTTTATCCTAGTGAAGACAAAGCTGAGGGTTTCTATTAACTATTACAGTTCGAAAAAATGAAAGCAGATGAAGACTTTTTTTTTTAATCAAGAATCTTAATGCAGCTGCAGAATTGAAGTGACTTTGTATTATAAATTACATTGATTTTGATGTATTTGACATGCTGTCTTGTGCAATTCTGATGACTACAGTACTGGTAATAAGAATAAAACCTGGCATTTGTTGTTTAAGATTGTTTAATACAAATTTTGTATTTGCTTTCAAGTTTGAACAACTCTTTGTGTTTTTATTAAAATAAATTGATGGTGAAAGGAGTGTTGGAACACATTATTTTCCAGGCCCTAACACTCTGTATTTATTGTCAGTATTTGCTGAATGTAACATAATTCCTGATGAGCCATAAACAGAAAGTTACTTAGCTGACCATATATTGACAGCTGTTAGGGGAAAAGTTTCTATTTTATTCTAGTCTCTTCAGTTCACCATTTTATTATAGATCTACATTTGTAATGATAAGATTCTCATACATCTTTTGTTAATAAAAGTGATAGATGATACTTGAAAGTTTGAGTTGAGTTTTGTCTCATGATTCTTTGGATTATCTGATTTTTTATTTTTTTTCATTTTAAATCTGTGCTATCTTATGAGATTTCTGTCATTTCTGGTGTTTATTATCAAAACAAGCTTTTTACTCAGAATTTTTGAACATTAGTGTTCTGGCTTCATGCTGGAAAACAAACAAACAAACAAAAAACCCAAGCAAAAAATTTTAGCTATTTTGTTGAAAGTGTTCATGAAGGTCCAGTTTAGGCATGTATGGCTGTACAAAGGAGCTGTGGAGTGAGCATGCATCTTCTAGTAACATCACACCTTGCTGAATGACTGCATCCAGTCTCAGTCACCACTTTCATTCCCTCCTGTTACAATGTCCTAATGAAGGATTTTTTACTTTTATAGAAACTTTCAGTAATACTCTTTGATATTCAGGGTGGTGCCAGAAAGGGATGTGTCCTTTATGGGAGAAAGATCAGAGGTCAAAACATACAGTTAAGAGGCAGGAGAGCATTATTCTACTTACAACAAACTACCCCCTCCTTAAAAAAATTATTTAACGCTCTGTGCAACATCTACAATATAAGTAAATATATAAATTAATATATGGAGAGACAATCCTAGATTCACAAACAGGCAATCGTAGATTCACAAAATAGAATAGAATCATTGAATTGTATAGGTTAAAAAGGATCTTTAAAGTCATCGAGTCCAACTGTAAACATGACACTGCCAAGGCCACCACTGAACCATGTCCCTGTAAGCCACATCCACATGTCTTTTAAATACCTCCAGGGATGGTGACTCAATCACTTCCCTGGGCAGCCTGTTCCAACACTTGACAATGCTTTCAGTGAAATGTTTTCTTAATACCCATTCTAAACTCCAGTGTCAGGACTTGGGGCTGTTTCCTCTCATCCTATCACTTGTTACTTGGGAAAAGAGACCAACCCCCACCTCACTACAACCTTCTTTCAGGCAGTTGTAGAGAATGATAAAGTTCCCCCTGGGCCTCCTTTTCTCCAAACAAGTGAGTTCTGTGCTCAGTTCTTAGTGATCTTCACTGATAGTCAAGTGTGAATTTGCCCTTCTACTTTCAAAATACTCTTCCGCATCACTTAAGGGAGTAAATGCTATCCAGTTATTTCGGTGGAAAAAAAAACCCAACAAAACAACAACAAAAAAATCCAACCAACTAACTAAAAGCCCCTAAAACAAAAACAACAAAAAAAAATACCCTTGAATTCTGTTTTCAGGTTCCTATTTGGCCAATTCTCAGGTATTTACAAAGGTGGGGGCACACATTTTAGGCACTGTTACAAAGAGTCAGACCAAAAACTTGTTCTTTACAGTTACTTGGGACCTGTGTTTAAAATGTTAGCATCTAGTCAGAGAAGATAAACTATGCATGTGATCTAGTTGACTAATCTCACAAAAGAATGAAGAGTCATAAGAAGGCCATAGAGCCATCAGGTCATAAAAAAAATCAAAATGATATTATCAGAAATGTTTCATGAGGACCTAAGGAGTAGCTTGCTGGTATGCACTCCTAATACATTGTTTTTGCTATTACTGCATCCATCGGTTTTCACTGATAAACCTCATAAGTGTTCTGTACTTCATGACAGACACTGAAAATGAGTAGTACTTTACTTCAAAAATAAGCAGCTAAATGGAACTGTACAGACTGAACAGTTTGTTCAGTGAGAGTCAAAGTACCAAAATCTGGCCATTCATGAATTAGGGTCAGATCAAGCCTCCCATTGACCTCAGTGGGAGTTTTGCATTTACTTCAATGGAAGTAGGATCAGGCTATCAATGCTTTAAAGTGGTTCAATAGAAAGTGTTATTGAAATGCAAATGTACGTGTTCTCTTAATCTGAACTTCCCATCTCCCCATTCTGGGCTGTTTGTAGAGTGTTATCATGGGCTGTTACTCTGGGACCTGTGTTAAACAAAGAATTTTGTATGCTCATCAGAGTAACACTGTGTAGTACAGGGGAATACAACTGTAAATTTTGAAATAACAATTCTAAGGAGATCTAGTGAGCAAACAAGCCTTGCTCTGTCACCAAGTTTGAACAAAGATAAAGTTGTCTATGCTTTTGAGTACAACACATTTACTTAACACCAAATGTGAGCTGACCTGGTTGATATCTCACACACACAAAAATCTCTCAGGTATTAAATTACCTGGAGACACTACTTGCAATGGTTTTAAGTAACACTTAAAATTACTACAACTGAAAAAACATATAGGGAAAACAGAAGTTGAGTTCATGTACTTGATATAATTTACTGCTTGCTCATTTTTATTCTTTGTGGATCAAATATAAACACAAATGAGTGGATAAAGCAGTAAAGACTCCATTTTATTAAGTTTAAACTATGTATCTCTTTTCATTCTGTCTACCATAAGTCCCCATCCTATTGCAAATAGGCTTTCTCTTCTTCCTCCCCAGCAATACTAATTACTAATACCAAGCAAGTTGCACTAGGGAGTAGACACATCCTGTTTAGCTTGCTTGAGATCTTGAAAAGCAGTCTAGAGCTCCCAGCTGCAGCCAGCATGCCAGCATGCATATTTCTCCTAGGCTCAGTCAGAAGTGTACACATACAAACAGTTGGGCGCCTGCCCAGCCAGGAAATACATACCTTCTGACTGGTGGCTTCGAGGCAGTATATTGACTAAGCCTTCAAGGGGGACAGGTGTCAGCATCACTCTCACTGGGAAAAGACCAAAGGAATTATTTTGTGAGATATGTTATACAGGCCCAAGTCAGCTATTTCCCACTGCTCTTTGAATACAGCAGCCAAGTCAAAAGAAGAAGGAAGCATTAAAACAATAAAATAAAAATTTAAGATGTAGTTGCAATCACTTCATGGTGTAGTGATGGTAAACAAGAGATAAATGTATTAGCTTAAACTCTGTTTCTTCACCCTGCTAGGTATCAAGTCAATGGCATCGCTTGAACATGAGAATAAGGGACACTGCTTACAGTCTGTTAATATTATGTATGGCAGTTGTTACAAATTTGGTGTTAGTGACTGGTGTGTACTAAGCTAATTAAAAAGACAATTGGCTTGTTCTCTATAAGCGATTAAGCCACTAATAATAAGATCTTTTATTTCCCTATCAGTAATATTCTACTTGCCAAGGACACGTGTGCCAGGGCACATTGCCACCTGGTCATTTTGCAGGGACCATAAGTTTCATCCTTACTGTAGTAAACACAGGCTTGATTATTCTCTCATAACTGTCAGCATTATTGAGTTTTTAACCTACTTTCTGGCATGGTTTTGGCCCTTGTCCCTCAGATGTGTCCTAGACACAACTTGGGAAGATCCATGGCCAATCATCTGCTATTGACTGCTGTGAGTAAGCTCTAAGGCTGAGGCTACCATGTCCTAGGATGGCAGGTAGCCAAAGGAAGACAAACAGAAATCATGCAGATCATGAGCTCACGTTTATTCCTGAGGAAAGAGAATGATCTCTAAATAGTGTCATTTACTAAACTAGAGTTAGAGTATGAATTCCTACTGTCATGAGACATGTAATTGCCATTAGAACGACTTTTGGTCTTGCAACACCAATAGCACTCTGCCAAGAAGGAGACATAGAGCTGTGAAGAGCTCCCCCGGGGCTATTTAAAATAACATGTTCATGCTACTTATGCTCTCTTTTTGTTCTTTTGGCCACAAGTAATTTTTTTGCCATGATTTTGTGCAGCTGAAGAGGATTGTAAGTGCATGAAAATGGTGGAATTAGTCTAGAGGATGCAAAAGATCCTGAATGGCCCTGGGTCACAGTGAGGTTTAAAAGAGAGATGATGTTTCATGCACTTCTCAGTACATACTATATTATTATACTGGAAGAATTGTTGGGGGACATTTGAATGTCATTGAGCTATGAGGGAGAGGTTAGAGTTAGGTCTGCTTTGCAAAATAGCAAGATGAGCATACTGGGAGGATAAGTATGATTTCTCCCAAGTTATTACTTTTCCAGGTGATCCACTCATAACTAAGCTTGCACCTATGAGTTATAGAGTAATGTCTTTCACCACCACTTGTTCTAGATACTAGTTGCAGTAATTTTCCTAGTAGCACAACTCTTCCTAAGAGCCAGCATAGGTCCATGAGTCTGAGAGGAGTGCTACTTCCATGCTTATTAAAACACTGCTTGCAAGCCTTGCAAGCACTTGTGCTCATCTTGGAGGACTCCGCATTGAGCAACTTTGCTGAGCAGGCTTAGCCTTCCTAAGCTTGTGACATCTGGCATGATCATAGTTGAGGTGCTGTACCACCTAGCCATGAGAACAAAGCAGCTGCATCTTGCATATATAAAGGTGTTCCTTTTGTTGAAAAAAACAAACAAAGTAAAAACTAACTGAGAAGAATTAGGAACAGTTTTTTGTCATTTCCCCCTTACGCCCTTTATAATTAAGTACACTTTGTCACTTTGTTCAGCCATTTGAGGGGATTTATTTTTAACTTTGATTGAAACTGTTGCACAGAAGTCTGTGTCGTATGAATTCCAGACTTTGTCAGGGATGGATTAAGTTGTGGAGACTCTGACCTTGTGATGCTACCATGTTTCTGCTAAACAAAGTCCAGTGTGCCAAACAAAGATGTAGCAAGTAGTTACGAAATGGCATGGCTATTACACATGATTTTGATTCTCATTGTCTGGTGTTTATTTTGGGATAATTCTGTTTTGAGAGTAGAAAAACCAGACTGTAAATAAAAAGGAGGCCTACGATAAATGCATTATGCTACACAGTTGTCAAAAGGCCAAAGGAGGGGTCCTCAGTGAGAGCCTAGAAGATAGGAAAATTATTCTCAACAATGAAAGAAGAGGGTAAGAATATTCTGGGATGCCATGTCAAGTCAGAGAAAGAGTAAGATTCACCTACTTGCGCAAAGCCTGAGTAATTTACTATTGCAGCATCTGCGTTTCTAGGTCACTGCCTCTAGTGTCATTCTAAACAACACAGATCCACTCCCAGCTCAGTCCCTTCTCCAGGACACCGGGAGAATCTCTATTGCAACTTCCAGGAGATATTGAGTAGCCACTACTGTGTTTCTGCTCCTGACTTCTCACCTATATTGCCCCTCCTGTGTAACTAGATGACAGGAAAGGGAAGACGGAGGAAGGGAACAGATCAAACTGAAGGTCACATGAATCCAAATATCTAAAAGAGCATAACAATAATCTAAAATCATATTCCAAGGGATACTAGTGACATTTTAAGATGAAACTTTTGTTAGGGATGTGGAATCAGCCCAAAGTTCCAAAAAAACATCATCCAAGCTATCTACTTGTATTTTTATAGCTCTATAAATCTTTAAGGCTAAAGTCTGCCCTTCTACACGTGTAGAACTCCATTTATTCCACAGGGAGTTGCATTCACATATCAGAGGGTAAAATCTGGTCATATTTTCTAGATAGCAACAGGAAAAAGGGGAGGTCTTTCATTTTTAAAAACATTTACTGTATCCTAGCAATGTGCACTGATGCTATGCAAGCCTGACAGCAGACAAATGGCTTTGAAAGATATTAAACCTTACAGAAATACCGTTGAAAGACAGTGTCTTTGGACTTGGGAATCTGTAGGTAGTGCAGGCTCAAAACATTGTGTTGCTTCTAGGCACAAAATAACTAAGGTAATGGTAATACAGAAGGAAATTTTAAACACTTGTGTTGAGGTTGATGCAGGACAGAAGAAACTCTGACTGTCCAGAAATGAAAGCAAGCAGGGGAGTTAGAAGAAGTAAGCATTTTATTCTCAAGGTTTTATAACAAAAAAAAAAAAAATTACCGTTTTTTTTTTTTTTTATGGTCTGCCTTTCAAAAATCTTAACTTGGGATGGTTCTTTTACAGTTTAGAGATTAAGTGATTTCAAAGTTTTTAAAAACAACAACAGCAAAACTTTGCATAAGCAAATAAAATATGAAACAGCTGTTCTAATTCTCCAGGATAAAAAAATAAAACAGAAGAAAGAAATGTACTGAATGACCAGCTTTATGATCTTGTT
Source organism: Pezoporus occidentalis (assembly GCF_034315485.1). Classification (NCBI taxonomy): domain Eukaryota; kingdom Metazoa; phylum Chordata; class Aves; order Psittaciformes; family Psittacidae; genus Pezoporus; species Pezoporus occidentalis. Next base: position 3,831,638 of record NW_026915713.1, on the reverse strand, counting down.
AGCTACAAAGTATAGCTAATTAGAAAAAGCATTCTGAGTTTGAACTTTGCTGGAATGAAACATCGTTGTTATTCATAATGGCACAGTATGGCTGCACATGCAGCCTACCACTATCTATGATACCAAGTTGACTCGTGAATAAGTAGTGTTTTAAGAGGAGGACAGATAGACAGGAGTCTGAAGATGACAAACAATTTAGAAACGGACAGAAGGCTGCTGGTTTCCATAAGTTCAACTTCTTTCAGCCATCTGTATATATGAATAGAGTAAAAGGAAAATGGCACTGCTGGAAGCTTTTCTATGGAAACTTTAAAACAATTTTCTTTCCATCTTCTAAAATACCATACGGTGTGTTCCTAGTCTTCATGATGAGGTTCTGCCTCTCTATCAATTTACCTTCTTCCAGTTTTAAGTAGTACCATTTGGTCAGTATTTATCATTGTGCATTAGAGCTCTGCCAAATTCTTTAATTCTCCCACAAGAATGTGTGAAGAGGTATGAAAAAAAATTTGGGAAATATTAGCCAGGGGTAAACCATTTTTATAGTCAGACCACAGTTCCTATAAATGCAGCATTTTGGTATGGCTTCATATTTTATTGACTTGCATACTTGTGACTTGACAGCATCACACTCTGGAACTCAGCTATAGAGAGGAAGGGAAGGAACAGAATTTCCGGGGGGAATTGCAGCATCTCTGACCATGGTGGCAGGAAACTCTGCTCCATCTTTCAAGCAGAGTTTTATGAATTTTGAAACATTTAATCTCATGTTGTTACTGAACAGTACAGCAATTGTAAATGCAATTTGGTGGAAACTGAGGTTGAGAGAGGAACTTAAGTGATTTGGGGTATATTTATAGATCAGCAATGGATTCAGCACAACTTTTTGTCAAGGATCAGATGACAATATTTGAAAGGGTAGTTATATTTACAAAAAAATTAACTCTAATATCCAACTGTCTTAATATAATGATCAAATAATTTCAAATGCACACTTAGAAAACAGATACAGTATTCAAGACTTGTTTCTAAAAATACTTAAGAGAGAAAAAATAAGGTATTTTATAAAACCTAAAAGCCTAAGTGCAGTACATTTGGATTCATGAAGAGTAGATAAAGGCATGGCTCTTGATTCACAGATATTTTTACATCTACTGAATGACAGTTTTGGAGCCATTACAATGGAGGCCCTATCTCATGACAAATGCTGCTGCCTTCTGCCGCAAACAAGAGACATCTGAGACCTTTTTCTACTCAGGCTGCTTCCCTTCTTATGAGTTTACCAATGAATTGCCCAGTGATTTTGTGGTAACTCCTGCTTTAGAGTCCTCCAGAATTTTATCTTTAATGTACTTAAGAAACTTCTTCACTGGTAAAATATGTGTGCTAAGCCCAAAACCAACACTGGCACAGCTGGGGTGTCTATATTTTCTGGCATCAATTTCTAGTACAACCACATTATAATTAAATATCTAGCTGATATCACACCCAGTCTGGATAGCTGCTTTATCAGATATTACATAGCAGAGAAACATACAAAAATAGCAATGGCAAGCTCTGCTTTATATGATAACCACAGAATGCATCATACAAAATAAGAGATTATTCGCTCTTAGTGCTGGTTAAAGTAACATGCACATTTCTGTGGTAGTGAAGTCAGTGAACTGATAGTAATGGAGTCCCAGTAACTGGATTCTGTGAGTTCTCCTGGAAGCTCTGGTGTTGAAGATAGCTATTCCTGGAGGTAGCCATGATGGAGATGGATAGGCTGCCAGTGGGGTGATGCTTTCTTCATCCAGAAACTAAGAGATTGTTCTATGTCTGGCAATTCCGAGCCAGGGGCTGCAATTTCTTTTGCCCTCATACATCTCATTTAAGTCCATTTCTGAGTTGCTACTCCTCATAGGCAATCTAATTATCTTCCTCCGTATCATTGACACTGGTAAGGCTGAACAAGATCATTTGCAGATCATTTAATCAAGCCAGACCCTCTAATTTCTGCTGTACCTCCATCTGCCACCCATGGAAAGGGGTTAATGAAATCTGCCTCATACACTGGGCTGCTGGATAGGGCTTAATTCCCTGGGTGTGTCTCTACTGCTGCTTTACTTTGGATCAGGGAATGCTTTTGAAGTGGACTTCTTCATCCTCTCCAATTATCACCCTTTGGTTCACATCATAGAACAGTCTCACCACATGCTAGCAGTGTCCTTTCTTATGCTGAGCTGGAGGACACACTCCAACTGCATATCTGATACGGTCCAATCAACAGGAATGGATTAAAGCTAGTCCAAAGTAAAACTCCCAAAATAGTTAGTACTGGGGACATTGGGTCCTTGATACTACCTGTTTTGAGCTGCACGTTCATTCCTGTTATTCCACGATATATAATGGAGACATAGATTTTATTGTAACTGATGGTTGCTTTTGTGATCCTTGGATGAACAGAACAGGAAAAGTATGAGGTTTTGTGTGTGTTTCACAGGATAAATAGAGCCTTTGTATTTTAACCCCAAATTTTGGCTTTCTTTCACTGTACTATTTTAGTGGGAGATTCCATAGTTTATATAAGAAAGTTTACCTTAGAAGATCTAATAGCAAATGGAACCTGCTTCTGCACTTATGTAAATAAAATCTATTCATGCTGTGCTTGTTCTAGTCCACGGACATTAACCAGCAATGTTTATTTTTTTATAGCTGGCAAATGTCCCCAAAATTTTCATTTTGAATAGATGCAGAAGGTTAACACCAGTAGTTTATTTTGATACTCGCTCTATGCACATCCTCAGATATTAAGCTACACTTTGGGGTTAAAGTAAAGTTAGTTTTAAAGACTTTGCACTCCAAAACAATATTCTCCTTACCCCACCATATGTTTGAAATGGAATTATAAATGCCAAAAAAAACCCAACCTATATACATCATTTCATTGCAGCACTTCTGTATTTTACAGCATGTCATTTTTGCTGATGCTGTCTTGTGCTTGATTCTTATTCTACCTTCATACTCTTCACTCTGATATAATTCTGATTGTCTCTGCAGTATTACTTTGATATAGAGAGACATATGAAGACTTGGGCCTAGGCAATTAACTTCTATTACTTGCTCAAAACTCTAGTTTTTCTTTTGTGCTGTAAAGGAGCTGGTGAATGAAGTTGCTAAGCCACTGTCCATCATATTTGAAAAATTATGGCAGTCAGGTGAAGTTCCCAAAGACTGGAAAAAGGGAAATATAACCCCCATTTTCAAGAAGGGGAAAATGGAAGATGCAGGGAATTACAGACCAGTCAGTCTCACCTCTATGCCTGGCAAAATCTCGGAGCAGATTCTCCTGGAAGGCATGCTAAGGCACATGAAAATCAACAAGGTGCTTGGTGACAGCCAGCATGGCTTCACTAAGGGGAAATCCTGCCTGACCAATTCGGTGGCCTTCTATGATGGGCTACGGAAGTGATGGACAGGGGTAGAGCAGTTGATGTCATCTACCTGGACTTGTGTAAAGCATTCGACACTGCCCCACCTGACATCCTTGTCTCTAAATTGGAGAGACATCAATTTGATGGATGGACCACTCGGTGGATAAAGAACTGGCTGGATGGCCACACACAAAGAGTTGTGGTCAATGGCTCAATGTCCAGCTGGAGACAAGTGGTGTCACTCAGGGATCAGTGTTGGGACAGGTCTTGTTCAACTTCTTTGTTGATGACATGGATAGTGGGATTGAGAGCCCCCCACACTTGCCCTCAGCAAGTTTGCCGATGACACCAAGCTATGTGGTTTGGTTGATACGCTGGAGGGAAGGGATGCCATCCAGAGGGACCTTGACACACTTGTGAGGTGGGCTGATACCAACCTCATGAAGTTTAACCATGCCAAGTGCAAGGTCCTACACCTGGGTGGGAGCAATCCTAGACACAGCTACAGGTTGGGCAAAGAAGAGATTCAGAGCAGTCCTGCGGAGAAGGACTTGGGGGTGTTGGTCGATGAGAAAATGAACATGAGCCGGCAGTGTGCGCTCGCAGCCCAGAAAGCCAACCGTATGCTTGGCTGCATCAAAAGGAGCGTGACCAGCAGGTCGAAGGTGATCCTGCCCCTCTACTCTGCTCTTGTGAGACCTCACTTGGAGTACTGTGTACAGTTCCGGTGTCTTCAACATTAAAAGGATATAGAATGTTGGAACAAGTCCAGAGGAGGGCCACAAGGATGATCAGGGGACTGGAGCACCTCCTGTATGAAGACAGGCTGAGGAAGTTGAGGCTGTTCAGCCTGGAGAAGAGAAGGCTGTGCAGAGACCTCATAGCAGCCTTCCAGTACCTGAAGGGGGCTATAGGGATGCTGGGAAGGGGACTCTTCATTAGGGACTGTAGTGATAGGGCAAGGGGTAACAGGTTCAAATTTAAACAGGGGAAGTTTAGATTGGATATAAGGAAGAAGTTCTTTACCATAAGGGTGTTGAGGCACTAGAATGGGTTGCCCAAGGAAGTTATGAATACCTCAACCCTGGCAGTGTTCAAGGCCAGGTTGGACGAGGCCTTGGGTGGCATGGTTTAGTGTGAGGTGTCCTTGCCCATGGCAGGGGGGGTTGGAACTAGATGTCTTAAGGTCCTTTCCAACCCTAACTATTCTATGTTTCTATGAAAACCTGTTCTTTCTGTTTACCATCACTACTGACAACGTTACAGGTACCCCTGGCTTTCTGAATGGTGGTAAAGTATCACTTAGTTTTGTGCATATGATTTTGTACGCCAGGTATGTTCAGCTAGCCCTCATACCAGTAAAAGTCTCTTCATGTCTCTTAGCCAGCAGGAGGTGCTGAGAAATGATGCAACAAATATCTTTTCACTGAGATTGTCATATTCCCTCTGTGATCTACAAAAAGATTTTCACCGACTTGTGAGTTGGATTTAAGCGCTGTCAGGATTTTAATTCTATTTTTAGGATGGCCCTTTAAGTTTGGCTAGAGCAGAGACATTCTTCTTCTGCTCATGTTTTAATTAAATAATCTTTAAGACAAGTGAGCAGGAGCATTCATCCCAAAGTAATGCTTTCTGTTACTCCAAGAGGAAGCAGTAATAATGAACAGCATGTATTAAAGACTTTGCTTTTCTCAGTCTATTTGGGATAGATAGCAATGTATTACAATGATAAAGGTGAGTTAACCAACAAATATTGCTAGTCCTTAAACCAACTAGCAAGTTAAACTGTAATCACAGCTTTAGATGTTGTATCTTGTTAAGCAGTGATCAAAGAAAACATAAAGAGGATAAGAAAAATATATTAACATATTCTTGTTGTCAAATAATAATTAACTACTGGTTATCATACACCTTCATATTTGTTAGCATTAGTCCTAACATAACCAAAATGACTACTGAGTCATTGAAACAGGAATTCCCTTGTGTTGCAGATGAAAGTTTCCTTATATTGATGAAGAAAATATCCTCAGTACTCTTCTAGGGAACCATTAGTAAGGGCTGGAAAATACAGATTGTTTCTCATGTCACTGTATTCCTTCAAGTCCTTGGAGGTTTCACTTCTAGGTGTGTGGCATAGACACCCTTCTTCCAGTAAGATGTATCAAACCGTACAGGCAGCATACACAAATGTTTTGTTGACAGGAACAGGCAGGTATATGCACCTTGCAACACTAATCAGCTAGCCAAAAGCAATCACTAACCCATGAACATGTGTATTAATGAAAATACAGAATACCATGGAAGATACCAGGGTGAGAGAATGTCTGCTGTAACACCTATCTGTAAAAATGGGAGTCTAACTGTAGATACCTAGAAAGATAATACTGTTACCAGACAAATCTTATAGTGCTACAACATATAATCAGTTTGTGAACACTTTGAACATTATACTGTGATAATAAAGTGCTGTGTGAATTTATCAGAAACAAATCTATCTCTTTTTTCTTTGACAGGACAGTTGAAGGAGGTAAGAATGAAACTGTAGACTTGATAGATCTTGATTTTAAGAAGGCTTTCCACACAGTCCTACATGCTTTTCTCAAAAGTAAACTAGGAAAATACAGCACAGAATGAGTTCACCATAACATATGCACAGAAGAGAAGTAATTTTTTGGTCTAGTTCTGCTCAATATTTTTGGAAGATAAAGCAGTGGATCTTCAAGTTACATCAGCAGATAGTAAGTGCCAGCACTCTGGAGGACTGTATTAGAGCCTGAAGAAATGATCTGATACTGGTAGTATGAATTTAGAAAAACATACAATTGTAATTTGCCACAGATATCAACTGCATGAGTACAAAATGCAAAATATTTATGTGGGATGCAGGATGAGAAAGAAAGCTGAAGTCTATACTGCCCCAAAACTGAGTGAGCTGCATCATATGTCTGAGGAAAGACAAATCTTACTGTAGTGAATATTAGGAAAAGAATCTTATGCAAGAAGTGGATGGCTGTTCTGTTTTACTCTGTTGGCGACACTCAGCTTGAGTACTTTGTCCTTTTTTGAGACAAACTGGACAGGGTTCAGAGCAGAACAAGAAGAATGGTAAGTGGTATGGAAAACATGCTACATGAGGAAAGGTCAAGAGAATTGGTTTTGTTTAGTCTAGAAAGTGAAGACAAGAACAATGTTACAGCAGCCTTCCTGTATACAGAGCTATCTGTTCTCCATGTCCATGATGGGTAAACAAGGTGTTGATTTAATTTGTAGCAAAAGGGCTTTGCTGCACTATTGGGAAAAAGCTGTAAGTTGAAAGACACTGATGTGGTGGAATAGGTCCCCAACAGAGCTTGTAGAATCCACTGCACAAGACAGTCTTGTGCAGGGTGAAGTGTCTCTCTAGCATGGTCCAAGGGATGAAGGATGTCTCAAAGCAGGGAGAGAAAACAACTGTCCAGCAGTGTGCCTGTGCTGTATGTCTTCAACTTTCTTACAAGAAAAGAAATCCTTGCTGGATTTCAACTTGTGGAATAGAGGTTTTGTGCCCTACCAGTATTTTCTTGATTCCAAAGGATTTATTTACCCAGTTTCCATGATTTCAGTATCCTCTCTTCTTGCTCAGACTACACCCAAAACTCATGGCAATACGTATGTTAGTATCACTCTCTCACTTTGGGTTTATTGCGCACATTACCATTTTATGTAATGTGAAAAAACATTCTTACATTTAGAAGTATGCAATATACTGATAACAGTTTAAAAGGAAAATATTGACATTTGTCTGGTTGTGATAATTCAAGCAAGTAAGTATTTAGCTATTTAGTAGCAGGGTAGTCAAGAAATGCTGTACAACCCCAAACCAGACATATAACCAGAAGATTCAGTTCACTTCAGTCCTTTCCTGACTCCAGATCTAGGTACTAGCACAGAAGCAGAGTCTTAGCTGTTTTCCGCATGTGTGGACATGCCAGTGTCTCAACTCATCTTACTTCAAATGCCACTTTAAAATACATCTGTGCTGTAATGCGTAAAAGGAACCTGCTGTGCAATAACATCTTATGTAAATTGTGACTTGTGGTTGTTGCTACAACTCTGCTAAGTATTACAAGCACATTTCACCCCTCCACTTTAACTGGCCACTGCTTGTCTTGAACACCTGCCCTGTGTTTGAGATTGCAAACTTTTCATGTAGGAGTTTACTCAATGTCTGTAGAGTGGACTCCTGCCTGTCATTCCCATTTGTACTCTAAGCGTTATCCACACTGTCTCCTTTAGTTCTACAAATCCAGGCTACATCTAAACTCTTCTTTGAAATACCTTTAAAATCATTTTTTCTTGTCAATCCAGATTTATCCTCTAGATCTTTATTAACACACCATGAGCCTTTATACTGCAACATTAATTTATCTTTCATTAGGTGATGCAATGCTGCTCTACTACTATCATTACAGGAGCTTTCTGCAGTGCTTATTTGCCTGTTCCTATGGCCCTCTCACCCCTTCTGCTCTTCTGCTGGCTCCTCCTTCGCTGCCACATCAAATGAACTACCTCTTGCTCTTCTCAGGCTGCCTCCTCATGGCTTGCTGCCATCCTCCCTAGCAGCCAATCGTGTTCTCTCTGTTGGCCAGCTTTCACCACCCACATCCTAGATTTTCAGACATGTGCTTGCACATTCCCAGCTCAAGGTTTCTCAGCAGTGTAGGCAAAATTGAATTTTGCTACCCCAGCAGGTAGGCTGCTGGTATGCTGGCGCTTTTGACAATGGTTTTTAATAGTTTCTTCTACTCCCTTTTGTACTGGCAATCCATATCAATCTCCAAAATCTTCCCACCCTCATGAGGTAGAAATTTGTTGAGGAAGGAGCCATTCATTTGTTTCCCTATCCAGGACAATAGACTCTTGGTCTGTCTGGAACTCAGAGGCAGATCGTGCAGTCATCACTAGCATCTCAGGGCTTCTGCTTTCCATTGCAACTTATATGTTTTTTAACAAGAACAACAAACAAAGTCCCTCCCTAACTTGGATTCTGATCATTAGGCATTTCTTCATTATCTTTTAACACTGACAAGTCCAGCTCTAACTTCCTTATCGATTTGGAGTTCAGTAACTCCAAATCAATGCCTTTTAAGAACTGCCCAAGACTTTCTATTTTTCTTTTTGTGTTCTTTGATGGTTATTTTGTCTTCTTTGACAAATAATCACAGAATCATAGCTCATCCTGCTTGGTCATTTTTCTATGTCCAAATTATATTTCAAGCATTTTTCAGCCTGGTAAATCATATAATCAGTGAATATTTTTTCACTTTAACCCTGAAGAGAATTATATGCTCAGATGAATTGTCTGCCTGTTTCATAGGAAAGTGTGCTGGAATCTGTGGTGACCTCTAATGGCTGTAAAAACCCTGTACTGAGCACAAAAATGAAGGCATTTCTGGGTTTCCTACCTTTCTTTTCGTCTGCAGAGATGAACATCTTCATCACTGAAGACTTCTAGTACTATTCTGTTTTACTCAAACTGATGACTCTAAGTAGAATGAATCCAATATGCCTTTTATTGTCACTTATCTTGTTCAACTCCTATTTGAACACCCTGAAGGAAAGCATGAAATATCTAGGTCAGCAGCATGCGGGTACCCTCAGCCATGCATCTTCTTCACTCCCAGTGCTGATTATCCAGAGGTTTGAACACTTGATTGAAATTATCATGTTCATAAAGGTCAACCAGCTAAAACTCACAGTAAGCAAAACGGAAGCAATAATCTCAGGAAATGAAAAATATTTGGCAGAACTAGCTACAGCATTTCTCATCATGGGGAACTGTGCTCTGTCAGATAACCAGGTGTAGCTATTGTCTCTGTGGATTTGCAGAAGCATGTTGGTTTTGATGGTGAGTGGCAGAAATGTAGAGCTACATATCTCACAACTTTGTCACAGTGACTTCCCTATTGCTGGGACTTCCAGCAGCTTTCAGCACATTTACTGCAGCGTACTGTACTTGGAAAGAAGTTGCATCCACCCTGGAAAGATTTGCTACAACAGCATTTGTGCCTGTAGCAAGACTGGAGATCTCATTGCTATGCTTGTTTTGCCAGATGGCTGATGTATGACAACGTGCTTTGAAGTCCCAGGTCTCCAGCTGGAGTAAAGGATCTTCAGTCAAGAAGTACTTGCTTTGTGTAACACAGCATGTAAGCTGTCAATTAGGGTTCTTAGTAAGAACTCTTTTCATTTATTAAACTAGAACTACATGTACATTCAGTGGCAATGAAAAGGAAGGCCAGGCAGAAACCGCAGCTGGCATTTTAACACTGTGGCACACAGATGAAAAAATAACCCAGAAGTCAGAAAAGAGCATACTTGGTGAATCACCCTCATAGTTTGTGGCTAGTATAGAAAATGAGCATTATCGTTACCATAATTTTTTTAATTTTTTTTTTGGCCAAATCCCCAGATCCTTCGTTCAGGTTGTACTGTCTGAAGGACAGTTTGACTGAGGAGGGAGACTAAACCCAAATGGTCATCTTGTCATTCTGCAGAAAACCATTTGTTGAGGAAAAAATACACCTTTTTTCCTACCTTTGCTTTTTGCTCAAAAAGTGAAAAAAAAAAAAAGAAATCAAGCTTAGTGAAAATTCATTAGTGTTTTATAAGCACTGCAAAATATATGTGCAGTTTCCTCACTTATAAAGGTTAATTCAGAATTTTATCTATTTCTTGCTACTTGGACTCAGTTTTGAGATCACAAAAACCCCAGGTCCAATCTCTTGACTCAACAGAGAGCTGTTTTGAAAAAATAAGATTAGTACTCATCTATAATGGTTCACAGGTCAGCAGTGGAGGGTGGTGGGGCACTAGGACATGTAACCCAGAGAAGTTGTGGCTGCCCCATACCTGGCAGTGTTCAAGACCAGGCTGGATGAGGCTTTGAGCAACCTGGTCTAGTAGAAAGTGTCCCTGCACATGGCAGGGGGTTGGAACTAGATGAGCTTTAATGTTGCCTGCAACCTGAACCATTCAATGATTCTGTGAATGTATGTTTCTATGGTATTTTAGAGAGAGCCAATATGTGCTCATTAAACGAGAGAACTCATCTTCTGTCCTTTTCTAGACCATCCTTTTCAGGACTCACCTAGCTTTTTTAAGACTCTAATGATCGAGTTTTACTGGCACAAATGTTACTGGAAAACAAATGCATTGGTGGCAGTTTCAATTTATGTTTGCAGCCCTGGAAAAAGTTTCAAACAGCAATTTGAACTGTGCAGGAAATCCACAGGTGTGAGTGTGAACTAAAAATGGCACTGCTTGGGATAGTGGGTACAGAAGATTTGGGCAGACAGTAGATTTCATACTCAAGCTAACAAAAAAAGGGAAAAAAAAGCGTTGAAGTAGCAGCAAGAGTCAGACGATCATTACATTTAGAGAATAAAAAAAGGCATGAAATTTTATGTCTTAATGTAGAAACAAAAGAAAATGGCAAAGGAATTGAAGGTAGTGAGATTTTTTAAAACGAGGGAAGCCATCTTTAGGCACCTTAAAGCATGTTCTTCATTAAAAACTAACTATAAGTCAGATTTGAGTGTAAAAAATAGTAGGGAAAGGGCTACTTACCATTTGACCAGGCACTTTCAAAAGAATTCACCTATACCGCACAACTATCAGAAACAGAAACACAAAGAAAGGTCTCCAAGTAAAACATCAAGACTGTGACATGTAAGCAAGTCAGAAAAAAAATCCAGAAAATACAAAGGCTAAGAAATATTCCAAACATGCAATAACGAATGTGATGTGGCTGTCCACATGAGAGGTGTTCATTGTCTGATGCATATGTGGAAACTCATAGCAAGTCAAAATCTGCAAAAATATAACTTCTTAAAGATGCCAGCAGAACTGAAGGGTTCAAGGACTTCAATGTGTGAGCAGGCTGGAATTTATCAGGTAGACCAGGAACTAGGGTGATTCACTAGCATCCTTGGGTGAAAGGCTTATAGAAAAGTATTCCTAACCTAACTGAAGAACCAGATTTAGAAGGATATTAGATACAGGAGTGACAAAAGATTTTGTCAGAAAAAAATCTCATTTTTTAAAGGTTGAGAAATTTCAAGGAAAAGGTGGGTATTGCTAGAAGCTGAGATAAGTTCAACTTTGCAAAGAAAACTAGAACAATAGCAAAAATATTTTTGATAGTTATATAAAAAGCAAGGAAAAAAGAAGCTTTTCATTAAACATGTGGCAGTAATTACTAAGCATATGGCAGCTAATGTAGGTTTGACCCCTAAAGTAAATGAATAATTTGCCTCTGAGTTTGGTGCCAAGGATGATGGTGGCCACAAAGGCTGGGGTGGAGGAGTTAATGGAAGTAGATTCCTCCAGAGAGGGTGGAGGAAAAGATGTGTAGGACTTGTTTTTTTTTCAAAGCCTCCACAAAGGTCAAAGAAATGTTACAGAGCAAATAGCACCCTGTCCTCTGTACAGCAACTGAGTATTTTAAAACTCCTTCGTACCAATGAATTCAGCTATGCCAGGCACTGCTGAAGTCATTATCTGCCATCAGGCAGTTGCTTAGCAGGAGGTATCTGGTGCTTCTTATCCCAGTGCTCTCCCACACAAAAATGTGTGTTTTTCAAAAACACCTTTTCCACTGGCATCCTCCCCAGAGGGGCCAGTACCTGAGTGAACCTGGAACTTGGAGTCACTTTATAATCAGGAGGGAAACACTAAAAGAGAACTATTCTTATTTCTTAATTCTTTGAATGAACAGAATAGCAGAAGACTGTATAAAGGTATTAGCTAATTAGAATTGTGTATTTTAGGAGTTTTCTTCAAGCGAAAACATTCAAAAGCTGTTTTAGAAGAAATAATCGTCATTCAAAATGTCTTAAAGCAACTGTGCAAGAAAATACTGGAGAAATACTAAAAAGAATAGCAAGTACTGTGGAGTAATTTAAACAATTAATAGAAACAATTAAGATGAAATAAATACAAGCAAAGCTAAGAAGAATTACAGCATAAAGCATGCCCATGAATGCTATGATTAATGTAAAGAGAGATTGCATATTCTATTATAAACATTTAATGCCTTTATTTTTAACATTGTGGTTTCTATTATGGATATAATGACCTTTCAGAAATGGCAGATAAATGACAATTTCAAGCTAAGACTTTTTCAACTACTTAAGGAAAGTTTGAATGCCAAGTTTTCTTATGATTTTTATTGCAGTATATTTACATTAAAAGCTACAGATATATAAACTAGAGCAAAGAACACTTTACTCAGAAATATAATTTGTTTGGAATTCCTATGCCTCTGCTCTCTTACAGTGATACGCATATATTTAAATGATCACAATACATCTAAAAATAAATCTCAAAGCTAGCAGCTTAATGTAGATAGAATTTCACAGAAAATTTTATATTGAAAGTTAATTTTAAAATTCAATTGATAGGAAAACCTCATGCAATCATTTGTAAAAGCCTATCTATGAATTTGTTTTTTTAAAATCCTATCCAACCTATTCTTTATAGATACAGAGTAATAGTCTGGTTTGTACATATTTGATGGACATAAGTATCCTCTACTGATGACTTTTGTATTTTTACATTGCTACTGGTGAATGTGTTTCATAAGACACATATCTGCTTTCAAGATTGAGGCAAATGGATGAAGTGTCAATCTGATAATATACAAAATACACTGATGTGTGATACAAAATGTCTGTGACCTTTTCCAGATTGCTGGAAAAATATTTGCTAAAAAAGAAGTTAGCATTTTGGGGGAAGATATAAATGCTATGGAAGTCAAAGCTTAGTCTGGGAGACTTCTTGCATAACAATTTGTTTGCACCATGGAAATGTAAAATGAGCACGATCATGATCACAGATACTGTGGAAGACCCAGGTTAAACTCAGTGACCCCACTGAAGTCATTCAACTTCACTGAGGTCTTCAGCTGGAGCCAGTTAATGTGATCACTGAAATGGATGTTGCTATGGGCTAGATGAGAGGCTCTCTTATGCTGGTGTTGCAGGATGATGGTATGAATTCAGGGCAAAGAAGTATTGGACTGAACAACCTAATACAGGTAATAACAAACTCTTTTATGTGTATGTGTGCTGCCTGCAGTTCAGTATGCTCTTCTAAATTGTCCTACTAGCAGTTGATCTGGAGTTAGGAGAAATACTATCACATGCTGGAACTCTCCTGCTATGCTGTGAAGGACATAATTTACTACTGATATGTGAATTCATGGTGAAGAACAGAAGGCTACTCTGCTTTTGATCAGTTTGTTATGCTGTTGTCTGAGACATTATATAAAGCCTCTTGGGCAGAGAAATTAAACTAGTCAAAGCATTGGTATAAGACTGGTTTGCTAGGAGCACTGTAAGGTGGCCACATACCTGATTTATGATGGTCTAATTCAAATTTGTGCTGCTGCATGGCTTTGTATAACTTTACTTTCTTTATGCTGTATTATGTGCGACACCACTTCTCTTGGACTGGCAGATTAGTTTGGAGGAGGATCTGGTATTGTCTTTCCAGTGTTCTAAGTACTTTTTTTTATATTTGGAAATTGTTAAGTTTAAATTAGGATAAGAATCTAGTAGAGTATGAAATAAATCAAAATGACAAGTAAAGTAGATAAATTTGCCTACTATTCATCGGTCATTTTGGTTTCCAAGTGTTTATAAGCCTCTGGCCAGAGTGGCTATCCTTAACTGAGGTTGATGTTCCCTAACTAACTGTTTCCATAGTAATGTCCTTCAGTCTCCCTTTAACGAGCATCTCTTATGTAAATGCTGGCAGCGGCATGATAAATGCATTTCTATGACATTGCACTTTCAGCAAGTGGGACTTGTGCCCGTTGTAGGAGAATGATATGGCAAATTTTCAGCTAGGGTATGCTGTGATGTATACCAAATGATGTAGCTATGTTTTACTTTTTCACTGGCACCAGTCTTAATGAAGGAAAAGTAATTAAGGACGCTGATATTTCTACAGTTATTGTTGTGCTCCTCATTCAGGATGAGCTATTAAAAATAATATAATTGAAAATAAGGCAAAATGATCCAGAAGCACAAATCTCACTGGTTTTCAGTAGGTTATCAGTCTGCACTTTCTAGTAGTGTGAAGGATGCTACCTGTGGAGCTGCATGGACTATTCAGCATAAACAATGGGGAGCTAAGAGAAACACAATTAGCCATCTCTGCCTCCCCCTATCCTGGGTAGGCATGGAAAGGGCCAAGCATAGGTACATTCCTTGTTGCCAAAGAAAATTTACTGCAGCTTGTAAACAAGGCTTTGTTTTCATTCAGTTTACAGTACTGTCATTGCCACACATTGTTTAATATGTTTTAAGCAGTAGAGAAACTGGTCAACTGCTTTCCAAATGAGTTATGTTTGTAGAGGGTCTAGTGCTCTTAAGGGAGCAGTCTGCAAAGATTTAGTGGGATATGTGTAAAGAAGAGGTTGGGATCAGTTTCTGTGTTCACCGATCTGTGTATTTTTTTTGTGGGATTAATTTTCAGTGCTTTACATGTTTCTATTTCACTTCTTCAATTGACCACATTGCTATGGCTTGTTTTCTTGCTGACTGGCTTTATGAAGTTTTCATCTGGAGAAGTAGTCGGAAATTAGGATACAGATAAGGTTAGGGAGGCTAATTTGTTAATGCAACCTCCTTTTCCAAAACCCTCCAAAACACTCTCAGAGGACAGAGGATGTTCTGTTAGGTTATGCAGCCCAGCTGTCATGATTATGAAGGTGTCATCAGAGCTGTTGACTAGACAGCAGCCAAATCTGCAACCTCAGGGAGTCAAGGATGGCCTCCGTTTGTCCAGAAACTGGGGAATGCTCTGGCGTATGACTTGCTCCAGGCAGGAACTTGCTCTCAGCTCTAAGGACATTAAGAAAATTAGAATTCCTCTTTAATATAGTCTATTTTCTTATTCTGTGCAATGTGAGGATGGCTCTAAGTGTGTTTTAGGTGAATGGAGCTAGGCATACGTACAAAATCGTAATTATAAGGCTTCTCAAGAAATTGCTACAGGACAAAAACTGTCAGCTCTGAGTTCAACTCAGTTTGGAGATACTCATGGATGCCTGCTAACTTCAGTGAGTGTCTTTGTGGCATGGATGTTTTTTCCAGCCTGCCTGCTTAAGAAGATGATGATAAGAAAAGGTAAACACAAGTATTTGGCAGAATGAAAGTAGTGCTTAAATGATTGTGTTGAGTGAGTGCCTCCAAAATAAGATTTGTGTTTCCCATGACCTTGTCCATATTATCAAATTTGCACTTTCCTAGCAAGATAATGCTTTGAAAACTGGAGTAAACAAATAAGTCCTTGAACACATATTTGTAGGGTGGTTTTGGTTTCTTTCAGTCTTTCATGGGATTTGCAATTTTCTCCACAGTCATATGATGGAAAATGTTAGCAGAGCTGCCCTCAGATGGTAATCTGCATTCACAACAAATTCAGGCAGTTTGAGTGAAAGCTGGAGAATGATGGTAAAAGCACCTTGAAATGATCACTGAGTAACTTCAATACATTTTGTCCCTCCTAATGGCTTACCCAGTGCACAGTGAGCTCAAGCCAGTCCCTGAATCAATAGTAAGAGTGTAGAGGTATTGAGAGATAGAACAAAGGCTAAAAGCTATGTACCATCCTCCCAGGAATAGCTTGGGGTAGCAGTCTATCCTGACACCTAAAAGGGTGGAATGAAATATGTTATTGGCATATTTACCCACAGACAGGACACTCTTCACTTTCACATTCATGCACACCTACCAGTCAATGCACTGTACTCAGAAAGGGGTCTAAGGAAAGAAGACTATAAGGAAAATGTGATAGAACTACATTTTTTAAAATCTGAAGAACAGGAGATTGAGAAGAGTTGTAATAATAGCATGAATTCACCTTTACATGAAGCTCTGATGAAAATGGATGTGTTGGAAAACCTGAGCTACTTCTGGTGGGCATCCACAACCATGCAGGCCTAAGTCAGCATGGAGAGAAAAAGATGAATTGCCTGTAGTTTCCAAAAATTGTTCATGACCTGTGAGCATTTATAATCCCTCCTTTTTAAGGCTTAAGGAACAATGTCTCCCTGACACCCTTTTAGGTTTAGTGGTGAAGGTACGCAGACACGGGACATGCACTTTTGTAGTGAGCTATAAGAATGTCCCCTTAATGAAACTGAACAGTAAAATGTCTGGTGCCAGCTAGAACTTCTGTACTGCTGATTGTAACTGAAGAGTAAATAATAAAAATATTTGGTGTTTCACCAGTACCTCAGAGTGCTCAAAGATGTGGGTGAACATTATCTTCATAAACACACTTGGGAAAGAGGAGTCGCTGAGTAATATCTCTGCTGTTCCCAGACAGAAACAACACACCTGGCTTGAGCAGATAGAGCTCTCCTTGAAGCAAGTGGGAGCTGCTGTGATAGCCGGAACTGAATGTGGTTTGATGTGACAAATATCTGAGAATAGAATAGGGAACCCTTATTACCAGTCTCATACTTTAATCACAAGAACATCCTCTTTACCAGGAAAAGTATGCCTTTTCATATAATCTGACAAATGTGTCTTATTCCAAAGAAAATGTTTTTTATGGTATGGTTATTTTGGTTTTGTTTTTGCTTTTTCTTTAGGCAAGGGAAAAAAAAACCACAAAAAACAACAAAACCCAGAAATGTGAAGAAATTCAATCAGTATTACCTAATCTTCCTCCCTTCATCTAGATGTTCTCAACTCATTGATATTGCACAGGCTGTGTTAGAACAAACAAATCAATCATGCCATGGCACTGTTACCGGCTCAGCCTCTCTTCGGCCAATGATAAGTTACATTTTTTTTTTCCTTTTCTTTCTAAAGAATGCATTTCTTCCTAGTGGGAGAAACACCATCAGTCTTATGAATGTCAGTACAGACGGGGACGCTCCACAGTGCTGTCCTCCCCTCTCCACATACCCGTGTACGTGTATAGACAAAATGAATACTAAGAAGCATTTTCCTATCTGAGCTGGGATCCTTCTTAGAGGACAATCAATAAATAAATAGTAGAAGTTCTTATAAAGCAGGAGAAAACTAGCAAAGTGAGAAAGTGGGCAAACTGCAAGATTTAGTTCCAAGTCAGGAAATAAAAATCTCTGCAAAGCCATGTTCTGCAGGAGGACCATAGCTTTTTACTATAATACTAAGTGGCTGCTGCATAATAGTGCTTTTGCTGCTAGCCCACTGGAAAATGCTTTTTTCATTTCCTTTTGTGCCTGATATCTCCTATTGTTATGGCAACTTTTCCGTGTGTAAATACTGTGTGGTTCTTTCTTCATTTACTTAAGACCTGTATTATAACAAGTCAGAAGAATAAACGGTTTGCATGATTCAGCTGAGACAAGTCTATATTCTTTTTTTTTATATACAAATCAAAATTATTTTAGAGGTAGACAAATCTGAACGTTAGACTTGTGTGCTGCAAGTTTGTGAAGAGGTACTAATTCATGAAGAAAACCCGTTGGCAAAATATTGTAATATGAAGAATTTTTTGCATATATTATATAGGTGCATACGTGAGGGAGATTGAGGGAGATTTATGTTTTTAATACCCGTGCTCTTTTAACTTGGAAAGTTCAGTAATACCTGCTTGAATGAAATAGAAAACCTGAGAATCCTAACATTCCCCTCTCCTTCCCAACTAGAGAGTGAGCCTCTGCTAAGTGGTCTGAGAAACAAGGCATATGTTTGTGGACCTCTGTTTCTGTGGATGTTCCGCAGTCCCTTGTTCCACAGCTTCACAGTTGCACATGCAGCCTTATGGCCCCTGGCTGCTGGATGTGAGCTCTGTCTTGTAGCAGCGTAGAAAGAAGTTACAAAATGTAGAGTGGGAGTTAAGCTGTTTGAGGCAACATTTGGGTATTATATGTGGTGAGCTAAAGTCTAGTCATAGAGTACTTCAGCTAATGTCTCTTTCAGCTTATCCCATTCCAGTCTGGCCTAATTATTCCTCAAATCCTTTCTCTGTACTTTGCTATGATGGGAGCAAATGACCACTTTTCAATTTTTTTGCCATGTGGTTTTATTCCTGCTCTGCAGTACATGTCCATCCTAGCAGTGGTTTTCTTTCTCAAGCAATGTTACCAGTTACATTTGGGTTCTAAACATACATCAATTGCAGCAATCCTGCTCTAGAATTGGGTTCCACAGGCCCTAAATTAATGTAGTGTGTTCTCAGATTTTCTTCTTTTGCTCTGTTTTTACATCAGTATTTGTTGTAGCAGTCTTCCTTTGGTGATCATTTTCTGAATGCCTTAGAAGTCACAAAAGCTGAGGATCAGCATCCATCAGCTTTAACCGATGCATAGTGCTTCCCTAGGTATCTTTGAGCGAAAAAAGAGTAGAAGTGGTAATCTAACTAACATAATGCAAAATAATGGAAAAAGATTTCTTGCACCCAAGGCTATGTGTTCTTCTTAAAAGTCTGTTCTCACACATTTCTTGCCATATCTAATCATTGTCCATGGAAAAGGCATTCATCATAACAAACAAAAAGAGGGTTATAATCTGCGGTTGACCTTCAATGGAGATAATGATGTATTTTCTCCCAAAATCTGTGTGGGGCAGGGTTATTCGTAGCTTCATGAAAATGCCCTGTTTAAAAACAGTGTGTTGTTTTAAGTGGGAAAAAAAAAATAAAAAGATTCCACATTTGATTATAGTTTAGAAATGGCACAGTCCTACCCTGCATACAGTGGGAGAGCTCTGTTTATATGGAGCTTTAACAGTTGAAGAGACTGAGATTAGTTTCAAATATAAAATAAATACATGAAACTAAAAAATAGAAGCAACTTCATGTTTTTCCTGTTCTTAAATAGGAGGTCTAGAAGTGGCATGATCAGATAAATATATGAATTGTGTAAAAACGTTGTAAGACTTCATATAATTCTATATTGGTTTGACCTAAAATCTTGCCCTGAACCATGTAACACAAGTTTGGTGCATTCAAAATTCCAGTGGAGCTTCATATAATTTGTTTTTATCAAAATGTTTTTCTCATCATTTAAAACTCATTGTCTGCCTTTCAACTTCTGATCAATATTATATATAACAACCCTGATCTGTACAATGATTCTGAAGGGCGCAGCTTTCGTCAAATTATACCTATTGATTCAGTCAATGTTAAAATTAAGATAGAGTTTATTTGAGGATCTTCAACCTCAAACTCTTCATGAATTAGTCCTGTTCAGCTCAGAGACATATTATTGCATGTGAAGTTTTCATGTTAGCAAATAATATAGAAGTAAGTCTGCTGGCTGACTAATTTCATGGGCAATTCCAGTTGGAATATTTGTTTTCTTCAGTGTCCAGACTTGTTAATTTTCCTGATGTTCTGCAATGCCTCCTGCAGTTTGTGGCCTTTTTTTAAGATGGGATGACAGGTAGAAAAATATGCAAGAGGGCAGCTTGTGTTTGCAGCGTTGTGGAGTTATATGCTTCTGACAGTCAACAGTAGATTTAAATGTTTAAATGTATTTGTTAAGTGCTGAGTTAGTTTTAGTATTGAAAGGGGTACTTGGAGAATAGATGTTGACTGTATGCAAATTTTCATAGCAAACAGATTTAAATAAACTCCATATAGAAAGATCTATTCATGAAAGAGTTTAGAAGCTTCCACGTTATTAATGCTTCATATTAAACTTGTGGTATGCTCCAAAAACTTTGTTACTGCAAATGGATTAAGTACCTAATTGATAAGAGTCTGAGGATGGAGAAGAGGGGAGTAGAGAACCTGGATGGTTTAGGAGGTGGACTTTGGATTCTAGGATAAACACAGTAGCCATAAGTGACTGCAAAAATGATGAGCACTAGTATATCAGCTGAGACAAATTTAAGGAGCAGTTAAAATGTCGGCATACCACCCAGTCTGTGTAAATAGGGCAGGCTGTTCAGACCTCTGAGTTGCCATGTCTGATATTTTACTGTGCTACGATTTATAGCTTTTCTAAAGTAGTGTAAACTAGGTATGAGATCTTAGTACATCAGTTTCCTTGAAAATATGGCCTCTTGCCGGAAAAATATGGAAGAATTTATTTAGGTTCATAGAAGCACACATTTAAGTACCTTCTGAGCAGGGACAGATTTGTGAACCACTGTGCTGGGCAGTGACTAATTAGGCCTCTAATATGCTGTGTTCAGTAAAAGTAATACAGCCTTTCAGGCACAAGAACCAAAGCTAAAACCTAAGATATTTCAACCTATGTGCCTTTGTTTCCAAGGAATTCAAACATCAAAAAGAGTTTTCCATCACCTCAGGCTTACTGTCATTTCATTTAGACATCAGGTTAAAAATAAAAAGCTATCAAATTCTGATGAAATATCCTGTCCAAGTTTACACAAACACACTGCTATGATGGTCCTGGAATCTGTTTCCTACTCCAAGACGTACCTGAGAATTTTTTTTGTGAAATAAAGAGTTGTGGTGGTTTTTCCCTCCTTTTTGTCAGGATGCAGTTCACAGGCAAATATAGCATTTTAAAAAGATTTTGTCAAGACTTCAGTATAAACTCAGAAAGAAAAAAGGACAACCCAGAGCAGATGGGAAATGATCCACCAAAATAATCATTATGTGGTACCTTTCATGCAACAGAAAATTAAGGGTTCAGATTTCTGAAGCAAAAAAAAATACATTTATGCAGTTTCTCAAGCTGCTGTAAATAGATTCAGCTTCACTGACCTCAGCAGCACAAATAGAGCCTGCATTTCATTTTATTATTCACATCATAGTATGGCCACAAAAACCTAATACAGTCCAAAGGTGTAAGAGAGATAGTAAGGGAGGGATCCCTTTCTCAAATGCAGGTTGTAAGAGGTCATAAAGGCAAAGACTGGGCAGAGGGGCAAAGAGCACAAGTAGCAGACGCTTTCTGCTGACATAACGCAATGCATCTTAGAGGTCAAGTGCTGGCACTATGGGTGGCAAGTGTGGAAGCACCGTCCAGAATAAGCATGAAAGAGCAGGCCTGTAATTCTTCCAGCAGCAAATTCCCATATGAACTTTCCCCCTTTAGATATCACTTTTAGTTTTATCATGTCTCGGGCTCCCGCGGCTGTACTGCACATGCAGAGCCCAGGCTTTCTCTGTACATGTCCAGAGCTGCCCCAGTCTTGACAGGAAGAAGCAGCCCTGAGCCAGTATCTCCTGAATTTTTTTGCTGTGTTGCAGATCAGTTTCAGCAGAGTGGGTGGATTGAAAGTTTTATTCCTGTCCCACAAGCTAATATGCAGCTGATATGCAGGCTGCGTTTCTGAGGGCAGTGGATTTGAACCCCTCAGGGTAAGAAGGTAAATTAATTCTATTCTTTTATCCCTGGGATTGTATGTTTAGGGGGGAGAGGGAGCAGTAAGGGGGGGGAGGGGAACCAGAAACAAAACCAAACCAACAACAAATAAAAAAACAGTGTGATGAACAGTTGTTTCTTAAAGGCAGTTACAAGGAGAGCTGTTTGGTTCTTTGAAGGAGTCTTTCCTCTTGGCTTTCTCCAGGGCTGTTTGCAGGCTGGGCCGCAGTAGTGGGCAGAGATGGCTACCTGCGGCTCTGTGCCAGCTGCAGGTTTCAGAGCATCCCCTGCCCTTAGCCCTCCCTAATAAATAGTTTTCATCAGCTGCCTGCTGAGTGTACTGATTTTAGGCAAGTTCAAGCATAGCATGCTGGCTGTTTAGGATTTCTTTCAGAAGTATCTGGCTATCCTCCGAAGACATACCATGGTGAAAATTTCACTCTCAGACCTAAGCTGGCAGCCAGAGCTTTTCTGGGGCTAGTCTTTATGTGCCCATGAGAAAGGAGCAGGGATCAAACCTGACACTTCCTTTAAAAAATATTTACTTAAAAATATATTTTAAAAATATATTCCTTTTATAATATATTTCTTTTAAAAATATTTGTGAATTCTTGCAGAATAAAACAGGGGCAGTCCACAAATTCACTCTTCTGCTGTAAATATATCTCCCATGAAAATAGTCAGAAAATGCTTTATAGTCTTATACATGCAACTTATATGCAAGGTCTAAGACTGCTGTACCCCAAAATTGTCAAAAATCAGTCCTAGCAGGAGAGGTTGTTGTATAAAACTTTCATCATATTCTAAAATTCTGGTATATTTTTTTCCTATCTGAAGATCCTTTTGCCTGAACTAGTGGCACAGATTAATTAATTCATGAAAGAAAGCTACATTTTTGTCACTTTATCATTTACAGAGAGCAATTTTGTACAATTTATAGGCTCTATTCTAAACTGGTACAAAGCCTTCTCAGCTTTGCTGGTTTTGGCTTAGGCTCATTGACATATGCTTACCAAAGGTTTTGCCCCAAAGTATTTGCTGCCACATGGAGTGATACATGTTCTAAAGTGTGCTGAAGGGAAAAGAGCTCTGTTTCTGCTGGAAATTTCATGAAAATGAAATTAT
The DNA here is from genome assembly GCF_034315485.1 of Pezoporus occidentalis. NCBI lineage: Eukaryota > Metazoa > Chordata > Aves > Psittaciformes > Psittacidae > Pezoporus > Pezoporus occidentalis. Next base: position 3,808,766 of record NW_026915713.1, on the reverse strand, counting down.
TTTAGAAACTGCAATAATCTTTCCTTAGCTGAAATTTTGTGTTTTTCAGATGCCATTGTAAACATGTTCTTTCTTATGCAGACACAGTGTTTCCCTGAGTTAAAAGGACAACATATTTCATTATTGTATGATCTAACATTATTCAAGCAGCCTTTCTGGTTAGTTCTTAACAAATCTTCTGGAAGTAATTTTAAACTATCTATCAGTGTTTTGGTCTTTATAGTTTGGCATTGAGCTTCAACAAATTTCACCTCCCAAGGTGTGATGTCATGAAGGATGTTACTGAAATCTCTTGGTCTGTAATCTTGCTGGAAGAAAGGAGGCGGTGATTTTAATTCGTCACTGCCAAAGCTAAAATGTGAGTCAGTTTTACAAGAGCTGCTAAATAACAAATGGAAAGAATAACAGCAAACTTAGTTTAAAGCCTTACAGGGTACTACTTTCTTGTCAATGCAGCTAGCTCATTTTCCTCATAGATTAATAGAAGCGTAGAATCACAAAATCGTTTGGATTGGAAGGGACATTTAAAGATCATTTAGTTCCAACCAGCCATGGGCAAGGACATCTTTCAAGTTGCTCAAAGCCCCATCCAACCTGACCTTGAACATTTCCAGGGATGGAACATCCACAACTTCTCTGGGCAACCTTTTCCAGTGTCTCACCACACTCATCGTAAATAATGTCTTCCTTATGTTCATTATAAACCTATCCTCTTTCAGATTAAAAATGTTGCTCCTTGTCCTGTTGCTACAGGTCTTGGTAAAAAGAAAGTCTCTGTCTTTCTTGTAAGCCACCTTTAAGTGTTGAAAAGCCACAACATGGTTTCCCCAAAGCCTTCTCTTCTCCAGGTCGAACAACCCCAACTCTCTCAGCCTCTCTTCATTAGAGAAAGCCCTCTGATTATTTTCATGGCCCTATTCTGGACCTCATCTATCAGGTGCATGGCTTTCTTGTGCTGGGGATCCCAGAAGTGGATGCAGTAGTCCAGATGGGATCTCATGAGAGCATAGAAGAGGGGAAGAACCACCTCCCTTGACCTGCTTGCCATGCTTCTTTCTATGCAGCCCAAGATGAAATATTTCCCAGGCTGTAAAAACACATGAACACAGTGGGATCTTCTGAACTTTCCTTGCTGATATATGACCAGGGAGATTCTCTTTCAACTGAAAAAAAAACATTCAGTGTTTTTATTACTATCTGTAAGTATTGACAAGACTCTCTAGCTTGAAAAGTGCAGGTGTTTAGTGCATGAAAATAGCAAAAACGCAGCAAAGAAATATATAAAACAGCATGGTTACGACAGCTTCATGACCTGTGCCAACCACAGCATTGAGCAGGCCTGGGCTTTTCCAGGCCATCTTCTCCACCCAATGGGTCCTGCAAGAACAGTGCTTTGCAGGGTTGATAACCTAGAAACAGGCTGGTCATGGTCCTCACTCTGAGTTACTCAACCACATAGGGCACTAGGAGTAAAACAAAGAGGAGTTGCAGACTGCTGGAGCTGCTAGGAGCTCTGCCAAGGTTGAAATGCTCTAGAAGTGTAAGGGGTTGCTGGAGGAGGGCTAAAAAGTAATTCAGTGTATGGGCCAGCAGCACCTGCCAGCACAGGAGAAGCTATACAGAAGATAGCCTTATTTCAACAATAGTTGTCTCTGCAGCATTAAGTATATTGAAAAGGTTTCAGTTCAGTCACACAGAGGAGGCTAGCATAAAACTTTAGTAATGAAATGTTAAACATCTGTATCAGCAGAGCAGTGCCGAGATCCCCCAGCTACTTTTAAACAAACTTTGATATTGGCAGCAATATGGCCATAGCAGCCCTGAGCTCAGCATAGGCTGATTTATCCTTGTTGGGGGAGTATTTGGAAGTGATTATAGTGCAGTCAGCTTCTATAACAGAAAAAAAAGTCATGAAAACTACAAACCACAGCAAAAACAAACCAGGTATGACTGTTGTACTCCAAGAATACCAAAGTTGGAGAGAAAAACTTGGAGCTGCTCATAGTGAAAAGGGTTAAAATTAGATGAACATATCCCTTATAAAAGACCAGATCAAAATGAATTCCATGAATGAAGTTACATAGTTATTTATGGGGTGGGTATGGATCCCTAGCATTAGTAATATACCCCTAACTGCTCTTGAGGTAGCTATAAACAATTGCCTCCAGCCAGGTCCAGCCCTTGTCCTCGCCTGGTAAGCTGCAAAGGACGCATTCATAAACCTGTTCGTGCAGTGCCTGCCCTCTTACACACCAGTTCTGTTGCCAGTCCTGCGATAATTTATTCTCTGAATGTGGGCAGTAGCCGTAACAAAGGCTGCTTTCCTACATGTTTGCCTGTCGGTTGACTAGTTTTAATGAAATTTTCTTTTATCTTTGTATATCTCTAACCTGCTTCTGAAGAGCATTTTGGCAATGATATATGTATCATGCATTGCATATACACATATTTTACTACAGAAATTAGCTGGCAATACCTGTTGAAGACAACTTGCAAATCCTCAGGCCCCATCTCTCTTGTCAAACCTGTATCCACCTGTCAGGTTTGTTTGACATCAGACAAAGGAGGCAAAGTGCACTGGGGCTGGCACAGATATTCAGACAGTGTGATGTTGCAAGTTTTACTTCCACTGGAAACATGCCAAAGGAAGTTAAAGAAGCACTCTGAAGATCAAGAATTAATCTTTGAACAATGAGCTTGGTGAGCCAGGACTCACTCAAGCTTGTGAAGTGCAGTAGTGGTTGGATTCTGTGGGCCAAGGAATCCAAACTATCACATGAAAAAGGACACAGACAGACTGAGGGGCACTTGGGTGTTGCATATGGCTTCACTGCTAGCTAGAAACTGGAGAGTCACTAGAGACTTTCAACAGCCAAGGTGAAACAAAAAGCTCACTGTGAACTGGGGTTCCAGAGGCTGCTATCACTTTGCAAAAATTACCCTGGGAAACAATGGTTGCTTAGCAAAAGTGAGCAGCCCTGGGCTGGAAGGATCATCACCCAGATAGATGCATATTACACAGAAATATGCAACTCGTTCTCCAAAACCCATGAAAGAAGAAACCCTGTTCATCATTTTCCTCAAGCCGTTTGTCAAACAGACAATAGCTTCAGCAAGTTGCAAGGGCAGAGCTGCTGGACCAGGAGGAAATGAGGGCAAGCAGTGACCCTGCCACTTGGCAGCAGGGCCACCATGGAGATGCAGGGTTCCTGCTGGCCTCTGGTGGGGTGGCTGCAGTTGCAATAGCATGTGGGACTGCAGGGTGGTTGGGAGGTGGAGTGTGACACACACCACATGTACTTGAAATGCTGCACTGGGTCATTGGTTGTTGGTGGTGTTGTTTTGCTCCTCTGAGGAGAGAAGTTGTTGAGAAACTCAGCCTCCATGAGGCCCTGGGGAGAGCCAGCCAGGAGGAGCTGCACTGGTGCTCGGGGCTCCAGTGGCAGTATTGACTGAGGAAGGGTGACACTGGTGCTGGGTGAAATGCACTGCTGCCAGCCGCCTCAACATTCCGTGGAGCAGCTCTGGGGTAATTCCTTCCTGTATGTGCTCCAGAAAGACCATTGATACATTTGGGGTTGGACTAGATGACCTTTTCAGGTCCCTTCCAACACAAACAATTCTATGGTTTGACCGAAGACATCATACCTACAAACTCAATATGGTAGGGAAATGGCACAGAAACCTTGCTTGCCTTCTCCCACGAGGGCCATAACCCCATGGGAGCATCATGCTCACTCATGTTCTTCACAGCTGTTGCAAAGCTGTGGTTTGTTCCTGTAGGAGCTTCAAAGGGCAGGATGGAGAACACTTTCACCCAGAGCAGCCCCAGCCTTGTGGCAAGGGCGTTGGTTTTGATCTCCTCCGGCACAGGAGGGTGTAAACTCCAGCTTTCCCACATCTAGGGTAAAAGCCCTGACCACGGAGCTCTTGAATGTGGCAGAGGAGAGCAGCAATAGCTGCCACTGCACTTTGAAGAGCAGCAGCAATCTGTGTTTTGGGAGCACTCACTGGCTTTACCCCCTAGACAAGATGGGTGCAGGTGCAGGAAAGCTGAGTTCATTGGAACTGACAATGCTGGGGTATGAGCTAACTCCAGTGTCATGACATGAGAGACATTTCTGGACATGCCCACAGCAGAATTTCAGGAGTATGGGGAACTTTAATGTGAAAAGCTGGCGCCTGCGGAGCTTAAGCACCTCCAGGGTGTGGCAACAAATGAGAAGGAATTTAGAATACTGCAGTTTTGGATGTAGGTGCTTAGTCCCATTGGAAATACCTGCTTTCCTCCTGTCAGGCTGGACACAGACCCCTAAATTTGCCAGCTCCAGCAGCGTAACTGTTCCTTGCTGAGTAGGAACAGTTTTTCTCCAATTTAAGGAGCATTAAGCTTGGCAAAAGAATGAAAATTCTCAGCAAAGATTATGCCACAGTGTTCTGACTCCACAAGATTTATGAGGCCGTGGGAAGCCAGTTTGGATGAAACAGAAATAATTGCATGTAATATACTAATTTAGTTTCAGAATGGGTGTGTGTTTAGGTTTATCCATTAATTCAGAAGACTCTCCCTGTGAGCATTTGGGAAGAGTAATTTAGTAAATTCAAGCATGAGTCAAGGCAACTAAAAATAGAGAAAAACCCTCCTGAATGGCTAAAAATGAAATGGAAAAAAGAGGAAGAAATAAAACCTGGTATTACACTATAACAGCCCTTTTCACATGAAGGAAGTTTCCATAAAACATGCGCATAGCTGTTAATATATTACTGAAGAAGAATTCTTTCTACTTTTATAAAGATACTATGTGTCATTCTAACACTGGGAATAAATTATGTCTTTAGCAATATGTGCAACATGGTTATTAATGTTGAGGGCACAGTGCTAAAGTCAGCTGTCTTTGATATTAACTTCACATCTTCAAGACTTGCAGTGCTGTGACAGCAGAAGTTGACCTAACGCCTGAAGTCCATACAACAGAATGGAAAAACACCACCAACAACCAACCTGTCAAGTACCAGTATTTCAAAGGTTTCATGTTTTGCACTGAGGGCTGATTTTATCACACTGACCTTGGCTTATGCTGGTATCCCTCTGTGGCATGGAAGAAGTTTTTTGGTTGTAAATAGCAACAGTATCAGGCCACAACTGGCAAAGTTCCTAAGAATGAGAAAAGCCCCATCCTTTTCATGTCAAAGCTCTAAATTTATGGAAGCAGAGAACTCCCTGGGCAATGGAGATGAATGAGAGGGTTGCATTTGTAACTAGAAGCTGAGAGCTGTGCTGGAAGCAGCTCAGCCTGGTTTACTAGAACTGGGTCTTAAAGACTTCTCCTGAGAAGTTCTTATTCCCACTGCTGCAGCAGCTCTTCCTACCTCGTCTACTCAGACCTAGGCTGGGAGGTCCGTACAGTTTGATATTGCAAATGTGGCAATACTGCTACCATAGAGTGTCCAGGGTTGCACAGAACAGCTATAGGTTTTAAGGCTATGATGATAAGTTAAACAAGAGATGCAAAAAGGCAAAGAACTGGAAAGTAAAGCCCAAATCAGTCAGAGCCAGGACTAGAACATAAATCTCCTGCTGCCAACTCAAAAACTGATATTTTGGATGACTCTGCCTGTCATTCCACGGCTGTTTGTTCCACCAGAAGGATGCACTTAGCATGTGATTTGCCCAACAAATATGGTTATATTTCCTCCCTTTCATTTTTCCCTTTCCAGAAACAAACTTGCAATTATAACTGGCTGGGAACTATTGACAGTGTATTTTTCCACAACAAAAAAAAAAAAAAAAAGAAAAGAAGTTTACTGGGTTCATAGTGTGAGATTTATTGTCAAAATGAAAGTGAATCCACACTGTAATATGTATTACTTACCTAGAAAGTAAGGCACCTGTAATCAAGCCCATAGTCTATATGAAGGAGAATAAGGATTTTACTCCTTTTTCTTGAATATTCAATGAAAGCGCATTGTACTCAGTGTTTTCTTTTGTCTTTCTTATATTAAAAAAAAGGAGAAAAAAAAAAAGAAAAAAGAGATAAACTGTTGTCCAAGTTTAGATTATTTGAGCAGCGCTGTGTATTTTTTAGCATCTGTACTTTTCCAGTTTAAAATCTACAAGTGGAAACTTTCTCAAATAAATGGATTTTGGAAACTTTACCATGTAATTGTTCTGAATAATTCTTGGCCTGCAGATTAGTTGCAATTAGTGTGTTGTGACTGTCATGTATTCAAAAAGAGAAGTTTGAGTTGTTTTGATTATGTGAGTTGGGAGAAATAGGTCATACATGCACTTCGATTCTGACTGGCTGGGGTCTGTGCTTAGATCCAGGTTTCTGTTTTGGAACTCGCATTCTGCACACTGTTAATGACTACAGCCTGTACTTCAGCTTTTCTGTTTGAAAATATCTGACAGTAAAATCATTTGCTTGAACAGAAGAGGGTACAAGCAGAGATATATTTTCTAAACATTTGCCTGATTACTTTTGCAAATTCTGTTTGCAGTGATTTCCCAGACTGTTTAACATCCAGATAAAGCTCCTTAAACTTCTGGATGGGAACTCAGTGTAAGGAGACATTAAGGAAGCAAATGCAGATGTGGAAATAGATTTGAAGCAATGCAAATTAGATGTAAGCCAGTTTATCCAGATCCTTTCCCTGCCCAGAAGATATCGCATGGCATTTGGTATTCTGGTTTTCCACTCCTCACTCCCAACTCCATGTTATTCTATGTAGACTTTCGGTGTGCTACACTGCTGAAAATGTAAAGAAAACCTGAAGCTACTCAAGTCTCTCTTTGGGACGAGACAGGCGCCTCTAGGGGTGCTTATGTCACTACAAAAGGGCAGACACGATCAGACTCCACTCAATTTTATTCCAGACCTGGTGTAGGGAACCTGCTTCGGCAGTGCTACAGTGCTCAAGCTGAAGTCATCTGGCACCCTGAAAGAGAAGAGATGGGTTAGTTTGGGTCCTAAGCACCTTTGTTGAACAGGCTGCCTGCTCCAGTGTTATTTATACCACATTCCTCTTTGTATGGTGCAGTCCCCCATCCTTTTTAGCTTGTCTTTCCTCAGAAAAAAAACATTGTGAAAGAGAGTCTCAACAGATTGAGGATCAGATGTACATGATACATTTGTGTCATGTATGGAAGCTGTGAATATGTGTAGTGTAGCCTTAGTTCTCATGTAGCTCATTTTCGGCTCAGTGAGTCTTAGTAGCTCAGGTTCAGCATGGCTTTTACCTGTGTTCACACAATTTCTTACCAGCCTCTAATGGAGCAATGCAAATTGTTATATTCTTGGAGAAAGACAAAACTAACTTATGCCTCTAAATATATAATATTAAAATGCTCTCATTGTTTAATCAGATTTTTTGTCCAACTCATTTTTTGAAGTGCCAGATTTGAAAGTCATAGAAATAATATGTAATAATGTCTCTGAATCTTCATCTATCCAAATCTGCATAAGGCTTTAACAAATGAAATAAATAGTTCCACTAACACTGCTGATGAAATGCTTCTATGAATAAAGACTAAAGTAAGGAATTACAAAATCATGCTGTCAAAGTGGTATTCTACACCTGAATTCTTTTCTTTCCCTATCTAATGCAAGAAATACAAGTCCTAGGAGAGTACTCATATATTTTTTTCCCAGAAGTTATGTGTTTGTGTTCGTCTGAAGTTAATCTCTTTGCTGTAAAAAGATTGACTGTACATTGACTAGCAAAGCTAAAATCCTTGCCTACTCCAAAACACTTGAAAATACAATTATTAATCATCCTGAAACAAGCTTGGGCTGGCTGAGGAAACACACATAAACCATAATTTTAAAACCTAATGTCTCTTGAATTTACCAGATGCCTTAATTTCTCCTTTTTATTGAAGGTGCCAGGGACTCTTCTGGGCTGATCTTCCTCCTGACTGATGAAACAATAGAGATACAAGGAAACCTAGCCACAGAACTTACTTGTCAGGACTAGTTCTTGCTTATAAAATGCATTTTTCAGAGTTTATATAATCTCTAGTTTATTAAGGGATCAGATTTTTACATTAAGGACATTTATGAGGTTAAAAGCAAAATGTTAGGTTTAGGATTTCAAAGCACTTTTTCCATGGACATGCTAGCTGGTGAGCAGAAGTATTGCTCTGGAATTTTGCGACAGCAACAAAACTGTATTTGCGTAATTTTTAGTTCAATTCACTTGACGCGTGTTAGTCTCGTCAGTTATATTCATCAGATGTAGATTTAGATGGTTTAGCAAACTGCTGAGAATGCTTATATGTTTTTAATTCTATCATAAAATAATCAAAGGTATAACATCTAGAAAAGTAGTTTAATTTCAGCTTACTTATACTGCTGCTGCCCACTACTTACCCTAATAAAATTTTGCATAAAACACAGGTTATTAAACACAAAACATGATGATATAATGATGTCTACCGAATAGCCATAAATTGTTTCATAATTTTGATTCATTTGCAGATTTACTTGATTTGCTGAACATTTACAAATGAAAAACTCTCTATTCTAAAATGGTACTCTTATGTTTGGCTACACAGCAATCCAAATTTGTTGGGAGGCCAACTAGTCATTATATTCATATGACTGTTTTCTTGGAATGACCTTTAAAATATACACAAAATACTATTCCGTACATTAATTTAAAGCTTTAGAACTGCATACTATGTTTTTAAATCATCAGTGCTATAAAAGACAATGAAAAACTTTATACTTCATAGTGATCCCAAGCATCACAATGCATTAGAACTCAGAGACAATCATATTCTCTTCTAAAACTCTAAGAATGAATAATAGTGTGCCTGGGGGAAGATTGCTACAAGGCTGGACATCCTAACAACTAGATTCTCCAGGAGCAGGAAAAAACCTTGGGCTAACTTAAACAATGAAGCAACTCTCTAGATAATGGCAGATTCTTTGGGTTATGTTTGGGCTGTAGCACTACTAGGAATTCTACTAATAAGCTTTATGGTAACTTCTTGTTGCTGGTCTGCACCTCCCGTTGCTGCCATTCCCTAGTTGTAAGAGGAGCAAGCAGGCAGAAGTACTGGCAAAGCAAGTATCATAAAGAGAAAGATTTCTTTGCAGAAGCCATCATTGTGGAAGGCAATATGGTTCACCTTATAAGCACAAAAGTGAATACACAAGGTAAATGGTCCCTGTCTCATCAGCCCTCTACTCTAATTGGAAGACAAATTTACGGCAAACAGGGAAAAGAATACAAGACGTGCTTAATGGAATGTCAGACTGTCAAAGCAGCCTTAATCAAGGCACCGAGGAGCATGAAGGAATGTCTTTAATTATCTGTCTATGCTAGGATCCAGTGTAATAAACAAGAAAAATGAGAACTGCTCATTTTATGGGCTTAATTTGAATTAGTTGGTATTAATGAAATTTGGAGAGATGTTCATGACTTTAACGTTAATATCATAGTTATAGAACTTAACATAGAAAGGGGCTGACTGAGTAAATGGAGAGTGTGAGTGGCACTCCATCAAGATGAAGTTATTTATTTCTAGCTCAGCAATAACTTGGAAATAAATTATATTGAGTCTTTATAGATTAATGTTCTAATGAAGAAAGCACAATGGCTACTGACAACCAAACCAAATTAGTAAGCAGAATGATCATCTCCCTAAGTATGGGGGGGGGCGGAGAAGGGGAAACAACCTTGATATACTGTCAGCACCTCGTCATCCTTGAAATCTCATGAGGTTTTAGAAGAAAATGTCCCCTCTCAAAAATTAACAAATGAAATAGAAATTCCCTGTTAGGTCATTGCTCAACAGATGCAATGTACTGGTAACATGATTAATAATGCTGTACTTGTATATATAATTTTAGGTGTATATTAAGCAAGTTTTCCTTTCCCGTCATGACTCAATGCTAACAAATCCAATAGAAAAATCTAATTGAATTCATTAAGCTTTAATTGTGCTTCATGTACTTATACTCTCAATTTCTGGCTAATATATTATTACTCATCATATATAGCTTACTCTGGCAGTTTGCCTTACTTGCATGAGTAGTTCTATATGGGTCCTGTATAGCAAGGAGCTTTGAGAATCACTAATAGCTGGACAAGGGACGCTGGTTATTGAATTCCTGGCTCCGTTTTCAGCATTGGACTGACTAGTATGTTTATGTGATGCAGAAGTCAGCCACAGGATGCCTGATTCATACTTACAGCACTGCATGTTCCTATTATTTTGTGTAATAATATATAATTTACTTTACAAAGACTTTTCTCATTCTATTTTACCAGTGGTTCACAGACGAATTTAGGAGCAACTTGAACATCAGGACTTGTAATTTTTTTAAGCCTCTGTTTAGAATCTTTTCCCTGTCCATGTTAATTATAAATTGCATTCATCAAACTAAAGATTATTTATTTGCTTCTTTTGTTTATCTGCTTTGTCTATCAGTGGGAACGGCATCTACAGTGGCAAGAAAATGACCTGTGGGTTATAGTCAAACAAATAGATGGCTTGCACACAGATAAAAAGACAGATAAAAAAAAACAACCCAAAATGTTTGCAATACAAATCAGATTTTTTCTTCTATCTTTTGACTTTTCATTGTTCAATGTGAGTTAAGATCCAAATTGCTACCAGCAATCCTTTTGCTTCCATTCCTCCATCAAAAAGAAATATGATACTTAATACCTTTCCTTTCTGCTTATTGTTCAAGGTCTGAGAAGAATTTTTATTTCCCTCTAAGAAGGGAAACCGGATTTCGGTATCCTAAAACCTTACCTAAGCTTAATTTGATTGATTTTTTTAAAATGTGAATTTCTTATTCTTCCTTTTGTAGTTGCAATTAATACATGCTATTTCTCTTGATTTAGGGGAAAGAAAAGAGAAAAGAAAAGAGAAAAGAAAAAAGAAGAAAAGAAAGGAGAAAAAAGAAAAGAGAAAAGAAAAAAAGAAAAAAGAAAAGAGAAAAGAAAAAAGAAAAGAAGAAAGAAAAGAATAGAAAAGAAAAAAGAAAAAAGAAAAGAAAAGAAAAAAAGAAAAGAGTGCAAAAGTTAGCAAGGGGAAATGCACTTAATATGAATGAACAAATAAAGCAGTCTGTGAAAGGCAGGGATGAGCACGTCTAATAAGTGGCCCAGTTTTAAGACTTCAGTCCTGGCACAGCACTGCAATGTAACCCCAGAAAACCTTAAATATACTAACAACAAATTTAAGCTTCGGTGTGACTGGCAGGCTATTAGCTTTCAGATTTTATTCAACCAATTCACCAGTTTAGGGGACCAAGAGTGAACTGTAAGTAGCACTTCAGTTCCCAAAGTGTAACTCAGGTGCAGGAGAGAGATGCAAACAAGCTGGCTCTAATCCATCTGTGTCAACATGCAGTTAAGCATGGAAATCTTATCACATCTGTTTCAGATGCTGAAAGTTTACATGATTTCAAAAAGCAACAGGACAAATTCATGTAAGAAAAATCCACTGAAAATTATTGTATGCAAGACAACTGGTTCAAAAAGTCAGTGAGGCACAAAAGGTTGAATGCTGGATGAATATTCTTATTAACATCACTTACACACTTCTGAAGGCATCCTCTTTTTGACTTTCTTGAGAATAGGACTCTGAGCTGGATGAACCTGTGATGTGACCCAGTCAGACCACTCTCTTAGGCATCAAAATATCTGTGATAGCACATGCACGTATCTTTTCTGATGGAAGTGTGTCACGTGTGTCTCACTGAAAGTATGTGACCAGCAGTGTGGCTGCTCATCTGAAATTATTATTTTCTACTTAGCTCCATTTGAGAATTATTGACAAAGTATTCTTAATTCTCTGTTCAGAGAGCATGTAATACTTCTGGATGGGTTTGAGTTCACTACTTGTAGGCACCTTCCCTGAAGAAACTGGCTGTTTTCTGCTTCTTGTACAATGGCCTAAAGATCAGAGCACATCCAAAGATTGTGGCACCTGGATTTTGGTTGAGCCCCACCAGGCTGGACAACATAGTTTCCAGCCCCTCGGGAAGCATGCTATTTGAGAATAGAAGGTCCTTGTTGTGTACGGAGGGAAAGGTGTTGTTTTCCTTTAAGTTGAAAGCTGTGATTCCAGGAGCAGACACAGAGGCAGGCAGGGAGACCTGGCAGCAATGTGGCTCTCTTGCAAAACAGTTAGAGTACCTAGGCAAAATTCAAGGGTGTGAATTTGCCCCCAGCCCACTGGGGACATGCGCTTCATGACAAGCAAGAGAGTAAATATAACAAGAAGTCTAGACAGCAGACTTGTGTATCTCTATGGCCTTAGGGGTAAATGGAGAGTCTCTTAATGTCTTTCGTATCTTTCCCTACATTTAGCTCAAGGAAAAACAGAAATGGAAACCAAATCCTCCTTGACTGAATACTTTGTATATGAAGATAATAATTTCCTCTATAGAGCATATGTTTTGAAAGACTTCTCACATTGCTGCTTCAAGGAATGGTCTTTTTTACCCCGAGGCTGATACCATGTAAGTGGACTCAACTGGAGGGAAGGGGAGAGGACAGTTAATAATGACATGGCAATCTACATTTCCCTGGGGAAGACAAATAAGAATTAACCACAGCAAATGGAAGATTAAACTCTGAACAATGTTTGCTTAAACCTAATTTCTAGCTACTACAGCTTGATTTCCAAGCAAACTGTTGCCAAATTAGAAGTTTATATCAAATGGCCTCAATGCGATCACAGTTTAGCTCTTGATAGAGTTATTTTAACGTATTCATGTTTGTAATAATTACTATGCTTATTTTTTATGGCTAATCACAGCTGCTTTGAAATGTAAGTAAATCTTTTTATATTTTATTTCTGCTATGAACAACTATTTTTCAACCACAGCTTTCACAAACCTTTGCTACACTCATTAACTGTGGAGATGCTAGGGCAATATACTACAAACCCAGACAGGTCTAAGCCTTTTCTTGTCTGAATTTCAAACAGCTACAAAGGTCTTTTAAACAAAAGGCCTGTCTCAACATCGTTCCATTCCTGTCAGTTTGCACTAAGAAGAGGTTCAATATTGTTTTGAATAGACATTAGTTTACAGTGGTTTGTTCCTCTCTTTAAGATCTAACATTCATATATCCGTTGAATCATCCACATCTGTGTGAGTGAGGACAAATACAGGTGCATGGAATTTAGCCTGTATAAATTGTAGGTATTTTCCACATACACCAAAAAGTATTTCTTTACGTACTCTTTTATTTTCTAGGCCATGCATGCATCTGCCTTTTGTATTTCAGAAATATTTATACATCCCTGTCAGTGTTCAAGGACAGGCTGGACAGAGCTACAGGCGACATGGTCTAGTGTAAGCAGACTTTAGAGTCATAATGGTAAACATGTTAGCAATCCTCCAAAGCCATCCTTTGGCATATAGAGAAAAAAAAATAGATAAATTACCAAATATTTTCAGAAAACAATGCTTTTCATTTTATGTGGTTTTCAATCAGCTTATAACTATACTAGCAGCTAACCTGCTATTGGGCAATTATGGATGAGTTAATAATTCAGATACTCTTGTGAAGTGTCAGCCAGAAACAGCAATTTTGCCACTTAAGTATGTTTGGTGGAATAAAAGTCTTGATATGATTATAAATTGGGACACACAGAAAGCTGGTCTGCAGATAACCTGCAGTTCTCAGAAGGAGTATTTGAAACAGAGGTCAGAATCCCTCACAAGCAGTCCTTCCAGACATTGCAATGTTATCTTGAAGGTAAAATAGGGTGACTGTTGTTGGACAGTAATTGGATTGAAAAAACAGTGGATTTTTGTCATATTGCTAACAGAATATTGAGCTTAATTTATGGTTTTGGCTTATCAAGAGTGATGATAAAATTTCGGGAATTTTCCTTTTTTCATAAAATGTTTCTCTTAGCTGCAGGTCTGCACTTGGACCCCTTTAAATTTTTTATTTGCTTTATTGTTACATTAGAGCACACAGTCTTGAGAAAACATGTCTGCATTCACATCTGGCAAATAACTGAGCCAAATAATGAACCTGCAAGCACTTTTTGTTGGAGTTTCCCTTTCAAATATGGGAAAGGTGATGGACTTATTTGATTTAAAAAAAAAAAACCACATATTTGCAAATAGAGAAATTAGAAGACATGGATTTTAATGAAGAAATTTCATTTAGATGATGACTGGTCCTCATAATTACTTGCAGGATGAAAAATGTCTCTTCCTGAGAAAGTGTTTGAAGCAGAACAATGTTCAGGGTTGACTTTGAGGTGTCCTCTTGTCTAATCTGTTTTCCATTTCTGGTCTTCCTTTCCTCCTTGCTTTTTCAGTACTTTTGTTTGAAGGAACAGAAACAGCAAACTGGTTGAAAATCACCAAGAGCAGATCTTCCTTCTAAAGAAGAGGTTAACAAGGTGAAGCTTACAAAGTCCTTGTAAACAGGCTGTATACTTATAAATCCTTGCAACTTTTTTAAGTGTAATGAGCATTTTTTTTTAAAAGAATTTTGTTCTTGTTTTCCCTTTGCCCTCCAGAAACAAACTTTTGAGAAACACTTTTCCCTATAGTTTTTAGATATTAGTTATTTTTTACTTCTCACTGACTTTTGAGATAGTTGCCACTTCTATTTCATTCTTCATTTTTTAGCATGTGTCTCTCCCTACCAAGTTCATATCCCTTTAAACTCACCAGGATTTCATTAGTTTAACCACTTTTTTCCTTCTGTTGCACTACTGTCTGTCTTACTGATGCATAAAACTCTGGGCCACTAACTGCACAATATCAGGCTGATTGATAGGTGATTATAAGCAAGGCTTTCTTCAAAGTGTATTTTCCCTTCATAAAATAGATTCTACAATAAAACTGGGTGTGGGGAGACAGGAGAAAGGAAGGAACAGGGGAAAGAAAGTTTGGTGACAGGACATCTCATTCATAATTCAATGGCTGTTTCAGGACTAGCTTTACACATTGTTTCTTCAAATTTCAGTAACACTAAATTATTTTCAGAAAATGTTCTGTACTTTGGAAGATAATTTTGCCTGCAGGTGTAATATTAATTCTTTTATATGTTTTGCATAGCTCCCTCATTCTTTTCTGACCGTCTGGTTTCAAGTTTCCCAGACTTCCACAGATAATTTCTGGCTTATATTTTTGGATCCTGCCTCTTAATTGCTGTGGTTTTGAATTTAAAAATATATAATTCATGGTAAATCCAAGAAGTTGGGAGTGGCACAAAAATCTCAAAAATGAAACAGTATCTTCGCCAGGTTGGTGCTAATTCCGACCATATTCTGTTCATAAATCATTAGAGAACCTCAGCTTTTTATTAATATTAGTCTACAAAATATGCTGCCAATAAATTGCTTCACTCCTTAGACGTCGGGCCAATAGGACTAACAAATCACGCACTGTGAAAGTTCAGATCACCTTCAGACCTTATAATGTAAAGTTTTGCTAACTCCTGAAAAACTGTTAGCTACTCTTGAAGACATGGTCCCCAGGGCCAGTACAGGGCATTTTACCAACCAGTGGGAAGAATGCAAAACTTGATTTTTTTCCTGGATGTCAGTGGGGTAAATCTTTACATAGAGGCCTGCCTCTGGCCATGCACTAGGAGTGTCATAGCTTACAGAACCAGTTTAAATTTGGTGAAGAGTATCTTCTCCCTCAAATCCTGCCAAGAGACGTACGCGCAGATAAGAGAGACAAGTAGAACTCTAAGCAGATGTAGAGACAAAAAGGAAGCAAAATGCCTTTATAGGGATGTCCTTTGCCTCAAGCAGGTCTTGGAGGACCTGATGGTGCTGTGGGTGGGACCTTTCAATGCTTCTCATAAGGCAACTGAAACCTACTGAAGTCTTTTGTGAAACAAACTTTTCCCTGCCCTGTTCACAAGAGTTACCCTGTGAAAAAGTCTCTGCAGTCTGGGAAGGCTGCATTCCACTATTATGGATTTCATAAGCCCTATGAAAGCTGACATGCGAATTTAGGAACCTTAAATATTCGCATAAACGTCTTTTAGCAACTAAATAATTGTCCCCTGAAGCACCCCAAAAGAAGCCAAAGGAAACAGAAATCACCATCTACAAAAGATTAAAACAAATTTCTAGTTTGTCAGCTAAGCCATTTTGTAGTTACTATAAGCCAAAAAAAAGTTAGGGAAATTTTGAGGAGGTGAAACTGCTTCCTTTTTAGAGCCCTCATGTCTCCCAAACACCTTGTTGAATTTACCTCAAAATTTCCATTAAACTCCTACTTTGGCAGAATAACACACTTCTGAAATTTCAAGCAGATTGGTTTGGTCTGGCAAAAGGCTAGAGGTAAAAAGCCTGACCTGGACTGGAAACCTAACTCCCAAGATATCTGTGGAGAGAATATAAAATGAGAAGTCTACCAAAGTGAACCAAGAGTATTAGGCTGTATATGCAATACTTATTTTTGAGCAGTAACATATAGTGCCATTTGGACTGCTGTCAGAGCAGAAATCCAAAGCTTCAATTAGATTTCTCCTCAGCAATTTGTACTACCAGTTGAAACAAACATTTCAAGAAATAAAAACGCCATTATTCAGTTTCTTCAGCGCTGATGGCAGAAGGAGTTGATGAACCCTGTGACTTGTATAATCTCACTGAAATCTGATTATTCTTAAAGGTTATTGATATGTTTTATTCCCAAATTCAAGTAGCACCCTCTACTGGAAAGTTCACATTGATCCACTGCCAACAACAACAAAAAGGCATCTCGTCTTAAGTGAAAAGTCTGTATAATGATCTATACTAGAAAACTGGAGAGTGAGAGATTGGTGTAGAAATGTTGAGGTGAGTGTAAGAAACAATAATGTATAGAAGCACTGGGAAGAACTATACACTGTGCTATGTATGGGGTTCAAATCTACAAATTTCAATGGAGTTTGGCTATTCATCACCAAGACAGAGTTTGGCCATGACTTTGTGGTTAGCTTCACATTTAAATTTCAACAGAAGCTGAGAGCCTGAGCAGGAAACTGTGTGTTCCTTTCATCGGCACAGATATTTTGTCTCCAGACCGGTGAACATGCACAACTTTTTTTTAAATCTTTGGAAAATCAGCTCATGGTCCCCTCCAAGGTAATGCAAGAGATGCATATGTTGATTCTGCAGCACAAGAAGAAATAGCATACTGAAGTACTGTGGTTTTGGAGGCTTATGCACAGACGATGTTCATGACACACACATACGTCAAGCAGGCATACTAGACAGATTGCCCTTCCTTTCACTTCACTTCAGAGCCCTCAGTGGGTTCTCTCAAGGTTGAGAGAAATTTGGCTGTTACTGCTTTAACCTCCATAAATGCCTGATGTCATTTACTCACACATCCTGGCAAGTACTTCTGTCTGATCTCTCCCAGGTTTTTTCTCTCTCTCTCTCCAAGGAAGTTTCATCTTAGTGCCTATTTTGTACTTAGTTTTCCATGTACTTTTCAATCCTTTCCCAGGAGTGCTGCGGCAAGACCAACCATAAACATTAAAAAAAGACTGAAGGCAGTTTGCTAGAAAAGGAACAGTGTTTGGCACAGCAGCACGGAAATGACCTGGTGATGTGGCACTTGGCTGAGAAGACACTTTTCTGAGAGCCAGCTCTGAGCAGTACTGAAATTAGTGAGTGTTTTCCCACCAGTCTTGGTTAGATTAGATCAAAGCCACGTTGCACATCTGGACGCAGTTCATTCAAATGAACTGCACTATCCCACCTTTTATCTGGTAGCACTTTTGAAAGGGTTAAGGAAAGCCTCAGCCTTACCACTGATGCTCCACTGTTTCATGATTCTTTTCCCGTAATAACATATGTGACTTTCTCATCTGTGTATTTTATTGTTAGTGTAGATTTAGATTTATATTTTTTTTTCTCTGCTGTCAGTATAATAACCTCAAAGAATGTGCAACTTCTTGTCTCAAATGCGTGAGTTGGTTTGGGTTTGGTTTTTTATGTTGTCTTTTTTGGGTTTTGTTTTTTTTTTGGATTTTGTTTTGTTTTGTTTTTTTGTATTTTTTTAAGTAGGAACCTACAGTTTTGCCTGGGATGAATATACTAGCACATAGCACTAGCACATAGTATGGTTTACTATTCTACTGTATTCCTAGAATAGCCGTTAGCTTAGAATAAAGCATATCTGGGGGAAGTGAACTCCTTAGCACAACTGATACAGAGAATTCTAGTAAAAAAATTCGAACTTAAAACATTTCTAAAAATCATAGCAGGATTCAGTCTGTATCGGGTAAATTCCAATTCTTCATTTCTTCCTTGTATCATATATAAAATCATGCAATTATTTTTAAAAGTTCATTATTCAATAGTTTCTGTAAGAAGATTTGTTCTCACTAATACACAGCTATAGGTGACAGGAGGAGAAGTACTATATATTTGCTCTTTATGGCTGGAAATACCTCATTTCAAAGCTGGAACCACTTAGAAGTGTCCACTCAAATGTGTCATGGAAGAGATAATAACTTCTCTGTTTGCCTTAAAAATGTGGCCTATGAGTAATGTCAAAACACTTTTATTTTACTGAAATATAACCTGATTCTGTAATTTTAGCTTTACTTGGGAAAGAATTGGTTTGTTGAAGAATTCACACAAGCCTATTTTCAGTTGTTACAGAAATGGGCTGGAATACATCTTAAGATACAATTTCATCTTTATGTAGAGGATTTTAATAACACAGTGGAATCAAGTTATACTTTTGTATTTCAAATGCAATACTGACATGTTTTTCAAGGCAGATATTACATATAATTTTGTATTATCCTTTGATGATAGTATGGTGAGGAATTTTTGAGACTATGTAGACTTGGCATACCAAGAATATGATTACTTTGAGCTGGAAACATTTCAAGTCATGAGGTTTTTCTATATTTGCAATTGGAAACTGGCAGGAAATCTTCACCAGTCTATTGGATTGGACACTTAACATGCTGTTACCTGTAAGAAAATCATATTTGTCTTGTAATATGCTAATCATCCATCCAGAATATTTGTGAAAAAGAGTTGTTTCAGTATTCTCATATAATTTTTCCCTTGGACTTTTGAAAGTATTTTGGTATGTGCCATAAATTGCAAGCTATTTTATTTAAAGCTGTGCAGAGGAAGGTCTTTTCTAGCTTCTGTTATGATTTTGAAGTTTTTATTCCTTGCAGATCAAAGCCCTTTTGAACTTTGGTGTCATTTATGAAAAGAAATTCTAAAGAAAATATGCCACCTTTTTGAAACATCCAATGTTGGAAATATGACAATTTCAGTCATTTTTTGTATTGTAATAACGTATTTCAGAATGAAAATGTTACAAAATAAATATTAAGGAAAATTTTGTAAAGAAAATTTGTGTTTATTACCTCTCCAAACGTAAGGAAAATGATTGCATATTTGTCAGTTATTTTGCTAGATTTTCTTTTCAGGGGAAATTTCTGCTCTCCTTTGCACAATCATCTTTGAACACATTTTCAATGGGAGAAACACAAATGGATTTTGGAAAAGCGCACATAAAATTTACTGGATGAGACTCTTCCATTTGATAGAATTATAAGGAAGTTACGGGAAGAAGGTCAGGAAGCCTTGAGAACAGACCCTGAAGATAAGGGCAGAAAATTTGGAAGAGGGATGAATATTTAAAACATGGAAGTCCTGAACACAGGAAGGAGACAGTGATATAACTGGTGACAGATGAGTGAATTGAAAAATGTGGCTAACAATTTAAAAGGTCTGGGATTAATAAAAGCTAGTTTGTATGAACTGGGGAGACTAGAGTGAAAAAAAACATAGAGGAGGGAAGAGGTTACAGTGGGTAGACCAGAGCAGCACTTGGTGTCTGAAGTTAGGCTTGAGAAATATATAGTTCTGTAACTATTTTTCATATGTTTTTATTTCTTTTCTTACTCTCCCAAATGTCTGGTTTGGTTTGGGTTTTTTTTGTTTGTTTGTTTATTTGTTTCTTTTTCATATAACAGTTTTTTTCTGTGATATTTATTATTTTGCTTGCTAACCCTCCTTCCCTGAGTTAATGAGTTTTCTTACCTAATCGGCATGGAAGGGGCATGTTCACATGAATATGGAGTCACCTGTGTGAGCAACCTCACCTGTAAGGTCTGACACACATACACATGTGTGTACTTGGCATGGATCTAACAAGACACAGCATCACAAAGCTCATTGTAGCTTGTTATGAGCAATGGTTGCTTTTTTCAGCATGGTCCTTTCATGCTTATCACTTTTTCTTTAATAGGAGGAGAGATAGTCCTGGCTGGATGTGTGGGTGGAGGACCATGCAGTCACACATCACTTTCATGTGACTAAGGGTATTCATTATCCCTTGCCACTCTTTTTGATAATCCCTCCCAACTTTCAACCAATCCATCCCTAAGGTTATTTTTTCAGAGGCTGGGCACCCAATGAGTGAACAGTTGGGAAGTCCATCCTGAAAACGCAGTGGGAGAGGAGGGTGTTCAGCAAAATAATGAAAAGAATGGTGGGAGGAAGACTGTTCTTGGGGACTAATATCTGTACAGGCACGATCACAGTCTCCGCATACTGCTGAAGCCAACTGCAAAGTCTTTTCACTGGGGAGGCAGATTGTATCCTATGGGCAAGGGTCGTTCCTGCAGGAATAGTTTCAGAATGCTAAGCACAAAGCAGCAAAACCAAGTCATCAAATGGTGCAGGTGAGCTGCTGAGCTCTTTGTATAGGCAGAGTTTTATATGGTGGTTGAGTCAGCTGTTCTGAACTATTACTTTTATAGAGGGGGCAGGCACTGAGTCACACTTGTGCTGCTGAGTTCACTGCGGAACAAGTTGCTTTAGGCACCCTCTGTGCATTGTCAGCCTTTTTTGCACCCTACTCAAAGAACAGATGGATTGGTGTTTGCTGAGGTTGCAGCTAATGTGCTAAATACACTAAGGACCCATAGCTTATTAGTAAGGAAATTAGGGATCATAAAATGCAGCAAAAAAGCTAGTGTTCAGCAAGCCAGCAACTTTAGCAGCTTAATGTTAATATTATGAATGATATTAAAGAACTCTTAATGAAAACATAGCAACTGTTACTTTAGATACTCCACTGACCAAGATCTTGATCTGAAATAATCCCTGATACTTTAAAAACTCTTAATTAAACTTTCTGTTCAGGTCTGACATGTAAGAAAAAGATACACAACTGCATTTGGTTGATGTAGAAAAGGTAACTCACTGGCAATCGATACAGGCTGCAAAAGCAAGACATAACAAACTTGACATTCAACCTGCAAAATTCAGAGCTAATTTTCACAAATTGCAACTTGCATCTGCAGATCATCCTCACAGTTGCCAGAACATGTCACTGCTTTCATGTTCCCGTATTCTTTATGTATATAATTTTTAAATTATGGATCTCACTAATCCTCAAACACTGTCTCAGACAGCCAATAGACAGGTGCACTAACTAACGCAACAGCAATTGCTCACATACAAAGCTAAGAGTTTTTTAAAATATTAAAATCAATTAACATCCATTAAGAAGTTCAGTAAGAAGAATGGCAAAATGGGACTTAACTGCAGAGCAAAATTTCATCATAGGGAAAGTTCATAATTCGTCTGGCATCTGCTGGAGAACAGCTGTCTGCAAAAGCCCCTCTTGTCTCTATGACCAGGAAGGAAGTGCTCCTCAGGGATCTTGGCCAGATGTAGAAAAACAAGGAAGAAAAGACGGGAAAGGCAGCTGTTCACCATGCAGCAGCTGAGTTGAGAAATCCATGACATGAGCTAAAAATGAGGGTTCTCCTGGGAGAAGGCAGTCAAGTGTCCAGCCAGGATGCGCTTGCCTCTCTGCCAGCGCATTTGTGTCCATGATGCAGGGAAGGAGATGGTGTAACATGGGAGACTCCAGGCAGACAAATCTTAGTGGAAAGAGAACACTAGCTGCTCAACACATTTTACAGATACGAATTGTGTCAGGAGAGTACATTTACTCAAGGCTGTAAGTACAGAGGATGACCAGTGATGCCAGTGTGGGGCTAGAGCACCCAGCAGAGGTACATTCCCTTTTCCTGCTCAATAAATATGCACCTGGCTATACTACCATGATATCAAAAATCACTGTAGGGGCATAGATGTAAGCCTGCTAAGACCATTTTGGTGCTTACGTGGGATAATACCACTAGTACAAAATTGGCCAAAGTCACCTTTTCAGAAAATGCTTTCCTGTAACAGAATATCTCTTGCCAGGCACTGCATAAGCTTGCTTTTTCATAAGTCTGCATAGAAACTTCCTCAATAACTACATGGATTCCAGAATGGTCTTAGGAATTGCTGGTGTTAAGTGGATATCTGACAACCTTTCAAAATATTACAATACAACAGGAGGTCTTCTGATTACATACCTGTAGGAATATACTTGAGGGAAACCAGTTGCAAATAGAAATGGAGTTGCAGGTAGCTTAGCACAAGTTAAGGGCATAGGTAAGCATGCAGTCTCCTGGTGTTGACAGAATGGCTCCTAGTAACCCAGCAAGGTACTGGGAGTACTGTAAAGGTAACTCAAGTCAGCATGTGATGCAATCGTAGATCTGCCTGCAATGTAGACATGCCTTTGTAGTGACTGCTTCTGCTAAAAAGCCAAAGAGTGGCGTCTACAAGTCTGTCTGTGGGAAGGAGAGAGAGAGAGAGAGGGACTCATTAAGTGTTATTATCTTGTGAATAGACTTGGTCAGACAAAACAATAGGATAGCTGAAGCTTAGGGGAAAGCTTCTCTGTGACACATTGGGGTCTACATCATTAGCATTTCTTCAGAGACAGAGCCAAAGAAAAATGTTCTGGTAGAGCCTTTTGAAAAGAGAAAGGCCAAAGAGGTGGATGCAAGGACACACATGGGAACAAGAAATATGGACATAAGGTAGAAAGGGGAAATGCTGCTCTTCCAGCAGGGAAATGCTTCCACCAGATTATTTGTGGCTGAAGAACCAGAGAAGGAATCACGTATTTGAACAACTGCAATAAAGACAGAAAATAAGCACTGTGGAAGATGAATAATATCCCGCAGCTGCTCAAAAATGTAAGAAACTCAAGATAGAAGAATATGCATAATTTTGCTTGGACTGATGTATTTCACATGCTAACTAAAATAGAGGAATTCTTAGGATTTCACTGTGTCTATATATCCTTAAATAACCCATGGATTTACAGAGCGAACAGAAAACATCACATGCCAAAAAGAATGGACCTGTGAGATGAGGTACAGTGGAGAGTCAAGATGTGTGGTCCTATGGTGGTACTGGGCTGAGGTTAACCTCTGCTTTAATTTGCAAGATGAGTAAGAGAAAGGGAAAACCGTCTGATAAAGCAGTCAAAGATAACACTTGCTGGCTAGACCAGGGGGTTCTGAAGATCATCACACTGATAGGATCATCACACTACTGGTGGTCTTTGGGATACAAAATATGATGTTTCATCAGTGCATAGTCATGTGAGCTCAACAAAAACACAATAAAATTTCAATAGTAGTAATAACAAAACCTACTCATACAGGTAACAAAAACAATAGCAAAACACTATATAGAACAAATTAAAAAAATCTGCCCCAAAACAACAATATTCACAGCAAATTTCAAAATAAGAAAATAGAATCACAAAACATAGGAAAGAGATACTTGCCCTGCCTTTGAGAGCATTCAATCTACATGTTCATTTTGACATACTAGCAGTTTCTGAAGGAAGAAATAGGAAAGATGCTAAAATGTACTACCTAATTTCAGAAGTGAAGGAATATGAAGAAGACAAAGGCCACTGACAACGTATTGGTTTATTGTATGCAGGCTCTCCTTTCATGTCTCTCATTTATATCCCTGTCTTGTGACAGAGACTGAGAATATCTGGAGACAAAATCTTTGCTGTTGTCATCCTCCTCATCCAATCTTCCACCTCTAAAGGTACTGCTTTAGGATACTGCACCAGCGCAAGCAAAAATGAAGGCTTTGTAATGAAATGGCAGAAGACTTCTTGGGAAAATAAGATGGCCATCTAGCATGCAAAAGAGGAAAAGCATGCTAGTAAGAAGGACAGTTGAGGAGCATGGCTCTTTATCCCTGCATGGCTTTGAGGGGAGAAGTCTGATATACTGCCAGTGAACTCTGTGCAGCCTTTGGAGAACAGGACTGTCTTCAGCCAACTGAAGTGGACAGAAGGACCATATTCACTCCATTGCTGTTGATGATGCATGCAACGTATTACAACAGAGCAGAGAGTACGCACATATCAAGTACTTAGGCTGGTTATCAGCAAGACTGTAGTGCCATACTTCAACAGGTGATTTTAATACACGAAGGAGTGAAACAGCTCTAGCTCTTCTTTGACAATAGAGCAAGACCTCTTGAAATAGCAATAGTTTCAGGCACTTTGTACAAACACGCCATTTGTGAAAATCTTGTTTGCTTCACAGAGATGATTGATGAGTGTGCTATTTTGTGCTAAATGTGACAATTTTTGTGGAACATTCTTTACTGATGACATTGAACTTCATTCCTTGCATAAGAGATAAACCTCTGCTTCTAGATGAGCACTTGCTTTTTGCAAACAGGAAAAAAGGCCATCAATGTCCTTAGAACACTTTGGAAAATAATTTTCTAAAAGCCAACAGTTAATTCCATTTTGCATACAGGAAACCTTTAGCTGTGTCTGAGCCATTTGATTATACCTTTTGGAGGGTAGAAAAAGTCACTAGAGTACCTTTTGCTGCATCACAGGTCCTTTTTCAGTGTCCTGAAATAATACAATATTTGAAAGAAAAGCTTTCCCCTAGTGCTGTATCAACAGCTTGGCTGGGGACAGCTGATGTTAGCAGCATGTATAACCCAGAGGACCTTCTGTTAGATATATTTGGTGGACTAAGGAAACAGTTTTGGGTGGAAAGAGAGAAAGCAAAAAAATATTTCTAACCCCTTTTGGCACCTCTTTTTTTTTTTTTTATCCTGCTCTACAATGCCCTACAGCATGGTACATTGTAACTGCAAAGTAGCAGTGGGGCAACACTGGTTCTTGGTTATTAGAAGCAGGAGAAGATCCAAGAAGCAGAACAAATGCACTTGCTTTACTGACTCTACTTCTTGCTTGTTTAGCATATTTTCATGTAAATAATTTATTGTCATTTCCTCACATGCCTTCACAGGCCTAAAAACTTTGAATGGGCTGAAGCATTACATACCCCATTTGTACAGTTCACAAGGCCTCCTGCGTCTCTTTTTCAACGTAACTGAAAGGTCTTTATTATGGGTTACAATATAATTAGAATGATGCAGTGACTTTAATGTCATTGGAAAATAAATGAGATGAATGCTGTTTGTAACATCATTAATGGTAATCTCAAGGCTTCTTGGTACAAAGATCATTAAAATTAAAAAAAAAAATCATCTACAAAACACCTCACAAGGTCAGCTTCTCTAGTTGATATTAATGGCATATCCTATGATAATCTACTTTATTATGCTATTCAGAATGGATTAAATGATCGCTTTCTGTTATACCAAGAGTGTTATGTATTACTTGCTACGCATAGCACTGGAAAATGACCCACATGTGCCATGACTTTGAATCTTTCTTTAAGTAGGATTCTGAACAAATGAAACTGAAATAGAATCACAGGAAATAGTGCTTCAGTTAATCCAATTTTCATTCAGGCCTGAAAAATCTCTTCAGACACTGAATGAAGCTCCTCTCACCATGTCCTTTTATTCTGCTATCCTGAAATGTATACAGTTTTCTTATTCTTTCTAATGGAGCAGATGGTTAAACCTGTCTCTTGGGTATTTAAAAAGTCAATTTTCTGGGCAAATATTTCCTGAATCCAAGGAAGTAGGCAAAAAAAAAATAAATAAAAAATTACAACTCCTCTCAATTTTTTTCTTCTGAATCCAAGTGGATCACAAAGAGAAAATCTGCTTTCATCACAAGTAGAAAACATATCTGATGCTAAATTTTCAGCCTAAACAAAGTAATGTTCCAAACATAGAACTGGACAGTAATGAGAGAGAAACAGAACCATTCCAACTGCAGAGCTATTGGCCAGGTACCATCTGCCTGTTATATATCCCTCCAACATTATGTTATACCTGGGCTATTAAAAAATGACCACACCAACATGAGAGATTTAGCAGTGACTCCTCTGGCTGTGTTCCCACATTTCTTTATAATCTCTCTGGATCATACTTTTCTTCCTAGAATGGAAATGATGGAGAAGAAAATGTTTCAGTGACTTAGTTTGCATACAGCCTGGACTTACTCCCATGCACCATAGCTGAAGGGATCAGAGAACCTTCCTGCCCACTGTTGGCCAACAGAAGTTGTTAGTGATTTGCTCAAAGTAAGCTTTGTGCTCTTATTTGGCTGTGTCAAGACAGTTGAATACTTTGCTGCTATCCAAGGAATGTGCAGCTGATGTCAGTGATGTATTCACAGGAAAGCATTGGTTCTTGAGTGTAGGCTTAACACAGTCATTGCAAAGTGTGGAAGATATGAGGCAGGGGATCTTCAATGAGCAGGATATTTACTATGGGCCCTACTTAAGGTCCTCCAAGAAAATGAAAAAAATAGCAAAGCTATTTAAGATCTTATTAATTAAAAAGGCAGGTAATATAAATATTCAGTTTGAAAGCCACAGGAGGGGTTTAGTTAAGGTGAATTTCAGACATCTAAACACATACGAAACTTTCATACTCTCCAAGAATTACAAGCAGCAGCAGAGCTACCTCCTGTTCTGCACTAGCAAGTGGAACTATCTTTGGAGAAAGATTAATGAGCTGTCTTGAGTAACTGTATTAGCAGTTGACGGGTGTTTAGAACAAGCAAAAATGTCAACCCAAGAGGTCAATCAGAAAAAAAAATAAATTAAAAAATAAAAATAGAACTAGCTTATTTTGGAAAGAAAAAGAAAATCCAGACTAAAGTGCAGTTGCTGTGAACCCCAAAGGAGTTATGCCCACTTACAGAAACGACCTGTCTTTTAGTGATATATCTTTGATGGTGTCTGAGGGAGAAAAATCAGTTACTAATGTCAAAAGCCACAACCAATCATATGAAAGATCAGGCAATTTTCTCGCAAAGGATTGAACAGATGCAAATAATTTAAGACAGATAATGAACATTGCCCCTGTTTATCAGCTGTGCACGCAAAACCACAGTGAAGATAACTGAGTTCCCACAGTCATGCAAGAAGGGTTAAATATGGCAGTTCTTTTCTAGGTGAAGGGTGGAGGCAGCAGACCAGAACGTGAGGTGCTTGATGTTAGATACAATCCTAAGGTTGCAGTAGCTTTCCTTTTAACTCAGCAATGTGTTTGGCATGTAGTGTCTCCTATACATCAAGTGCAGGAAGACAATATGAACAGTTTCTAACTCTACCTCATAAACTTCCCTGAACAGGCACTGGAGTTACAATAACATCTTTGTTGGCAAACATTTCCAGGCACTGTAAATCTGTCTGACTCTACAGGAGAGATGGCTGATGTGCAAATCTCTAAGTCACTGTTGTTAAAAAACAGAGCCCCTGTTCATCCATCTTGTGCCTTATTTTATAGCACACCATATAAATGAGAACTTAAAATAGTTCTTTATCCTTCCAAAGTGCACAGTCACTGGAAGGGGTAACACAACAAGTTTAGCCTCAGGAACCTGAATCAGCTTAGAAAACAGCAGTTGAGGGACACATCTGTGTTTGCCTTCCCCTACCCAGAGGTAGCCTCTGCAGTCCACACCTATGTCAGTGTGGTTTTGCTCACTTAAGAAATTGAATCTGCTCACACAAATGTTCACCAGATTGAGTAAAGGAATTACAATCCTTATCACTTACCATTGGGGAAGCAGTGCAGTATTGTACAGGAATGTTCCCAAGGAATGCAATAACGTGAGGTAGAAAGACCTGGGTTCTTACCACATGTGGCTGTGGAGAGAAACAAAACTATTTTTCCCTGCCTATGAGAATGCAGGGGGATATATATATATCCTTTGTTATCCATGCTGCAATATGCATTTATTAGTAATAGCACAAAGACATTTTTACTCATGGTTTTGACAGAATCTTTGACATTAGAGCTAGATTGAGAGGACTTCCACTTTATGAAAAGGTTTAAGGTTTTGAAAGATTTTGCGGAATACAAATACAGTTTGTTATAACTAGTGACCCAGAAATGGAAAGAAAAATATTGGAGAGTTAGGGCTATCAGCTACTATAAAGCCTTTTGATTCCCCACTCTCTAGTAATATTCTGGACCTGAGAAGCTTTCCAGGTGAGTCATTCATCACAATCTAGATATTTCTTTAAAGCTTGATGGGTTGAACAAAATGCCATTTTTCAGGGGAAAAAAGAGCTTCAGCTTTTTTTTTTTTTTTTTTTTTTCCCAACAGCTCTACTGCAGAGCCATATTTAGAAATGCTTGATTGTAAGGTGTTTGGATTTGGCAGGGATGATGCACTTTCCCCAGGGCCTGGGAAAAAGAAGCAGGCTCCAGAGACAGCTTTCACAAGCTGCTTTGAAAACCAGTGTATAATTATAGAGGTTGGCAATGAAAGACGGAGCAGCCTCCAGGGATACCCCTTTCCCATTCTGCCACTTACAAGGATTCTTTGCATTCAAGTTGTGTCATGTCCTGAGTAAGAAGCTCGGTCTGCAGTGGGTGAAACAGCTTGCATCATCTTTCTCCAACTTCAGCTAAACTATTAAAAGGAGGCAGGTCTAAGCTTCTTTTTTCTTTTTTTTTTTTCTTAACAGACCTGTGACTCAGAATGTCACAGAATGGAGAAACCAATAAAAAGCTATTTCTACACTAGCTTCTGAGCTTCCCTTTTAAGGATCACGTAAGGTAGAGCACTCACAGCTTTTGTTAATAGCGCTGGTATAATTAATCATTATTATTATTGTTATAACAACTTTGTATTTAGGCAGCTTACATCCACTCTAAGAATAGGCTTAAGTACACAACAGATCTGTATGATGATGCCTAAAAGCTTTGTGTTTTTAAAAGCCACCTGCAGAGCTTCCCAAGAAATGTACATTGCTTCCAAAGATTGTTTTCAAAACCAATACTGTCTTCCCACAGCCTGTTCTGCTGAAAGCAAGAAACTGCTTGTACCAGTGTCTCATCTCCCTTTGTGCTGCACACCCCTGCAGTATTTCTGGTTGCAGAGCAGGGAGGTAAGTACTATGGAGCTTTCACAAACTGCATTTTTGCCCACTAGCAGAACCCTCCTCCTTAATTTTTATTCCATCAAATCCATTGCCAAGTCTATGGCTTAAACCCACCTCCACATTGAACTTGCAAAGTACCAAAAAAATTTAATCACCCCCACTTCCCTCTGTCCTATGCTGTTTCAGAGGCAGATATTATGTATTACATTCTCTTTAAAGCAATGAAAAAAAGTATATCTATGGAACATAAGAAATGAACCAGGAAATGGCAAAGCAAAAAAGAATGTGCTGCAGTTTAAAAAGATTTGTTATTTTTATTGCCATTTCCAAATTAAACCTGAAACCATTCAGACGAAATGTATGTCGATATGTGGCCATCATTTTTGTTTGTGTTATTAGTTCTGATCTCTGTAAAGGCCATTTCCATTAGTGACATAATAAACAGCACTAGCTGGAAGTACAGAGTGCTCCCAAATACACTCCTCCTGGTTCTTCTTTCTGGAGTGCAGGATGCTTCAAAAGGCCTTACAGAATTTAACTGTACTGCAAATGGAAATAAATGCAGCTGAATGGAAGTGGAGTTTCTGTCACATTTGTTCATTTCAGTACCTGCTTACATTCCAAACAGGGACAAAAGGTCAAAGGACACTGTAGAACAGAAATTACAAAACATTTTGATTCGGAAATACTAAGCTAATTCATTTCACTGTTTTTCAAATGAGAAGAAGCCTTTTTATATTCTGCTAATTAGTTGAATTTACCAAAGTCAAATTATTTTGTTTCAGTTTTCCAAAATGAAAAGTTTCTGGAGAATTAAACCCTTTCCATGAAAATACAGATCTCTGGAAACTTACTTTCCTATTCTGAAAAGAATTTCCAAGCGGCTCAAGGGAAAACTGATATCGTAATATGACATTCTGTCAAATTCTTCTTACATCGTGTTGTACCATGTATACCCTTCATGTATCCATAATAGATTCTTACTAATTATTTCTTCCCCCCTTCTTACCCCCCTCCAGTCAACATTTGAAGTTCATTATTTCTCCTAGTGAATGTGTTGGAATTCTGCACAGCTCAAGATCCTACAGCCATTAAGAGTCTGTAGGATAAGCAGTCTGTAGGATAAGCAACTGGGACAGGACTCTCCAATGTCACTATTCCTTCCTACTAGAGAAAGAATGGGAGAAATGGAAGTTGCTCAGCAGGTTCTCCTTCTGGTAAGCAAAGTGAAACAGAAGCTGTCATGCACCATCTTTTCCTCCAGCTAGTATGTAAAGGTGCTGTTTCTCCTTCAAATAGTAACAAATCACACAGTTTGATTATAACTACCTAAATGCTGATTTTTTTTTCTTAGAAGAAGAACTTATGTTAAAAAGTAGACTCAATGGTTAAAATCTGGAAAAGATAAATCTGGATGTGTGTTATGCTCCCAGTGTCTGTCCATTGACTTTAATATCAGGCTCTTTTAGACCAGTGCCAAGTGAGGAAAAAGCCCAGTTTTCTATAAAAGATTCATGAGATCAGGCATAGATAGCTTATATCACCTTTACCTCTTCTGCAGTGCTTCAAAACATTCTTTAAATAAGTGTATATGATTTTTGATACCTTCAGAAACGTAGGCGTTACTTTTCTAGAGTACAGTAGTTGCAAAGGGGAAGGTAAGCTACACAATCTTGGGCTACATGTTATGCTACAGGAGTATAGCTTTAGCTTAAAGGTCTCTCAGTCAACATCACCAATAAAAATGTGCCTCTACATTTTCAGAGAGGAGCTGAAAATGCTGCAGAGAGGGCTTACACCATGCACATGAGAAAATTCTTAACAATTTTTGTCTTTACACCCCCTCCCCAAAACCCAGAGAATGACTTGGGTGAATAGCTCAATAACCAACTACAGTTGGTATACTAAATTTATGTCAATCGTTGAGAAAATGCAATAGGAGTTTTAATTCTGCAGGTTTTCTAGCATTTATAGTTAAAATACATTAAATGCAGGCCAAAATTGCTATATCCTTTAAGACACCACCCACTTTTCATACCTGCAGCTTGTCACGTTTAAGAGATGTAAACCTGTACATTAGTCAACATGTCTGCTGTCAATTATTCCACTACTGTGATGTTGAAATCGGTAGTTCAGCATAAGGCAAAGAAGTCGCAATGTTCGTCTTTTATCATCATAGGAGAGCTGTCTCTAAACACACAGTCAGAAGAAAGACACTTAAGTTCAGAACAAAAAGTGATTTTTAAAAAGATACA
This sequence comes from Pezoporus occidentalis, assembly GCF_034315485.1. Taxonomy (NCBI): domain Eukaryota; kingdom Metazoa; phylum Chordata; class Aves; order Psittaciformes; family Psittacidae; genus Pezoporus; species Pezoporus occidentalis. The sequence continues at coordinate 3,777,357 of NW_026915713.1, read as the reverse complement.
AATTTTTTCTTCCTTTTGTTCCTATACCTTTGTTTCTTCCCTTTGTTTCTATACCTTAAACTTCCCTTTGTTTCTATACCTTATAAATGACATATGCAGTTTAAATGGTGGAACAAATACACTCTGTCATGTGAAAGAGAACTAATAATATGTCATTTTGTTTAGTTTATTTGATTTTATTCTGGTGTACCTGAAATTATTGCAAATGTTTCTCTGGAATCCACTGCTTAATGTGTAAAGAAGGTTGGCACTTTTTGCCATGTGAAACAGTATGAAAAAAGTAAGTCTTTCAGAAGTATTTTGAACACTTTTGAAGGTACTTGCAAGCTCTAATGCTGTATCAATCTTCAATAGCCTGTCTTAGGAGAAAACTAGTGATTTTATTTGGAAGAACAGTGAAGTTATAATAATAGCTCCAAGTTTAGCCTAGATGAAAATAGAACCAATATGGGTGGAAGATTAAAATAAGGGTAGGATAACTAGTAGTGACATAAAATGCCAGACATCTAAATTTAGGAAAGTTTCAATGCTCCCAACTTTATTTTTATTGGCTTTTATGTGGTGTTTCATGAAGCTGTTTGGATGGAGGTAAGAGCCTATAGCAAGGACAGTCAGTCTTTGCACAGAAGTATTCTGGAATCCACCACAATTTTCTCTTTTCCCTAAAAGCTGTTAATAGAATAAGAATAAAGATCCTTATAATTTCCATTTCATTTGGGCATGGCTGTCACAATAGCTTAGGTTGTGAGAGTGACATGTAAGTTTGCAACTAGGTATTTGATTCAAAAAGAAGTTTATTCTCACACAATTTGACCCTTTTCTGTTTTGGAACTGAGCACTTAATGCTGAACTGGTCTGTCTTGCAGAACTGCCCAATGATCATTTCTCTTTCTGCAGTCTGGTCCTTAAAAGTTATCATCTGTGGAAAGATAGTGCTGAAACTTTATGACACTTTAATTGAACAAAGGAGGCAGAATGCATCTCTCTTCCTCACTGAAAAATGTCCTGGTTCCCAAAACATGCAGGAGGGACTCATCCCTCAGGAGTACAATGAAAGCAGGTTAGTGTGGGAAGAACAGATCAAGCTGTATTCTGCTCAGCCATTCCTTATCTGGGGTACTATCTTGCAAGCTGAGACTGGCCTGACATTAGCCATGTGAAGGTTAGTCATCTGGTCTGAACAAATCACCTACGCTTCCTCTGGAATCAATGAAGAAAGATGGGCAAGCCTGTAGGACTCTCCAGCCTGTCCTGAGGAAAGTATCTGACTTACTGGAGGGGCCTTTTTCTTTCTACAATCCATAATACAACCTTCAAGGATTAGCTTAGACTAGAAACCCATGTTTCAGACGGCTAGAGCTAGGTGAAAGGAATCTTACCTTCCAGAAAAAAACACCATATGAGTACAACCATATGAGATACTAAACTAGCTTTCCTTATGAGCCTTCTGTTACTGTGCACCAAGTGGAGCTCATAGGTGGGAAGTCTTTTCCCCTACTATTCTTTATGGAAAGTTTTTTTTTTTTTTTTTTTTACAAACTGCCTCCCCTCTTCAGCCACTTACTGAAGTCTCTTTGCAAAACTATCTCAGGAAGAGATGGAAGACAAATGCACAAATCTACCTGACAAGCAGCATTAGAGAGAATAATACATTTGTTTCTTGGCAATATGTTCTGCCCTGGTCCTTATAAAAATCTCAGTCCAGCTCTGGCTTTTGATATTAATTAAGAGCTATCCTTTCTAAGGAGTAGTGATAGGTGTAATTTACCTGACATAATACTTTCTCATTGATCCACTTTTTGCAAGATCTTAGAGACTGATATATGTTCACCAGAGAGAACTGGAGACTGGAGATTAGTGTGCTGTAATGGAGATTTCTTGCTCTAAAGACCTGAATAAACTTAGCTTTCAGTATCTTCATATTATGAAAGAGAACATAAGTATTTGCCTTTATAGTGACAACCAAAGCGATAGCAAATTGCTTCCTAAGGTAAAACTGGAAGGGAGTATGCTGCCTTGGAAGGATCTTCTGATGGCTCTTTTCTAGGAAGATGGTCAGAGGTGTGTGTTGAAAGATGACAAGACAGGTAAATGGAAAGGTAAATGTAAAAAAAAAAGAAAAGAAGTAGGAAAAGAAGACATGAAAGAATTCATGTGAACTGGGTATCTGTACAGACAACACAAGTCACCACTTTCAAGTTTTATTCATCTCTAATTTGTGCAGCTGACTTGTAGCAAAGAGGTATGCAATTTAAGAAGTGTATTTGCACAATTGTCTGGTGGCCATAAAGGAATCCAGACTTGATTCTTCTTTGCTTTGTGCAAATCTTTTTAGGTATTTTATTAGTTATTATTTATTATACTATGTCATACAGAAGTAACAGAAATATTGCTCCAAATATTTCTGTTTTATACTCTATATTTTTATGTATTTATATGTATGGCTATACCTTTACTGATGCTGGTGGGTGGCCTGAGAATTTATGAAAAAATGCTGACATTATCTATCTGGTCCACAGTGCATCAAAAAAAAAGAGAGCTATTTTAGGATTATGAAAGGTTTACATTTTCCCTTGGAACCTGGTCCTGCAATTTGAAAATTTCTTTGCTTTGACCCTTTGACAATGATGACAGGGTGTGTAGTTTAAAGAAGCAGATAAAACCCTGAAGACTTAAAAGAAAACATATTTTTCATTTCATGATCTCTGAATAAATGAACTTCCCCATTCAGGAGGGAATGAAAACTTGGCAGAGAGGTAGAGATTAAGAGCACTTCATTTTCTATTATTTTCTAATATTTTTTAAATGAAAGGTTTTTTCCTACTACAAAGCACGAATCAATGTGAAGTTAAAGGCTTACAGTTGTTTAAAAAATGTTAATTTTACATAAAAATATGGAGACATAAAAGGGAATGTTTGTATAGAAAAAGCTATCCATGAGAATAACTTGCTTCAGCACTTATGCTAGACAAAGACGGGCAATAAGTCATAGAAAACTGCTTATCATCTGTTTTAACTGAAACTCTCTGTTAATTTTCTTCACTGTAACATTTGAAATCTTTATTTAGGTGATTATATGATTTGTGTGACCAGCTTATAGATATGCATTTCCAGATTCTTGAAACTAAGGGTGGAAAATGGCAACACTTTTGCATATATCCAACATGATCTCAGGTAAGGAAGTTTTTGCTCCATGAAGGCAACTAGACAGATTGCGTTTAGTAGCTCTGATGCTCCCAGTAGTAGCCTTTTTGGTCCCTTCATCCAATAAAATGTAACAATTAGTTTCTCTCCCATTTGTCTCCTTCCAGAGTGTTCTTGCTGATTCCTCAGTTTCTCTTTCATCCTCAGCTGATCTGAAGAACCATGGCACTATTGAAGTTCCTGGCTCCCTGCTTCTTCATGATTCCTGGTGCTTCACAGACTTTCACAGTCTCTCCTCAGCCAGCATAGTCCCAGTCCTCTGACCCTTCTGGAGTGATAAGGCCATGTGCAGCTGCATAGTGAATAGGGAGCTATATAATTCCCAATAAACATTCATCTCCAGGAAAGTAGTAGTTTCCATTTCCTAAATCTACTACAATCCAGTTTAAAATTAATTTATTCTAAAATATTTTTAAAATGTTTCATATTAATAGCATTTCAGTTCTCACTTCCCCTTTTTTAAGCTAAAGGGCTCTGAAACATCATATACTCTTTCCTAAAATATTCCATTTTCATCACAAGGAAAATTGTATTTACACTGCCTACTAGATTATGAATAATAAAAGACAAAACTTCTGGCATTGAGTCATTCAGTGAATAGATTGCAGCAATATTCCTCAGGGCACTGCTTGGTTGCACCAAGCCATAGGGAAACAAAAGAATTCATACTAGTTCCTCCCTAAGATCCCTTGCTTGGCAGCCCTTAACCCCCGCCTCTTCTCTCGCCTCCCCCACCTCCTCCTATTTCTGTGGGGTGTAAGTAATTCTGTCATGTCTATTGGGAACTGGTTCACACCAAACCCAAGGAGAACCTCAGTGAGTCTGAGCGAGACCCTGGCCCTGTTGCGTCAGTGTCCATTGTGTGTGAGCATGTTCCAGCTGCAAAGCAGTGAGTGCTATAACACAAATCTGGTAGAATATTATTATTTTACCTGGATGCTTTCTAACTGCCTTCTGGTTTACTTTTGGGCTCACTTTGAGGCTTATAACAATAACTGAAAATATGAGGGCAGTGTCTAACCTGCCTGCACTGGATTATCTGCTGGCAAATAGAAGAATAAAGACAAAATGGTCAAATGTAAGATAACACAGACAGAAGAAAAGACAGAGCTTTTCGAGATACTAATGCTTTTCAGCCATTAGATTTAATTTTCTGTGTCACAGTCACAGGCCGCTGTACTGTGAGCCAGAGCTCTCTTCAGCAGCTTCTCCAGGTTTCTTTGGTTTTGCTTTTGCTTTATTCCTGTTTGAATGTTGCTTCTTAAATGCAGGACAATAAGACAGTGACTGTCCTCCACATTAGTTTTACAGCTGTAGTGATGGGCAAGATCTATAAGCACAAAGCCTTTGTACTAACACGAAATTATTTACACACTTTTATTGCCAAATGGAAAACACAATTATGTCAAGGTTTACTCTTTGCCCAACAAGTCCTGAGGTAAGCGGGCAGGCTGAGCAATCCAGCCAGTTTCAAAGCTGACAGCAGCTTTTCCAGTTTTTTGGGGATGCTACAGCAGATGCTATGACCAAGTAGAAGGCTTAGCCATGCAGTTCCCATTAGTTTAATTGCAGTTTTGTAGCTAAATACCCTAGAGAGCTCTGATTAGCTCAGCCTCCATTACCAAAAGTCATAGATTAAAATCATTGCCCCAGAAGACTGATATTTTCTTTTATGTAAAATAAATGAAACCTTCACTAAAGACCATAATCGTGGGCAACTCCTACTCTACTTTGAAATATACTTGTATTCTGTTACAAGAGGCAAACTCATCTGTTTCTGAGTATGGTTATGCAATTTCATTGTATTATGGTGCAGTTAATTATATTTAAAAGTGCCAATTTAAAACAAAAGACAATAACATACAGTATAAAATGAATAAAGGGAGGCATTATACCTTTTAAAGCAGGCATAAAAGGTATGTCTTGCTGTTTCCCTAAAGATGATAGCTCTATTGAAAAGAAAGACATTGTCTCTTTTCAGCTGATGTAGCATTCTGAGCAGGTGACTATGACTCCATGCTTTAGAATATAGGTAACTCTTTAGAATTTAAGTAATTTACAGCAGAGTGCCATGGAACAAAATGATTGCACTGAGAAACTGGAGTCACACTGCTGAAAGACTAAATAGTTGAGCCAGAGAGAGGGCTATAATTTCAGGGAGAAGACAGTAGCAATTGCAGACATGTTCAAGGATTGGCTAAAAATCAATTAACTTAATTAATCAATTAAGTAGCTAAAACATATTTGTATAGTATTGAGTCTCTCAAAGCAAGTTGGCACATGTGGCCTTTATTAATTTATATAATTTTGTTCTCAGAAGCATGCATCAGAGTGCAAAATATGCTGTCAGAGATCTGCAATGAAAATACATCAAACTCTTAAGTGTTTGAAACGTAGCTGCAGAGGGAAAACTTTGGCAAAAGGCTGTGAATTCATCCTGGCATAATCAACCAAAAAAAATGGATGTGGCAATGTGACCGTGTCATCTGAACACTCAATCAGAGCTACCTCTGCTTCTGAAAGGACTCAGATGAGTTGAAGTGTTCTTCTAGTTTTTAAATGTAAGTTATATTTTGAATGTGCATAAGTGTGAAAGTGAATGTGTGTGGATGTGGGGGAGGAATATCACCTTGTCAAATACTACTGATATCCTGGTCTGTGTTATGTGCTGAGAAGATTCAAAATAGAGTCTTCTGTGTTTACGTGGTTAAATATAAATGATAAAACGTAAAGGAAACAATAATCAGGATGCTCTAAAGAGCTATAAATTTTGGTGTACACACAGAGATGTATATGCACAGAATATGAAGTTTCTATACTACTTATGTATTTATGCCACATGCAGACAAATATAGATGTACATATATTTATATATGAACTGGATTCTTAGCTAATTGAAACAGTGACAACAGAAAATGTGAATCACAGATTTTTTTGTAAGTCTTTGGACATAATTTCCTCACTTTCCAAGCAAGTCTTTTGCTCTTTCTTAAGTACCCATTTAAATATCAGCAACTGCAATGTCATCAAATGCCTTTGGGAAGGAGGAGGAATTTGGTAATTAATTATCCAGCATGGAATAGGGAGTTTCTCTCTTCTCCTCATAATGTGAAAAATGCATTCTTTGTAACATCACTTCCAAAGAAGTTCAATAGGGTAAGGTGTGGCTGAGTGATTTTCACTCAGTAGGAAAAGCCTGAAGACGTTTTTGCCCTCTGTACACAGCTCCTTACTCAGCAAATTCTGGTCCAAAGTTCCCTGATTCAATGTCAATACAAGTGCAGTATTTTTGTCAATATTCTATTCTCTGGGAAAGTTTGGACTCTTTTATTTCTTTTTTTTTTGGCTTCTTTTTTCCCCTGCTTTTATTTCTTTCTTATTCATTCTTCTGTCCTCTTTCTTTAAATTGTTTAGTATACTGTAAGGAAAAAAAAAAACATAGGAAAGATGTAAACTGTGATACTGAAACATCTGAATTACCATCAGGAGGATGGGAACTTTGATAATTTGGTTATATATATTATGTAATATACATATTTCAGATATACATTTGATCATCTCAGGAATTCATCGTTCAAGAGTGGGTGCAAGCATGGCTGTTGCTGGTGTTGTTCTTTGCGGCTGCTTGGGATGTGCAGCTTGCTTGGTTTCCAGGAAGTTTTGTATCTTGCCTTTATTTTAAGTTGGCAGACTATGAATCAAGACAACCATCAGTCTTCTCCCATAATAAATGTTTAAGTAGTACATTTGTACTTATAACCCAGACAACTTTTAGTTGCAGTTGTTAGACAATTCTGCCTCCAAATAAAATAAAATATGAAGAATAACTCTTCCAAAATATTTTTCAAGTAAATGGTACATTAAACTGCAGTACTTTCAATATCTGGCACTTGATTTCTATTCATTTGAACTCTGGATTTAAACAGTTTTAAGCTTGCTTCGGACTGAGGAATATGTCAGGAAAATAATCACATCAATTATGCTTTTCTTCCAGATTCTTAATGTGCTTTCATGAATCCACTTAATTAGTTACTGTACCCCTAGAATGGAGAGGATAATTGCCATCATGAGTCAAGCATTAAGTGCGATCTGGAAGTATCTCAAAAAGCATCAAGATTTCTCAGATTTTCAATATTTGATGCTACATGACTGTGTGATCTCTTTCTTGTATGCTATCATGTAGAATCTTGATCCCCCTCTCAATGAAAGATTTCAACAGGCATTACATACAGTCTTGCCCCACTCTCTTGCGCCTTCCTGCCATCAGCACTTACCTGCAGCTATTCAGTGTCTACTTTATTCAGCTGGAGCAGTCAGTCTGATATCACTGCCTCTTTTTATCGTACACAGCTCACTTTCATCCATGGAGCTGCATCCATGCTCTGAATACAAAGAAGTTTTGTTTTAAAGATATTATTATTTTAAAGGTATTTTTTTGATCATTTATGATGCTTCACTATGAGGTACATATGCAGTAAGGGTGAATTTACACTGAAAGGGTGACCTTAGAATAATTAGTTTCTAACATTTCAAGGCTTGTCTATTTCAAGAAATTGTATTAAAAAAGAATATCAAAAACCAAAACAAAATCTATGCATTGATGAAGTTACCTCAGTGTCTGCAAAATCTTATAACTCTTTTTCTTTTGCCTTTTTTCTTTTTCCCACCAAGCAAATACTGCTTGCTACAGACCACCAGTGTGATAGACAATATGACCTTAAACCACAAGAAATGCTGGACACTGCAAATTGGTGTTGCAACAAGGGTGGAGTGCCACATAGTTTGTACATTTAACAAAACTTAAACGTGCAGATGACTAATGTTAACAGATATTAAGACATATGAACTACCATCAAGGCAAATTCTTATGATGTTTGCTTGGGTTTGAATATATGCATACATGCTGGCATGTAGTTTCCTATCAGAATGTAACAATGCTTATTGCAAGTATCTACACATGTTGGAAAAGTTAAATGATTATTTTTGAAAAGTACTAAGGACATTTTTTTTTAGAACAGACCTACGAATTTACATAAATGTAGAGACTGAGTCACATTTTGGCATGGACTTTTTGGATAATCTAAAAAAATCAATAGAAGAAAAACACTGAAATAATTTATCTTTTCCAGGCCCAGATATCTTTTGTTATGATATGGGGAGGAGCAGTGGTTTAAGAGCCTGAAAAACCAATAGTGATGATAAAAACATTTGCACTTAATGTACTGTCCTGCTCTTTGTATGTGCTATAGTACCCTAGTGCTTCATTCCTTCATTTTGGCTATTGAATTCAGTGAAAAGCCACCCACTGACTTCAGCGGGGAGTAGATCAATCTCAAAAATATGTAATTCGACAGGGTAATAACTGATTTTGTGCCATTTGTTATAAATCTTTCTTCCACGGCAGTACTTACAGCTCTGTATCGATAGCACCAAAGTGGAGTAAGAAAGAAAGAGGTGACTTAACCTTCAGCTGGGGAGGCCTTGGGTTCTTAAATCTCACCACAGAAGCAACTTTTTGCAATCAGTCCAGTATCCACATAGCAGAGTTACGGCCAGAGGGGCTGAGTCTGGGACATAAGTCACGCTACAGTAGCAGTGCAAAACCAAGCAAGTTAAAAGGTAGAGATCTGAAATCCCAATAAAATTTCTTGTCATGCTTTTGGGGGAAAAGAATCACTGCTGAATGGGTTTATGCTGCCTTTGCAGGGCTGAGCCATACATTTTTGGGATATTTTTCTGAAATTGGCATAGCTGAATTTAACTTCTCAGGTGTCCATTTCCTTAGTCAGTCTTCCACTGGGAAGTAAAATGTTAAAGAAATGGTCAAATTTCAAATCCCTTTTTGCATTATAGATTCGATAACAAATTGGAGAAAAGCAAGATACTAATATAAACACATGCTGGAAGTGTTCCCTCAGTAGCCTGGGCATGTCTTGCAACAGAAGTATCTGTCAGAGTTTATGCGATTAGAAATTAATAGAAGCAGAAAATAATTAAGAATTAAGAATTTACATTTTTAATATTGTCAGTAATGTGAGGGATTGGAAGAAGTTTCTTTTTAGAATTGTTAGATTAATATAACTTTACTAATTTTGATGAAATCTGCATTTGTAGATTCAGGGGGAAAACAACAGAGCCTCAATACAGTCTTTGCACTCCTAGGAGATTTTTTTCTCCAGAATTTCGGCAACGGTTTAAGAAAGCAGCATTAATCAGCCACCTCCAGCTATAGAAAGGTATAGCATTCTTTGGGCAAGGTTAGGCTTCTGTTCATGTTGCTTTAAGCAAGAAAGAAACCATATTCCCGAGACTGTGTTATACTGGAGTCTGGAGGCCTGATGGATGGTGATCTCCACAAGTTGAGCTCTTCATAGGTGCTTATACATTGCTCAAGCAAACTCACATTACAGATGGCATAGATAAATTGGGTGCACTCATTCTGCATAAGTACTCTCACTTCCTTGACTTTCCACTTCCATTCCCTATTCTTAACCATACTAAACCAAGATCTCTTTCTGATAGCTGTAGAGTGCTTCCCATTGACCTGAACTACAAACGAAATTAATAAGAGAACCAATCTGGATTAGTTCCTCTCCTCTGCTAGGCTGTTGCAGAGCACCAGGACAGCTGCAGCTTGCTCTTCTTGCTGCTCACACCGCTCCCACCTGCTAATCCTTTGAATCAGTCTGGCTGATGTTTGCTTGCCTAGCAGAAAAAAGTCAGGGCAAGATTTTTGATTCTTCTTCTTTCTCACTGGGGACATTTTTTGTCTCCATAGACACAGTCTCTGTTCTTCAGGCAGTAAGGATGACAAATGCCCCACCAAGACTCCTTCACCTTGGGAGGCGCTGCAATGGAATTTTTATGAGCCATTTAGCACAGTCCTCAGATAAACTTGCCTCGGGTACAGAAAGAGAGAGAATGAAGAAATTACCAGAGTCCATTGACAAGTAGCAGGGACAATGGGCTGTCAGTAGATTATAACTTACCCCAGTAAAACACAAGATTTACTTATAAATATGGCATACACTTGGAGAGGAATCGAGGAGCTGCTGGATATCACAAAAAAAAACACAAACAACAAACCAAAACCCTCAGATCCTGCCCTGCCTACTGAGTCTGCAGAAAAGCATTTTTAAATGCAGAACCTTAACACTTCAAAAATATATTTATGGACATATATATTTTAAGTGTAGGTCTCACAATTATCTACGGAGAAGGGAATTTAATAAAAAAACATGTAAATGTCTAGCCTCACACTAGACTATGTCGCCCAAGTCTCAGTCCAACCTAGCCTCAAACACTGCCAGGGATGGAGCATTCACCACTTCTTTGGACAGCCTGTTCCAGTGCATCACTACCCTCACAGTAAAGAATTTCTTCCTTATATCTAACCTGAACATACCCTGTTTAAGTTTTAACCCGTTACCCCTTGTCCTATCTCTACAGTCCCTGATGAAGGTTCCCTCTGCGCATCCTTATAGCCCCGCTTCAGATACTGGAAAGCTGCTATGAAGTCTCCATGCAGCCTTCTCTTCTCCAGGCTGAACAGCCCCAACTTTCTTAGACATGGTAAGTGTTTCTACTGTCAGAAAAGCAGGAAAAGTTTCTGGGAATGAATTTCTACTATCTGTGATCTAGTGTGGAAGACAGAGCTATGATAGAACAGACAAACCCATATTCAGATAACCTCATAAGAAAAAGTGGGATTACCTACATGTTAGGGAGTGTTGCCTGTTTAAACTTTGTTCTCAAACACCATGGATGTTGTGTCTTGGATGTCCCGAACTTCCAGCAAAGCATGGTATTAAATACTGTAGAGTGCCATATTACTGTGGTAAATATAGCAGTCAGAAATTCACAAATACAGTCTTGAACAGAAGAAACTGCTTAGCAGAGATAGAGGAAATGTTAACCAGGATGTTGGCATTTATTTCCATGTCCTTTATATAAAAGTGACTCATAGACAAATACCAGAGATGTGCAGACATGACCTTAGTCTAACTGCCATTCCTCAAGGACAGCACCTCTTCCAGAGACAGTGCTTAATTAGCATTGCAGAGCAATGCTTTCTGGTATGGAGCTTGAACTGTCAGCCGAAAGGGAAAAGAATGGGTAGGGAGCTCTGTAACTTCATTTCTACAGCTTTGTTTGTTAAAGGGTCTTCTTTAACATAATACTTGTTACTGAAACTACGTAACTCATTGCTCTGTTTCAGTGCATTTGTTTTCTCTACATAGTGAATACAGTGAACAGTCTGTGGCCTGTGCTAATGGACCTCCCTGAAATCCTTGAATAATTCAAACCCAAATAATCTGGGCTTTATAGCTGATGCCAAATTTACCTGTTGAAGTGGTTGTAGCATCAGTGGAGGAGTCAGGCAATTAGTACTGATGTGACTGAGGAAGACTAGCGACTGTGCTGCAGTGTAGTCATGCTAGAGCATGACTAAATAAAGCCGAGCTTCTTTAGAGTCCTAACATCAGGTTGAGCTGGTAAAATTACTCTGGATCTTATTAACTTTTAGTTTAGGATTGCAAACACTCCCTTTTGTCTTCACTGAAAAATAAAGTAGTGGCTGAAGCCTGGAAAAAATTGCTATCTATGGTTAAAAGCTTTGAAGTGACTTGACAGTTCACAAGACAAGAAGGGATCACAGAAATGGGCAGACCAGCAGTCTCTTTTATACTTCAGAGGATAGAGCCTGAGATCTGGAGTGACAGACATAAAGTAATCTGTGCTGACCTAGAAGCTGACCTATGCCATTAAGCATGAGACTGTAGATCTCTCCTGAGCTTTTGTTTCTGAGGGGTGGCAAACCCTACAAGTGCCAGTCTGCACCAGTTTGTAGTCCTGAGGGTAGCTGTATTGTCCTTTCTAGGGCCACAACATGGCAAGGCCTTTCTGAGAGCTTGTGGTAGCGAGGTCTGCAGGATAGATAGAATTTTGGGTGGAAGAAGAAATATAGTAATGAAATTTAGAAAGGGAAAGGAAGGTCACAGTGTCTCACAAGGCATCTGTGCTACCACAGTGAAATTAGCATGTGCTGAAACAGAGGAAGGAAGAAAAAAGTGTGAAGGTTATTGAGACTGATAAGTTTATCTTGGCCCTACGCAAATTCCACTCAGGGTCAGACTCTTTTGTTAACAAAATGGCAATCACACAATAGCCATGGGATGCGGTTGGGCTTGGACTTTTCCTGAATTACCTAGGGGACTCTGTCACAGCAAAATTCACAGGGAACTTGAGTCACCTTTGCTGTTACTGTGATCTAGCAACAAGATAACACCCCAATTAAAGGAAATCACATAACAGTCCCACATAAATGAATATATATACACACACACCTCAGTCACACAGTTTGTCAAATATACCCTTGTGAGACAGAACGCTCAGGTGGTGTCTAAAATTCCCTCCAAGCAGAAGAAAGCTTCCCATCCAAGATCACTCTAGCAAACTGAACTCTACTTTGCTGGTGGTGCAACGTAACACTAAATCTATTGCTTGACAGTAGCTTGATAGCTTGATAGCTATGGATATTTTTTATCTGGACTTCCATAAGGCCTTTGACATGGTCCCCACAATATTATTCTCTCTGAATTGGAGAGATATGTATTTGGTGGCTGGACTGTTCAGTGGAGGAGAAATTAGTTGGATAGATGCATCCTGAAGGTAATAGTCAATGCCTCAATGTCCAGAGGGAGACTGGTGACAAGTGGTGTCTCTTAGGGGTCCGTACTGGGACCAGTGTCTTCATCAATGACAGAAACAGTGGGATCGAGTGCACCCTCAGCAAGTTTGCAGACAACACTAAGCTGAGTGTTGTGTTTGACATGCCTAAGGGACAGAATGCCATGAAGAGGATCCTGAGCAAGCTCAAGAAGTGGGCCCATGTGAACCTCATGAGGTTCAACAAGGCCAAACGCAGGGTCTTGCATCTGGGTGAGGGCAAACCCCAGTATCAACACAGGCTGGGGAATGAAGTGATATATAGAGAGAGCAGCCCTGCAGAGAAGGACTTGGGGATGTTGGTCAATGAAATGCTGGATATGAGCCAACAACGCGTGTATGCAACCCAAAAAAGCCAACAGTATGATGGCTGCAGCAAAAGGAGTGTGACCAGGAGGTCAAAAGAGTTAATTCTCCTCCTCTACTCCACTCTTGTGAGGCCTCACCTAGAGTGCTGCATTCAGCTGTGGGGTCCACAAGGATGTGGACCTATTAAAGTGAGTCCAGAGGAGGCCCATGAAGATTATCGGAGGGCTGGAACACTTCTCCTGTGAGGACAGGCTGAGAGAGGTGGAGTTGTTCAGCCTGGAGAAGGCTCCGTGGAGACCTTGAAGCAGCTTCCAGTGCTTAAAGGGGACTTATAAGAAAGATGGGGACAAAGTTTTGAGCAGGGCCTGTAATGGTAGGACAAGAGGCAATGGTTTCAAACTGAGAGGGTAGATTAAGAGTAGATAGAAGAAAAATGTTTTTTGGTGAGGGTGGTAAAACACTGGAGCAGGTTGCCCAGAAAGGTGGCAGATGCCCCATCCCTGGAAACATTCAAGGTCAGGTTGGATGGGGCTCTGAGTAACCTGATCTAGTTGAAGATGTCCTTGCTACTGCAGGGGGAAATGACATAGATGACCTTCAAAGGTCCAGCATTTATTTCGGTTCCAACACAAATTATTCTATGATACTATGATTGTGTGCCTGCACCCCAGCAATCAATTAGGTAAGGTTTTTAGAATAAAGCTTATATTTCTGTTCCCACAAAGGTACTGCATACATACACAAAGACAAGAAAGATGCATTTAAATTTCTAGGCATGTGCCAGGTTATTGCACTGTCCATTTGGGTTTCTTCTTTTTGTCATTTAGTGTGTGTGCAGAAATCATTTTTTACTGAGAAGGACGGTGTATATGTGAATTCCAGATGGATGGGGAATAAATTAAGAAGTTGGTTGAGGTAATGAGTTTTGGCAACAGCTCATTGCTTTTCACAAAGACCTATTTCACACAAATTCTGTGTCCATTGACTGTTTTCCAGAGTACGTGTAGAAAGAAAGATCTATTTACTATTTGATTTCATTACTGATTTTACTTGAGGAATAGGGAAAGTAGGTTTTCCCCTAAGTAAGCATTAATTTGACTTGTAAATTGGAGGATTTTCTCTTTTTCAGCAGTAGATTTTGGGTTTCTTTAAATCTTTTTTCAAGCATTCTACCTTCAGTTTATTTGGTTTGTTTGGTTGTTTTGTTATTTTTCTTCAGTAGGGAGAGTCTTTGAGGCTTACACCAACTTTTTTTGCTGTTAAATTCTACCTTCTGTTGAATCATTTCACATGTTGGAAAGAATTTCTAAAGTATACATTTTACTTAGTGGCTTGCAATTATAGTCTTTAGTTCAAACTAGTCCTTTTCTTTTAATAATGTGGTGTGCATAATTGTGGCTGCTGCTATTTTGACTGCAAGAACAATGGAAAGGCTCTATAACCCCAAATATGTTTGGAAAGGCTTAATTAGAGGTATCCTTTAAACAAGAGCACTGTGAATTCTAAACTTCATGAAAGCTTAATACTATAGGGCAAATCTAGATTTCTACACTGAGGCCAAACCCTGACCTTTATTTATATGATCTGTGTGACACACGCAGTGATATTGACATCCCAGCTTTCTGCCATGAGTAGCATTAGGGAAAGGACCAGAGCAGCTCTCTGCCAGTCTGCAGGGAGCTGGGTGCTGCAGGAGGTGCTGCAGCCCTCTTTTCATGGTGCAAGATTTCTTCTCACTGAAAGTGGGTGCAAGATTCAGATCAGGTTTGGGTTGCAGAGTCTGAAGTTGCCTTATTTCTGAAGAAAAAAAGAGCATTCTCAGCTACATTTAATTTCTTCTTCCCACCCGCTCCCCCATGACCCCAAGTATGCCTGTGTAGGCAGCCCTCAGCCGACAAAATGAAACCTTTGGTACCTGCAGAACCAGTGAAATCAATCTTTTTTCCACACTAAGGAGGGTTTCACTCTTTATATTCCAATTTATCATTCTTGCTCATTCTGTCTTGAACACTGCTAAGTAACCACTGAGGACAATAGGTGTGTGGTTTAGGACAGAGGAAGAAATGAGAGGAACAAAGTTTTAACCTGGACTTCTCATCGGAGGGAGCTGCAAACTGGTCATTTTTTTTTTCTTCAAGAAGGCTACGTTGCTGGCAGGAGCCAGACGGCATACATAGCTTGGCCTCGGCCATAACCACAAGGACACAAATGGGGAAGATAAGCTGTGAAGCTGCCAGGACCATTCTGTACTGAGCGACGTTTCTGTCCTGGTTCATTCTGTGAACTTTAAGCAATGTAACATTCAGGCTCAAATCAAAAGGCGGTGGGTTTTCTCTGTGTAGGAAGTGTGCTGTCCGCTGTGATACACAGTGAACTCAATATACAGCAGGAACAAAGGGAAGTGTTTTGTTGATATTGTTTCTTTGTCAGTGAAGCCTAACGGCCTGGAGTACTCAACGGTCTTGACACATCCAGAAGGTGATGACCATATTGTTAACAATCCTGTGAGCAACTTCTCCCGGCAGTTCTCAGAAAAAGCAGCACTGCGGTGACGGAAAAGCACAGGATGTTACGGGATCCGTCTGTGGCTTCTGAGATGTGGGAAGCAGAGTGCGCTCTGTTTTCAGAGGATGCACGGCTGTAAACAGGAAGCTTTGCAGGGCATGGCTGAGTCCTTGGGCTCTGCTCAGGACAGGGGGAAAAATCTGCTGAAACAGGTAGCTGCAGCCAGCATAGGATTGTCAAAGCACAGACAGCGTACTCAGGCTTCCCAAAAATACATCATTCATCCTTGTCATTGCTAGTCCATTGGGACAGCTTGTGCACTGCTGTGTCTTTAAAACACTAGAGGAAATGACATGTTCTGAAATACAGGATATTTTGGAAGCACTCTAATGGCAAACACAGTGTCTTTTAAGGTTTTCCACTAAGGAAAGCACCTAAGTTAACAGTAAGTTGTCAAACCAGTATTATGCAGAACTACTGCCAGTATTTCACTGAATTAATTTACTACTAGCTGAGTTAATTAGAGACCAAATAATTTCAGCCAATCCCCAACATTAGAAAGTTTGACCAGCTGCAGGAAAACTGCACAGGAAAGGGGAAGGAATGAGGTTCCCTGGAGTGCTTTAGCAGAACTGCTCTGAAACTCCTGGCAGCCCAAAAACCAAACAAAAATAACTTGGCAAAAGAACCTTGTAATTTGGCTGCATGGGAAAGAATGGCAGTGCACTCGCACGGGGCTGATTCAATCTTCTCAGCCCTGCCCCTCCCTCTTACCCTAAAATCATGTTGCAAAATCTATTCCTAAAATTATTCCAGTTCTGCTGGCATTAAGATGTGTGAATTACTAGCTTAACAAAGGATCATGGGAACAAATAAGTTCTTCAGCACGTCCGCTATTGTGTTTTGTGTTTTTGGCAGTCACTGTTGCTAAATGACCACTAAACAAAACAGGCCATTGACAATAATGTTTATGCCACAGCATTAGTGAGTAGAGAAAAACACATCAATTTTGGAGTGTGCGTTTTGATAATTTTTACCACAAAGACAATGCACTTGTACATCCCCTAGCAGAACCCAGAAAAGAACTGTAAGGCTAGCCTTATAATTTAAATTGAATGCATTCACCACAATACCATGCATTTTAACCCTCTAAGGCAAGCAGGTTAAAGTCATGAGGCTGAGAGGACCCCTCATCCTGGGCTGGCCACTTCTTACCATGTCTTCATCAACAAAGGCTGACAGGAAAGATGATCCTGAGCAATTGCAAGTTAGGGCAAAGCATGTAGAAATGATCTGTCCTTTCACCTGCAGCTCTGGCACTACTGCCTGCTATGGAGCCTCCAGAAGAGACTGGGCAGAAACTGGCACCCAGAGCCATTTCTGCTACTCAGACTTTGTATGCTGCTTCTAAGACCTTTGAAAAATAAATCAGCAGCTTTACTACAACCATGTTAAAAATAAAAATAATATGTTATTTAGGAGGGGAAATATCAACCCAATTTCAAAGCCATTTTTTGCTCAAGAGTTAGTTACCCATTGTGATTTATGTACTACTCATGAAAGATTTTGAATTGGGAAATATGAAGGTAGAGAACGGGAGTGGAAGACAACCTAGCAGTTGAAAATAAGGATTAAGAATAGCCAGCTTGCTCTAATAGAAGCTGAGAAACATGCTGGTTTTTTTTTCCAGGCAAGAAGTATTTTGTGAAAGGAAAGCATTTGTTTGTGAGTAGTCTGTTTGGCCTGCCCTGTCTCCTAAAAATTACCAGACTACTTGGCAGACAGGGGTATTCCTTAGATTCCTTTAAAAGTAAAACCCTCAAAAGGTTAATCACAAACAGGGATAGGGGCATGAGTCAAGTTCTGAAACACTAGTACCTCCATCCACTGAATAGTAACCCAGAATCCTTGCTTCAGTCTTAAGCAAATATCTATTCAACTTCATGCTTACTACTTTATTATCTTCTCTATCAGCATTTAGGTGGGCCCTACCAATATCTCATTACCTACAGATGGAAGAAAAAAGTTACTTTTTGTCTGCTGAAGAAGCCTATAAATCTCCTGTCTCTCCACGGTTTCAAACACCTGGCTCTGCTTATTACCCCTATGACTAGTCCAATGCTGCCTCTTGCTCATTCTCTCCTACATTATAAAACTTTCCTATTTTATCTCTCACCTGTCTCATCTCTCATAACTGCTCCTTAATGGGTACCAGGTGGCTCCCACAGCAGTTGAGGCTGACTCTTCCTATCACAGATATTAACTCCTTCTTTGCTTTGCTTGATATTAACATTCTATGGATTTGGATCTATGATGAGATTGTTGTTTATTGTTGCTCCATGATGAGTGTTTTGATGCCATAAACAAGACGTTATCATCCTCCTTTCCACTACAGACCAGAAGAACTTTTATGCAGGTAATGCAGAATACTGGACAAAGGAATGGATCCAAAATCAGGAGACATGTACCCTGTTCTCTGTTCTGCTACTGAATTGTATGAAATCCTACCATTAAGAAAGAACAAAATAGGTATTCAAATATTTCCCGCTGGCCACGGGTTTCACAGGAAAAGCAGAGCAATAAAGGTTGAAGAACTTTTTGCTATGGTAATTCTTATTAATTATAGTAGCAGCCCAGGAGCTCATCTCTACTAAGATCTGTGCCAAGTAAGTTGTTCTTTCTTTAGGAAAATTATACAAAGAGATAGAACAAAAACCTTGAAAGGGAACAGAAACATAATTGTGCTGGGACTAGCTGATTCCATATACCATACACTTAAGAGAGCCAAGACTTCAACTCAGGAGCCTTGCACAGCCAGTACAGCTATGGAGAGACAACACCAAACACCCAGGACATTGTTGGTGTTTGAAAGTAAAAAGACCTTCAAGTCAAGAGCTAGAGAAAGAGATAAAATAAGAAATTTAGTGAAACTTATTTTTTTTATATTTAGTCTGATTGCAAGGTAGCAAAAAGCATCTTTAAAAAAAAATTCTAGTGGAAGAATTATCATTTAACTGTCCAGTTTAAATAAGCTCCAAGAGATCTGCATTCTGCCTCTGGGTTTCTAACTTCAGACACTGGTAGTAGAATTAATCTGTGCAAACATAAGTGTCTGTGACCTGACCTTTTAGGTTTCTCCTTTTTTTTTTTTTAGAGAAGAATTCTAAGGCAAAATTCATCTCACTTGCAACTGATGTCTAAAACTGATGAGATGAGTCAGGTGAACTGCATCCCGGCCTATCTGCCAGCTGACACCCTTGTCTTCAGTAGTTTCTTTTTCATGTTTGAATCGAATGAATTGTGACTTTTAGCTGTGCCCTCTATAGATTACACCTCATATAGTATCTCAGAGGAGCAGAACAAAGCTATGAAGAATTGGCTTGTTACTCTCAGAAATCTGCCTATCGCTTTCTATTATTGTTGACACCAATGTGGACATGAAGGATGCCTCATCAGAAGGGATATATGATGTACTCTCTTCTCTGCTTTTTGCCTCTACTTAACTGCTTCTTCTATGGAAAAAAATGGAAACTTTTATTAACTAAAACACTTATAAATAAAACAATATTTTCACATAGATGAAATAAATATTAATAAAACCAGAAGTGTGGGACCATAAAATATTCTGAATAAAAATATCTTCATGAGCAACAACAAAACCCCATAAGTTAAGATCAAAAAAGCATTAATTGGATTACAAAACCAGAAAAAAATATTTTTGCATTATTAATGAAATCCAAATTAAATGGAAATATAATTTCTTATTAAAAAAAAAACAAACAGCTTTTTTTTTCGAATTCCAGATATACCAACATCTATTCATAGGTGGCGAAACTGTTTGTAAATCCTTCTGGACTCCAGACCAGGAGGTAATTGTATGCAGTCACATTCTGCATTCCTTACTCTCACCTTCCTTTTCCTTGTGAACTGAGGGTCAAATTAATTTTTAATTGTGATCTGCAGCTGACATATCCAGGACACAAGTGATTTTAGCCACACCCATACTGACCTTTGTTGAATTCAACCAAAGCATGAGTCTGTGGCATTGTTTTCATCTGTGTTTCACCCTGACTTGTGTACATGCTGTTACAGCTAATTTTGTCCCTCTGAAATCAAAATTCATTGTGGTATATCTTTAAACTTGTTTAATGGCTCTAAGGATATACTCTTGGATACAAGATACATAAAAGACCTAGCAGACAAATATTCTTATGCAATATTTAAATTGATCTTTATTAAAATTTTGCCCAAAAAATTTAAGAGAGAGCACTCCCTAACAGAAAAACAACGATAACTTGACTTCAAAACTTGGCTAAGCTGCAAAAGATGGCAATTTACAAATGATCTACAATGAACATTTACCTAAAAGTGGGTGAAGCACAAAAAGTAGGCACCCAACTGCTGAGGGTGGATCCTTCCAGAAGCTGCAGAAAGAGTTGCAATGAGATTCACAATCCCCAACTGTTGCCAGCCCATCAGCTGAGCGAGCTGTGAGCTGTGGACAGCATCATGCTTTCCTCTCCACAACAGACTTATTTCCTCCAGATGTGAGCAGGCTATAGAGTTACAGAGTCCTTGAACCCTGAGATTAAAAGCCACTGGTCTGCTGGTTTATGGAGGAGGTTTTTGTCTTAGTGACATGGAAACATCTGCTTGAACTACCATCTTTCTTTTCCAGTGTGAATCTCATCACAGCAATTAGGTGAGGCTCACAGGCTTGAACCTGCTTAGCTTAGGAAGCATCAGACTGCAGGCAAGCCACTGGCTAGGATGGACACTTGTCTGGAATATATTTCAACTTTGGTCTGAAGTGAACCACATCTATTATCACTCTCCAGAAAACTGCAAAATTCTTTATGTATTCCCCTGGTTGTAGGGGGAACAGGGTGGGAGATGTGGTGAGGCAAGGGTGATTTTTAAGCTTTTATTTTCATTATTTGTTTGACTGCATTTTGCAACAATTTTTGGAAATTCAGTAGTGGATTTTTTTAAGTAACCTTTTCAAATAGTTGGGTAGGTCTCCTGGAACACTGTTATTTTGTGTAACATCAAATAAAGACAGAAATAATACACAGGTTCCCCTTACATGCTGTTTGCCAGGATGGGAAACATACCCATGCTAAAAGAGTTGGAGAGTTTTAAAGAAAGAGAAAATGGAACTGAAAGAAATCCAGGAATGGTTTAGTTAAAGCATATAACCTGATGCTGCTGGAGGTTGGAAATGATCTTCAGGTATGGGCTCGTAGTTTTTGGCAAGATTATTTCTTTGTATCTTTATGTATTTCTGTGTATTTAGACAACACCCTTAGCCAGAATTACATTTGGTAATGGAGAATATTTGGATTACTGAGTATTTGAAGCTATTTTTTTTTTGCTCTGGGCTGAAGAATTTCGCTGTTTCAGCTCAGTATAGCATCTCAGATACGCTTCTGTTTTCTGTCTGATTGTTCTGTCTGTTAAGAGAGATAAAGCCAATGTTCCCTTCACTGTCTGACAGGCCACCTCCTACATCTATTATTACTGTTACATGCTGTGCTCCAGGTATCCAACTATCTCATGTACCAATGAAAATTGAGATGAGAGATGGAGGGAATCATACTCCTGGCCAGTTGTTTTGCAGGGTTGTATGTTTGAAGTCACACATTTTTAGAGGCAGATAAAGAAGTTTAGTGGTTTCTATTAAAGCACAAAGTTAGAACTATGGTTTTCAGGATTAAATGACTCCATAGAAATCACTGGACCTCCACACTGATCAGAAACCAAATGGCACAGCATGAAAAAAATGACCTAATGCATCTTAAATCATGATTCATTCTGAAATGATAATTGCTATTTAGCAAAAACATTTGCCTCTGTGTGTGGTTAAAGGAAGCTGGATTTCTGTGTTCTTGTACAATCTTTATTAATGAGTCCAGGATATTTCTACCAAAAAGTCCAGTGTTCCAAAAACAGGTAAAATATGAGTATTCAGTTCACCAGTGACAACAGCTACCCACATAGACTGCAGCGCGAGGCATGCATAGTATTTAAACATTCAAATAAAGTTAAGTATGTAGTAAAGTTTCCTTATATTAGGGTACAACGCAACCATGTTGGACTTGATGATCCTTATGGGTTCCTTCCAACTTGAGATATCTTATTATTCTACATGTTCTGCATTCAGTTCTAAAGATGTTCAATGTCATCCATGTTTACTATTTCATTAATTAGGGGGACTCAGAAGACATTATGATTTGCAGAGGGCTGCAGAGGGGGAAAGATGTTAGCATTTTTTTTCTATGTTGAAATATTTTGTATTTTCACTAAAGAACAAATCCTCAAAACGCAATTTTGTGGTTCATTATTTACTCTATATTTAAAGATGAACAGATGTTTGTGAATAGTTAGAAGCAGCTCATTTTTCAATTCATAATTAAAAAGCCAAACAATGGGCTTTTCCCAGGTGCTTGTCACAGAGGCTGGGGGAAAACACCCCCCTTAAACCATCAATCAATAGGTGCAGAAGGCATCACTATCCAGACAGATTTCATGGTAACCCATGCTCTTTTGTGCTGCTTACAATTAGAATCTACATAGCTGTGCAAGTGCTTGCTCCACTGTATTCTAAAATGTAACCAGTCCTAGGACTCTGCTGTTCTACAGATGAAACAATCTCTAGTTTTGAGATATTGTCTTACATGTGCACAAGAGAATTTTATCATTAAAAGCACAAGGTTTAAAAGTTGTAAGTTCTCCTTAAATGCAGAAAAAAAACCACAAATAGCCTTATTCTTTAGAACAACAAATATAATGTGAAATATTCAAACAACAGTCTACAACATCATAAATAACAGTCTGTTTTCTTTATAAAATAAAGGAATTTGGACTTCGAGCCAGTTTCAAGGGCATAAATAACATTAATGGTCCATCAGGTTAATTCATCAGTATATCCTTACCAGACCATATACAATGAAAAAGGATGAAAACCAAGTATTTTTAAAACCTGACAGTATTATAAGGTACATTTAAAACAGGAACTCACCTGATTTACCTACTAAAACTAAAATCAATATATTATAGCACCTGAATCTTTTCTACTATGTGCTACTACTGAGGATTAAGGGAACAGGGAAAATCTTTACTACAGTAAGGGAGAGGGCAAGCAAAAACTGAAGGAAATCGTGTGCTTCTGACCTCAGATGAACTGGTAACACAGAAAATGCACAATCTTATGAAAGCTGAACACTTCTCAGACCCAACAAAACCCTGCCTTTTATTTTATGCATGTGCTGTCCCCCAGCAATGAAGGACAAACTGTATTTGCCACTCACTCTATTTATCTATTAGGGAAGGGTATGGCTCTCCACACTGAAATGCACTTTTTATATGTTTAGTTGAGCAGCCGCTTCTTTCCTCTATCCCCTTTTGCAGCTGTAGGATGAAGTGAAAGATCTTGTTGCCTTTTGCCCTGGTGCAATCATTCCTGGTCATTTACGCCTTTCGAGGAGTGAGCTTCAGGGTCACGGGCTGTCCTTTGGGAAGCTTTCTTTCCTGCACTTGCAATATTTACTTGAAGGTGACAAGTCTGTCCTTCCAGCAGGATGTAAGTGATGTGGGAGTCATGCAGTACGAAGTGCACTCGGTAATTGAAGCCAGTTCGACTTAGGGCTTTTTAAAGGAAGCCTGAAGCCTTGCATTCTACCAAGTTGTCAACAGGGCATCAGTGAAGAGAAAGAAGACAGACTCGCGTGCTCTCCATGGTCTGTGTCGCTGGGTAGATGGGCTGCTGTGATTTGAAACAGCTGTAAATGTGATCTTAATACTGCAGAAGTCTTTGATTGGGGTGTTTCAGTCTCTGGCTGGCTTCTTTCTGCAGTCCTACGTCAAGGCGAGATGGCTCGAAGCAGGGAAGGAATCCCTGGACAACAATGAACACAGAAAGAAAGATGAGTTTAAATCTTAGCTGGTAACACTAACATATATCATGAGATACATTTTCTCACCTGCATTTAGATCTCTATGTAAGCAGTCTATAATAGTCCACACAGGGGAAAAAATATTCTTCTATTGAAACTCCTTCCCTTGAGAAAAAAATAGTATTGATATTTAGTGCTTACAAATACATATTCTGTGTATCACCTACTTGATGTTTATTGTCCCAGTTATTGCCTTGCTGAAAGCATTAGCTTTTCAAAATAATTCAACATTGAATTAAAACTTTAATTACAGCCTTACATTTCCGAGAAGATACTAAATGGATAGAGGGCAGGATATTTTTATTCCAACTTGTCTTAACTCATCCATTGAAATTAGTACTTACTGTACTAATTAGAAGCTTACTGTCAGGGCCTGACCTGCCAACTCATGGAAGTCACTGTCCTCCGTAACCATACACAGTCTATGAACACTTTCAGAAAAGCACACCTGCATAAACATGTGCCCAATGAACTGTCTCTCACAGAGGGATTTTGCCAGATTTGAAGTACATGCTGAGTTATAGGTAGTCCCATGGACCATTTAGCCATTAAAGGCAAGCCTGAATTGAAGAGCTTTCCTGGGTCAGGTGCTTCCTGGGTAAAGAAAAGAGTCAGCCAAACTAATGCTGGTTTGGTGTATCTCTATTTAACATGTGGCGTAAGGCAGAGCAGTTGAGTCACTCTGACAGCTGAGGTGGAAGAACTGGGAAATGTCAGGCAGGATTCCATCCAGTCCTCATCTTGCTCTGTCTTTTGTAGCACATATGCAACCCTCCACATCTACACTGCAGACCCATGGAGTCCCAGAACAGTCATCAGACATGAGAGATCCATATTTCCTGGCCCTGGGGAGTAGCATGATCCATCTCTTAATGCTTATAACAAAGGGATTCAGACAACCTGATCTGAAGTGGTAATAAAAATGGAAGCTACATCTGCAGAGCAAATGTGTGAAGCTCTTCAGAAAGCATGTTGCTTGCTATGATAAATAAAGTCTCAGAGAAACTTACTGAAAGGCAATAGAACAGCAAATATACTTCCCTTTCCCTACCCACCCCTTTGTTGTAATAACTAATCTCAACAAAATGTGCATCTGAAAGCTGTCATTTTTCTGTGTTTTCAGTCCTGTCTTTTGCAGTGAACAGTTCATCTGTGACTTAGGTACATCTGCAGTTATTTCTTTTCTCTCAGATTTTATTTCTTTTAGCCAAATGGAAAACCACACTCTGTCTGGTTTGCTGAGGGAGCTGCTCCCTTGTGATTGATGGTGTTTGACTTTCATGTTTGCATACCTGTGGCTGATGCCTCCCATCTTGCATGACATCAAAGGGAGGCAGCTTTGACTGGCACCTTAATTTGAGGCTCGTGTTCTCCGTGCTTGGCTAGGCTGGGAGTGCTGCACTTGCTGAGTTTTCTCCCTCTCACTGTGTGTGTGATGAGCCGGTGACCCCGGCCACTCGTATCCTCCCACACGGAGAAGGTTGCCTCATGCTGGGTGCGTTCTCCTGCTTTCATCTGCTGATGTCCACAAGATAAGGCCTGGCACACAACAGTTTATTTTTGCTAAGCCTTTAATGGTGTGTAACATGTTTCTTGAGGTGGGCTAATGTAGGGGTGTTCAAAGATACAGGTCACGCTGCAGTAACTGAGCTTGTCAAGACATGTACAAATCAGGCTATTCTGTGGTATAAAGTGAATTGTGCATTACTTGTGCACCCAGATGCTGAGGAAAGATTTCCAGGAAATGTCAGGGTTATCTTTTCATTTATATTATGGTGATGCCTCAGGCACCTGCTGTGACTGAACTTCATGGCAGAAATGATGTAAACATGCAAGTTTGTGAAGACCCTAGAAACTAAGTAGGCACCCAAAAAAAGGTATGGAAGAAAGAAAATTCTGCTTCTATGCTCACATGCTGTGCTAGGAACACAGGACTGGAAAGTCCTGTGATCAGTGCACCACAGCCATAGGCAATCAGATTATCTAGGTGTACACAGACCATTTACTTCAGAGAACTAAACCACTGTAACTTGTGTGCCTAAGTGTCCTTAGTGTGAGACTCCAGGTCCAGCAAAGAGATTTAGGACAACCTTGCCTAAAATTTCAGAGAACTTCTTCAAGAAGGAAGATCTCTACCTAATGTCCTGTATACTGAATGCAAGGTCCTACACCTGAGTCAGGGCAATCCCAAGCACAAAATACAGGCTAGGCAGAGAATGGATTGAGAGCAGACCTGAGGAGAAGGGCCTGTGTGTATTTGTCAATGAAAAGCTCAACACAACACATGGCAGTGTGCACTTGCGGCCCACAGAGCCAACTGTATGATGGGCTACATTGAAAGGAGCAGGACCAGCAGATTGAGGGAAGTGATTCTCCCCTTTTACTCTGCTCCACTGCAGTACTGTGTTCAGCTCCGGGGCCCAACATGAGAGGGACGTGGACCTGCTGGAGTAAGTCCAGAGGAGGGCCACGAAGATGATCAGAGGGCTGGAGCACCTCTCCTACAGAGACTGGCTGAGAGAGCTGGGGCTGTTCAGCCTAGAGAAGAGAAGTCCCAGGGAAGACTTTATAGCAACCTCCCAGTGCCTAAAGAGGGCCTACAAACAGATCTGGAGAGGGACTATTTTAAGGGCATGTAGAGATAGGACAAGGGGAAATGGCTTTAAACAGAAAGATGGCAGATTTAGATTAGATATTAGGAAGGAATTCTTCACTATGAGGGTGTTGAGGCACTGGCACAGGTTGTCCAGAGAAGCTGTGGCTGCCCCATCCCTAGCAGTGTTCAAGGCCAGGCTGGATGGGGCTTTGAACAACCTGGTCTAGTGGAAGGTGTCCCTCGCATGCACAGGTGTCCCTAGGCTGGAACTAAATGATCTTTAATGTCCCTTCCAACCCAAAATATTCTATGATTCTATGATGATGAGTGGATCAGTGATACCACTCTTTTCTAGGCTGGCTGCCACTCAAAGATGGCAGGCAGCAGGGCGGTAGCTGGTGAGCAGAGTGTATCTCCAGCAACTTGTACCTCTGGTCTTCATGCTCCTTAGTCTTTGGATGTTTGAGTCCCTGGTTTGAGATATGAATCGAGTGACCCTATTTAAAAGCTATGGGATTTTCCGTGTGAAGATATTGCTCATATCTCCAGGGTTAGACCATTGTGAAATCAGAAAAACAGTATTTCTGGGCCCTAAACATGAAGATAAACTAGGGATATTCTGCTGTGTAGAATATATTTTATTTTTCCACTTGTGGTCTGATGCAAAATACACAAACAGTCCTGACACAAAAAAGTAGCTGAGACAGATAAACTGAAGCCGTTTCAGACCATTAAGGCCATATCCTTATAAATCCTGCTTAACCTCAACAATGAAACCTGTTCTCAACTCAGTCTGCAGGCAAAATTTCAAGTCTGCATTTCTCTTGCTACTTCTCACTGTCTCTCTGTCGCACCACAGCTCACAGCCATGGCTGCTGAATATCCCAGTGCAGAAGCCTAACTCCTTTCAGTAAGAGATGTGTCATGTAATTACCTACTTTCAGCAAACCATTCAAAAAGACAATTTAAAAAAAATGTACGCTTCCCTACAAAAGATCTAAAAATATATGTGTGATATGCAGTTGGTAATACATTCACAACCAAAGGGGCTTGGACAGCATTGCTGGGTGCCTCATAATCTAGGATGCTGAGAATAAAATCAATGGTCTGTGGATAAAGATATGACCTTCCTATTTTCTCTGCTGCCAGGGTCTTAGGTTTGGGTCTCACGGCATGAGGATTTGGCTAGGAAATCATTGAGGTTAGCCTAGTTCTAAGTGGGACGATTTTGGCCTGGATTTTGTTTTTTGTTGAAAACTTTAGGATGCAAAAAATATCTGAGAAAGGAAGCCTTTCTACTATTCTTGGTTATATCTTCAATTCTGGCCCACACTACCACTGATTTAAAGTATTTTCTATCTTCTGATAGCTGTTGCAATTTATGAGAGAAATACACATATATGCTGAATTCCAAGTGGAGAATGCTCTTGAAGCTGTACCTTACTGGTGAGCCACCTCGAGTTCAACCACTGCAAATATCAGAACTGTTCAATCTCCTAGGAGTGTGGGATCTTTCAGGGTTATTTTCAGAACAGTGGTCACTTGCCCTCTTGGTGCCCTTACTGGACTTCTTCTGAGATAAATATTTCTGGTTTCCAGGACTCTGTTCACAAACATAAACTTCACTTTACATTTTGTAACAATACAGAAAAAAAAAACCATGATATTTTCAGAAACCACAAAGAGAAACCCAGAGAGCATGATACCAGAAGAAAAAACATAGCATCTCCACATGAATATTGGTCTTGGCTGTGCAATGCAGTGTAACTGATGTTGCTAAAATATCTAAAATTACTGTTCTGTCAGTATTATTACCTGCAGGGGAGGAGAGAGACAGAAGGAGAAGTTCCTGGCATGGTTCAGAGGGACAAACTGTGAGAAGAATTGTAATGAGAAAGAGTAGAAGTTTTAAAATTGGGATCGTCTGATCCATTTTATCTCTTATAAATTAGGAGTGAAGTCCAAGCAATCATCTGCCTTCAATACAGTGGAGGAAAATCAGTCATTTGCAGATTGCAATTTACCCCATTGTCCTAAACGTCAGGAAGGACTTGTTTCTGTCTCTTGAGCCTAGGTGGATAATGCAGCCTGGATGGCCAGTTTTCAGTTACATTAAGTTTGACAAGATGAATTCTACCCTGAATGATTTTGGTGAGTTCACATTTCTTCATATCAGTGGCACTTAGCAATCAAACTGACTTGATAAATCAACTTCAGTCATACAGTAAGCAGTTCAGCACAGTGAAATGAATAGTCAGTCATATTTACAAGAGAGATTATATCCTTCAAAGCAGTGATGCTGACCTGGATTCATGTTCCTTAGTCAGTAGCACATTAAACATGAACTCCTACAGAGACAGCTCACAGGGTAAACATCAGTTTTGGATGTATAAATGAATACCTTGAAAAGGTAGCAGATAATATTATGTCTTAATAGGAAATTAGTGAAACCACTACTTTATCTGTTCACAGCTCTGTTACCTTTCCTTCAAAAAGAATGAACAAAACCAAGTACAGTCATGCTTATATTATTGAGAAACAAAGAGCATGCTCTAAGACTTCAGTTTGTCTATGTTTTTCGGGTTTTTTTTTTTCAGTTGATCCAGAATTAGCTTCACTGAGAAACAAGGAAGGAGAATAAACAGTGGGAGAATGGCAAACTGAAACTCAGTAACAGCATATTTTCTTCAGGTTAATAAGCCACTGCTTCTTTTGAGCTAGCTTATTTGAGATGTGACAGATTCCCTGATGCTGATTTTCCTTACGAGAAGGCTGATAGTGCAACAGAGACGTTACGAAAGAGAGATCTGATCACTTAAAAAAAGTGGGAAGATTATTTTCTGGTCTAGCATCTGTATGCGTTCATGCCCCTAGAAAAATACTAGAGGCAATATTTAATATTTTATAATATTAAATAATAGTTAATATTAATAATTATATTAAACTGGTCCCAAACTTCTGAAAATCTTGGGTAATTAAAGCCTTGCTTCAGTCCTGGACTACCCGAAGTCTTCTCACTTCTCTGTGCTGAGCTTTCAAATCCCAGCAGAAACATCCTCATTGTAGATTTTTATTGTTTCCAAAATGTGCCACAGTGTCATAGCACTGACAAATCCTGTTGTTTAGCTGTTTTCAGCAGAAAGCAGGTGCCAAACAGCATTACTCCCATCCCCACTCTCTACTGTCATCTAGACATCTGTCTGGAAAAGTGTACACATTTGGAGGAAGTGTCCTTTCCCCAGGGGATTAAATCATCTTGTTTTAACATCAGAGAACAGATAAATATATGCATGTAGGTATATATATACACGTACATACACATATATTCATATATTACTGTACGTATATCAGTAGCTCCTTCCAGCAAACAGAAGACAATAAACATTACTTTGAGTCTTTGCATGTTCTTCAATTAACTAAGGTAATAGCAAATATAGTTTCATCATTGTAATCCATCCACAATGAGTTGGAGCACATATTTAAAGGAAGAGAAAGGGAACCAGGCACTATTTCAATTCACAGTCCTTTCTTAGCCAGCTTTTCTGAGATCCTTTTCAACAAGATATATCCATCATTGGTTTTACTCCTGTAAAGCTATCTTAACTCATCTGGCATAAAATCATGTTTTGCACAGTGTTTCTTAATAATTCTTTGAAGTTTTAAAAAAATCATTACATTTTTGCCTTTTTCTGCCAAAGTCCATCACCTAAATAAAATGCTGTATCCTAAATAAAACACAATTGTGCCCATATCCTTGAACTAAGTAATAAGGCAGTAAGAAGGGTTTTAGAGAAACTCAGTTCACTTGCAAGAGAAGAGGAAAAGGAGAGAAGGGAAAAATAAAATCAGGAGATTGTTTGCCAATTTTAAATGTTCTTTTTATGGCCCCACTGTAATTTGCATGGATATCAGTCAGGTTCTTTTTTATGACTTTGACAGACCACAAATAAAACTTCCACAAATGTTATGCTATATTCTTCCTCCCTCCTGGAAACAAGTTCCTTTCCGGTTTGTATCCTAAATTAACTCCACCAACAAAAATAGCCTTGCATGAAATCTGGGAATGTCATTGACAGAAACCCCCTCTGTAGGGAAGGCTTGCAAGGATGCCTGCACGTGGTGGATATCCTGAGCAGGCACAAGGGCAGTGAACATGTAGCTCAGATTCCCCTGCCCTGCATCAGCTATTATAAACACAGCTGACAAAATGATTTCTCCGGTAAAACAAGTGGAACACGCTGAGAGATTGGAGAGATTTGAAAAGTGAAAAAGTGCCTTCCTTACTTTTTCTCCTGTTAATAGAAGTTTCAGATCAAAAAAAGTCCTTTTTTTATTCCTTTCCCTTTTCTGACAAAAGGAAAGTTGCAGCTTTTTTTTTTAATTTGTTTTTTAAATCTTTTTATAACAACTATTCTACTCACTAAATGTCTGTTCCTTTATTATCAGCCAAGGACAGATAAGACAAACACGTCACACCCACAGTGTTACTGGCACTCACTTGGACTAACTGTATATTTGAAGCACAATGCAGAGTTCCTTCTATTAATCTGAACAAACATCCATCCCATCCTGAAGTAATATTCTGAGCACTTATACAAATGAGGAGATTAATTTGCTGAACAATTCTTTGCAGCTTCAGGACAATAGCAAGCATTGTGATTCATATAGTTAAACGTTGAAGAAACCATTAGACAAGGAGCTTTCAGCCAAATTCTCCAACTGTGGAGAACTGATAGAAATCCTTTGCTGTCAAAGGTTTGTCACAGACAGGAGTGTGTGTAACATAGCCTTGAATTCTGAGAATCCTTCCTGCTGAAAACATCTTTCAATTTACAGGTATTCTTGCTTAGGAAAACACAAGACGAGGGTGGTAAAATTGATCTCAATTTAATAAGAATCTCCCAGTAGTCATGCCAGAGACTTTGTTTGCAAGGTTTTAGAAAGCTTAAGAACTTAAACATGTCACTGTTATGATACTTACTGCTTCCTGTTTTAAGGGCAAGACAAGAAGTGGAAATTGGTCAAAAATAGCTTCTTGGAAGTTGTTTCCATACCAGACTCTGTTTTTACAATATTTCCAGCCCTATTTGCCATATCAACAAGTTCTCATAAATAGTACTTGAACAGTATCTTGTTGATTAGAACCACACTAAACTTGTAAAACTCAGATCCACCTGCAAACACAAAGTTAGTGTTGAACCTCAGAATGACACTGGCAAGAAAAAAAGCAAATGATGAATACTTATAGGTATCAGGGCGGAAGATAAAATCTCTTCAACACAAAGAATTTTGCTCATTTAAGTCTTAGCCCTAAACATACATGGTGATTTCTACTTTCTGAGTGATCAAGTGATTGCTACAGAATGCTTTCTCCCAAATAACGGTATTTCCAGAGAATAATATTTTAAAATATTTGCTTTTCAATTACAGAATTTTGTAACATAGTCCTATTTCATAGACCTATTAAACTGAGTGATGAGATTTATATAAATCACCAGTAATATCTGGCAAGATAATATAGGGGAAGGCATATGCAGAGATATAGAAAATCCATCACCCTTCATAGGCTGGTTATGTTTCTACAATCACAATCATCAAGCAGACAATACGGCTCATACACAATCCATCCAGGTGTCATTATACCTCTGGGGATCAAACAAGACTAATTCAAAGATCTGCCTGTCCCACAGTGTTATTTACTTCATAGGGACAAAATTTCCACACTCTTTAAAGCATTTTCCTTTCTGTGCATTTCTTCAGGACACTAAGGCAAACTTATTCAAAGTAAACAGTAAAACAAATAGAAGGAAACACACCACGAATATGGTTCTGGTGACTACCGTACATATACATTGGCAACTAACGTTACACATGCACCAGCCTTGTGCTAGAGGTTGCTGACTGTGAAAATGCGCAATACTTTAATGGACCTGACCAAGACCACCTTTACCACAGTTTTGTCTGTCCTCAAATGTTCTTCTTTCTTTCTCTTTGTTCTTATTCATTTTACTGCCTCCCCCACCACACCAAGATATTTGGGGCTTGAGTTCCATGGCTGCTGTTATACGGTGTTTATGGTAAAAACCAAATTTGCAGCTGTCTTAATATTCAATCAGCTTTTTTTCTTTTTTGTCAGAAAGCTGGGGGGGGGGCGCAGTAGGAAAGGGGAAACAACCCCAATAAAACCTACATCTTAAATCAAATCTTTGGCAGGCTGACTTTATTCAGCATTTGTTTGTTCAGATCTGATACTCAACCAGGCATAATAATCACTGAGGTGACTTTGGAGGCTTAAAGTCTTAAAGCCCAGTGGATTAGTATGTTCAAACCTATATCTTTCAGCTGTCAGATAGAAAAGGGTTGCTTCAGAAGTAGATTTTTATTCTAAGTGTTTGCATGCAGAAAGCCCAATTTGTCATAAGTACTGAGCAGCTCCCAAGAGTTAACGAATTTATCTTCCAAGCTGTCTGGAGAAGTGGAGAAGGATTATCTCCAGTTTATAGATGTGGAAGCAAAGCACAGATGGATTAAGCGACTTGTTTCAGGTCACATACAGGGCACTCCTGGCTAAAGGGCCACTTGCTGATTTAGGGCAAGAACAAAAGAAAGCGGTCCCATAAGGTTCTTCACTGCTTTTTCCCAGGTGGGGAAAATTTCTTCTTTGGGCCTTTGCCTACTGAAAGTTTTGGTGAACTCCAGATCCCCTGATCTCTTCAGTAAGGTCTCTCAGTAATGGTGTTGGTGTTAGCCATTAAAAATAGCAGAGAAAGACCTTGGCTTCATGCCCTGGATGTAAAGGAGTACATCTTGGCCGAGTGAAGTGAACTGGGCAATCCACCAAAACGTTTTGATTACTACCTTGGCCCACAGGTTTTCTTCAGCTAGACCTGTTAACAGGAATTCTGTGTAATTGGTATAAAGTAAGACTTAGGAAAAATTAAGTCAGAGGAGTCTGTCTCAGGTCTTTTGTGTGTGATACATGAATCACACCAATAATCTTAGTGCTGGGAACAAAAGAGATGTGCTGAAGTGCTGATTTAAAATGCCTTTTGTTCTTCCAACCGTTTTTGTTATCAATGGCAGTCAAAATTATCTCCTTCCCACTTTTGAGATAGCTGACAGAACTGGTGATTATTCTGAAAGTACCTTTGCTGTTCAGGAATCTCTTTTCCATGCTGTCATTGGCTTGATGTTCTTAGAGGTGGTTGAGATTGTTCCCCAAAATTTTTAGAAAATTTGGAATCTTATTCTAGAGAAGTGTAAGAAGTGAACCAAATCTAGCTGCTGCAGATGGTTGCAAATGGCTTCTTTCAAATCTAAAATACCAGGGCATCCTTTTAGAAAAAGATGTATTTAAAGTCCACCACAAATGAGATATTATATATTATTAAAAAAAAAAAAAAAAGGAAAAAAAAAAAAAAGAAAGAAAGGAAATCCTCATCTTGGATATTTCATGACCTTTTGTCACCAGAGGCTTCTGTCCAGACAGACATATACAGCCCAGCTGACACTGTAGCACTTCCTCCCCCGTCTTTCTGTGAGACTGCCAGAAAGGAAACAAAATCATCTGGATTATCTGGAAGCTGAAGGCTTTGGAAGTTCTCTCTGTATTATTCATTTAAGCTTGCAAACACGCTGGTAACACCTCTCTAATGTTGTCCCTTTTCAAGGATGTCCTGGCAGCATCAGCAGAAGTCACAAATATTTCATTTAATTTCCTACAGATAATGGAAACATAGGTAAAAACATTCTTCATCATTTGAATATAAGTCCTATATATTTTTTTCTCCTTTGGTTTTCTTTTTCTTTTTTTAACTTCATCTGGCCTCACAAGTGTGACATTTAGTATCTAGATGTATAGTTTTCCTCCTAAAACAAACTCAGGCCTGTCTTCTCCTGACTACAATAATAGTGGAGTGAAGCAAAAAACCACCTTCTCGTACAATGGTTGTCTATTCTCCTTTAGAAACATCATTAGTCTGCATAGGAAGTATGTAAAGCAACCTGTTTCACATCAGGTAGGGTACACTCCAAGGAAAGTATAATCTTAGGAAGGTAATATATCGGCCCTGTCTTCTGATATGTTAATCACAAGGAAAGTCAAAAACACACATCCCCATCCACACTGTCTGTGTCAAAACTGTTACAGTTCCTGAGATTACTTTTGAGGTTCCCTTTAAGAAGTCAGAGCTCAACTGGATGCAGGTAGCAGTGCTGCACCATTTCTTCTTCACATGTGCAGGCAAAAGGTACTTCTTAAGAGTGTGAAGAAGATGGGCAATGAGAGAAATATCTTGTAATAATGTGTTAGCCAACGCAGTGGAGATTTCCTGCCTGGGTTAAAGAGCCTCCCAGCAATACAGCACTGGATTGCTTTTAAAGGCTCCCTTTTGCTTTGATTGACCTACCTCTATGCCTTTTACATGGAGCTGTGTTTGGAAAGTATTTCTAATATTTTTTTACAGGAGCTGGAGAGACAATGTAGCTGGGCAGCTCTTCACATATCCAGGCTGCCTGCTGTTGGCTTTACAGATGCCCTCAAAGCCAAATTTTCATGTATGCATGCAGACAGCTATCCTGCATGGGAAATGTGGATACTACTCCCTAAAGCACATGGGACTCATAGCATTTAAGCGCACTGTACCATACTGACAGACTTTTAGCTTTCT
This sequence comes from Pezoporus occidentalis, assembly GCF_034315485.1. Taxonomy (NCBI): domain Eukaryota; kingdom Metazoa; phylum Chordata; class Aves; order Psittaciformes; family Psittacidae; genus Pezoporus; species Pezoporus occidentalis. The sequence continues at coordinate 3,742,390 of NW_026915713.1, read as the reverse complement.
GTGAAACAGCTATGCAATAGGAAGACTGACAGGTAACATGCTTCTTTCTCTACTCTCCATCTGTTGCTGCCCAGATATACCACAGTTTTATCCCCAAAACTGCAAATGTCTTTGAGCAGTGCTAGTGAATGGGGTGTATCTCTCAAAAAACAGCTTAACAGCAAGTACATCAGAGTTTCATTTTTCATCTCAATATAAATCTACAAGAATGGAAGTCAAAATAGGAAGAGAGCATGTTTCCTCCTCGCCCATGATGTTCATTCATCACAAAGATGACACCAGGAGGGTAGTCTGATATATATTATATATTATTTTGTGGCACATAGATCATTTTTCAAATAGAAAAGCAATCCACATAGCCATTTATTCACATCTGGATATAACTTTTTGGTCTGACTGAAAATCACCTAAGCATCATAATGTACTTAGGAATGATTCCAATGCATTTGCAAAGGGATGCTGCTTCACTTTGGTGTTTTTTTTTTAAGACTCTGGAATACCATGCATTTTTTCCATTAGAAGAGTGAAATCAATTTACCTCAAAATGTGCCCCCTTGGCGATACTGCACTTTTGCCAGTATTAAGAACATGTGAGCATGTTTGGAACTTACTGGAGTGCTTCCTGGACAAACAGAAACATGTTTGTAAGAAAAAGAAGTGGCTGAAAACAGTTGCTTCCTTTTCATTCTTCTGGAATAGCCTGTTACTCCAAATAATTATATGTACATAGTGTGTATAAAAAGTATCCTCTCAGATTTTAAATTTGTGTCAAGTTTTCACTGGAAATTGCATATGCAATGATGTTTCCTCAACCTGCTGCAACAGTATGGCAGGATCTGCAGAGTAATTGCAACTGTCAAGTGAATCACAAAATGCCAAATTTTAAATGAAATATGTTTCCAGGGTGAGATTCCAGGGTGTATTGCCCCATATATCACTTAAGCATAAATTTTAAGTCATGAGGTTTTATCAGACTCTGTCTATGAGACAGTATCGTACTCGTAATTCTTTCTGTCAGTCCACAGAAATTACATCAGCATACATAGATCAGATTTTTTTTTACTTACATAAGGAAGCAATAATATTTTGGGACTCACTGAAGGTCTGTTTGGAAATGTGTATTTATATTACTGTATTTTGGATTGTATCCTACGTTATCCTTCAAAGAGTGTCCATAAAGATTAAACCTAATGTCTAGAGATGGTAATAAAAACAAACAGGTCGATCTTTGTGCAGAGATTTTGTGGACTGTAGAAGAAGCAGAAGGCTGAAGAGTAGGGTAGCATGATACCGAAATACGCTTCATTTGCCCTCTGTATTTTTCTGCAGACATTGCCTATCTCATTACCATAATTCATTTTTCAACAGAAGAGAAAATCATGTGGCAATGTAACTCTTCAGCCGCTAAGAGCGATGAGAACAATTCCATGTTAAAAGCACTTGAAAGGAAAAGCAAACATAAACTGTCAACTATTTTTAAAGAACTTGGACCCTTTAACCTTTCTCAGTAATTTAGCAGCCTCCCTGAGGGAAAGGTTTCAGAGCAGACCTCAGATCCAAGCTTTTCAGGTTGGACAGGGGTCTTACAGGGGAAGTTTTCATCTGGGCATGCTTCTAGCATGATGAATTATTTAACTAATTTCATTATGTTTGTCTGTCTTCATTCTTCACTAACTACAGATATCCATGTATCATGAGGGAACCCAGTTGGGTGCAAACAAAACAGATTAGCATAATTTGCCATGCTATGTGATTAAACAAACATTGTAATTGTCTGGAATTAATGAAAGTAAGAGGAAATGGAGCCTAGCAAGTAGGGACATAGGCTTTCACTGCTGCTGAGCTGAATCATTAAATAATGAAAAATAGTAAGAAGGAACTGAAGGAAAAATTTTGAGAGATGGATTCTGTTTCTGTCAATTTGCCTGAAATTTCATATCTTGTGAAGAACTGGTGGAAAAGAAACTTGTAGCATTCAGCTGACTTGTAAAGAGCAACACATGTGAACAGATCACTATATATACATACATACAGTGCAACGCTTCATTGCAATCTGTGGTTTGAAGTCTTTATTCCAGACTTCACCTGGAGTATTGTGTACAGTTCTGGTGTCTTCAACATAAAAAGGACATGGAACTGTTGGAACAAGTCCAGAGGAGGACCACAAGGATGATCAGGGGACTGGAGCACCTCCCATATGAAGAGAGGCTGAGAAAGTTGGGGCTGTTCAGCCTGGAGAAGAGAAGGCTGCATGGAGACCTCACAGCAGCCCTCCAGTATCTGAAGGGGGCCCATAGGGGTGCTGGGGATGGACTCTTTATTAGAGACTGTAGTGATAGGACAAGGGGTAACGGGTTAAAACTTAAACAGGGGAAGTTTAGATTGGATATAAGGAGGAAATTCTTTACTGTGAGGGTGGTGAGGCACTAAAATGGATTTCCCAGTGAGGCTGTGAGTGCTCCATCCCTAGCGGTGTTCAAGGCCAGGTTGTACAGAGCCTTGGGTGACATGGTTTAGTGTGAGGTGTCCCTGCCCATGGCAGGGGATTTGCAACTAGATGATCTTAAGGTCCTTTCCAACCCTAACTATTCTATGATTCTATGTTTGATCTACCTTTGGCTAAATTATGTCTATGGATAATAATATATAGCAAACCAAAACTTAGCAAATTATCTATCAGACACAGAGCTCTGTCCCAAAGGGATTACAATATAGCAAGAAAACATTAGTCTCCTCATTCTTAGAGGCTGGTGCTTGGAGCAGAATTGGATACAGTGTCAAGGAAGACGTGAAGGTGAGAGGGAAGGGGAGGAAAGGTTCTATAAGGAAAGTAGAGCATCTCTCTGCCATGTGGCCTAGATGTTAACAGGGGCGCGTAGCCTCTGCAGTGTCACATCCTTGTGTTTAATCAGAAATTAAACAAATATCCTCCTCCCTATTTATGCAGATTGTAGCTGATCTGGTAATTTTATCGCAAAGATTTAAGCATGAGCCAGGCACCTGAATGGTAAAAGCTGTATTCCTCCACTTATCTCAGTGCTTCTCTCCATTTCCTCCTTTGTCACTGTCTCTCTGCCTGGATTTCCTTATACTGCCTTTCAATGACTACAGCTGTAACACCAAAGTTACAGAACTGTGAGTTAAAAAAAGAAGTATGCTGTTAAAAAACATATGTTAAAAAAAAGTATGCTGTTTTACAGTAGCAGTCTTGCTGCAGTGGCTGTGTGGGCAATGGCAAGGTGTACAGCACAGAGGCTGCTCCACCACATGATGAAGCATGTGTATGCTGCCCTGTGTCTGTGATTTGAACAACGAAAATGGTAGCAAACTTTTAAAACTTTCTTCTTGTGTAAATCCATGTATGGTCAGGCAGGCATACAGGTAAAATATAAAAGAGATGCAAAACCCCAGCATAAGAAAGATTACCAGATATATGAGGAAAACAGGAATGAAGAGCTGCAACTCCTGCTCCTTGAGAAGGAAGAGATCTAGCATTTGAGAAGGAGAGTTATCATTTCGAGAAGCAGATCCAGCACTGAGGCAAGACTATGAAAGAAAAGGAAATTTCATGACTGAGACAAGAAAAAAATACAAAACAGAGGCAGTAAAAAAAGACTGGAGAAGTTTTATTAGTTTCTATGTCACAGAAGAAGAGAAAGACATAATTATTTAGATACGTGAAAAATGTTTTGGAGCTCAGGAACAATTGTGAGTGTCATGGTTTAAGCCCAGCCACAAATAAGTACCACACAGCCTCTTGCTCACTCCCAGCCCTCCAATGGGATGTGGAGGGGAATCAGAAAAAGGCAAAATCCACAGGCTGATACAAGAACAGTGTAACAATTGAAACATAATAATAATAATAGTTGTAATAATAATAATAAAGGAAAAAGAGAGAGAGGAATGAAACCCAAGAAACACAATGCTCGCCACCTGTTGACCAATGCCCAGCCACTCCCCAGGCAACGACTGGTTCCTTCCAGGTAACTCCCCTCAGTTTATATACTGGGAATGATATTCTGTGGTATGGAATACCCCTTTGGCTAGTTTGGGTCAGGTGTCCTGTCTCTGCTCCCTCCCAGCCTCTTGTGCCCCTCATCACTGGCAGAGCATGAGAGACTGAAAAGTCCTTGATCAGGGTAATCACAACTGGGCAACAACTAAAACATTGGTGTGTTATCAGTGTTGTTCTCAGACTAAATCCAAAATATGGCACTGTACCAGATACTAAGAAGAAACCTAATTATCCCAGCAGAAACCTGGACAATGAGATGAATGCAAATTAAACAAGCTGAAAAGGAAATATTGTTTAAAAAACATTCCATAGACTTTTTTTTTACACATATTTTCGCTTACTAATTCAAGACAGAACTGTAAGTGAAAGCTTGGAAATACAGTGCAAAAGAGGATTCTTACAATATTTTCCAGGCAGCTACCAGGAAGGAAAAGAAGGTCTCTGGGAAAGCTTGTACTTACAGGAATTCAGATCAAAGGGATGAGGATATAGAGACCAGCTTTGAACTTATATATGCTTTTCTGAGCCCAAATTGCCAGCTTTTGGAGGGCCAAGCAGCATAATTGAGAATAGCAATAGAGAAGAAAAACGAGAATTCACAGAAGGAAAAGTGCACAAATGCTGAATTAGAGAATACTGCAGAATGGAAAAGAGCAATAAAATATGATTACTCCACTTAAATTTGTCTCTCTTATGCATGTCTCAACACTGTGTGTACGTATTACAACATGCATTACAGTTCTTTGCTTTCACTTACTGTTGATTTTCTGAAACTGGTATAAATGAAGTAATAACTATGTGCAACAATATAAAGGTGGCTGTAAGAGGAGAGTTATAAATCTGAAATCAGACTGAAAACAGAAGACATAATCTGAATGATTAACTGAACTTCTATTGGAGGGTCACAAATGGAAAGGGAAGAGTTTGGGAGATTAAACTGGATGACCCAAGTACTTGGGTGGAAAATGTAGGAAAGATATATGATGTGTATGAGACAGTATCCAGAATAATCTCTGTTAAACTGCTGTCAAATTTTAAATTTAGAAAGAAAAGGAATTTCTTTTGATGAATACTTAAAAAAATAACCACACATTATAGACAATATCTGGCAGGGTGCTGATTAACACCTAAGACGGTGATAACCAAAGACAACCTGAGAGAAAGAAATGTGACTTTTTTCTTTAAAACACAGAAAGAAAGTTAATGAGTCTTTTGTGGCCTTGAAAACATAAATCTTAAAATGCCAGGTTCAATTTATGTACTCTTAATTGAGCAAATTTCCCATGTATACGCCTCATGATCCCAGCACATGAGCAATCACCTTTTAACCATGTAAAATATGTCTCTGGACAAGTCTGAACTCTGGTAGGGTGAATGGTATGGATACATCAACATTCTTCCCAAGAAGATGTTTTGGACAAACTCCATCATGGGAGGTTTTACACAGCATTTGCTATCTGATGAATACAATAATCATAAAAAGACCACCTTTTACATAAGAACATAATGGTCCATGTGTAAGAATAGCCTTAATAGATAAGGAAAAATTTATCTACATGAATAATGCTAGTTATAAAAAACAGACACAGAATAGGGCTTTCCATATAAACAGTCAACTAACAAAACAGGTTGCAGTAACTTCGTTCTTCTAGACCAATTGACTATTGAGTGCAGTTATCTCCATTCATGCCTTCACAAAAATAACTACATCAAGTTAACTCATATTACTCATTAATACTGCTATTTTGCAGAATAGCTGCAACATTTAGCATAATGTTTTGCCTATGCATAAAACTTTGCAGAGTAATCTTATTGATTTATGATTTGCAGTAAATTATTCTGCAATAGGATAGGTTGAGACGTACACATCTAGAGGTGGAAATGACAGAATCAAGCTCTAAAAATAAATAAAACTTTTCATCTTTAGAGTTCTTTTTTCCTGGGATTTTTTCTCTTAATGAGTGACTACACAGCTACATGATGACTCACAGTGCTCCTGATAATCAATTTTAAGTGGTTCTGGAACCTGTCAGTCATCTTCTTGATACATTTCCTGAAAAGATGAAGGTGTCCTCTGGCAAGGACTGCACACTGGTACAAGGTGATGAAACACCGAAGAGAAAAGCATTGTGCTGTTTCCAATAACACTTGATAAAAGTGCTTGATGAAAGTGTGTAAATGGTTTATCCATCCCAACCCCATATCCATTTCATGATTAAACTTTTTGTGAGAAGCTTTGTCTCTGGCCAACATCCTGTACTCTCAGAGGTGGGTAGTTTCCTTTCAGCTTTTTACCAAAAATAATAGCCAATATACAAACTGGATCAAAACTATTCTAAGTCAATCACCCCAGTCTGAAAATGGTAATTAATACCATCTCTCACGCAGATTTCAGGAACTTCACACCCCCTCTCTGAACTCTTAAGAACTCAGAAGCATTTTCCACTGAGTATTTTCCCATAATTGTTCAGAAAACAGCACATTGAAATTCCAGACACCTTTTCTTGCTGAAGTCAAATGTATTTCATTTGTCCTGCAAGTCTCACTGGAAATTATAAAGAAAGATTCTGATTGCTGTTGTCAGATGCTAGTACATTGTGTGAGATGTTCTATGAGAAAAACACGCAGAAGATGAGACATGACATTATTTTAGAAGTAACAGCAATTTTCAAGATACAAGACCAGAGAACCTTTCTATCCTCTATGAGCCCCCTTTTCCCTTTTGCCAAATTAACACATTCTGTGTTCTGCAAATGATGTTGAGTTGTGATTCTTTCCTTGACATTTAGAGTCAGCAAGTAAGAAAATTCACTGGTGCTGTATGTACTGAGAACACGTTGATTTTGGATGATTTTATAATGTTTATTGAAGACAAACAGCCAAAGCATCCAAGTTGGTATTGTATCAGAGGGCCTTTGATCAGTTCCAAAGGGTTTCAAAAGGGTGGACGTAAGGCTAACGGCAAACACCAGAGTCTTCAGCAGATGGCATGCCATTGATATGCATCAAGTAGCACACTCTTGCTGTAATTTAGAACACAACTTTGCTGCCTAGTAATGAAAAAAATCATCTAACTGATCAGTCTGGAACTTGGACCAATCTCAAAGTCTAACTTGTGCATACGGCGAATAGTCTAGACAATCTATCCCAATGGAGTAGGACAGACTCCACTACAGTGAAATCTGGGGTTTCTACTTGGTCTCATTTAACGGAGGCATTTTTCTACCCTTTACTTAGTACAAAGTGAGTCTATGAAAGTGTCCTTCTTTTCCTCCCTCCTTCAATTACCAACCAGAATATTATCAGTCTTTGTTCTGATATTTGCACAGAGAATCAATAGTTCCTGCCTTACCCTACCATCACCTTATGTTTGGTTGATCAGGATATGGCAGAGTAATGTCTGTGCACCTATCTATTTCTATTGCATAGTTCAATTTATGGCAAAAATAATTCCCTAACAATTACCCAAAGGCCAGGTATGTACTGACTTAGGCCAATAGGAAATTAGGGTAGCTTTCTGAAGCAGAGGATCTGAGTTACTATCGAAAATCCCAGAACCTTCCAAGCTAAAGCCTCTGATCCCAGAACCTTTCTTTCTTACCTGCAACTGACATGATTTATGTCTCTAATAAGGGCTATACAAAATCTATCCAAAATCTATCATTAAGATATCTATGTTCATCACAGTAATCTTACTTCCAGAGCTTTTTGAATTTACTGAAACATAAAGGTTTGAAATGTTAAATAGACATACTTGGGTGTTCTCTGTTAAACCAGCTTGCTGCCACCATTTACCATATCCAGCATAGATTTTCTTACATTTGAAACAACAGAAACACGTTTCTATTTGATATCAGATTTCCATCTCTTGAAGTTAGGATACAACAGATAAACCATCCCATTTTCTTATTGTGCATATCTGAAATACCACAGACACCTGAAAGGGCTTTTACTTTGAGATAATTAAATCAATGTCAGTTAGTTATAGACTGGATCTGACTTCTTATAAGAATCTAGAAGCATGAGCTAGAATTTTGGGGGTCATCTAGCAATGGCTTAAATAATTTTAAATAAATAGGAAGCTTCCTGCAAATAAGTCCTATTGGTTCTGATTTCTGTATGTTTCATTGTAAATGCTATAATATAAAATACTATTTCAGTAAGTCCTACAGCAGGTTTTCAATGTTATCAAAACTGGTTTTCAGATTTTATTATGGAACAGGTGATTTAAATCAATGTTGCTTCCCAGAATTAAAGGGCTTTTGACAAATAGACATTTTTGGTAGAAAAAATGTTCTCCTGAAAACCATGCAAACAATCTTGTACATAACCTTGTAACATACTTCCTAAGTCCGTCTTCTCCTGTGCTGGTCATCAATTTTTTTATCATCATGATAGAACCTGCTGAGTTGCACTTTGTGCATAAAGTAAAAGCCTTTTGAAAGCTGCCTAAAGTGCATGAGCCCTGTTTTTCTGATCTCAAGATGAAAGGCAGCCCCTCATTTCATAGGTAGTTTTATTTCTACTGCTGGCATCCCATCAACCACAGGAATGTGTGGCACACAAAGCAAGTAAGTTACAAGCATATCTAAACACCACCTTCTGCCTCCCCTCATTGTTATGAGAATGGATTATATTATACTCTGCTTTCCTTTGATGAGACAGATTTTGCTGTTCATGCCAAAAAGCTTGTTTTGAGCAGAAAATAGAAATAAAGACACATTTTTAATAAAAGCAAGATTCTGCATGTTGGTGTTGGAAGTTGCAGTAAAACAAAAAACTCTGGTATAACATGTTAGTGCTAGATCTGTAGAGGTGGAGGGACTGAACTGCAGCAGGGGGGAGGTTGAAGCCATCCTGTGAAGCAGTACCAAGAATGACAGTATGAACCTCTGCCTGGACAACCTGGGCTTGGCACTTCACCTTTTTCAGAACTCTCAGCCCCTCCTAAAAAGGCTGTTAGTCTGGGGCACTTTGCCTTGAAAGATAACTTGCATTCTGCTCTCCCTTAGAGCAAGCAGGGGAGGAAGATGACAAAAGCAAGACCTTAGCCCTAATTTAGCAAATGTCTGTGTGAAGCTGACTCAGCATCCAACCGGATGATGTGTTTAACTTGAAGCATCCCTCTGAAATGCGTCACACAATCTCCACTTGAGCCAGCTTGAGCACCTGGCTTAAGACAAGCACCCCACATAGAAATACTGCTTTCTTACACTCCTACTGGGTGGAAAGAGAAATGGAAATATGACCAGACCCTTTCATGTGTTTACTTTGAAAAGGAGGGATGAAAAATATCCATCATCCAAGCACTATGTGTGTAATACCTTGAGGCAGTAACATCCTCTTTCAAGGGAAGCTTGATATATTATCAAGACTCTTCCTTTAAATTGCGATGAGACATACTTTATTTAGCAGATATTAGCTGGTGGTTAAGAAGGGCAGCAAAAGAGCAGATGCTGAGGTGAAAAAAAGCTTGCAGCTCTTGAGTACATGAGCAAATCCGTGTCAGCTACTGTAACTGCTGTTTTTTAAGCTATGCAGTGTTAAAAGGTATAATGATACAAATGAAACTAAATGAAAGCTTGTCTCTAGAACTAGCTTTGTGATTTATAGGGCCTGACTCCTCTGTCAAGAGATAGAGAGACACATTTGGAAATATCCAGCAATAATTCTTCTCAACTAAACCATTCATTTGCTCTAATTCATGCCACCCTTTTGGTAATGCTATCACCCATTTCTCTGTCATTAATATGAGACCTTGTTGCCTCTTGCCAGGAAGATTCTGGAAAGTGGGAGATGTAAAAGCGTAAGGAAGAAAAATGTAGCTCTTTCCTGCAATCAGACACTAAGAACTACTTTTGGAGCCACTTTTTCCTAGCTCATTTTCCAGTTCCAGTTGATTGTGGAGTGATACCTACTGTCAAATTCTTTTCTGCACTATGCGTCCACTAAAATGGGATAAAATGAATTCAACAGCTAAGTTCACATGCTTCTCGGAGAAGACAAAATACTCTGCTAGCCCATCTTCCTTCATGTATGCTGCTAATGACAATAGAAGAGTGACTTGTCATCTCTAAAAGTTGGTTTTGGGGACGCCTATATCATGGCCTTCATACTTGGTCCTTCCCTATTGGAAAAATTAAGGCAAGTTATCTTTCTGGCATCGAAAGTTGTCTTCAGGCTGGAAGAAAGGCTTAGATGGAAGGGAAAACAATAAAATATCTTGTTCAGCAAATTAGCTTTCTCTTCAAGGTGAAAAAAGGCTGATGTCTATGGTTAAGCAAGTTAGTATTGTTAAATGAGTTAATAGATTGCCTTTCACTGCTTGTCTAAGCAGACAAAGTGATTTCATGCAGAAAAGCCAAAACTTGTGAGACTCTTAGCTTAATTTCATGGACTCAGTTATTTCAAGTGAGTTTTAAGAAATGCTTGAGAAAACTTTTTCAACCACGATATCAACCTTCTGACGTGTTTCTTGAAACCACATTTCAAAGTAGAGTTCACCGGAATTTTGAGCGCACATGCTGGTTATTATGTGCACAGATGCCTGATTTACTTAAGCATATGGCATATACCAAAGTGTTTCTTTACGGAGCATTTTTTGCATCCTCTGGTTTTAATTGACTCTTACATTTGTTCATGCTGTTCAGTTATTTGAATACACCATGGGATTGAATGGACTTGACCAAAAAACCTAGTTTACCTGTTCTATGGAAACTATCAAGAGTTAAACAATATTCACATTCTTTCTCAGTACAACCGCAGTATTTTCCAAGTTTTTTGCTCATTAAATAATCACCAATTCTCTTAACCTAAATATCCTTATGACACTTAGCTGAAATACCAGGGACCAACATTTTATTCAGTCTGGTATAGCAAAAGTGGAGCACCACTGCCACAGGTAGGTATTTCAGAGGAAGGGAGAGAAGACGAACTGTAATGTCTCTCTGATTTCTCTCAGTCTGTATATGCAATTGATCATTCATTATAGCAGGGAATGAAAAAAAAACTATTAGCAAGTCATAGAGTCAGAATTACTTGTTCACTTGCTCACTTATCCAGTATATGTTAATTTAAACAAGGTGCTAAAAGCCCCAGCAACAAATGGTAGTCCTCCTTAGGATGTGAAAGACCCAAGCCAAGCAAAGTCCCTGTTCCAGTCTGAATAGCAGAACAGTCACAGCAGCGGTTAATGAAAGAGTGCACCCATCACAGCCACCTGGAAAGTACAGTATGAATGACTGAGATAAATCCTTGCTCCAAATTCACCACAACAAAACTTTGACTGCTGTTTGCCATTTCTTAGTGAACATCTTAATAGCTGCGTATTGGATCTTCTCAGGTATCTCTCTCTGAACATAAACCCCATCCTTGTCAAAACTCTAGGTGTGTCTTCACAGAAAATGACGTTCCTCTTGACAAGATATTTTATCAGAAAATTTCTTGCCATCTTTAGCTCAATTGACAAATCTCCAGCTATTTACAGTGTCTTTATTTCAGTCCCATTTTCCTGGCCTTAATTCCTTTCTGACACCAGGGTTCTCCATTTCTTTTTGTCTTTCTACTGTTACCTGATACATTTGTCATCCTCCTTTTTACTCTGTAAGCAGCAGAGGACCATAGCTTCTCCATTATAAACTGGTTTGGGTTTTTTTTTTTCAGGATTTCTAATGCTGCTTTTTCTAAACCAAAGCAACTAAATTAAGAATAAAATGTAAAAATAAATGTCCAATCTTTTATTCACAGGTCTTGAACAGTTAACATCACTTGCAGATTTCAAGTTGTCAGGAGTTTAAGTTTCTTGTACCCAAACTTTCTTAAAAGTTCAAACCTTCCTAATGATACTGACCTGTTTCTAGGAACTTGCTCAAGGATTTTCAATAGATTTGCAATTTTATCCATGCTAAATTCTATCATGTGGTCCTGAGATTATTTTCACTACCAGATTATATCATGAGAAGGATCAGATGATTTAGGGTCCATGCTCATAACACAATTCTTATTCCTTAGGGAAGACCTCCAAGAAAATCTCCCTCAAAGATTTTACTTTGTACAGTGTTACACTTTCTATAGACATTTCTGGGAACTGTTGATTTTCAGTTTACTCCACTGCTGGATTTAATGAAAATATAGTTTAAGAATCTAATAGTGTAAGAGCAGAGAATGAAGAGAGCTGGGTTCACATTACTGCCTTTGTTCACATTAAGTAGATGTGCCAGTCCTCTGATTCATCAGGAAGGTTTACACAAATCTTTTAGTGCTTTATACTGCATTCCCCCAAACAACGGCCCAAATTTAGTAGTACAAAGAATTGGTCAGGCAAAAAAAGCACACTTTGTTCTGCCCATTTCATTTTGTCTCCTGGGTGTTCTTAGGCTCCTCCTGTTGATGCACAGCTGGCAAAAGCCGTTGTTCTGCCCTCTGTAAATGTATTGCTGCCCTCTTGAACAGCAGAGCTTACATTTTTCCCAGATCTGCTTACACAGAAAGACCTTTGTGTGAAAACGTTATCGTCTTAAACCACCCCAAAAAGCTGTGAGCAAAATCCAACTTTTGCTGATGCCAATATGAGAAACAGTTATTTGCCTTAAAATCCCCTTTTTTTTGTAACCCCTGTAACATCTTTTATTGTAACTAACCATTTGCAAAGCAACACCTCTGATAAATTCAAAACCAATTCTTTGCTTATGAAACCAGCAAGACTAATTCTTATCCCCATGAACACACACACACAAACTTACAAGACATATAAAGGTAACATAAAAAAAAACTTTTGGGACATTGGAAGATTCAGCAGGCTCCACAAGATCACCTAGCCTGTCATTTGAAAATTGAAGCTCTAAGCATAAGTAGGTATATCTAGTGGGTCAGACACAGAACAAAAATGCTTATTAAGTCTATCTCAGGCACAATTTATGTTGTACTAGAACATCTCTTTCTATTTTCTATGTTAAAGCAACAATCCAGCTTTTTCCCTTGTAGATATGCATGCAGTTTCATGAAAAGCCAATACAAATTGTGGTTTGTGTATTTCAGAAGATGTTCTGAGCCTTAAATCTGGCTTTGGAGGGGTTTTGGGTGGGGAGACATCTATACGGTGATACAATTGTTTGTGACTTATTTGTGTGTCCTCACTATGAAAGCTTCACGGGTGTCTAATTTGAGAGACCTGAAAATAATAATAAAAAAATATTTTAAATTACCACCTTTATTTGAGTGTGTAGGAAATATGAAGCACCAGGAACACACAATAATTCAAATTCCTGTTAAGCTTTTGCAAATGTAAGGATGAAATAATCCATTTCAGATATTTGATAGCTTATCATAATTATTTGGACACATAATGCAGAACTGGTGCCTGGAAAATTATGTAAGGTCTATAGACTTAGGCATGTGATCTACCCAGCATTCATATCACGGAAGAGAAATCCTATAGGATTTAGCAGCATTCAGGTCATGTCCCTGCTCACTGTAACAGAGCATGGAAGGTTTAATTAGTCTTTTTGAAGCTCTCACGCTGGATTCTGTTTTCTCAGTGAGGTTCATGACTTTGATCCCACTACTTTTGAGCTCCGCAGTGGGAAAGTCTTAACCGACGTCTTTTAAAAAGAATGTGGGTAAACTTTTTGCCATTCAAAGATGCCTTATCACTCTTTGTAGTTTTTTTCTTCTGCTTTGGTTAAGGAGTTATACTGGATGTAAACTGATTTCATTAAACATTCCTTTATGGAATATCCACAGTGCCAGTCAATGGGGTTAAATAAGGTAGAAAGGAAAGAACTTTCCAGCTGTGTTTAACATAAACAAAATGCCTCAATTTTTGTTTTAAATAAAAATTACTTTAAAGTTTAATGCAACTGGCAAGTGGTATGAGAATTTTAAAAGTTCTAAAAGACCTGGGGGATTGAGGGTGTTTTTTGCCAAGAACATGACAAGGACAAAGAGGAAGAAGAGACCTTTAACAGTTCAAAAAGATAAGAACAGATAATCATATGTTGATATGTAAAATAATAAATATTATCCCCAGCTTGCCATTAGCAATCGTAACTTTTAAGAGACAGAAATAACATTCAGAATTTCATCAAGCTGTAAATAATAATCTAGAAGAGTTTCAAGTTTTGCAGAGTCAATAAAGAACCATTAGAGGAAAATATGCTAATAAAAACCATAAACTGTATGCAGTTTGCCTACGCAATAACCTTGTATGTATCTCAAAGTCACTGCAAAATACTAATGTCAAGAACCAAGAACGCAGGCTCTCATCCAACAATTCTGTGTTCACGGACAAGTCCTAATCATTATGCAAAAATCCTTGTGAACTCAAATTTTAATCATTTGCAGAGCTGAACACACAATTTTTCTTCCACAAACAGCGCACCTCCTTTTACCTACTGTACTAGGGATACCATCTGGTCCTATCATATCAGGGTCACAGAAGATGTGAAAAATTATCTAAAAGGATAATACCAGGGACCTTAGGCAAAATTTTATAAGTGTATCAACCATTTGATAAAGGAATCTAATACATGGGAAAGAATTTTTTCTTCAAATTTTCTGGAAAAATCAATAAACATCTATCAATTGTATTTCACACTGCATCTGTGATCCTCAAACTTTTTCAATTGCATGTTTGGTCTGCTTCTTTCAACTAAAACTGGGACTGTGCCCTGACCCTCTCATTCTTGTGGCACTTAAGCTATTTCTGCCACCCAGAATTATTCATGTAATTGATATTTCACATTATTTTGCATATGTAGAGATACATTTTTGTGGCATAAATTTGGTAAATGCCAATTTTACTACTTTTAATTATTCCAAGGTGAAAATAATATGCTAAGATATGTTTCAAATGTTTTCTGAGGTATTCCAGTTACTTAAAAATGTCTTGATTTTTGAAATTGTAGGGGCTTAGCTCTCAGTAAGAATGAATACCTTTCCAGCAACTGCAGATATTTAGATTTTAAACAATGACGTGTTTGGATATCTTATGGCATATAGAATGATTACTGATATATGCAATCAAGCACCATAATTTGCTTTGTTCTGTGTTTTTGGCTTTTGGCAAATGGAAAAATTAGATGCAATACTGTGACTAGGTATTTAAGCACATAAAAATAAAATCATGGTTTGCATATCTACATGTGTTGTAAATTGTTCCTTCTATACATAGATATGGATACAATTAAGTCACATAAATCACTACATATGTACATTGGTTCCATGGCTTTAAAATTAACATTTTACTGTTACATTCTCAGTCATACAAGCAGTGTTACAGAGGGACTCTTAAATTCAGTTTCCATTAATTGTTAAACATTCATAGATGAGTTATTTGCTATCAATACTTTCCTGACAAGGTTTGTTTAATAAAGATAGAAAAAAAAAGGACATTGCTTTGTTTTATTATATACCTGCCCAAAATTACTTTATTCTCAAGACAGTAAGGTCAGAACATCTTAATTTCCATGAATTCAAATGTGGACAGCCTTTATCCTGAAATATAAATATGATGGAGTAACTTGAACTTCATTTCAAAAACACTTCCTGAGGCATCTCTTTAATCCACAGCCAAATGATAAACAGTGCTCTCAGGAAAACCTGTCCCTTTGCCCAGTGGAGTCCATTAGCCACTAAGTTTTCACACCTTCCAAAACTCCTCCTTGTTTGTTCTTTATTAGGCACTTAAGTATATGATCCCCTGATTACAGGAATGTTACCTTTACAAGACAAAACTTCCAGATGCTTATTTCAATCGGTATTCTCAAAGATAAACTCCATTAGAACAATGAAAAAGATTTTGCCTGACTTCAAAATTGTTGATTTAGCCTGCTTTCAAGTAGAATAGTCTGAACCTTTAAAAACGTGCAAATCTACAACTCTATACAGTAAGTATCTGAAAATCAGTGCTTTAGTATAACGGGCCATTTATTTTCCTGCTGACTTGCTGTGATGATAGCAGAACATGCAGAACTCTTCTTAATGCCAGGCAATTTCACTGCTGCAAAGGTTATTGCAAACATTTTCCTTGGTTTCATTCTTTGTGGATTTACACCCTTCCCTCTAAAATTTTTGGTTTTTTGATGTTCAATTTGACAGGAATGTTAAACTGACCTTGATTTGATCTAAAGACTAAAAGATTATTCATGACCAGGGTTGACCTCAAAAGTCAAGATCAAGGCATGACTGCTGAGTCTCATTGTTTTTCCATTGAAAACACAAATGTTTAATGCTCTCAGCACTAATATTTCTATTGATTATAATCTTGTCTTAAAATCTTTTCTCATAACTAAGTTATGATCTCTGAAGACTTATGTAGAAAACTGAAATGTAGGAAAGATGTATCTTTTTATCATTATAAAATTATCAATTATACAGCTGGATACTGGACTTGAACATGTGAAATAAAGGACAGTCTGATAACAATCCAGAAAAGCAGATTAAGTAGATGCTTAAAATCAAGTTCAGTCTGTAAACCCAAGTCTTAGGATATGACTTTCTGTATTCATGACTAAATAAGTACTCAAGTACTCTGCCAGAGGGGAACTGAATGCCCTTACAATGCCAAAACTATGGTCAGTATATAACAAGAGCAGATTTACACTGGAATGAGGTGTGGTGTCATTGATGTCTACCCCAGCTGAAATTTAGTATAAGAACAGGGACACTAACTCATCTAACCCAATAATGTGCCTCTGACAGCAAAACAGACATACAGCTACCTAAATGTAGGTGACAAATGACCTTTTAGTGCCCAAGGATAACCTGCTTAATCTCCAACAGCTGTTCCAAAAAGATACAGGCCTCCCATAAGATTGTGTGTCATAGCTGTACCAAACAACATAAGGCCTTAAAAAAAATGTCACTAGATGCATGTGTTCAGGCCCCTGAATTTCTCCCTGTTTGCCAGAGTGCTATGGCTTGTGATAAACTGATTGCAGTTATTCTGTTACGTGTCCTCTGTACATCAGTGTCTAATCAGTCTCATTCAGAAGAGCAGCATGGAGGTTTCTGGGAAATTATTATTATAACTGGAAATTATTATTCTAAATCATTCTTGAAAGTGGTAAGTAGTCAACACGATTGCAGTGGAAGATGAAAAAGGTACTCCTCCAGATCAACTAACAAGGTACACAAGGTTTCTACACTTACTCCCGTATATCAACCTTTGTTACTTCACCAGATTTCTAAAGAAGCTGTTCTCAGGGGAAGAGCCAATTCAAAGGATCACTATCTCATCTGCTCTAGCAGTTCCTGTGTTTTTGTGTCCCCTTGCTGAATGAATGTAATGCAAGCTTAAATTGTAGTAATAATACTACCCACAAATAACAAACATAACCTATAACAGTTCCTTCTTAAGCTTCTTTTTATGCAAAAAGGAAGTGAAATTTGTATTGCCTGAGTTAGTGTAAAACTCATCTATCCTTGACTGCATCACTTCCCACTCGGGTTGAATGGCTGTTTTATGTAGCTGATGACCTTTTCTCCTCTAAAAAGCTAACCCCAGTTTTCAAAATAGAACATAGTTTGTGCAGAACTTTCCTGCCCCCTTGCCAGAGAGCTTTAGGTGACTTGGTAGAACCAAGGGCAAAGGAATGAAGTTGGACAAAATAAGTATGAAAACTCAAACAGGGGTCAGGAGAAGTCGAAAAGCTTATTAAGAACAGCCCTGGAATCAGCTGGAAGGACTGGAAACAAAGGTTATTAGCTGTAAATAAATTTTTGCTGCTATTAACAAAACCTGCTGTTATTAAGAAAAAAGGTGTCCCATCTTTTCCTTCAGAAAAGAAAACATTAATGAAAAATGTCCTCTCTGTATCTTCTTTACAAACTGACATCTTATCTCAGACTGAGATCTGTGTGTCAATGTGGCAGTACTGGTGAAGACAAACAGGCTCAGTTCCCAAGCAAACATTCAGAAGAGCTGAAGGCCTATGGCACCAATCTCACATGTGGATGTGAAAAAAGCTGTGGCAATTTAGGGAAGAATGTAAGGCAATGTCTACTGCCTGCAAAGTTATCATCTACATGAAGCTGCAAATAAATGAATTTGTTTGCTTTTCATAATTCATGCTTTCTTTAGCCTTTTCGCTCTGTCACAGCCAAAGACTTAACTCATCAAGAATGTGCTGATAGGCCAGACCAAGTAACAAAACATACAAGCACACAGATTCTTCCCACCCAATGATCAAGAGGAAATGTAATTAACACACACTAGAGAAGTCAGAGACTCTGTCATGAGGATGGTGCTCACTCCCACTTTGAACAAGGTAAAGCCCACAGATAAGCATGATCCTAGGTCTGCAGCTTCACAAAGCCTCTTGGAGGGTGCCAAATGAAGTGTTAAATAACAAACTTGTCCACATGGACCTCGTAATGAACTTATCCCCCCCAGGAAATTAAAAGCAATAAATTAAGGCATGGTCCACTTACTTACAGGTTTAACCCACAATTTGCAAGCTCATCTTTTCATAATGATAAAATGAAAAAATTCATCATGCCAGGTACAGCTGTTTTCTGTGTGACTCCTTTCGGCTGATAACATGCAAAAATATGCAGATCGTCTTTTGCAATCCTACCATTCTGATGCCTTTTACTTTCAAAGAAATCTCGCCTTAAAAAGTACACCCGGATTTACCTTATATGTGTATACCCCTAGATAAACACTTCACTTACTTATGTTTTTTGGCATCTTCAGCAACCTGTAGTTAAGGAATGTGTAAAAAAATGGCTCATTTCTCTCTTGACCCTTCTTAGCTCTTCCACAGTAAGAAGCAATGAATAATGATTGTCCACTCACCTTCTCTACATAACTCATAATTCAAAGATTGCTTCCAAATCTCTCCTTCCGCTAGACAGGGAAGCCCTAGTTTATGTAGGTTACTTCTGTGGTTAACTGTTCTTCACCATTGTTATTCTTGGTGATCTCTGTTGTAGCTTTCTACTACAGATTTTAAGACAAGGAAACAAACTTCATGTCCACTTACTTTACCCAGTAAGTGGACATACCAAATTTATGCCATGGGATAGTGTAGTTTCCTGTTTTGTTACTTATCTTAATAGTTTCTAGTGCTCCATTTGCCTCTTTGGTTCATGTTGGGCATTGATTTTTGTTTGGATTTTTTTCCTCCCAGAAAATTACAGCAAAAATTGACCTCAGATTCTTTCTGGGGGAGTAGTAATAGCTAATTGAGAACCTGTTACAGCACATGTAACATTTGTTTACAGCACATTGTTTACATTTACTGAATTTTATTTGTCTTTTTAGCAGGCAGTTTTACCTCTTTCAGTTAGGAAAATCTGTCTGCTTACTCCCTGTCCTTTGTTTCTCATCTTTTAAATAGCACCTTATCTCTGCTTATCTTTTAAATTCATAAGAGGACTAGCTTTTTTCTTAACATGTGATAGTTTAATTTATCCCATGATGTTTATTGAGCAACCATAGAATTATCTGAGAGCCTTCTGGAAACCCAAGGTCACTATATTAACCTGCTCTCATATATACACTTTGCTTCCTCACAGAACACAAGCAGCTTTTGAAGCATTTGAAGCAACAAATCACAAGTAACAAGCTGATTTTTCTCTCAAGTGTTAAATTAGCTACATGCCTACTACATCTACCTTTATGACAGATTTTTCCAGTTTTGCAAGTGTAGAAATTAGGGTTACCGGGCTTTAATCTACATGAGTCCCTGTTACAGAACAAACCATTTTCTCTTTTACATGGAAAGTGATTTAATTGACAGACTGCATACCACATTTAATAGCTTGGCAATGTAATATTTCCATCCTTTTAAAGATTTTGGATGACTGCTATCTTGGCCTTGTGACTAGTCACTCTTCATTTAATAAACATTTTTCTAAGCTGCTGCTGCTGCTTCTGCTCAAGGTGACCCCTTTGACTCATCCCTCAGAAATAACAGTTTACAGGATGGGGGGGTTCCTCATATTCTGCAGGAATGCAGCAAATTAATTTAGCTCTGCTGTTATGGTTTTCTGAGTAAACTTTTCACACCTTGGTCATTTATTACCACTGCAGGATCTGTCAGGCTTCTGGTTTCTAGTATGTTTGCTTTCTAATTAATCCCTTTTGATTAATAATTTTATGCCTTTAACAAGTTGATTCTAAGAATCTGGTTTGGCCTGTATTGTAATTGTTTTGCATTAAATTTATAAAAGCTAATATTTTCTATTTTTCTTTTAGTTTTAATATGATTCTTTGAAGAATTAATTTTTCATAACTGCCCTTCTCTGCTGTTTACCAATTTGTTTTCTCTTTTGTTGATCTTTTAAAGTCTTTTTTGATATGCATTTCACATTCAGCATGAGCTCCTGATAGAATGTCTTCAAAAGATTTCCTCGCTTCTGTAAACATTTGGCTGCCTTTCCTGTTTGCTTACATTTTTAAAAAATCTGTGGTTCCTCATCGCTATGCTGTTTCCATTTTTTAAATTAAAAACTACTCTACTGGATTTCGGTGGGTAATAAAGTTGAAGGAAATTTGTTTTCACAGAGAAGCTACTGGGAAAATGTCTCATTTCAACTGTATTCGTGTATCCATGCATCCTTCTCATTATTAATTATCATCACATAAATTACTTATAAGAGTGGCATCTGACAAAAATCTCTTGCAGAAAACTATCATTTAAACTTGCAAATCATTTGCTAGCAAGACACTATCCCTGTAAGCAATCTATTTTTATGCAAATAAAAATAGGCTATTAGGAGGTAGGAAGCTGCCCAGACTGGTCAAGGAGGCTTTAAACTAGATGTGCTGGGGGAGGGGGGCATCATTCCATCCCAACACACCCAGTCAGTTGCCAGAACCTATAATAAACGCTTGGAGCACTGTAGGGTTATCCCAGTCACTCCAGCCAATGAGCTGGCTTCATTTGGAGCTTGGCTCAGATGCCTCTGTACAAACACATGTACCATGGGGAACAAACAAGAGGAATTAGAGATGTGTGCACATCTACGGGGGTATGATATAATAGGCATCACAGAAACATGGTGGGATGGCTCCTATGACTGGAGTGTCAGAATGGAAGGTTACAGGCTCTTTAGAAAAGACAGGCCTGGCAGGCGGGGAGGGGGAGTTGCCCTTTATGTTAGGGATAGGCTGCAGAGTATGGAACTCTGTCTGGGGACAGGTGAGCAGTTAACAGAGAGATTGTGGGTCAGGGTTAAAGGGAATATAGCTATGGGAGACATTACTGTGGGGATCTGTTACAGACCGCCTGATCAAGGAGAACCTGCGGATGAAGCACTCCATAGACAGATAGGAAAAGCCTCATGCTCGCAGGTCCTTGTTCTCATGGGAGACTTCAACCACCCTGACATCTGTTGGAAGGATGGCACGGCCCGGCACAAGCAATCCAGGAGGTTCCTCGATTGTGTAGAAGACAACTTCTTTCTGCAAGTAATAGAGGAGCCGACAAGGAGAGGTGCCGTGCTTGACCTCGTGCTCACCAACAGGGAAGGGCTCGTTGGAAATGTGACGCTCCAGGGCAGCATTGGATGCAGCGATCATGAGATGCTCGAATTTGAGATCCTCAGGACAGTGAGAAGAGCGTGCAGCAAGCTCACTGCCCTGGACTTGAAGAAAGCAGATTTTGGCCCCTTCAGGAACCTGCTTAGTAAGGGTCCATGGGATATAGCCCTAGGGGGCAGGGGGGGCCAAGACTGTTGGTTGATACTCAAGGATCACCTTCTGCAAGCTCAAGAGTGTTGCATCCCAACCAGAAGGAAGTGAAACAGGAGGGCCAGGAGACCTCCATGGATGGATAAGGAGCTGATGAGGAAAATTCAAATGAAAAAACAGGCAGATAAAAGGTGGAAGAAATGACAGGCGCCCGAGAAGAATACAGGGATGTTGTGAGAGAAGCTAGGGACCAGGTTAGGAGAGCTAAGGACCAGTTTGAATTAAACTTGGCTAGGGGTATTAAGGATAACAGGAGGGGATTCTATAGGTATGTAGTGAATAAAAAACAGACTAGGGAGAATGTAGGCCCCCTCAGGAAGCTCTCAGGAGAACTGGCTACACAGGATTTGGAGAAGGCTGAGGTTCTCAATGACTTCTTTGCCTCGGTCTTCACTGGCAAAGGCTCTGATTGCACCACCCAAGTCTTGGAAGGCAGATGCAGGGACTGTGAGAATGAAGACCTTGCGCCCACTGTAGGAGAGGAACTGGTTTGAGACCATCTTTAAAATCTGAACGTGCACAAGTCCATGGGACCTGATGAGATCCATTTGTGGGTCCTGAAGGAGCTGGCAAATGAAGTTGCTAAGCCACTGGCCATCATATTTGAAAAATCATAACAGTCAGGTGAAGTTCCCGATGACTGGAAAAAGGGAAATATAACCCCCATTTTCAAGAAGGGGAAAATGGATGACCCGGGGAATTACAGACCAGTCAGTCTCACCTCTGTGCCTGGCAAAATCTTGGAGAGGATTCTCCTGGATGGCATGCTAAAGCACACGAAAAACAACAAGCTGCTTGGTGACAGCCAGCATGGCTTTACTAAGGGGAAATCCTGCCTGACCAATTTGGTGGCCTTCTATGATGGGGCTACAGAACTGATGGACAGGGGTAGAGCAGTTGATGTCATCTCCCTGGACTTGTGCAAAGCATTCAACACTGTCCCACACAGCATCCTTGCCTCTAAATTCGAGACACATCAATTTGATGGATGGACCACTCGGTGGATAAAGAGCTTGCTGGATGGCCAGAAGCAAAGAGTTGTGGTCAGTGGGTCAATGTCTGGCTGGAGACCAGTAATGAGTGGTGTCCCTCAGGGATCGGTGTTGGGATCAGTCTTGTTCAACACCTTTGTCGCTGACCTGGATAGTGGGATTGAGTGCTCCCTCAGCAAGTTTGCCGATGACACCAAGCTGTGTGGTTCAGTTGATACCCTGGAGGGAAGGAATGACATCCAGAGGGACCTTGACACACTTGTGAGGTGGGCTGATGCCAACCTCATGAAGTTTAACCATGCCAAGTGCAAGGTCCTACACCTGGGTCAGAGCAATCCCAGGCACAGCTGCAGGTTGGGCAGAGAAGATATTCAGAGCAGCCCTGCAGAGAAGGACTTGGGGGTGTTGGTCAATGAGAAAATGAACATGAGCCAGCAGTGTGTGCTTGCAGCCCAGAAAGCCAAGCGTATCCTGGGCTGCATCAAAAGGAGCATGACCAGCAGGTCAAAGGAGGTGATCCTGCCCCTCTACTCTACTCTCATGACACCTCATTTGGAGTATTGTGTGCAGTTCTGGTGTCCTCAACATCAAAAGCACATGGAACTGTTGGAACAAGTCCAGAGGAGGGCCATGAGTATGATCAGGGGACTGGAGCACCTCCCATATGAGGATATGCTGAGAAAGTTGGGGCTGTTCAGCCTGGAGAAGAGAAGGCTGCGTGAAGACCTCACAGCAGCCTTCCAGTACCTGAAGGGGGCACATAGGGATGCTGGGGATGGACTCTTCATTAGGGACTGTAGTGATAGGACAAGGGGTAATTGGTTAAAACTTAAACAGGGGAAGTTTAGATTGGATGGAAGGAAAAAGGTCTTTACTGTGAGGGTGGTGAGGCACTGGAATGGGTTGCCCAGGGAAGTTGTGAATGCTCCATCCCTGGCAGTGTTCAAGACCAGGTTGGACAGAGCCTTGGGTGACATGGTTTAGTGTGAGGTGTCCCTGCCCATGGCAGGGAGGTTGAAACTAGATGATCTTAAGGTCCTTTCAAACCTGAACTATTCTATGATTCTATGAAATACCAACCCCAAAGAGCGCAGTAGCCTCATAGTAAATATGCTGCAGTAAGCTAATCTTGAGGTGACATGATTTCCAAGATCCGTGACAACCTCTGCACCTCAGAAGAAAAGTTGGCTTGCTGGTCAACAGCACTGGTAATACCTGGTTGACCTGCTCATCTGTTATGAGACAGCACCTGGGTACTGCTCCAAGTTGTGAACAATTTTAGCTATGAAAGACTGCTCTGTAAATAAAGGGGCTGAGGCTACTTCTGTCACCTCTGTCATCAATTTCACCAAAATTTTCTTCCTGCTGTCATCTTATCTGAGCTGAATCGCACTCAGGTTCTCATGTACCATGTGTCCCTGAACCAGACACTTGCTGTGTTGAAGTTCTGGGTTGAATGTTAGCCTTCAAGTACATATATGTTGCATTCCAGACTAAATTGCTTTTAGGATCAAACTGGTTCATTGCAAGTAAGTTTTTGTGCCTGTTGGTTTTTGCCCAATGCCTTCATATATCAGTTTTGCGAGACCTTCAGGGTCTAGCATCTATGTCAAATTTGATAAATCAAATTCAAAAATGGGAAAACTGTCTGAAGAGCAGAGTTGATTAGTTGATTAGTGTTTTGGGAGTCAGGAGTATGGAACTTTCTCAGAGTAGAAATTTAAAATTATAATAAACACAACCATAGAACAGGCTGGAAATAGTGATATTTTAGGTTGAAGTAGTGATAGGATAGTGATATTTTTCCCATATGACTTCCTAAGTGATTTCTCATGAAATACTTATATCACTTTCTTGTCCTGTTATACAACTCCCCCATGAAACTGTCAACCCAATCCATACAGGACTTTTCACCTTCTTTTAAGGTATCATCAAATACTCTCTTTCTACCCTGGGTACAAGTGTACTTCCCTCTGCTTCCAGGTGGACTTGACCAACCTGTTCCTCATTCAGAACTGACCCCAAACACATTTCTTGAAGAGTCTTTTTAGTGACCCCTATCAATGGGACCAGTACCTACTCATCATCTCTTTGAGCTTCCTGTTGTCTCTTATGTACCTGGCGTTCTGCCATCCATTGACTTCACAGCTTCCACTCTCCCATTTTTCTCTCTAAACTTTTCATGCACTGTCTGTCATTCAGAGGCATCTTACTTTTCCTGTTTGTCCTGCTGACAGTGGTCCTAAATTTGTAGTTCTTGGTCCAACTTCTGTATATTTTCTCTAAACTACTATGCAGTGAGATAGGCATGAATTGTGAAGGATCTTTATAGAGGCCTACAGACTCAACAGCAAGTGAGAAAATCTGTGAAGCTGAGAAGTCAGAAATCTCTCCTGAAATTAGTCCTGACAATCCAACCCAGTACAGCACTACACATCTGCAGCAAGTTTCTGAGCTTCGACACTGTTACTGGATAAATACTGAGTCTTTGCATCTCTGTGTCTTTTCCTCTTGCCTTTAGGTTTCCTCCTGTTCCTTACACATAAACTACACTGGGTAACAAAAAACATTTCTGGTTCAGCTAGTATACTGAGGATCCTCTTCATGTGTTTTCAATATAATACATAAGAGATTACTCTGTTCCCAAAAAGGATAAAAGGTTTTATAAAGTACAATATAATTATATTTATAGAAACAACTAAAATCACTCACATTATACAATATTTTTTTTGTCCTAAAATGAGGTAAAATATTGTAGGAAAAGAAATATTTGTTCCTCTCAATCCTTCATAACCCCTGTGGGACACTCAGAAATTTATTTGCAAATGGAAAACACACGCATTGTCAAGTAACACCAGACAAGTTTGCTTACAAAGACTTTGGAGCATTTCAAATGTTCAGGTTTATAGCAAATATAGCGCTCTTTCAGTAGGGAACCTATCTAGGCATGCAACTGCCATTTACTTTTAAAGCCCACAGGATCAGAAATATGACAGCTCTAAAACTTCAGGCTCTTTTAAAAGCAGGCTGGATAAAAGACCCTGTCTTTGAAGCTGGTGGTGCTTGTACAGCCGGAAGGCCATGGCTAACCTTAGCAGAGCAGGTCTGTAAGGCAGAGTGTGCCAAGGAACATCCCCCAAGGAGCACTTTTCATGTGCCCATACTGCTTCCAGTATCTGACAGAGTTTAATGGTACGGAAGTAGCCAGACTCTGCCCAGTGGCCTCTGAGCCACTTAGCTTACTGCCAGTTCGCTGCTCCTGCACTGGAGCGGCTCCCCCAGGGACATGAGATGAGGCCAGGCTACCCCAGGGCCAGCAGGGCTGGAGACAGGCCCTCATAGCTGTACCACTGGGGCAGGGGCTGAGGATGCCAGGGGGTTGACATGGGGTCCTGAAATGGGATCATGGGCTGTGGGCAGGTGGAGGGAGGCTCTAAAAGGGTGGGAAGGGACAGATAGGGCTGTGTGTACCCTCACAATCATGATGCTGAGGCTTTGCACCTGTTCTTTAACAGTTCTCTTATACACCCACCTTAAAATAGTGAGCTGTTTTTAGTACAGATGAGAAGTTACTTAAAAAAATCAGTACATGTCATAAATTATCAAAACTACAAAAACCTGAGGTTTCAGCACCCAGCTCTTGTCCCATTCTCCTGACTGGCAGCAAGCATCTGTCATCCTTCCCATCCCACCCTGCTCCCATGAACACCACAGGGCTATGGGGACAATGAGGTAGATTACTAATGCTATTTCAGGGTTTTTTTCTGAACAGTTACTGAACAGAGTGCAAATGTCATTGGGGTGTACTGTACAGACAGCCTCAACACCCAGAAAGCTGCTTCTGCCTATAGGGAAATAATGTATTAGGTCAGTGCTCTATTTTTTAACCCTGCTACCTAGAATACCTGAAATTTGAACCTGAGGACACTCTGTACCTATTTTCATAGCTCTGAGTGCCTCTCAGGGAAGCATTTCATAAGTGTGAGCTCTATCCTTTTAAAATCCAAACATCTGCCTTAAGCATCTGCTTTTAATCAAAATGAAACCAATGCCCTCCTTCATTGGACAATGTGGTACAGATAAAAAAGACCAATAGTGAATTGACTGCAAAGCCCTCAGCTTTCTTATTCCCCACTTCAGATCATTTGCCAAAAAACCTTTGTTGTTATTTCAGTTTTCCAGCAACAACCCCGATGTAATGGTCAAAATTTCATGGAAAGGTTACATATAAATATATTCTTGGGATTAATTTTCATCTTACTCTTTCTACAAGCAATATGTACACGCTTCTTTGAAAGAAAAAGGATAAATTTTGTTCATGCAATATTAAAATATAGTTTATCATCTCTGGAGGGATTGGAGATGATTATTTAGTGTGGTATATACTGGGGGCATTTAACCATATAATTCCTGTTAACAACGAAAAACAAGTAAGCAGTTCAAAGTACACCAGTTTAAAAACACTCTGAATGTCCCAGATATAGATATATGTGGTGCTTCCAAAGGCCACATTACCTGGGGATATAAATCCTTTTGTATACGTGACAGCTTTTAAAAAGTTAATCTCTGTTTCAAGAAGCAGTTTTTGCAGTAAAACTAGTCTCTTCTTGTTCTATCTAGCACAAATTGCATATGCTATCTGCATCACACAATACTTGAAAACATCAGATTTCAGTCAACAAAAATGAAACCATGGACTGAATAATTCCAGATCCATTTTTACAGCATTGTCCATTGAAAATTATAAACTTGGTTTTATTTGTCAGCAAAGAAATCATAGACAGGCTAGATGTCAAAAAAAAAAAACATTCACCCCAACCTTTGCATTCATATACAAAATGCCAGCTGCTCTCCATAATTGCCTATCTCAGTCATCAGATATATTTACAGTTTACTGGGAAAAAAATCCTTGGTGAAGAATTAGTATATAAGAAAAGGTAGGAACTTTCTAACAATATTTTTTTTCATGAGTCAGACATTTTAATATCCCTAAAATCTCTGGCCTACCTGAAATAATATACTTAGTCCTGTGCAAGAACCTACTTAAGCAGCCTGGTCTAGTAGAAAGGTTCCCTGCCCATGACAGGGGGATTGGAGCTAGATGATCTTTAAGGCTGCTTCCATGATTCTATGATTTAAAGCTGAGCTTTCTTGTAGTCAGAATGGGCAGCAGGAGACTGGACAACCGGTCTGATAGTGAACTGAACTGCTCCAAGGCATGGATCTGATTACTGTCCCATGGTCAATGGATTGCTATTGCCAGCATGGCCCATGGGACACTTTGTCTAGCTAGCACCACCTCAAGCAATGCCTGGACACAACTGAGGGCTTAGCATAGCCCAGTGACTGTTCTCAGCAGACAGCATGAATACGACTGTTCTGTAGTGTATAAAAACTGAGATTGAACATGATCCATGCCAGCTGGCTTCAGTGTCAAAGAGGGGTCCTTAGGCTTTTTATTTGCTACTGTAAATATAGCCCTAGAGTCTATTCCAGGCTCTGAAGCTGAACTGCTCTTTAACCCCTCTGGGCACCAGCTTCTCCTGCTCTGCATAAGGGCCGGGGTAGTGACAAATGTTTTCCTCTGTCAGATAGATAGAAAAAACTGTAAGAGTTCTGGGCAGAATTAGATCCACTTTATTTTATAAAACAGTCTGTCAAACTTATAAGCTATGTCAGCAATATGACCCTGAAGGAAGTTATAAAAATATTATCTTTATAGTATAGGAAACCTGGATAATGATCAAATTATATTGAAGACAGACTGAGTAGTTTTCTGGGACTTGGGTACCTAACAGAGCCTAGTTTTTTAAAATCTTAAGAATTACTGTCAGATACTGCTAATTCATATCAGACAAAAAAAAAAAATAAGGTAAAGAGGACATGATAGTTATGTATCAGTGCTTCTCAAGCTAGACTGTCTAAATCACTGGTTCATCTTTTGACTTTCTTTCAACTAGCAATTGTCCAGTATGACTGTGCACTGAGATGTGCTTCATAGCCCCTTTTCTGAACTCCCTGTAGATCAACATGTATGACAACTTCCAAACCTTCTATGGTAATTTTTAGGGAGGGCACTAGTTGGTCCAGGAAAAAGTAGGCCAAGAACCATCCAACAGTGTAATGCTGTAGACAACTGGCCTTTAGTCAAGTGCCCTGGCCCTTTTTAATTTATTAGTATGTATAGGCCCATTGTGTGGAATGGATCATAGAAATGAGAGCATCAGAAGCCATATCAATATATCATAAACATAATTCCCCACTCTCTTAATACTAGCGTTTCTGAAAACAGGACTAGCCTCATAGACAGACATAACTAATTTGCTGCATTATTGATAATTTCAAAATCTTTATCATGTTTGGCAATAGACAGACTATGTGTTAGAGGAAGTTTCTGATGTTTTGTTTTTCTGAATTCAAAAAGACTTTCTTCAGCTCAGGTCATAGTTTTTAAAATGTAGTTAGCTGACTTGTAGTTGATAAATAGAAAGAGAGGAGAAAAAAAAACACCACAGAGCAAAATATGTATTGTGCTATATTGAAATGTTATCATCATCTCCTATTTGTCAATGATTACCTAGAAATATAATTATTTCCGTTTCCTAAAAGGTAGGAAAGCCTATTGCTAGATAATCAGTTTTATGCTCTGAGGTCTGCCTTCAAGACTGGATCCTTTTAAAATTAGATGCTGATGTTCCTATGAAATTGGGGGAAAGCTCTACTTAACATTAATAAAATTTAGTCTGTCAGGTCAAACACTGGCCTCACTGTTCCCTTTTGCCATTATTGTCAACTGAACCAAGAGTTCATGCTCAAACAGCACTTGCTCCCATGGGCCTATGGATGTCCTGCTAGAATCTGGTGGAAGTGTCTTTTTCTCAGCCAGGTCAGTTCACCCCAGTTACACAGATACATTGCTAAGTTAACCACAGCATAGCTGCTAATTGCTGCTTCTGCAGATGTGGTAGAATCCATTCTAGGTTAACAAACAGGTAGTTTTGCTAGCTTTACAGAAGCTGTGTGTTTCTCCCACTACTCCAGCATTATTTTTTGATACTTGCCCCCCTGTTTTTTTCACATTAATCTTTTATCTAGTTGGTTAACTGTTACCTCATTTTCACTCTTCTGTCCTCTCCATAGTAGAGTTATGAAGGCCAACTGGAGAGGTAGTGCTGGTCCAATTGTGGGTCAAGATGTAATCATCAAAAGGAAGCTATTTCTTGCAAAGGTTGGCTATGGAGCACTGGGCAAAACCATGTAATTTTATTTTTCCCTCTCTCTTGCTGCTACACATAGAAAGAAAAAGGAGAGATGATTCAGTTAATCTGGTTTGAAAAATCTGACAATGACAAAAGGTAATGCATATTGCTTTTTATGTTGTACTCTGTCCTAAAATATGATTGTCGTTATGGAAAAGTCCTTTAAAAGGCAAATGAAACACAGTAGCTATAGATCTTAATTTTATACTCTGTTTTCAGAATGACTTCTGCAGAAAAACATTTCAATTGTGTGTATGTTTATTGCGTTAACCTCTTAAAATTCTGCTCCTATTGCATTTTCATAATAATGTTCTGATCTTTTAAATAACAATTGAAATGTTCTGCAGATTTTTTCTTTTATCTGTCATACAAATGAGTTCACTAAAAAAGAAAAAAAAAAGGTCAAAATATGAAGAACCTGAAATTTCAGGTGACAGTGGAAACTGATAAGTGAAGTTTATGTTTTCCAGTTCATTTTATAAGTATCGACTCTGAATTTACTCAATATTGCCTCTATTACTGAAACCACTGGATGCTTGACTATATCTGTATAAATTTAAAGTTATGCTAAGAAGACAGTGAGCTGTAGGAAAAAGGAGAATTAAGGAGAGTTTCCAAGACACTGCTCATACTTTCTTGAGCTTCTAGGGTTTCTTTGTAATTTATTCAGCTGCAAAAAATAAAATAAAATGCAAGGAGCAGAAAGATGTGAAACACAACCTTCCCTCCTTATCCCTTACTCCTGTATTCCTGTCCTAGATGCAAGCTTTGGGGAAGTCTCACATGGAGATAATTATTTTGTCTTAGGTTAATTCCCAAAGGGCATGTTGTTTTGAAGCAACAGTAGCTCAAAGGATAATTAGCGGACTTGATTCTGATCTCACTTATTTGCATGTATACATAAAGCAATTCCCTTAAAGTCAACAGAGTTAGAATCACAGAATCGTTAGGGTTGGAAAGGACCTTAAGATCATCTAGTTCCAACCCCCCTGCCATGGGCAGGGACACCTTACGCTAAATCATATCACCCAAGGCCTCGTTCAACCTGGTCTTGAACACTGCCAGGGATGGAGCATTCACAACCTCCCTGGGCAACCCATTCCAGAGCCTCACCACCCTAACAGGAAAAAATTTCCTTTGTACATCCAATCTAAACTTCCCCTGTTTAAGTTCTAACCCGTTACCCCTTGTCCTATCACTACAGTCCCTAATGAAGAGTCCCTGCCCAGCATCCCTATAGGCCCCCTTCAGAGAATCTGCTCCAAGATTTTCCCAAGCACAGAGGTGACACTGACTGGTCTGTAATTCCCTGATTTCTCCATGTTCCCCTTCTTGAAAATGGGGGTTATATTTCCCTTTTTCCAGTCATTGGGAACTTCACCTGACTGCCATGATTTCTCAAATATGATGGCCAGTGGCTTAGCAACTTCAGACTTGGGTGGTTTGGTCAGAGCCTTTGCCAGTGAAGACCGAGGCAAAGAAGTCATTGAGAACCTCAGCCTTCTCCACAGCCTGTGTAGCCAGTTCTCCTGAGAGCTTCCTGAGGGGGCCTACGTTCTCCCTAGTCCGTTTTTTATTTGCTATGTACTTGTAGAATCCCTTCCTGTTATCTTTAATACCGCTAGCTAAGTTTAATTCTAACTGAGCCTTAGCTTCCCTAACCTGGTCCCTAGCTTCCCGCACAACATCCCTGTATTCTCCCAGGCTTCCTGTCCTTGCTTCCACCTTTTATAAGCCTCTTTTTTCATTTGAATTTTCCTCAGGAGCTCCTTATCCATCCAAGGAGGTCTCCTGGCCCTCCTGCTGCTCTTCCTTCTGGTTGGGATGAAACACTCCTGAGCTTACAGAAGGTGATCCTTGAATATCAACCAACAGTCTTGGGCCCCTCTGCCCTCTAGGGCTGTATCCCATGGAACCCTCCGAAGCAGGTTCCTGAAGAGGCCAAAGTCTGATCTCTTGAAGTCCAGGGCAGTGAGCTTGCTGCACGCTCTTCTCACTGTCCTGAGGATCTCAAATTCGAGCATCTCATGATCGCTGCATCCAAGGCTGCCCTGGAGAGTCACATTTCCAACGAGCCCTTCCCTGTTGGTGAGCACGAGGTCAAGCACGGCACCTCTCCTTGTCGGCTCCTCTATTACTTGCAGAAGGAAGTTGTCTTCTACACAATCGAGGAACCTCCTGGATTGCTTGTGCCGGGCCGTACTGTCCTTCCAACAGATGTCAGGGTGGTTGAAGTCACCCATGAGAACAAGGGCCTGTGAGCATGAGGCTTTTCCTATCTGTCTATGGAGTGCTTCATCGGGAGGTTCTCCTTGATCAGGCGGTCTGTAACAGATCCCCACAGTAATGTCTCCCATAGCTGTATTCCCTTTAACCCTGACCCACAAACTCTCTGTGTACTGCTCACGTCTCCCCAGATGAAGTTCCATACTCTCCAGCGTATCCCTAACATAAAGGGCAACTCCCCCTCCCTGCCTGCCAGGCCTGTCTTTTCTAAAGAGCCTGTAACCTTCCATTCCAACACTCCAGTCATAGGAGCCATCCCACCATGTTTCTGTGATGCCTATTATATCATACCCCCGTAGATGTGCACACTCTTATTTGCTCCCCATGCTACAGGTGTTTGTATAGAGGCATCTGAGCTGAGCTCCAAATGAAGCCGGCTCATTGGCTGGAGCGACTGGGATATCCCTACATTGCTCTGAGCATTTATTATAGGTTCTGGCAACTGACTGGGTGTGTTGGGATGGAATGATGCCCCCCTCCCCCAACACATCTAGTTTAAAGCCTCCTTGACCAGTCTGGGCAGCCTCCTGCCAAACCTGCTCTTTCCCTTCTTTATCAGACCAGCTCCAACAGCCCCCACTAGATCTGGCCTACAAACTTGGGTCCCCTGTTCAAGACACCCAAACCCCTGACTATGGCACCACCCTTTAAACCATTTGTTAACCTGGCTAACCCTCATAGCTTTTTTTAGGTCCTCCCCTGTACCTTGGAGAATTGATGAAAAGACCACCTGAGCTCCAGAGCCCCTAACCACCTCTCCCAGGTCTCTGTAGTCCTTCTTTATGTTCCCCAGGCTACTACTATCTAGTAGCAGTGATGAAAATTATTAGATAATTTGGGTTCTAGTGGAGAAGATTTCTAAAAACTCCAGGCAATCTATCTTAAAAGGAAGCAGAAAGACAATATTTCTCTTCAATATATAAAACCTGAATGAGATTTCCTCATTTTCTCCCATCTGTAAAAGTCAAAACTTAGTGCCACAAATAAGCTGGCTGTGTAATCCAGAGATAATATGTGATACTACTGTTTTATGCAGAAGACGGGCCAATTTCCCATTAGAGGACTGCACATGAATGCAGATGTATCCTTCTTTTCCAGTTATATTTTTTATTAGACTTTGAAGAAAATCCAAGGACATATCTGTTTAACAGTAATAGCAGCAGGGTAAATGCTTTCTAGTAACAACCTGGCAGTTACATGCTTGCTGTCTACATCTTCAGCATCTTGTGTTGCATCACATTGGCACCCTATCACAATCAGTCAATTCACAACAGACTTCACTGCCATGTGTCCAATAAACAAAAAACTCTGAAGTGCAGAACATTGCCATGCACTGATCTCCTCTTTTTCTATCATTGCAGTTCTAACCCCACTTCAGAGGGCATAAAATGATCCAATCCCAAGGAAGTGCTCAATGTCTCACCATCTTTCAAACTACTCTATAGCCTCTTGATTGTTAATCCTGTTTGGATGTTAACAGACTATATTTTGGGGACTGGAGACACTTTCCACTTTCATAGATAGGATGTTGGGTGTTGATATCCTTCCCTTTGATTTTCCTTTTGTTTGTGCTGAACCTATGTGATTTTCTTTCTATCCTTTTAAAATAAGGACTGGATAAAATAACAAGCAAAGTTGAGAGGGATAAGCTCATGGAAGCTCTTCCTTTTTAGATTAAATGTTTCACTTCATTTGGATAAAGGCTGTTCAATGTGCTTTTTTTCTTATGAGATGTCACTGATCAGTCAAAACAGAGGTACTCATCATGCTGTTTTTGTGTCTGAAAGAAAGCAGAGTTGTTTCACTGTATGCATTCAGAGAAGTGAAATCTTGACAGAAGAATTGCAAATGATGTCATTATGCTGAAGATTCCTGTCATGGGTAAACACTCTTCATATTCCCTACTCATACCAGGAAGAAAATCCCACTTTTTATTGTTATTACTGCAATAAAATCTACCTGAAAAAGTGGGAGGTGTTTCCCAGGGAATTTTCAGAAAAATGGTTACTCTTGCTGAAATGGTTTGCAGTAAGAATGACAGAAAAGAATGAACTTGATCTAAAATGTTCTGAGCTGAAACCGGAAATTTAAAGCTCTCAACTTCAGGGCCCTAGCTCACATCTAATTTTTATGCCTGCCTATCCCAATGTGGTGGAGGGGGAATGAAGCAAATGAAATAATTAAACAGTTTTATTTACATCCCTAATGTTTTCACAGAGAACAGGTGATGTTTTGTTTCATTCCTCCCAAGCAGGTGCAAAATGCACTAGGAACATGTCAGTGAAGGGCTAAGTTACTTCCTTTTGGCAGCATGTAATATTTAAGGCATAATTGGAGAAATTAAGTCAGTTAATTTAAATGATTAATTACTCTTTCTTATTCCTGCTTTTAATTTATTATTTAATCATAGAATCATAGAATAGTTAGTGTTGGAAAGGACCTTAAGATCATCAAGTTCCAGCCCACCTGCCATGGGCAGGGACACCTCACACTAAACCATGTCTCCCAAGGCTCTCTCCAACCTGGCCTTGAACACCACCAGGGATGGAGCATTCACAACCTCCATGGGCAACCCATTCCAGTGCCTCACCACCCTCACAGGAAAGAACTTCTTCCTTATATCCAACCTAAACTTCCCCTGTTTAAGTTTTAACCCGTTACCCCTTGTCCTATCACTGCAGTCCCTAATGAAGAGTCCCTGCCCAGCATCCCTAGAGGCCCCCTTCAGATACTGGAAGGCTGCTATGAGGTCTCCATGCAGCCTTCTCTTCTCCAGGCTGAACAGCCCCAACTTTCTCAGCCTGTCTTCATATGGGAGGTGCTCCAGTCCCCTGATCATCCTCGTGGCCCTCCTCTGGACTTGTTCCAACAGCTCCATGTGCCTTTGATGTTGAGGACACCAGAACTGTACACAGTACTCCAAGTGAGGTCTCAAAAGAGCAGAGTAGAGGGGCAGGATCACCTCCTTTGACCTGCTGGTCACGCTCCTTTTGATGCAGCCCAGGATACGCTTGGCTTTCTGGGCTGTGAGTGCACACTGAAGCCAGCCCATGTTCATTTTCTCATCAACCAACACCCTCAAGTCCTTCTCCGCAGGGCTGCTCTGAATCTCTTCTCTGCCCAACCTGTAGCTGTGCCTGGGATTGCTCCGACCCAGGTGTAGGACCTTGCACTTGGCATGGTTAAACTTCATGAGGTTGGCATCAGCCCACCTCACAAGTGTGTCAAGGTCCCTCTGGACGGCATTCCTTCCCTCCAGGGTATCAACTGAACCACACAGCTTGGTGTCATCGGCAAACTTGCTGAGGGCGCACTCAATCCCACTGTCAATGTCAGCGACAAAGATGTTGAACAAGACCTGTCTCAACACGATCCCTGAGGGACACCACTCATTACTGGTCTCCAGCCAGACATTGAGCCATTGACCACAACTCTTTGTGTACAGACATCCAGCCAGTTCTTTACCCACTGAGTGGTCCATCCATCAAATTGATGTCACTCCAATTTAGAGACAAGGATGTCGTGTGGGACAGTGTCGAACACTTTACACAAGTCCAGGTAGACGACATTAACTGCTCTACCCCTGTCCATCAGTTCCGTAGCCCCATCATAGAAGGCCACCAAATTGGTCAGGCAGGATTTCCCCTTAGTGAAGCCATGCTGGCTGTCACCAAGCAGCTTGTTGATTTTCATGTGCCTTAGCATGCCATCCAAGAGAATCTGCTCCAAGATTTTGCCAGGCACAGAGGTGAGACTGACTGCTCTGTAATTTCCTGGGTTGTCCATTTTCCCCTTTTTGAATATGGGGGTTATATTTCCCTTTTTCCAGTCATCGGGAACTTCACCTGACTGCCATGATTTCCCACATTTTGTTTCCATGGATGTCTTCCTCTGAGTGCCATTTATTTGTGGGCAGGGGCAGCAAAGTTTTGGTAAAACGCTCAGCTCTTACTGCAATGTTTCAGAATATAAGCATCATCAATTTTGCAAGGAGTGAACCAGATCTGACAGAAAGAGGGAATGTGAAGTTGCAGTGCTCCCCTCCTGATGTGTGATCAGGAACAAAGCAGACGACAAGAGTAGTTGCCATCCCTTTTTGTTTTCTGTGCAAACCCTTATCAGTCACTCCCAGCAACTATATGTAGGTTGGTATTTTTTCAGCCATTTCACAGTCACAAGTAACAGAGAATTATTTACCCAAAATACGAAATATAGTTGATGGTCTCTCACTATATAGGTGGGGTTTTAAAAAAATAATTTTATTTTCTAATGGAGAAAGAATCCAAAGAAATTTCAAGATAGTGAGGTGCAAACATCTTTTTTAGAATACATGTATAAACATGCTTCATACCATGTAAATAAATGACCAAATCTACTACTGTTTGCAGCACATAAAAACTGTTCAATTTTTTCAAGGGAGTAAAACTTATTAATTCTAAGTAATGAATTATATTTTTTTCAGAATTCATACCTGTTCCAGTAGTATGTTTTATCATTAGCTTATGCAGACAAATTAGTTCTTACTTAGTTAAAACAATAAAGATCTTATTAGCATTGTTTTAAGAATTGAAAAACACTGCTCTTTTCTAAACCATGCTCCTCCTGGATCTTTGGGGGAAAATGTCCATGTTTTTAAGCTGCAGTGATTCAAAATTATGGCAGTTTTTCTTCAGAAGTACTGGTTTCTGAGTCAATGCTTGTGGGAATATATTGTTTCAAAGTAGTTCATGGGATATAATTTTCAAAGGGATGTATGAAAACCATACACTTCCGATTAACGTTAATGGGGAGTTGTTTGGCTAAAATGTACAGCTTTGAACATTCTGGTTAGAAGTTTATATCTTACTGAGCTGCACATGGTTCCCGTTGCTCTAAGCAGATGGTGTTTTATAGATTGCAGAAGAGCCCTGCTGTGGATCAGCAGACACCATGCTGAATGTTTCTCCCTCCTATATGCTTCATAGGTAAATCCAAGAGCAGAGGGAGACCCTTATTAACTATCATATTTCATAGGTTTATCTTATTAATTATACAGTATAGCCATCTATTACGATACAAAACACTTCCTCATGCAATATCAAAATAGTTCCTTGCTTACAGTAACTGTATCATGTGCCGCCAAGTAGCCTAAATTGCTATTGTGTGGCTTTCTTATCAGACCTGCAAACCACTGTGGAAAGTGCTCAGTTAGCTTTACTCACTAATTGCATTCCGAGTGAAAGATTTTACTGTTTGTTTGTGCCCCAGGTGATAAGTGGTGATACAGCATTACATAATTACAGCACGCATCATTTCAAACTAGGCACGAAATAATGGGAAGCTATGCAATACTGCGTGGAAAGATGCTAATGTCAATATGACAAGGTAGTATGAGAAAATTATTGCTTGAGTAAGTGTATACAATGAATTGACATTTGCATTTGCTAGCTGTGAGCTGGAAGCTGCTCACAGAGCTGTAAGTAAGCCCTAAACCACCTCAACTATATCACATAACATGGTATATTAGATTTAATAACATTAATTACCTATTCTTCCCTGCTGGATATCTAAACAAACAATCTTTTTGAAATATGACTTCATCAATTTTTTTTTCTGTTTGAGGATCGCTCAAATGCAATATGTGCACTGCAGAAATGCAACTCGTCTCCTGGTTAAGCGAACACTTACATGATTAGGATAACAATCAGCAGTAGAGGGATTCCATGCAGCTTTTCAAGAGAAAAAAAAATCAACAGATCTGCTTTCTCCTCATATCTCTGCAGGTGTTCAAAGAATGCAGCTTATTCTATTCCAGATATTAGTCTTGCCAACTAATTGTTTTTATAACAATAGCTTATGTGGAGTGTGGGAAAGTGGGCTTACACGTTTTCACTGCCTGTGTCCTGATTCAGGACTCAGCACAGAGATCCAAGCAAGATATGTAATAACACTCTGCTATTATAATGACTTAACTACACACTCAGTAATACATAATGCATAATATAGAGATGAATTTAATACCTCGTATTTTTACCACTGCTATGCAAGGGAGCAATAGTGGTACATCTTTACATGAAGAAAAAAAATGTAAAGCATACCATTTTCTGCTCTGATCATCTTTTGTTTACTGGTTCACATAGATAAAGTCAATTGTCATTTTAGAGTGCTTACGAACTCTTGAAAAATAGTAGAGCTGCTGCAGTTTGCCTCCAACTCCAGAACTAGTTCAGCTTTTCTAATTTGCTGAAATTATAGGAAAGATGGACAGAATAGCTTTGGTGTTTCTCTCTGTTGGAAATCAATGAGAGTCTTTGCATTAGAATCAGAGACCTCTGGATCAGCCTCCAGAAACAACGTTTTTATTAATCATCCCAAGCAAAGCAAATCATGACTCTGGACCAGAGTGTCATAGATGTCAGGAGGATTTAAAATTTGGCTTTGTTGTGGAATCTGAGTTTGTATCTAATCACATATGCTGTCATAAAAATGTTATCTTCATTGGTAAAGTATATGTATTAGTTACTTCTGAAAAAATAAATTTTCAGCCACCAAGTAGTACTGGTCTTTTGATTTTATGCATTATATTATAAAATGTCATTGCTTTAAGAACTTTTTGTTTTCTTAATATTATAATAGTTCATTTCAAGCATCAATGAAAAGTATCACAGCTGAAATTTGCTTTTCAGAACATTCTCATTTTTATAGGTCAGAAAATATTACTGGAAATGTAATTTTATCAAACCATAAAGTTTAATCACATATTATACACAGAAATATTGCTAAGAACTATCTTGAGCAGGTAAGTAATATGAATGTCTTTTTTTTTTGTTCTCTGGCATTTCTTAATATGCAGCCTCTCCAGAAATCAGATCATTTGAAAGACCCCTGTGAAATGGAACCCTCAATTTTTTAAAAAGAAGAAAGAATATAACACTGCCAAATAAAATGCTTAATTTGTAAGGCAAAATTTTCATTTACATTTTTAATTCTTAGATGTTGCCTAATCTACAAGAAAAACAACCAGTGGTAAGTTTGCCTACTTAAATTTTTGCAAACTGGAGAGCTTAAATTATTTATTGCCTTAAACTGATATTTCTACTCATAGTTCAAAAAAGAATAAACTCTCATATGTAAAGAAAAAGGTAATCAGGAAATGGTCAGCTTTTTCTCCTATTCAATCAGCCACAGTTTATTGGAGCCACTAGTAGGCAAAGGTAATTGAGCAGTTGCAAAATCTTTCCTAGCCATTTATTCGATATTTATGTTTGACACTTTTTTAAAATAATACTGAGTTAATATATATTTATGAAGGTAGTTAATGATAGAGAGCAACATAACCTTTTTTTTTTAATTTTTCCTTCAGACTCCAAAAGCCTCAGAAATCAGGCAATAACATCCTAACAATATACTCAGTTACAGTCTTATTTAGTCATTTGTTCAGTTCAGTTTATATGGATAAATCTCCTAAAATAAGGGAGTGCGTGTTTTTTAAACACATTCCTAACAAAATAGACCTCACTCCTTCTCATGTTTATTCATATAAGATAACTTTCTAAATTCATTTTTAGTTTTGGCATCTGAGAATGAACAGATTGCTTTGTGGTAGAGTGTATTTCTGAAAAACAATGAAAAAATGGACAAGAAGATGCTACTATCAAATTCTGAATATGAAATACCACCTAGAGGTCTAGAATCTGGAGATGTTTAGCCAATTATGTTGATTAAAACACCTCTAATAAATACAGTGTCACTGATGTGCATAGATTTTTGCTCCTTTGGGAGCATCTGTTGTTTTTTGAAGAAAAGCATAGCAGGTTAAAACTCCTAATTAATTCTCTTCCTTATATTCATATTAGAATATGAACAGACAGAACTTTCCTAATTATTTCCCACAGTCACCCTATTGTTCCTTATTCAGCCAAACATCTTTCTTTTGTTGTTTGCTAATGGGGCATTTCCTGCAAGCACATTTCAAAGATCAGACAAAATAATTTATCCTGCAAAGAATCCTCATCTGATTTGTTAGACTGAGCATGAATAAAGTTCAGTGCTAACAAAGATTTTAAAATTGAAATAGCTAAGATGCCATTGGGAAATATTGGCTGTCAATGGAAAAATTTTAGATGTCAAAAGTGTGTCTATTCATGTTGCAATACAAGGACAACATGCAATTGGAACAGTATGGAATATTTTCTTTTTAATCTTTAAAATCAGTTCAGACAATTCAATGGTTGAATGGTTTGTTCTCTGACCAGACAACAGAAATTTCATTTTTCACTGTGAGAAGGGACTTCTTTCCTTAATTCATCCTGACAGCTCCATGATGCAAAACCCAATTTCCTACATGGGACCAAAAAATTTACAGGTAAATTACGCAGAACAGATGAGGTATATGCTACTCTCAGCCCTTTACTTTGTATTTATTGCTCTATGATGTGGATGAAAGCTGAACAGAAAGAATTGTTTGGAAAATCTGCTTCTTAGTATAACAATATGTAATAGTTGTTTTTATTACTTCCATACAATTTGGTGGTGAATACCAGCCTTATTTATTACCTTTATGCATTACATTAACACATAAGAAGGAGTAACTTCTAACAGTGGGAGAATATGACTGAATCATTTAAGGCCCAAACTCCAGCTGGTCAGTAGGCTGGGCAGTATACTTCATAGTCATGCCCATAAAGTAAATTATAGATTGACTCTTAAGTATCATGTCTATAAAAATCATTTTAATAATTGGTGCCATCTTAGGGTTTTACCTGGAAATGTTGTAGCATGGTGGCTTAGGAAACTGCTTAGGGCAGAAGACTTTTCATTACTGGTTTTATAAAAAGTTTCAATAAAAATATTGTGGCTTTCTGTTTAAACATCTCATGCACAGCAGCGAAACCAAAGATAACAATGTTGAGTTCCTGGTGAGGGGCAGGAAGTGAAAAATCAACACTAAACAGAACTGGGAGAAAACTGGTTTTACTGTCCAGACAGACACAAAATGTAAACAAATGGTTCAAATAGTGGAAGGCACACCAGATTGTAGAACATGGTTTTAGTTGATACTTTTCTGTACTGATTCACATAGTGATAGTTTATCATTCTCTTTTTCTAGTGTGTTGGTTTTTTTTTGTTGTTGTTGTTGGGAGTTTTTACAACCATTAACATCTCAGGGTTAAGGAAAACCTTTTTCAATTGTCAGTTTCATGTTGTAGGAGGTGATGGAACTGACGCAGTCCCATAAAGATTTTAGCTCCTGCTATCAAGAAGAGTAATGTTATTGTTTAGGCAAACCTTAAAGTTAAGCCTCAGCTTTAGAGAGTAGTACAGACCACCTCAGAAAGCTGGTGCCTAGAAGTACACATTCCTTGCTAACTAGCTGAAAGTTATGTGAAATTAGTCACCTGCATGAAACAACATTCACAAAAGAAAGCATCCTACTTTTTTATTTTTTATTTTTTCAAATGTCTGTGACAGTGTTTAGGAAAGAATAAGATCTCAGGGGTTCTCCATGACCCGGTAGTGAGAAGACAAACTGGCACAGAAAACTTGTCCTAAAAAATGCGTTATTTCCAGTTTCTGCAGGACACAACCTTAGTTTCAGTGGATTTCAGTGAAAGTTTAATTAGTAAGTATATCAGCTCTGACAGAATGTTTCTTGACAAGAAATGTCTGTTAATTGGGACAGAAGTCTGTGAGTATTAGGGATGTTTATCATTAGATTTAGACATGTAATCTGATCTAAGCTCTTTGTCTTTACATCTTCCTACCCTTTGATCAGGTGAATTGGGGTTTGGAGCCTGTCTCCTTCAGATGCACTTGATTTTTATACACTGAAACAGCTTCATCAGAAGGGAGTGAAAAGTTACACTGTGGTATAACCAAGTACTTATCATCTAGCTCCAGTTGTCAGGGAGGCAGAGAATGGCTCAATCCCTCTTTGAAACAAAGTAGAAGGCATGCCTTTTGCTTCTCCAATGAGTGCTTTCAAGTAGTTTGAAACATTCAACCCATCACTCCAGAACAATGCAGATCTCCTGGAACTGTATTGGAAAGCTGGAAAATGCTATGCATTGGCATCTTGCCTAGCTGTTACAAAAGAGCTAGCTCTCACCTAGTTCTACAGAAGAGATGTGCTATGAAAAGAATATCTTGTTCAGGCACTAAGCTACTAAGTTCCTGTCTGGCCCACAGGGCTACTCTGAACCTTCTGTACTATCTTAGACTATTTTAACCTAATCCTGAATCAATCTCAGCAGATATTGGATCAAATCTTGTCTGCTCAAACTTCTGACATTTTCTTCAGTAGTTACTCTATATGCAATTAAATTTTGATTCTAAAATTAAGATAATAAATAATCTGTTTTGGTGCTTTCCACAAGGTACAGGCAATGAGGGGCAGTCACTAAGCTCACCTGGGCTCTTCATTTAAAATAGAAAAGTCAAGCAGAAGATACTGTAGTGTCTGGTACTGTAAGAAAATGGACGAAAAGCAAGTTGTTCCTGATGCTAGAGAGCTCAAGGGAGCAATCCTCGCTAATAAGCTTTAGTGTCCCAAGGAATGCTTCACTGAATTAAAATTATATCACTCATGCACATGAAATGCTGAATCCTTCTGTGACATAAATCTGTCCTCTTCCTGTTAGTATTTTACCAGTACAACTTCCTTTGTGTGAAATCAGAACACACGAGGGGCTGTTCCCAATGGGAAATGTGCACAACGTCACAGTGGAAGGTAAAACCATTTCCATTAGAACATTACAGGTGATTAGACCAGTCAGTCTCACCCTTAGACCAGTCAGTCTCACCTCTGTGCCTGGCAAAATCTTGGAGAGGATTCTCCTGGAAGGCATGCTAAGGCACATGAAAATCAACAGGGTGCTTGGTGACAGCCAGCATGGCTTCACTAAGGGGAAATCCTACCTGACCAATTTGGTGGCCTTCTGTGATGGGACTATGGAACTGATGGACAGGGGTAGAGCAGTTGATGTCATCTACCTGGACTTGTGCAAAGTGTTCGACACTGTCCCACACGACATCCTTGTCTCTAAATTGGAGAGACATCAATTTGGTGGATGGACCACTGGGTGGATAAAGAACTGGCTGGATGGCCGCACACAAAGAGTTGTGGTCAATGGCTCAATGTCCAATGGGAAACATTGTTAGGACCGGTCTGGTCCGGTCTAGTTCAACATCTCTGTCGGTGGCATGGACAGTGGGATTGAGTGCGCCCTCAGCAAGTTTGCCGATGACACCAAGCTGTGTGGTTGGGTTGATACCCTGGAGGGAAGGAATGCCATCCAGAGGGACCTTGACACACTTGTGAGGTGGGCTGATGCCAACCTTATGAATTTTAACCATGCCAAGTGCAAGGTCCTACACCTGGGTTGGAGCAATCCCAGGCACAGCTGCAGGCTGGGCAGAGAAGAGATTCAGAGCAGCCCTGCGGAGAAGGACTTGGGGGTGTTAGTTGATGAGAAAATGAACATGAGCCAGCTTCAGTGTGCGCTTGCAGCCCAGAAAGCCAACCGTATCCTGGGCTGCATCAAAAGGAGCATGACCAGCAGGTCAAAGGAGGTGATCCTGCCCCTCTACTCTGCTCTCGTGAGACCTCACTTGGAGTATTGTGTGCAGTTCTGGTGTCCTCAACATAAAAAGCACATGGAACTGTTGGAACAAGCCCAGAGGAGGGCCACAAGGATGATCAGGGGACTGGAGCAACTCCCGTATGAAGACAGGCTGAGAAAGTTGGGGCTGTTCAGCCTGGAGAAGAGAAGGCTGCATGGAGACCTCATAGCAGCCTCCCAGTATCTGAAGGGGGCCCATAGGGATGCTGGGGATGGACT
Source organism: Pezoporus occidentalis (assembly GCF_034315485.1). Classification (NCBI taxonomy): domain Eukaryota; kingdom Metazoa; phylum Chordata; class Aves; order Psittaciformes; family Psittacidae; genus Pezoporus; species Pezoporus occidentalis. The sequence goes on along the minus strand of NW_026915713.1, from coordinate 3,698,321 downwards.
CTTCATTAGAGACTGTAGTGATAGGACAAGGGGTAATGGGTTAAAATTTAAACAGGGAAAGTTTAAATTGGATGTAAGGAAGAAGTTCTTTCCTGTTAGGGTGGTGAGGCACTGAAATGGGTTGCCCAGGGAGGTTGTGAATGCTCCATCCCTGGTGGTGTTCAAGGCCAGGTTGGAGAGAGCCTTGGGTGACATGGTTTAGTGTGAGGTGTCCCTGCCCATGGCAGGTGGGCTGGAACTAGATGATCTTAAGGTCCTTTCCTACCCTAACTATTCTACGATTCTGATTCTATAATTCTGATTCCAAGCCTGTTGGCCTCACTGCTGTGCAACACTCTTGGTCTTTATTAAAACACATGTAGCTTTAACAGGGCTGACAGTGCTTTAAATATATACATACTCAATCATCTATGCCTTATTTATGAAAATTTGGTACCCCTTTTACATTCCTAGTGAATAAGTAGGGGTTTTATCTGTGGTGTTTTATTAACCATTTGGATCGCAGAAATTGCATATTCTGCTTACCAAAACAACAGAGAGTTGGATGTGTTCAAAATTATGGATGTCTTTCCTTGACCAAAGACAGAATAAATTAACTTTTTCACATGAATCTTCAGTCTTTTACGTGTTTAAAAAAGTCAGCTTTAATCCCCTTTCTACTGATAAAATCCAAGAAAAGGGATAGAAATCTTCCAGAAACACTAATTTACAAGGCAAAACCCCTAATTATCAAGGGACAATTATTTCTAAAGTGAAGCTGCCTTCAACTACATGACTATGAACTGCAGAAGGAAAAACATTATGTAGAAATCAGGGACAGAAATACACTCTCTGTCATGTCTTGTGTGTTGGCTGAGATATGGAAAGGGAGAAGAGAAAGGAGGAAGCCCAAGACTTAGGACCTTCCACCTACAATAAGTTCTGAGCAAAAAGGAATGCACATTGCTTTATCTATTGTCATAAACACACAGAACCATAAAATAATTTTGATTGGAAGGAACGTGTGATATCATCCGATTGAATCCCTCAATGAAAACAGGGGCAACTTAGTGAGATTGCTCAGGGCCTTGGCCAGTTAATTTTTGAATGTTTGCAGTGGTGATTCTGGAACCTCACTAGACACCATCATAGTGATTATTTTTCTTCTCATTATCTAACTGAAATTTTCCTTGTTGCAACGTGAGGCCCCTTCCCCTCATCCTTTCACTGTACATCTCTTAGAAGAGTTTGGCTCTATCATGTCTCATATTCTCCTAGTTGAACAGAGCAAGATCTATTTTGAGACTTTTCTTCCTAATATTGAACAAACCTAGATCCCTCAGCCCCTACATGTATGTCTGTCATGTGCTCCAGCCCCCTAATCATTCCCTGTACTTGCTTCAGTAACCTCTTGCGAGGTAACCTAGAACAGGTTGTCAGGCCATGTGCAGTCAGGGTTTGAATAATGCAGAGGATGGAAATGTCATAACCTTTCTTGGCAACCTCTTCTAGCTTTTGATCATCCATATAGTAAAGAAATTTTTTCTAATCTTTAAATGTAATTTCTTGTATTTTAATTTGTGCTAACTACCTCTTTACATTTCATTGAACACTTTTGACAAGAATGTCTCTCCATCTTCTTTAACTACCTCATATCAGGTACTTATACACATTGATCAGATCCATCAGAGTGCTGTCTCCTCCAGTCTAAACTATCCCATCTCTCTCAATGTCTTTTCATGTGTCACATGTTCCATCTGGTCATCTAAAAATCTTTTAAGCCTTTCTCTGAACTTTTTCCAGTATGTTCATGTCACTTTGTACTGAGAAGCCCAAAAATGGACAGAGAACTCCAGATGTGTTTTACCAGTGCTTAGTAGAGTGGCAGGATCACTTTCCTGTAGTTGCTGGTGATGCTGTTCATAATGCAGCCCAAGATGCTGTTGGCTGCCTTTGCCACAAGGGCACACTGCTGGCTCATGGTCAAATTGTTGTCCACTAGTACCCTCAGGGCCTTTTCTGCAAAGCTGCTTTCTAGTCTGTCTGCCCCCAGACTGTGCTGTCGTATGAGGTTATTCCTTCCCAGCTGCAGAACTTTACATTTCCTGTTGAACTCCATGAGATTCCCGCCAGCTCATTTCTCAAGCCTGTTTGAGGTTCTGCTGAAGTGCAGACCTGCCCTCTTGTGCATTGACTGTTTCCCCTGCTTTCATATAATCCGTGAATGTTCTGAGAGTACATATCAAACTATCTGCAAATACTGTAAGGAACCACTCCCGTTCCTGGAAGTCTGAGTTTGATATTGTCTTGAGCTACCAAGGGCCAGTCGCAACACAGGTGGGTCATAACGTAACATTAAGTGGGTCATAAAGAAGTATAGGTGGTAGCTCTTAATCACTTTTGTCACTTCCCTGTTGAACACTAAACTTCCTGAAGAGATTAGCATTAGAGATTTTACCTCTGCACATATCAATAATGTTCCAGTGCTGACAGGCAGAGATTGCAGGCTCAGCGCCCAAGCTTGATCAGTATCTACAAACTACGTGCTCCTCTGCTATATCCCTCGTAGGACTTGCTTCAACACCATCTTCCAGAGAAGGCTCCATACAAATACCATTGCTACTGTCACTTTACATGAACATGTCAGAAGATGACAATAATTGTATCTTCCTTCACCTACACAATAACCCCATGGACAGGCAAGTCACCTCTGAGAAGAGGGCCTGAGGGTCTGCATCCACGTTACCTGAGTGGGCTCAAGTCCATCTCAAGCCAAGTGTCATGCTGAATCTCACCTATTATGCAGAAACAATCATTTGAGAGTCATTGAGCTAGGGAAAAAAAAAAAAAAATGTCCTGTTTTCCAAAGAAAATGAGATTGTGAAAATCACTTTGGAGACAAAGATATGGTTTAGTGGTGGTCTTGGAAGTTCTGAGGTAATGGTTGGACTGAAAAGACCTGAAAGGTCTTTTCCAGCACAGTTGATTCTATGATTCTAAATGAAGTTTGTAAACCCAGGCTAACCAGGAAGGCTCTACTGACTGAGGTATTGCACAGGAAAGGTACATCATGAAGTCTGGCAGGAGGCTAAAGAAAAGTGACTAATTTATGCTGCTATTTCAGACTATAGAGAAAGTGTATTGAATTCCTTAGCACAGGATTCTCTGTGGACAGAGGAAAATGGTATTTGTGTCAGTGGACTTCATAAGAACAAGCACACAAAAAACATTGTTTTTCACACTGCTCAGACCTAATTGTGGTGGAGGAATGTGATTTTCTAAGTCAGAAGGAAGAGTCATTAAAGAAGAATCCCTGGTTATGAAATCAATAGTCAAGGGGAACAAAAGGTCAGCTCAGAGTTTTATCTGTGCAGAACCTGGTAATTTTCTTAGTGCCTTTTCCTAATTACCTTTGAAACCAGAATCTCCAAACACTACACACAGTATCACTGCATAACAAGGAGGAAGAACCAAATACTGAATAGTATTATTGACAGACCATGTAGAGAAAAAAAAGACCAACAAAACAGTGATCACAGACACTGGTAAGCAGATCCACACATGACTTGTGTACGCATATCAGGTTGATCTTTATATCCTCAACTCACACCTCATACCAAGAAAAGCAAGAAGTGATAATAGATCCCAGGTCTGGAGCACCTGCAGTACTTACATTAAGGCAACAAGTAAGCCCAGAAATACACTGAAGTTGTTAAAGAAATTATTTAATCACCATTTAAAGGTCAGCCAGTCATCTGTGAAAAAAAGAAAAAAAAGAGGCAGTGCATGGCAAAAGGTGAGGAAATGAAAAGTAGCAGAATTAAAGTGTCACTCTCCCATACTACAGGGACCAGGCAATTTTCTCTCAGAAAAAGAGGGGTACAAAGGTCAGCTGGTATTAAACCTGAACACTAATGATCTCAGTGCTTACTCCAAGGGGTCTGATGACTGGGCAAGAGGCCAGGGCATCTTAGTCAGTAAAATATCTCAATTAGCTGCAAACTCTTTGCCAAGTTACTCAGACACATAATATGGCTCCCCCTAACTTCTTTTTTCTTTTCTTATGAGGAAAGAGGGGTTTTCCTCTACACAGAAGTATAGACTTCCACAAGGTCCTGATTACAAAAGCAAGAGTTTAGAAGCCTTTTAGATTTCATTTAAATTTAGACAACTTTTAAAAGGTTCTGATTTTTTTTTCACTGTAGGCCAAAACCTGTGAAATCTTAAAATATGTTTGATGCTTCTAACTTAACTGTTACCTTGCAACCTGATTGTTCAATTCCTGGATCTGTTTAATTATAAAAAAGATCAGTTCTTTCCATGTCACCCCAAGCCAACTCAAACGTGGTTCTTTTACATTGTAGCTGCAAAGCTAGTCACTTTTATACTCATCTTCTCTCTCTTTTATTCTGACACAGCTGTCTGATAGCTGTCTCGATGAAACATTATGTATTTACTAAAACAGAGTACTAAAGTAAAAAAAAAAATAAAACTTCCAGCTCTAATGAACTGATATTCTGTATACAGAATTCCCAAGTTATTGCAGGGTCTTGCTTTATGCTATGGATGTTTACAGAAGGCACTGTTCGTGTACACAGAGAGACTCAGCACCGTTGATCAAACAAATTCTTTATCATCTAACTGCACAAGGTCTCTCAGGATCTTGTTTTTTTTGCTTTATTCCCTGTCAAGAGACCCACATTAGACCTTTCCATCTCTGTAATTATCAGGGTTTGATTAATTTTAAACTTTCATATTGCAGCAGATATCTATAGCTCTATTTCAGTAGCAACTGAAATAAAAATTATGATCTTGACCCAAAAGATTTACGCTCAATATCATGAGTACTACCTTCAGCCCTGATATCCCTGAAGGGAATGGTGAGTATAACACTTTACATCACTGCATTCACTGTCAAGGAAGCTAAAGACTAAGCAGGGAGACAAGATCGGGTAAGATCACTTCAAGAGGTCATGAAGTTCATGCTTTCACTCAGACAAAATGACAGACTGTATGGTTTGTGATCTATCCTACAGAAAACACCAATGACATTTTTAGCTGTCTTGTTCCAGTGCTTAGCTCTCTGTACAGGTACAAAGGCCTGTTTATAATTTAATCCTACTCTTGCTGACTAAAAATTAAGCTGATTATTTCTACTGCTTTTCTTGACCAACAGGTCATCAGTCTTGTTATAACAGCATTTCAATCCTCCTCAATTTACTTATGTTTTAAAGTACCAGGAAAAATATTTTTATTTGAATGATACAAATGCAACATGACATAAATTGTTTTGGTTTAGAGTCTTTAATGGTTTATAATCTTGTAGGACATATATACTAATTTTTCAAAAGTGGAAGTCATTTTAGAAAATGTTAATGCAAGTATTTAAGCATTTTCTAAGGAGAATGTTTAATCTAGAAAGTGATGAAACAAAATATTCCAGCACTTTCCCTATTGCCAAAATTTGTTGTTGAATTATAACAAAGTGTTCATATCACATTGGTCTCCACAAGACTACTTTCATACATGCACTGCACTTCATCCTCTTTCTAGATCTCTTTCCAGTTTACCTTGAATAGCTGATTACTATTTTTAAGTACTTTCTTAGATCAGCTTTACATATATCTTGTAATAATTTATTATAAGTCATATGTTTAAAATTTCCTCATAGGATATCAAAAGGTAGTGTCAAAAGCCTAGACAATCAAGATATCTCTTGTCCCTAACTTCTTCATATGATTGGTCCCTACATTTAAAAGGAGGAAATTAATCTAATCTAACATGATATGCTCTTGACAAATTTGTATCTGCTGTTTCCTCTAATCTTTAAGCATTTACAAATTGATTATTTAATTACCTGTTTCAGTGTCTTGCTAGTTACTGTCATTAGGCTAACTGTGCTGTAATCCTCAGGTCTTCTTCCTTTTTACCAATAAGACACAAACTTGCTTTCTTCAGTCCTCTGAACGTTATCTGCAATACAATTCGCTCCTCATTCAGAGACCTAGCTGAAGGATTTTCAGATCATTTACACTGAGTCTTCATGACCTGATTTGTCACACAGAAACCTATACTAGATAGTCACAGTCCTTCTGTGTGTTGAGAAAGTGGCTTGCCCGGATTTGGGTAGATGGTTGAAGTACAAAAGAGATGCTTTTGATGTAGTTTTGCTTATTTATTTGAAGGGAACCCTTGCATTAATTACATTTGCTCTTTTTGAAACTGAAGGCAAAGTACAAGAGGCCATCTATAAATTAGCCTTGATCTCAGAATCAGCCTCATTGTAAGCATGTCCTCACTTGTGCTTTTTCCCTTTCGTTTATGGACAAGGAATTTTGTACATTGATTTTGATGTTCTATTCAACAACTTTTTTTGTTGTTGCATTTCCTCTGTGCTGAGTCTTCTCTTATCCCCAAATGATTTTTTTTTTTTTATGTTGTTGTGAGGATGAGACTTCTCTTAAAAGATTTTTCTCAATTTGTAGAAAACTTACAAATTTTTTGCATGTATGTGTCTATCTTTTCTATAAAGGAATCTACTGAATTTGTCCTATGCAGTTGTCCCTAAATTCTCCTGCATCTTACCTAATTATTACTTTAATTTCTTGAAATGTACCCTTTGAAGTAATGAAAATAATCTTTATCATAGACCTACTTTTGTTTATACATTAATTTAATTTAAATGCGCTATTCTTTATATCTGAGGATATTTCTCATTAGTTTCTATTCTATAAAGGCCTTGCTACTTCATTAAAATTAACTCTAAAACTGTATCTTCCTGTTATCACTCCTTAACTACTGAGCAAAGAAGCAGGATCTTTTCACTTTATTTAGTGATATAAGTCCCCTATTATAGTAAAAGCAAGTTCATTAAAAAGTTGTTGGTGTCTTTTTTTATAGTCAGTTCAGTCATGTAGACTTGCCTCTTCCCAACATCTAGGTTTCTCATTCTTTTCTTTCTTGTTACTTACAAGCTGCACAGTACCAAGCAGGCAACAAACAGTTTGCCAGTCCCCCTGTCCTCTCGTTTGTTTCCCAGTCCCTCCAGTTTTTCCATTTCTCTGTGTATATTTGGCCCGCAGCAGGTCTCTCTTGGAGCTGGTTGGCACTGGATCTACTGAACACAGGGGAAGCTTCTAGCAGCTTTTCATAGGAGCAAATACATGTACATGTGAAACGCATACACACATTCACACACATCTTTCCAAATACACAGCTAAGTGTGTGAGGTGACCACTTATAGTGGGATAGTTCCCTTTCTAGTGGGAAAGCTGCTCTTTTCCTCAGAATCACTGCATCTACACTGAAATTGAACATGAAGTGGGAGAATATTTTTTGGGTCATTTGGTTTGTCAGGAGTACACCTACCACATGAGCTAGTACCTGATTGCTGGTTACATAAATGCAGGGAAAACTTTTTGAAGTAGAGATAAATGAAAACTATGACACTGTTATCAAGATCTGCATTCCATTTTCATCTGGATCCTCACCTCCATTTGCTAAAGAAATGCAAAACTATTTAGATGCAGAGTTTGGGTTTGGGGGGGGTGGTATTTATGATAAGATGCATGTGTGACTGAACTGCAATTCCTTTTGAAAACTGACTTGTTCTGAGAGCTTGTATATGGTGCTGAAAAACATTATTTTCTTTCAAGAAGGTTCATCTGTAGACCAAAATGTTAGAACTATAAACAGTATTGCTTGTTACTAAGTAGAGTTAAGAAAACATACTCATTAACCAGCATTCATAAAGGAGTCCATACTAGGTAAAGCTGTACAAGTTGAGTAGTATCTTGACTTGCCTCAGCTTCAGAGTGATTTTGTTCATTTTTTAAGTGTGCTGTTATAAGTACATATAATGAATATATGAATTTATTTAGTCTGAAAGTGTATACAAAGCAGACTGCTTTGTAATACAAAATGCACATTACTGTTCCTAGCCAGCATGCATTATAAGACCTTTTAAAATATTTTGCAATTGTTTTACATCTTTCTATTCCCAGACTATGCCATCAATTAAGTTTATGTAAGTAAATGAAATTATGTTAGCGCTGAAGTAGTAGGGACTATATCTGAACCCAAGTCTTTTCTTGGCCTTTGAAGCTACGTTTGTACAAAACTGTTTCTTCATGTGCATATGACTGCAGATTTGACTGACTCCAACACCTGCGCAAACGTGTGGCATTATGTACGTGGATTATCTTAGTGACTGTTTGAACGCCAGATCTCCCACTTGTTTACTAGTGGTGTTGAATAGCAGGTCAAGTGTGGGTGCAAGTGTTTGCGTTGCTGGATATGGGAAGGTATTTTTGTTAGTGCAACTTCGCAAGTGCGTAAAGGAGCTGGCAGGTTGCCAATCAGGTCCATGGGGCTGACTGACAACAGCTGCATTGGTATGGACATCTCAACTCACTATGGAACTCTGCAACACACCTTGATTCATTGTATATTTACACGTAAAATTATCTTGCCCTGTCAAATTTGAATTCCAGGAAGTCACAGTCTAAGTTCCTGGAAAGCTAGGCAGTAAGGAGGAGCAATTTCCTACATCTACCTATGAGATGCCTTCTGCATAAACAGGATTCATGCTGGAAACATGGTAAGGGAGGAAATACAACAAAAAAATACAGAACCCCAAAACCAACAAACCAAACAAACAAAAAAAAGAACCACCACATTTTTCTTCAGTACTTCACCTGCTTCACACCCCTTTATGAATTCCCAGATTTGCTTCCAGAAACTTTCCAGAGCTTATATTTTCTGCCATTTCCTCTCTCTTCAGTGTTTTGTGATTTTCTCTCCTCATTTAGTGGCTCAGAGCCGTTTTAAACAACATAGGGAGCAACTGTAAAAAGGAGAAAAGTTTTTTCCAAGGTAAAAAAACCTGCAGATTAGAAGTGGCTACAGGTCAGTTTTATTTCAGAACTGTATTTAACAATAAGGATTGAACTAGCAGTAATTTGTGATTTCAGCAGAGGCACCTTGGAAATGAAAGTTTTGATCAGATATGTGAGTCAGGACACACTGAAGTGTATTGTCTGACTCAGTATGCAGTGTTTGGAGGTTAACAAAGGCAACTCAATTATAATAATACTATTTCAAGGGAACTGAGGAAAGAGAGACCATTGCAGAAACTTTTACCCTGCTTGACAATGGTGAGCTTAGGAGGTATAGATCACATTTTTGTAAACAGAAGCAGTCGCAGTACTAATGAAAGTTTCTGTGTTTGGAAAGCAATCTAGAAACAAATTTACTGATTGGAAAACACAGTACTCTAAGGCCCAATTATACCACTTGTCTTAAGCCTACTCAAGCTTCTGAAAATGCCTAACATATTAGGAGCCTGCTTGGATAACATCATCTACCATAATACTGTGAGTCTGCACTGCTACCTTATCTCACATGCACTGTAAGCTTGTTGTTGCTGGCCTGACGGGTTACTGTGATCCTGTCACTTTGCATGGGAGGTGGTGACTCTTTGCCCATTGTTGATGGGGCAGTTAAGATCCCTTTAGGTCTGCCATATAGTTAGAAAACCTCTGTTGTTTGCTTTTTTTTTTTTTTTAATGTGTGTGCACTCTGCACTTTCCCTACCAATTTCTGTCTTCCCTGTGAAGGACTAATATGCCACGAAGTACAATATCTAATGCTAGGCGGCTTACCTACCCTACAGGATTTCTTCACTTGTGGAGGGAAAAGCAGATACCATTCTTGGAACAGTGGGTATAGGAGTAAACAGCTCTGAATGAATGAGAAGGGTCATTGTGCAGAGTGACAGGGGGCATCTACACATGCTGTGATTCCCAACAAATGTGTTTTTTTATTGAAGTACTTTTTAAAATATTTTGTATGCTTATAAAGTTCTTTTCTGTGTGATTTCTCACCTGCAAATAATCCATAGGATTGCAAATAATTCACTGAAATACAAATACTTCCCAATTCTTACAATTTCTCCATGTTGTTTAAGAAATTGCTTTAACAAAAACACTTATCGGTGTCATAGTTACATTCTTTGTGGCTTAAAACACACGGAAATTAGATTGCTGTAATATTTTATTCCAATCAGAAAACTACAGGTCTGCAAATAATTAACTCAAAAGTGATCTACTTTACGTACTTAGCATTAAGCCAGTAGGAGACAAAATATATTTATACACATTTATCAAAAGAAGTCAATCAGCTCTTTGACTGAGTGATAGTCAAACATGTACAATTTGGTCACAAGTTTTCTGAACCTGTATCTAAGTGAATTTTCACCAAATGCCTTTTAAACTTCTAATGCTAAAGGCAATTTATCATGCATACCTGCAGAACATTGATTTTGTAGACTTGCATCTTCCTGTTGAATTAACTCCAAATCTGGTACTTATTGAACACAAAGCACTTTCTGCCAAACCTCATCTAATTTGGTGACATCAGCAGACGTGATGAATCACATAACTATACCATCCCCATCCCTCTTCCATATTTTATATGAATCTGTAATAAGCAATAGCAATATGCTTTCTATTTGAGCCAACTTTAGCACTTGAACTTTAAATAACAAAGAATTTTTTAAATAACAGGACTTTTTTAATTTCAAACTGATGATCTCTTTACTATTCCTTTGCTTCTTAGCTTGTAAAGAATGAAGCAGATGTGTATTTATGAGACAACTTCTAAGACGTTAAGGATTGGCTTCCCAAAGTTACGATCTGCTTTGAGTGCTTGTCTAGACATATTTTTAAATTGGAAAAGAGAAATGGAATGTTTATTTTTTTATAGTATGCCAATGTTTTGATTGATGCTGTGCTAAAAAAAAACAAAAAACAAAAAAAAAAAACAAAAAACAAAAAAACAAACAAACAAAACCCACCTGCTTGAGACAAGCAGAGTTGTGTTCTGCACCACAACAATTTTATCTCTCATTGGAATAATTTGATATTCATGTGAGATTCACAGACTGCTGACTGACTCCGATGCTGTCAGAGATCTGTCTTGGTGAAACTAATCAGAGGGGTGAAGCTGATATTTTTGTCAAAGTATACACAAAAAAGGCTGCTGCCTCAAGGTTGTTAACAATCTCCCTCACATGGAAGAAGAATTTTACTGGCGAAAATTTGATATCCAGATTTCTCCTGAAAATTTTTTCCATATGCAGTGCCTCTCAAGTAGCTTCCATTGTCTTTCTTCACATATAGAAAGGAGTTCAGTTCAGTCTGTTTTCTTTTCCTGTAAATGGTGTTTTGCTTCAACCGATACTTGAAAAAACAAACAAGAAAAATGCAGTGAGGCATGATGAGAAAATTTCCAAAGATTTAGAACATGGGTTCCAAAAGCATGGTCCAGCTGTAAATTGTCACAGACATATAGACCTTAATGGATTTACACTGATACATTCCAGCTAAAGGTTTAACCCAGAATGTTTGTAGGAATAACTTAATGTGTGAAACTGGGCGTCAAATCGAGTATAAATTACCTTTCTTGGACAAGCTAAGTGCAAACACTTTGGAAAGGAGCCCCACTAGTTTTCATTGATTTTAAAAGCATTTTTTAAACACCTTTTATAGGGCCTATGAAAACCCAATGAAGTCAGTGGAACAGCTCTGGAACCCATTCCAAATGAATTTGGAATTAGGCGCATCATGAAAACTGTTTCACCATATGTTTCAATGACATTTAAGCTCATTTGTCTCATTTCAAGAAAGCTTTATTCAGCTACTCACAGCTTGACATTCTCAGTTCTTTGGACATTTTTTGTTAATTCCATTCTTGTTTGGAAGAAGCTGGAATGGGAAGAATTCAGTGAACTTTTTAGGCTAGGAAAAATAGTAAGCATTCTGGGGTTGTCTCGAGTTATGCAGGAATGACTCTTTTTTAATGCTAATTTAATTATGATCCCCCCAAATTTGATAAGAAATATAGTATTATGAGTGTGCCAGAGATAGAGGAAAACTTGAAAGTATTTTTTTTACAAATTTATTTAATTTTGAAAGGAGGATCAAAATAGAACCCAGACCCTATGTTTTGCAAGACTGTGCAGCATCATGTAAGATCATTTTTGGTCTTCATGGTAGCTGTATTGGTGAGCCACATTTATTATGGGATGATAATCCTTCAAAATTATAATAATGCAGCCTAGAAATATGGTTGTCGTCATTCTTAATACTCTTACAATAATAGTGACAGCCATTTGGGGGACTATTTGCACAAGATCAGTATGACCCTATAGGGAAGAAAACATCCTCATATATAAACTTTCTAAGTATCATCCTGTCTTTAACAACTTAAAAACTCCTGTGAACTGATGAACCTCTAAAAAGAAAAACTGGTTATTACCAGAAAGAGGAAATACGAATGGAAAATAAGAAAAACGTGTGTACAAAATTAATGTCTGGAATTCGTTTTTCTGTGTTACAAGGCATGAGTCTAAAACTAAAAATAAAGACAAGCTGAAAAGAATCCTAATAGTGTGGTTTCTTTTGAACAGCAAATCAGCACAGACATTTTATGGGGACAGAAAAAAAGTGAGGCAAGCCATCTACCAGTGTGAAACCGTGAATGGATGTCTCAAGTGATATAGGAATCCCCTTACACTGGTGATAACTTCCGCATTCCAAAGTGGATTTTAAATGCAGTCGACTCAGGTTAGTTTTTGCTGTCAGATCATCGCAATTTCAAAAGCATGTCCATGGAGTTGTTATGCACAAAGAATATCTTATTGTGAAATGGGGAACAGGGCCCATGGTAATAAAAATTTTTACACACACACACACACACACACACAAACACTTTTTCAAAAAATGACAAGCTCTCCCCACCCCTCCTGAAACAGACAGTTGAATAATAACAAAAAACAAACAAAAAAAAAGTGGTTAAGGACAAGTTTTGCACCTACTGGCTACTGCCTTCAGGTTTAAGGGGTTTATCTTCCCCTATTAAAATGAAAAAAAAAAGTTTAAAGAAAATTTTTAAAACCATTAATGCTTGTACTGTGTTATCACTTTATATGCTGGACTGTGGAAAACATCATAGACTTCTGGACAATGGTGCTTTCTTTAACTTATTTTGTCTATCAAGGAACCTTCATGGTTCTTCACAAGAATATTTAAACATCTAACCATATTTTCATTGCAGGGACTATGTGAATCAGAACACAAATGTTTAATTGTGTTACTTTATGTAAACATGCACGTGACAGGATTTCTGAAGCACTTGCGCACCTAATGGGCATTCACAATCTCTTAGATACCTTCCTCCTCCACAGTCTACAGCTGCATTAGCACACTACCTTCCCGAAGCAGCTGTGTCCCTGTTTCCCTTTGGGAAATGACCATTTCCAGCTGCACCGCATTTTTGAAAGCCCTATAAAGTATTTCAAGAAAATCAAATTAATCAGTTTAAGCAGCAGGGCTTTGGTAACTGTCCTGGGTTCAGCAGTAGCAGTCATTTTTCCCCTTCTTGGTAGCTGGTGCAGTGCAGTGTTTTGACTTTCAGCTCGGGAACAGAGCTGATAACAAGCGATGTTTTGGTTTGGCCAAGGACTTTGTGAGCCTCATGCTCTGCGCCAAGCAGAGACAGGACACCTGACCCAAACTGACCAAAGAGGTATTCCATACCACAGCACGTCATGCCCAGGAGGTAACTGGGAGGCAGCCGGAAGGGCTGGGAGTCGGCAGGGTTGGAGGAGGTATCGGTCGGAGCTTGGTCAGGCTGGGGGGGGCGAGTTATCGGTTGGCTGGTGGTGAGATGATGTATTCTCTTCCCTTGTTATTTCCTTTATCATTATTATCATTGGTGGTAGCAGTAGTGATTTGTGTTATACCTTAGTTACTAAACTGTTCTTAAACCCGTCATTCTTTTCGTTCTAAGCAGGGGGAGGGCAGGGGGGGGAAGTGAGCGAACGAGTTACCTGACTGGGTTTAAACCACGACAGTAACCCACCTCATTTGGTTAAAATGGGTTATGAAGCAAACTCCATGTGAAAATGAGGGGTTGAGAAGTTCCCGCAGAGAATGCTCATGAGCCCTAGAGCTGATACCTGTCTCAGTCCTTATGTTGAAGACAGCAGAAGCTGTGTGAATACAGCTTCTTTTAACAAACACACCCAAAAGTGTCCTCCTGACATAGATGAAATTAAATTAACACTTAACATCTGGCAGAAAAGCACATAACTAAAGGGAGAAATTGGTAGATATTAGCCTATTGTCATGCTCTGGTTTACGTTGCAGTTAAAAGTCAATGTGATATGATACAGCCCAGCACAAGCACATATGGAATGAAATGTGACATGCTATAAACAAAGTATTTTAAATGAGACTTTTTATATCCCTTAAGAAATAAAAGAAACAGTCACATGCTGCTCGTTAGCTTGTAAAATCAGACACAATGGCTTCTTTTGCAGAAAATTTCAATTCATGCCCATAAATCAAATAACATAAGCTGCTCTGATTCTAGTTTGTGGGAAAATGCTTAATTGCTTATTTCTTTGATTTGTTGTATTCTTATAAGTTGTATTCTTGCATCTTGTGTCTGCAGAGAGTGGATGTTTCTTAAAGGCATCTTTTAGAATTACTTGGTATCAATCCAGTGCTCTGATGTCACTGGAACAGAAACAGGACTCTCTGTCTGGATTTATTAGAAGGGGGAAAGGCTCTCTTAAGTTTTCTCTGGTTTATTGCATCTTTCTTGACATCAAAATCCAATATTCAGTACAGCCTATGCCAGATGTAGCCTTTCTTTAAAATACCATGCCAATTACTGACACATAATGTCATATAAATTATGGTAAACTATTAGATAAAACGCACTGATAAAAGCAGGCCCATTAAATACTTGCTTCCCAGTTTGATGTCTCCCTTTAAACAACCACATTAAAATTATGAAAGATGGATGTATTTATCCTGTACAGCATGTTTGCATAGTAAAATAACAAAATATAAATTTAGCTCTCCTTATTACAGGTTGTCAAATAAACTTTCAGATAAAGACAGAGTTTTAGCAGCTCCTGTAAGCTCTGAGATTACATGCTTTCTAGTATTGCTGCACAATAAAGGACAGATGTCACAGATCTCTTCCCAAAACAACAATTCCTTCTTTCCCTAAATATCTTATTTTTATCTCTAAACTATAAAACTCTGACACAAACTTTTAATCTACCTCCCCGAATTCAGCACTTCCTGATGTGCATCTTAGGCCTCACTCTATCAGGTAACATTAACTTACATTATATTATTACCCATCATACTGCCATTAGAGATTCCTTTTCTATATATTGGAGAACATAGCCTTATTTCCTGCCTTCTGTACTTAAGGCTAAAATGTCCATATTACTTAGTTTACAACATTTAGACTTAATGCTCAAATGCAGCATGAAACCAATTATGCTTATCCACACATAGTAGCAATCATAAAACCTTACATTCACGTTAACCTTTATCACAGAATCATAGAATCATAGAATAGTTAGGGTTGGAAAGGACCTTAAGATCATCTAGTTCCAACTCCCTGCTGTGGGCAGGGACACCTTACGCTAAACCATGTCACCCAAGGCCTGTCCAACCTGGCCTTGAACACTGCCAGGGATGGCATTCACAACTTCCCTGGGCAACGCATTCCAGTGACTCACCACCCTAACAGTAAAGAACTTCTTCCTTATATCCAGTCTAAACTTCCCCTGTTTAAGTTTGAACCTGTTGCCCCTTGTCCTGTCACTACAGTCTCTAATGAAGAGTCCCTCCCCAGCATCCCTATAGGCCCCCTTCAGATACTGGAAGGCTGCTATGAGGTCTCCACGCAGCCTTCTCTTCTCCAGGCTGAACAGCCCCAACTTTCTCAGCCTATCTTCATACGGGAGGTGCTCCAGCACCCGATCACCCTCGTGGCCCTCCTCTGGACTTGTTCCAACAGTTCCATGCCCTTTTGATGTTGAGGACACCAGAACTGCACACAATACTCCAAGAGAAGTCTCAGAAGAGCAGACTACAGGGTCAGGATCACCTCCTTCGACCTGCTGGTTCACGCTCCTTTTGATGCAGCCCAGGATACGGTTGGCTTTCTGGGCTGTGAGTGCACACTGAAGCCAGCCCATGTTCATTTTCTCATTGACCAGCACCACGAAATCCTTCTCCGTAAGGCTGCTCTGAATCTCTTCTCTGCCCAACCTGTATCTGTGCCTTCTGTTCAAGGTCAAATACTTTTATGCCTGCAAGAGAAACAAAACAAACAAAAATTATTTTTAAATAGGCCTCTCCAAAGCACAGATTATTTCTACTTTTAAATCCATTATTTCAAGAATCCTCAGTATATAAGCAACAAGTATCTTTATATAGTTAACATAGGGCAAAAGATCATTTGAGATCTCAGAGATTAGAAAGAGAAATAAACTTTAGCCAGTCAAACTAAGTATAAAAATTTTCTGGCTTAATTACAGAAGGATTTGTGTAGATTTTGAGATTTCTGAAACAATATTTCTGAATAAGCGTGCACAAAATATGGATATAGCTTTGGGTAAATATCTGTTATAGGTTCTTTCAACCTCTGAGCACTTCTGCACAACCAGGAAATTAGACCAAGGTGAATGTCAAGCAGTCAAAAAAAAAAAAAAAGGCATGTAAATTATCACAAGAAAAATCATAATGATAATAAATAATTATAAATAATCATTAGCTTTTTGGAAATTTTGAATTTTTTTTTTAATTGTTAGCAAGCCATACTACACAGTTTCCCCTTCATATGTGATTACATTGGCATATCTAATTCTGAGCAACATGTCATACTCATGGCATTGTAATCTCTGTATTTCACTCAAGCCGACAATTAAAAGCATGACTTTTTAGTTTAACTGTGCTCAGAGAGTTTGCTTTAGAGATGTGTGAAGAGTATGGAGAGAATTAGTTACTCTGGTGAATTTTTTGCTACTGTTTAGACAGTAAGTTTGAGCACATATAATAGACCAAGTTCCTACAGCTAATGGGGTAAAAAACATTGCAGGTAAATTGAGGACAATGCAGCCTGCTAAGAGATGTGATAACCTTTAGTTTAATTAGATTAGGAATATCTGGGAGCATCTGCATGAATCATTGTTTCACATTAGTTTCCCATATTCTTACACAACAATAAATAAGACATTAGCATATAAGAACATTAAGAAGGAAAACAATCCATTCCTGGTGTGCCATAAGCTTGAAAAAAACTATAAATCCTAGGGGTTCTCAGTAAGATTTTAAAAATACATATAATGAAGTAAATTGTAGTTTAAGATGAACAGGGAAAGAGTAAACCTACCATGTGAAAAAGAAATTGGCCTATTTAACATAGTAAAACAAAGGCTAAAAGGGACGTGACTCTTCCTCATAAAATATGAACAGCTCAATAGTAGAGAGGGAAAAACAATGCTGGCACAGGAATAAATAAGAGAAAACTGACCATTAATAAATTAAAGCTGAAAACTGGAAGCCTGTTTCTTGCTTTCTTTGTAAAAGCCAAAAAAAATATACAAGTAGGGGTAAAAAACGCAACTGGTTTTGAGGAAAAACAATGGATAAATTCAAATTAATTTTTATATTTTTGTGCTGAGGAAGACTGGCTCAAGATACAGGGTACTGTGAAAAAATGCAGTATTTCAGTGAGAAAAGTATATCTTGAATACCTTCACATTTGAAATTACTCCATACAAAAGCCATTGTTTCAAGTTCAAGTGTTTCATAGACACAGTAGATAACTGCACTTAGTTTCACACTAGATAGATGGCTTCATACTGTTAGAAGAAAATTCTGTTACTGCAAAAATTTCCTGCCTAAAAATGGTCATAAAAACTCCACTCTGCCATTGGGTTTACCAAAGCTGAGCAATTTTAATAAGGAGAGAAGAGGGTTTGGGGCTGGGGTTTACATTTATGTTCTTGTATTTTCCTGGAGCTACATAAACATATGTGACTCATCATTAAAAGAAAAATAAAAATATTAAAAAATGGGAAATTATTTCAGCTATCACTACATAATGAACTTACTGTGAACCAGTAATTGTGACATTAACTGTTTTGAAGTAACCTTCCACAGATTCCAATGGACACCTTACAGTATGAAGTATCCTAACAAGGCAAAGTATGCTAGCAAGTTGTTTTACAAAAAGCAGTTAAAAGAAGATAATTTATTTGTATCTATTCCATCCTCCTGTTTCTCACAACTAGGAGACAGGCCAATGTATGTTTGTTTCCCAGTGCTGCAACACAAGTTTTTTCTTTAAAAAACCCAAGAGATGCACTTCACACTGGTTAGAGCAGAGGACTATCAGAGCTCCTTTTTTACCACTTAAGCTCATGTTTAACTATACCACATACTCCTTTCAGCTTTCTTGGGGATAGAAAAGTAAAAAGACTGCAGGATCTTAATAACGGAAATTCAGGAATTACAATACCCTTTCTCCCTGCCAAGATGTGGTTGTCTCACCAGGACTACCCAGAGGTTTCTGAGGATAAGATGAAAACTTCCAAGGGGCGGGGCGTGATGTGCATAAACTCATGAGCATTGTCCTAGGACTGAGTTGTTCTTTTTCCATACTCTATACCACTTCTCACAGTTGAGAGTGCACAATGTCCTCAGACATGTCATCTGAATTTCACTATAGTACCCCTTAGAAAGAGGCATGCTTCATATTTTAGAAACTGCTATAAGGCTTAACAAAGAACATTAACCAGAAGGTTCCTGGACTGTGTGGAAGATAACTTCCTGGCGAATGAGCCAACTAGGGAAAGCATCCACTGGACCTGTTGCTTGCAAACAAAGGACTTCTGCATGATGTGATAGTTGGAGGCCATCTCGGGCATAATGATAATGAAATGATTGGTTTTGATTCTCAGAGAAGTAAGGAGGGGGTTCAGCAGAAATGCTACCTTGGACTTCTAAAAGGCCTGTTTAGAATCCTTGTTGAAAGAGTCTCCTGGAAAGCAGTCCTGAAGGACAAAGGAGTCCAGAAAGGCTGGACATTCTTCAAGAAGAAAATTTTAAAGGCACAAGAACAGGCCACCCCTATGCGCTGAAAGACAAGCTGGTGGGGAAGAACACACACCTCGCTGAACAGGGAGCTTTGGCTGGAACTCAGGAGAAAAAGGAGAGATTATGACCTTTGGAAGAAGGAGCAGGCAACTCAGGAGGACTACAAGGATGTCACAAGGTTATGTAGGAAGAAAATTAGAAGGGTTAAAGCCTGACTTAGAACCTTCTATGACAAGGTGACCTACTTAGTGGATGAGGAAAAGGCTGTGGATGCTGTCTACCTAGACTTTAGTAAAGTCTTTGGCACTGTTTCCCACCACATTCTCCCAGAGAAACTAGTTGCCCAAGGCTTGGACAGCTAAACTGGGCTAAAAACTGGCTGGACGGCCAAGCCCAAAGAGCAGTGAGGAATGGAGTTAAATCCAGCTGATGGCCAGTCACAGGTGGCGTT
This sequence comes from Pezoporus occidentalis, assembly GCF_034315485.1. NCBI lineage: Eukaryota > Metazoa > Chordata > Aves > Psittaciformes > Psittacidae > Pezoporus > Pezoporus occidentalis. The sequence continues at coordinate 3,678,917 of NW_026915713.1, read as the reverse complement.
CCCCAGGGCTCAGTATTGGTGCCAGTTCTGTTCATTAGCAATCTGGACAAGGGGATTGAGTGCACCCTCAGTAAATTTGCAGATGACACAAAGTTGGCTGGGAGTATTGATCTGCTGAAGGATAAGAATGATCTGCAGAGGGATCTGGAACAGGCTGGACTGATGGGCTGTGGACAGTGGTATAAGGTTCACCAAGGCAAAGTGCCAGCTCCTGCACTTGGGCCACAACAACCCCATGTAATGCTCCAGGCTTGGGGAAGAGTGCTGGAAAGCTACTCTGCAGAAAAGGATCTGGGGGGGTTGGTCAGCAGCTGGCTGAACATGACCCAGCTTGTGCCCAGGCAGCAAAGAAGGCCAACGGCATCCTGGCTTGTATCAGAAATGGTGTGGCCAGCAGATCCAGGGCAGTGATCATCTCCCTGTACTCAGCACTGGTGAGGCCACACCTTGAACCCTGTGTTCAGTTCTGGGCCCCTCACTGCAAGAAAGATATTGAGGTGCTGGAGCTGGTCCAAAGCAGGGCAATGAAGCTAGTGAAGGGCCTGGAGCACAAGACTTGAGGAATGGCTGACAGAACTGGGGTTTCACCTGGAGAAAAGGATGCTAAGGAAGACCTTATCCCTCTCTACAACAACAAGAGGAAACAGCCTCAAGTTGCACCAGGGGAGGTTTAGACCATATATTAGGAAAAACATCTTCACTGAAAGGGTGATCAGGTATTGGAACAAGCTGCCCAGGGAAGTGGTGAAGTCACCCTCCCTGGAGGTATTTAAAATATGTGTAGATGTGGTGTTTAGGGACATGGTTTAGTGGTGCACATGGTAGCGCTAGCTTTATAGCTGGATTCAATTATCTTAAACTTAAATTATCTTAAACTTTTCCAGCCTAAATGGTTCTATGATTCTATGATCTTCATCTATTTCCAATATTATATGAAAATATTTTACACTTTGTTCCTAGAGTGGAACATTCTCTAAGTTATGCATGTCAACTAGGCATATATTAGACCACATGGGTTTTCATAGTTTCTGTTATATATTACTGGTCTTATCAAAAACAGTGCAATTAAGCTTTGCACTTCTAAATGTATGTGAAAAGATTACTCGACAAGATGCTGTATAAGAAACAAAAAATGTGAGGAAGAGAAAAGGAAAATGTATTCTCTTCATCTGAATAGAAGGAACAGGTCATTAAAAGCACATGCACTTAATACTACAAAACACCAAACATGCTGTCAGGTGATAGGATTTAATTAAGACAAAAAATCGGCTCCCACAGCTTTTGGATTTATATGTCACAACTGACTTCTCTTTATTGTCTAACATTTGAACTGCATATGCATTCAGGGTAATAACAGTTGAATCCTTTTAACTTTCTTATTGTTGTTTTGGGGTTTTTTTTTGAAGCTCACCACATGAATAGTTGAAAACTGGCACTGCCAGTTAGAAAAACCAAAACCAACAGACAGCAGAAGGGGAGGGAACTTCTGGTTCTCTAAAGTTCCTGTTCTCTTGAGAAAGACATGGGAAGCAGCTTGGTAAAAATAGGCAACAAACTTCATTCTAACTACCCAGCCTTTGCTTTGACTGCCTGCTCCATAGCATTGATGCTCCAGGATCACATTTGCTTAGCTGGGATTCCTTAAAGTTTTTTAGTTTCAGGCTTACAGAAACAGTATATTGTGTATATATATATATGTGTATATGCTTTGCCCTAAACTTTCCTTTCCCTTTCACAAATAAAAAGTTTCACTTGGAAAAATGTATTCACTCTTGTCTTCTTTCCAGAAAGTACTTAAAAGAGAAAAAAAATCTCATGTAGCCAGTGAAGTAACAAAAGCATTTTTGGTGTACTGGATCTTTAAGAAGTTTATGAATCTGATCCTTTTCAAATGAAGAGTTCCTTCAGGAAAGAGAAAGAAACATTGCTTTGAATTCATTCTCTTAATGCAGTTGTCACCCTTTTAAATATAGTTAAAACATTTTCCAAACCTGTTTAATAGCTACCGCTGTTTTTTTTTCTTAAGCATCTAAAGTATGTACAGTCAATAACTATCAGCTGATCAGCCTCGAATCCTTTTCCTTTTAGGAAGTTTGAAACAGCTGTGCTGCAAAATGAAGTGAGAAAAGCAGGAGGAATACATATTGGCAAGCCTGGATTTGTTCATAATGAAAGTAAGGGTTCTAAACTATTTCAGCACTGGTAACCTGCGAGCTGTAACTCCAGCTATTCACTTCATAGAACAGTTAGGGTTGGAATGGAACTTAAGATCACGGAGTTCCAATCCCCCGCCGTAGGTGGGGACACCTCCCACTAAACCATGTCACCCAAGACTCCATCCAACCCAGCCTTGGACACCGCCAGGGATGGAGCATTCACAACTACCCTGGGCAACGCATTCCAGTGCCTCACCACCCTCACAGTAAAGAACTTCCCCTGCTTAAATTTTAACTCATTACCCCTTGTCCTATCACTACAGTTCCTAATGAAGAGTCCATCCCCAGCATCCCTATAGGATCACCTCCTTTGACCTGCTGGTCACGCTCCTTTTGATGCAGCCCAGGATACGCTTGGCTTTCTGGGCTGCAAGCGCACACTGTCGGCTCATGTTCATTTTCTCATCAACCAACACCCCCAAGCCCTTCTTTGCAGAGCTGCTCTGAATCTCTTATCCGTCCAACCTGTAGCTGTTCTTGGGATTGCTCCAACCCAGGTGTAGGACCTTGCACTTGTCAGGTTAAACTTCATGAGGCTGGCATCAGCCCACCTCACAAGCATGTCAAGGTCCGTCTGGATGGCATTCCTTCCCTCCAGCGCATCAATCAAACCTCACAGACTGGTGTCTTCGGCAAACTTGCTGAGTGAGCACTCAATGCCACAGTCCATGTGCTGGTGAGAAGGAGGTCAAGCATGGCACCTCTCCTTGTTGGCTCCTCTACTACTCACAAGAGGAAGTTGTCTTCCACACAATCGGGGAACCTCCTGGACTGCTTGTGCTGGGTGTACTGTCCTTCCATCAGATATCAGGATGGTTGAAGTCCTCCATGAGGACAAAGGTCTGTGAGGGTGAGGCTGTTCCTACCTGTCTATAGAGCACTTCACCCAAAGAGTCCCGATGGGTGGCCTGTAACAGATCCCCCACAGTAATGTCCATCGCTGTTCCTCCTCTGACCCTGACCCACAAGCTGTTGACTCATCACATGTCCTTAAACAGTGTTCCATACTCCCCAGACTATGACTGACATAAATAGCTATTCCCCCTCCCCATCTGCCTGGGCTGTCTTTCCTAAAGAGCCTATAACCTTCCATTCTAACACTCTAGTCACAGGAGCCATCTCACCATGTTTCTGTGATGCCAGCGACATCATACCGCTGTAGACGTGCACACATCTCTAATTCCTCTTGTTTATTCCCCATACTATAGGCATTTGCACAGAGACATCTGAGCTGAGCTCCAAATAAAGCTGACTTATTAGCTGGAGCAGTTGAAATAGAACTGCATTGCTCCAAGCATTTATTACAGGTGCTGGCAACTGACTGGGAGTGTTGGGCTGGATTGGTGCCTCTCTCTCCCATCACATCTAGTTTAAAGCTGCTTTGACCAGCCCGGTAAGTCTCCTACCAAAGTAGCTCTTTCCCTTGTCAGACCAGCTCCACCAGCCTCCAGCAAACCTGGCCTCCCAAACTGAGTCCCACATTCTAAATAACCAAACCCCTGACTACGGCACCACTGTTCTAACCATTTATTAACCTGACAAATCCCCTGGCCTTTTCAAGGTCCTCCCCTTTGACCTGGAGGATTGATGAAAGAATTATCTGAGCTCCAGAGCCCCTAACCACCTCTCCCAGGGCTCTGTAGTCCTTCTTAATGATTCCCAGGCTACTGCTGTCAGTAGCACTAGCACCCACATGGACCACAAGAAGTGGCTAACAGTCAGCGGGACTTACTAGACCAGCCAGCCTCTCAGCAATATCCCCAGTTCCAGCCCCTGGTAGGCAACACACATCCCTTGAGACTGGGTCAGGGCGACACATGGGTGCCTGTGTGTCTTCCAAAGTAAAGTCACCTATGGCAACGACCCACCGTTTTTTCCTGCAGGCACTAGTAGTGGTCTTTCCTACAGGTGCATCAGCAGGATGCTCATTTGGCGCAGCCTGTGTTGCCTCGTTAGCCCCTTGCAGGACAGCAAAGCAGTACTGGGTGGGGACATCAGCTTTTGGAAGAAGACCATTGCTTTTAATTGCCCTCTTCCTCCTTTATGTGTCAGCTCCCTCTCAGCTCCCCTGACACCTTTCAGCTACTGACAGCGTCCCGCAGCTCAGCCCCTGCTGCAGCAGGGCCTCCACCAGGGCGCACCGGGTGAAGCCCTGCCCGTTGTGCCCCCGCCTCAAGAGGCTCGCGCAGGCACTTTCTAAACCCCGAGGGCCCTGGCCCTGAGCCGAGCGCTCCCCCTCCCGCTCGCGCTCCCCGTTTCCCTCGCGCTGCGGAAGCCAACCGCCGCGCCACGCGCTGTTCCCGCGCTCCCTGGGGCGGGCTTTCCCCGCTCAGGCCGGGCCCGTCCCTCCTGGCCCCGCCCCCCGTGGGTCCCTGCTCGCCCCGGCGGAGCTGCCGGCTCCTGGGCAAGGCCCGCGGGGGCTCGAGGCTCCCTCGGTGGCTCTCGCCGCTCAGAACTGAGGCTCCTGGAGGCGGCGTTTCCCCTCGCTCCGGGCTTGGAGCCTCCTCTCTGGAGCTGCTCACCTCGTGGGGTGTGTGTGGGGGGGAGGGGTGTGAAACAAACCGAGAAACCCCCAAGCCACCTGTGAGTGAATCGTGTACAAATACAAGCATGATCCTGCAGACAAATTATTTCAGCTGCCATTGGGACACAAAAGCAGTAATGCCTTTTTCGAATTTATTTGTAATAACTGGCTTCAAACACCTTACAGATTTCAGATATATCAGAGCCTCCTGAACCATTTGCACATTTAGCAAACTGGAAGGAAATTAATACCAGACAGAAATTAAAGTGTGCTTATTTAGCCCAATATGAGAGAGAAAACCTATGCATAATCCTTGAAGATACTGAACAACAACTTTCCTTGAAGATACTGAACAACAACTTTCATCCTAAGTACTGTTTTTTGAATCAACATTACTCGTGGGATGTGATGTTTCACTAATCAGGCTGTAACCACCCAGTGTACCACCCAGGGTTTGCCTTCACAGGCAGCCAATCTTACCTTCAGTGTCCTTATTCCGTTGCTAGGCATATGCGGTAGCCAACCTTATGTGATGGTTTATTTCTTTTGACAGTGACAGTTGATAGTTGTTTCTCGCTTGACAGCAGCTAACAGATTCTGTAAAATGTTGCACTGTTAACTTGAATATTAGCTGTGGCTTTGGCACCTTCTTTTCCCCTGGATTGATTTCTGTCACCATTCATGGTCAGTCTTACAAAAGTAATATCCAGAGAATAGCTTTTAGTTTGTTAAATCGCAGTTTCATATCTAACTTCTGCAGTACCTCTTTGAAAGAAATAGAGGACAAACCTTATTTGATATTCACAGGGGTAAAAGCCTACCAGATTCTTACAATTGTAGAAAGAAATAGACAAGAATTGGTCATAATGACAGCTTCTTGCTTTGATCAAGAGTCAGTTCTTGCACAGCTAGTGTGCAGAAGAAATTTAGTTCCAAGCACTGGCCAGAATGGCAAATCACCAAATTATTTTTTTTTAATCTTCTGTGTTAACTGATTGTCTTACAGACTAGGTTCCAAATGTGGATTGCATAGTCTTTCCACCAAAGAAAATTGTAATTAGCCTATTCATGATCTTATGCCAACCTGAAAGTAGTCTGTCATCTCAAAATGCCAATAACATCCCACTGTTTATTTCAAGAGGGCAATCAGATGAAAAATGTTACTGGCCAGCACTTAATGCTACTATTTCAATATACACTGCATCCAGTTTCTCCAGGTCATTTATTGCACCATTTATCCTCCCAGAACAAATATATTCTTCTGTTCAGATCATTTGCGTATGAAAGTTTTTTTTTATTATTATTCCCTCTTTTTACAAAACTAATGTTCCAGAAAGTACAAAGTGAAATGATGCCAGATATATATTACCATTCAAACACCAGACAGACATTCATGGAAATGTTTCTTGCCACTTTCTGATCTTGTCCGAAAAACATTCCTGCTTCTATTGAGGTTCTTGGTGAAATGCTCTTAGAAAATAATGGGATGCAGGACAATACCTCAACATTTGTCCAGAACTATTCAGTAGAAACATCATTGTAAGGATAAAGAAACATGGCTTCTCACAGTTTAAACTCTGTTCACCCTTCTCTGTTTGCACTTTCTGTTATCAGCTACTTTAGACAGAATGAGATTTCTGGAGAGCAGAAGTTCCTTCATTGTACTCCGTCCCAGTGTAAGAATTAGGGACTCAGAGGCTGGTTCCCCATGGACCAGTTCAGGAGGGCACATGGTTAGAAGCCACTGGGAGAAGAATCAGAGGAAGCAGGGCAAAAAACATATGAAGGTAGAAGAAGTGATACCAGAGATAGAACATGGTGAGAAATATTCACCAGACAACATCAAGATTAAGAGCAGAGAAAGCTTACAGTTACTGGGAACCTTTTAAGGTCTCAGTGCTTCAGGATTTGATCACAACAGCATATCTGAACACGATAGTTTTCTCATACCCAGGAGCAACTTATTTACCCCACAACTGAAACAATCAAGCTATAATGTTGTGTTTTGACTCTGACCCAGACACCTCTTTCCAGTTGTAATCTTTCCATTCACACCTAGGAACCCTGCAGCAGCACTTCTTCCCAAGCTTCGTATCTCAGTTCTCTGTTCCATAGAGGGAGATGACTCCAGCACGCACTTCTCCCTGTGTAGGAGTGGCTACTCTCATGGGTTTAGTTTCTTGACAAAACAAGAGGGTTAGAAAATTTCTCATTAGAAATAAGAAGTTGGCCTTAGCACATTTAGTTGCTTCTATTTGGAAGAAAAAAAATTAAAAGGGTAAAGTTCCTAGCTGCTCAAAGACAATATGACCTGCCAACATTTATACTTAATCATACAGATACCTGTTTTTTATTGTTGATACAAGGTAAATGCTATAAAATACCAGATGTGTATTAATCTCTTGGTGGGTTTTGGCTTTTGTTGTTGTTGTTGTTGGGTTGTTTTTTTTTCATTTAAAAATATTCAGCACCTCTAGGCATTTAGCTGGATGAGAGCACCTCTTGAAAGGTAATACCTGAGCATGCACAGGATCCAGATTCTGACACTGTTTCTCAGGGAACCCAGGTGGTTATCTGCAGACATAATGACTTGTAGCTAGCAGATCCAGGTTAAACTAAATTCCTAACTATCTCTGTTCTAGGAAACGTGGTGGGATAGGTAGAGGCAGAGAGAGGAATTTGCCAATATGCATCATAGAATTGTAGATTCATAGAATTATAGAATGGCATTTCCGAACTGGTGCCTGTTGCCTGGGAGATGCTCACATATTCTTAAGGTTGTACAGATTGTGGCAGCTGTAAAAGACTGTAGCCCTGACCTTGTTGCAAAAATCTTCAGGAAGGAGATGGAGGTAAGTAAGAGATCAGGCCATAGAGTCCTTAAATCAATACAAGTGATAATAGGAATCAAGAATAATAGAAACATGCAAGGATATTACAAAAAATCTGCAAAGTAAGATTAAAAATTACTCTCTGATTAGGAAGGTAATGTCATTGCCAACTTTAGCTCAATGGAAATAAAATTTCATAAAGTTTAGATCTTTCTGATTTTTTGTATTTCTTTTTTTTTTACTGTTCTGTTAGTATATATGGTCAATCATTTCCAACAGATGAAGCTGCCAGGACATCCCACATTGCTATTGCAGGACATAACCTCATTGCTATTTTGTTTCCATCACATTCAGGCTAGAGTCAGATGGGGCACAGCACATTAGTGCTTTCTGACACTGGTGTCTCCTGTCCCCATCCAAGCAGTTTCCCAGGTGGGTCCTTTCATGCACCTTTGCCACAGAGCTGTGTTAGACCTTGGAATTACTGAAAAAACTGGCAATATCCAGTCAGCTTCAGAGGAGGTGCCCCAGTTTTACTGTGAATGTGAAACTGAGTACATGTCAAATTAGCCATGAGAAGCAGGTATCCTTCAAGCTAGCTGTCAGTGTGAGAGGTGGCACCAGAAAGTGATTACTGCATGTGAAGAAGATATCTAAAATGCATGGAATGAGTCACCCTCTGAAGATGTTCTTTTCTCTGCTTCTCGGACTACATAGAGAGCTTAGCCAATAAAATAAGCACCTGACAAACAGAAGGTCATTGATAAGTTCAATATAAAGCACCCTAACTCTATTTCCTTGCCCTCACCAACATGACTGATGGAAATAGGGTTCATTCATTAACCTATGCTATCTCTGAGCAGGCAGAGTTTTCTATTTAGCTGCTCCTTTTGTGCTCCATGTTATTTTATAGGAAGCAGTAGTTCAGGTTAATACTTTGTTGAACTATTTCTGCTCTCATTCCCTATAACAAAAGTGTGTTGTCCTGGGTTCAGCAGTAGCAGTCATGTTTCTCCTTCTTGGTAGCTGGTGCAGTGCAGTGTTTTGACTTTCGGCCTGGGAACAGAGCTGATAGCGATGTTCGATGTTTTGGTTTGGCCAAGGACTTTGTGAGCCTCATGCTCTGCCAGGGAGGAGGGGAAGCCAGGAGGAAGCAGAGACAGGACACCTGACCCAAACTGACCAAAGAGGTATTCCATACCACAGCATGCCATGCCCAGGATGTAACTGGGAGTGAGCCGGAAGGGCTGGGGGACTGTGGGGTTGGAGGAGGTATTGGTCAGTGCTTGGTGGGGCTGTGGGGGGCGAGTTATCGGTTGGCTGGTGATGAGGTGTTGTATTCTCTTCCCTTGTTATTTCCTTTATCATTGTTATTACTGGTGGTAGCAGTAGTGATTTGTGTTATACCTTAGTTACTAAACTGTTCTTATCTCAACCCATGGGAGTTGCATTCTTTTCGATTCTCCTCTCCGTCCCTCCGGGAGTAGGGGGAGGGAAGGAAGGGGGGGAGTGAGTGAACGAGCCCTCTGCCTGGTTTTAAACCACGACATGTGTCTAAATTGTAAAGAATTACGTATGCAATATACAAAATGCATATGCAAAATGCATATGCAAGTATAACTTCCCTGAGAATAAGGAATAAATTACTTTGATAGGAATTACATACTATTTTCAGTCGTCTCATGTATTTTGGCCATTCATTATACATGCATGTCATTTTTTGCTGCCTCGTGACCTTTGTGGCTTCAAGAGATACTCTTCTGTTGTTCAGCCACATTAGCAATTCTAAAACTTATATCTTGATCACAGGTTCCTATTGTTCATCAGGACTCTGTATTATACATTCCTCAGTAGGAAAAACCCCACAGTCAAATATATTGTGGGAAAAAATTGTGTCTTAATTTTAACTGAGACAATGCATAGGCAACTGTTCTTCAAACTGTAATTATTAGGCCTGAACAAGCATCCATTGAAGACATCTACATTGTTGGTACCCTGGTGAGATCACTTGGAAAGCCAGTGGTTAGTGGTGTACAACAATATGCTAAAATGCCCAGAGGAATTAGGACACTTCCTTAGTGTTGCCTGTAAGCTTTTCTTATTGGCTTGCTTTTTCTTGTATATGCCACTCATAATTAACTATAGCAAAAGAGGGCTCAGCAAGGAAAAGCAATTTATCTGAAAGCCTCTATTCTTTTCTCAAAATGTATGAAGGCTTATTTTGTACTTCCAGTTGGCCAGCATTTCCTTTTTGTTTGCAGAATAATGATATGATTGTCTCAAATAATAGAAGAGCTCCTAGGGAAGTTCAGAGATGCTATAAATTTTCACTCATCTTTGCTATAGCTTCCAGACTGGTAAGGAGTCACTGCCTTTCCTGCCTAGAAGTGAGAAGCATGCACGATCACAGCATTAATTACTGGATATTTCCGCGGCTCTCTCCTGTGATGAAAAAATACTTAATTAGGTGCTTTGTATCTTTTTGGCAACAAAATAACCAGCAAGTGGTATTATCCATATAATACCCTCTACACTAGTACCCTGCATTCGTTTGTCTGTAGGAAAGTAATTTCTTCCTCCAAATTTCTCCAAACATCTGTTTGGAGACAGCTTATTGCTTCCAGCTTTCTTGAGGACAATTCATAGTGTTTGGGAAATTTCTGGACTTGTCCAGCTTCTGCACCAGGCAGAGCGTTTAACATGGTAGATACTGACTAAAAGGATCGTGTGTGCAACAAGGAAAATATATTAAAACAAGCAAAAGACTGTGTGATAAGTGTGCAGATCAAAAATTCTTCCACAGAAATAAGACGTCCTGACAGTGAGGTTAAGTAAAAGGCCTGTGCATGGCTGGTTTTACCTGTGAGCCTTCAGAAACTGGTCAAACTCAGATGCTTTGCCCTGGCCTGAGGAGGAATCCACTGGCTGTGAACAAATGTTAACACAACTGAGACATGGACTTGCAGGAATCTGTATTTTCCCAGTTATGTTTTGCTTTTTAAATGCTAATATCAAGTTGCCTTTAAAAAAGGACAAGCACTCCCACAGGCACAAACATAAAAAGACTACATTGTATTCCTCATAACCACACCTTCACTGTAGTGTCTACATGTTTGGTCTGGACTGTTTCATCAGTGCCTTGTCGTCAGTGCAAATGTCAAAGACACATCAAGGCTGAACAAAAGTCCAATGAATCCAGTAGAAATCCATCCAGTAACTTTAGCAAGCACTGGATGCAGCTGCTAACTTATGGGTCAGTGCCAAAATGAACTGAAGAGGTGCCTGCTGCCAATAATACACTGACTTCCTAAAGGTTTGTATGTTCATTAAAAAAAGAAAAAAAAAGAAAGAAAAAAGGAATCATTCCATTTCCTAAGCAGTACACAAAGAAACAAAGATATTTTTTTCAGACTGAAAACAAAACCACTGAGAAATAGCAATTATTGCAAATATGTTATTGTTTAAAGTATGGCATTTCTGTGATTAGTCTGATGCCTTGGCTCCCTCTCCTCCCAGGATGTATGTGCTTGCCAAATGCAAAATGCATATTCAAAGCTATTCTGAAGTTAAACAAACCAAAGGTGTTTATAAATCTGCAAGCAGTTCTACCTCCTGTGCCCTAACGTCAGCCTAACCTGGGTTATTCAAATTGAATTTCAAGTGACTGTTTCTGGGTTAAGAACTCTTTCTGCTCATTTTTTGTAGTTCAGAGTAATTATTCTGGCAGAATTCATAAAACGATGGAAACAGACTTTTTGTAGTGGGAAAATGACAGACACTTACTTCTGAACTCTCACAGGACTGACAGTGAGAATTGCTTTAATGCTGTCTGTTCCAGACATGAAAAAACTTCTCATCTTTGGGTTTACAAAATGAACTGCACTATCCTGATTTTCTCCTGAATGAGTCATTCAGGTGTTTTACTAAAGGTCATTAAAGGTAAGGGGGAACTGTTCAGTGAATTGTTAGCATGTACAAAATGTTTGTTTTGCTTAAATAAAGTCCCCACATAAAGGATGTTTGGAGTCACTGTTTAGCAAAAGGAAAACAACACTGGACTTTAAAAATACCAAGACCCACAGCACAGATAAGTGAAAACTGCAGTGATTAGCTGTATATCAAACGTAGTAGCTATTTTTGGCAGACAGAGCTCCCATCATCTAAGTAATTTCAAGAGCAAGACAACCTTTTTTCCAAGTGAAAGATTTAAAAGATTTTTTCTTCGTACAATTTAAACATCATTTATTTAAATTGCATTTGCCATCTATTGTATATACCATCTATTTCTCATGGGCCACTAACAGCTGTCTTACCATCTTGGTTTATCTGCTGACCCAGACTGCCAAGTAATAATTCTTTTCAATTAAACCTTTTGGAAAAACTTAAGAGAATGGGTGAATTATTTTAAACAAGTTCCAAAACACATTCCTATCCTTTCTCCACTTAGGCCAAAGGTGGTGTCTTCCTTTTCCTCTCATATAACACATGTAAGGGGTGGTTATAAATCAGAATGCAAAATTTAAAGATGCAACTTTATGGACATCTACCTTCCACCCCTTTCCTCTGCACTAGTTTTACTACAGGAGAAAAAATACTGACAGAAGAAAGTTTCCCTCCTATCCAGCACTGCAGGCTGATCTCATGCCTGCACATGCTGCCTTAGCTGACTGCTAGAGACTTCTATTGCCCTGAATTATAATCTGTTTTTGAACTGCAAAAGCTTCCCGTCTACCTTACTTGCACGTTTCCCCTCAAAACGCTGCTGTTTGAGAAGTCAAAGCTTCACTGACCACTCGTTATTCATGGAACTTTACATCAGGTACAGTTAGTTGTGGCAGAACTACAGCATATATTTTAGACATTAATCTTAATTTAAAGATGTCAAATGCCTAAATGGTTCACTCTGTCTTTAGGTAAGTAGTTCCAAAAGTTAATTTTATTCACCTTTCAGAAACTCTGCCTTATTTCTAGCTTAAATTGGTTTAGTTTCAGCTCCTAACCACAGATCTTCTTACACTCTTATCTTATAAAGAGACATTTACTAACGTAGACCTGTTTCCTGGGCAGGCATTTTGAGATCCTGTTCTGTCTCAGCTTTCTCTGCTCTGGCCTTCAAGCATCAATTGCAACTATTTAAAAAATAAACTGATGGATATTGTTGTGATATTCATTCTTATGACTAAGACACAAACAACTAATAAACATTTGTGAGCTAACAAAACTCCAGGTATACAGAAGAGAATGAAAAGAGCTCTAGAGCTAATTTAGAAATGTCCTTTCTTGCTGCCTGCATCCTGATCTTGAAATATCATTGGAGTTGTTCTGCTAACTGCTGCCTATAAAGGTTTCTGGTTGTGTCATGTTCAAGATTCACAGCCATGCATGGCTTGGATTTATTTTTATTCATTGTATTCTTAGAGATAATCCATATTTATCTATTGCATTGGCATTGCTAGAATATTTAATATATCGTTGATGAAACTGAGAGGGTCAAAAAATGAGCCTGGGTAACAGAGCACATCTCTACTAATGCAAACTTGATTGAACCAGCTGTAAATCTGGACCAAACTGGCTCTCAGCTTAACAGCTGTTTAATGCAGTTGATCCATGAAAGCACAGTCTTCCTGGTTTTCAGCTATTTATCTGTGATAGTGAAAAGACAGATGACAAGCTGAGCATGAGGGTGTTGGCTGCAGGATAAACAAATTGTATCTGTCTCTAAAGCTGTAGATCTGTTTCTCACTGCAAACCATTTCCCAACAAATTCCATCACAAATAAGAACCAGTTTTCAGCCCAATTGCATACCTACCTTAATATCCTGAAATATAACATAGAGGGCTGATCAAATGTATCCACACAGGAATATGCTATTCCAACCCTATCCTGTGAAATGGATTTTCTTTTCTACATTACCCATGGGTTTAGACACAAATGTGAATTCCTGCATATCTGGATCACTTCTTCCTTTGAATAGGCACATCTTCATTATTTAAAAAAAATAAAGTTCTCTGTATTTCAGCTGTAGGTAATGATGTACTGTTACAGGAAAGATAAAAAAACATAAACGCCTCACTTATGCTGGAAAACTGTGCATTTTGAATGTGCTTAGTCATGAACCAGCACAGAGCACTGATGTGTATTTCCTCTTCCTGCCTGCTGTGAGGCATTGCTTGGAAAAAATGATGATAAACCAGATTAGAACTGTGAAATCACATTGGCACTTTTATAGGCTGTCATTGCATTGGTGGATGAATAGCTATGAGGATAAGCCTGGCTATACCACGTACCTCTGTTCTCTCCTCCACCCTACCACCCACAATGAGTTCTGATTCAAATGCAGCCCGACTCCTCCGGGGCTGCCCAGGAAATTGCCACCCAGAGGTTTCCATAGTGCTCTCAGTCAACACCACTAAAGGAGGAGATAAAGCTTTGTTCAGAGAGAGTGCCTTGAACTATTCTTTTTATTCAGTCAGTAATGTATGCCTTAAGATTGCTTGTGATCTGTTATCTCATAATTGTCAAAGTTTTTGGCATTTTACACATTCCTTCTTTTCTTATGTGTAGTCAACGTGTGTGTAGCATTTCTTACAGTGAAAAAAAACTGCAAAAAATGAAGGTTCATTTCAGGAGAAAGTGGCACAAGTAGTGCCATGTAAAACCCTAATTCGGATTTTTGCAACTGCCTCACAGTATCTGCATCACATAGTACAGGAACCCCTCCACACTGCCTGTTACTGTATGAGACACTGAAGTCCTTCCTTGTAATTCACTTCTCAATATACGTAAAAAACGTGTTAGAAAATGTCTGTTTGAAAGGCAAGTCGACAAGGAGCAAGCCTAGAACTTAGATCAGTAAGTAGATGTTATTGTTTCCATGATTACTTTCCTAGAGACTGCACCATGGTGTGTCCAAACATCATAAACACAGTAGATTCATAACCCTTCTAAATGATCTTCCTTTAGCAAGAGATAGTTATCAGGACCCTGAGTCACTGACTGTATCGTACACACAGCTAGAAAACTTGGCTAGAGACAGAAGTGATCAGTTTAATGCAAAAGGAAAGAAGGAAACAGAAAAACAAACCTGCAGAAAACAGAAATGCCAACCTGAGGAGAAAGGGAGAAATCAAGGCAGTTAAAATGAGGAGCCAAGGTGAATCATACATGCTTTTTGGAGCTGACCTTAAGTTACTGTATTCCTTAGGCTGGCTCAGAAGTGAAGTCTTAGATAGAATAGTTTCGAAAGTTGCCATGAAGCACACAAGCTCCTTGCAGGAGCTGTGGAGATGAGGATAGTTGATAAGGGGGGAAGATGCCTCAGCGAACTATAGCAATGCCATAGTTGTGATTCCTTTGTTGAGCAGCTTCTGAGAAGGCAGGTTTATGCTACTGCTTCTACTGTTAAATGAGAAACTTGGTACCTCTTAAGCTCCTCGGAGAACCGGAGACATGTTCACTTTGAAAGAGATTTTACATCTTTTCGTTCTAAAGGCAAACCAGTGCCCCAGTGCTCCCAGGGGAGCAGGAAGGTTAGGGAATAAGAGATAGCTTCCCCTCTTCCTGCCCTTGCAGGACAGAGGTGGAAGCAGTAAGGGTGAAGACTGGAATATGTCTCATACATTTAGCTAGTATTAAGGACTTTATTTTACTGGTCAGATGATGATTTCCTAGTTCAGATAGAACAAAGTGGGATTTTCCCCTTTCCACTCAGATTCATTGAAGAGCATTCTTTGATAGCAGCTAGGGCATCTAGGGCTGGTTATTTAGAGACATATGTAAAGCCACTCTTCTGGACTGCTGCTGATTAGGCTACCTCTGTTAGAAATATCAGAAGGCACAAACAAAGGAGCAAAAGTTGTTAAGTCTTTGACATGACTGAGGACTCATGCGCTCCTTGCACAAGACTGGTAGAGAGCCAGGACAGGCTGCAGCAGAGGGATGAGGAGGAGCAAGAGCAGCTGACACTGGCTCATTCAAGGACATACATCCTTGACAGGAGGCTTTTCCAGGTCTCAGACACAAGAGTGCTCTGTGCCTGCACAAAAGCCAATGCTTTCCTGTCCTGCACAATGCAGCACTGAGACCGCAATCTGTTGAGCATTTGCTACTGGTTTGTGCCCTCATGTTAGAAGGGATGACTGATACACATGCAATGGTGGTGGCCGAAAGTCAACAGTTTTTAAATTCCTTTCCAAAAATCAGTCTGTGGGCCTTCTAGTTCTCTGAGGAGTCCCCCTGCTTCAGTGCCAGAACTGGGGAGGCAGGCAGCCTCCCATAGCTCTTCCCTGAGGAAGCTGTAGGATGACCCTTGGGGGGGCTGGGTTGGAGAGGTTGTGGCAGTAAGAGTTTCTGGTGTTTATCTTTTATTCTGAATTAAAGTAGACTTTCTTTTCTCCACTATTTCAATTAAAAAAGGAAAAACAAACATCTACTGCTACTACTGGAGAAAGGGAGGTCATGCACTTCAGGTCTCTGACCCTGGAAAGGCGCAGGAAGAAGGCAGCCTTGGATTCCTATCTCTGCAAGTCTTTTGGCTCCAGTCAAAGTTAGAAAAAGGAAGGAAGGAAAATTCCATTTTTAATTTCAAAAGCAATTTCAAATAAATTATTTGACAAATCTTGAGTATTAATAATTCAACCTCTCATAACTGTGAAATTTCATAATGTAAAATAGGCCTTTTTTACTAATCCAGTACTCTGTAATACACTCATTTACATGTCTTTATTGCCTACAATTATCTACAAAAAAATATCAATTTCACTTCTCTGTAGTATTTACATCATCTACATACTGTTCGAAGCATTCATGGTTTATAGTTTTGCTAAAAACTCATAATAGGAGTTATGCAGAGATCCAGTACACCAACAGATGTGCTCTGTTTTCCATGCTTAAATATATAAAAAACAAAATTATGCTTCCTAAGTGCCTAAATGTTTTAATCAAGAATAGTGCTTTTTTCATGTTACTTCATACCATTCTTGAGTGGCAGAAAAATGAAAAAAACCTGTGAGTGTATCTGCCTGAAATAACCAGGAGGTGGCTGTACTCCATTCAACCCAAGTTCGACTTGTCATATAATCTATATAACTACAGGACAGGCA
Organism: Pezoporus occidentalis; assembly: GCF_034315485.1. NCBI lineage: Eukaryota > Metazoa > Chordata > Aves > Psittaciformes > Psittacidae > Pezoporus > Pezoporus occidentalis. The sequence continues at coordinate 3,662,244 of NW_026915713.1, read as the reverse complement.
GTGCAAGTAGGAAATGCAAGTGAAACAAAGCAGTCAACTGTAGAGTAAGCCAGGACATGCATGATTTCAGCAGGCATCTTCTGTGTTTGCTGTGAGGGACTGAGAAACACAGCAGTGATAGAAAGTTCTTGATGAAATGGGGAGAGCGAAATGGTTCATAACAACTGTGCTTCTTCATGGTCCATTGTCTATTGGCAGCAGCAACATTTGTTGAGGTCCTGATGCTGTTCCCTTGCATTTGAAATCATTAGGAAAAATATTGTCACCCCAAGGAAAGTTATTAAGGCACATAGTGAGCACATTAAAAAATGGATTAATCAGCATTAAAAAATAACCAAAACACCACAGACGCATTCACACATATTATAGTAGGTCAAATTGCATACAGTATTCTTTCCTGCCTCTTTTAAATGCGGAATAGAAGTTAACTCCCTCTAATTGTCCTCAATCTTCATACACCTTCTCTGTCAGTGCAAGCTACAAATCATTAGGTACCTTGTCTTAGTTTTCCAAGATGCAAATGGCTATGCAGAGAGACTGTACTAGATGTCAAGTGCTTTAGGTTCTTTGGGAAGAGAGTTACTGTGTGGAGAGAGAGTGCTAATGCTTTTGAAGTCAGTTTTGAGGAAGCCAGGCTGTTCCACGCATGATGGATGTAACACAGGATGCAGCGTTACATTTTATGTATTTTGGTTTCCAGAAATCTTTTGATGCTTTTTCAGCGTTCTTATAAGTGTGCAGGAATTCTCTGGTACTGATGATCACTGCTGGAGCTAAGCTCAAATGTTTTTTCCTTGCATGACTAGCACGGAGGCATTCATAAAAGGTAAACTTTCTTTGCACTTAAATGGCTACGCTTATTTTACATGTTCAGTAGGTTGTTTCCACTCTGGTTTTGCAGTACATGATAGGGCAATTACTCTATTTGGCTTTGTATTTTTTTCCATACATCCCTTCACTGCCAAAATGTGGGAGGTTATAAATTAGCATGCAATAAGTATCATGTTACAAAATCCTAGCAGAGATAAAGCACCTGTCATTTGTACAAGTCAGCTCTGTAAAATCACTGCTCTAGTCCCTGCTTATGTTTGACTCAGTCAGTCTCCAGGACAGTAAAATTACAAAGATGTATATTCACTGGGACCTTAAAGCAAGATGGCTTACTCTCATATAACAAAACCCATGGCGTGGTAATTAAATCTCAATTTTTAAACACATAAAGGATCCCATGGATGAAGATCCTCACCTTCACTCACCTCTCCTGCCTTCCTTAGCTGCCATGTCAGAAGCACACTTTGTAGCTTTCTCTCACAGCCCACTCTTCCTGCAAGGGGGGACTTTCCATCATACTTAGGTGCAAGCATTAGTGGCTTTAGTTAACACAGGGAATTCTAAAGGAGACAGTTGGCTGTTACAGATAAGGCTAAAATGACTATTTAGGCTTACCCACACTGAAGAAGATGCAACTTCTGGGATATTACAGAAAAAAAAAAAAAGTCCTTCATTTAAGTATATTCCCATGATTGTAGGATCTGCATTTTCTAATCCATTAATTTTACCAGGAAAACATTCCTTTCACTCCCTTTCTGAGCAAATATTTCACAGCAGAAACCACTCTCAAGAGACCCTTCTACTCAGAAGTCACTGTTTAAAGAGAGCAGAATACAGCTGGCAACACTTTGTGAGAAACTACTTTGTGTGACACTGGCAGGATCTTTTGATTATCACAGGCTGTTGGGGTTCTGCTGTTAGGTGTTTTCTGCAAAGCAGTCTCTGCATCCTTAATGCCAGGACAGACAAGTGTGCACCAGACTTGCCTCAGACTTCATACATACATAGGTTCAGGGAAGCCCAGGAAGTCTTTACAGCTTTACAGCTCAGCACATAAAAGCAAGGACAAGCAGAGTTACTATAAGAGGAAAATTCAGCCTCTCACATGACAAAGAAGTAAAAAGAACAAGATTAAAAGACGACATTTTAGACAGAACGGAGGAGGAGACACCTTCAGAGGAATGAAGTTAAGCTTCAGAGTGTAACTCCTTGGAAAGCTTGAGTGAGCCATGCTTGGCATGCTGCAACCCATGTTCCCCTGAGGCAGCAGTGAATGCCAGTAGGAGCATGCACATGGATAGTCTCTCCTAATGTTACCACTGGATCTTTTATGGGCTCCTCTGGAGTGACAGCTACCCCCACACATTCCTCCTCCCTAATTTTCTCTGTAGTTTCTCCCTTCAACTTCTAGCCCTGATGAGTTTAACTCACACATGACACTGTGACCTGAGGTGAAATGATGTATTTGATGTGCATTATCTAAAGTCCTGATTTATTGACTTTGGAGTAGGTAAGAGAAGGGGAAGTATTTGAGGGAACCTGCAAAGTTCAAGAAAGTGCTAGAGGATTAATACGCTGCTGGACAGGATAAAAGGAATTTTGCCAATGAAAACACAATCAGGCCAAGTGCAAACAAATGCTGACATTGGGCTAGGAGGGACTGCATGGGGAGAGAAAGGGTTTGGGGAGTTGGATTAGCTCAGGGGGTCAGAAAAAATGTTGGGAATGACTGGAAGCAGAGCAACAGGAAAGAAGGAGTGTGTTGGCCCACGTGTCAATGAATTGGCTGTTGGCAGCACATAAATGTTAAGGAGCAGCTTGCAGTCTCTGACTGTTTGCAGCCTGATTCCTAAACCAAAGAAGAAATACCAAGCAGCACTGGATAGACTACACCTCTGAGCCATCGGAGCCTTTCTCTTGCACTAAGGAAAATAGATCATTGATGCTGGCAGGGACACGTACTCTAAAAACAGACAAGGAGATTGCAGCTTAATCCAAATCCAAACAGAAGCAAGTTGTCCAAAGCCAAATTCCTTTTATAGTCCCTTAATTTCACTACAAAATTGCTTTCCTTTAAGTTTTAAATTGTGCAGTATCTGAGCCAATCTAGCTAACCCTTTCTTACAAGAGCAGTCTGTGTGCACAGGAGTGGACCTATTAAAAACTCAAAAGACTAATGGCTTGCAGGACTTGGGGTAAAATCTTGGCCCCAGTGAAGGCAGTAGGAGGTTTGCCAAGGACTTCAGTGGGGCCAGGATTTTACCTCAGGTCTTTACAAGCAGCACCATTCCTCATTTAGAAGCACAAAAACACTGCTGTGAATTTCCTGAGGTCCAATCACCAGCTTTTGTTGGTGCTTCCTACGTCAGATGGCTTTACTTTGAAAACCAAAAGGAAGTGAAGCCATATCCTCTCACTAACACCAATTCCTTTTACATTATCTATTTGCAATGTTTAATTCCACTGAAAAATAGGGGAAAACCAAAATTTGGGTGTTTTTCTTTTCCCCCTTCGTTTCGTTCTCCCAAACCAACCTCCTTTCCCGTAGGGATAGTATGAGCAGACTTTGCTAGAAGTGCCGCAGTAGGAGGCTGCTGTCCCAGCCAGGGGTACACGTGATGTGATGCAGCCAGAGGACTGGCCAGGGAGCACGTTAACCTTGTGCTGCTCACAGGGCCCCCACCCAGCAGATGACCAGCTGCTAAGACGGCCCCGTTAACCAGATATGCTGCCGGGACGGCATAGTAATTGAAAACAGTGGGCCTTCTGCCTGCAGCCTCCCAGTGTTAGAGCTTGGGAGTGTGTGATCATGATCAATAATGTTTCATGGGAATCTTTTAAAGTGCTCCCAGCCACATCACTCCAGTAAAGGATTTGTCAGCCTTTCCATAAACCCCAGTTTTGAAGAGTTTATAGCTCAGCTTGTTTTCATTACCTTGAGGTGAAAGTTGCCATATAAAATTTCAGACCAGAAACACTTTTTTTCCCTTGCTAATACAAAATAGCATTTAAAACAAATTTTTGTCTCCAAATTCAGAGTCTCAGTAAAAGCCATGTTGTTCCCTCACTGGTTTTGGGTGTGCTGCTTAGAACTTCAGTGTGAAAATCTGTTGAATTTAAGGATTAACAAACAAACAGTGAGCTCTTCTGCTAAATTTTTAAACCACTGACTAATACCTCCAGAACTGCAGAGTTATTTTGCTCACTTCCAATAAATGCCATAAGTCTGCGTCAGGGACTTCTGTGGAAGAAGAACAGATAATGCTCCTCTGCCTTTCCCACTTCTAGCAGCTGGAACTACAGTTTTGCAGTCCTTCATTGTTTTAAGGAGTAGAATTTCAGCTCATATAAAGCCACTGTAGCTCCATTCACTGAAAACTACTTTGTGCCTTCTCTCTGTTAAAGAGTTAGTATGCTGCAACCCAGAAATAACTGCACTTCCAGTAACAGACATGACTTTTCCTGTTACACACATGAGTTGCATTCCAGATACCTGTACTTACAGAGCCCAGTGGGAGAAGAAAACTCATCTGACACCAGATGCTTGTGACTCTCACAGACAGGCAAAACACTTCTCATCACCTGAACAAGTAATAGCTGACCTTTGCATTGCAGACAGCTTCCATCACTGCTGAACTGGACCCTCGCCCCAAACAGTGTGGTGGGATCCTACCTCTGCTGCTTTCCAACTTTACCAGCAGCCGCACACCAAAGTCCGTGCATCTTCCGGGAAGAAGAGAACTGAGAAAGTGGCAGTTCCCAGGCCTGCAAGTCTCATGCTGCTGTTTCACAGCAATAAATGTTAGCATCCAAAGCAACAGTTAAAAAAACCCACAGAGGGATGATAAACCTGTGGCTACTACCTTCACCTACCTGTGGTTGGAAGGATTAAGATTAATTTCCTTATTTAATTTCACAAAATTGATTTCACACAATATTCTTAAAAAACAGAGGATAAAACATGGCAGTCCAATATCTTTGGGGATTGACCCAGGAGGACCAGAATTGCCTGTCATGAAGATGAGTTCATCCACCAAAGCCAAGTGGATTTATACTTGCTAGATCACTAGACTGTGACAAGTCTGCTATATTCAAATGACATATGATCACGTTACTCCTGGTGGAATTAATATCTTCTGGATGCTCTCTTGATGAGAAGGCATATTTCACTTCTTTTGGCATGGCCTATGTCGAAGATATTTTCTTCTTACCCAATGGATTTTTTTCTGGTGTAATAAAGTTTTGAAAAATCAAAGAGGGGAAAAAAACCTTTTTTTTTTTCTAAGCGGTCCCAGCTTTATAAGTGGATGGTGAACAAATTGTTAAGGGGGGGAAGGTTGGATGAAAGGAAATAATAAGAGTGGAACAGGTTTGGGGAAGGGGAACAAATGGAGGGAGTCTTCAACAAAATTAATAAAAATAGTACTAATTTCAACTTTACCACAGGAAGCTGGAAGTGTATTGTCAGCTATAGAATGCTAAATATAAAGACTTTTCAGTGTAGTTTCTTAAGGAAATGAGGTTTATGTGATTGTGTGATTATATATATATAAATCACGTCTCTGTGTGCATGAAAGTATACTAATCTGTCAGTTTTCCCTTACCTTCTGCCAGTTTCCCCTTTTTCTTCCCAGTTTTCCCCTTAATTCTGTAGATAGAAGAGCAACAGAGGTTTCAAAGTCAAAATATTTCTGTAAGGGTCCTGAAACACTGAAGCCCTGTAGGAAAAGAAAACAACCAGACAAAACAAAACAACAAATAAGCAACATCCACCACCAACAACAAAAACCAACAAGTGAAAAACAAACAAAAAAAACAAACAAAAGCAAAAAAACAAACAAAAAACAACCAAACAACAACCTATTCTTAGCACTTCCACTGGAGCAAATGATAATGTAAAAACTCAGCTGCTTTTGAACACCAGAAAATCCACAAATAGTAATAGTCAGAGCACTTCAGCAGCTGGAAAGGTTTTACTCAAAGCTGTTACCTTATTAGACACCAGAAAACCTATTGCAAGCTGAAATGCATAGACTCTCAGACTACATGCCTTGACAGGCAAAGGTGATGCGCACATACTCCAACTCTAACCTTTCCAAGTTTTCAGTTTCATATATCTTGTAATCTTCATAGGGTGATGGCAAATAGACAGCATTGACAGAAAGCTAACTGAAAGGTAAATATAGGCCCTTACTGAAAGGATTTCCTTGGCATTAATTTCGTGCTGTAGCCAATAGACTGTATTCCCTTTTCATTTCTTTTCAACTGGGGCCATTTGGAAAGCTATAAATTCTCTTTAGGAAGTAAATTTTCCTCTAGTATTATCCTATTCTAAGACAGTATTTCTTGGGGCTTTCCTCTAAGTAAATCTCATGGAAACTGAGTCTCCTGTTAAAATGATACAAGTCACTTGCAAATGCCTTCCCTAGCATTAGAGCCACAGGTAAAATGAAAGTATAACCTAAGCAACCGTCCCAAGGATGCAAGGAGGCAAACTTCTGTTTGCTTCATATATTTCCAAGCTACCACAGTATCTTGCAGAAAAAAGACAACAAATAGATAAAAAAATTTACATATTTAGAATGTAAATAATGCCCAAATTTCTTCTTCATGGTAGAACAATTTCCGGTTGTCCTGCTTTCCTGTCACTAACAACTTTATCTCTGTTGATACATTATGTATTGCCATCAGTCATCTCCTCCGTGGGACTCACAGCGGGCAGGAGATTGAGTCTTCTGTTTTGTTTTCTACTGTACTGGGAAAACATGTGATGCTGAAGGGTTCCCAGCCTGCCTGGGGCAGGAGGAAGGGCAGAGAGTCCATGAAGCCTCTTGCAGGGCCCATGCTTTTGTACACAGCTGTCTAAGGCATATCAACCACCTTGACACTTTGCCAGTGAACAGAGAAGCAGCAAAAGAAAGCCAGCTTTGCTGAATGAAAGAGGGAAGCCCGTGTAGTCCAAATGAACAGCAATTTAGACTTTTTATGTTCGTAACCCCTGCCTTCTTTGTGTTGTCAAGAATAGCAAACAACGTGCTAATGATAATGACCAAATCCATCTTGTGTCAGTTCCAACCCACTCAAATGCAGATCCTTGGATTAATTTAGCCCTGCGCCAAGTGCTTTGACTGGCATAGATATTAGAATTTATTTTCTCTGTTGATAAACAGCCAAAGCAATGTTCTGTCCTTGTGTAGCTGATGGAAATCCCTCTGTAAGCACTTGTCTCTCAGTATTTCCACTGAAAATACCACAGGATTCCTGCCCAGCCTGAAAAATAGAAGGTTAGGAGGAAGCAAAATCGCATCTTAGGTTTATCTTCTTGCAGTTATTTCAGAGACTTAATGGGCACAAACAGCAGGCATGAGAACAAGGAAACCACTCAATCTGCAGCATTCTTGCTGCTAATGAAACTAAGAAGAAACCTTCATGGTGCTCATGACCTCACACCAAACCTCAAATGTTAAATTGCTGTATGTTGTTGGAATTCTACCCATGAAAACTTAAAAGTCTTTGCAGTTTTTTCTGCATGGCAAAAAGCCTAGATATTTTTGTTTTGGATCCGCCACAAAAATAGGACTCTTAAGTCACCCATATTCATGATTCATTTTGTTAGCAGGCTAGTAGGCCTATTCTGGCAGAGGACTTGCCGTGTGCCAGTTGTGTGGAAATATGGATACATTGGAAACTTCCTTTTTTGACCAGCTACTATTCTATCTTATCAAATTGTAAACACAGGACAGGAGTTAGGGACAGATTGTTCCAGGCCCACAAAAGCAGGATTAAGAGCAGAGAATTTTCTGACTTATCAATAAATGCAGTTCTTGTTAAAAAGCAAAAGCTCCTGGGACACCTGCCACCTTGCAGTGTGTATTTGGAGCTGACACTATGACCACTGAGGCTGGGAGGAGATGGGCTGCTCAGTTCATCAGGAATTTGATTACTTCCCATGCAGGAAAAAGTGTAGAAGGTGTGGGGAAAAACCAGTGACAGCATTTGTCCTTTACAAATGGCGAATACCCAGACTTTGAAGCAATGCTCTGTGAACTGTTAGGTACCATCAATGTGAGAGAATATGGTGGTAGGGCTCCACAGTCAACAGGTGTCCAAGCACAGCGTGCATCTGCCAGTGCTGATGTTGAAGAACAGAAAGAAAAACCAAAAAGGGCACAAGGCCTTATCTGTATTTAAAAGTTAGTACTGGAACAGGCCCAACACTGAGGAAAACAGCTGAGGGCTGCTGGAGAACTTCATTTCTCTTGACTATACTTGGTTTTGTACTTCAGCATGCCTTAGGGTGGTGTGAGCCTTTTGCTGGAGGAGAATGAGATGTTGAAGTGGAAGGGAGAGATGCTGAAGAATGAGTTGTGTATTGTGGGAAGAGGTCAAGTGTTAAAAAAGACAGTGGATAAAGGAGGAGAAAAATAGCAAGTTACCTTCCCTAAGTGTCTGGGATTGTCTTCCTGACCAAGAAGAGGAAGCCAAATTCAGAACAAACAGGATTTTTTTCACTCCACAGAAAGCTGCTAACAAGTTTTAAGCCTGGTCCTTCCACAAGGTATTTTATATGCCAGCTGTGAAATATCACAAGCACTTGTCAAATCTTTAACAATCCAGCCCTGCTATGTTTATCCCTTTCAAACAATAACTTGTTGGGGGCCTCATTCCGGGAAGTAATTGCGCAGAGAATGCAGATGGGAGGAAAAGCAGCTTGTCAGAAAAGACAGAAACAGCTTTTACAGAAGCTCCAAAATTTCTGTAGACTCTATTCTTCCCCCAGTACACAGATGTCACTCCCTGGCAGGTGGAATCATCAGCCAAGAGTGCTCTCTAAGCATTGCTTAAATGAGGAAATGCTTCATTTTCCAAGCTCAGTTGTGGCAGCAAACTGCTGGGGAAGTTAATTGGTGAGTCTGGTTACATTTAAGGCATAAAGAGCCTGCAGTCACCTCCCAGCATTCAGTTCTTAACAAATGGCTGTGCTGAGAAGGAAAGGAAAAGACAGCCTAGCACAGCTCCCTGTCACAGCCAGTATCTTCGCAAAGAAGTATTTCAATGCTTGCTTTTTTTTCTGAGTGGCCAGTTATACTGTACATACGGCAAATGTACAGATTTATTTGGTCCCAGTTTATGATGAAAGAGGCATCAGAATTTCTTTCTCTGGGCAATGAACCACTGGAGAGTCCTTCAGTACCTTAACTCTGAAATTGTCTTTCAGAAATTTACAGGCCATGCTATAGCTCCTCAGAAAAACTGCATTGCTTTTGTTTGCCTTGCTTTGAGATGCCTGCCTTTTCCTCTGTTGCCTTTTCCTCCACCAGAACTCCCCTTTTTATTCCAATTGCTATGGTTCATTTTGTGCAATGGAAGGTGCAAATGTAATAGACCAAAGTTTTGGATGACTTAAACCCCTTTGAACACTTTCCACACACACTTCAGGCATGCTCTCACCAACATGTCCTTGTCCTTGGTGGAGCCATGCAGCAGTCTAATCTCTGAGTGACAAAGGCATAGACATTTGCAGAAAGTCATATTCAAAACAAGAACTCATTATCCAGCTGTTGTGTGTTAACCCCTGTAGGCAGCTAAGCCCCCACTCAGTAGAATTGGGGAGAGAATGAGAAGGATAAAACTGAGAAAGCATGTGAGTTGAGATAAAGATGTTTTAATAAGTAAAAAAGACAAAACAAAACAAGTGATGCAAAAGCAGCTGCTCACCACCAGCTGGCTGATGCTCAGCCAGTCCCCTCTGCACAGCAGCCCTTGGTGAACTCTCCCCTAGTTTTGTTGCTGAGCATGATGTTGCATGGTCAACTATCTGGACTCAGCCTCCTCTCAATCTCCTCCCTATAACCAGCCTATTTGGTGGAAGGGCAGTATGAGAAACAGAGCAGACCCTGGCACTGTGCAAGCACTGTTCAGCAATAACTAAAAAAGGCTGTGTTTTCAACGCTGTTTTGGTCACAAATCCAAAACATAGCACCATACATACCAGACTGCTATGAAGAAAATTAACTATCCCAGCCAAGCACAGTACACCAGCTCATACGGAGACAGTAGCTGGTTACTGCTATGACCCACAATACCCAAAGTAATGTACAACACCTTTGACTCAAGGGGACTGATATCATCAAAAGATGTTTAATAAAAAAATTGTTCTTTCCAATTATATCTGTTACTTTATTATAGAATGTGACTTTTTTTCTACAGATCTTAAATCCTCCTTTACATACTTAGGCCAACAGGACATCAGCAACACTGTTTCTTTACTTATGATCTATGAATTGACAGACTGGATTAAAGGTCCTGCTTGCATGCAAACTCCATACAGACTCATCTGGATGTATTTGGAATGAATGAAAGTACTGCAATTTCCTGTCTTATCATGTTTACAGTACTCTCCCATCTCTTTCCTGGCTTTGGGATCTACAAAGATAAGGAAGGTGGTTACCAGGGCCCTTAGGCATTATCCTTAGCAGGCTGGGATTATGAAGAATTTTGAAACCTCTTCTGGAGCAAGTGCTGGAGGCTTTTGCCCTGGGAGGCTCTGCAGCTGCCCATGCCCGGTTCATCAACTGTAAAGATTTGGTCTGAGAGTGAGAAAGAAAAACATGTTCACAGCCTGGGAGCAAGAAAAGGAGATAGTGTAGGCATAGCTCAGGGGAGCCTTGCTAAAACCCTTTCCTGGGATGGGAGATACCAACAATTCTCCAGCATCAGAAGAATCAGCCTCAAGATAGAGAGGGAAGTTCAGAGAAAATGAGAAATGGAGACATTCTGAAGGCATCTAAGCTAAGATAAATAATATGTCCATACTGAGCCACAAAAGGCCCTTCATTGGAAATGGTGGAGAACAAGTAGGGGTATCCATGGTGCCTCAGTCTGGTGCTGTTACTGGCACAGCACTGCTGGCAGGAACCACCATCACCAGCGGTGGTGGAGGTTTGATCTGTAATAGGCACCTCCCAGAAGCCATTTGTGATCCCTGAGCTCCACCATTGCTGTGAGGGAAAACTGTAATGCTTCATCTCATGGAATGCAATCCCAGCCAAGCCTTTGACACAGAAAAGCTGCCAGGGAGAGGCATGAGGCTTGGAGGGCTCCATTTCCTGATGGTGCCTCTGTTGGAGCAAAATTGACTATATTGCTTGAGAACAGAAAATTCAATATAGAAGAATAAGAAGGGGTAAACTGAAGATGAAAGTCCTACAGTACAATTTTGTGTAAGTTTGTAATGTCAGATGACTCATGGAAAACTTTATAATCACCTTGCTTCAGTTTCAAAACAACGTAGAAATGTTTTCAGTCCCATGTCTGCACTTGCTTCCTTCTCTGCTTCCCCCAACTCTTCTACAAAAATCCTGTCTGATGGCAGGGTACAGTCCGGCTGCAGAGTACAGTTTCTCTGTGCCAGAGCTCAGGGCCAGAAGTTCTCAGGCAAACACCAAATTGAAGTTAATACAACACGCCCCACTGAGAATCCCTTCAGACAGATCAGTTTTGTTCTTTTTTGTACTAGGCTACAGGTAAGTCTGGAGATGGAATTAACTTTTTTCTCTAAATCCAATTTTTTTGAGTGCAGACATTCACTGCATGCCAAAATTCACAGAAAAGCGGTCATGAGTTAGCATGCCCATCACTACATACTTGTACCAGGTCCGGTACAGACAGGGACTTTTCCCCATGGGGTTGTCCAAGTGTTACCATACCACAGAGAAAAATCAAGAAAGGCAAATCATTCAACTGACCAATTTCAGTGGGGTAATTTCTGATTTATACAGGCAATAAAGAACAGCAGGTACTTAATCTCTGTCTTACTTAGAAAAAGACTAGCTCTTAGTTGAACTTCATCAACAAACCCTCCTCCAGAACCCAAAGTCAGCCTCAAACGAATCAGAGGAGAGAGAAGAGCAGAGGAGAGGAAGGTAAATGTTGCAAAGATCCCCAAAGCCCCTGCACCTCCCCACAAGTTCTTTGCAGCCTCACATGTGCGCGTCAAAAGATGAATTTTATCTCAGTTACATTTTTCAAATAATTTTTATTTGGAGGCACAGAAAAAATTCAGTGAGGTCATCTCATTTCCTGAATTTGCACGTGGACGAGTGTTTCAAAACAAGTGTTCCTGTTTTAAGGTTCTAGATGACATTTCATCTGAAACTCTATTAATTTCATTCAATAATAATAAAAAAACTAAAAATAATTTGAGAATTAATACATCTTTCTCATGTAAAAAGAAATATTTTCAGATATCTTACTTTATTTAATAATTTGGCTTGGTGCAAAAACCATATACAGGCAAAACTTGGGGTTTGGATTCACCAAAACCAAACTGTTCCAATCCTTTTGTGTTGTAAGCCTATGATCTGTTAAAAGGACCACAGCTGAACTCATAGTTCTGCACCACAGAAGGGGTGTTCCCCTGTTCCTCCTGCTATCCACCTGCTCTGTTCATCGACATCTTCCCTGCTCCTTTCTCCCCCACAGCCAGCTCTACCACCTGTCTGCCTGCCGAGGAAGCTCATTTGACTCACTGAAATAGCCAGGGAAAAAAAAAAAAAAACACGGTTAAGAAAACCAGTCCCCTCACCTTCCCAAAAGAAAAACAAGAACTTTTTTTTTTTTCCAGGGATTAAGTTGGCCTCTTCTGGGCAGAGGGATGCCAGCAGCGGCTGCAGGGGTGGCTGGCTGGTGGCTAAGGAAAGGAAAGAGCAGGGAGGGAGGCATGGGGAGTGAAGTGCAGAGAGCAAGACTTCCCCCTTTTGGCAGCAGCAAGCTGTTAGCTCAGCTCACAGTGGCAACTTAAATCCGAACCTTAAGTGAACTGAAAAAGCTGTTTTTCACGCAGTTCTGCCTTTCCCTATAACATGAAACTTTCTTTTTATCTTTGCATCAGTAGTAAAGGAACTGAAATTATCTGAAATGATCAGGCAAGTTGGTGTTTCACTCATGAAATATAATTTTGTACCCATATCTTAACTTTTATGTTTCTTTATACCTCCAAAAAGGGATCATTCTGAAGAACAGTAATGGTGGTGGTACATAGTCTGTATTCCTAAGCACAAAATAATGTGAAATTTCAGCTAAGTACATCTTTAAAAATTTTCTGAAGTTTCTGAAAAGCATCAAAGGGATTTTCACATTTTGTTCCTTCTATAAAGACAAATATACATCTATACCTAGACAATTTATGTACACAGACACTTGGGGGGATGTGAGCAACGACTCACTGGGAAAGAATCTCTCTGTTTCTGCCCTGACCTTTTCAATATTGTGCACGTTAAAGCAGGAAGAAGACTAATTGCTGCAAACCAGAAGCTGTAGTAATTACTCTAATTCAGAAGTTACCAGCCTTCAGAGAAGGGAAGCGCAGGAACGGAATCATGTTTAAAGGCAGACTATTTTTCTTTGTTCTTCAACACAGCCCCATTCAAAATACTGTGGAATTTATGAGTCTACTGAAAGTGAGGTCTCATAATGTGCACAGCATGTTGCCGGTTAACTTGAATAAGCTTCTCCTCTGCTTTCTGTCTGATTACTGTAACTGTTTGAAAAGGAGCCCTTCCTTCTAAAACATGTGTATTATGATGGAATATAAAAGATGTCCAGGTGGGTTTATGCAGTGTACTTAAATATCAGTCTTCAAAATATGGTCTGGTGCCCCTTGAAGTAAGTTTGAACGATGATTTTCTGTGGCACCCTGGATTCAGGCCTGCGACGGCATGCCTCTTTGTAAGCCTTCCAGTGCTTCCTGGTTCAGTTCAAGAGAAAAATGCTAGCTTGCCTGTGGGACTGCAGTGCTTTGATGTCTGCTTCCAGATGGAACCAGAAGTGCCGAGGCACGTAGAGAAAACAAAACCAAACTTGTACAATCTGCAGAAAAGATGCCTAAGTATAATAGAAGCATATTCCTATATGCTGGCCACTCTTTTTTTTGTGACAGCATCATAACTTTAAACAAAAAAACTATAAAGCATGGCAGAGAAAATAAGGATCCCAGATATCTTTTTTTTTTTTTTTAAATCTTTCTGACATTTAGTTCTTCCAAAGACATACACAAGGCTTATTCTGATCTCATTGGTACAGGGTTTGACTCTAAAAGTTCAAACCACAAACAATGAAGCTATTCCTCCTACGATTCATCTGACCCTCCAGAAGAAAAAGAGTACCCTGTGCCTATAGCTGCAACACTTATTGTACATAATTATGAACTGACACACAGTAGTGGAATTGCCAGCTTGTTTTATATGCAGACTAGCTGTGTATCACTAGCATATTGAAAGAAGCCAGTTATAAAAGTTATTTTAAAAATCATTTATACAATCTTGTATGTTGATCTTTATTTCAGCTACAGTGTTTGAAAGCTGTAAAGCTTTGTATACCTTTTCAATTGATGTCTTGATATTACTTTCAATTACAATACCTTGCATTAATCTACATTCATAAGTATGCAAAATTCTAGCTTGAGAATTTTATTTGTTCGCAATATGCTTTCATTGCAGTCTACCCATAAGTACTGGAATGATTCTTCTTGTAATTAGAGCTATTCAAACCCTTCAAGACATGGTGGCACTAGCATTTTGAACCTCTTATGCAAATACTCCAACATTTTAACTGAAACTGCCAGAAAACCCACAAGCCAAAAAAAAAAAAGAAAGCGGGGGGGGGGGGGGGGAATTGCTTGGTGCTCAACAGTTATGAAATAGGTTTTTTTGCTCTCCTTTAAGTCACTGAGGACAGAGCCTTGGGGCTACAGACCTAAGCTGCTGGCTTGGGATTCATGAGTGGCATGGCAGTCCACTGTTGTTGCTTCCCACCACATTCTGGGCACAGAGCTGTAGCCAGGCCAGACACTTCCTGTAGGGGGTTACGCTTTGCATACTTCTCGAAGATCTTCATTTTCCCCTCTCTTCTAGCTGCTGGAGCTGCAAGTCGAGCATCCTACTACAGGAGGTTTCTAGCCAGCTGTTCTGATTCCCAGGAGATTCCCAGGTTTCCTTCACAGCCAATTTACCACTACTCTCCCTAGAGTATGTTACCAAGGGCTAAAGAGACCCTTTCCCTGCTGCAGCCCTGATGGAGAAATAGGATTTTGCCTAGGAGAGTGTGAGTAAGATCAGCCCTTCTGTTAACCATAACACCAGCAGACAGCCAAAGGACAAGGAGAGGCTGAGTCTGCCCTTCCTCCCCAGGACACCTGGAGCTCTGCCCTTGCTTTAAGACAGCTGAAGAAGGGCAGAGTGCACTAATGTGATATCAAGCTTTGTGTCCCTTGACTACATTAGCAGGGTGGTGTACCTGGGTAATAAACTACACCAGTACTCACCATGCAGTTCTCTTCACGCCTCTGACTGGACATATCTTACTATATGTATGGATAGAGGGGGATCCCTGAAGACATGGATGTCAACTCTGATGTGCCTGGTCTCAGGACAAATACTCATAGTCCAGCACTGCTGGGCTTTGTGGTTGGTGGACTTTTTTAATTCTTTTGTTTTGTTTTGTTTTTTGTTTTGTTTTGTTTTGTTTTTATTACAAGCTCTTATTCTCCTGATAAATTCCAGTTTTTACTTTAAGTATGGGCTATTTGAGCAACATTTTCCTAAAGATACTTCAGATTTGAATAGATGATGATGGCAAGAGGATCTGACGTGATGTGGACTAAGTCCTTTGACAACTCAGTCTCTAACAGCCAGAATCTGAAGGAAATCCACAAATCCTCTAGGCTATTAAGAAGCTAAAGAAGCAAACACATTAGGACCTGGAAGCAGGATACTTTAAAATATTATCCAAGTTCCAGCCCCAGGTCTTGCCTATTTGGTGTACTATGTGCTATCAAGCCCCATAAGCCAGACTTACTAAATCTTGATGGAGAGTCACTCATCTTTGAATTAAAGAAATTTAGGAGTATAACTCATCCTTAACACTTGCCTACATATGCAAATAGACCAGCAGAATTATAGCAGTATAATAAACTGCTACAGCTATGTCAATTTAACTACCTATAGGTAACTTATAGAGGAATGAAGTGACCTTATTTGCCGTATAATTAGTTCTTTTCCAAACAAAAATATTCAGTTTCTATCAAGAAATCTATATATTAACAAATCTCTAACCATTTCCCCTCTTTGAGATGAAGGGTTACATAGTGTGACTCTTAAAGTCATATTTATTCAAATGGTCAAAATATGTCACGTTCACATAAGTAATAGTTCCTTCATTTGGAATAACAGACATAATTACTTTGAGGCTTTTTATTTAGCTTCCTAAATAAAGGTAGGGAGGAAAAAGAAAAAAAAAAAAAGAGTTAGAAACCCTAATATAAATTCTTTTATAAAATTAAAGATGATACCTTTTTCCCCCAAGCAATTTAAACCTGGCTTTTTTTACTTTTGTTTACTACATTTCACAGTGACTGTAATGGCAGAAGAGTGATGATTATATTATTAAGTGAAAGTAATTTACTATCACTTTAAGCTATATGTCCATAATTGTCTGTTTAATTATTATTCCTTATAACTGATCTATCACAGAGATGCAAAATTACAAATACTACACAGGCAGTGACAGAAGTTAATCAGAGGGGCCTACAAGATATCTGGAGGGGGACTTTTTACAAAGGCATGTAGTGACAGGGAATGTCTTTAAACTGAAAGAGGGGAGATTTAGATTAGATATTAAATAATAGGAAAAAATTCTTTACTGTGAGGGTGCTGAGGCACTGGAACAGGTTGCCTGGGGAAGCTGTGGCTGCCCCATCCCTGGCAGTGTTCAAGGCCAGGTTGCACAGGGCTTTGAGCAACCTGGTCTGGTGGAAGGTGTCCCTGCCTATGGCATGGGGGTTGGAACTAGATGATCTTAAGGTCCTTTCCAGCTCTAACTGTTCTATGATTCTATGATTACACCACTCGGTACGCTTAATCTTTCCTCTGTTTCATGCAAGCAAAATTCACCCTCAGTGGAGGAAAAGTACATAACCAAGCCATGATTTAAATCCAAATTAGACCCTAAACCACATAACTGTAGAATTTCAGATCTTTTTCTCTGATGTCTATGTCTTAGTTTCAGCTGATAAATGAAGGATCCTGGAGAAGATTTTACTTTTGCCCTGACCTGATTTGACATGGTAGGTTAATTTCAGTGGAGCTACTTGTTCTGTGAGCAGTCAGTTGCTTCCCATATTCAATCTACCTTAATTAAAGCTAGCTGTAGATGGATACACAATATATGGGAACTACACACATGGGCACGGTTAACAAAATGTTATAAATCAACCACTGAAAAGACAAGAAAAACCAGAATAAATGTTCAGCAATGCTAAAACATGCATGTACACGTGATAAATTAGAAAAACATGAAAGTTATCATTAATGTCCCTTAACTAATAGCTTACTAGAGCAAAGTATTGATAGTATTATCTGAGATCTATGTAATATACAAGAAGTCTAAAGAAATTTAAAGTAACAATAAAGTTCAGACCATCCTTTCATTATCCTTTCTTTCTTCTTTCTCTTTCTTTCTTTGTCTGTGTGTTTCTTTCTGTCTCTTTCTTTCCTCTAAGTAGATAGAACAGACCATACTGTTAAAATCGAAATTAAAAAATCTGACCACAATTATCTTAAATGTGTTATTTATTAATATTTGAGGCTCTCTGTGAATATTGTCTCTGGAAATGCTCTTCCCAGATCTGGAAGGAATCTCTGCATTCCAGCTCCTTGCAGCCTTTCTTGGGAGGCATGAGCTTTTACTTGTTCTAGCAAGCTGTATGGTATTTATCCATTCCAGTTATTCCAGCTAGTTTGTGCAACCCTTGATGAGCTGCAAAGACTGTGAGAAAGAATACAAAGCAGCATGGATATGCAAGGCAAAGGAGTAAGGTGATAATGGTTTTGTCTGCTTATGCACAGACTTATCTAGGAGTGCTTTATTCCTCCACATGGGCATCTGCCAGAACTCAGCCCTGATTTGGGGGTTTTCAGCACACAGAATCAAACTAGTCCAAAGGACTGTGTAGGAATAATTGCACTGCTGTATCTTTCATGTGTGTGGAAGCAAAAAGGCCAAGATGAAGCCAACTTCTGATTCATCTGACTGCCAGGATCTCTTGGAGCCTCACCCTTTTGCTCACACAATTCTGGCTAATGATTCATTAAAATTAATGCTATTAAAGCTCATAAATACATTTTGGGAATGCTGACAACTTTCCTCTGGAATGGTGGTTTGTGAACAATCTCCTTCCCATTCCCTACACCAGCAATGATGCAATCAGGGTAGGACCAGGTGGTGTCACATGCTGGAAACCAAATGTGCATTGCAAATTGCAACATCCACAGCTGGGTGAGGAACCTTTCTGCCCCAACTTGTGGACCCTCAGGAGCTTCCTGCTTTTGCTTCATGAAAATCAGCTAACACTGAGAACTTTTTCTTCTTTAGGTCATATTTTAGTGAGCTCATGTGAAAAGCAAATCAACAAGGATCATAAAATCTAGTTTTTCCCTTCACGCAAAAGCCTGTCATTAGCCAGCTTTTTTCCTTCAGAGTGAAGATCCAGGTGTTAGGAGTAGTAAGTAAAAAAATTCCCACTGTGGTAATTTCAGTGCTATCTATTGCCAAGAATACATGCAGGGATGTCTTCAAATTTAACAGGAGTTCCCAAAGATATTGATTCAATACCAAAAGCTATTTAAGCTACTAATTTTCAATTATTTCAGCAGTTAGGTATTTAAGAACCTTTAAGGGTGGAAAGTCTGTAGGGAGCATTGAATGAGGAAGCTCTTTCAGCCATGCCCATAGGTTCACTCCCCTTCCCAACAGTGCTCTTGGCCTCTTTCTCTTCCTGGTACAAGGAAGGCAAATGCTCCCTAATTCCTTCTCCAAGGAGACAGTGACACTCCATGTGATACTGCAGCAACCAGCCTATTCACATACACAAAGAGGAAAGACTTTTGGATAATTCACTGTGAATGGGTAGGAATGAGACTGAAAGCCTCTAAAACTTTTTAGTTTTCCATCTCTACATCAGTCAGGCCCACAGATTTCTTAATGTATATTCACTGTTCACATACCCACTGTTACTATTTTTTCATTAAATAGCTATTGGATAACTTTCACTTTACCAAGAAAATTGAAACCCACTTCTTTTCGTATTATAACTACAGGTATAAGGTTTTTTCCCCAACATTGAAACATTCAGGAAAGCCCAAATTATGCTAACAATGAAGCAACTTTCCAGTACCTTATGGAAGAGAAAATGTTATGTCTTCGCAGAAATAAAGACAAAACAGCAGAGCAGCTGTTTCATACATAGAGGCATTTGTGAACTAGGTGAGGGCCATGGAATGAGGATGACAAATGACATTTGGTGAGACAGCATCTTCAAAGTGAATATTTCAAATCATAAATAGGAACTCACATTAGGATATTTCAGAGCAAGCTGATTGTGATATTTTTTGAAAGATATCTAAGCATACCTGCTTTTAAAAAAGGTGCATGTTCATCAGTTTAGAAATTGTGTATGTTTTGGGCTATCCAGTCCTTTTAGCTTCTAAAACTGCTGGTCATTTTTACACCTAAAATAAAAAATATGGTTTTCAGAGGTAGAAGCACAATTCAGTTAATTAAATTAATTAATTCAAAATTCATTAAATCCCATTGATACAAAATTGAATAAATAAAAGTGGGCATAGCTTTTAAGCCAAAACAGCTATGTTTGGAAATGCTGTTGTAAAGCACACAGGTCATTACAATATGGAAAAAAAAAAAGAAAGAAAAAGCATGAATTTGATCCTGTACATAAACTGCCTACAAACTTCAGATATTAATTTTGTTGCCTAATTACAAATGATAGGATTTTCAGGTCTGCCTTTCAAAGCATAGCTGGGGAGAGGGGCATCTATTTTCTCTAAAATGCAAATAGTTAGCAACTGAGGTCTTGTTTTTTTTTTTTATTTAAATCAAGAGAAATACAGTATCTAATGTTTTTTGTGTTCATAACTGCATAGAAAATCTCATTAAACGTTAGTTATCTGGGCATTGTTGTTTATTTCCTTGGAGACAGCATCAGACCTTAAGGTACAATTGAAATATATGAGAAAACCTTCATCAGCTTCCAGGAAAAACAGTTTAAGTAAGTCTACAGTGAGGTAATGGGGTTTTTATTAGGGAAAAAAAAAAAAAAAGGAAAGAAAGAAAATATCCACCAGGAGCTTTGGGGACTTCTATCTTTCTACTCCTCCTTTAACAGATGATGCAGTTAATTCAAGTACATTTTAGTTTTGAAGAAGAGTGGTAATTGAGTAATTGCTAAAAGGGCACAATAAATGACATGTATGGAGACCTCCATCTGAAAGAAGGATTCTGTTGCAAGAATTACTGCTGGAATTATCTTGGGTTTGTAGTTGGGGGGAGTGTATTCTGTTAATGTATTCTTGTCCCTGACAGAGCAGGAAGAAGTTTAGTGATGAAATTTTCTGATGAAATCTGCTGAGGGCACTAATTTTGGAAACATGAGGGAAGGAAACAGGAAGAACTTGTGGACGTGACATAGCAAGAGAATGAAGTTTGACAGAGGGAGTTGTGGGAGCCAGCACCATGAGCTTATTCTGTAATTAAGGAGCTCATCAACTGGACACAAGCATTGAGATTAAGAGATCTGGGTCTACAGGTTGATGGCAGGATGGCAATGATCTTGCAGAGTGATGTGTCCATGAAAAAATAGATATGATATTAAGACGTAGAACGATATTACCTTACACTCGTCCCTTGTAAACTGCTGGTGTGGTGTGAAATGCAGTCTTCAGTTCTGTGTTCAAGAACGACAAGCTTGAACTAGAATCAGCATAGTGAAGGGATAATGAAAGACTACTGAAAATAAAAAAGGTCATCAAAAAGGTTTTGCTTTGTTAGGCCAAGCAAATCTATGGCCTGAACAGAATATGATGTTTCTTAAAAGACACTACTGAGAGGAAAACAAGTCATGATTAAATTTAGGATGGAGAATAAAAGATTTCTTATACTTGCAGGACTAGGTTTTTGGAGCAACTTGTTCTAAGATTAGCTGTTATAAATTTGTGCAAGGATTGCATGACAAAGCCACATGTAGCAACAAGGGATGGGCCTCATTGACACAGAATGTTCCTGTCCTGGGAGCCCATGTTGCTCGGTTTTAAAAAGCATGATTACAGCAATTGCTGGTGGTTAAAAACAACAAAACCAAACAAAACCCCTCAAACCCTCTGCAAATAAGGGTAAAACTCAGTGAGCAGCCTCCAACTGTCCTCTAGAAATGCCCATTTTTATTGTTCAAAATGGGAACATTTCCTTCAGATTGTACATAAGAATTTTTATGAATAATAATTTGATAATAATTTCAAAGAAGGTATATATAGATTAGCATAATTTTTGAAAATTATTTATGTTTCAACACAGCACCACCTATTGGAATAAAAAAAGTAGCAAGGAATCTGGAACAGTGCAAACTCAGCTGCAGCCAACTATGATTAATTAGTAGAGTTCCTTTGGAGAGTTCTGTAACTTACTCTGCCTTGCATGCTAAACCTACTAATATAAATTTGATGGCAAATATGCTATTAATTTTTTATTTGATTATAAAGGAAGATTTTAGCACTGCATAGGTGAGGTGAAGATATGCTTTGAGCCATTAGACATAATTTGGCACAAAGTGAAGGTATTTACAGAGCATTAAAGGAGATAACAGTATCTTTCCTAGTAAAAAAGAACATTGTGCATGAGAATTTAAATGAGCTGCAGATAGATACAGATAAGTGATAAAAAGTAGATGCCTGGCCTATCATTAGGAAACATATCAGGCACTCTAAAATACTCTCTGCTTAGACTAATCACCATGTTACTGCCATATCAAACGAGGTGTGCAGGTGTAAAACTGGAATAGCACAGGCCATTCTTCCTGTTAATGAGATTATAACATGTTGCAGTCCAGAGTTTCAGGTGAGCAGGGAGCACAGGCATTGAACAACATCCAGAGAGCAAG
Organism: Pezoporus occidentalis; assembly: GCF_034315485.1. Classification (NCBI taxonomy): domain Eukaryota; kingdom Metazoa; phylum Chordata; class Aves; order Psittaciformes; family Psittacidae; genus Pezoporus; species Pezoporus occidentalis. The sequence continues at coordinate 3,640,406 of NW_026915713.1, read as the reverse complement.
ACAGGACGTGCGGTTCAAAGCCATGTTCTCCAAGATTTATCTCCTTCAAGTTCCCTCCATCCAGAAGGGAAAAGACCTGTAACTTTTTATTCCCAGGAATTACTCTGTCAACAGTTTTAGAAAGCAAGACACAGTGAAAATGGCTGCTTTACGTGGCCATTACACTGGCAAGGTTTGAAATGCCATCCTCAGCTTTCCCAGTGATCGGAGAGGTAAACGCTGATGAGCTAGTGTGTGGCCTCACGACAGCAGCCTTCCCTGTCAGGGATGCACACTGGAGTGCTTGTGTCAGGAAAGTGAAAACTCTGGATCAGGCAGTAGGTGTTCCCTGGGCAGGAGGCATCCAGAGGGAGATAGCAGTGGCCACACGGTGCTGTCATGAGGCACAGGGCATGCGCTGGTGCCATGCAGAAGCAAGCGGCTTGGCCATCCCTCCTTCAATAAAATAACTACCTTCTTTTCTGCCCACAAGAGTGCCTGGACAGATATCACTAAAAAGAGCTGGAGGAGTGGGTGTAAACAGCAAGCTGTCACATTTAGTGCTGGCCAGAGCTACAGACCTGGGCTTGCCAGGCAAACACAGCACGGTACCAATCCCCCTTCCTTCTCAGTTCATCCTCAGCTGGGTGACCTGCCTTCAAACAGGATAATTCCCACCTGGCATTAGCCCCCTCACAGTTGCCCCATATTGATCGGAGCTTAGGCTAGCTCTGGAAGCACCTGGGCAAGAGTGGTGTCTCCAGGGGAGGAGTGATGCTGGAGCCACTTACAGAAAATGGGAGGAACTATCGTCTGTATTCATTCCCTTCTTTCTTGGGTTAACCTCAAGTTAAGTGAACACCAACCTGAAAATGTACTAATCTTTTATAATTGTTACTCTCACTTAGATTATTGATTATTAAAAAAAAAATATAAAAAAAGGTTGGTACATCCATTACTGCAGCAGAGGTTGCACAAAAATGTTGCAAGAACCACACTCCCATTTTAGCACACGCATCCATGTTCAGGTGACTGTTCTTTGAAATTCATGAACATGAAAACAAGTGTTCAAGAAAAACAGCAGCACCCCTAGATTTCAGTAGTATTGCTATACTGTAGATAACAGATATAAAGTTCTGATTCACAGTAAATAGATGCCAGTGCATGATTTATAATGCAAATTTTTTGGTTTATGTTTGAATTCTGACATTTGAAAGTCTTGCACTTAATTTATACAGTCAAAAAGCCGCAAAGTTGTGCATTCTGTAAATGTTTTTGTTCTAACTTAGTTGTTTGAAATCTTTGCTTGCCCTGTGTCCTTGCCCTCAGACAGAGTTTATACAACCAGAATGAGACCTCAAGCATATGGTTTTCTTATAAGGAGACAGGAGCTAAGTAATAACAATGTTTGGGGTTTCAGAGCATGAGGTTCAAAGGTATTTTATTTTAGATATCTTAGTCATCAACTTCCCGTAGTTTCCTGCATAGTTTCCGAGCTGAAAAGTGAAGCCTGGAGGTACTTTTAAAAAACATAATAACACTGGGGGAGGAGAAGGACTGTCCTCTTTTTAAAATCCTTAAAATATTTCTTTATACCCACAAACCTATGCGTCTTTCTCCCTTTTCCACCCTGCAAACAGCAGTATGTTTCCAAATGGTCACCAAAGAGCTTTCAAGGAAAATATTTTTCTGACTGTGACTCTTCTGTGGTCTACAATTCCTGTGGATAAGCATTTTCACTTGAGTTTCCCTGTGTAAGCAAATAAAAGTGAAGAGGTGAACTATATTTTTATGTGCAAACAATAACAATGATCACCTTTTGGTTCTATTTTCATTAGTTAGCTATAACTTAAACTTGTTTTCAAACTTTCTTTCATTGCATCTCCAAGCATTTACAAGGTCTTCTGCATATCTCAAGATCAATGTCTTATCTATACCAGTGCATTTGCACTAACTCAAACTGAAAATGAACCTTTTCCCTTGTTGCTTCATTCCCCTTATAACTTTTCCAAAGTATCTGAAACAAATGTTCCCCAGAAATCAATACTTTGACATTTGCTAGAGCACAGCATCTAGACTGGAACTGTAATCCTGTATTCATTTTTGTGGTTAGTGATTTCAACAGAGGACGTAGATTGAGTTTCAGCTCACTCTTCTGGAAAGACACATAGCTTATGCTACAATATGTATTACAAATGTGACAGGATTGCTACATCTCTGTATAGGCCATACACTTGTTGCTGTGTATTGATCCGATGAAATTATATAGAAAATAAATAATGCCTAGGGACGCCCGTTGCAATGTCACAGCACTGCATGCTGCCAGCTCTGAATTGGTTGAATAAAGAAAACATCTGCATGCTTGAACCCTGGCATCTGAAGACTTACTCTTTCATTGTTCTGAAGAGCTACCACATTTTGATGTGTTTTCATACCAAGCTGGATTTGTTGGGTCATTACCGTCAGAAATGACTTGGTTTTTTTTTTCCCCTCTCCTGATTGAAAAAAATCCCATACTTTGATCCCTGATTTCTATCTGTAGTGTTTTGAGCCAAACACCATGAATTTAGGCAAAATTACCCAACTAGAAACAATGCACAATGGGCCAAGTATCTGTGAGTCCTACATCACTGAGGTTGTGAGTACTCAGATTTTTTACAAATTGGGTAATTCATAGTAAAAGCCTGAGAGTCTGAGTCAAAAAAAACTGGTACAGGTCCTTCTTTTGAAAGACCAACAAACCACTAACCCTTTCTAAATTACAGCCATTGCACTTTCTAGGGAAGAAAGCAGCAGGGAAGCAACTGGTTGATTTTCCAGCTGTCGCAACCTCTACTCGCATGAACAGTGAAATCCTGGCTAGGGGTGGTTTTGTGCGTTATTGAGTCATAGCACTGGTAGTGTTACTTAAAGGCTTTTCCAGTGCTGTAAGAAATCACTGCAGCATTAGTGTTAATGCAGTGCAGCATTAGCGATGTTAACTTAATTCCAAGCTTCCAATTATTTTTTAAATATTTTCATTTACGTTGCAGTCACTTGTGAACTTCCTGTATTCACAGGGAAACCTGTATGCATCGTTGAAACAAGTGCCCAGAGGCACTGTGGAGTCTTCATCCTCAGAGATGCTCACCATTCAACTGGCCAAAGCCCTGAGCAAGCCAGAGTGGCTCTGAAGCTGGCCCTGCTCTGTGCAAGGGCTGGCACCAGATGCCCTCCAGACAGCCCCTGCAGGCAGAATAGATTTTTCAATGATTCTGTTTTTCACTGTCATGGTAGTAAACTTAGTGCAGGTGCTTCCTTTTTCTGCTGTGTATTTAGTATTTTTCTCATTATGGTATTAACAAAATCCTGGTGTAATGAGATTTCAAGGCTTTTTAGTATTTTAAGTAGGTACAGGAAATGGAAAGGGTCATTTGTTAAGAAGCAAGTAATATCATTCCTAATTAACTTTGTATACTATGTACCTGCTAATTTCTTTTAAGCATTTCAAAATACAAACAAAACATGAATGAAAATAATAAAGTACAGGATGAAACTATTTATACCTTTCTTCAGATCTGAAAGCATAAGTACCAGTTCTCATAATAGTTTTGTATTGGATAAATTAACCATTTACAATACTTAGTCTTTTACTACAGAGGGCAATTGCTAAAGTTCATTTCTAGGCCCAATATTTTTTAGCTGGAATATAGTCTGATGGAAACTCAAGCCTCCTGAGCAGTCCGATGAACAAGACCTGTGAGTAAAAGGCTTTACTATATTTATATTTCTGCCACTAGGTAAGCTAATTCTTAAATGAGTCTGGGACCTAATTCAAGGTTTATTATAAGCAGGAGGAAGCTTTATATTGATTTCAGTGGTCTTTGTGCCAGTGCCCATAATATGGGTCCTGTGACTTAGAGTTCAGGAATTACTTTTGAGATCTCATGTCAGTTCTAATTCTCTTTCTAGCATTGTGCAAGTAATGCACTGCTTTTCATCTTGAAGATAACACTAGGGGCTAGATGCAACCTCAGTGAGGATGAGGAGTAGGTTTGCATAGAACAGCCACCCCCACTCGTACACCATGCATTACGTGCTGTAGAGGATGGTGCTAAGTGGGTGAGAAGGCAGGGAGGGAAGAAGGGGGAGAGGGAAGAAGGCGGGGAGAGCCTTTTCTCCCTAGGTAAGTTTCCTCATTAAATACTCCACAATTTGCCTCAGAGGGCTCTCATGACCATTAATTGTTTACTGCCATCATTGTTGTTATTTAGTTGTTGTTAATCACAATATTATTGTAATTATGCCTGCAGCAAGGCTTCCTAATTCAAGGAAATGGGAAAATGATGCTTAGCTCCTACCTGTACCTGCAGGATTGTTTCTTATTTGTTAGCTGCATTTAAACACCTTCATTATGCTGAAGTCTCAGAGATATGTGATTCCACCTGTCTTGCAGACAGGGAGGCAGGCATTTGTGTTTTGCTTTAGGGTGGGGTGGTTTTGGTAGTTGCTTTCATAAGGACTCGGTGTTAATAAAATTCACCCTGCAAGTCAGGAAGTCCTCCTGCAGGCAGATGGAATTTAAAGATTATCCAGAAACACCATCCAAAACTGTCTGTATCTGGCAGTGATATTGATCATGGTGGGAGAAGATCCTGTTTATATTTTCCTTGCTGCAAGGGCATAAATTATGAGATGCATATGAACCAAACCTCAATTCCTGAGCACCTTTTGCAGGAGGTCTGTGTTTATAAGTGCATAAACCATCTGTTTAGTGTTTGCAAATTAAACACCTGCTTTTTTATAGTACAATTTAATATCTAGTTCCAAAAAATCCTGTGAGGTCCAACGAAGCTGTGCAGGCTGTTGCTTGCTTCTTTACAAGAAATGCTAAATAACCACAACTTAAAGAAAATGCCTGCAAATGCAGACTGCATTTTCCTGTTTCAGTTGAATTCCCATGTTCGAGTAATTAACTGCACTTTTGATTTGAAAACTTTGCAATAGCTTCAGTTTTTCATGCCTTTTGTCAGTTTGTGTGATGTAGGCATCTTCATTGAGAAATAATCTGAATAACTGTAAATAGAAGAAAATACGTTTTACAAATAAGTAAATACATAATGTACCATGGATATATCATGTGAATGTCAAGCTGACACATATGCTTTTTCATTTACAGGAAATAACTCCAAGTCACTGTTTATGTTCGCAAATCGTTTCCAGCATTAAGGTGGCTGCTAGCTTTCCATATAAGACACTGCTTGGCTTGGAAAGGTGGTTTGGCTTCACAATTGCCAGAGATACTCAGAAAGCCAAGAAGACTGTTTCTCCAGACTTTGAAGAAAAGTGCTTAAAGTCGGTTTTGAGCATCCCCAGTTTGAATAGCTGGACATTATACAAAATCTCACAGAACATTTATCTGCACCATTAAATGCCTAAATACGTTTTCCAGTCTGGCCTTATATCAACAAATAGGTTGTGTTGCAAAAGGATTTTAAGCCGTTTCTTCAGAGTGAAACCAGCCATGAGAATTCTGGCACATTCCTAATTTTTTTTCCATTGGATTCTTTGTGTAACTGTAAGTCTAGTTTTAACAGGTGCTGTTGAAGCTTGTGCTGTTTTATGAGGAACATTTTAGTCAGCTCCACTGAAAATTCATGACTCACCAAGGGTCTGTCAATCTTTTAGTATGTTTTGCTGTGTGACGTAATGGAAACTGACCTCTTTCTCAGTGAGTACATCCTGCAAACATACAACAAAACAAAATGAAAAAGACCATTTGATTTCAGAATCCAAAGTGAAATTTTCTGAGCTTATTATTACTTTATTCCAGGCAATGCAACAAAAATGTGTCATCATCCCAGCTGCACCAGAACTTTATTAGTAAATGGCTGTAACTGTCTGATGGTGTATGCAAGGAGTTTGGTTCTGTTCCCGCTGAAGTCAAAGGGAGTTTTGCTACTGACTACAACAAAGTATCTTATCCTTGTGTGAACTTAATGAATGTGTCATTTCCATGAATAGCATACACTGTGTTTTATTATGATTATTTGGTTTACTAATATTTGATTATTGGTTACTTAAAGCATAATGTGTTTGACAGTGGGATACACTGTCTCCCCTGAACTATATACTTTGTGCAGCTCAATAATGGAAATAGGATAGATATTGGCACATTAGGGACAGCTAAGAATTCATCTGCCAAAGAGGATTCCTCAGCTAACTCCTGTCACTCGCAAACATAATGCCCAGGGAAAGATGATATGCAGCCAAAATCCAGGAGGTTCCACTGATTTTTAGCTTTTAATTGGCCCTGAAAAGCCTTTGCAGGCAACAGAGAGCAGTGCTTCATGGTCTGTACATCTCAAATCAGCACTGCAGCAACAGAAAGCAGAAAGCTATGAAGTTATCTGTCTTTGGCTGAGTTGTTGGCTTCTGAGCTTGACCACCAATATATTAATATACCAGTTCTTCACTTCACTTTAACAGTAAATGCCTTTTGAATGAATGCCTTCATTGCCTTAAACAGCTATCTCTCTGAGTTCCCAGGAAACATAGACTCATAGAATAGTTAGGGTTGGAAAGGACCTTAAGATCATCTAGTTCCAACCTGCCTGCCATGGTCAGGGACACCTCACACTAAACCATGTCACCCAAGGTTCTGTCCAACCTGGTCTTGAACACTGACAGGGATGGAGCATTCACAACTTCCTTGGGCAGCCCATTCCAGTGCCTCACCACCCTCACAGTAAAGAACTTCTTCCTTATATCCAATCTAAACTTCCCCTGTTTAAGTTTTAACCCATTAACCCTTGTCCTATCACTACAGTCCCCAATGGAGAGTCCCTCTCTGGCATCCTTACAGGCCCCCTTCAGATACTGGAAGGCTGCTATGAGGTCTCCAGGCAGCCTGTTCTTCTCCAGGCTGAACAGCCCCAACTTTCTCAGCCTGTTTTCATACGGGAGGTGCTCCAGTCCCCTGATCATCCTCGTGGCCCTCCTCTGGACTTGTTCCAACAGTTCCCTGTCCTTTTTATGTTGAGGACACCAGAACTGCACACAATACTCCAGGTGAGGTCTCACAAGAGCAGAGTAGAGGGGCAGGATCACCTCCTTTGACCTGCTGGTCACGCTCCTTTTGATGCAGCCCAGGATACGGTTGGCTTTCTGGGCTGTGAGCGCACACTGAAGCCGGCCCAGGTTCATTTTTTCATTGACCAGCACCCCCAAATCCTTCTCCGCAGGCCTGCTCTGAATCTCTTCTCTGCCCAACCTGTAGCTGTGCCTGGTTTTCTATGCAACAGTAAGTGAGGATACTTCCTGATCCTGTCCTAATGGACTACATGAAAGCTTGTTTCTCTCTGGCACACAGAGAGAAGGCGCTTGAGGACTGGAACTACTGGAATGTTATAACTTCAATGTTGAAGTAAGAAAAGCTGAAGGGGAAGGCGTGCCAAAACCTCATATCACTTCATTGAAGACCTTAGATACACAGCTGTAAGCTGCAGACCCTGTGTGACATGCTTATCATTAGTGCCTACTTGTGCTCAACACCTTTTAGCCCCTGAGTGCTTAACCCCTGCTCATTACAGTTGCCTCTGGCCACTTACAGCTCCTCCCAATCACTCAGTGCTAATAAATGCTGTAATATTGACAATGGCTCTGAGCAGTGGGAGGTGAGGACGAGCAGCAGGTATAGCAGCACCTCAGCACTGGAGAGATTGGTACGCTGGCTGAGGGGAGCTCTTTTTTTTTTCTGCTTTTACTTATTTCTTACTGAAGCTTTCTTATTGTCAGGAAAATGTACTTCCCTTTTAAAAAAATACATTGATATGGGTCAACCACACTGACATGGCCACTGTAACTCTGGCCAGTTCAAAAACTGTCGCCTATCAATATTACTTACAGTACTTATCAAAGAACTGCAACACATCATATTGAAAATTATGTGTTATTAGGTGCAGAATTATGCCATTACAAACCTGATCTGCTTCAACTCCATTGCCTCTGCAGCACAACCAGTTCCTTGGCCTCTGCTTTATTCTCCCATTACAGAAGCCTCTTCACACTCATGAACATGTGTTTCTGATCAGCAAATGCTCAAGGAGAGACCACCTGCCTACAAAGAATACTTTATTCCGCAGTCCCAGTGAGTGTCTTACAGACAGGTTTCAGTATACAGCAAAAAATCAGCAGAGCAGAAAGCTGAAAGGACAGTTTTCTTTTAATGAAAGCCTACAGTGTTACCCAAGATGTTTGTAACAAAGCTCAGAAAGAAGACATTTCTTAATTCTTATTCCTGCTGAAGGTATCATGAATAAATAACTTAATGGGAGAAAACAGTAATAAGAAACTTTGTCCTTTGCTTTGACATTTTAGTTTACTTTGGCTTGTCTAACCACTTTTTTTAAGGAAAAAAATCTTTAAATGTACTCAAACAGGGAAACAAAAGTTCCTTATGCCTCCTGATTTTCAAATGAGTTTTCTGAGCTATCACTAAACAGTGGGTAGATTAAAAAAATCAATGTTGTTGTTTCTGTAGCTCTTTAAACATAAACCATAGAGATTATTTGACAAGGAAGGTAATCATTTTTGTGTCTTATTACATTAGCATCAGGTCAGCCAGATGTTAAAAGCTTCTAAACTATGAAACTTAAAGAGGAGGAGTCACAATCCCTTGTATTTGAGGCATGGCCCAAAATGGACATGATTTAATGTTTTCTGTTGACTTGAGGAGACACTGGGTCTATCTGATCTGCTTAATGCTTTTGATTTCACACAGACATGCCTTTAAGAATAATGTGAATGCAGTCTGAGAGTGAAGAAAGCTTTACTTAGCTGGATCATCAGTGTAAAAATTTTTAGAAGCCACATAGGCTAGGAGTTGGCACCATAAGCTCAATAGCAACAAACAAACAAACAAATAAATAAATAAATTCAACCACTAACAAAAGATGTCATGATCTGTAGAAAATAAACTTTCCCAGTTTAGTGAGAGTCAGAGTCAATGGCACAGCAGTGTCTAGTCCAATGATAATCACCACCTAAATAGGTGAGCACATGGTAAAACAGCACCTTCTCACAGAGTGGTTCTTGATGGCTGTAGGTTCTTTTATTCCAACCACAACAGAAATTGACAAGGAAGACTTCTTCCAGTCCAAAGGACTCTAAGGAGCTCATCATCCAGAAACAAGAGAGGCCTCTACAGCCTGAGCCTGTGCTAGGCAGCTGCAGACAACTCTGGGGAAACAGGCAACAAGGCCAGCAAGAGACAAAGGAGCAAGCCTGTGTGTTGCTGCTGCCAGAGATCAGCCTAGAAGTTGAGGGCTTAGTATCCTCCAGCTGCCACGCACATCCTGCTTGTGTCCAGAGGTGGCTGTGGGTCATGTACTGCAGCCAAATGAGTGTAGGAGGAGGGCGAGTAGTGACATTATGGTCAGACCGCCAGCAGTAGGAGAGGGTGGTTGCAAAGCAGTGGCTCATTCTCACACATATACAACATGCGCACACAGACATACTTACAAGCCAAATTGCTAACAGCTCTGCTATGTAGCAGATATGAAATCTATAGCTTACAAAAACATCCCTTTCTATGTGCAGAGCTTCATTGTTTGTGCAGTAATGTTACCTTATTCATTTCTTGTCCATGGGAGGTCTATTAAAAGCTCGAGGCCTGGGTACACAAAATAAAAAAGAAAGCTGAGCAGAATGATGAAATCAACAAGTCCTAGTATTCTGTAACCTTTTAAATAGAATCATAGAATCATAGAATAGTTAGGGTTGGAAAGGACCTTAAGATCATCTAGTTCCAACCCCTCTGCCATGGGCAGGGACACCTCACACTAAACCATGCCACCCAAGGCTCTGTTCAACCTGGCCTTGAACACCACCAGGGATGGAGCAAAAATACTAAAATAAAGGTGTTATAGCTCTAAAACTCTTTAAAGGCCTAGACCATTATTTATTTTCAGAACTTAAAATTATTCTACATTTCTATCTTCTCAAAAGTTAAGCACACACCTTTCTCCTAGGAAGCTTCTTATCCATAACTATGTTCTTAATCCCTTTGTACTATGCCTGCAGGCTTAAGATCAACGAGATAACAAAGAAAAAGCTCCAAAACCAACAATGATCCCACATCTATGGCGGCCTGTGCACATCTGTCCAACAGCTCTGAGAAGACAGAATTTAAACAGTCTCTTGGGGGGTTCATGTGAGTCATGCAGTGACCACCAGGGTCCTCAGGAATTTCTGGTCTAGCTCTTACACATGCAGGAAAAGCCAAGTAAGTAATGTGCATGGACACACAAACAAACATGCGTGCCTCCTAAACCCCTACACAGTATGGATGAGCACATCAAGCAATACTTTTAAATGGAAAATGACATGTACTTAATGATGTGCAAAATCTCAAGTGGCTTAAAGGTTTGTTTAGGACCACCGGGGACTCACTATTTGTCCAGGCCTTATCTGAGCAAACCACAGCTCTCATCTTCAAAAATCAGGGCTAGAAAAGTAAGAAGGGCTGTCTATTGCAACACTTCACACTGGACCTGACCACTTTTCTTCAGGCATAGATGGGGAGGAGAGTTCTTACAGAATAAACAAGACAAAAGGAAGAGATGGAAAATGTCTGTACTTAAAATACTCTGAGTAGCCCAGATAACACCATTTTGAGCACTTAAATTCATCCAGACACTTTTTATTTACGTCACTGGTGTATACTTATAAATAACTAAGTTTACATTTGATTTAGGATAATAGCTGAAATCTGCTGCTAGGGACTGGAAATGTTGGTATAAACAAGGCCTTCGAGTCCGTTTCTCTATCCCTGGCATGATATTTGCTGCTTAGGGTTTTGCTGTGCTTACTGAAATCACAGTGCCCTAATGTTCCTCTATGCTGGCTGGACTAAATACAACTGCTTTTTTTTACCCCTTCTCTGTATTTCAGAAAAGTTTCAGCCAGATCTCCTTACCTTCCATTAATAACATCCTCTATGTCTTCTTCACAGGCTCTAGCAGATTGTCAGCTGCGGTTGGGCAACATGGGTGAAAGCAAATGCATTTAAAATTGAGATGTGGTATTCTTGAACAAACTTCTGTATAGTTAATATCTGTCTCTGTTTTTCACCAATAGCCACGATGACATCTCAGTACCCAATTCTGACCATGCAGTACCATCTGTGTTCAGCCACTAATTATAGACCCAAGCCAAGGACATGTGCAAGGATTAAGAAGACATGCCTATGATAACACTACCAGAACTTTATTTCTTCTTTGCTGGATATGGTGATGGTTGTCTTACATTATATATCCACTCCCAGCATTTTTTCTGGTTCTTTGTTCCTATATCTCCCAAATTCATTCCACTTGGAATGTTTTGTAATTATTTACTGTAGCATAGGAGATAACATGATCTTCCCTCAAAAAGAAGGTTTCTTCAAGTTTTCCTCAAGGTTTTGTCAGAAAGCCTTCCTTATTTGGAAAGCCCTCATCAGCATCTTCCTCAGGTATTTCATAAATAGCATAGGCACCCCAAATTCCCGTATTGTTGTGGCACTCTAACAACTGTTTTGAAGGCTTTCAGTCAAAGCCCAATGCTGCATCCAGACAGTTGTGATGGCTGGCACTGACTTTCACCACCAAAACCCACAAGTGGTTTGTGATCTGTCCAAACGGTAAAGAGAATTCCTAAGCAATTATTGAGATGCTTTTAAGTCCAAAGATAACAGTTAGACTTTCTCTCTCCAACCAGCAGTGACTCTACCCTGCTGGTTGATTATTCCTCACTGCTTTTCACAGTCAGCTTTCTCTTACATAATAGATAAATTGTTGCTCAAAATAAATTAGTGTGGAGAGCCTAGGAAGCTCCAAAATACTTGGTTCTCTTTCTCAGTACCAGGCATTTCTTACAAGCAGGCTTCTGCCCAAGAAATTTACATTGGTGCCTTGGACACAAGGACTAGATAAGACTCTGGTCTATTTATTCTTTTGGGTTTCATTTTGTAATATGTTTTAGAGTTTATATTTTTGCATTGATTTTATTTTGCTTTTTTGACAGTACTACGGTTATGAATAGGATCAGCCATGCTATGTACAGTTGATACATATACGCTCTATGAGTACTGATACATAAATGTTTAACTGACATCTTTGTCTTCATATCTTGGGTATCTATTTACCTGTGTCACTAGTTGGCAAGATTTCACTTTCTTTCCTTTCAGGCATATATGTCTTTGGCCAGGATAAGAAAATTCTTTACTTTTTCCTTTTCCTGCTGTCTTTGGACTCTACCTCATTGATTTGAGAAGATGATTGATGACTGATTTGCATTTTCTGGCTGAATGCCTAACTTTGAGGCACTTCTGACATGAGGCCACTTAAAATATGCATAATATGCATACTCATCTTACGTGAGCTACCTCTTTCAGAGCAGAAAAATCCTTTGTGAGCTTGAGACTCTTCCAGCATGCTTTGCATTTTGTTTACTAAGCCAGTTTGTTTTCCTTTTGGTGCTAAGCATGGTCTTGTAATATTCTTCACTGCTGCTTCCATTGCTAATACTAGTTCCAGTACTTTAAGCCATGGTATATTCACTTCTGCCTTAAATTTGAAAGCTGTCATTACTTATATAAAGCAGCATGTCCCATAATGTACCTTTTAAAACATTTCAGAAAAGCATCCAAGCTTTATTGCGTATGCAACTATAGGTTCCCTTTTCATCCTGAAACAAGTCTTTAATGGGAATAATTTTCCAGCAACTCCATGTAAGTGGTATGTGGCCTTCTGTTAAGAGTTTTGTAGATCTTCTCATCAGGTCTGAGCCTATAAGAAATTCTGTGTATGGACAGAGACTTTGCTGCTAAATAACTCTGAAGGAATAATTTGCTACCCCTCTCTCCATAGCCATCTTAAGAAATGAGTGGCTTCATTTAAAAAAAAAATTATAATTTTCACTGGTTGCACTGACTCCCTTAATATGTCATAAATTTTAATGATTTTTCAAGTGTTTCTTGTCAGCAATGTTGTTAACTCTCTACCAGAATATTGCAAGCTCGAAATAGCTGTGTAGCTTAACTATGGCGTGACTGGAATGGGAGTAGGGGGAAAAGCACTACCACTTAATGACAGGGAATAAGAGATGAATGGAGTGTTATATTCTGGGGGAACCACATGCTGACTGTAAGCTTGTTTGAAGAGTATCTCTTTGAGTTTGATTGTGTTTTAATTTTACCACAATACTCTTCACTTCCTAGAGCTTTTAAGCATAGCTTTTTGTTCTTCAGATGAAGTTCAGATACATTCGGGTGACTTTTCTTTATACACGGAAATACCGCAGATATCATAAAAGAACATCAGACTCCAGATTTCCTAACTTCCACCCTCTGCACTCTAAAGTGAGACTCCTCCTGAGGGAGGTGACTGGTTCATAAGAAAAAAGCAAAATTGCACAGTAGTCTTCCATCTTAATGGAAAAAGTCTTTTATTAACAGCAATGTGTCGAGAATACACTCACTCAAAATGGAATAGACAATCCTTGTTAATCACCTACCTTGACTAATCAATACATTTCCATCCTCAGTCCCAAAACTGGACTGTGGCAGGATATCCACATATAAGTCAAAATCTAGGACGTAAAAATTTCACCTTGCTTTGCAGGTGCTCTTTAGGACTTAAAACTCTCCTCTTTGTCCAGCTAGAAACATCTCAGTCCTGTAATGCCAGGTATGGTATTTATTCATCCTCCTTCTCTTATGCAATGCCAAGCAAAGAGTGACAAGGATGTGGCATGGTAACTGCAAAATTGCCATGGGAAAGGACAGTGCTTTTTAGGAAGAAGGGCTCCAGTGAGTTTGGCAATAAGGCAGCTAATGGAGTACTATAATGATCCTTAGCCAGGTATGAAGAAGGGCAGATATATTTGTGCAGATTTGAAAAAACTGTGGCATAAAATAGAGAGGGTGAGGGGCAGTTTTGCTCAAGTTTAGTTTCCAATGATTGGAATTATGGGAATGAGGAAGTGGACCTAGACAGTATGGATTAATTGCATTGCAAGGCAGAGAGCAGGGCACATGTCGCAGAGAAGAATAAGAAGGGGAAGAAAGTACTCTAGAAGGTTTAAGAATTGATGGTACAAGATGTGTGTCAAGCAGAAGCTGTATACATTCTGCTGCAGCCACCTACAAGTGAGGTACTGCCATACCTAACTCTTTTTTAATCTAATCTTTTCTCAGCATTGCCTAGCTAGAAGGTACAGTTGTCTATCCAGGAAACAGAAACAATTATGTATAATTGAAGTATTAAATCACATCTAACCACCCCACACCCTTACATTATTATTTGCCAAAGTGATCAACCAATTGAATGAAAAAAAAACAAACAATCCAACATGTAAAAGCATGAGCAAATAAATTTATATGTGATTTGAAAATATTTACAGTTTGATGGCTAAGCAGCAAGAAAGACTAATCCATTCAGTTAACTATTTTTTTCCTAATCAAAGAGTCATCAACAGAAAACCCACTATGACCACTTGGAAGCGTATGGGATATTTCACGTGTCCCTTCTTCCATTGCGTAATATTTAAGGAAAATTAAACCCTCGACGTTTGACATTCAAATGAATGAAAAAAAGAACCAAACACATGATTTCTGTTTATTAACATATCATATACTTCAAATAAACAATCAAGCAAATATACAAAATTGTGCAAATCTTTCTGTGCAAAAGGCTTTAAATTTGTACAAATTTTTAAGTCTTTCTAATTCCAAGTTAGAAATATTTTTGTTCAACTATATTAGTGGACTTAGAAGAAACTACCTTGATGTCTGTTCATTATTTATGCTTCTAGGATCAGATTATGACTTCAAAAACAGTTTATGTAAATTTGATCTTCTTAGGTATATTTATGGTATTGCTACAAAACAGGACCATTATTTTTTCCCTCAGACATTGTCACAACGTTTCTCCTTGGTCTTTTGTTTAGAAGCCACAAATCTTTCAGGTTTACCATTTGGCATTTGAAAAATAATTTAAACAATGTGGATGCAATCTGCTACTTAGGTCTATCAGACAGATTGCCAGGTAGTGTAGAAAGACAGATGTTCCTTTTTCATTTAGCTTTTATGTTCAGTAAACCTTTTATGTTGGTTCTAAAATAATATGGCAGTGTCACAAATGACCACCTTGCAGTCTGAAACACAGCAGATGTTCCGTAAGAAATAATTCGGCAGCTACGTCCCACCTTTTTTGCTTGTTGGTGAATTTTGTATTAATAGAAAGTGTTTATCATTTTAATTAAACAGGAAAATTGTTTTGCAATATTCTGTAGTTTATGCAAGAGCATCCGGTTTCATTATCCAAGACTGGGAAACTGAACTGCTTTGATTGGATGCATCAGTCATAAGATACCGGTAAGAATGCTTCCACTTGACAAATATTTCTCCCTCTTTCAGTAAAAATTCTTGAGAAAAGTTCCCCAACTAGCAATGGCCACATAAAGCCAACTTTTAAAGTCACAGACAAGCATATTTCAGAGATGACTCCACCAGGGTCCCTGTTCAACTAATTCCTTCTTGTTTTCATGAATACACTGCAGATGATGGGAAAACAAATGGTACACAGACTGTGGACTGCTGCAAGTTTTGTCTCTGCAGTAGAATAAGTCTTCTCTGAACATTAAAGACACTGCAAGGTCCAGGTTTTTTGCCACTTGGAATCAGTAAAAATGTTGAACACGGGGTAATCAGCCAACCACATGGCTTCCTTTCTTCTTCAAATCCTCAAATTTCACCAAGGCCAACCATGTTCCGATTCCCACTCTTGGAGCATGCCAGTAAGATATCTCCAATTCCCTCACTCAGGCTTAGGAAACCACTTGTTGGCTTCTGTCTAGGCTTACCTGTGCTACAGGAACACAAACACAAAATGGGAAGTGAGCTTGCTATTGGTGGACTAGCGGTGCTCCGTGCCTGTACATATACATGCTGTCCAAAGGGACTACAAATCTGTTGCCTTCTGGTTGCCACAGAGCATTCAGGTACAGCATGGACTGCTGAGGAAAGGTTGTATGTGGTTCATCTTACATATTTTAGGAAGATAAGGCTTTAGGGTGACCTTAAGGGCATGTGTAATTACTGGTGTAGACGTAGAGAATGCCGTATAAAGACAGCACAATATGCTGAAGGATATGGCCCGCTTTGGATTTGTTTTTTCGGCAACCACTGTGGTCTTAAATCTTAATGAAAAAAATCACGAAAGGATTATAAATAGTGGACACTGAAGAGAACTGCTGTTTAAATTTGGTTAGGAGCCCTCCTGTATCTAACAAAGACAAAAAACATTGCTAGTGGTTTACACTGATTTTACCCTCTGGGATTTTCTGTTTATTTTGTTTCTTTGGCTAAACATTTGGAGTAAAAATGAAGATGAGAATCTTGGAAAGAACTTTGAAAACAAGAAATGTACTCCACCCTTATTACAACATTATTCTTGTTTAGCCAAACATTTTTCCTTTTACAAATGGTCTGATATAGGCACACATACAGAAAAGGCATTAAAGACCTACATCAGCCACATCTTTTTAGATAAAATAAGAATTAGAAGGGGGAAAATGTGTGAATGAATGAAAAAAGCCAGGGAATGTAAATAAATATAGGAAAGTAATATTCCTTCAGTGAATAAAACTAGTATCTCACTTGAGTCTCTTGAGTCCATGGAGAAGAATTTAAATTGAATTAAAAATCACATGGGCTTCATGGTGGCTTCCCTTTGTGAGGGGATAGTAGGGCTTATGTAACTAAGCATATGAAGAACGAAGAAAGCATATGAAGATGGGAGGGGGAAAAGAAGAGTACATAGCTATAGCAAAGTAAAAGTCACAAGTACAACTTTAACCTTCTGAGATGCTTAAGTAAGGTAAAAGTGTAAAAAAAACCCTTGCAGTCATTTCAGGAAGCTATCAAAGGTGTGGCCTTTCCCTGTATTTATAGCTGGATTTTATTGCTGGAATGGTGTGCTGTTCACTCAAGGTTAACGATTTATGTTCCAAGTTTCTTTCTTAGTGCTAGACTGCTTGCTGGAGTGGCCCCTTGGGGCAGCAGGATTTTCAACAGAAAGTGATCACATACATCACCAGTCCTCTGAAGTCTGTATAATTGCTTTTGCTGACCTACAGACAGAGGCACTTAGAACACATTTTCTCCAAGAATTTCCAGAACTTTAAACAGGGACCATTACTTTTCCTAACATGCTTCATATCTCCCAGTAGTTTTCTTCAAAACCTGATTTGATACAATCTAGTCCTAGGTCAATGTATAATTTACATTTATTTTTTAGTCGTTACACTGTAAATTGCTTCATGATTACTAAACCCTGTTAAAGGAGGGCCCACTAAATCAGAGTTGTTTCCAGAGACTGCTTTGTCTACTATGTACAGTAACCACCTGCACAGTAGAGTTCTCTCATGCAGCACAGGCAGTGCCAATATCTCCCAGAGCAGCCTGTTAAAAACTAACTAACTTTGAAGTAAGCCCTGATTTGAGTGCAGGAAATTGCACCAAATGACCTACAGAAGTCCTTTCCAATCTAAATGTTACTATGATTCCATAATCCATAATCAATATTGCTGCACTATATTGATGCAGCAGTGGAGAGGGGGAAGGAGACAGACGATGCCTATTTATAACCAAAATACATTGAGTCACTTCAAGGACATGGATTCTTAATGATGACAAGCTCATTTCTGTAGGAAATATAGAAACTGCAACTTCTTATATTTTAAAACAGATTTTTGTAACAGAATCCTATTTCCTTTTTCTAAAAAAAAAAGAAAAAAATCATTAAAAACATTACTGGAGAACTGCTTATCAAGAATTACTTTTTTTTTTTCCTTTTTATAAGTCAGAAATTCTCTCTCTTAAGACTTGCCATGACAGATTTCTTTGCTGTACAGATACCTAACCATAATAAGGTTTGAAATGAGCCTGGTTTATGGTTGGTTTTTTTTCTGTCTTTATGAGAATGAGCGCAAGTATCACAACCAAATGAGATCCTACACCAGTTGTAAGTGAAGCTATGACATTGAGAGAATTCCAGTGTCCCACCAAAGTTATAATATTTATATTTGCAAGTTTATATATTTATAATTTATTATATCTGCATTACATTAATGATGTATGAGCAAGGCTAGAAACCACTGATTTAGCTTATCGATGCTACAACACCCCTGTCAGAAGCTAAAACTTTCTGTCACCTAGTGAATGAAATCAGTGCTTCATAAAGTTCAATAACCATATTTGAAATGTTAATGATTTTTTTATGTACTGTACAGACAGTAGTGGTTCCTCTGGAACAGAAAAAATGCAGGCACAGGGTGAGAAGTGAAGAATTATTCACTTTACACGTCAGTAGGGTGAATATCATCCCTCAACACCAAGTACGTGCTGAATAGCCTCATGCTCAATAAGAAATATCCAGTTCTCTTAAATCTAAAACAACTATTGCAGTTTTATGCTTCAACAGGTTGCACAGGTTGCTTTATGCTTCAACAGGTGCCACAAACAGCAAGATAACCTTTCAGTTGTTTCCTATGACTCTAATTTTCCTGCCTTAACTAGCTTTTTCAAACCTCTTCCCCCAATTAGATGATCATTGCAAGCTGACATAGTTTCTCCTTGTCCTATTCAAGCTAGCCTCTACGATCTTCCAAGTATATATTGTGTGTAAATATATGCTTATTTGTCATGTTAAGGTAAGTACATGACATCTATGCAGAAGTGTAGAATAATACCAATGTATTCCTTTAGATACAATCCATGAGCTCATACAGTTATCTCTAATAATTGACAATACAGCACTCTTAGTTTATTGCTAAGTCTTCACAATTCCGTTACAAACCTCAGTGTCATTTAAAATAAGGAATTCAGTAGATTTCAACCAACAGGGAAATCAGAGGAGGGCCACATAAAGAGCTAGGACAAATAAATTCTCCTTTAAATATTCAGTGATGTAGAGAACTGTCCTCAAATTCAGATACAGTTCACCTGTTGCTTTTCTGCCTTCCTCTGGTACCCAGAAATAGCAAAACCATACACTGGATTTCTGAGGTGTCCTAAAATGACAGAGAACATCTGAAGTGGTGCTGTTCTACAGACACCACAGGTCAAACAATTACCATATCCAGCTCTCAATCATGCTGAGTCAACCAGAAATCAATTCTTCCAAACAGTAGACAAGGCTACACAAATCTTAAATAACAGAGTATGAGTCTCTGATGAGGTCTCTTCTTTCATGATATTGCTGCATGGATCTGTTTAGTTTGAGCCCATTTCTATATCCATTTTCTATAGATTTTATTAAAAATACCTGTTCATCTGGGTATTCCCTTAATTTTGAAATGCGTGTCTCCCTCCAAGTGACAGTTTGATAGTTAACCTGCATCAGTGCCAGTTCGAATGCATCCTCTCAGATGTTGCTTCAGAGTACTTTAAAAAAAAAAAAGGTAAGGCAAAGATCTTCATCACTGAGTATTTAGAAGGAGAAGAATTTATTCAGCTCAGATCTTTATTTGCCATTGCAATTGCCCTACAACATCACAGTGATAGTGAATCACTCTGTCATACAGCCATACAATCCTTACCGGCTTCTGGTTAAACGCGTTATACACATGTACATGATACAGAAAATGAAATTACTGATTTGGCAAACCTTCTGTTCTATGGCATTTAGTCAGCCTTGCTTAAGAACAGAAAAGAAGGTCCCATCAAAAATTTCATGATCTTCTGTTTATTTCTCTTGCCAAATTTTCGGCTGCTCAAGTGTTCACTTTCCATGGTTGCAAGACAATGCATTCCTCAAACATCTCCAGGGTTTCCAGCATATAATGACCCCAGGACAATGGACTGTTCTCCATTCCCCAAACCTGTGAATTTCTAAATTGTTGCTTTTCACCCCATACTGCCATCAAATTTAATCTCAAAATAGCAAAAATTCTCCATGACATGGAACAACTGTTTCCACTGATTTACAGCAAAATAACAACTTCCCAGAATTAGGTTGTCTAACCGTTCCTTTTTTGATGATGATATTTATCCAATTTGAATACTAAAAGTGTTCATCTCTGGTGTTCTGCAAGATATTTTATTTCTACTAAAATGCTGATCTAAAAACATGAGTGAATTTACCTAAATTACACTTAACTGCCAGTTGGAAGCCTTCCAAACAGTGAAACAGTCAGTGCAAATTCATTTTCAGGGTAATAGTTTTGGTCTCTAGGTTTGTCTCTAACTGCATAAACTCAGAATGAATATAAATGTATGTAGGAGGGGATTAATATTCTCATGTACTAAAACTTCTCCAAGGTTGAACACTTGATAAATAAGCATGTTATGATCTTTGCCCTTTTGATATAGTAACACCCAAACCACATAGCTGTATCTCCAGATACTGTTGTTTTGAAAAGGTTCCATTAATCTTTTAGCTCTTTTTTCTACTGCTTTTTCCTTGCTTTTATGGAGTCGCTGTATTAGGAAAACTAGATTTTTTTTTTGGTAATGTGAAGAGTCCTTGCCAAAAAAAAAAATTCACAAAATCAGATCTGTGAGCCTTGTGGCAGAGTTGGCAACATCTTCAGATTGCTTGTAGATTTTCTTGAAGCCTCTTTACTTCCAGTTCCCTGTATCCATGTGTCTTCCCCATGGCACATGAAATCTCAGGTGGAATTCTTACTGCTACTCACTTCTGCCATCAGCCTTTTTTTATTTATTTTTATTAAAAAGAGGATATAGCTTTAGCTTTCAACATTTCTTTCCTCATTTCTTCCTCCTTTTTGAAAGGATCCAGCCAATGCTGGACACAAAACTTTACTGGCACTTACCCTGTGTGTAGTCCCTGCAGAATATTTCTGTACCTTCTGATATCTTTGCCTCTCCCCTAAATAATACATCTATTTTCAGTTGGATTCGTCAACACCAGCTTCAAGATCAAACACAACATCATGGTAAAAAAATGTTCATTCTATAAAGGTAGGGATAGAAAATGTAAGACTTGCTGCCTTTCTTTCCTTCTCAGGTGTGTTTTTACATGCACTCTTGATGTGGAGGAAAAGCTGCTGGAAAAACCAGGGTAACACCATTAACAAGTGGCCAAAGGAGATACCTTTGTTTGAGGACACTAAGACTGTTTATATCCTACCAGTATAAGCAAACATCCCTTGCTTCACTTAGATGTGGGAGAGCATTGTCTGCCTTTCTGATTCACAAAGTTACATCCATAACTAGGAAATCACGCCTTCAGCCTCCGAGTAAATCATGCATTCTTGTGAAATAAATTTTTATTTATATAAAAAGAACACGTGTAATTTATTTTTTTAATAAGTCAAGTCTCCTGAGAGAATTTGGCAGGGAAATGTTATTCTAATATTTTGGCTGTCTTTGCGTGAAGATCATCTTGATAATTTAAAATGTCATAGGATGCTTGCAGGAACAATAGACCAGATTCCTGAGCTGCTGTAAATTGGCACAACTCTACAAACATCAAAGAAGCAATGCCAGTTTACACCAGCCCATCAATGTTCACAAATTAAATGGATGCTTTGTGGTTTACTACATGTCAGAAAACTTGTAGTGTGACTCAAGCCTCATAAGCTATGCTGTAAAACTATTTGGTTTTTAATAGATCGGCAAAAGCAAACTTTCACATCAGAATACTGACCTCAAATAGCTCTTTAATGTCAGAATTAAAATCCACATTTTTAATGCTTCAAAGAATGAGTGTGCAAAAGGGGCTAGTGACTGGATACCACAAAGCACAGGCCAGACCTGTTCCAAACACACGTGCACACCAAATGAAAATGCAATGCTTTTCAACACCTGGGAATACATGGGAATGTATCTTTAAAATTATCCTGGGTAAAGTTTAACAGAAGTTTTAGTCTGAAACAGCTCCTTCTCTACTGATATTAAAGCATTCCCTTAAGATGCACATTTTAGTTTTCAGAGTAAAGATTCCATCAGTCTTTTCCAAGAACTTATGTACACTAATTGGCAATAGCAACATTTTAAGTTGTTCCAAAGTTTAGTTTGAATTCCTTTCAGCTTGAAGAAAATTAACAGCTTTTAAAAGTAATACATATACACACATACTTTCAATATATCATTTACATATTTTAAAATAAAAAAGACATAATGATGAACTGTGAAGAGTGAGCTTTTCTACTGTTAATTACATATGAAATGCACAATACTTTTATACAAGCATAGAAAAAAACTTTCACTGAGGGATCCAAAAATCACTTTAACAAGCATCCTGTAAGCCTCAAAATACTCCTCTGGGCCTCAAAACTCTCCTCTGAGACAATTGCATATGATTAAAAGCATTGAAGGATCATTCAGCCATATTAAATACTTTCCTATATTAAGCCATGCTAGGAATAGAACCAGCAACAAATAGTTCATAGTATTTCCAATAGCAAAGGAGGAGTAAAAGTAAGGGAGTAGAAGGATAGGAAGAACACTACGGGTGGTGACAGGAAAGCAAGGATGTGGGTTAGAACAGAGAGCACAGCAGTTCTGTTCATGGCAGCAGAACAGAAAAGAGGTCCACACAGAAAAGGTCTGTCTGCACAGCAAGCCAGCTCCTCATAGCCTAGAGCAGCTTGTGCCCAGGAGCATCTCATCTTCTGAGAATCTCCAGTCTTCCTAATTCTCAAAAAAAAAACCAAACCAACAAAATCCTGAGTTCGCTTTGTTTATATTTCCCCCCCCCCCAGCTTTACAGGTCCAGACATTATGACTGCTGGCCCTTTCTCACTTTCCTTTCCACACTGACTGGTGACTGATAACCATCACAGATCCTCTGTAGACCACTTGCAGCTAGCTTAGTTTAAAGGTTCACCTGGGTTGGGGTGGTTTTTTTTTCAATTTTCTTTTTTACAGAAACAAGATCCTGGCTTCTGCTCTAGTAGAGATTTCAAAAACATGAGTTGACGTGCCAGAAATCTATGTCTCAAATGTTAAGGGTAGAAAAGTAGTCATGTCTGGTAAAACACAAAGCACGGCAGCCCAAATCAAAAATCCTGGATCACCTTAAACATTATGTTAGCAGTCCCTTTCCATGTTGAACAAGATAAGGATGCTATTAAGTGTTCATTTCTTTCAGCATATTTATTATGATAAAAAGCTGTGTAGAAGTTACTTTTGTGTTAATCCATCATATGTTGGCTTTCACAAAAGTTTCAAGACCAGCCAACTAAAGAGACTGCTACTATGGCAGGCTATAGTATGCTCTGTAATATACTATTCAGAAGACTTTCCAAGTGTACATTTTCATTAACCCTGATATAAGCAAAGAAAGGAAAATCTGTTCCTCATCCCTTTTCCTGTCTGCAAGAAGTAGAAAATCACACCCATAAACTTACAGCAGAATGGAAGTCACACTCCATAGCTCTAGTTACAGTGCTCTCTAAAATCAACAGAAATTTCGTTGATAGAGTACTTGCAAAACCAGCAGTCTGTTTGTCACTAAAGTCAAAGCCAAAAATTGAAGTAGTCCTCTGGATTAGCCCACCCCAGGAGATAACAGATAGTAAAGTAGGTAAGAGGCTGCTGAAGAAACAGTGCTAGGCAAAGCCACAGGGTCTGCCACAATTCAGTGAACAGTGTACATGACACTTTTTGATGTGGGTCAGACAGGAGCAGGTAGTTATTTTTCTTTCTTAAAGCAATTGCCCCCCAAAAGTGCCAAAGAACTGTCAAAGCCAGTAGCTGTAGTAATGAGCCTTAGTAGAAAACTGTCACATTTGCAGGCAGCAATACGAAAAGTCTGTATAGAAAAGATTTCCTTATAATTACAACCAAAAATAGTCTGCCATAGCAATTTGTGCCACTGCAAATGCTATTTTTCCTGGTAAAAGATTCTTTCTTATGTTTTGCTTTAAAATATATTTGCAGTGAAAGAAAAGGGCAAGAAAAGCTCTTAGCTTTCAGTTCAATAACAAGTAGTTCCTAACAGACTAATGAGCAAGGACAACAAAAATCTGGCCCACTGTTCACAGCCACTGCAGCTAAAATACATCTGCCAGCTCTACCAAGAGTATTTGGTCTAAGACACATTCATACTGCGGGGGTGTCTCAAAGTACAGGTATTACTAAAAGATATATATCTCCTGTTGGAATATACAAAACTGTTTGAATTAATTATATCCAGCAAGACTTCACAATAAATTAGTTACACATTTTAAACACTATTTACACTGTTCCTTCTTCCCTTGGAGGAAACTCATTGTGTTTAACTGTGGAAAACATGTGAGATGCCAAGAATGATGGTGATTTATGATTTCACAGTAAAAGTCAAACATTCCTCTGCATCTTGAATGAAGAAATAATGCATGAGCACTGAGAATATATTCCAGAGATACCATTCAGCTTGGTCCTAAATGTGGAAGACACTTGCTGTCTGTGGATCCCTGCTCAACACAGAGTACTCTGCAGAGCGCTGGACTTAAATATTGTAATAGATATATTTCTTTTAGAATTCTTTTTATTTTATCTTAAGTAGCAAATACATCAGGGAAATGTTCTATGCAGTTCTACACCACCTAAGGCAGTGGAAGGAGCATCAGGCCTGGCTGGGTCACTTGACCTCTAGAGCTACTTTAATACAAAATAAAATGACCGTAATAGGAAACACCATTTGGCAGGTTGCTATTAAATGTGTGTTGGACTATTGCCTTAGACCCATGTTTCATTTAATGGTCTTGTTCATGGATTCTGGTTTTTATTACGTTTTCATTTATTGACTGCAGACCAAATATGAGTTGCAACACTTTCCGAAGGATCCTGTTCAACACTTTCATTCAGCAAGACTGAAAGCAGCTATAGTCAGGCAGCACTCAGGGCCTGCCAGCCTATCAGTGTTTTGTAGCTGGGGGAACAGTGAGAGACACTGCTCACCACCTGCTCTCATGGCAGGGACTGGGAGATGGTAACGAGCCCTGCACTGCTGGGCCATGCTCAACCTAACTTGTCCTAGGCCCCTTTCCATGGAGAAGGCGGGACTGGACTCAGCAGCAAATGAAATGCTGTTATCAGCTTCTTGTTATGTGACTTACATGCTTGGCCACTGTGTGGCTGTGGACTTTGGGAGCCTTCCTGTCCAACAGATAGGAGTGAGGTTGTGTAGGTTGGGATGGTCTCACACCTGAATCTCTGTCCTTGACATCTGCACATTTTATAAGATAGTTATAACTCTTCTGTTCATGCATTTTAACAAATTTTTGCCTCTCTCACCTTCAACAGTTTACAGTGAAATCCATTTTACTTTTAGATAATTCCATAGACTTTAGCTAATTTAGTAGATTTTGTATAGTCTTGGCTAAATACGTTCACAATAATCTATGAAATGTGTTGTAGTCAATAGAAGCAAGGAGCTCCTGCTCTATTCTTTAGAGTTTTCTGAAGAAAAGTTGGACCTATTTTAAAAACTGTGTGTATGTGGAGAAAGCTGAGGAAGATTATGATAACAGTAGTTCCAGGATGATCACCTTAACAGCTCCTTTCTGAGAAACTCATATCAAATTTAAGAAAACACAACCCAGTCTAATCTATTGTTAATCCCAAGCACAAGCAACAGTAGTCCGAGTTCCTAAATTAGTGATGTACTATGTAAATATAGCAGCTACCCCGGAAGACCTGGGGGATTAAATTATGGCTGTAGACCTGGTGTCCATGTCACTTCTTTCTCCTGTTCTTTAGAAGCACCCATATCTACACAAACTGATAGCTTTCCTAGGCTGTCTGTAGTGGGAAATCTCTCAGTGCTGTTTCTCTTTATAAATTGCTATTGATCTTCTGAGTACACCACAGCCTTTTTATTACAGTTCTTCGTCAAAGTTTTAAAGAAACTACTGTTTTAAATTGGTAATATGAGGAAGGCAATAAAATCCATAATGCTTGCCAGAATACTATCTACCTAAATCCACTGGCACTGGGGTGCAGGCTTTTGGTCTCCAGGGAACCGCTTCAGACTGGAGAGGTAAGAGATAGTGGGTGTTGTATATAATCTGATTTCCCAAAGTAGATGACGCTCTTCAATTATATGGCATTACCACCTTATTAGAAGATAAGACTATTTAGAAGAACAGATGCTTCTTGCTCCAATCTAAATTTTGAAGAGCAGGAAACATTCAGAACAGTTCATCAATCACCAATGGTATTTCTTTCTAGTTTGCCCATCTTTTTTAGTCAGTGCAATTAATATACTCAGTAACCAGCCACCTTTCCCTCTGCATGTGTTTTTTCTTCATTGATTTTCTTTTTTTTTTTTATGTTTATTGTACTTTCACCCTAGCGATCAGAATTACTTACTGGCGCAGCAGCCAAGACAAGGCACAGGTCATGTGCCTGTGCTGTGGGTACAAATGCATTCATCCTGGCAAATTTTGCAAGAAGAGTGATACAAAATGTATTGCAGAGCTGCTCCAGCTTGTGCCCTGGAGCAGATGGAGATCAAAGCTTCCTGGAAGACATTTTGCAGCATACCATGGATTACCTGCTCCTGAATCTGAACTACCGTTGTATTAACCTCGCTTTGCTCTATGTGGGTTTACTTGATCATCTCCACTTCTGATTTAACATCATAAGGTATTTCCACCCCACCTTGATTTTCTAGCCATGAGTCTGTTATCCTTAAATTAGGTCTGTGCATCCACAAATACATCTTGATCCATCTTAGGCACGTGACTGCATTGTTGTTGAATTAGCCAGCGTATCTGATACAGAGAGCATGCTATTGTTAAATGTGTATTTTTTGTCTTGCTGGGCATGATAGAGTGAATACCTGAAATGGCATAGTAGTTTGAACAGAAGCTGCTTATATTAGGATGGTCCCTCACAAAAATTTGATGATGGCAAATTGACTTTATATTGTTTTAACCATTTCTGTCTTGTAGTTACACCTATTTTAACCTAGTTCTAGAAGCCATTGAGTATGATTTACTGTATTGTAGAGCCACGGTCTCAGTTTTACCAACTTGCTTCTCCTAGCAATTTCCTTCTCTTGAAAGCCTCCAAGCACTAGTAAAAGGCAATTTACGTTTTGCAAAAATCCTTGAAAGTATGTGATATTTCCGTATCATGTGCCAGCTCATCAGCTACTGTAAATCCATTAAAACCAAGGAAGCTGGTTCACAGCTTACTACCAATGAGAATCTGACTCTTTGTATCATACCCTTTCACAAACCAGCACTGTTCCACTTTTCTTTCTATTAGACATTTCTGTCAAGGGAACAATAATATCAAAACGTATTATCTACATTCAAACAAAAAAGTCTATTACAGAACTGAAAACAGCTCAACAGTTTAAATAACTAAAGGATCTGTAATGTTTTCCAGAAAGTAAAAGATGTCATTAATTCAGTGCAATGAAACTCCTCACAATGATTAGGATTAAATTAAACTGACTTTTAATGGCATATTAGCTGCTTTTTATGAAAGAGCTGTTGGATTATTCTCATTTTCATCATGGTGTCTCCTAAGGACAAAGACAAGTTTTTGCAGATGCCCTACCCCAGTATCTTCATACTGTTAAATGCTTTGATATTTTTGTAAATATTTGTTACCTCTGAATTTCCTGGAATTTTAATGCTTAAGAACAATTACAAGATCCCATTAATGTAACTTTCTTCCTCCAAGGGACTGATGCACACTTTCCAAAGTTAGGCCTTTTTTATTTTTTGCCCTTAAGAATATTTAGTAATAGTTATTAAAAATCTCTTCATCTGTGAAATAGATTGTATCAGAGCTGTGAAATACATCCTAACATGTTTCATGTGACAATGAGATTTGTAATAATGGGGTTAATAAATGGCATGAGCGCTTAATGATCTTAATGGGTTGTTTATGATGGAGAGGGTGCAAGTTTACTTGTAAATTACCCAATTTGTTTCTTGTCTTCTATAAAGCCATCTTTTTATGCTGTGCAGCACTCATATAATGTGGGTGTCTGGTGACTCCATTACTTTTAGCATCTGAGCATTCATTATCCCTTCAGCTCTCTCATTAGCTGTGCACACACCTACAAAACATAACAATTCTAAATGTGATGGGCCATTAAAGGTTTGAATGGTTGATTATGTTCCCAGGATTGTTAAAATCAATAGAACCAGCTATTCAGTTTAATGGGGATAACTAACATCATTAAAATCAGTGGCAGATGAGCCAGTACTATTGTTCCAGAGCACATGTTTTCAGATAAGAGTATCTAATAATTTAAAAACAGGACTGCCCGTATTGCTTTAACCAGAATATTCTGTAAATCCATGTAGTATTATTTGATTTATTGGTAAGATGTGACTTTTATTGTGATCTTTTCTACAAACGTTTCAGCTTTCTGCTGTGAAACAAATCAGCTTTCTTAAAATCACAGCACCATGTACTACTCCAAGCATTGTTTTATTTAAACGTTATTTGGGCCTTGAAAATACCATGCCTCCCCTTTTTATTTTGAAAGTAACATAGCAGAAAGATTTGCTCTGGAGAGTTCTAGTACTGTACCATAGCAGTCAGCTTTTCTACTTGAGACTCTTTTTCTTAACCAGCATTTTTAACATCATGAATCTTTTTATCTCTCTATTTTAACTTTATAACAATTCTTAGTGTTACAGGGAGAATGACACTGATTTAGACTTAGTCATGGCTTATAAAAGGCTGTGATTCTACCATTATTGGCTATTCTTGTATATACAAAAAATCAGTTCTTCTGACTGCTACTTCTCAAAAAGGGTACTTTTACACAGTCATGTTCTGTAGCTTCTGATCTGTATCACTGACATCTTTTGGTTTTCTACTGAGTATCTGTTCACTTTATACTTTCCGTATCTCACAAGTCAGCACTTTTCATAATTCAGTTTTGTTAGTCCTCATGGGTTTGTCTTATGATCAGTGGACAATTTAATGCATTCATCCTACAGTTTGATTTTCTATGTACCAATAGATAACCATCCCACAAGCCGCTTTCCAGCACCTTGAAGAATTGCATTTTATCGATTTTAAGTTCTTGCTGTATTGTGTGCTGAAAAGCATTTTATTAGTTGTTCTTACCAACATTGAAAAGAGGACTCAAATATTGTTAAATTCACAGCTTATTTAGTAAAACTGCTAGTTTTTTAGGAGCTCTATTGAGTAAAGTCAAATTGGCACTGGCACTGGCCTCATAATATTTCCTAAAGCAATATTTAAAGATACTATAAAGAAAACCATATCAAATCACTGGCATAAGACATTTGCACTTACGACCTTGCACAAGCTTTCACCTGTTAATATCCATTTCTCTTGAAACCATGAATCATTCCTTATAGACTCAGCAGTTCAATCACTTTTCTTTTAGGTGTGTGCCTTTATAAGGATGTTGCCTAGTGTAGGAAAAAGTAGTTAGGGCTTTGTTTATTTGTGTCCATGGGTCTACTGTTATGCAGGCTCCAAGAGTATCTAGGGAAAAGTACTGTGAAAACTCAAAAAATAAAAACCAAAGCAAACAAAAAATCAACTGCTATAAGAAGCTCCTTTTTTTCCTAATTTCAGAAATAGAGTTTGTAAATAAGATAACCTCTGTAACCACTTGTGGGTCAAGCAGCTTTCAAACAAAGATTCCCATAATGGGTGGCTGCCTTCCTCCTCAAATCTCAGCACGTAGCTGGGTAGGCTCAAGCCTATGTCAAGCTTTAGGCTCTAGGCTCTCCTCTTCCGTGTGATACTCTTCACTTGACAAGACTTAGGTGGTCTTCAGAACATTAAAAAAAAAATGATTATGGTGTCTAGGAATGGGAGACTATCTTGCATTTTAAGAATACCTTTCAAGTTGTATCTGCACAGGTCTTTCAGGGCTGGAATGATGCTGGCCTGGCATCCAGACAACCCATAACGCCCATATGAGCAAATCACAGTGATTGGATACAGTTAGCTTAAAAAAAAAATCATCTTTCTTTTACTGAATAGTTCTTAACCTTTGGAAACTAAGAATTGGGAACACAGTACACTTACCTTCCTCCTGCTGAGTAATTTTTCTGTTTCTTGGTATTAACTTTCAAATGACAGCACTAAAGAGCTGTAATAATCTGTACTGAAGACACTTAGCAAAGGGCTCATTAACAGCTGAGATGAGCTGTAAAAGAAACACATAAAATGTCAAGCTAATTTAAAAAATCAAATTACACCATGGAACAGGCAATTAAACAATAACACACAGCACAGGAAGTTCTGAAAATGCACACAGCAGAGAGACAGACACTGCTATCATTAGGAATCCAGCTCAGCTCCCACAGTGTGTAATAGGAATCAGTCCTGCAAATGTAAGAGGGATGTGGAGATCCAGAAAGCTCAGTAACAAAGACCCATGCTTCAGGATTACCATGTAGAATGTGCAAGAGGGCACTTAGACTTATAATACACAATAGGGGGTACCAGCCTATATTTCCCTGCGATGGGCTATCTCAAAAGACATGTAATAGTAGAGCAGGGATGGCTGTAAGCCACTGAGGTATTACTGCCAGTTTGGTGGGAAAACCTGTGACGTAACAGAGGTGGCCAGCAAGCACACAGTCTTGAGCTGAGCTCATGAGATGAATTCTGATTTAGAAACCTTGTATGTGCTCAGATTTCAAACACCTACTGAGGCAGTTCTAATGTAAATACATATATTCCCCATTCAAACAAAGGAGACCTCCAGCTTGGTGGCCCTGTTCCTGCTAAAGTCTCAATAAATACTTAAAATGGATGCTGCATCACAGGTTTTTCACTTACACCCCTTGAACTACCTATTGTAAAATTTTAATTCTTTTCCAAATAACCAGAAGCATCACAGAAAAACTGTGAGTTACATAATAACTGAAAAGGGAGACTTGAAAGTGTTGGCATTTAGTCTTCATAATTTGGCCACTGGCTCACGTTCTACACCCAAGTTACCTTTCTGTTCTATGTTCATAATCTTTTGTCATGGGAATTTCTTGATCATCATAAAATCTCTGTAGTTCAGAGTGCTTCTATCTTATTTCATTACTGAATTGCTCATATGAGTGAACTGGCTCACAGATGTTCTGAAGAATCATTTGAATAGTGACAAAGTTTTTTTAAAATTTAAAGGCTTTAATAAGTACAGCTCATGCTCCTGAAGTTCAACCAAAATGTTGGGTACCAGTCTGGTACTTTTCACAGACTTCTGTTACTTCTTCAGTTCTAATTCACTTGAGGAGAATGATTATGCAGAGGGATCTGGACAGGCTGGATCAACGGGCCAACGGTATGAGGTTCAACAAGGCTCAGTGCCATGTCCTGCATTTGGGCCACAATAACCCCATGCAATGCTGCAGTCTTGGGGAAGAGTGGCTGGAAAGCTGTTCAGCGGAAAAGGACCTGGGGGTGTTGGTTAACATCCACCTGAATGTAAGCCATCTTGTGCCCAGGTAGCCAAGGCCAACAGCATCCTAGCCTAGAAATAGCATAGCCAGCAGGACTAGGGACATAATAATCCCCCTGTTCTTGGCACTGGTGAGGCCGTACCTCTCATACTGTGTCCAGTTTTGGGCCCCTCACAGCAAGATAGATGTTGAGGTGCTGGAATGGGTCCAGATAAGGGCAACAAAGCTGGTGAAGGGCCTGGAAAATGAGTCTTATGAGGAACAGCTGAGGGAACTGGGGTTGTTTAGCCTGGAGAAGAGAAGGCTCATGGGGGGACCTTATCACTCTCTACAACTACCTGAAAGGAGGATGGAGAGAGGAGGTGGCTGATCTCTTCTTCCAAGTAACAAGAGACAGGACAAGATGTAACAGCCTTAAGCTGTCCCAAGGGGCATTTAGATTGGATATTAGGAAAAATTTTTTCAGCAAAAGGATAATCAGCTATTGAAACAGGCTGCTCAGCGAAATGGTGGAATCACCATAACTGGAAATGTTCAAAAAATATGTAGATGAGGCCCTCAATAACATGGTTTTGTGGATGCCTCGGCAGTCCTGGGGTAAAAGTTGGACTTAATGATCTTAAAGGTCTTTTCCAACCTGGGCGATTCTATGATTCTATGACTCTATGATTATGGACTTCTTTGGAGCTACTGAAAAATCAGAATGTACATAATTGAGCTTCTTGTCAACAAAAGATCATTCATGTGCTGCTGAAATATTAAAAAGTGTGCAATTAGGTTTCCCTGCGGTTCCATGAGTAATCAAATTTCAAAAATGCAGTAGGTATACTACAGTTTTTGTGGTTTCTCACTATTTGTTTATAGGTTGTTTGGGTTTTTATTTCTCATGTTTCTTTGCTCAGGAAAAGCAACTACTTTGGAACAATAGTTTGTTGGGGTTTTGGGTTTGTGATTTTTTTTTTTTTTTCAATTTCCATTTGAGAAAGCAGTAATTAAAACATAAAAGCATCACTGAAACTTCTCGGTCCATGGGTCATGCCTGCACTTTGAGCAAAACTATTGAACTTATATTGACATCAAGGGGCTAAAATGTCATGTTTAAGTTAAAACCATTTCTAAACTCACTTGAGGCCAACTAGCAGAAGATGTGATATGGCACTGTAGCCATAAATAAAAATTTCTACTGAATACAACAAAGAAGGCAGAGAGATCAGATAATGATGACAGGATAGCAGAAGAAAAATCCACCAAAAGAAATCGGTTTTAAAAACAGTAGACGTAGGAGCATGGAAGTGGATCAGGGAGAATAATAAAGGAGTTCACCTCCTATTTTACTTCTAGTCATATTGAACCACACATCTGGAGAACAATCAGGTAGTTATGGCAGTTCTTTATGTACATTTCTATTCGCATCCCAGAAATCTGCAGTTACTTAATACAATAGTGGTGATGGAAAGGGCAAAAGAACATTATCATTACTAAAAAACCCCAAAACAGGCCTCTGATGACACGTTCCTTTTTTCATTTAAGTATGGATTGGACATTTTTGGAAAGCCAATATTCTAAAGCAAGGAAAACAATAATGATATGTCAGCTGTTCTAAGAAAAATGATTCTGACAAAAAAAGTTTGTCATGGAAAATAGTCTTGAAACCAGATTCTGTTGTTAGATTTATTAAGGGGTTTGGGTTTTTCCCTTCTTTCTTTAACAGCAATGTCGAAACTCAATTCCAACATTCAAATTGCAAAAATGTCATGCAAAAATAAATATTGGTGCTTCTGAAGGAAGATGTTTTTGAAATAGTTTTATGGCCCAGGCAGACAAAAGCTCATCTTGAGCCTATTCTTAAGCATTTGAAACACATGGAATACATTTGAGATTTCTTCATAAAGTACCACCAGCACATTAAAGTTCACTCCAACTTTGAGGCAACCCCAAAAGCTTTTCTTTTTATGAGCTTCCTGACAGTTAAAATAATATGTTCTAACACACATGCATATGTACATGTATACACTTAATGTATATGAAACTGGTTTTCTATGTTGAAGCATGGTTTTGCCTAAATTCTTCTGGTATTCTAAAGCACATTTCTGAAGTTCTTAGTATTAGAGTAAAGGTACCTTGGTAGTATATAAAGTTTGTTTTATTTATCAAGTTTTTGTCTACCTTCATAGGAAAAATAGTATAGTATTCTCTTCGAAGCACCATATGGCAATTCCTAAGTGATGTCTTCGTTTTCTGTCTCTGCAATTGGCTTCATGTACAAGACTTGGCCGAGTATTGAACCCTTTTGCTTTGTATAATGGGAATAAGATTTTTCTGTAACTGCGGGAGTATCCAAAGGAATGAGACAAGATCACATACTTACAACAAATTTTGAAGGCATCTTGTGAGTTTATACAGTAGCATCTTTCTGTCCCAGTGCTGCTGACAAGTCTTTCCACCCACCAGAGGACCACTTTGTTGCAGCCCCCTCCTCACTCTCAACCCCTCCCTCAGTTAGTGGCAATGAGGTTAAAGAGCATTAGGGGTCTATGCTCCTGGGGTTTTATCTGACTTACTTATTTACTTTAGAAGATCCAGGACATCATAAACACCTTCTTAGACATTAACTTCTGTAAGTAGTAGGTACAGAAATGTCTTTATGGCTCTAAGTTCTTAGGGTGTGGGCATAACCTCACCATATGTCTGAATGGTACATAAGGTGCTAGGACTACAAGGCAACACTGGAACAGGAGAGAAATAAAATAACAGACTTTATAATCAGACTAATTTAAAGGTCATCAGCAGTGGCAACAAATAGACTGCAATTCTCATACAATGAAGGTTGTCTTTATTTTTCCCTTGTGTCTCTTTTTATCACTTGCTGTATAGTTTTGCTTAATGATTTTCAAAGTAATATCTAGCACACTGCATCACTGAATGCTCCTCCCCTCTTTTTTGGTTTCTTTTATAAAATAATGTCAAAACATAGATATTGCACTGAATGGCTTGCATTTGTGTATATTGAGGTATGCTTTGCTAGTATCTGCTTTAGCAGCACTGTTGCACTAATACCTCTGAAGTGATCTGAGAAGTAGGAGGTCTTTGGGGTTGTGATAGAAGAGAGACATTTAAGCAAAACAAAATATATACTGATAAGAATATTTCCTACTTCTGGATTTAATAAGCCACCTCTGTTAGAGTCAAATACCAAACTGGGGCACACACTAAATATCATGCTGGCAAGCAACGAGTGAATGAATAATACAGAAAATGAACCTCACTTCTGTAATAATTTTTGCACACTGCAGCTTGCTCTTGCTATCTGACTTTAAAGCTGATTAACTTCTCTAACATTTATAGGGGAAACAGCTTGGCCAGGTCACTGAGGTGACTAAATGCATTGGGATAGTAGCCGTGCTCTCAGTGTCAGAGCTATTTATCTGTGTACCGGCTAGGAAAAAGATGACATGCCTCATGCCTTCTATGTTCTGTTTAAGATACTGGACTAATGAATATCTCTGAGGGTTCACCTGAGATATAGGCAGGACTCACTCCACTGGGTTGATGCAAAGGTTACCTGGTTCTTCTTCATGGCCCCGACAATATCTAGAAGCAGAGGCTGAAGGGGGGTTTCGAGAACAGGGCAAGCATATTAAATACTTTTCTAGTTGCTCTCCCATCCTCTCAGTTTATATTATGTTTCTCTAGGAAGAAGAGCCAAGGGGACTCAGAGGAATAGAGAAATTACTCTTTTCCATGGAGTCTCATATTCTACTTTGGGAAGGCAAGCAAGAAGAGAGAGCAGAAGAAAAGCATTAGTAGCAGCCATGTGTGGAAGAAAGAAAAGAATGGGAAAGAGTCACAGCAGGGAGCAGGAGCCTGCTGCTTGTGGAAGGAGGCAATGGAGCTGTAGTGAGAACAGGCAACAGACGGTTTTAGTTCACTCAGTGACTTTCTTAGTCACAGCAAACTCTGCCCAGGCCCCTCTGGTGCCTAGAGGTTTTTTTTACTCATGTGCTCCAGGGTCTGGCTGACTGTTCCCTGGTCTGTTCCCCATCCAGACCAGACCAGAGGGGACTGGTAATAGTTTGTTGAGACTCAAAAAGTCACTGAATGAATTAAAACCAAGCCTGGAAGCAGGGATTTGCTTGCAGAGTACATAGGGTGAGAGGTAGCTATAAGCACTTCTTATTTCTATTACATCTGCCCTAATCACTTTGAATTTTGTCCACGTACAAAGCTAATTATCCCATTAGACTTTATAATAAAAAATAGTATCATATTAGATTTTATAATAAAAAATCTTTTTTAGTGGTCTTCAATTAGGTTGCTGTAAAAAGGTGTGCATAGATCTAAGACTAATCATGCAGTAATGCATTAAGCAATACTAACACTGAAATGTAGCCGTATAAAATATTTGCTGTACAGGTTACACTTGGTAATAAAAGATGTATGTAAAATGCAGTAGTAGATTCTGCTCTTAGTTGCACCAGTGAATTTAAACACATCATTAGGTGGCTCAGAGGAAAGGTCTCTTGATCTTTTTATATCCCAGAAGATGTCCATTGCAATGTAGAAGTATGAGTATGCTTGTCTGCTTTCTGATATAGATGTCTTAAGGAATATTGAGTCCCTTGCAGCTGTGGGCTGTCATTTACAGACTGCTAGAGAATTCTGATGGGAAATCCATCAGGGAATATTCTCTTCTAATACTTTCTCTGTTTAATGCACCCAGTTTTCTCCACCAGCTGCAGTTCTCAAGGTACGCTCTCCTGACATGTTCTGACTGCTGTACTCTGGATTCTTCACGTTTGTGGCAACCTAAGCATTTCCAAAGTGCCAGTATTCTTTTTTGAAAAATACACTAGCTTCAGAATGAAGCAGGAATTTTGTTCTAGTAAAGAAAGATTTTTGTTCTCATTCTCACTTGCTATTTGGCTTCCAATTAAATAATAGCAGAAGTATTTATGCTTAGAGACTTTTCTATTCTAGTTTACTTGTAACAATCTAGTTCTTCCTCGATTGCCCTTTGAGGAACGTAGGCAACACATTCTCATTTACCCAAAAAAACTTCAGACCTTCCCTGCCCTTTTGCTCTAGGAGGAACTTTCTTCTCTCCCATATGGTTTTATTTGCACACTGAATTTTCTATAAATGTGGCTAATTTGGGCCCTAATTGCTGCTTGGAGTCCTTTGACCTTCTAGATGGTCAGAGGACTTTTAAGATTTTTAAAACATTTATGAAATCATGCATCATGATCAGTGTTCAGTATGGATTCAGCTCTGGACCCTGAGTTCCCATTTAGTTAAGCTATGTCTGTACTGCACAGTGTGACCTCCCATACTGCTTTTTGACTCCTAACCAAGGGTCATGTAAAGTGAATCTTCCTACACTTGGATTGCCATTGCATAAAAAACAGAACATGGTTATTCAAGGCAGACCCCACTATGGCCCACATCTGCATCTGTAAAGTAGAATTACCCACTGGAGAATCTGAAAATGCCAGTGGACAGTGAAGTTCTTGAGATGCAGTGGCACTAGCCTTCATGCTCCATCATAGCATGCTCATACCATGCTGGTTATCTTAGCTATTGATGTTAATAGTAATATTGTGCTCAGAAATGCAGTGAGATCTTTTTTCATCCTTTCAGATCCAAGAATGAAATAAGTATGGCTTTCATGGCCATAAGGGCATATTATAGGCATTTGCATTGCCATTGTCCCTATTCCACTTTAAATACAATTTTGTAGAATTGAAGCAACTTGTTAAAATTTGGTCTAGCCAAGATGACTCCAAGAATCTTTATCAGTCTTTATCAGAATCTTTTTATTGTCTGATAAATTTAATTTTGCTTTTTGATTTCTTGTTTCCATGGGGGTGCTAGTTCAGTTTACTGTGTTTTTTTGCCACCTCAAGGTTTCTGTCCTTTCTAGGCTTTTATTGTAGGTCTTTCCTGTCCAAGCCTCTGAGTTTCCCAGTGTTTCAGCTGTGACACAGTCTTTATGGTCAGCTTCCTCAGCTGCAGCACCTAAGTTCCTACTTTTAAGAAGATATCTCTTCTCACTCTGTCACTCTCTTTCCTTTCCCCCTTCTGCCACTTAATTGAATCTGTTCTACAGCAATACTTTTCTCCTCATATCTATTCTATTGCTGTAGCCTCTATCTCACCCTGAACGCAGCAAGACAAAGTATTCAGAACAGGCTTCAGTCCTGAAATTTTCCTTTCTTTTTTTCCCTCCTGGAAATAAACCAGAAAACTAGCAACAGAAAAAAACTCTTTTTATCCTTCCCCAGAAAACAAACAGCTCCTTTGTATCTAAGATGGTACTGTGCTGTTGACACAGAATTTCCTCTACCTAGTCCTTTGCTGAAGAAAAATTATACTCCAGGCCTACTTCAATTGCCTAAACATAGGCATCTAGTGCTGTTTTAGACATCATAGGAACCTGGCCTTCAGCTACTGACTACCCAGAAGACCACCGTTTCTCATAAGTCCTGGTATGCCTGCCAGCCCTATGATGACGTTTTGATACTGCAGGGCACCTCAGATGTTACTGACCATATTTAGGTAACTGGATCATTTCCCCAGCAGCACAATTGTTCTGGGATGAAATGAATCACTTTCTGAAAGACACAGCCTCTCCATTGACTGAAGAAGGAATGAAAACTACTTGTTTACATAGCTAGCTTTCAGACAGCTATGGATGAGGAGAACTACACCCTGAAACTATGCCAGCCCAGCAAAATGATAGATGACTGTGGCAGATGCCTCCCATGGCTAGCCTAATCCTGTCCCAGGAAAGAACAGTAGAAGAGAATATACCGCGAAGCTAGTGTGTAAAAGCATCTATGCCACTGACCTAGATCTCCTAGAGAGCTCATACTCTGGCATGTGCTAAAGCTGATGGTGTGACATTTTAACCCTGTGCTAGCTTCGATTATGTTAACCAGAGTATGATAGCACATGGTGTGTTCATTTTCCTTATTGACCTGTTGTACTGGTTTGACTTTCTTCAGCTTAGTGCATTTTGTTTGAATGTCACACAGTCAGCTTTTCTTCAGAGAAAAGCTGGACATATTTAACCATGATTATCTTCCAACTTTTTTTTTGCATTTGCTTTTTATTATACTGATTTCTGTTCCCAGTCTATCCATACCATTTTACATTGGTTCATTCCCTATTAAAATAGTCCAAAACTTCCTGCAATAACATTCTCAAAGCATAGTTGCTCAAAAAGGTTTTACTACAAAAGTTGCTGTAATTACCCTATCAATATGACAATTGTACACTGCAGTGTTTGGGATGATTATTGAGGAATTCTGTAGCAATTTTAAATAAGAGTGGTTGGTTTGTTTATTATGTCCTTCTTTTATTGCCGCAATCACATCTGCAAACAATAAACCTTGTATTTTGTCCTCTGAGCATTCAGTTATGGTTCATGAAAAGCTGCCATTTTATTTCTCTTTTACCACTGCTCCCATCTTATAAACACTGCCATTATTTAAATTGTCTTTACTCTGTGATGTTTTTACTTGTGCACCCCTGTAGCATACACAACAGTGATTTCTCTAAAAACAGCTATTCCTCTTGCTGTTATAACACTTAACAAGTGTTAAGTGTTACAAAAGGATTTTAGTCAGAACCCTTCAATGTTGTGCTCATACGATCTATTTTCATTTACAAAAAGACTTGAAATGTTAGCAGAGTCACAAACTCTTTATTAGCGCATATGGGGGTAAAGAGGACATACTAGACGCAGAGTGAGTTACACTGCAAAGCTGACAATTCTAAGGGCATGTGATCTGGATCTGCTCAGTCTGAGGCAGAATTGCTCATTTTCACTGAACTACAAATTCTTCCATAATGCTGATACACATACACAAGTGGAAATTATATAATCAGGGTATGTTTACACTGCACACAGAGATGTTACAGCCTGGATAAAAACCTAAAGGTATTAGTTCAAAGACATAGAAAGCTTATGCCTCAGTACTGCTGTTTATCAGAAGTTATGCTCAAATTCTGTCTCAAATAATAAGCTGAAACTGAAAACAGATCAGAAAAGCGAAGGCATAGAGACAGACTAAAATGAAGTTAGGCTAAGGCATTTTCTTTTGACTTGCTATTATTGTTTGTTTAGTAATTTGTGAACAAATTGCAGGCTAACATCAGTAGGAAAATATTTGTGATTGACTGACAAAAATATGGTTGTGTTGATGGAAACTCTGACTTAACCTTGTAAAGTAACTCATTTCCAGAAGCCAGCATTTTCAGCTGATGCATACCTTCACTCTGCTGAAGCCCAATTTCCTCCCTGTAGTCACTGAACTAATTGTTCTGGTTTAGGTCTACCTGGGGAAAAAAAAAGCACAACAGGTCAAAATGTATCTGGGATTGTTTAGACATGCTTCCTGTATATTTTACCAGGCATTTTCATTGTTCTGTATCTGTAAACTGTCCTAACCAGAGTCCATAATTTGGAAATGATATCAACTTTTAAGCTGTTGTCAGCAGTGGAATTTTTAAGTACTGTTCATGACTGAAAGCATAAGAGCTGGCAGAGTGATGTCCTGTCTTCACTGAGAAGGTGACCAACTTTGCTCAGCTAAACCAACAACACTTAGTGCAGCTGCACTCTCCAGTACAGTGAGACCAGCGAGGTTTAGAGTTTGTTAAATTAGGAAGCGTAGAGAAAAACTTCCCTTCAGTGAAGTAAAAGGAGTCTCTGAAAACCATGAAGGTTAAAAGTGAAATGTATATGAAACAAAATTTTGTTTCAAGCTTTATTCATAATAATTCTTCCAGAGCTCAAAGATGGCTTCAATCAGAAAATAAGAAATCTTGTTCTTCATGGGCTTACTTTAAGGTTTCAGTGTAACATGCAAAAAGGGTTGTTTTAATTTGGGAAGGCTTGAACCTTAAACACATCGATCCATGACTGCCAGATGACTTCAGAGGTGGAATCCCCACAACTGGACTAGATGGAGCAGCTTTTTAGCTTCCTCAGCGTACTGAAGCATATTCCAAAGTATTTGTGTTTAAAGGTCACCTGTAGAGCTAACGAAGTCCAATCTGAAATATAGATCTAAGGTAGGTGAACATATATTTTCTGAAAGGAATGAAATGCCAAGTGTCTGTTCATTCTTGACACCAGTCTTACTCTAACAGCTGGGTTCAACTGCAGAAACACACTAGCCTAGATTTAGGCTGTACAAGTTTGGTACCGGCTGTGTTCCTCCAAGTTTTTAGCTTTGACAAAGGCAGGAGGAAAGATAAAGATTTCTTCCCTGTGTCTTATGACTTATTTCATATTCTTTGGAAAGAAACTATGAAATTTTCAAGGCATGCCATTTAAACTGGTTTGTCCATTCTCAGTAAGCAGCTGAGAGGATTATACTTCTGTAATATATTGAAATTAGTTGTTTGTTTGTCTGTTTGTTGGGGGATTGTGGCAGAATTTGCTTTCCAGAGAAGTAACCATATTGTTTATCTGATATTTGCCTGAAACCCCTATTTTCAAATGCATTTTGAACCACTTGAACTATTTGTTTAAAGGAACAATGCAAGGTTCAAAATTTCTGCAAACTAAATGCAGGGTTAGGGAGAAAGACCCAAATTAGTGTCTTTACTAAGGAAAGGCAGGCAGAGTTAGTTCCATTGGCCGCAGTTGCATGGCCAGAAACTGTACACATTTGTCAGTAACCAGACCACATATAAATATCTCTGTATGCTATGTTCTTTGACCAGGAAAGTGTCCATGAGACAAAAGACAGTTCCCAGGAAGCTGAATTTCATTAACTTTGCTGCTCAAAGAAAGACTTGCTGTTATAAAGTAGGAGACAAAACTTAGAGAACAGGGGAAACAAACAATTTGAAAGAACATTATATAGTCAGGCTTTAGAACAATGGTCAAACTACTAATTTAAAACAGACGTTCTGTTCTTAGTACTTCATAAATAGATAAAGAAGGAAAAGGGAAACTTATACTTGAAAAGTAGTGGACCTCTGTCCTCTCAAGATGTGCACCTGAAGATGTGGATGATGATCCACTGGATCTGCAGCTTTGGTCTGGAAAACTCATAAAAGCACCCTTTTCTTGCTCTATTTTAAATGCTGTCTGTTTCTGATGTCAGCCGAACTGTAGAATTGTTGAGACCTGAACATAAAAATGAATGGGCCATGGGAAGAGTTTAATTAGTCACATTTATACTCTTTAAAAGTTTGTTTATTTTCATTTACACACTTTGGATTTTCAAATGTCCCAGTTTACAGAAAGAAGTTTTCTTTGAAAGGAGGAAACTCAGCTATGCACTGACATAACCCGGGTACCATGGACTTGCTTCAGAAGTAATATACCATTGAGTTCAGTGGAACTGGGGGATGGGCACAATGTTTTTCCACAACTATTTCAAACTAAGTATCAGGGCCCTCATTCACTTTCAGGCAGCAGATTTTTGAGCAGAAAAATTATTAATCTGGGGAGGACAAATCAAATCCAATGAGACTGTTGAAGCCAGCAAGTGATTTTCTTCTGAGTCCAATGGACTGGGAATCAAGCACACATGCCCTCCCTCTTAGGCAGAGGGACTGCAAGAAGCTGCCTCAGCAACTTTAAAATTTTGTTCTGAGTAGGAACAAGGAATGCAAGGAGGCCTCCAGAGCAGACAGGGAACCAAAATTCTTAGGCTGCACTGTCTCCCTTCTCAGAGGACTTCACTCCAGGCTCTTGCCAAAACACATCCATTTGGAAGTGTGTTTTCCCAGATAACTTTTTACTTTCTTGAAGAAAACTGAATTCAAAAAAATAAGCATAGTCCTACAACACCGAGCATTCAGGTGGATTTGAATCTTAAATAATTATTTGGTTTATGCAAATTCCTCTATTCATTTTATCTACACATGTATTTTTATCTGTTAATATATTTTTATTAGGCACCTTGGGGCAGATTTTCAGCTTCTCTCTGAGAATCTGTTACACTAGACATTTCATGTAGTTCATCTATGAAGAAAAGTAGACAGTGACTTCGATTATTCAACTTGGGAATACACCTGACCCACAAAACCGTGTTCTACATTTAGTCCCTGAACTATGGGAACTATGGGATTATTCACAAGTTTGAAATTAAGCATATGCTTCCGCACATTGTTGGATCATAAATTAGAGTTATGGCTGATCAGTGCCAAGATTTATATTTGTTCTCTTAAAGAAATAGGAACAAACTACAAACCTTACATGTGGAGGCTAATACAAGCTTCCTTCATATTCAGAAAAGAAGACTGCGATTTGATTGAATCCTTTCTCTTACTTACTATTAGAGGAATCTATTGTCTTTTTAACAGCACATATTTTCCCATATTATGTTACTGCAATTACTAGAATTTAAGACTTTATAAGTTATTAATGCATAATAAAATATTGTCAGTAAAAGGAGAAGATAGTCATACTTATCATTTAGATTAGTAATCAAAACTTATAAAATAAAAATATCTTTAGTATCATAGATGTAAAGGTGAGCAGTTTTAAAGCAGGGCTTTAATTTTCTTTCATTTAATCCAGAAAGACTAGCCTCTTAATTCTGTTTTTTAATCACCTTTTGCAAAGAACATTTCAGAGAAACAAAGAATATCAACTAAGATTGTGAGAAAGAAATATTACTGAGAATTATGACTAAACACAGTGTTACGAAAATGTTACTGAAGGTAACTTAGTACTTTTTTCCTCTTCCATTCCCTTCCTTCCTTTTCCTTCTGTCTTTTTAATAATGTTACATGTAATTTATAGGTTTCCTAGTGGCAGACCATTGATTAAAAGAATATAAAGTAGTTGTGATCTGAATTATTTCACTGAGACAGTGATTTAAGGAAGTAATTTTTTATGCATTCCATGATTTTTTTATAATTAAAAGGAAAATGCTAGGAAAAGAGGAAGTCTAAGCCAGCCCACAATAGGCTCCTGTTTCTACTTCTATAACTGGAGCATTCAATTAATTTAGGATTATAATCATGGTATGGCTACCATTCAGTGTGGAAATGGTTTTATGTGTTTTTTAAGGCATTTTGGTAGCTGCTCCCCACCTCTGAAAACAGACAACATGTATATGCATCCTGTAAGTTCATCTATCTTGGCCTGAGGAAGAATTAGTCTCTTCTGCCTTTTGTTTGGGGCTAGTAATGGATGTTACAGTTCTATGTAAATTAGCTGGTGTAATTAAAATGAAGATTGAGTCACTTGTCTGGGACAAGGGAAAAAGGAACAAAGCTCTGCAAGTTGAGCAACCGATTCCAGGGAGCTGTGTATAAAAGATGAAGTAAATCGTCATAGAAGAAAGAATGTAACACAGTGCTACATCAGCAGTGATGGTAGAGAGGCTGATTGCTCAATGTTAAATGCCAAATATAATGCACACAGAAAGCCCTCTTCCTTCACCAGCATAGATCTAGAAGCAGGAAAAAAAAAAACAACAAAACAAATTACCAAGAATTTGCGTCAAGGGTGACAACCACATTGCTACTAAGAATGACTCACATCTGCTTCTCTGTAAGATATTTAGGAAGCAATTTTACATGTGTTAAGCGCAACAATACTTGTCCAGTAGCTAATATGTGCTTGTACACTTTTTTCAGTGGGTCCAGAGCACTCAGTGCTGTTAAGTGCTGTGCCTTTACAACAAAGACTGCCAGAATTGTTCTATAATATAGACCAGAACCAGTCCTTCGTTGAG
Organism: Pezoporus occidentalis; assembly: GCF_034315485.1. Taxonomy (NCBI): domain Eukaryota; kingdom Metazoa; phylum Chordata; class Aves; order Psittaciformes; family Psittacidae; genus Pezoporus; species Pezoporus occidentalis. Next base: position 3,596,328 of record NW_026915713.1, on the reverse strand, counting down.
CACAAAATGTTATAAATAAAAATGTGATCAAGATGTTGGCTGATTATTAGTGAATACATTTGAATGTAGAATGTTCTACAGTGAGTGCCCCCTTCATCAACTTATTTTGTTTTTCTCTAGGTGATGTCTGGATTTGATCATGCGCAATAGAAGTATTGGTCTCACACTTAAAAATGAGAGCTTAGGGGACCTGGCTCAGCCAGAATGACCAGTCTCTGGAGAGAGCTGGGAGCATCATTGTGATTTCTTAAATGAATGTACTCAGAATGTTCATATTTTAACTTCTGAAGTAATCATCTGCTTGTTGAGGAGCAAATATGACAGCAACTACCTTCAGGAATGTTCTGTTTTCACAAGGCTCAGCTGTGAAAGAACTAGAATTGATGACCTGCAAAGTCTTGTCCAATAATTTCTGCCATATTTTCTTCTTGCTGCAGACATTGTTTCAGGGCTCAAGGTTTAGGGGTCCAGTTATTGTATACTACCACATGTCAAAAGAAAATGCATGGGTGCACAGTCTTAGCCATTAAAAATAAAACCTTAGGCTATGATTTCACAAGCAATTGAATCAATCTAATAGATCACTACAGCCATAAGGACTTATCATTTTTGTCCAATCTATTCCTCTATCTCATTGCCTTTGCCCTTCTCCCACCCCATCCCCTGCCTCACAACATTCATAAAACACGTCCCTAAAAAGAACTCGACATCACTGAGTTGACAGAAAACCATCCAATCCTTTTTGTAAGGGTATAATTTTGTGATGTTAGTGAGCTAAATCTGCTCATGGTGGGATGTCATGGTTGCTTGTCAGGGTCCAATACCCTCTGGCTACGTTCTGCTACATATTCCACATGAAGAGAGATTAATGTTTAATACCAAATTTACTTATTTGCATATACTTGACATTACATGGGATTTTGATTTAGGACAGTGATACAATGTGCTGAGATCACCCTGCAAGCACAGTATAGCAATTGCAACAGAGTTAAATTAAAATTCAGAAGTGATTCCTATTACTAATGCCTGTAGGCTCACCATCATGACGCTGGGCAACTGCAATTCTCAGGAAAGAATATATGGAATATCTATCTTCTCTGAGCCTTCCATTATAGGGGTTTGGTGGTCACTCACAGTGCTGCAGCTGATGCACAATAAGCACAGAGACCCCAGGTCAGGGAGCAAGAAAAGGAGCAGAAGGGATTGGGAAGTATGAAGTGCCGAGTCAATTTACCTGGCCTCATGAAATTGCAGCCCTGGTTTAACCCACCATCCTTGTAGACTAAATAACTCCTACCCAGTACTGAGAGGTACACAGAATTGTAATCACACACAAATTATATGGTCTCTGTCCTGCATCTCTACCATGGTCTAGCATCTGTATTTTCCCTACTATACACCATCCATCACCACTTTCTAGAAACATGATTCTGCAAATAAACTTCTCTTGGACAAGTAAGATGGAAATGAATTCTTATTGCCTGTTATTGATCTCTGCTGCTCAAATCAAACAGAGGTAGTCTTAAGTCTTTCCAGATACATCCTCTTGGAAGGTTTCAGAACCACAGATACCCCCATGCCAGTGGTAAGTAGACTAGTCTACTTCCAAAACTAGGCTACTTTAAGCAGGAGGGACCTCTAAAAAACCTAATTTACTCTGCTTTTCAGGTTGATTCTCTGTGGAAACCTGAATCCATAATTCCAGCATCACTGCCAATTGTGGCCAGTCCAAGGAGTGACATCTTGAGCTGAACAGTACAAAGCACAAACACATCATCAGGCTGGCTCTGACAGAAATTTTCCATGTTTTCAAACTTCAAAGCAAGACCACTAATATCAGTCTGCAGCAGCAGTTCTAGAAACTATGCTGGGTTTTGTTAGTTATGGAAAAGATATTTTAAAACAAGAAGCTCTTGGCTCAGCTCACCCTCACAAGGACAATCAGAATGGCAGACTGGAGTCTGAACTCACTGTTTTATAAACGGAAAAAAAGTCTTTACAGTTGGCTGTAGCCAGATCTTCATTTACTGCTGGCTTCTGGCAAGCATTTTCTACTCACCCTATTTCCATCTATTTCATTTATTTCCTCAAAAAGGAGAAAAGTAAAACTTGGCAAGCCCTCAGCATGCTGGTACCCCCTTTCTCATCCACTTACTACACCTACCTGGAAGCTAGCTACAGCTAATTGTCAGTGCTTGTAAAGAAGTAATGTGCTAACTTTTTGGTTTGCAATATTTTCATATATTACTAATTATGGACTATTTTATCAAAGAAAGGTCCTGTATGTCCTAATAGCTTGAGTTTGGAGCATTTTAGAAACGAGCTTTGTATCACCCTCATAAAGTGAAAGGGGAAATGAAGCTTGCAGTTGAAAAGTGTTTGGACTTGTCACTCAGTCAATCAATAGTAGGGAAATGCTTTGTACTCCTCTCTTTGCTCAGAGATTAGTGCTTTCACCAGTTTGAACATTCCTTGACTCTACTTAGTGACTTTTGCCATTCTATAAAAAGATGTGGGAAGTTGCAAATGGAGCAGTGATTTGCCATGGGATAGTTCACTGAAATCAAAACAAGTCCCTGTGTAAGTCCACACCCGTAGACTGTGATAGAATTCCATAAACAGACATACCTGTGCCATAGGTTACCCAGAGCTTCTACAGGGGTATGGCAAACAAGACGCAGGATGTATGGGAGACCTGTGCTGGACTAGCACCTGAATGCCATGCAGACTACCTTGAGACATCTAAGAAGGCAAAGCACACCCATGTTTAGACAACTGCATTGAGAACATGACATCTGCCTCTATACTTCAAGGACACTGAAAGGAAGGGAACATAAAAAAAATCCTATGTTAGTGTGGACTGTAGACCACAACTTATGTCTACAATATGTGCTTTGTATAGCCAATGTTTGCCAAGAATTACCTTTGAGAGAAGACAATGACTGTCCTAACTAATATAGCTCTAGGCAAACTTCACAATGAGAACCATTGCAACTGTACTGCCTCAGCTGTTTTTGTTACTGTTTGTTTGTTTGTTTGTTTTCTTGGGGTTTGTTGATTTTAGTGTTTTTTTTTGTTTGTTTTTTCTGCTTTAATTTTTAGGTGTCTTTTGTACAATACTGGGAGAAAACTCGTGTTAGGAAATGCCAGTGTGTGGGTTGCCCATGCAATCTTAAATCATCTTCCTCATTTTACAATGAAAGCTTTAATTTCAAGACCATGGAACATTTGTCATGTGTCACAAATCCCTTGCCTCACTGAAGAAAGATTGCATATAACTGACAAGAAAGGCAGCGTTCTCATCATGTTTCCAAGACACTTGTTGATATGCTTTCTTAAAAATACCAGACTACAACCTGGACTTGCTCTATCCCACCTATCCTCAGCCACACTAAGCCATCACCCAAAATGAGAGACAAGAGTAGCTGAAGATGGTTTGAGAACCTGAATTCTTGTATCTCCTGCTTTCAGCTCTTCAGTTTGATGAGTTTTTTTTTTTTCTTTAGTTCTTCTATAAGTAAAAAAACAAAGAAAAAATAATGTCTCTGCCAAAATGTTGCAGGAATGCAGTGTCACTGAATAATTGAGCTAAACTAATAACTTAAAACCACATTTTTTTTTAGTGTCTGCTTCATGAGGTTTGGAAATTGGTCTGCTTTAATGACAAATAAAAGCCTCAAAAGCCTTTCACATGAAGCTGGTATTAAGAAATTTCTTCATACACAGCAATGTAAACTTAATTACAACAGTTTTTTTCACAAGTAATGTAACTGGATTTCTGTCGAATATGGCTTTTTGAGGTCATTAAGCTATATGCCAGCATTAGGCATACACATGCATCCTCTCATTCCCACCTTGTGCACCTCTGCCGTCTTGTCTTTGCCCACTGATTGTTTTGTGTAAAGACTGTAAAGCTTGGTAAGTCAGACATCAGCTTTCTGGTTTATGTTTGCACAGAAATCAGCCAAAAGGACTGCGGACTTGGTTTGTAAGACACCATCAGAAATAACAGAAAAACCTCTTTCAGCATAGTCCATACAGAAACTAATTTGTAACAGACCCTTCTCCAAAAATCTTGAGGGGGGGCATTGTTATTTAGCTTTGCTCTGAGTCTGAGCTTGACTGTTCTGCCCAGTGAAAGCTTCAAGAGGAATTGTTCTGCAGATTTTCTGTTTCTTTCCAATGGAACACATTACCTGTTTCTTCTGCCCATACTCTAATAGACAAATTATGCTGTGCATCTAAAAGAAAGAATTACATAACTATAAAAGACAATGGTTTCTAAAGGACTAACTAGTCCTACAGCTACAAGAACTGGAAAAGGTATTTGTTAGAAAGGTTTTGTATTCATCTATTGTAGATAAAAGTGGGTGTAGTGATCATATCAGAACTGATGGCATTCGGCTTGTACAAAGCGTGAGAAGCCCTTGTTGTGATACTGCTAGTTCTGGCACAGGAAAAGCTGCTTATTTACTGAGACCAAAGCCTTCTGAAATTGCAGGAGATTCGCTTCTCCAATTAGATGTGCTTAATTTACTCTCAATGTACTGTTTGTCTGTAAGAAATAGCCCATCCATCCATCCATAAAAACTGTTTCTGTTGTGCAGAGTAAAACTCAACCAGACTCCTAATAGATGTTCTGCACCAGTTGTCTAGTTAAAGATGAACTAAACAACTGCATTGTCTGCCAAGACCTGAGTTCAAGGAGCCTGTGTCCCCCATACAATTGTTAATGGTGTTTTTAGCAACCAAGCGAGTGGGAGGCTGTATCCTTTGTTCTTATTCAGAGCATAAACTGTGCAGATATATGTCTAGTGGTGTTATTTGCACATGCATGGACAAAATTCAGGGACAAGTCCATGGTCCCTCCAGCCCTCAGAAGAACTAAAATGTAGCTGCTGGACTATTTTATCTATATGAAATAGCTACATTTATTATCAGCACCAGCTGTGCTGTAAAGGGACTCAGTCATTGGCACCTCTAAGAGATAAAAGCAAAGCAGTTTCTAGTTACTGGTTGTAAGGTATTAGAGCTCTCATCTATGCTCAGATGTAGGACTGTTTATTTCAGATATGTAAAAACAAATGCTCCAGACTTCTCTATCCCTATTCCTCTTCTATCAATCTAATGCCACTACACAGCCTGAGGTTTCTCTCAACTCTTGGCTAGAATTCGTCTAGGGAAGATATATCACTAAAGTAAGGTGTGAAGAAGCCAAAACATAATGTCAGAGAGCTGTAATTCTTGGGAAAACAGCAAACATCCTTATGGGTTGTGTACCTATGAAATTTGTCTTCTCCCACTTGTAAACCCAAGTTTTTGAGAATCATATCTGCCTTCTCTATGTCATGGCTTGGTCTGGGTTTGCAGTCATGTTAGACCACCTTTCTCAGCAGGAATATGTCTGTACTTATGGTATGTTTTCAAACTATCCAGAAGTGATGACCTAGACTATTTTCTCTGGCTGGTATTTGCTATTTGTCTTTCAACCCTGTTCCCATCCAGGTAGCATTACAGTAATTCATCTTTCTTAAGTTTTTTTAGGGGTAATTCCAGAGCCTTGGGTGGGAAATGCTGTCACCTGCATGCATCTCCAAAGAAGGCTAAGCAGGAGAGGGCAACTGATGCGTGTATTTCTCCTGTTGGCCCATTCCAATGCTGAAGTGTGGAGCTGTCATGGTGTTTTCACCTCACTGCTTGTCCCCATGAAGGCACACTGATAGCTAGAGACTGGTTTTGAACAGGGCTCATGTGCAGAGATGTATTTTAATGCTTGTTCTTTGCTCAGCGCACATGATCCATGTGACTCAACACCTACACCATACTGACTTGGTACACTAATTGTTTCAAATTCAGATGTTCTCCTTAATGTTGGTGAAAGCCACAAGAAGATCCTTATGGCATAAATCCACAGAGGCAATGAGGGCTATGAGCTAAACTAGAGATGAGATGAACAGTTAATGAGCAGTTGTGAGATGAAAATGCATATTCACAGAATTTGGCCTGATGTTCCATATGAATTTCACATAGGAACAGGTCTTATCTCAGCTTCCTTCTGCATGCTATTCTACTCAGTTACATATGTTAAAGCATTTTCTAGGAATGTCACACTTGATTATTAAACTTAACAGACTTTTAAATAAAAAAAACCTAGTTTTGCAAAAAAAAATTTTTTACACAGTTTATTGCACAGCCATTAAAAATGATCTATGTAAAAAAAATGTGCCAGACTTCAAGATAATTAGATATTTTAAGTCTCTTCTGTTACTCGCACTGGTCAAGGAATAATCAACATAGGCCACAATTCCCTCTTCTGTGTCAAAAATGAGGTTGTTTCTATGTGTTCAATGTCAAATCAGTGTCTCTGATGATAAAACAAACAAAAAATTCTATCACATTGTGAAACAATAAGATAAGGCCGTTAATCTGCATGGGATATCAAACCATTTTCCAGAGTTGTTGTTGACATTTTTTCTCTCCCTTAAGAGCATTATTGCCTGAAAATTTGTTCTCTTATAAAAAAAAAAATCCAAATATATACATTGAGAGTGTATTTTAAATACCAAATATGCTTTTCAGCATGCATCTTAGTGGTCTGCAATGCATCCAAGAAGTTCAGAATAGTCCAGGAGTCTCCTCACTGAACTAGCTGTGTTAAGCACACTAGGGAAAACATATGTATTTCTGCTTATCATGTAGGTTTTGCTGGACAAATGACATTATAAGTTTAATGTTAAAAATTAATATGGAATCAGATCACTTCATACAAGGAGATGATCTGTAAACTTGGCATTGTGGCTGCTTTCCTAATCCTGTTCTTAGATACAAAAGTCATTTTTTTCTATCTGGGCTTACCTAGAGCTGATTATCAGATCAGAATTGGAATCTAATTTTGGAGTGCGTCATGCAGTGTATCACAATAGTTATGAATTAATATCAAAACTGAGGTGGAATGAACCTAGAAGAACAATGTATCTGGGTCTGCCATCAAAGTGGATGTACAGGCCCTTCATAACTCAAAGACGCATTCAAATGAGGGCAACGTCTTAGTGCAGTGTCAGCAGTTCTTGGTGTACTTGTTCTTCTTTCTTGTTTTGTTCTGGTTTCTTGTTCTGTGCTTGTTTCTTGTTCTTTTGCAAGAAGCAGTCTACCAGTCTGTAAGAATAATAGAGATGAAATCCTGCTAATCTGATCTTAACTTTGAAGTTTATGCATAAATCCAGGATTACACCAGCCAGCCACCCCCTTCCTTCCCCCCCCCCCCCCCCCATATTTTTGAAGACACAAGGAAATAATATAGGTTTCTATTTTGGCTCTAGTTTGATTAAAATTGAAAAGTCTTACAAACTGTTCTTTTGCAGCAAATCTGTTTTCGCTGTCAAAATACGAGTGTAAAACCATTTTTGTTCTAAGGAGAACACATGACAATATGGGAGATTCCATCCAAAATTTCCCCATTTATACTTTGTGGAACTGTAATCCTTATGTGTGCTGATATTCATAAATACTACTCCTTCATGCACTCAAAAGTAAAGTTGCACTCCCACGGCTTGCTTCTCTGTTTCTTTCTCTTCCCACCCTTCTCACAGCATGAAAGCAGCTTTGCAGAGTCCCTCACTCTCAAGTTCTAAGAGCAACCTCAAAGAACTGAAACAACAGGCCAAAACACATTGTCACATCTGCCATTGCATTTTCTTTTCTTCTTTTTTTTTTTTCAACAATAATTTATGGCATATTTCTGTCTCCCCTCAGATGTTCTTTTACTCTGTATAACATATTGCTCAGCCAAGTCATAACTATTTGTGTTTAGGGATGACAGAACATCTATCATCTTCTCCACTCAAATGATGAAAAGCAACATGTTGTTCTTCTAACAAACTTCCGTTGAAGTGCTTGAACTCACCTTCAGTTAGCCAATATTAAGCCAAGCAAAAGAGAGGGAAGGCAAGGCTATCACTTTATCACTTAACTTGGAACAAAGGGAAAAATTATTGTCTTGCAAACAATAATTCTTTATTTTTCTGTGCTAGAGACAATGCTGTGTGAAGAATCATCCTTGTCTAAATAAAATGTCCTTTATTGATTTAATTTAAAACTCTTTATTGTCTTAGCTAAACTAAATAAAATGGAACTGCTACAGCTCAGAGTTTATCACATCATTGGAGCATTAAGTTCCTAGATGACTGCATCTTGGAATTACATTAAAAAGTTTGTTTCAGAGGTTTTAAAAATAGGAATGGACTTCAGTAGGACCATTGAGAAAAGGCTCAATTCCAGCAACGAATTTCTAGAAGTGTGCACTATTGTCTCCCAAGCTGAAAACATCGCTAAAAGATGCAGCTGTGGTACATATCTAACCACTGACATCTGGGTAAGCTATTAAATGGGAATACTTTTTCTTTAGTAGAGTATCTTGAACTTTTACAAATCAGATGCAGATAATATCCCAAGAAACTGGCCTCCGACATCTGTACTCTCCTGTGGATTAGGCCTCATATAATATTTTGGAAGACATGAACAAGGAGACACAGAATTCCTTTATATATTTCCGAGCATATCTATTGCTTTGTTTCATTTTCTCAGAAGTGAATATAACATAAATATAAATAATTTTTATCATTTTTATTGTTGTTATTATTGGTCAGCTGCGCAGGTAAGTAGTGTTCACTGTTGTTCTCTAATCTTAAACTTCCTAGGGATTAATAAACAATGTGTTGGTATAATATGTGCTTCATCTAATTGTATCAGCTAAGAACAGCTTTTCTTTTTTTTTTTCCTTTCAGGAAAAATGCGTAGATAAAATTTCTTCCTCTATCTCACCGAAATTGTTTGTTTGAACCATCTGCTCTTTTCATACCTGCTTACTATTTTCTCATGAAAAGAAAGTCTTAGTGCTGGTTCCCCTCATGAATTGTAAACACTGACATGAAAACATGTGCCACCACAAATCTGATGCTTTTCTTTCAGAAGTCTCATTTGCCTCCTCTGAAATATATTTATCTAAATGGCAAACTAAAACAATGACTTCAGAGAACAGACTCTACTTCTAACATACCTGCTGTCTAATAGGAAATCTTGACTGCACTTATCTTTTGAAGGATCTAACCAAGATTTATTTCTTATGCATCCAAACAAACAGAATATCAAGGCTATCAACAGCAGCACCATATAGCAAACCAAAATATTGTTAGAATGATGTCCTCTGCTCTGCTTGCAGTTTACTTAGTTAACTTAGTTACATTTTTCTGCCTTTGTTTTTTAATGCACTGTGCTTGTTGCAGCAGTAAGTATGCTTAAATAATTCTCAGCATATCGGATATGGTATTTTTGCCATAGGCAAATTGCATAACAGGCTTCAAACTTGACTCTCTTAGCATATATGAAATGGAGGTCTGATGTTTCCTGATTGCCCCACATTACCTGCACAGTACACAAACATGCATATTTTCATAGAGAAATCTCAACTTTGGTATATGGTACTTCTTAGTCACTTACCAACTGTACCTACCAAAGACACTGAATAGTCACTGAAAATATGTGAGATTTTCCTAAAAGGAAGTTTGTTGGTAAATGAGATCACTCTTTCAGGTTAGAATGACTCTCACACACTCCACTCAACAGCCATTTGGGCCTTGATCCAAAGTCTATGAAGTAAACAGGAGGTTTTGCACTGAGTTCAGTGGCTTTGAATCAGGGCCATGATAAAATGCCAGGGGGAATCTTTGACCCAGAGGTTTATGGACCTATAAACTTCAGAACCTAGCTAGATTAAAGACATGAAGAAGTCTCTTCTCCAGAAAGACTGCAGAATGACCATTATTTGAAATATTCATGCATTTTTGAAAGGGTTTTAGTGAGATTTGAACTCGGAGCGCAAGGGTTCAAGTTGCTAAATTGTTCGTTCTCTGATCTCCTGTGAATGTGTAGAAGTATGGCATCATTAAATGTTTTCTTTTACAAGTCTGTCTTACTACCCACATTTCACTGGTCATTTAATGACGTTAGTCTTGTTTCAGTACTTAAGAGGACTAGAAAGTTTTAAGAATGGTCTATTAATTCTTCATAGTTTTACTTTGCTTTTTTGTGGCCCAGTAAGTCTTATCAGCTTTTTGTGTGCTAAATTCATTTACTGGCCAATTTGAAAATTCATCCTCATAAACATTTTGCCTTATTTATTTTCATATCAGCACCACATGGGATGAATAATAATGTTAACATGACCAAGCCTGACTTCAGAGACCAGCAACTGTACAGTACTGATATGGAAAATGGTGTTCTTCAGAGCAGTAAGGGGGCTTGAGCTTTGCCAGAAATTTAGAATAGCTTTATGAATAGCAAGAACATTCTTATAATGTACCATTCTACAGAAAACAGAAACAAGCTCAAAGGACATTGGATTTCTCTTTCATTTGTGTCATAGGTAGCTCTTTCCTAAGACCTTTACTTAATAAAGCAGTTAGCTATTAGCCTAACTTCAGATAGCAGTGTAAATAGTACAAATCCTTTAGAAACAATGAACATTGCATCATGCAAAAAACTCTGATAATAGGAACTGTGTTCTGGGATATGATATTGGAGTCCCAAAGAGATATCCTAGTTTTCTCTACGGTGCCCGATATTGAGGTGTATACACTTTTAGAAAGCTTAAAACTCCATACATTCAATTCTTGATTTCTTTTTCTTATCCCATTACCTTTTGCCCCACTAGTTGTTAAGTTTTCTGGAGTTTGGGTGTTACTGTGAGCCAGCAAAGAAATTATGATTCTCTAAAGTGGAAGTAGAGCTTTAAAAGGCAAAGCTTTTCCAAAATGAGGTAATGACAACAATAATAAATAATAATACCTTTCAAGGACAAGGTAAGCAGAACCAAAACTCAAATGGTGTAGCGGAAAAAATTTAAAATAAATTTTCCATTTCATATAGTGTACATTTCTACTTGAGGAATATAAACCACCTGTAGAAGAGCCCTGAAGGAACAGCAGTAGTGCAGATTGCCTGTTAATGTCCTGGCCTCCCTCCTGTTTGCAATACATCTCAAGCAATCTTTTTCCTATGTACATTTCATGATCTCTTACACTAATTATTTTGAATTCAATTATAATAAATGCCTTATGTCTCTTTGCAGTGTGGCACGCACACTGAATGTTCTCTGTTTTGTGTGCAGCAGAATGGATAATACAATAGAATTCCAGGCAGAGAAAGATAAACTTTTTTGTTGAGAAGTATTTGCATTAATAAAAAAAAAAGGGAAAAAAAAAAGGCAAGAAAATTAGGAAAACATCATTTGGGCCGTGCATATTTCCATCAGGGATGCTTTCATATCCTATGTTGCTTACAACCAGAAACAAGCAAACAAAAAAGATTATTGGGACAATTGAAATTTTCTTTGGATGAGCAGTGATTTATTTAGAATCACCAGGCCTTTATTAGTTGCTATTTATCACTTACTGTGATTATTTATCTTGGTATAAGATAAATAAAAGTACCTTTTGTCTGACTTTTCTAATGTCAATACCTAGGAGAATTCAAGAAAAACATTTCTTATAAGCAAGTACTATATCTAAAGATTAGATATGCTAAATTAGCTCCCCATGAGAAAGATTCAAAAATTATATATTGCTAGCATACTTATAGTGTACTTCATGGCAAAATTGTGACATGATACTGTTTTTTTACTGTTTTGACTTTTCTGAAACCCTTTTGACCATCACTAATTTGAATTTGGACAGTTACCAGTATCAGTCAAACTTTGACCTCCATGTCTCTGGAAAGAAGCGAGTTCAGTCTTGTATAGTATTGCTCCATGCATTGTTTCTGTTCAATGCTTTTCTATGTCTAAAATGCCTGTTTAAACTTTGTCCTGCTTTTCAAGAGGACAGTAGTAGTGGACAGGGTAGATGTGTGGTTTACTTTTCTGTTCCTAGCATAACGCCATTCTTTTTGCATTTTCACACACATTACAATCCTTTGAAAATACTGTTGTGTTGCAACAATAAGAAATTTCTAATTCCTAATCCATATGGCTTTTGATTAAAAAAAAAGGAGCACAATATTAATTTGATTGACATTTCTGCTCCTTTGTAAAAGTAGAATAGTACAATAGTAAAGTCTGTCTAGGCAAGACACAGAACACTCCTGGAGACCAGGATGAACCACCTCTCGCAGAGGCTCAACACCTCACAAGCCAACCCTCTCAACACAGCTATACGGCATAAATGGTTCTTCCACGTTGACTTAAATAACCAGTGAACAGGTATGTACCCTAACCTGAAAAATTAAACTGCATTTAAGAATCCAAAACTAAGTCCAGCACCCTTCATATTCTCTGAGGACACATGGAGAGAATAAGCAACATATGCCACAGAAATTTCATACACATATGCAGACATTCATATAGTTGGATGTTCATTCAAGAGCCCACCTGAAATAAACCAGGGAATAGAACATACCAGGTGGAAGAATGGGTTATATTAAAGAACCTCATCCAGACCTCTGCCATAAAATAATGTATACTTTTATCAAAAGCATATTAAAAAACATATTTAAGGCATTAGGGACCCCATGCGTGATGTTGGGCTTTACCAGATACAAGAGCTTCTGTTTTATCCCAGAAGGTTAGAGACAATGACCTGAGCCTTTTCCTCCTCTTAGCTTGCAAGCTGGCGTGTATCTTGTCCCTCTTGTGCTACTAAGTTATCATAGTTCTTGTCAAGGTTTCCTCATAAAAGTGTTATCAGACTCTGGCTTCTTTTGGAAGATGACTTAGGGAGATGAATCCTAGGCCACTGACTCTTTCTGTTATCCAGCATATTTTCTTCAAGATACTTTGGTTCCCAAGAGAGTGCACTACCGTCATATAAACAACAAGTGTGTTATCTAGGATTTTCTGTCCCTGTGGAGGAGGCCAGAAGGGTCACTGGATTTGGGCTTGGGCCTGTTAATTTTCATATGTAAACCAGCTTTATAGGGGACTAGCGTTTGCAGAGCCTTGCCTCTTGAAGAGTTTGCCCTTCTGTCCCCCAGAGCATTTACTGTAGTGAAAGGACAAGGGGTAATGGGTTAAAACTTAAACAGGGGAAGCTTAGATTGGATATACGGGGGAAATTCTTTCCTGTTAGGGTGGTGAGGCACTGGAATGGGTTGCCCAGGGAGGTTGTGAATGCTCCATCCCTGGCAGTGTTCAAGACCAGGTTGGATGAAGCCTTGGGTGATATGGTTTAGTGTGAGGTTGGAACCTGGTGATCTTAAGGTCCTTTCCAACCCTAACTATTCTATGATTCTACGATTCTATGACCCTGGAGTTAGTGTTCCACTTCTATGAAGGAACAAGGTTGCCTGCATTTAGGTGCTGATTACATCTAAATCAGGTACTTAAGCTGCTCTTCCCAGACACAGGCACTTGAAGCTTGTTATTTTTTTTTACATGAAAACCAGAATTTCTGATGTAATTCCAGTACTGGCTGGAAGTGCTAGGAACCCTGGCACAGGCCTTGAGTGACTTTTTGTTCATCTAGTGTGAACTGCATGAGAACACATCCAGCCAGATTGCGTAGGAAACTGTGACAGCTTCTTCCCAAATTGTTTGCATGCAAAATTCTGTTGCTATCACTTCAATTCAGATTTACATCTGAATGAATGTGGAAGTCAAAGATGGAGCATGCCAGTTGCTGCTTTTAGCTCTTAATGCAATAGGACATAATTCATTTCAGTGTTTGACAAACTGGGATCTTTAAAGGAAATTGTTTAGTTCTATATTATTGGAAGTGGCATTTATATATTCTGGATGTTTTCTTGCGGTTCTCTTTTTCTCTGTAGTTTAGTTCTCTGGTACTAATAAGTTTTCCAGAACAGAAATGCAATAAAGTCAAGCAATGATTTATGTGTTAAAACAGAGACTATTCTAATACTGAAAACTGATGCATATCTTTTCTTATCTTGTTATAAACAATAAGGAACACACTAGATCAATTTCTTAATCTTTGAAGGCTTTATCCAATGTGCATTTATATCAATGAAATGCCAAATGGATTTAAAATTAGACCTTTAATAGTCAAATAATGGGGTGGTATGAAATATGCAGAAATACATGTATTTTTTTCTTGTATAAAGAAGCTCCTGCTGTTGTAAAAGTGCTGTTACTACCATCCAGTGGTATTACTGGCACATCTCCATCTTATTGTTCTTATTCCCCCATAATTTATTGACCAGTACTCACTCTTTTTCAGGCATTCTTTCCATTGCTTACTGTATCTGATATTATGTTGTGGCACTACGTTAACCTGTTCATATGTGATCCTTATGCCAGGCCAAAGACTGTCTCCTTTCCCTGGTCTGCAGCTATGCCCATGCCTAGACTGCAGTGTTAGTCTCCCCAGGCCCACTTTCCCCAGTACGCATTTTCCCCTCACTTCCCATTCCTTCCTGACCCAATATCAAACCCTCACACTCACCTGTCCCTGGGACCTTCTTCCAGGGCCAGCACCACACTTAGATCTCCCCCATGTCTGTCTCGTCTCAGTCCTCCCATAGATTCCTACTCCATCTAACGTTCATAATTTATTTTCCCCACTTGTCTTTCTCTTCAACAGTATACTGTAAAAGCCAAAGAAAATAGCCAAAAGGAGGGACATTGTTTTGCTGGAATGTGTTAATAGTTTTCCAAGAGTGGGTCTTTGATCTATAGACAGTTGAAGAGCTGCTCATTTACTAACCAGATGCCAAGGACTCTATGTGTTCCCCCTTTTAATTCTTTAGCTTTCCAGTTTCCACCAAAACCCCTAGTATTCTGCCCATTGATACCCAGAACATCCCCTGGAAGTGTCTGGATGTGACATTCAAAAGTTACTATATTAGGTCCAAACAGAGATGCCAGATTGCAAGGTTTTATAAGCTCAGCCAACAATGGCCCTGCAAGTGTCCTACATTTACTGCCTCTCAATAATTTCCAGAACAAAAATGTACTTTGTACACAGGCAAAAATATGGTTTAGTTTTTTTAACTACCAGCTTTGCCATCACAGGCCAGACCCTGACACTCAGTTTTGAGTTCATTCCTTCCTATGCCTCAAGCAGCAATACCAGCAGCAATCCTGCAGATCAAACAAGGCCCTGCTCAGCCTTGCAAAAAACAATTTTCTTCCTTCTGTGTCCTCAGTGACTCCAAGAGTCTTCATATTCTTAACAGTGATGCCTATCTCAGGCATTCAGCAAACGCTAGGTTGTCTTTGATCTTAAAAATCAACCTCATGAACTTCTAATCTGTGTGTTCCTTTACATTTAAAATATATGTAAATTGCCTTCTTATACTTTTGTTTATTGCTGTAAAAACTGTAATGGAATTTAAATGTTACTACCTGTAAACACTTGATTTGAAGAGGGGTCTTTAAGAGCAACACCGAGTAGCATAAGGGCCTCATGCAGCAATGCACAGAAGTTACTGTAACCAGTTGCATTTATCTGTCATTCTGCTATTGACTGGGTGAAATAAAATCCTTGGCTCACTCTGGTTATAGGTCTGTGATCACTCTACACTGACACAAGTGGTAGTACTGCCAAAAGGGGTGGTCTCATTCCCGCTACTTTTCTTGTGCTGATCCTACTATTCAGTGGCTGCCTGATGAGCTGGATCAGAGAACTTACTAGCTGGTATTCTGACAGATTAATTATAAACTGGATCAGTTCCTGATTCAGCAAATTATGTGGATGCATGAATTTGACTAGTACCAACATTCCAAAATGCGTTGGAATATGAAACTGAGGAAAATAAATTAAATAGCAAGACACTTTTTCAGCCATTTTACAGGATATAAACACATATTCTCCAATCAATCTTTCTTCAATTTTCACATCAACTTGAAAACTGAACTTGCCCATAGCAATCAGTCAACTATATTTGCTATGCAGTTCCACCAAAGGCATCCCTCCTCTAAATGTCAGGCTCCCATTGCTTCGCTGCCACATGGGTCATGACTAATCGATGCTGAGTGAATGTTTTTCCGCACCACTTACCTGTTCTATGGGTCATGAGAGCACTTATGCTATACCTACATGGAAGATGAAGATCAGCAAATAGTCCACAAGATTTCTTACCACCAGCTTTTGCTTACAGCAAATACAGATTATATATAGATTTGACCATCAAGGTATGCACTGATGAATACATGATAACGATGTGGTCATTCTCCTTCAGGTTAAATACAATATTCTATACATCTTCTTAGGTTAAAGTATAAAACCACACATTTTAAGTGAAAAAGAACTCCAGGAAGTTTGTGAAAAATGTTTAAATTATCTGCGTAGGTCTCACTCATATATTAATTAAGTGTAGAGTGATTAGTGGTGTGAACAGTGGGTGAATTCCGATTTTAGGATTGAAAAATTGTATGAATTCAATTTCTACTGCAGAATCCAACATCAAAAGCTTCTCCTAGAAAAAGTCAGAAATTATTTCTTAATGTTATTAAAACTCTCTGCTGTGCTCCCTTAACGATCTTCACAGAATTGGCAAAAATGGGTTTCCCAAGTTTCCAAATCAATTCAGCCTCAAATGAAGAGCATGCATGGAAAGTTCTAGTTTCCATGATTACGGTGACCTTGTAAGTAACTAAGCTCAAGCATTCAGAATGTAGTAGCCTACCTTAGTTATAGCTATCATTACCACCATTACTTAAAAAGATTAGTGCCAGCAATCCTTATCTAAAATACTATGTAAGCATGCAGGTATATCTGAGTTAGGTAGGATTAGTAAATAAGGCATTTTATCACTATGGACACTTGTGCTATCCTGCTGTAAGGGTGATGCGATACCCTGGGATTGTTGCCCAGGGAGGAAGGCTGTAGTCTTAATATGTCTGTCAACTTTCATTGTTACTTGATTCAAGCACTTTCTGCACAATCTTCCAAGGAGACTTTTACAAATTCAAGGAGATTTAAAAGTAGGTAGATGCTGCACAGGTGTGAGTGGCATTTTTTTATAACAAATATAAAATGGGGGGGATTAATCCAGAATCTATTAAAACTTACATAAAAGAAAACTGTGTTAATTTTGACAGGATTTAATTCAACCACTACTACTACTACTAGTGTAATATTAGCTTATTCTGACACATCCTTGGAGCTACGACTGTACAAGTATTAATCCATTCCAATCCCTGTCACATAAAAAGTACTTCAAATGTTGTTCTCCAATACCACACAAAGTGACATTTAACAGTCCCTTTTAGTATAAGAATTCCATGGGAAACACAGCTTAAGAAACACAGCTATTAAACTAAACCAGTGGCTTTCTTAACACTTAAATTCCTTTATACTTACTTTGCTACAAGCAGATTCAAGACAGCCATCAATTAATCAAAGTGTTGAGGGCAATTTTATAATGTTTAAATGCTTTGCGCATTATAATATTATACTGAGAGTTTAGAATTGTTCCAGATGGTGAAAACATCATTTTATTAAAATGAAAAGAAGTTCAGAAGTCTATTGTATCCCATTGGCCTCTCTCTTCAGGCCAGCTTTTCTAGCATTGACTCTAAATCATTGATGGTTGGAGACATGCCAGGAAAACAAACCAGTCCCCTGCTAACCTCTCCTTGTCTATACAAAGTTAGGTACTTACAATTAGAGAGTCTCCAAGAATTACATCAAGGCATCATTTATAAATTTAAAAAAAAACAAAATAACTTTCAAATGAGCATTCAGGGTCCAGATGGGAATATATAAAAATAAATGTAAATATAAAAAATGTATATGTGCATATAAATACATATATATAAGTGTTTATATACATATCATAGAATGATTTGGGTTGGAAGGGTCCTTAAAGCTCATCCAGCTCCAACCCCACTGCCATGGCCAGGGACACCTTCCACTAGACAGGGCTGCTCCAAGCCCTGTCCAACCTGGCCTTGAACTCTGACAAGGATGGGGCAGCCACATTTTCTCTGGGCAGCCTGTGCCAGGGACTCACCACCCTCAGACAGAAGTAGCTGAATCTACATGAGCTATGGGGCCCAGGTAGATCCTTCCTGTTCCAGCCTCAGGAACACGAAACTGCTGCAACCCCATGTCCCCAGGTGCAGGGAGGAGGACGGCTGAGCCTGTGGTCCTGGTGGGTGAACACCCATGTGCACACACACAGAGAAACACACACAGCCGTGCAGGCTGGCACAGAGAAAGTGCTTTGTCAGCACCCACAGACGACAGCACCTCCATAAACATGAGTGGTGCAAATGGCTCCAGCCCACTCCGCTCTGCAGTTGCTCAGACCAGTGGTCCACTGGTGGGTACCACACAGTCACACCAGCAGCTGGTCCAGAGCTCCAGGATCCAGGAGCTGCTCCTGTGTCTTAGTCTGCTGCTGCCTCAGACCTCTCTGGGACCCTATAGGTGGTCCCACTCCATAGCTGTTGGTCAGGTCTCCAGCCTTGCTTGTTGGCTATTCTGACTTACACTTCGTTAGTGGTTTAGCATGTGTAAATGTAATATGAGACTGTAGAATCTGGCCTGAGACTCACAGTGTCTCCTGTTGCTAACCCATAAATCTATGGCCCCTCAGATCCATGGTCTCCTTCTCTCTCCAGCTGCTGGTTTTCAGCCCTGCCATCTGATCCATCACCCAAGTCCAACTTGCCATTTGTTAGTAGTTGTACAAAGCATACAGAATATTTCTCAGACTAGAAAACAGAATACCCATGCAGAATACACTTAGAAATAGGATTTAAATAAAAAGATGGGTGCTTGCTCCTCCTGGATCCACTGTGATGCCTCCATTTTTCTTTGGTGCTTCCCTTATGCATCTCTTAGAAATATTTGCACCCTCTGACAGTGCCATTAAAGGTCTAATAGCAAGTTTTACACAGTCCCACAATTCTCTGCCCCTTACACCCCAATTAAGCCATGTGAACCTGGAGGCAGCAACCCTTGACAGTTTGCAGTGTTTTCCTTGGCTTCCTTGGTGGGTTTCCTCCTGGAGACTATGGTCTGATCCTTTTTCAATAACCTGGGAGTGGCCAGGTCAGGGCACCCTGTTTTAATGGAGTAAGGTGGGTCCTTCACCACCCATCATCATTTCTCTCATCTTCAGCAGGTTTTGCTTAATATGATTAGCCTTCAGTAACACAACCTTATATATAGGTCTTCCTTTTATGATTTATTTGTGCATTCTCTCTCAATGTATCTTTCTCCTCTCCACCTACACTGTACTTACATCAGTGTTCTGTAAAAAAAAAAAAAAAAAAAAAAAGAAAAGAAGAAAAAGTGTGTACCAAAAAATTAACTCTACCTACATCTTTGAAATGGTCCAGCTGTGGCAGCATGATATCCAGTACAAGGTAATTTATCTCTTTTCAGTAGGTTCCAGAAGGCTTTAACCTGTTCCTTTGAAGTACACTGGAACACCTCCATATTCCTCAGCTTTGCAAAATCTTCTTTCTAGTCTTCTTCTTTTGTTTGACTGCACTTTCAGCCTTTATCCAAACCAACTCACCACATGTTTTTAAGTATCTGTCCTGTATGTGGTTCTCCCTTCAGATGAACATCTGCATATTTCTCTGTTTACATCCTCTGACCTGACTTACAATGTCTGAAATATGGTGCTGTGAAAACCAAACTCCTTCCCAAACAGTCTCCTTCTGTTTCCTGGCAATGAATGCCAGCTTTCTCCCCTAGTCCTGGTCGGTTTACAGTTTCAGTGACATTTTTATGTTCTCTCCCTATTTCCTCTCCCCAGCGTCTCCACTCTGTGCTTGTCCATGTCTTTGTATTCCTCCTCTCTGTTTGAGCTCACTCTGGCTCGTATTATCTGTCCACTCTTGCTGCAACAACCTCTTCTCCAGCAGTCTCCCATGGATTTTTTGTCATTACTTCTACAACCTCCACATTGCCTGAAAAATCATTTATGTTTTCAAAAATCACTCCATATCCGTGGCTTCTTTTGTCTTGTGCACAAAGCCACATTTCTTTCAGCAACTACACAAGAAGCCAGTCACTGTCAACAAGTCTGACATGATTCATAGGACGCTTACTAAATCTTACCCTTTTGTGTGCTACTCTAGTCTTCCCTGGCTCCTATTTAAATCTCTTAATTGGTTGCTTCTCAGCCCAATCTTGAGATTTTTCTCATCTCTGAGATGGGAAGTAAACTTACATCCTTACTGTATACAAAAACAGTCTTGGTGCACCAAGATAACTTCAGCATCCATCTTTTTCTTTCATCAGTTTCTGTGCCTTTGCCTGCTATCGGGGGTTGCCCTGTGTGTCTGGGATACCCTAATCATCCCTGTATCCTCACCCCCTTTAAATAACACTTCTGTTCTGATGTTCACAAAATTAGCCATTCCTACAAAGACTTTAAAACCTGTCAAAACATATCCTTCAAACTAGATGCAAAAGTTGGTTTCCAAATACGTATTCCATGACTTCACATTTTTTTCAGCCTCTCACCTCCCTGTGCTTGGTATGGCCCTGTCTGCATGGCGCTGATCATATCCACCTCTCCTGCTGCACTCTATCTCTCCACTTAGACTGAGGCAGAGTTCAGGCAGGAAACTAGTGTCTGGAGGAAGAGCAGGAGATTAGAAAAAGGTGAATGACAGCTACTTTAGCTTTTGTTTTGAAAATGCAATCCTTTTACTCATGACTAGCCGTGTCAATATAGAAACTGGCAGGTAACGAGAATTACATCAATTCAGCATTTTCCAGAAGTTACTGGGACTTGAAACATGCGTGAGATGGAATATGCTCCACATTAGCTGATGCATTCTGACACCTAATAGCAGACATGCATGGTCCACTGTGTGGTTTTCTTCTGCTGATCTTTGGCAAGAAGCACATTTAGACACTGCGATTCATAAATGGACTCGGCAGCTCTCTGCAGCTGAATAGATTAAGCCAGTGCAGTGAAGGAGGAGGTGGGCAAGCTGAAATTATTTCCATATGGGATAAGAATTTCAATTTCCTAAGGGGATATTAACCCTGGAGTCTTCAAAGCTTTCCAAAATTATAAATGCACCTTTCCACAAAAGGCTGAGAGTTCTGGCTGGAGTCCACTCTGAAGTCTGAAAACCAGTACAGTGCTGGCGTCATATATATCTAACTGTACAATAGCTGAGACGATAAATCTAAAAAAAGAAGAATCAAATATTAAGAAGAAATGTCTGATAAAGGGTGGGAGTAGCTAATATTTTGTACTGAGTAAATAGACTCTCAAACCATAAATATGGCATACAGACTTCAGAACCAAATTGTGATGGTCACATACCAGTGTGGCTTTACTTTATCTCTTCCAAAACCTGGAAAGATACTGGTTTTCCAGATACAAACCTAGTGTTAAAAGTTTACTTATGTAAGAAGTCATTTCCTTCACTGTGGAGGGATATCGCTACCAGAAGGTTCTTCACATGAAAGAAAATGTAGTATTATTATGTCATATTCAGCACCAGCTGAGTCCTGAAAAGCTAAAAATCTGCCAGACAAGCAATTTTAGCATGGGGAATTATATCATGCAGTACTATTGTTGATCCTAATAGCCAATAAGACAGTTGTATTTGTGGTATCTGGGATCACTGTAACTCACACTGCAATTGTTATGCTTCATTTACACACTTTTCATGTATATTGAACATTTCGTCTTGTACACAATGAATGCTTCTACCCTCTTTCAGTTTAAAGACATCCCCTTGTCTTGTCCCTACACATCCTTGTAAAAAGTCCCCCTCCAGCTTTCTTGTAGGTTCACTTTAGGCACTTGAAGCTTCTGTAAGGTCTCCTCTGAGCCTTCTCTTCTCCAGGCTGAATAAGTCCAACTATCTCAGCCATAGGAGAGGTGCTGCAGCCCTCTGATCATCTCCATGGTCTCCTCTGGACCCACTTGAGCAGGTCCACATCCTTCTTGTGCTGGCCTTTGTGTGTGACAGTTTTATCACCTGCATTGGTTGACTTCAAAAGCTACTATTTCAGGAGAAAATGGCAAAGAAAAATCCTCAGTTTTGGACAAGCAGAAAGGTGCCTGAAAAATTCTGAACTGAAAAATCATTTTTGTATGAAAAATGAACTTCATTTAAAGGTTTCTTTTGCTTCACTTTTTCTTGTTTTACTTTGTCTTGCTTTGCTCTGCTCTCTAATTTCTGGGGACAAGAGAGAAAGAAAGAAAGAAAATTGGGCTGGCTATCTCTTATTTTTTTATATTAATATTAATGCAGAATGGAAGATCAATTTGTGATTATTGCCTCCTAAGTACAATTCATTTCAGGCTGTTTAATAAAGGCAAAAATTGCAGAGGAAACTTTCAAGACAAGACCTGGCAAATGTATGATTTAGCCTAGCAGTTATTTGTATAGAGTATATTCTTGTCTATCTAATCTAAACTGATTGAGGTTACTTTCTTTTCAGTGAACTCTGCTGTATAGCCTTGCATTTCTAGTGCTAATAATAGGTATATCTCTTAACATTCTTTTGAATATTAATTCCCTTTTATCTTTAGGAAATTATAATTTCTGCTGCTTCCATCAATCCATCAAGTGTTCAGCCTGTATCTGCCAGAGCTATATACCGTAGGAAATTGGTATGTACATAATGAGAAAACCGAAAAGCATTCCCAGAATAACTCCAGTCCCTCATACTTCTGAAGTGATTTTGTGTTCTGCCAATAAAGCAGAATCAGTCAGGTATAT
Organism: Pezoporus occidentalis; assembly: GCF_034315485.1. Lineage (NCBI taxonomy): Eukaryota > Metazoa > Chordata > Aves > Psittaciformes > Psittacidae > Pezoporus > Pezoporus occidentalis. The sequence continues at coordinate 3,573,662 of NW_026915713.1, read as the reverse complement.
CACTGGCTGCTTTTTCTGATTATATGGGAAGTGGTTTAAATCTATTTGAGCAAGTGAAAACACATGACGCAAACTAGCTCTTGCTGTGGGCAAATGTACTCTTTGTACTTATTATTTTCCTATATTTGAAGCAAAGATAAGCTCATTATTGCCCGCATGGAGCAGATCAAAATTTTCACATTACCCAAGAACCGGCAGAGAGGGAAGCCATACCCTTCTAACCAAACCCAAGACACCCTTTCATGTTTCTTACAACATGGGTATATCAAAACCAGTCAGGGAAAGAACTGCATTCTGAGAGCTGGAATGTAAATTCTGACCTATAAGCTTACCTTGTCTTACAGTAGATGTCTCACACATGTAACTGAGATGTGTGGATTGAGTCAGGCAGACCGTGTTTGACTTAAATGGCAGTTATTTATGATCTATGCAATAGCAGAGTTTTTAATCAGTATTTCAGGCTGATGAAGACTACTGTGTTTTTGAAGGTTTAATTTATGTATGCTTTGTAGCTATGGGGTCGAGGGAAGCATTTTCTAAATTAAGAATGTACATGGAAATGCAGAATCTGCAAAATCTTTGTAGGTGAGATAGAACAAAACAGTGCTAAGCTGGGCAATACAGAGGCTCCAAGGAATGCTTGATATCTGCGGGTTAGAACAAAAGTAGTCTGGGAAGGTAGTGTACAAACCACAGAAATTGCATCTTTCTGGATGTCACATGCTAAGATCTAAATATATTCCCTTAGTCACCAAAATTTTCAAGTCTCATGATTCCTATCATTTAGCAAATTCTAGCACAACTTTCTCCAGGAACCAATGTTATTATATTCAGTTAGTAATCTCAGGAGGAATCTTCATTGTTTTTCAGTAGCAACATTTATAGATAATTAAAAAGTAAACTTACTAACAAAGCCAGAAAATGACAAAAAAAAAAAAAAGAGGAACAATTGCAAGCAAACTGAAGCTACTAAAAATTGAAAAAAGGACTGTTTCTCAGAAGTACCTATGTTACTTCAACTGAAGTTTAGCATTACCAGAATAAACTTTGTACAATATTGTGTATTTCCCATGTGCAAGACAGCATGAAGTGTACAGAATCCTTGTGCTTTTGGCAACAAAGTTTCAAATATCAAAACATCTTTCTCAGACCAGCTACACACTACAAGTCTCCATTCAAAGCTGCTGGGATCTCCTGAAGAGAATTTGATAAGGCTGACTGCCCCAGGTGCAAGCACACAGTTCACATACAAAACAAGGAAATATAAGAAACAGGAGAGAACATAGCATCCGCTTGAAAAAAAAATAGCAGGAATACGTTCATTAGTTTATCTCCACATCTACATTTTGGTTAAATTTATCCCCTTGTCCTATAGAGTTCACCGAAAGATATATACATAAAAATTATGAGTTTGTGAAAATCTCTTAGGGGTGACCAAGTACACAACATTAAATAGACTTTTATTTGCTCTCTGACGCATTTTTTATGGCACAAGATGACATTTTCTGATACTTTATGAGTTTTATGATCGCTTCCAGATCTTTTAATGTGTTATACATTTAAAGGTCAATAAACTCTCTCTTTGGGTCTGAGAAAGATTATAGAACTAGACAGTTTGCAGTAGCTTTATCCATTCCAAAGCTCATATGCCAGAAATCAGGGCCTATAAATCCCATGGGTAAGTGGCAGAATAGCTGTGAGTGTTCTGTATAAGACGTGACACCGGTATTTCAGCAGCCCAGAGTATCTGCATGACAAAACAATATTTATTTACAAATACATGCTTAACAATTGTAAAAATATCTAAGGCTTCCCTTCATAGAGTCATACAATGTTTTGGGTTAGAAGAGACCTGAAAGATCACCTAGTTCCAACTCCCTGGCATGGGCAGGGACACTTTCCATTAGACCAGGTTGCTCAAAGCCCCATGCACCCTGGTCCAGGAAGAATGCTTAAAATGTTCAGGATGGTCTAGGACACTTCTAAGCACTTAAACTGATCCAAATAGATTCCCTCAAGTGTTAACGTTCCCACTGAATGAAAGTGTTCTTGATGTCCTGGCCTAGCTCTGGCTCTGCCTTCCCTCAGAGAGCTAGAAAATATAAAGATAAGTCAGGCTTAGTTGTTTCCTCCAACTGTATTTCCATATGTCAACCTTACACAGAGTGCTCCCCAACTGGCTAAATCAGCAGGCTAAGCATTCCTCTGGTCTGGGAATGGGTCCGAAAAGTAATTTTATATTTATGTTAACATAATTCTTGCTGGATTACCACAGCCTGGATTTACAAAAATATGATACCTAGTATCTTTTTTCAAAATGATTATAGTCAATTATTTTATTGCTTTGCGGTATTTAACCATTTACAAAGCATTTGGATCATGCAAGCACTTATTTAGGGCAGGATATAGTTTTGAGGGGGGGAAAAAAAAGACCTAAGAAATGATCAAAACCACGATGACTGCAAGGATGAGGACTCTGTCTTCTGTTCAACAATCCTTCATAGTTTCAGGATCTCAGAAAATTCAGGTTCTAGTGTTGCTAATGATATTTCTTTTTCTGCTTATTTTCGCTTTAAGTATTTTCCCAAGTAAGAAAAAAGTAAATAAGGTCCCAAGTAAGCAGGTTGAGAGTTAACAGAAAATGCATTGCTTTCCCAAATCTACCTTTGGAAGAATGCCAGATTATAAATAACACCTGGACTTCATAGGTGCAAAAAGTGCAAATCTTCATAAAAGGAAAAAAAAAACAAAACCAAAAAAACCTCTAGTTTCTGCACATAATTGTCAAGATTACCACCAGGCCTAACAGGAGAAGAGGTCACACCAATGGCCAGCATTTGAGCACACAGGGCAGTGTAGGAAACAGAAAGGGTGGACTTTCAGGAAATACACACAAGAAGCAACATGAAAATTTTTCTGCTAAAGACAGCTTTGTAGGGTCATCTTCATGTCAAACTTTTGTCCAGCTTTCTGTTCAAATAAACCAAGCATTTGTAACAGAGTTCCCTTATATTCAGAGATTAAAATGTGCAACACAAAATCTTTCTGACAGGCTATATTAGCTAAAAATATAATCCCACTTTACAGTATCACAGTATCACAGTATGCTAGAGATTGGAAGGGACCTCGAAAGATCATCTAGTCCAATCCCCCTGCCGGAGCAGGAACACCTAGATAATGTCACACAGGAATGTGTCCAGGCGAGTTTTGAATGTCTCCAGGGAAGGAGACTCCACAACCTCCCCGGGCAGCCTGTTCCAGTGTTCCATCATCCTCACTGAGAAGAAGTTTCTTCTCAAGTTTAAGTGGAACCTCTTGTGTTCCAGTTTGTACCCATTACCCCTTGTCCTATCATTGTTTGCCACTGAGTAGAGCCTGGCTCCATCCTCGTGACACTCCCCCTTTATATATTTATAGACACTTATAAGGTCACCCCCTCAGTCTCCTCTTCTCCAAACTATAGAGACCCAGCTCCCTCAGTCTTTCCTCATAAGGGAGATGCTCCACTCCCTTAATCATCTTTGTTGCCCTGCGCTGGACTCTCTCCAGCAGCTCCCTGTCCTTCTTGAACTGAGGGGCCCAGAACTGGACACAATATTCCAGATGGGGTCTCACCAGGGCAGAGTAGAGGGGAAGGAGGACCTCTCTCGACCTACTAACCACCCCCCTTCTAATACACCCCAGGATGCCATTGGCCTTCTTAGCCACAAGGGCACAGTGTTGGCTCATGGTCATCCTGTCGTCCACTAGGACCCCCAGGTCCCTCTCCCCTACACTGCTCTCTAACAGGTCGTTTCCCAACCTATACTGGAACCTGGGGTTGTTCCTGCCCAGATGCAGGACTCTACACTTGCCCTTGTTATATTTCATCAAGTTATTCCCTGCCCAACTCTCCAGCCTGTCCGGGTCTCGCTGGATGGCAGCACAGCCTTCTGGAGTGTCAGCCACTCCTCCCAGCTTAGTGTCATCAGCAAACTTGCTGATAGTACACTCAATTCCCTCATCTAAATCATTGATGAATATATTAAATAATACCGGTCCCAGTACTGACCCTTGAGGCACTCCACTAGTTACAGGCCTCCAACTAGACTCAGCCCCATAGACTACAACTCTCTGGCTTCTCTCCTTCAGCCAGTTTGCAGTCCACCTCACTACCTGATCATCCAGTCCACACTTCCTCAATTTAGCCGTGAGGATGCTGTGGGAGACTGTGTCAAATGCTTTGCTGAAGTCAAGGTAGACCACATCCACCGCTCTGCCATCATCCATCCACCGTGTTATTTCCTCATAAAAGGCTAAGAGATTGGTCAAACATGATTTCCCCCTGGTGAACCCATGTTGACTGCCCCTCATAACCCTCTTATCCTTGATATGCCTTAAGATGGCACCAAGGATAAGGTGTTCCATCACTTTCCCAGGGATGGAGGTGAGGCTGACCGGTCTATAGTTACCCGGGTCCTCCTTCTTGCCCTTTTTGAAGACTGGAGTGACATTTGCTTTCCTCCAGTCCTCAGGCACCTCTCCCGTTTCCCAAGACTTGGTAAAGATGATGGAGAGTGGTCTAGCAATGACTTCCACCAGTTCCCTAAGCACCCGCGGGTGCATCCCATCTGGACCCATGGATTTATGGATGTCCAGATTGCTCAACTGGTCTCTAACCCATTCCTCATCGACTAAGGCAAACCGCTCCATCGACCTGACTTCATCTAAGGTCTCAGGGGTACAGGGCTCTTCAGGACTGCCTGCAGCAGAGTAGATAGAGACAAAGAAGGCATTAAGTAACTCTGCCATCTCTGTATCTTCTGTCACCAGGGCACCCATCCCGTTCATCAGTGGGCCTACATTGCCTCTGGTGTTAGTTTTGTCTGCCATGTGTTTGAAAAAGCTCTTTTTGTTGTCCTTGACCCTTCTCGCCAGGTTTAATTCTAAGGATGCCTTAGTCCTCCTAGCTGTCTTCCTACATCTTCTAGCAGCAGCCTTATATTCCTCCCAAGTGGCCAGCCCCTCCTTCCATGACCTGTAAACTCTCCTCTTCCACTTGAGCATGCACAGCAATTCCCTATTTAGCCACGCAGGTCTCTTGGCCCTCTTCCTTGACTTCCTACGTGTCGGGATGCTCCGATCTTGAGCACGGAAAAAGCAATCCTTGAATGTCAACCAACTATCTTGGGCCCCTTTACCTTCAAGCAGCCTTGCCCATGGGATTTCCCCTAGCAATTCCTTGAAAAGGCCAAAGTTTGCCCTGCTAAAGTCCAGGGTTGCAATTCTACTTGGTATTCTCCTAGTCCTACCACACAAGATCCTGAACTCCACCATCTCGTGGTCGCTGCAACCAAGGCATCCCTCAACCCTTACTGCTTCAACCAGATCCTCCTTGTTAGTGAGGATGAGATCCAGCAGCGCTCCTCTCCTGGTCGGCTCATCCACCATTTGCAGGAGGAAGTTATCATCCATACACTGGAGGAACCTCCTGGACTGTGGCTGGGTTGCCGAGTGGTCCTTCCAGCAAACATCAGGGAAGTGGTTTAAAAACATAACTGCTCTCTGATGCTTATCAAAAATTAAAGAAAACATAGTAAATTTAGACAAAGCCCCGAAAAGCCTATTTTGTAGGCATAAGGTCAATGAAGTTATTTTCTAAGGCGTCATCCACAATTCATATTAAGCCCCTTTGAATATGATGATGTCTTTGGTTATAGCTTCCTTTCATGTTTGCCTTTCCTCTGTTGTTCTCCACTGACCCTTTTCAAGGAATCTCAGATTCGTTGTTTCCAGCTGGGATTGTCTAAGAGACTAGGCTCATACAGAGGCATGGTAGAAAAACAGCCATGCTACCTTCCTGCCTTCCCGCCTTCCCAAAATTTCAACATGGAAATTTAGCTGATGTCCCAATCAACACACAGGTATGATGATTCAGAAACTTATTCCAAAGACACTACTTCAACAGATTCCAGAGAACACACACAATAGGTCATATGATAGAGATGCATTTTAGAGTCCAGAAGGAAGGGGATCAAATGGATGTAGGCATCCATGATGTTTGAAAACAACAGAGCAGCCCTTTCCCTGAAATATATAGGTCTTCAGCTGTAAAGAGTATTGGTAAATTCAGTGGAATGTCACCCTAACGGTGGGGTGATGTGAAATTCCAAGAAAGGCTTTTCATGGGCTACTCCTGCTTTCACTATCTTATCTTATAATTTTGCCTATGGGGATAATGTCCTTAAGTAGAGTAAAATAATGAAAGGAGAAAGTTGTATGTATTGTGGAAGGAGGAAGGGATGTAACAGGGAGTTGTAAGATGTAGAAGTAAGAACTCAAAGCGTGGTGGGAAGATTTAACAACATGTCAGCAGAAGGGAGAGAAGGAAGAAGGGATGTAGGTTTTACTGGTTCTGCTCATATAATATGTTTTATTTTATCCCTATCAAAAGACTTTTCAGAAGTACTAAGCAAAAGTCATGAGGAAGGATCACTATGCTGTGGACCTGCAGTGAATCTCTCCAGAACAATGAGAGCTTCTGAAAAAGAAATCTGTGTTTGAAATATCAGGAAGCAGAAAGGAGAAAAAGTTGCTCTCCTGCAGTAATTAATGTTTGTGGTTCTGTAACTTCTGCCTGTGTTATTCCTTATGGTCCCTGCCCACCAGGAGCCACCAACGAGGCCTGAAGCAGTACGCCAGTGCAATTTCTTTAAAGTGGCATGATCTCTTTTTTCCCAAGTTGCAGTTTGGTTCCCTGTTGTTTTCCTAGAAAGGTCATTTCATCTGCCGGAATTAAGCAAAAAACAAAAAAAAAAAAACACAAAAACCAAGAAATATGAAAATTGCCTAAGAAGTCTCCTTGATCCTACCAGTGTGGAGGAAAGACTTTGAGGGACAACAACTGGTGGCACAGCTAATGCTAGCAGCAGGGATTACATTTTTATGACCTTTGAAGCCTGAAGACTGCTAGGAAGAGACCGGATCCACCTGACCTAGCAGGGCAAAAGCATTTTTGCCAACAAGGTGGCCAAAACAGTGATGAGAGCTTTAAACTAGGGATGACAGTGGATGAGGATGATGACCCACCATCAAGTGAGGAAATGATGAACAGGGTTGTCAAGCAAAGGGTGCCAGTTGATGTGGTCAGGAGAAACCTCATAATCAACAAAGTAGGTCCAAAGGGGCCCACCCCAAGTGTCAGCACACAAATACAGAAGTTCGGATAGAGCTGGGGAAGCTCTCACAATTCTTCTTCAAAATCAACACTGTTGGGTGATTCTCAGACGTCCCTGTACCGTAATGCATGCAGGAAGGGATTCTTAGAAGTCCCTGTACAGTAATGCATGCAGCAAGGGGAACAAACAGGAGGAATTTGAAATCTGTGTACAGTCACAGGGCTGCAACCTCATCAGGGAGATATGGTGGGATGGCTCACATGACTGGAGCACTAGGTGCTTTAGGAAGGGCAAGCTGGGATTCAGAGTTGGAGGAGGGACATAGTTGCCCTTTACATGAGAGCAGGAGAAATGCATAGAGATCTGTCCAGGGCCAGATGATGAGCCAACTAACAGTTTATGGGTTAGGGTTAGTAGATAGGTGCAGGTTGTGAGGGGTGTGGTCAGAGTGGATATCTGTTAGACCTGATTAGGAAGAAGAAGTGAGGCCTTCTTCAGACAACTGGAAGTAGCCTCATATTGACAGGTCCTGCAAGGGGGCCTGCTGCAAGGTCAACACAGTGGACACAAGCAATCCAGGTTTCTGGAGGTTTCTGCAGTACACTGATAACAATTTCCTAACACAAGTGATTAAGGAAACGATGAGGGGAGCTGTTGTGACAGACCTCATACTAATGAACAAGGAAGAACTTTTCAGGAATGCCAAGGGTGGGGCATCTCATCTGCAGTGACCATGAGATAACAGAGTTCAGGATCCTGCGAGGAGAACACAAGGGAAAAAGCAGGATGACAACCCTGGAGTTCAGGAAAACAAATTTTAGGCCATTCAGGCATTGGTGTAGAAGAATCCCACAGGATGCAGCCCTGAAGAGAAGAGGGATCCAGGAGAGCAGATGATAATTTCAAAGATCACCTCCTGTATTCACAAGAGTGGTCCATTCCCATGAGCAGGAAGTCAAGTAAAGTCGGCAGGAAGCCTTCACAGGAGTACCTTATCAAAGTGTATAGAAACATGAGGGACAAGTAAAGAAGTTGGAGCCAGGCCATTCCCAGTGGTTTACAGTTCTAAGAGGCACAAACAGAAACAGCGAATTACATTTAAACACAAGTAACACCATTTTTACAGTGAAGGTGGTCAAACATTGGCACTGGTTGCCTATAGATGTTGTGGAGTTCCATTCTTGGTGATGCTCAAAACCAGGCTGAACAGAGCCTGGGGCAGCTGGCTCTGAGCAGCCTTGCACTGAGCAGGGATGCTGGACTGGATGACCACCAAGAGCCTTTTCTCCCCTCAACCATCCTGTGACTGTGATTGTGTATCTACCCTGAGGTTGGCCAGTCCTTCATTTTCATAAAAGCCAGCAAGCAAAACAAAACTGTACTCCTCTCAGGCTGTGAAATGTTATTTACAATGTTTTTTTTACTGAGATCAGTCTAGGAAAGCTAAGGCCCAGTTAGAATTAAACTTAGCTAGAGGTATTAAAGATAACAGGAAGGGATTCTACAAGTACATAGCAAATAAAAAACAGACTAGGGAGAATGTAGGCCCCCTCAGGAAGCTCTCAGGAGAACTGGCTACACAGGATTTGGAGAAGGCTGAGGTTCTGAATGTCTTCTTTGCCTCGGTCTTCACTGGCAAAGGCCCTGACCAAACCACCCAAGTCTTGGAAGGCAGACGCAGGGACTGTGAGAATGAAGACCTTGGGCCCACTGTAGGAGAGGAACTGGTTCGATACCATCTTAAAAATCTGAACGTGCACAAGTCCATGGGTCCTGATGAGATCCATCCGCGGGTCCTGAAGGAGCTGGCAAATGAAGTTGCAAAGCCACTGGCCATCATATTTGAGAAATCATGGCAGTCAGGTGAAGTTCCCAATGACTGGAAAAAGGGAAATATAACCCCCATTTTCAAGAAGGGGAAAATGGATGACCCGGGGAATTACAGACCAGTCAGTCTCACCTCTGTGCCTAGCAAAATCTTGGAGCAGATTCTCCTGGAAGGCATGCTAAAGCACATGAAAATCAACAAGGTGCTTGGTGACAGCCAGCATGGCTTCACTAAGGGGAAATCCTGCCTGACCAATTTGGTGGCCTTCTATGATGGGGCTACGGAACTGATGGACAGGGGTAGAGCAGTTGATGTCATCTCCCTGGACTTGTGCAAAGCATTCAACACTGTCCCACAAGACATCCTTGTCTCTAAATTGGAGACACATCAATTTGATGGATGGACCACTAGGTGGATAAAGAACTGGCTGGATGGCCGCACACAGAGAGTTGTGGTCAATGGCTCAATGTGCAGCTGGAGACCAGTAACGAGTGGCGTCCCTCAGGGATCGGTGTTGGGACTGGTCTTGTTTAACATCTTGGTCGGTGACATGGACAGTGGGATTGAGTGCGCCATCAGCAAGTTTGCCGATGACACCAAGCTGTGTGGTTCGGTTGATACGCTGGAGGGAAGGAATGCCATCCAGAGGGAGCTTGACACACTTGTGAGGTGGGTTGATGCCAACCTCATGAAGTTTAACCATGCCAAGTGCAAGGTCCTACACCTGGGTTGGAGCAATCCCAGGCACAGCTACAGGTTGGGCAGAGAAGAGATTCAGAGCAGCCCTGCGGAGAAGGACTTGGGGGTGTTGGTTGATGAGAAAATGAACATGAGCCAGCTTCAGTGTGCACTTGTAGCCCAGAAAGCCAAGCGTATCCTGGGCTGCATCAAAAGGAGCATGACCAGCAGGTCAAAGGAGGTGATCCTGCCCTTTTACTCTGCTCTTGTGAGACCTCACCTGGAGTATTGTGTGCAGTTCTGGTGTCCTCAACATAAAAAGGACATGAAACTGTTGGAACAAGTCCAGAGAAGGGCCACAAGGATGATCAGGGGACTGGAGCACCTCTCGTATGAAGACAGGCTGAGAAAGTTGGGGCTGTTCAGCCTGGAGAAGAGAAAGCTGCGTGGAGACCTCATAGCAGCCTTCAGTATCTGGAGGGGGCCTATAGGGATGCTGGGCAGGGACTCTTCATTTGAAACTGTAGTGATAGGACAAGGGGTAACGGGTTAAAACTTAAACAGGGGAGGTTTCCATTGGATATAAGAAGGAAATTCTTTCCTGTTAGGGTGGTGAGGCACTGGAATGGGTTGCCCAGGGAGGTTGTGAATGCTCCATCCCTGGCAGTGTTCAAGGCCAGGTTGGACGAGGCCTTGGGTGATATGATTTAGCGTAAAGTGTCCCTGCCCACGGCAGGGGGGTTGGAACTAGATGATCTTAAGGTCCTTTCCAACCCTAACTATTCTATGATTCTATGATTCTATGATACTGAAGTACTCTTAACATTTGCCACAACCAATGTTATTCTTAGACAATATTTATGCACATTGCTTTTTTAAAGTTTAGCCATAATATTTGACTGGAACTGTTTCCTGTGGTCATGGAATCCGCAGGTGAAGTTCAAACAATGCAGAAGACCCTTCTTCTCTTCTTTCTAAATATAGCAATCATTAACCTAACTGACTCCACCCAATCTCGTGTGGTTTCTGCTTCATGGTACCCCCAAAATACAGATACTTATGCCAACAAGCCCCTTTAAGCCTAGTTCATCTCTTTGCTTTTTGTTTGTTAATTGAAAATAAATGCTTAGACATATGTGAAGAAACAAGTAAGAGTGTAATTATGAAATTCCAGGAAGTACATTTGGCAAATGTTGCATATCTTTTGACAAAACAGGCCACATAGGAATGTAAACAAGCAAGACAGAAGAAGAAATTGTTTGCTAATAAAACAAGTCTATGAACAGTTTCACTTGAGGATTATTTCATTTGATAAGTAAAAACCAGATCAGAATTAAATGGATCCTACTTGGCTGAACAGATTTAGGTTTGAAGCTCCTGGGCCTACATGTGGGACATACATCCAAGTTTTCATTTTGAAGCTTTCCAATGAGGAATAGATGAGAAGTTCCTAATTATTATTGTTTTTATTAAAGCACAATTACTTGTGTTTTGTACACATTTGGGCCTCATATCTGGTCAGATAGGGGGAGGAGGTAGGGGGAAAAAATCAGAACCAGTATGTTGAATGACATATAAACTAAATCTAGGTCCAATGTGTTTGAGATTTGTGGTATTTTCTGAGTTCCAAAGGTATGCAACATCTCTACTCTTCCCCTGGAATGGGCTGCAGGTTTTTAGACTCTTAATCGTCCACATATCCTGCTGCATAAAGTGTGTAAATTTAGCAGCCCTACTCCAGACTTTGAAAAGAGAAGAGGGGAAGCAAGTGAGGTTGTTTTAAAGGCTTTCAGTAAATCAACAAATACTGAACATCTGTGAAGTAGCAAAGCTAGGTAATATTTCAACGGAGAAACAAACACCAACAGTTTCTTTCAAATGCAGCCAAGAGCATCCAGGACTAATGAAGTCACAGGACCAAAAGAAGAATAAACAGGAGGAAGCTTGGTGGTTAGAGTGTGCTGCTGGGAATAGGGAATCCCTGTACTCTGGATCATATCTGGGCTTTGTCCAGTGCCTGTCTAAAGTAAATTGCCTTAAAAATTCAGGGAGCAAAGACCAGAGTCTACAGCTCTTTCCTATTGTTTTTATTTGTATCAAAATGAGTAGCTGCAGCAATGCCACCAATCTTTCCTCTTTGACCCTGCTTCTGTAAAAAGGCATTCACAGCCACTGAATCCACTCTAGTGTGGGATCTTACGAGATTTGTAAACCCAAAAGTGTGCACAGGCAGCAAATATGCACCTAGACACTCAGTTTATGGGCAGACACGCTAACACAATCGAAGTACATATAAAACTTAATTGCTTGAATAGCATCTCAGACACCTGCATGACATATGCAAGGAAAGGGTTGCCACCTTGAACTGAAAGATTTAAAATTCATCTAAACCCTGTTTTAATTTTCTAAAAGCTATTTTGGAGTTACTTTTTAACATATTTAAAAATGCTACCAGAATGCCCACAGAAAATTGAATCCACATTCAGGCATTTGAAAGGGTGATGATTTTCAGAGATGATAAGCAGCCGAAGTCAAGTTTGCAGCTCCCACTGAGGGAAGAGTCAGTAGTTATATATTTACATGTTAGGCAGAGGATGGCACCAGCATTTAACATTGCACATATGCCACTGGGTTTCCAGTAACAAGTTTTTCAGGAAAATAAGGTGTATAACATATGGCAACACTTTAAGAAGGGGAAAGTGGTACAAGAGAACATGAAAAATAATGGGAACCAGCTTTATGCTACTGGTAAGCAGCTGGATAATAAAACTATGATCTTTTTGTTACACAAAATGAATCACTTTTTTTTTTTTTTTAAGGTGTCTTTTTATGGTTTATTCGTGATGTATTTCCCAACAAAGCAATATTGCTTCCCATTAAACAGCAGGCAGGTACAGAATCAGATTTTTCCCAACAGCCCTGTAATCTTCCCCTTAACCTTTGGTTCTGTTCCACTTTTCCCATAATGTAACAATAGCCCATTATTCTGTTGCATCTTAAAAACATCACCTTTAACTTGACTTACCTCATAAACTTTAACCTCCACCTTCTTTTACTTTTTTAGCTTTCATTTCCGTTTCACTCTCTGGAGTTCTTCAGTCCTAGATACTTCCCAATCTGGTAGTCACTCAAATTTTTGCTGCCTAAAGTCTCTAACAAATCAAAACTCAGAAGCACTATTGCCTCTTCCCTCTTCCTGACCTATCAACTGCTGTTATAATCAACATTACTCCTTGACTAAGTCCTTTTCTCCTCTGTGGTAATCTCCTCCACAAAACCAAAGTCAGGTAATGTCTCAACTGAATATCTCTCAAAACTGTATTTCTCACTTGAGACACAGTTGTTGCCACGCAAACTTGAACCTTATCCTCTGTCTTTGACATTTTCTCAGGAATATTTAGCTGCCGTTGGTAAAACAGAGCACATAATGTTCTTCACAATGCTATTTTTCTTTTTGATTGCTGTGGAAAATATCACCATTTCGTCTTTCATTTTGGCATGTCACCATGCACAGTCTTCAACTGCACCCATGACCAGAGCTTCACATGTGAATAACAATAGTGAGAATTCCTATGTGACCTTCTGAAAGCATCTTGAATCATGTAGAGCCCTGGTTAGCTCTGTATCCTTTTCTATGGTTTTAATGGAGATAGCTTTTACCTGTACATCTAATTTATCATTTCACTTGCTTGCTGTTTTGACATTTCTCTGCTCTCCTTTGCTGTGATATCAAATATAAACATCTTCTTTTTCAAATCCCATTATGCTCCTGTCTTGCTGTATCAACTCCACATACATTCAACTTGTGTATCTTGGAACTCATAGTTTCTCAAATCTGTGAGGAGGATATCCATATGAAAAAAATATCATCTAATTTTTCCAAAACTAACCTAAAATTTAATGTTTGTACAGAGTTATTACATATTTATACATTTCACATATTCAGTTCCCTTCTGTAAACTAGAATAACAAAGCTATAGGTAAACATTTGTATGAGACACCTATACCATAACTAACTCCTTCAAATGTGGAACTGTTCTAGCAAAAGAGAATCTTTAAAAAAAAAATACTGTCCATTCTGGCATCCTTATTCTTTGTTCACAAATCATTTTTCTCAGTGTTTTAGACCCTGCTCTACAGTCACAATTCTCAATATGTTTTTTTTTTCTGGAATACCATCTACTCAGGGAAGTTTTCAACCCAGCTGAAAGTTAAGATCAAGGATGTCCAAGATGCACAAGATGCTCAATTGCCCACAGTAATCTTCTAAACTCCCTTTTGGTGATATTCATCCAACCCAACACTCCTCATGAAGGCAGTGCTTTAATGCGACTTCTTGTCTCCAAAGAAAATATGAGATAAAATACATTGTTCTTTTTGGATTGGGATAATTCACACTTTTAAAAGAACATTAGGGGTTTACAGGGTGACCAGAATAAAGTGATGGATACGGAAAACTGCTGCTGCTGTAGTTCTTTGACATTAAAGCATCTCTATCCCTTGTCTGCTGCAAGATTCAAAAACTTACAGAAGAAATTTCCTATAAAGGACACATGGAAACACAAACTCACTCTTCAGGGATTTTTGTTGCTCTATTTTGCTTTTCTCTTGGCTCTTCCCCACTGAGGTTTTTAAACAATTTTTGGACCTTGTATGCCCATATAAAGTGTCTTAGTATTGGACCTAGAAGAATGACAGTTCAGTGGTGGATTTTGTCAAACCATTACCCTTGTAATTTCCCTAATGAGTTCAGCTTTGCAAAAATAACAACAATGTGATTTTTCTAATTTGGCAAAAGCCACTTCCATGACTATAAACCAGTTACTGCACGGCCATTCAGACTGAAATTGGATTAAAGAAGTGATGTGCGGACATCAAAATAAATTAGAACAAATAAGAATTCCAGTAAAATAACAGAACAAGAATGTTATGTCTTGCCTTAAGTGGATTAGTGGAAGATAAAAATATTGTCATTAAAAAACAGCTGATGCTGCATGGAAAAGCTTGAAAAGCCTTCTGTTTAGAATCAGTCCTCCACAAACAACTGTTTTCCCCCACTCTGTAGTGCTATCATCATTTGTATAGAGTCAGAGGAGGCCAAACACACAAATTCTGACTTTGGGCTCTTTGGTGATGACTGTCAAGTCTGTTCTTGAGCTATGCTAGAATAATGGTCCAAGCTGGTCTGGATGTGAGTGATCCATTTCCTTCCAAAGCTGGATATTCAGTGCTGTCAGCATGATTCTTAAATTCAAATGTCATGACCAATTTTCTTATGTCAATTTTAGCCTCAAAGACAAAATATATGTCTGAAAGTTCTTCTGAACTGATTATATATACATTCTCCTAGCTGTGTAGTACTAATAATCACAGTCACTTGTAATCAACGAAGCAAATGCTAATGGATGGATTATTTAAAAGCCAGCATTTTTAAGAAAAGCCCATGAATTGCAGACATTGAGCTGAAATGCACAATGTGCAGTACTGAAGGCAAAACATACTTTCCAATATATACCTACGTGCACACTATATTCCTAAGACACACCTATTTTATACAATCAGCCATGCAGGCACTCATCATATGGTTATATGTTAGAACACGTGGATACTTAAGATAAATGGGAACATACTGTAGGCAACTTCTATGACAAGTGAATATAAAAATCACAGTGTATTGAGGATTGCACTATGCTCTAAAGGAAGTCATTGGCTATAAACAGACATAAATCAACACAAGATTCAAAGCTACATGCTGCTCAGGTTTAGTTTGTTAATTTCTCACTATTATATCAATTTTTTCACTCAAAATACAATATTAATTATAATAATCAGTCAGAGAACTTGCATATCTTTGTGTTCAATAAAGCCAAAATAATGAATAATTTTATACCCACTGTAAGATGGGTAACTGCAATTATTGAATTATTCTTCTAGCACAAAGGGGTTTATTTTAACTGACCAGAGCTTAGCCCAAAAATAATAAGTCATTTTAACATATGTGGTCTGTGTAAGTGCATATTATTCTGCAAATATGAGTTAGTTGCATGGAAGTATGTATGTATATTGTATGAAAAAATAGTATCTGTACTGTAAAATATCTGACTGAAAAAGATTAATTTCATCTCCCTTCAGAATCTCATAAGCTGTTTCCCTCAAGATTCATAGGAAAATTAACTGAGGGGGGTTAAGAAGCAGATGAGAAAACAGAATAAATATCACAATGTTATGAAAATCAGACAACCAAGGATTTTAAAATATTTGCTTTTTAAAGAATGTTACAGCATATATGAGTCTCATGAAAGGTACATCGGAGTGGTATTATGAGCATAGTTTCCCCTCATCTCCAAAGACATTGCTCACAGACTAGTCTGGTCCCAGACTGACAACGCTGAAGGCATATCTGATAGCTTTATCTGCAGAAGCAGCCAGCTGAAGGGGGAAGCTGTTCAAGATTTCTTCCTAACAACCTGCCTGTGTATTTCCACATAGCCACAGAGGAGCCATTTCCAGGGATCAACAGGTAGTCTTTGTGCTCACTCAGCCCATGATTTTTCTGCTGAGAATGCCAGAATAAGTGCATTTCCAAGAGTCTCTAACCTTTGAAGAGAGTTTTTGAAACAAGAAGTCATTTTTCAGAGTTGCAATGTAAGCTAGAAGGGAGGTTGAACACCCTTGGAGAGTCCGAGCTGAGAAAAATGCACAGGAGTAGTACTTTGGCAAATGTTCCATAGCATTGCAGACAAATTAACTCACTGCTTACTGTGCTTTCTTACAATACAGTGGCACTGAACTGAATTTCAGAGTTTCTTCTGCCACTTCAATACATGTATAGAAATTCCTTGAAGGACTGATGCACAGGGACAGAGTCTTGTTTTGCTTTTTATAATCTTGCAGAAATGCTTTAAGCTTCTGCAAGATGTCTTACTTGCTGGTTAAACTTACTGGTTTCCAGATTATTTTTTCCTTTCACCTTTCTTGTATGCCTCCCTGGCTGAGTTCACCCTTCATCCTTTGCCAAAGCCTCTGTGCTAGGAGACCATGCTCTCATGGTCACACTGCTAACACTGTGACCAAAAGCTAAACATCAGCAAAAGCTGTACTTCAGCCTTGCACCTCAGTCCTTTCCACTGCAGTGAAAGTTTTCTTTTGCTATCCAAAAAATGAAATCCTCATTTCCTTAAAGTGAAATTGCAACAAATTGTGTACTCAGTCACTCTGTAGGCAAGTGACTGAAAAAAGCATTTGTTTGATTTCTTGAATGTCGTGGATGACCTTGTAATAAGACAAATAGAAGATGGACCTTTATTTGGCAGAGGTGAAGTTACATTTGTTGTGCAAGCTGTTATATGTTACAAAATGTAAATATATGTTTGGCTTTCTTTTCTTGCTCATTTGGGGAAAAGCCATGTCATACCATATTTAGGATGCCATGAAGAACTTCCCCTTTCTTTCCCTCCTCTTCCTTTCATTTTGATTTATTCCTGCAGTGTCTGGGTTAATAAATCTTCTCTTCATTTTGCATAGTCGTTCTGTTGTCCAGTATCCAGGAAGTAGCACAAAGTATGAATTTGCCAAGTCACGATATTCACACATCGTGTGAGTGGAAGAGTTTCCTGGGGAGAAGGATAAGCAAAATTGCATTACTAGATCTCCCAAACTTTAAGCTTAGCAACAGCTTTGTCCTAGACAAAGTTATTCAGCTCGAGCTTCCCTAATGAATAATGCAGAGGGACTTGAAGTACCAGAAAAATCTTCTTGCCATTTATGGATGCTAAGTTACCCAAGACAAAAAAGAAGATGCTAGTTTTGTAAACAGATATTCTTTAGTAAACATTTTGGAGCACCTTTTTTGGCTTTTTTTTTTTTTCATAAGCAAAGAAATCTTCATTGTGCCCGTAAATATAAACCAGCCTGAGCTGAAAAAGTCTATGTTAAGCTCCTTCATGGAAAAAGCCAGGAAAACTTTGAGGTGCACTTTGAATAGGGAAACAGTAAAAGGAGACTCAGATTCCATCTCCAGGGTAATATTTCGCCAGCATCTAAAATCACTGCATATGGTACTTACAAGAGCTCTGCTGACCAACTGGAGATAATGCAAGTGGAAAGCACTGAATCATAACATGAAGTTTGTTGGAATTAATCAGATTTTTGATATAAGGTCTTTTGTAGGCTGAGATTTCCTTGCTGGAAGATGCCTCATGAGGAGATGTGTCTTGAAACTGTAAGACTTCTTGTCATTGTTTTCAGTCTGCATGAAAACTGAGAGCAGTGCAGCCAGCTTGGCAATAGGAACACAAAGATAGGTACAATGTGTCATTGAGAAAAGGCATATTCATCCTTTCCTCAGAGAAACAAGGTCATTTCAAGATCATGTCTAAAAGAGATAACATTATGTAGGTCACATTTTCTTGACCCAGACATCTAATTAACTGGACTGTATTTCTGAGCGTGCAGTAAAGCACACTGCAGGAGTGTCCCATGGTTTAGCAGTCACTGTTCCTAATCCTAAATCAAAAGCTTTGAACAGCTCTCACACTAAAATTTCATGCACCACTTGCACGGTGTTGGCAAAGCTACACTAGTTTGTAAGGAACTAGTGCCAGCATTCCTGTCTAGAAACATCATGAGCCATAAGTTAACTAACAGATTCATATTGTTGCCTGTTTTGATAACTATGATTTCTTTGCTCTCCTGATTTTGGCTCTGGAATGTGCTGACCGGACATGTAGTACACTGCAAGCATAGCATACAATGCAGTGCAAGAAGTGGTCTCATGAGATATTAGAGCAGCAGTAACACCCTGTCACTGTTCCAGTTTATAAGAAAGCTTTTATCTGGAAAGCAGCAGGACATCCTGAACACATTCAGAAAGCATGCTAAGCACTTTAAAAACTCTCAGTGGTGGGCAGCGTAGCACATGTACTTTACTGATCTCCACTGCTTTAAAACTGGTGATTTCAGTGGATGGAGTTAATCCTGATGTACAGCTTGATTCTGTACCCACGATTTCCCGTTTGCATGTTTGTTTTTAACAAGCTGGTCATGCAAGTCAGATGAGAATAAGATCCAGTAACATCCTTGATAAGCATTTCTGAAAAAGAGTGTACCTTTGATGGTAGATCCTTTATTCATGACAATGTCTTTCAACTTTGCCAGAACCAGCCACAGTAAGGTTCAACTCAGAATTTTGAAGGTTCTCAGGTTTCTCTCAGGTGGCTGTATTCTTTGAGTTAACCTGCAAGCAGCTCTGTATAAGTACTATAGCTAGAAAATCCTAGTTTGATCTCATTTACATCACAGCTAATCCAAAGAGATCTTGAAGAATTGGGAATAAGGGCTCTTTATTCATCACTGTCCCACTGTGGGATGGGGGAGAGGAGCAGGAGGCTAAAAGGGATGAAACTTGAGAGTTGAGTTAAAGACAGCATAGCAGGTAAAGCAAAAGCTATGTTTGAAAGCAAACCAAGGAACTCATCACCCCTTCCCACTGGCAGGCAAGTGTCTGGCCATCTCCAGGAAAGCAGGGCTAAATCACATGTAATGTTTATTTGGGAAGACAAAAAACATTAACTCCAAACATCTCCTCTTCCTCCTTCTCCCACCTTTTATTGCTGAGCACAGTGTCATATGGTATGGGATAACCTTTTGCTTAGCTGGAGTCAGCTGTCCTGGCTGTGTCCCCTCCTGACTTCTTGCGCACCCGCAGCCTACTCACTGGCAGGGCAGCATGAGGATAAAAGGCCTTGACTCTGTGTGAGTACTGCTTAGCAATAACTAAAAGATTCCTGTTTTCAGCACAATTCTAAACCATAACACCATAAAAGTTCTTGTGAAGAAAATTAACTCTATTCCAACTAAAACCAGTACACATGAGCATTGAACATTCCTAGCTATTGAACGGCTGCATCAGCAAGAGCTAAGCTGAAAGGGCTGAGAAGAGAAAAATCAATCCCTCTTAAAGCCAACCATATCCCGGGCTGCATCAAAAGGAGCGTGACCAGCAGGTCAAAGGAGGTGATCCTGCCCCTCTACTCTGCTCTCGTGAGACCTCACCTGGAGTATTGTGTGCAGTTCTGGTGTCCTGAACATCAAAAGGATATGGAACTGTTGGAACAAGTCCAGAGAAGGGCCACGAGGATGGTCAGAGGACTGGAGCACCTCCTGTATGAAGATAGGCTGAGGAAGTTGGGGCTGTTCAGCCTGGAGAAGAGAAGGCTGCATGGAGACCTCATAGCAGGCTTCCAGTATCTGAAGGGGGCCTATAGGGATGTGGGGGAAGGACTCTTCATTAGGGACTGTGGTGATAGAACAAGGGGTAATGGGTTAAAACTTAAACAGGGGAAGTTCAGATTGGATACAAGGAGGAAATTCTTTACTGTGAGGGTGGTGAGGCACTGGAATGGGTTGCCCAGGAAGGCTGTGAATGCTCCATCCCTGGCAGTGTTCAAGACCAGGTTGAATGAAGCCTTGGATGAGATGGTTTAGTGTGAGGTGTCCCTGCCCATGGCAGCGGGGTTGGAACTAGATGATCTTAAGGTCCTTTCCAACCCTAACTGTTCTATGATTCTATGATAAAGTATTCTGTTGAAACAAAATGTCTAATAATAATTTAATTTATATATATGAGGATTTGGAAAATATGCTTACATGTGTAATAAACCAAAATTCAAAAATATTTAGTCACTTCAGCTTTTGGGGGGCTACACCAAAGAATTCATCTCTGGAGAGCCAAATGTAAGAAATTATATGATGAAGGTTCCTGTAGAAGGTTTTTGTTGGAGACTTGGACTAAATGCTGCAGGAGTGCTCTGATCTAGTGCTTTGGTTTGAAAACATGTATATAGAAGACTGGTATTGGTCTGAAACAATATATATAGAAGAGATAATCAGAAAATTCAGATAAGACGCAAAATTCCACATTATTTCTTTCCTCCATTTGCAAAGTTGACATCTATTCAAAATGGCCAGGTTATCCTGGTTATAGTATTTACTTTCCTATATTCATATACTGTTGTCTGTATTAGTTATACTTGTACCTCGTGTTTGCAGTTTACACTTGTAATTTGGGCATTTTCCAGAATAATCAAATAGATTTACAGTGGATAAAAAGCAGATATCTGAGGAGTGAACTGGCTTCATAACAATGCAAATGTAGTGCTGTTCCTTCAAAGTGGGCTGAAAGTGCTGTGCAAACTAAACTGGGCCAGAACCAGTTTAACTTGCATCATCCCACTAACCTGAGTAAATAAAGACATCTCTGCACAGCACATAAAAGAGGGAATTACCACAAGATCTCCCCAAGTCCCATTCATGTGTTCAATTCTATAAAAGAAATTGATTCTTCTAGTCCTGAGAGAGTAAATAATTTTCTATATCCAAGATTTTTACTCTTTTGTAAAACTGACAGCAGCTGTGTCAATTATTAATATCTAATATTTTCTAGTTTGTAATATTTCATGCAGTACCATGCAGAACTGTCTCAGTTTATGCACAGAGGACCTTTCCATTCAAACCTATTACCTCAGCAGGTATTTCTGGTTTATAGTACATAAGAAATGGTCTCATATATATTTATGAAAAGATTAAACTGCTGTTTTCATACCATTAAAATATAACTATTTTCTGAAGACTGACCAAAGTACAGTAAAATACTATCCATGAAAGTATCAAAATAAATAAGCAGAGATATGGATGACTGGAAAAGCAAACAGCTAAATAGGCATTCTGAACACAACCCCACTCTTTAGGATATCAGTTGCAGTTGCATAGATTATGGTGTGTAATAGGGTTGACTTGCAGTATTTGTCACTCAGATGTCTCCAGCGTTGTTCAAATTTTGCCTTTTGGCCACTTTCCTACTGAGTGAACTTCCACTAGAAATGTGCAGTGCTCAGCATTGTTGGTGTTCTTCCCATTATCTCTGTTAAATGGATAAGAACTACACATTTCATTTCATTTCTAAGAGTATCAGCCCACAGGCCAGAGATTTTTTTATGTCTTCTGATATCTGTAAAATGAGCACCTCATGGCTTATGAACCAAGTTATCACAACAGTAAGCCTGCCTTTCCATCTTTTTGACTTGTCCTGATACTATCTGCGGCTGGTTAAGTTAATGAGTGTCTGAAATGGACAAAGCCTCAAGCTCTTTTCCTCATCTCAGAAGAGAAGGCAGATCTTGGACATCTTCTGATCTTTGTGGTTTCTAGAAATCATCGATAGTTTTAGACAATTCTTTTCCCTTCTTTTTGGCATAAGCTCTGTGAATGAAGCTGGTTCCCAGGAACATAAAATCCAGATAGCTCCATTCAGTCTGACTGATATTGTCCAAAAGAATAAACAAATCGACATGAAAAGCCTTCTGGGGATACAGCTCAATTTTAGTACATCTGTTCAGCTTCTCAGAGCAGGCGCATCCCCTGCTATCTCTTAGCATTTATTAAATTCTGCAGATGCTGACCACCCCATCTGCTCTCCTCACTAGAAGTGAGAAAAGCTAAACAGCAACGGAGATAAAGAACCCCATCTCAGTACATTGGAAGCATTGTTGATGAGCCCCAGGGGAGCTAGCAGGAGGTGCTGCATGGCAGCCTGGCCTTCCGCACCTGGTAATGGGGGGGCAGTTACCAGGGGCATCAGGGGAGGAGCAGGCAAAGGCAGTTCCATCCATGCAGGCCGAGGCGGTGACCCTGGCCAGGTGCCCCAGCGGTGCTCAAAGGACTATGCCCCAGCACAGTCCCTGTGCACCCCCCAGTGCTCAGCCAAAACCTAGCCACTCCTGCAGGATGAGCGTGGATGCAGCCGGGGCGCTGTGCCAGGCTGCTGCTGCCGGTCAGCCGGGCGGAGCAAGGGCTCCTCTCGTGGGAACTTCTTGGAGCTTGAATCACGCCTTTGCGTTGGGTCTGTAACAAGTTCGCATTGCAGCGTCTCCAGGGAATTCACACACCCAGTAAGAGAAACGCCGGTGGGCTTTCTACCCAGGCTTCGTTGTGACTTTTCCCTACGCATTTTGTTAGTTTTCATGTTAGCTCTTCTTGCCTAACAACTGTGCTTATAGAAACTGGTCTCGTTTCATCTGAGGTCACTACACTAAAACCTGGCTGGATCCCCTGGTCATTAGATGTAGTTATTGCAGGACAGTTACAGCTCTTTGTAAGCTTATTTTTAATTACCTTTTCTGGAAAAAAAAAAGTTGGATTTTTTTTTTTAGCAATAACATCACCTATGAAATCTCTGCGTGGTAGCAGCAGCCACAGGAGAGTAGCATGGTTCATCTTCAGCTCCTAATACCTTTTCTTATTCTTGATGCTGTGATAGTATTTTTAGTTATTATTGTATCTCTTTATCTGAATATATGTTTCCACATTAAACCTAATGTATTTCTAAGACAAATTAATATTTCCAAACAAACTAATTTTGGACAGTAGGACCACGGACTGGAGCCAGTGGAACAGTTTCCAAAAGACAGTTATTCTTCAACTAAAGGTCAAAGGACAACAATTTAAGAAAAGTCAGATTTTAAACTGGACTCCTCTGCTCACTGAAAAAAATGATACAACTATAAGCTTGAACGTAAAAGCAGTCCCAGGAGCGTGATGAATAAGATGCCAGGAAAAAAAACACATTGATTCCTTCATTGCTTGCACCATGTGAACCATGAATGAAAATCTGTGCTTAACTAAAAGCATTATAAATAATCCATACAAAAATAAAAAATAATATCAATTGATCACACATACCAGAGTGTGAGTAGATAACATGAAATCATCGAGTAAAGCCAAGTAGAAATCTCCAGGGTTGGTGGAACTTTGTCCTGCTAGAGGATACGCTACCAGTTTTGTGCAGTTCCCATTTTGTTTGGGGTCTGCAAGCTAGAGGGGAATTCACAACTCCTTTCACAGAAGAAATAGGATGCAGGTAAGAGGAGAGTGTATTCTTCTAGTGTCCACTGACAGGCAGCATGGTGTGGATGTGTGTTAAAAATACTTCCTTCCAACGTATTCCCAGCAGGACAAATGATTTCCTGGGGCCCTTGCTGCCCTGAGCTTGACATCAACCCCCGGACACAATCGTCTCACAGTAGGAGCACTTATTGCTCACAGTCTTGTCAGATTTCTGTCATTTCTTCATCTGAGCGCAGAGCCTTTCCTTCCACAACAAGTGTCCCCCAGGCAGTTTCCTACCATTTTTCTGCCAGTTCTCAAGCTGAGCACTCCCTCTGTCCCCTCCATCAGTATCTCATTTCTCATCCCAGGTCCCTTGCTGAACCAATTGTAAGCACTGGGCTTGCCTCAGGCTGCTATAATTTTATATTTCTTTTGTCCAACAACACTTCAACCAGTTCCAAAACACTAAATAGCTGGGGAGAGACAGTTTGTTCCAGCTCTTGACAACTTCACTTTGCAACCCTCTAACTCCTCCATAGTTTGAAGCTGTGACTTGAAATTCCTTCTGTGTGGCATGGTCCTTCTGACTGCAGGGTTTCAGTTCCTGTCTTTGCAAAAATCTTCCTGAGCTTATTCAAGCCTCTCATGACTCCTCATGCTGACCATGTCAAAAGAGAAAGTGCTATTCCAGAAAACCTAAAAACTGAGCATACTGTTGTTCACAGAGTGTTGCTAGCCCTCCTGATGAAGGTTGGAGCCAGGGTGCAGGACTCTCTTGAGCTTGCAGTAATTACCTGATGAGGTTCGGCCTAAATCTGGGAGAGCTGGCTGATCTGAAAAAGTGGGGTTGTTCATAATGACATTAAGAAGATAAAGGAAATGAACCGGTGAGCAGGTGGGACCAGATAAAGCAAGAACTAGAAGATATAGTGGAGGACAGAGGTGTGAGTGGGGATGTGACAGCCAGTTAACACAGAATTTGGATGAAGCATTGTGGTAGAAGAGGAGCTTGGGACCAGAAAGTTAAGACAACAGGAAAAACCCAGAAGACTGCATTTGGTTTATATAGGAAGGTTTTGGTAGCTGGAGGGCTGCAGGGGTACATTCTGTGAAAAGAAACCAGAAGCTGCTCCCATGTCAGGCAGAGCCACTTCCAGAGGGCTCCAAGACAGACTCATTGCAGGCCAAAGCTGAACCAAAATTGAGTCATTGAAGCCAAATTTGACTCATTTTAGCCAAAGCTGAACATTTTAGGCAAAATTGAGTCATTGCAGCCAAATTTGACTCATTGTAGCCAAAGCTATACTAGATTTGGTAGCACCTCTGTGAGAAGATATTTAAGAAATGGTAAAAAAAGCTATGCAGTACCAGCTGAGAGAGAAGAGTGAGTACATGTGTAAAACAACCCTGCACACACCAAGGTCAGTGCATAAGGAGGGCAGGAGGTGCTCCAGGCACCAGAGCAGAGATTCCCCTGCAGCCTGTGGTGCAGACCATGGTGAGGCAGCTGTGCCCCTGTAGCCCATGGAGGTCCATGATGCAGCACATCTCCACCTGCAGCCCATGGAGGACCCCACACCAGAGCAGGGGGATGTGTCCTGAAGGAAGCTGCAGCCTGTGGAGAGCTCATGCTGGAGCAGGCTCCTAGCAGGAGCTGTGTGGTTCATGGAGAGGAGCCCACACTGGAGCAGCCTTGCTGGCAGAAGCTGTGACCCTTTAAGTGTCTCACACTGGAGCAGTGAGTCCTTTCCTGAAGCACTGAACTTGTTGGAAGGACCCATGCTAGAGAAGTTTGTGAAGGACTGCAGCCCATGGGAAGCACTCACATTGCAGAAGTTTGTGAAGAACTATCTCTCCCCGTGCTGAAGCAGGGGAAGAGTGTGATGAGGAAGGAGCAGCAGAGATGAAGTGTTACGAACTGAGGAGGAGGAAGCAGATTTGGGAGTGAAATTGAGCCTGGGAAGAAGAGAGGAGTAAGGGAAAGGTGGTTTTAGAACTGTTGCTACTTCTCATTATTTTACTGTTTAAGTGGCAATAAATTCAATTAATTTCCCCAAGTTGAGTCTGTTTTACCCATGACAACAATTGTTGAGTGATCTGCCTGTCTTTATCTTGACCTACAAGCTTTTCATCATATTTTCTCCCCATGTCCAGTAAAGGAATGACAGAGCTGCTGGGTGGGCATCTGGTGGCCAGCCAAGGTCAACCCACTAGGAAGACTAACATTGTATTAGAAATCTGGGAACACTGTCAAGTAACAATGAGCACATAAAAGGAATCCACTTGAAAACCCACTAGTGTGGTGTTAATCAGATTTTTTTTAAATATAAATGCCTTAAGCAATGAGAATAGAATAAAAGTGTGAGTAAATAAGCAAGTAAACACATTGAGTATACCAACAATGCTCTGAGTAATTAGTATGTAGGGACTTGAGTAAAGCCACACAAGGTTTTGCAAAATGTATTTATATTATTACTTAAGAATTTACTTGAAGAAATCTGCATATGCGTGGGTGTAAATGGGTCATAAAATCTCAATATAGACTCAACTGTTCTCATTGTCTAATTATATCCGAGATCCACATCAGGCTATCAACTTTTTCTCTCTCTACAGTGAGGCAAGGTGACTTATGATTCTCAATTAGGAGTATCCTTATGCCCATTCAGAAGCTTACACTGGTATGGTCTGGTGCTGAATCAGAAACAAAATCTGTAGAGAAGCTTAATCACTTCCCCTTTCCCTATACCAACATGTAGGGTCTTTATTATAAAATCTGAAATTTGATTACATCATTCTTCAAGGATGAGAAGAAATTAGCTTTTTAAACAGCTACAGAAAGCAAGATTCTTCCCTGATTTACAGAGCACATTCCATCAATGGAGTTAGATGCAAAGTCATGTCCAACTCTTCAGAGAGCTAAATATACATATTAGACTTATTCCAGGAATGCTTTAAAATTGTGCTCTGAAAGAGAGAGGAGGTTGCTGGAAGAAAAGCAAGATTGCAAAGGTGAAGGAGAAAAGCAAGAAACTAGGATGTGCCAAGAAAGGAGAAACATTGTGGAAGTGATCAGCAGGAGTAAGGTAGGCATCTAGAAGGCGAGTGTGTGTCTTTAATCTCCTTGCAGCCTTCTTGTTTAAGCTACTGTGTGTCCTTAAGGCACCTCTGTGTTTTCAGAGGCCTTTCTTG
This sequence comes from Pezoporus occidentalis, assembly GCF_034315485.1. Lineage (NCBI taxonomy): Eukaryota > Metazoa > Chordata > Aves > Psittaciformes > Psittacidae > Pezoporus > Pezoporus occidentalis. The sequence continues at coordinate 3,546,926 of NW_026915713.1, read as the reverse complement.
ATCTCAGGATGTGAAGTACTATGCTCTGCCTCACAGAGCTGCAAGCTGCACTCACACCAGAGGATCATCTCTGCAGAAACAGCAGTAGCACTGAGTTCTTGACCTCCAGAAACCTGCCAAGTGTGTGAAGGCCTAGAACTGGATCTTACACCACCTGAGCTTTGCACGATACTGGTACTTGTAATTAACAGTCTCCATAAAAGGGCATATTCTGTCAGTGATTTGAAACATGCTTTGGTAGAACTGTGTAATAGGTGGCAAAGATTATGTGTGTTTTACCTCATCTGCCAGATTTCACCAAACGATGAAACTAGTCACATCCATTCAAGCAGTTCAGAGAAACCACATGAAAGTGCTTTTCCCACAGGCTGCTCTGCTCTGACCTGTCCAGAAGAATGGATATTACGCTTTAAACAGCTAACTATTCAGCAGCTAGACGGTATGCTGCTGACAAGCTAGCTGATTACTTATTAACAGTTATTCAGTTGTTCCACTCATTTTTATTGTATACGTGCCACGTTACACCATCTTTACTAATCTTTCTGTTTATCCCCCAGCAATTCAAAATAAAGTGAATCCGTGAGAATTATGTGTCTTAAGAGTTGTGATAACCAGGTACTGAAGACACAGCAGGCTTTTTATTTGGTTTAGAAATTACTCAGAAGAGCTCTCACTCAACACCAGGTGCCACATGTCTAAAGAACACAGTTCAGGTGGTATTTGTACCTGCTATTATGGTATCTTTGGTAATTTGTTTTTCTTAAAATTTAAAACTCATGTTGATGATAAACACCAACTGTGAGGTATAAGTTGTGTTTCTGTTTAGAGTAGCTTTATCTAAGATCTTTAGATCCAAGCGTTTGGCTATTGTAAATACAGAGAGCCTCAGTTGAGTGATGCCAAGCTTTAAAAAACAGCAGATCTGAATCTTCACTGTTACTCAAGTGTATCAAGCAGTGGGTCAATATAGGACTGCTTGATGATCTTGAACACTGTTTCTCAGTTTCTCTACCAAGAAAAATAAAATGGAAACAGTGCTGCTGACTTTGTTGGGAAGGTATAGTGACATCCGTAGATGCTGTATGAACACCGCAAGCTGAAGTTCAGAACTACAGGGTAGAAGTCTGCACATGAGGTAATTGTTTGGACTTTTTTTGTAGTCAATGAAAAGAAATAGGAAACTTCAGGGGATAATTTATTTCACCCTAAAATAGTAAGCTAAAATAAGGAAGATTAATTCCCTCTTGAAAGTGTCTGTTTGTCTGCAATGACTATAAAAGGAGTCAAGGAAACTAGTTCTCAAGTAAATGCCAACACTACAAACACGTGAAGTTCATTAAAATTATTCCATCTGAAGGTCTCTGCTGGTCACAGACAGGGACCTCAAGATGCTGTTATTAGCCTCCAGTTTTTCTCTGTGAATGAGACTTCAGATTGAGAGGACCCTTTAACTCGTGCAAAAGGGAAACTGGGAGAGTGAAAGGAACTTGCAAACTGCTGCCAGTCTGCTCTGTACAGAGATGGTGAGAGAAACCCTTTATTGCAGTATTACTAAGGATCTCTAAAACTCCAGATTCTGGCTATCTGGCTAAGAACATGTACTCTTCTATGACAGGGACAACTGCATGACATACTTATTGCAGAAGTCCCTAGGGAAACATGGTTTGATCATAGCTCCACTGTACTAAGTGCTATGCTATCAGCTAGAGACAGTCTGTACCACAAAAAACTACACAGGCAAGACAATCAAAGTATTGTGGTACATTGCTTAAAGATGGGGAATTGTTGCAGAGAGAGATTAAAAAGTGGCTTGCCCAAATTATATAGGAAGCCTGTGGTGGGACTTTGGTTCTCCCGAAGTACCATCTATAACCATATGCTTCTGATGGCTTCCAGCAATATTACTAGCTTGGGAGCAGACGGACTCTTTTCTATCAGGGTTGTGCTTACAAATGCTATGTGATTTGTTTTTTCTGTAATTTGGTTTAATTTCTTGTAAGTGAAATGTTTTACAATCCAGCACATAACTACACAGTCTCAAACCCTATCATCAAGTCCATAGTCAGGTCTTAGGCCAGGAAGGGATAGAAGAAATCACTTGAGTGACTTTCAAGAAGTTTCAAAAGACTCCATTCTTCAAACAAAGGATGTGGAGACAATCACGGCTATAACAGTGATAGCTTGAAAGCTAGCAGGTTGCTTGGTTGTAGTCTCAGCATAAAGCTAAAGGCTTAAGGTTATACATACGCAGGACCAAGCATCAGCTTCTGCTGAAATAAGTGTTCAGATTTCAAGCATGGAAAATTTACACAAGGTTTATTTGAAAACTCATAAAGTTTCCAAAATAATGGTTTTGGATTTACAATTAAAATCCAAGGTCATAAACAATAATGGTTGGCCTCTGATGAAAAACACACTTCTCAAGAGAGATGGGGTATTTTTTCCCTCTATAAGAAAAAAGAACAGAAGGAAACATCTCAGTCATCAAATACAAATGAAGAAAAGTCCAGGATAAATTGTGTTTTGTTGAGAAATGCTTAGTAAGGGCATGATTCACTATTATTATGCCATGGTGATCACGTAGAGTAACTGTGAAAAAAAAAAAAAAAAAGTGAATTTCTGCTTCCAGGACAGAGCATTAATCTTGCCCTTTGGATTGAAACAACATGAACCATATCCTTGTGTTTCATACTTTTTTATTATTGGTAAGGATCAGTGAAGGAATCAGCTGTTTACTCTCATGAGTAAGTGACTTCTAATGGGTGTCGGGATTCCCATGCTTACCTTTTATTTATTTTGCAAGCTGTAGTTTCCAGTCCTGAAAGCTCTTCACACACAGAAGTCTATTTGTCATCAGAACCTAGGAGAAAGTCATTGTTTTGGGACAGTCTTACACTGTGACCGTACATCTTTTTATACATCTTTCTTCCACTTTCCACAGGACACATTTTTAAACATGTTTTAAAATATACAAAATAAATATCTTCCCTCTAACACAAATAGCAGATTCATATCTAGGTATCAAGATCTACTGTTATGTGTAGCAATAACTTTATTTAAAAATTGGGAGATTATATCAAGCAATGAATAGCAAAGACAAAGTCAGTGTATCTTCCATTACCAGAGAAGAAGAAGGAACTTAGAATACACTTATTTAAGGCTGATAAAAGGCAACACTTTGCATGTAATCTCTTTTATTCACAGCTAATTTGTTTTACAGAGTATAATAAGATATATCTGGGCAAAGAACTTAGCAGAATTTGGATAAGAGATAGAGTTATTTGGAAAATAAGAACTTCTGCAGCTAGAAAACACATTAGAATAATTTCAAATGGAAGGAATACGTAGTGTTTCCACCAAGAGACCCACATTTAATTCTCTGCTTGAGAGGAAACTTTCAGCAGGCTATTTTTCTAACTGCCCTTTGCACATTCATCGGGAATTTGATCAGGTCTGCATAAGACACCAGCCTGCTCAGCTGATCCAACACTAGAATAAGATCTTGATGCGAATGGTCTCATGAAGTAAAACCTTATCCAAAAATTATGGTGTATTCAGCCAGACTGCTTTGTTTGGAAGAGCTTCTTTTGAATCCCCTGGCTGGGTCAGGGGAATACCTACCTGGATGCCAGAGCATGACAATGTGCTACCTGCTTTCAGGGTCAGGCCAGCAATGCCATCCTTTTGCATCAGCAGGCTGTCTGCCTCGAGTAAAAGGTGTCATAAGAGGCTCTAACTGAAAATTTTTAAACAAAACATATGTTCATCTCCAAAAATCCCCACTGTTTTACCAAAACTGAACGCTTTAGAATTATATGCTTTCAAATTGCTGGTTTTGGGCTTTTTTCTGTGTTTTATCAGTACTGTAGCAAAAATTTCAACTGAAAGGCAGAGTAAAAAAGTGCCAGGAGTACAGGAGGTTTTATGCCCTTAGTTTGCATCCCATCTAGCCTCAGTTTACTGGCCCATGAACTCCTGGTAACCTCTCAGTCTGCATTCATCTGTCTGTCAGATAAATGCCTCCACTTAGGTGGAGTCAATGGAGGTGTCACATGGATTTTGCCACAGAAAGATTCAGCAGCCTTTCCTGTGGTTGTTCCCTTTTCAAACACCTGTTCCTGTGTTTTACCCTTTTCAAAGACAGTAAAATCATTTTAAGGAAACTTCATGCAGCTTCCATATATGGATAAAAAATCATCTTTTTCTGCTGCCAGTGCCGCAGGGGTTGCTGGTCTGAACTCCTTTTGAGATTAGCCACAGGTGCCTCTGGTTTTCTGAGCTCTGTGAGCAAAAACACAGGTTTTCCCCATGCCTGCTATATTCTCATTCTCACAGCAAATCTTTCCAAGGATGGCTTCATGCCCTGCCCCATGGCATGGTCTTTGAAGATACAGTGCTCCACACCCTTTTCCACAATCATCCCCTCTCTTTCAGCAGAGACCTCCACCTCACAAAAGCTGTTTTCCTTGTACTTGCAGACCACTGAAGGTAATGCCCTGGAAAGACAAGGATAACGGCTTTCTAATTACCAAAATATTGCCTTTGGGAAGTCAGCCTACACCATTCATGTATAGCTTCTTTAGACAAGCATTTTCATGCCCTTCCCCTGTGCTCCCTTACCCTATGCTAACAAGAAGCATCCACAGTTACCTCACTGTCTTTTTTCAGATCCTAAAAAGATTAAACCTTTGCAATTTCAGGTAGCCAAGTATTTCACATTCAACAGAGTCCAGAAAGCTCTATATTATATGATTCTATATATAAGGAACCACAAATGTTTATACAAGAAAGACTGTCAAAACTAGTCTGTCCCAAAGGATGGGACCAGACAAAAGTGGTAGAAATCAGTATGCGGTGTCCCTGCCGTAGGTAGGGATTTTGTTAGACGAAAATATAACAGAGGAAGGCAATTCCACCACCAAAATCCAAAGACCAATCCATTAGTATTTTAATAGAAAATTTAGTACAAGTCCTGAAATATAATGACTGGTTTTAGACTTTAAGACATGATTAAGGCACATGAGTCAAAATGATCCAAGTATCTAAAGGACTTCCTACTGATCACTGACATATAAGAAGAAAGTAAAACCCCACCTTTCCCAGAAGCCATGATTTGCACTGAAGGAGGAAAAAGAGGACATTCTTCATGTTCCTGGGCTTATCTGGCAGAGGCCCTGAAGCAAAGAGCTAATTAAGTACAATATGAATGGAGTGCAAACAGACAGCAATCAAGTCTTACTTCAGTCCCTCTTGCAGATACCAGCAAGTACAACAGCCTGAGTCTCATATGCCAGATTGTAGGATCCTTCCTATCCTGCTGTAAATGCTTTGTGCTGTATATTGAAGCAATTTCATTTTTTTCCTTCATACTTCCCATTTTGGAAGACCATTTCTGCATTTTCAGGAGATACAAATCTTCTTCTAGCTTTTTTTTAGGACAAAATTGTGTGCATTTTGCTTTGAGCCATCTTTAAATTTCAGCAGTTCTCCTCTTTCCCTCATATTTTCCCATCTCCAAAATGTAACTACGAATAGTACACTCAACCTTGACTTTGCGAAGTGAAACATACCTAGCTGCTTTTGATTTCCTCTCACAAGATAGGTTCTATATTTCTCTTTTGACATTGCAAAAAATCCCAATCACTAATCACCTCGTGTTCTGCTCTGGTTTTATCTGTCTGATCTCTGATTTTCCATTCAGACTGTAAGCTCCTTAGTTCACAAAATATCTTTCTGCTTTATCTCTATGGGCCCCACAGTGTGCTCTGAACTGTGACTGAGGTTCCTGGGTAGTTTACTGCATCAGTAAAAATTTTCATAATCAAATGCTCAAAATATACCTGAAATCCCACCAGAAAATGAGGGAATAATGGAATCATAAACCCAGTTTTCCCGAGCTTCTAAAAGTCTCCATTCTGATTCCATTTGAGGAACTGCAACTGCTTTACCCAGAATTCTCCTTTTTAACCAACAATTGGGCTTTTTTTTTTTTTTTTTTTTTTTTAATCCAGCAGAAAGCCTGGAAAGGAGATCAAATAAATTCACCAGGTTCTTACTTTCCTGACTGTATCCTGAATGCCCTGACATGTTTTAAATGAAAGAAGATGAGTCACATGGATGAAAGAATACAAGATAGGGAGGTGGCTGAGAACAGTAGCGAAAGCATCAGATAAAATACAATACATTTATTTTATTACAATGAGCGAGTCATTTAGGAGAGGCACTGGATATGAAAATGGAACAGGCAAAGATCTGAAATAATATGTATACATTTCAGTCCTCTTCCCAGGGAGAGTGCTAAGCATCGTTCTCAGCACAGGGATCATATCAAAACATTCCTAAGCCCTGTCTCCCCTACAGATTTTTTCCACATGTGTGTTGGTTTGATCCCTGGCTGGCATAGCTGTGCTAACAGAAACTCCTAATCTTCAAAGAGCTATACTATCAAACTGTGTATCTCCTTGTTTCAGGGAAGGGTGTGTTTCTATGGCAGAACAATGCCAGGCTAACTGCACCCACATGAGGAATGCTTTACCTATCAGTCAGCTTATAAATGAAGAGATCCAAGAATAAACTTGGCCTTGAATTCCACACCCCTGGGGAGAGGTGTGTAGAATCAAAATGAACATATAATTAAGGTAGGGATAGGTATTGAAATTTCTGTCTACACGCCTGATCTGAAGCTCATTAACACTGAATGCTTTATATCATTCTGTTGTGCAAAGAGCTCTTTAACTGGATATAGGTTATATCAACCATTACTACATTTACATTTTGAAAGACTTTTCCCTGCACAAAAATTGTGGGGAAAAAAAAAAAAAAGGCAAGCATAGTTTTAGTGAAAAATCTGCTCTGCTTTTAGTTTGTTGCAAGAGAAGACAATTGCAGAATGTGGGGGCATTTCCACATACAAAAAAATCTCGCACCTTCAGGTCAATAGCTGAAAGATAAAACTAATTTCACTTCTAATACAAAAACTTATCATGTGCTTTCTCCTTTGCCTTGCCTAAATAGAAATGTAGCCATCACTCTAAGTGTTTTTTCATGTAGCCTGCAAAGGAATTTCTGTTATAAGTGCACTTAAATAATTCTCCTGCCTTAGAACCTCTAAACAGATTGGTGGAAAAAATTCCAAACAATAAACATGCCTAAGAAAATGAAAATAAATATTTAATTTCACTCAGTTTTATAAAGCGTGTATCTCTCAGCAATCTTTCTGTAGTTATGTGACAAAGGCTGTAAAACAAATACTCAACAATGACATGCTCTGCGGCTCATGAGGTGACAATTATATCCAAATCCATCAAACAGTTCAAAGGGTGAGTACAATCCAACTCATAATTCTTAGATCCTAAGTATTCCATTTCAAAACTGGTGTATTCCATTAATTATCTTATCATTTATGGTCAGTAGATGAACTAGATTTGCATCATTGTAGGAGATCTGATGTTTTAAAGGAAACTGGTTAAAAACTGTGTTATGAGCCTATTATTTGGTCCCCAAGATGACAGAACAACCATATATCTTGGTTCCTTTATGATTATGTGCAGGACCTGCTGCTCTGGGACAGATTCCTAACCAAATAGAAGATGTAGAAAGATGAAAAATAACTCTAAAAACTCTAAACTCACATAATTATAGTGCATATACTAGTAGCTCTTACCATAAAAGGGTGAAAAGACATCACTGGGTTTGTGCTGCTTATGAAGTGGTGCTTCCCTCAAGCACTGAGACACTATGATTATCTTCATGACTCTGTGTTACTGGCATTTGCAGAGTCTCATGCTCTTTATTCCCACAGTGATATCTGGCAGAGGGATAAAATGTCCGCTGAAGAGTCCATGTTCAAGCAAAGGGATGGTTGAAAAGATAAGAAGGTAAGATTTTGGTGACAGAATAAACAGGCTTGAAATATGTCAAGTATAAATGAATCAGCTACAAATGTGAAAAAGCCATAGTGCTACCTGATATAATTGTGTGTGCAATAAAACTGGTAAACCATTGTTACCACTGCAGCAAGAACTCTTTCTACTAGTATAAATAATTTTCTGTGACGACGCCAACAGAAAGAACTCCTCTAGGCCTAAGGAATATACCCTCTAAGGACACTTTTTGGCATAGATATTGTGTTACAGTTTTCCCAAACAACTCTTCTCAGTTACAGAGAAATCCCCTGACAGCTTCTTATAGCCAAGCTACCACAATGACAGGATGTCCGAGTATAGCAGGACAGAAGCTTACTAACTGCATATAATCAATAATATACATTGAGGATGGATAGAAAAGTCCTGTCCCTGAATGTATGTGTGTGTACACATACATATATATATATATATATATATATACACACACACACATATGTTCAGCCTCTCTACTACAGGTTGCTAAACAGCTGAAATGCCTGTGAAAGGTTCGAAACCATCACAGTTAGAGTAAAACCAGAACTAATTTTGAGTTGCCTTTACATGGCGAAATATAAACTAGTGGAAGACTAAACACTAAAACCAAGGAACCATTTCTGCTGTTTTCATGTGTCTTTCTTTTGAGGGCATGGGCTTTGATCCTTGCCATTATACCTGAAGATCTCATTAAAAAGATACTCACCCAGAGTTAGAATCTCTGGCTGATAAGACCAACCATCCCAGACATGTTTAGTGAAAAAAATAGCCATGGCACTAACTCATACCATACCAGAAGAAACCTGAATCAAGTGGGAAAGGCCCATTGATTTATCAGGCATTCACCCTTTTCTTGTCTTATTTTAAAGACTAACGGAAATTTAACCAATTTTTTAACTAAGACTAGCCAGCTTGTTTTCAGTAGACTGAATAGTTGACAAAAACTTGAACTTAACCTGAGCATTATTTTTCATTTTATTTTTAGCTTTCTATTTATTGTTTTATATTTTCCAGTGCAAAATGTAAGTAACTCAATAAGTATAACCCAGAAAAAACAGGAAGACTGTAGCTTTTCTGATACTGGGTAACTTTCAAAATCACCTTCATGATTATGTTTTTAAGTAAGTCACTTGACTGCTTTTGGAAATGTTGTCCAATAATACTAAAAAACCACTCAAGTCTTCATCTTCAGAGAGCCTTCCTCAGCTTTTTTATGACTTTTAATGGAAACTTCCTTTTACAGTGCTGGGGAATTACCTAGGCCTGGCCAGAGCTAGTTTTGACAAGAGCCCTCCTATTGGCATGATGAAGTTACAAATTATTGTTTCCGAGGCTGTTGCCGCCGTATTTCCAGATCAAACTAAAGCAGAAATAGGTTGAAAAGCTGACTTTTTGAAACACTTCAGTTTTGAAAACTCAAAGCATTTAGGTATTTTGGTGGTCATCTGGCTCTAAGATGCTTCCCCCACCCAAGGTTTAGGTAGCATACTTTGATATATGCCATGAAGGAGTGGCTAAATGGGAAACAATTCAAAACATACTATCTATGCAGCCTTCATTCTGTAACAGTAATGTTCTAAAATTAAGGCTCCATCAATGCAGAAACATAAGATCGTTTCCCAGATTTTTGTTTTAAACCCTGAATTCAGTATAATGAGTATGCATGGCTGTTAATACCAAATCCACACAAAGACATTAAAAACATAAATCTGTGAAAGATTAGTGAAGCTAAACTAGTGAAAGAAGCTGAAGCAAAATTAACCCAAAGAACAAGAGCAGAAACAACTCTTCCTATACAATAGCTAAAAGTACAATTACCCATTTCTGGACTAAGAAAAACTGGGCATTGTGCCCTTTTGAAGGGAGTATAAAACAAATACACAGACTGAGTTGTGGTATGACTCCACCATGTCCTTCAGCTTTGCCTTCATTAGTCTTGACATGCAGCCTCCAAGGACTGCTGAAATTAAAGCAGAAAAGATTCAGCTCAATCTTTTGCTTTCTTTTACTTTTGTATTAGCATGTGTTAGTAAACTGTTTCATCCATCAGTAATATTTTCAGGTGTGTATTTCAACTAGGAAAGTCCTGCTGGAGCCAGAAAAATCTTTGTTCTGCAGCACAGTGAACCAGAAAGCTGGTAGGCCTTAAGAAACAAACATTTCCCCGAAATACATAGGCTCTGCATAATCACGATCTCCAGTATAATGTTCTCTGCTGCTAGAAATCACTTTAGCAGTTTTAATGGTAAATAAGCAGTAACCCTTAAATGGACCCAAACTCCTCTTTATCCGCATCATAAATCTGATCTGATAGCAGAGATCAGGAAGTAATGGGCCTCAGGGGAAGTCCACACCATGGCATTCATACATCCTGCTAAATTGCGCAGCAAGGAGCTCAGTCTGAAAGGGTTCATTAACTGCTGAAACATGTAGAAAAAGTCAAAAAACCCTGCAAAACCCCCAAACCCAACCCTACTAAGTAGCATTTTACATTCTGTGTCAACTTCACAAATGCTGTGAAAATTTAGTTTAAATTCCATCTTCTCTTGCCTGAAGTGCTTAGGGTAGACAACGGAGCGCAGTGTTTGGAAGTTGAGTATCAAAAAAGATTTCTAAAATATCCATGAGTTATCAACTGGACTAAGACTTTCATGTTAACCCTTATTGTACCTGATTTTCAGGACATGGGAAGGGAAAGAGATCTCCTAGGAGTATACTTGCAGTTGTTGTGACTGTAAACTCCAGGCATCATAAAAATTATGCTGAATAGGCTTTCTCTGGAGGCAAGTTGATCTGCCCCATATCTCTCTGTGGATCTCCTCCTGGTGAACTGGTGGTTTTAATGCAATTTATTTTCATTTATTTTGGAAGTGATTTAAGTTAAACTTAATGGAAGACATTTTAATAACCAGATCAAGTGTCCACAAAAGCAAGTGGTCAGGCTTGAGTTCATATATTTAACTTCCTTGGGTTAGTTTTTCCAAATGTCCCTTAGTAGATGATCTCTACCATAATTTGTAATTATCAAAAATTATACTAGATGTTTAAATAAGAATTATGCTGTATTCAATGAAAAAAAAACAAACCAACAACAAAACCAAAAACCCAACAAACAAGATGAAAGAACAGTCAATACAGCATTCTGCAAAACAGCATTGGACTTAAAAAGATCATCCTAATATTTAGTCAGTCTTTTCTGTCTCAAAAGAAAAATCACAGCTATGTCATTGTTCCAGATGTAGTCAGTTAGTTAGTTAGTTAGTTAGGCTACATTAAGATTAAAACACGATGCTCTCAGAAGCCCTGCCTAAGACCAAAACTTCATAGCTGTTTTCACAAACAAATACACAGGCACATGCTTACACACATAGAGAAGGAGAGAGTTTTGGTTTGGGTAACTTAACGATTCCTCACTGCATTGTTATTCATCGCAAATCTGGTCAGAGTTTTCTCGGTAAACACTCAAGTTCATTTCCACGTTCACAGCCGAGATCCAAATCTCTGTTTTGGCCACATTCACCTCTGATGTAGCTCTGCTTGCCAGGATGAATTAGATCTTCAGTTTGGTTTTTCTTAATGTTTTACAGAAAGGAGATGAACAGTCATAGAAGCTTTAGATGATATTTTCTGTAAATCCATCCCCATCTTAAAAATAAAATTTATTATGTTGTGATACTTGTTATTTAGAAACATTCATGCACATTCGCTCACTGAACAGTTGTTCACAATTTTTCATGAAATATGAATGTTCACTGGAGAGCACTTACCCGGTGGAATATAAAAAGTAAAGAAATTAATCTAAGCTCAGAACTGAAAAAAAAATAAAATCACAATTTGTGTGTCAGTGCTGCAGACAATTTGCTGCCTTCTTGGTTTTCATCAAGGAAAGCAAACATATGGGGCACATTACTATATTGTATGGGAACATATGGTACTGCACTGAAATGGGAAGATAAGTGACACTGGGAAATCCATGATCCATAGGGTAGGAATATTTTGGGCCTCCTGGTGCTCAATAGTCAACTTTTCTTTTCTAGCATGGCAGAATGTTTTGAGTTAATGAATGACCAGGCATTTTGGCAGCAGTTTTATAGTGGCTTTCTCAAGCCCCTGAGAGGTACATCATTCTGACTATATAGATCTTCTCTGTACCACCAGGAAGGCAAAGAGAAATATAAATCAGAAGGTTATGTCTTGAAAGTTTTATAGCTAAAGTTTATTTGCTTCAATGTAGAGTTATTTGAGGGATCAGGGAAATCTATTGCTCACTAGGGAGATTCTGCATTTAAAAAACTTTCTGGATAAATTTTATCATATTTATAAGCACAATGTACAACTACAATGGAATGATGTTATTGTCCATCTGCCACTGTTTCCGTTTGCATGTACCTAAACTGAAAGAAGAGGACAAATCCTTATTTGTCCTATGAGGCTTATACTTCAAAGAGACTAAAAGCTATGCAAGCTTTCTTTTCTTCCCACTAGGTGGGGAAGCCCATATTTTCATCTAACAAAAGTTAACTATAAGGAAGTTTGGTAGAATTCTCCTAATTTAGAAACTTCTTCTTTTTCAGATAGGTGTTAAAGGTATACACTGATATGAAGACTTTCCAGAATGTCCTCAGATCTGCTGCCTCAGTTCACCTCTGCATTTTTATAGTCATTGTAGTGCACTCTGAGATGTTGTTCTCATACAGGTGATCTGCTTATTTGCACTTACAGGTATTTATTTAGCTATCACCTAATAACAGCAAAGATATATATTTACCCAATGTTTTGAAGCCTTCTTCAGTAATCCAGATTTTAAAATTTTGTTGTTACCTTTTCAAGCTGCCTAGGGTAAAATTAAAACATTTGGTTGGATAAGGACAAAATACAAATTGTACGTCTAGCAGTACATGTAGCCCTTCACTCCAGAATTGGGAAACTTGTGAGATATATCCTCAATCTAATGAAAACAGGGACAGAAGAGATTCAGGACTGAGAAATGGATAGAAAAATTCCAAACTTTGAAGCAATCTGTAAATGCACACCTTTGCAATACTCTGCAGAACTCATTGCACAAAAAAAAAACCTCAAACGAAACAACCCTCTGTTTTCCCATATAATGTCCCAGAATTCAGCTGTTCTGCTGTTCTGGTTGTCCTCTTGTCTCTGTCTTACAGGCAGATTTCAAAATTCCACCTCTCAGTATACGTTTCCTGACATCAAGGGACTGAAAGGAAGCAGGCGACAACTGATGGATGCTGGCATGAGTGGGAAGAGGGAGGAGGTTACAGGGTATAAGGAAAAAGAATCTCAAGGTAATAAATGAATTGTTATCATAGATGGGACAGCTGATGCTGCTGTTTATACCTCCTGAAAAGGCTCATGTCCAGCATCTTCCCTAACTTTTGGCAATGTTGTCCATCATGGTGAAAAAGATGAGGACAAAGGATGATTTGCAGTGGTGTGGGATTAGCCTGTTGGAGATCAGAGGCATAGAGGCTGTTGATGGAGTGAGAGTGTGGGGGAAAACTCACCATGAAAGATTGTACCAACATATATTACATGACTGACCCATCTCTGCAATATTTTTTTGTGTGTAACTCATATCTGAAAATACAGCATCAAGAAAAGGTGTCATTGGGGTTATGGAGTCTGGCATTCACAAATTAGGTAATCCAGACAGCAAGATGCTAATGCATTTTAACTTAGGTTTGTCCTGGTTAAGGTATGAAACAATACTGACATTTGATATAGTTGGTGGAGACACAAAGGCACCTCTAGAGATCAAAACACTTTACTAAAATTATCCTTTAGAAGTGTCTCTCATACTTCACTATAGAAAGAGACTAAGCACTGTACTAAAATTCCAACAAACAGCACAAATACCAACCCTTTGGGTGTGCAGTCTGGCACAGCATTTAACTGTGTGCTTAAATATGAATAACTGAAAAGTATGCTGTTATTCTACTATTAGAAATGCTATAGTGTTACAATGATAATGCATTCCTTTAAACAGATTATTTTATCCAGAGATCTTGTGTCACCAGCACAAGGAGAAAGATAAAAAGATATATGAACCTGAAGAAGGAGAGAGACTTCTGTGCCCTGGTTCTGTATGCATGCAGTTTGCCAAGTGTCTTGGCACGGTTAACTAAAAGCATTGCTGGAACCTTATCCAAGAGCAGATCCAGTTCAGCAGCAGATACTAGCTTAGCTTAAAGCCACTGGATTAGAACTTGGATGGAAATTTAAACATGTACCTTGGTCTGAAATAAGATGTGATTTAGTAGCTTAGTGGAAACAGACACTGGCTGCTTTAAAGTTCTTTTTGTCTCCCCCTTTCTTAAAGTCTCTCATGTCTTAGATACACTATTATTACAATAACCATCCTGCCAGATGACATAGCAACCTTTTGCCCAAATGATTACTTTTATGACTATTTAGTTTTATACAGTAGATTATCATGACACAAAGGCTGTATGGCACTTGAGTGATCTACAATGATTTTCACGTGAAGGGCATTGCCTGTGTAGTGTACCCAAAATTTCAGTATTTCTTTTAAATTGCTAAACATATAAAGGTCTCTTACAAGTAGCATCTTTTATGTAAAAATTATCCCCCCTTCTGTGATTTTTTTTTTCTAAGAAACAATTCCAAACAAAAGTGGAGAATAAAAGAATATCTTTGTTAGCTGCCTGCAAAATCAGTGTTTTGAAACTAAATCCTTTCATGTCTTAGAAAGTTTTCATGAAAAAATACTCAAAGCCAACAAAGAATTCAACTCTCCCATGTTCAACATTAGAGTTAGCTGGAAGGGAAAAAATCATGACAAATGATCTCTGAAGCAATGGGCAAACTATTGCTTGTTTCTGAATAGAAGCATTACATTCTGGGGTGGGGACTGTTTTTTTGCTTTCCCCATCTCCTCAGAGCAGAAATAAGCAATGTGTCTAACAAGTCTGGAGAAGTAAGACATTTTCAGACTTTAGGTTGGTTCTTTCTCTTCATGGTACAAGAAAACATTGTGAGTCACCATAATTCAGCCAGCCTGGCATTAGTCTAATAAAATGAAGTTTGGACTTTGTGTGAATTTGTTCACTAGGACTTGTCCATTTCATACCTTGGTCACTTCCAGAAGACATTAGCCATCTACTGTCAAATTGCTTAAAGTCCCTGGGGCAAGGACTGTCCTCTTCCTATATGCAGCCATAATGCCAAGACACACAAGGCTCTGAACTTTAATTCTTGCTGTCTTAATGTGTATTTAAGCCTCCCTCTGTAGCTCGTAGAGCACTGTATAAGCATGAATGAAAAGCAGTGATATTATTCCCTTTTGTTTATGATTCATAAAGACCCATTGGGAAAAAAGCCTAAGGTTAATTATACCAAATAAGGAGAATGAAAGCATAAGACAAGCCCTGCTCTCTATCCAGGGTGAAGAAGGCTTGAAGACTGTCTCATACTCTAGCATACTGTGATACTGTGATACTCTTTGTGTTCACAGGTCCTCTAGCCAGTTCTGTAGACATTGGCTGTACACAGTGTACCTTGAGATGGAAATACTGTCTGGAGTAGATAAAAATTATTTGGAGGGATTCATCTTACCTAACTCCTGCTACTGAAAAGTTACAGTCATCATCTAAGCTATTCATCTAGACCACTCAAGACTCAACAGGGAGAGATGGCTGCCTACAGAAAATGATTCACAGTAGAAACAGGCCAGGACAAGTCATTCTCTGCAAATGGCCATCCTTCTCCAGTGACTATTAGTTAACCAGTTCAACTTGCTGCCTAACTATTAAATAGCTGAAATTAGGTGAGGTGAATCTCACCCACTGGTGCTGTCTGGACTAGATTAAATTTCTTCAGGACAGGTCTGAGCAACAAAAATGCCTCAATTTCTCCATATCTGGCAACTCTACCACAAACAGTCAGACCAAACCAGTCAAAGCTTAGCTCTTAGAGGTAATGATGGTAATGAAGATATGCTGGGATATATGTTAGCACTGACTGCAAACAACATGTGGTATCCTTTGGCCCCAAAGGGCTTACACTCTTGTTCATGCTGCAAGTATATCTTTGTTTTGCTGTGTAAACAAACAATAACTCTAGATATGCAAAGCACTTAAAATTTAACATTTCTATACTGAGCCAATCAAAACATGTGGAGCATCAAAACAGAATTAAGGTGGTAAAGTTTCAACTGAGATCAGTATTTTGCCCTGAGTTTACTTGTGCTCCCACGCAAGGCAGGGATCACCTTGTCTTGGGATAGTTGTTTCCCAACTGTAATGGTCTGCCCACCTCTGCTTCAGTCACATCTCAAGTACCAACTACTGAACTTCAGTGAATTTCAGCAGTGAAAACTAAAATACATGCTGTTTTATTTTGACAAATTGCACTCTGCTCTGTCTTCCCAGGTAGCTGGGATGATGGAATGACAGAATAGAGGGTGGCAGGAAAAACTCACTCAGTGCCAAACAAAACCAGTTTCTGCTTCTGGAACAGAATTCCTAATGAAGGAAAAAAAGCCCAAAACTTCCTGTGGAGCTATGCCCATGTGTAATTGCAATACATTTTTTAGAGTAATTTCATAGCAATTCATAGGGTTTGGAAAGGTTGGGTTACACTGAGAGCTGGTTTCATTCAGCCAACAGAAATCCATTGAATGTGTTTTAGGAAGGATTTCCTGCTTCTACTGCTCAACATGTGCAAGACCCTGACTTCAGCTTTTGTGTCACACTAGCAAGACTGCTGCTATTTGGGCAGGTCTGATACTTAGCTGCTTTTTCCATTTCATGAATCTAAACAAACCAAATCCACAGCAGTTTGCTTCAAGCTGAAAAACTCAACTCATTATTCAAGGAATTTCTGAAAATGAATGCCATTCAACTGAGTAGGTAGGAAGTACCCTCTTCTTGCAGCAGATGAGGGTGGCTTTGTGGAAGATAAATTCCTATTTTTTGCAAGTCTGAAGAATTTTATACACTGCAGCAGTTTAAGAAGATAAAACCCCTAGCTGTTTGCTTTGCCACTCTACCAGTGTTTATCAACCTACTGTCAAGTAGGGAGTTAGGAAAAATATGATGTGGCGTCAACCACTTCAACAAAAAAAGAAAAGAATCACCATTTAATAGTTTCTGGCACAAGCATGAGGTGGACAGCTGGAGTCAGAAATACTATAATAAGCTTCCACAGCAAAATTACTGGAGCGGATCTGTTAGTTTCCCAAGTGACGGGCTTTGAAAATGTATTTTTTTAAGTATGTTAAGCATGTAATGGAAACAGACTTCTTTTGAGGAGTCTGCCATTAGGTCTTTCTGAGCATGAGCTTTAAGTTTATCCTTGTCAAAAAAAAGACTTAGTAAAGCAGAAGATGCATAGAAAACCTTCAGTCCCCCCCTAGACTATGAACGCTGGACTCAGAAATATTTGACCACTAAAACAGTCTAATCATTTACAGTAAGAGATAATAATACACAGTGAGGAATGACCTCAGTATCTCACCAAGTCCTACCGGTAATGTTACAAGGCTCCCTGTGGCAATATATCACCAAATAATGAACTGGTAGAGAAGAACTGCATTTTACGACATTTACCGAAGGGCACAAAATAGCCAAACCAGATACGAATCTTTCAGTGACTCTTCAGATACAAGCTGTAGCTACTTATTCTTGAGCAAGCACATAGGTCTTTGGCTCTCAAGTCCAACAGTGGTTATAGAGCAAAACTAAAGAACTAAAAAATCCAGAATTTTTAGAATGCATGCCAAGTCCACAGAGCTGACTGAGGCCAAGACTCTTACAAGAATATTTTTCTTTTTATGTTTAATGGATGTTTAATAAAGCTTTCTTGGCATTCATGTCACTTCACTACAGTTCCTAAAGAATTTAAAAAAAAATTCCATTTAGTTTTTATTTTCTTATTTTTTTTTTAAGCCACTTGTGTGTGGATTATGTGCAACCAGTCTGAGTGAGAAAACTAAGACTAAGTGTCCATGGACAAGCTCAGTCTTTAATTGCAGACCAGCTGTTGTTCATATTTCCAGGCTACTCAAACCCATTTACAACTCAAGTCTTCTTGTTTCAGCTTATTGTTCAGCTGGAAAATCAAATGAGGGGTAAGCAGCAAAAGGGGAAAAACTAGTAGGACACTAGTTAGATCTGACTTCAAAGAACACATTAACCACTGGAAATGAAAAGAGATAATTGTCAAGACAATCTGCGCTATGACGGTGAATGGAGATATATAAATGTGTAGACTGATAGCACATAAGAATCTGGCCTCCTGTTTGCAATGTTTGTACAAATAAAAGGTTATGAGTAGACTGTCAAGTTGCTATGTAGTCTTCTGCTAGCTGTGGACCCGCTGTGCCTGGACAAACTGGCAGCTTGCATTTGCTTCACAGATTTTCACAACAGCAATTCAGAAAAGCAGCTTCTGCACTTTCTCCAAGGAACCCTAGGACATGACTCACCCAGATCTACATATGCAAGAGAAGCTGGACCACCATGTCACAAGGGAAATTCTGTACCAGCCCTCCTACCCAGGAAGAAATGCCTTTAGGAGTTGTGCTTTGAGAAGTAAAATCTTGCAGACGCTCCTCTCTAGGTGACGTAATTCTGCCCTGCCCCATATTCAGGGCTATGTTGTTAAAGCAATAAATTATCCTTAATTGTCTTGGGTGAACTTGTCAACACCAGCCTTTTTTGCTTCTTGTGTGCTTAGCAGATGCTCCCTTCCATCTGTAACAGCATGAAAATATTATCAACAGAAACATGCATAGACATATGCTCAAAAGCTATCTCTATAGCTCCTTATATTTTCCAGTCGTCTCAGACTTTTGAACCTTTAGTTGTGCAGCCAGCTATGCTGAATTCCCAGAAAAAAAAAAAGTCATATTTATTGCAAAGAGCTCTTTAATGCCAAGATATTCTTTTCCTCAGCCAATTATTTTTGTCACAAATGGCAGCATGAGTAGCTTCTGGTATAATCACACTCATTTTAATTACTGAATCACTATACCCTTCCAATTGCATTCCAAATTGTCATCCTCCTTGTCAGAGACAAGAACAATTTCTTGAACACGAGAACACTGATATTTACTGTTGCCAATTTTTTTTTTTCATAGCAATATATTTCCTGTCTTTATAAACAGAATTTAAAAGAAAGACTTAATCAAGGGAGTAGAAATATGATATTTTTAGATTAACTTCTGCCCAAGGAAAAAATTGGTCTAAGTTGGTGTAGAAGTTTTGATTTCAGCAGAAGGGTGGTTTAAATGAAGTTTTCCCAAATAACTCTAATGAAGGCCTTAAAGTTGTCTTAATTTTTATGATCCCAAATTAATTGGCCAGTGTTGTGGCCAGGCTACAAAATTAAAAGACAAAAATTGCTCTAAGCACTCCCATAAGCCTTATAGTCACAGACAATAAATTCTTACAGACAACACCTGATACTTATGTTGTTTCAAGCATTCTTACAGACAGTTGTTAATTGCCATTTAAATTTATTGTAATTACATCCCAACATGTGGCCTACACAAACCTAAGGGGAAGAGAAATTTAGCAGCTGAAAACCAGTTAGTGACTGAAACTATTTTTTTATTTTTCGGTATTGCCAATCTGGTGGATCCTGAGGAAGACATTTTCTAAAATCAGATGCTTTACATATCTAAATGTCTCAATTTATCTTTCTTTTGAAGTTTAAACATTTTTTAATGCCTATAGAAAATAGCAAAGAGGGGATTTTTGGTTGGTTGGTTGGTTTGGTTTTGTCATTACAACAATTGTCTTACTGTGTTAGCAAATTAGAATTTGTTTTTGCCTAGCTGTGGTACAGTTTTGCCTCTCAGAGCATTGCTGAAAGGGACACACATAACCCCCTCTTTTTTTGTGATCAGCACTGTCCCAGCACCAGCTGGAGCAGCCAAGACAATGAGTTAGGCACAAATGTGGGCAAGATCATTTTTTCCTTTTGGGATGTGCTTGAGACATTCATTAGTCAGAAACTCATTACTTTGGATAAAGCTACAGTGATTTACAGAACAAGACATTTGTATTCTTTCATGTCCCCATAAAACACAAACATTAGCATTGAGGTCTCTAACTTCATAGCCAGAGACACAGAAATAGAGATGCAAAATACGATATTTGCCTGTCCATAATCTTACCAAATCCATCAGTTATAGCTTACTTAATCATAATGGCCTGGATATATGTTTGGGTATGTCTTCCTTTTGTCCCTGTTCTTGATATTTTGTTTCCATTTTTACTTTTCATCTTCTATTAAAACACAACATAGGAAATTAAATTAAAAGAGGGGAAATTGTATTAAACAAAAGGAAATTAAATTAAACAAAATTGTTACAAGGCTGTGAAAGGTTTGACTGAAACCAGCCTTTAGAAATGAATGTATTCAGACATCCTCTGGCACAGTGATAGATCTCAAGCTGCCACCATGATGCTCAGAATAGTTTATTCTTTCTCTGACAACCAAAGGCACTCTTGGATTTTGATCTGCATTTCCATCCTGTCTCTCTGCCGCAAACTCAATACAAACAAAGTACTGGATGTCACCTTCACTTGAGTCTTCTTGGGCTTTATGGAATTGGTTATTCTGACCATTGTCTCACAGGCAGGTGACTGTTCCATTGTGCCTGACAACAATTTACTTCTTGCCACCATGCGAGTTCAGTCAAGAAAGAAATAAAACAAGGATTTAAAAAAAAGCAGGTAGAGATTCTGATGGAGGCCCTGGTCTGATGGCAGTTTGTAAGATGGAAGTTGTGGGGCAAAAGCCTGCTCTGCACTCAACTAATTTTTCATACTCTTTCCCTAAGGTTCCACTGCTGGCCCTTACCTCTATTAAGCATTCTGAGAAGAAGCAGAGACTAGACCCCTTCTGACACTAGAGACCCTCTCCATGCTTGACAGTGGGAAGTAAAAGTCATGTTTGTAGGAATCCAAATGAATGATGTCAGGATAGTGTCTCTGTGGGTGTTGCTAGCTGCTGGGCTTAGAGGAAAGAGGACACAAAGAAGAGAATGCAGGGCTGGTGGTCATTAGAGGTCACTGACCTCCCTTCACTTCTCCCAAGCCTCTGTGGCATACTTTCCAAACCACTAATGAAACCTAATTTTAAGTTCTCTGTAGACGGAAAAGACTTGCTATTTGTTTACTGTTTAATCAGAATTTTTTTAAGGTCCTCTTCTTTAAAATAAAATAAAATTAAAAAAAAAAAGAAGAAACCCAGCAGGGTTGGGAAAGCCAACAAGAATTTCAAAAGATACCATCTGTCAGAAATCTTAGGAGCGAAAAACATTACTGTCATGAAATCTACTTCCTGCTTAGCAAAATTTGTAGAAATTCATAGAATGTCACACACAGAATTAGCTCATTCTCACAATTAGGTTGAAATATTTATTTTTTTTCCTGAGACATATCCAGTTTAATTTAAACTCTCATGTGTACAAGAATAGCCTTGAGCTTCTGTGGTATGTAGACATGGTCACAAAAGAATTGAGGCAGTTTGGAGAAGTACAAAGTGCTGCTCTAACCCAGCCTGTAGAGAGAGAAACCCTATAAGATGGGATATGGGGAAGTGTTGTTCCATTTTAGTAGTGAGAGAATTTCTATGATCAGATAGCCTAATACATAAAATATCATGTAATGGTACTGTTAGATTATAATAACATGATAAATATAGTACCAACCAGAAGGCCTTTCTGAACCTTACCTCTGTGATTTCAATTAAAGGAAAGAAAAAACACAAAACAAAACAGTACAAGAAATCTGTTGAATAATGCAATTTTTCTCCAAATAATTTTTCCACATTTAATGCCAAAATAAACACATGGTACATGTTAGCCTGTCGGGTCCATATTAATTTGTCAGCTGTAGGAACTGTAGTGATTCATTTGCCAAAACCTGTTGCACTAAATCCCACTGTTTTTAAACTGTAACTCCAAACATCCTTTCAGGCTTGTAAAGGGTTTTAAGTGCAACTTACATATATAACGTTTCTAAAATTACTCTCCACACATCTGTAAAGTCTTGGAAAGGAACAGTATAACCAGTCTGTCACAAGTTGGTTTTCAGTTCCTTTTCTACCTAATTGCACAGGGTTTAAAATAGTGTCACTGTCATCTGGGACACAGAAGGCAATGATGTACTAAACTGGCTTGCTTCACTTCTGATAGGGAGCTGTGCAGGCTGTCCAGGGACCAGCTGTGCCTTGGCACTGCTGTTTTCTGAGATTTCACTGCTTTCAATGGAAAAGGAGACCTTGTCATAGTCTCCTAATGCACAAGTAGACTTTTGACATTGTTTAAACATACCTCAGGTTTTTTAAGGGTCCCTGATGGTGTCTTCCAACTCATATTTTGCATACTAGGCAATGTTATGATGGGTACACTAGGTGTATCACTCTGAAACACTCCACAGGGAATAAAAGAGGAACTTACAGGCTCTACACAGATGCAAAACTTTTCATCTTTGCACATATATCACAAGAACAGCTTGTGTCAAATACCTGGGAAAAAAATGGTTCTTTTTTTGTTATAGAACTAGAACAGTCATCAATGTCTTCCCACATATTTTTTAGGAGATATAGTATACAAACAAATAAAAAAAAATCTTAGCCTGATCATTAGTAAGTTGGACATTAAAGGACTTCCCCTCTGTGGCAGAATAAGACTACAGACAGCGTTGGTTTTCTGTCATAACTGTGTAGCTTGGTGAGCCAGGGTGCCTAAGATGAAGTAAAAAAAAACCCACCAGAGCAGAAAAAGTGGGAATAGGACCCTGAAACCAGCTGGAGAAGAGCAGAGTTAAGGCATGAGAGAGGGAAGCCAGGAAAAAAGCAGCAGAGCATAACATGGGGAGGTTTGGTGGTGCTGGAGGAGAGGCAGGAAGGGAGGAAGATATAACTACACTTTTTCTCTGGCTCCTGCATCTCCCAATCTCCCAGTTAGAACCTCCTGCCTGCACACTAGTACTGGTACTGCACTCTGACACCCCTCTGTATGAACACAGATACCAGGAACCACCACTGCCTTTCCTCAGCAGACATTGCTGGGGGAGATGGGACAAAAAAATGTGACAATCCCTGCAAATGAAGATTACAGGCCGGCCTGGAGGGATTTTGCTAGGAGAAGGGAAGTTGAAGTGTGTAACCTAACATTAACTGAAACAGAACAAGTCATTACAGTTTCCCTCTTTAAGTTAGTACTTAGAATTTAAAATCCTGAAATACACCAAATTCTTTTCAAGCAAGCTTTCCTTTCTCTGTTTTTGCTAAAGCAAAAAAGCAAACGATTAAGGGATTGTAGAGGTATGTGACTTGATCTATAGGCTAACTGTAACTTTCTTCAAGGTGCTTTGAGCAACCACTAATGATTTAAATTCCAGGGTGTAATGAAGGCAACAGGATAGGAAGTGGTTGAGGGACCCCATTGTTTTATGTCATTGCAGCAAGTGAGATGATAAGAAGAAAACAAGGAACCTGCAGTGCCCCTAAGGAAGATTATTCTTATTCAGGATGCTGAGACAACGCACTTCAACATTTCCTAATCTTAACCTTTCCCCCCTCTACCTTTCATTCTGAAAATTAATTTTCAGTTAGAAATATTCTAATAAATATGCATATCAAGACAGCTAAAACATACTTCATTACTTTATTAAAGCTATTCCCAATATCTTTCAAATATTACTTTACCTTTGAGTAATGCACTGAAATTATTAGTAGGCATTGCTAAACCATTTCTGCATGTAATTAAAATACTCATATTCCTTCTGAATAACAGATTATACTAACTCACTATATTTTTCCCTGGAAGTTTTTGATCTCACACTATTAAAAATGTAAGTAAGGGAGCCTTGATGATTCAGAAGATTGATACTAGTATTGCATGGTCTATTACCTGTAGCATTTTTTCCACAGTCTTTTGAGACATAGGAGACTTAAGTTATTTCACGTATCTTCCGGTTCAGGAAAGAAGCCTGCAATAGGCTACATTTTTCCTCAGTTTGTTTGCCATTATGACTGTGAAATTAGGGCAAGAGAAAGGCATTGAACATCTCTTGTGTCCAATTAAATAAACAATAAGAAATAAACAATCCTCATCTCCTCACATGCCCTCGTTGCAATAGATCAATGAGATGTGTGCAGACATGTTCTCAGGCACTTATGCATAATGTGCTTCAGATGCTGTCTCTGGCAAGAGTGTGAATAGGTCTTTGCACTTCATCCATTTGTATGAGGCCAGGTGCCATACAGTCATGTATGTATTTGTGATATAAATATTTGTCCTTCAAAAATGGCCACAACTTTCTGGAGGGTAAGATCAGACTTTATTCACCTCAGCTGGCACTCTGCAAGCAACTTTGATCGCTGAAAAGTTCAGTGCTTCATGGGGAAGCTCCCCTCCCTTCCACAAACCAACCATTTCTCATGGGCAACATTTGTCCCTGAAGCATAAGAAAGTTCCCTCCAAAGAGATAACCTAATTCACAGCAAATGAATGACAAGAAGAAAAATACTAATTGTTCATTTGGCTCCTCAACAGGGCAGACCATGCTAGAGGAAGAAAAGGATTTCTGTCTACTTTTGGGGTTGTTTTGGTTTTGTTGCTCTTTTTAGCTGTCATTTTTGGGGAAAAAGGAAAAAAACAGCCTGCCTGATTCTTGCATTTCAATTCAAACCATCATTCCACCTGCAGCAGGAGTATAAGACTCTCTACCTGATGAATAAAGAATTCCTTCTGGATGATTGTTTTAATTCATGTTGGGCGGTCTTCTCGGACTGAATGATTTTCAGACGAACCACAAACAAAAATGAAACTACCCTTCAAGAAGATATTTTATCCTCTATTTCCTAAAATATCTTTTATCCTGTTTAAAATTCCCGTATTTATTTACAAAATTGTTTTCAGTAAGTGCCAGAATGGACTATGAAAACACACATACAAACACAGATACAGATACAAAGTTGTGCAATATTAAGAAATTTTAAAAGCTACAGAAAAATGCAGATCGAAAATACGTGCTGAGAATGAAGCAGAACAAAAGCACTACGTGGAATTCCAAGCAATAAAATGGAGAGGCCCTTTGGTCCATATCCAGTTTTGGATGGCATACAGTCACAGAGGGTAAATACTGGCTACATCTCAGCCAGTGGCATGACTCCCATTAACGTCAATGGGGTCATGATTTCATCTGCAATGCACGAAAGAGCCTGCCAGCTCTTCTGTGCTCCTGGGGAGAAGAGAGGGGCTGCACCACATTATGCCTACTGCATCTGAGTGACACTCAGCTCTGACATAGAAGATCAGTCCAACCTTTGAAACTTTTCTCAGGACACTGCATTTGGTTTTGATTGATGTGGAAATCTGTGCTGTTATACAGAGTTTCCAAAGTTTGTATGTGTCGCCGGCTAACCGCAGAAGGAGCGGCTTCCAGCGCTCCCTGTGACATTTAGGAGGAGAGTCAGGCCAACCCTGCATGGTTTTCAAAATCCCAGTCTTCACATAAAAGTTGTTTTTGGGGAAGCAGAGTGAGCGAGTTGTGCCACAAGCACAACTAGTTTCTCAAGAAGTTGCTCTGCTCTCTTGCATTTGGCCAAGACAGAAAACTGTTAAATTACGATCTCCAACGCAGGCACACAAAAACTTAAGCAAACCCATGCCTGTACTTCAGATATCAAGCCAGACTTTTTGTCCTGTTTCTAAATAGAAAAGCAAACCCATGCCTGTACTTCAGATATCAAGCCAGACTTTTTGTCCTGTTTCTAAATAGAACATAATTTCATTTCATAGCTGCTTTTTTACACTTTTATGTTTTCCTCCTGGAATGTGCACTTTTCTGCGAATAGAGCAGTCTGCTCCTGCATAAGGCAAAGTGCGCTGTATGACTCAAGGTTTCTCTTCAGTGTTGACAAAATTAATCCTATTCCATCTCTGGGATGTTAAAATATGGTTCAGGGACCAGGGGCTCTTCCTGAGATGACAAGGGACCAGTATGTTCACAGAGGTCTCAGAGAAAAGAGGCTGTCTGGGCTTGGGGACAAAGTTTAGGAATGAGATTTTGGGAGAAAGCTTAGGAATGAGATTTTGCCCTGAGCAGCCCATGGGCTCCCCAGAGATGTTTGCAGCTCATGGGGCAGCAAGGATGCTGATCTGGGCCCAGGGGCAACACACATAGGAGGGGCTTAAAGTTATATTCCACTGAATAACACAGGGAAAAAGAATTTCGTGATATTGGGCACAAGTGAGACTTTGATTCAAATGCAGTGGTAAATCTCACTCCTTTGGAAGGGTGGAGTTGCAGAAACACGTTTTAACAACCCCTGCCATATAAATCCTTCACAGACCTACAGGTTTTCCTCCTCTTTAAACACTCTGTCTGGTTCAAAATGCCTCAAAATCATACTGCAAACTTGTATACCTACCAACCAGATATGTGATAACGTCAACATGGGATCACATGCTCAGCTCCAGCAAAGCCAGCTGTTGTAATGCCTTTCAGCTGGTTTCTACTTACCAGCTTCTGCAATACCCCTGTAGTTTTCTATATGCAGGCAGGCACCCATTTTTTCATGTAGCAGTTGGAACATTCTATAGCTCAACTTAATGGTATTTGATAAGGCTTGAATGAGTCATGGGAATGTTGTACTTTTATACCATTACAGCAACATTTTCTTTTACATAGTACTGGGTGAAGGAAAAGTCAAGTTTGCTGTTGCCATTGCTGTCATATGTAGTGGGAAGGATAGAGGTAGCAGCTACTGCTTTGGGAGTTTTGTTTTGTGTTTGTTTGCCGTAGAAGTGAAGTGTTGATCTCCACAGCTTGGGTCCCACTGGAGTACTCCACCACCTCAAAGGCTGGCATCAGGATGGAGTCACAGCTCAATATAAATCTGGCATCAATTGACACTTTCCTTCCTGTCCTAACCACAGCTGTTAGCCATCCCCATTTGGTAAATGGTTTGTGATGAAAGCACAAGGAGGACAATTAATGAACAGTGTGAGGGCTAAAGGCTCAGACATGGGTCCAAGGGGTGCAGAGGGGACAGTCAAGCACCATATCCCTGAACTGCATCTGTTGGTCCAAGAAGAGAACTGGGGGCACATGACTGCTGGGATCATTGACAGCATTGGTGCTGGCCATGAGAAGGTCCTAGGAGGAGCTGTAAGAGGAAGCCAAGGCAGGTGCCATTTGGGTATACATACATTCTAATACGGTCTCACCCTACCCCCAGACAGGGCATGGGCCCATAAAATACATCAACATGTCTGTATCTACTGCTCCATGAAGGGTTTTCCAGCTAAGGGGTAAGTGGGGGCTGGCACACCGGGGCTCTTCACCACCTGTGGGTGGTAATAAGTCTCAAAACAAAGATAGGGCGTGGTACAAGAGATTCCTGCAAGCAGGACTAAAGATGCAGGTTTGCGCCGTACCTGGTATGTGAGATTTGTGGCATTGATGCTTTGGGGAAAAAAACAAACCAAAAACCTCAAAAAAACCCCCAAAAAACCAAACAACTGGCTGAGGAAATTTCTTTAAAAACAAAGATGTAAAACACCAAGATCCTTGCTTCAATCAGAGAACGGACAGGTGTGCTCATCAGTGAACCATTACAAACTAAAAAGAGATTGGATTTACTCTGTCTAGCTTTAATATCTGTGACCTTTCAAACTCAGCTGGCTAGCATAGCCCACTGTAACTGACTTAGAAGTCTTTCAAACAAAGGCTGAAGGTACAAATGCACAGTATCATATGGCATGCAGAAGGATTTACCACTATTCTCGGTGTGCTTTTCTCAAAGGCAAACCTCCTTGTTTAAAATATATGAAGGATTAGTGGGTGAATTATATGAACAGGGTACTGGTTTGAATTAACATCAATTTGGCGATAGTACAATTCCATTAATTTTCATAAGACAAATCTTACTGGAGAAATGTACTGATATGAGGTGACGTTTTATATATTGCTTTAGTAAGTGTAGAAGTTAAGAACATTTTCACAGGTCTATGTTTTTAGAAAACCTATCCTGGAAAGATAAAAATTAGTAGGATCAGTGGAACCTGACTGAATTAAATTATTTATAGCCAGAATAGTTATGTTTGGAATTATTATTGGTATAAATTCACTACATTATCATGAGGACAAAAACATGTCTTACAGGTCAATCAGATCTAGAATGTAAATCAAGATTGGAGCTCTGTTCCCTGTCCTATAACAAAATCACTGCATTGCCATGATCTGTGATTTATTAGTCTCTTCCAGATCAATTTAAGTAGATTCAGTTCCATTACTGTCTGTTTCTGTCATGTTTATAATTTCTTACCGATATTTAAAATAAGCAGATTGATGTTAATTGACACCATGGATAAGTCTATTAAAAATGCTTTTATATAACTCTACTGAACATACCTGAAGATTCCTATGTTCCTGAATAAAACAAGGATCTGTTTGCTATAAAGCAGATTAAGGATCCACTAAAATGGGAAACTGCTTAATTTATAACCCAAATTAATTCTGAGACATACTATGGAACAACAGAAATCTTTAAAACAAAAGTTTTTAAATCATGATGCAAGAACTGGTTAAACATGGAACATTTGCTGTCATCTGCAAAGACCAGACCGTTCACTTAAACCTGATCCAAAGCTTTCACTTTGGTTACTGCAGGTTCACACTATTGGTCCTTTTACCTGCCATTCAATTTCACAAAAAGTAGAAGATACAAATATATGTGAAACACACAACCTCTTTCATAACATCACTTTACAGAGGTAATGCTACACAACCATGATCATGAAGGAAAGTGATGAAAGACTTTTCCCTTGCTTAAGTAGAGAATAACAAGGCATCAGAGCTGAAGACTACTAGTAGAGTCAGCCCAGAGTTCACCAGCTAAAAGATTATATAGTCTAAATGAAAAATACAAATCGAAATTTACTACTTGAATGAACTTGTTCTTATTGAATGTAGGTTACAAATATAGAAACATACCTTCAAGGAAAAATATCAACTCTAGAATATAAGCTTTCAACACATAATGTCTGTATATTTTACTGAACATTACTGTAGGAATGTTATTCACATTAAGTTACTTCAGCTTCCAATTTTTATATGTGTTACCCAAAATTTCTGTGATTCAATTTTCTGCTTGGTAGTTGTTTTATGAATGTCTTATCCTTCTATTTCAGCCTGATTTTTAAATACTGAAGTGACTGATCTCTATTAAAAATGTGTACCATTAAAATCAGGGTCATATACGTTTCTGTTTCACATTTTTTATCAGCAACAGTTTTAATAACTAAAGGGCTGTGGGTAAGCTGGAACAGAATCATATTAAAATTTGCATTAATCAGTAATGACTGCTTTCAAAATAGTCAAATGTTCTACTGCATATGGTTGTTGCAAACTGAAACTGATGTAGAAGAATGATTAAAATGAGCATATTCCAACATAATTTTGTTGGAATTACATTTGTTAATTTCCAAAACTTAACAAGGAACTGAGCTGAGACCACCAGCTCATTTCATACACTAAACTACAAAGGAATGACCCCATATTTTGCTCATAGTCCTATAAATTTCTAATTTTTATTTTTTTTTAGGAAGATCAACCATAAAGCTATCGAAATTTGTCAGAATAAACACAAATAACATCAGAGATCTTTTCACACATTAAATGCTTGTGGTAGGAGAATTTTGGAAGGAAAAAAAAAAAAAAAACAAACCAAAACAGAAAGCAGATAAACTTTCCTGTTCAGTGCAGAAAAGCAGTGCTGCAAGAACTGTTTTCTTTAAAGTGTTCTTTAGCTGCATATCTCTGAGGTAAATATTTGGTAAAACAAAGTCTCTTTTGCAAAATCTGAAGCTTATTGTTGAAATCAGATGTGAATTTTAGTCTTGCTTCTTGACAGAGGCAGAATTATGCTCCTTTCTGCAAGATAGGAATTTTACTGCCTTGAGCTTTCAAGCCCTTTCTTTCAGAATAAGAGATAAATTCCTTGTTAATGCTTTGAAAACACATCTCTGGTTATCAGGCAGAGTAATCTCACCAAACAATAACACTTTGCTACCAGAAGGATATAAATGATTGCAGACCAAGTCCAGTGATTGTGTATTTTACATGTACAGTTAAAATACATGCTACACAAGCATATATTCCCAGGGAAATCTTTCATTTCTCTTAAAACATTTATTTCAGCCTCTACATTTTTAAAACTGGGCATGCTATCTCTCTACAGTGGATTAATACATTCTGTGGGTCTGATCAAAAATGGGACATTGGAGCCTAAAATTTAAATTAAGAAAGAAAGTGGTGCATTGGTCCATGTGAGTAATTCACAGCCCCCTCTTTCCCACCTAGGTCTGCAGAGGTATGAGGACCTCCAGTCAGGGTTGTGTCCTGGGAGAGCTGAGCAGAGTCTGCACCTAAGTGTCCCTTGTGGCTTGGAACTCACAACCAAAGATGCTTCACATCAAAGCTGAACCTTGAAGAAAATGGTCCTTCTCTGCCGAGTGCGCTTATCAGCGCTATGAGAACATGCTTAAATTCTCCCTGCCAGGGACTGATACAATCCTTAAAAATGGGTGGCAACATTTCTACAACTGAGATGTAAGATGCCATGACCACAAAAGTCTCCTATTCCAAGGTTCCTATATTTTCATGGAAAGTATTTACCTAAATATCTGATGTCCTAGACAAGTGTCCTGGCCACTGGAGTATCATCGTAAGGGTGATAACAACATCAAGCCTCCCCTTTTCATCTGAGTGAAGTCTCCATCTCCAAACAGATGAGTCTACTGGAACAACTGCCCCAGGAACTTGGGGTCTCCACCAATGAAGGTTTTTAAGGTGCAGCTGCACAGGGTGCTAGATAGTCTTATCTAGGCTTCCTTTCCCACAAAATGTGTGACAAGATGATCTTCCAAGGTCCCTTCCAATCTGGGCTATTCTATGGTGCTGTGAACTGTCTCATTTCTGTTCGGTGCCAGACTCAGTATTGCAAATCATTACCTAAGTACACCAAAAAGTACACCCCTATTAATTAGCTTAAGCAGTTTACTGCCTGTAATGAATCTCCCAGTTAGGGATATCCAGGAGGTGAATGCAGTTCTGTCTGAGATGTAGTCCAACATCCAAAAAAATCCTTAATCTTCAATGTGTGACTGCTGGTAAGGGACAAACTATTGTGTCCATGTACAGAGATAAGTAATCATAAGACATACACTTTTATAACCTAAGCTTCATACCACTACCTGACATTCTTTCAACACATTTTTAGCTGACACCATGTCCTCAGCCCCCCATTTGCAGGGCCTTCTCTCTGCTTTGACATCCAGGTTCCTACATCTAGCCATGCTCAAATCAGGCATGTGAGCCAGATGACTCCGTGGAAAAACCTACACCTACAACCAAATACAATATTTCATCAGAAATTACATCATATGTTTTTAAAAGACCAGAGGAATTTGTGGGGGAGGGAAGCAGCTTGTGGGCAGGGCTGTGAGGGAATCACTGCTGTTTGCTCTTATTTGTTCTCTTACCATTCTTTCAGCTTTAATGGAAGGACCCTAGTCCAGCTTCCTTAGTTAGCAAGCCAAGCATGCTAACTATTCTATAGCTGTGTAGAAGATACCAGTTACACTTTTGACATTTTGGCACAAAAGCATTAGCATTGACTATACAAGCAAGGTCCTCTTAAAGGCAGGCATTTTGCTTGACCATTTAGCTAAGCTGAGGCCTGTCTTTCATAAGACTTTTTCATCTTCTCAAAAGACAAGTTAGGCTGCAAATGAAGAAGTGTTTATAACTCAAATGCCCAGGGCTGGACGTAATTTAAATGAACTTTGAGCTGAAATGAAAACCGTTCAGAGTTCTGATTACAGCTGATAAAATCAGGTTTTAACTATTAATTTCCATCTTAAATACTCAGATAACTTCTATTTTAGAGGTGTAAATATGGACTCAGGGTGACTCTCATGACTGTTCTTAAATAGTTGTCTAGAAAGCCAGCTCCCCATAAAGCGCCAGCATATTAAAAAGGGAGGAATTGCTCAAGACTTTCAGAATAAAACCTTGGAAATATCAACCAAGCTCAAATTCATTCCATGTCCTGAACTCCTGGAATCTAAGAGCAGACAAAAATGAGCATAACATTTCTGGGGTGAACTCTGCTAAACACTTCCCAGACTTTTCCCCACTGGAAAATATCTGCAGTAAGCAGAAGCAAATGGAGAAAAGCAAATGGGATTTGAGCATCCAAGTCCTTTAGGCATCTTTGGATATCTTAACTGTGATAAAAACAATTTTCACAACAAATAGGTCCTATAAAATAAATACAGTGTATGTTTGTATATGTGAAGTGTAATGAAGTGGACCAATGCTAATTGCATTATTTCCATTTTCCTGGTAAGATTTTATTCTAGTTAAAGGAAACACAGATTAGGTGTGCCACGATACATAGCTTTCAACAAAATAAAATACACTGAAGTAAAATATAATAGGGTTTTTGCTTTAGTATGGTGGGTTTCTAAACAAAAGTATTAACAAGCAGATCATTATTTTTTATCAAGAGATGCAAGTGTCAAATTCCAAATCCAGAACTGTTGAAGAAATTCTTAAACAGGGGCCCTTCCAGTGCAGGCAGCACTTAGAGAACTTGGACCTTTGGTGCATGACTGTAGTAATTGTCTTCTGTATCATCACGTTATTTAAAATGACTTGCAGTATTCAGGAATGGAAACGCAGATCTTTCAGTCTTCCTGCTCTCTATGTTGTCTGACTACCCATAAAAAGTGAACATTTTGATCTTTAAGGCAGTAAGTGAAACCAGACGATTATTTATTAACAGCATCCAGCTGGGGAGCACTTTGATGGCAGAAAGTAAACCTTTTTCAATATACACATGGCAAAATCCTTTTCACATTAATTGAGATTGACTGTTCTTCTCTAAGGCTCCCCTACATCATG
Organism: Pezoporus occidentalis; assembly: GCF_034315485.1. Lineage (NCBI taxonomy): Eukaryota > Metazoa > Chordata > Aves > Psittaciformes > Psittacidae > Pezoporus > Pezoporus occidentalis. The sequence goes on along the minus strand of NW_026915713.1, from coordinate 3,514,051 downwards.
GCAGTAAAACACACTTTTCATTTAACAGCTCAACATGCCAACATGTCTCTAAACACACCAACAAATTCACAACACACAACACAGTTCTCATGTAAGTCACGCAAGTCTGACTCAGTCCTAAACTGACATCCTTTTGCTACTGGGGCATGTGAAGAGCAAAGCTGTTGCAGGAGTCCATTCCTCCAGAGGTCTGCACCACTGGGGAAAACCAGAACCCCAAATGCTGTCCTCTGATGGGTTTTGACCACTGTCATCCTCCTGACGACTGCAGGCAGGTTGGGCACATACCTGTGACTTGTGATAAGACCATAGCCTCTGTATTTCACTGATAAATGTACTGTGGGAATAGATATTGAATTGCAAAGTATGATAAATGCATGCAAACAGATCCTGTTTTTTATATTGGTATGAATCCTACCACCAGCTTGCTGGCAGTGGTTTAGTTTCTGGCATCCAGACCAACCAACACAGAAGAGCCCCCATCCAAATGCAGAGCTACTTTCAGTAAACAGAAATCTGCTGTGAACTAGTAAATTGTGCTGGTTCATCCCAGTGCAACTTACTAGTATAAATGTAGCCTATAGGAGACAGATTGAATCCTTTCATTGAACATGCATTATAAGAAACCTTACCAACACCCTAGATGTCCATCAGGACAAAGTGTAGCCAAACAAAGCTGATTCAGGTTCAGCTATGAACATAGTCGCTTTCCTATGAAATGGTTGAAAGATTTTCTGGCAACTGCTTTGCAGACGTGCAGACTGGTAATTGAATTCTCAGGGCGACTGCAAACAAGAAAGGAACCTTTCCTTCAGCTTGTGCATAGCTACTAAGTTCCGCTAGAGAGAGAAATATCCCTTTGGATTCAGTAACTACTTCATTGCTGTTGACTTATTTGCACTCGGACATCAAGGTCTTCTTTTCCTGATGCTGGGCTTACAAAGATATCTTTACTTCATGTGTACAACACGAAAGGGGTCCCATTGCACAGATGGTTTCCCATACTTTTCAACATATGTGTGCATACATCAAACCCCAGTCTCAGTTCTTCAGCCTTCCTGCCTCGCAGACCTTTATGCTGTTGCCAAGACATTGGACATTCCTAGGAGAATACAGATCCCATTCAACTAAATAAAAAAACCCCTCACACATACAAATCAACTACAAATGTTCAGGACAGCAAAACAAGCCAAAATGTGCTCTTCTAATTTCTAATTTATTTTCTATATTTAAAAAATGCGCTGAACATTTGCAGTCAATTTATAATATTATGACTTCCTTTACTGTATAGTTTTGTTTGTCATAGTTATCCATTGTTACCCATTGTTGTCTCCTGCTGCTAATTCTTTTATCCAGATTCAGAACAGACCTTGAATGCTGCCTCACTCTTTTAAGATATGGTTTATTATGATAGCTGCCATGGGTATGCTCTGCTAGATGCTGATCTGTTTTAAGAAGAGATCAAAATTTGGCAAAATAAATGAGATAATTCCTGTCTTTGTTTAAAGAGATCTAACCCTCAAAGCACATTCCTATTACGAGTACACACATTTACACATTTTTATGCTCGACCTCACTGTAATTGTGTGGAGGAGCCCAGCCTTTCAGTCAGATAATGAATGTAACACATGATAGAGCACTGTAGTATAATGTTTTTTCTGGCATGAGCTTAGGATGACTGCACTCATTAGGCCATATTATTAAAGGACACACTCCGAGATTAAGTAGAAGAAATCAAAATAAGCAATCTAACTCATAACTGTAGAGATACTGAAGTTAATTTAAAGTTTAGCAATCATATATATAAAATACATTTTTTTGTCTATAAAAAGAGTATGTAGGATATACACAGGATATATATATATGAATATAGGATAAGATATATTTATGTATCATGCAAAGGCTATAAAGCTCCATGGACCTGATTCTGTTCTATGACTAGTCATCACAACATGATACATTTCACCTGTACATTGTCATTTTGACCTTGACCCTTTGCACTCCATTTCATCTCACATGTGACCAGCTCTGTCCCGCCACAGGTGGAAGGTTTGAACTATCTGGACTCAGATTTGATTTTCAAGGCTATAATACTTTCAGCACCATTGATTCAAGCCCATGCAACTGCAACTGATAGCAGAACTTTAGCCCAGCGATGCATGATGAAAACTGTAACATTCATTGGTAAAAGTAGCAATCTAGGGGGTCAGCAATGAGGACAGCAGAGAGAAATGTGTGTGAGAATTGACAGCGAGGCAGCAGATGAATAAAGATAAGCCAGAAAACACTCAAAGGCTATGTTGATAGTGTCTTAAAGATCAGAGTTCCAAAAATAAACATCTTTTTGCATCCAGTTTGCCAGCAGGAGAGCATCCGTCCTCCATCTGCCCACCCTTCATCACATCTCAGACCCTGCTGTGAAGGAGGCTGGCCAAGATAACTGCCAGATGTTGACTCACAGCAACATGGGATGCTTGACAGAAGACTTGGGGAGGCAAGAACAGCCACCTGCAAATTTAGGTGTGCAGCAGCATCTATTAAAAGTCATTTCCAGCACACAAGGTTTGTCCAATATCGGTGCCTGAAAGCAACGGGACTCAATCACAAACTTTAAGACAATATAGGTAGATTTTTAGGGAGCAGCTCATAAGATATGATATAAGTTTATGAAAGAGTCATAAACATCATTCTTAACAGCTGATTCTCTCAGCAGTGCACTCAATAGTTGCTTTTTTTACAGCAAGCTGCATCCCACATAGCGTATGCCATATAGGATCCTCTAATAACCTGAAAAGCAAGACTCTGATGACTGCATGCAGCTCTAACAGAGTCATTCAGGTAAATTATACAGATAATTTTGTAACGGATTGCAAATATGAATGCATTATTCTTGGGTGAGGAATATTTTCATTTTTACTGTCTTGATCTCAATGTTCATTAATTTCCATGAAAAGGAGGCTGCTTTACAGTACTACAATATATAAATAAACTTCTTATTGTGTTTATATGCAGGACTGCTAAGCTGTAGGTACCCCATGGTACGTACTCCTTACCCAGTAGCTGACAGTGAGTCTCACAAACTACTGAAGCACAGAAGTATCTGAAAATCCCTACTGATTTCACCAAGGGTCCTCTGAAGGTACAATAGTCCCTCCACATAAATCTGATTAATAGCTCTGTGCTTCATCTTACAGAGACCTTTACTATCTTTGCAGATGAAAAATATTTGCTGTGAGCCATCAGCAGTTATGCTTCTGGGAAAAAAAAAAAAAAAAAAACAAAACCAAACCACAACACAAAAATAACAAACAACAACAAAAAAAAAAACAACAAAAAAAAAAGCCCACATCAAACCAACAACAAACAAAAAAAACATCTCATTCAGCTATTCCTCACAGGAAACAAACCCAAAAATTTACTCTTTTAAAGTAAAACAAAGCTGAACAAACAATGATTTCTCAAGGATACCTTTCCCCTGCAGCTATTTTTACTGGGAACTCTTTTCTGGCTCGCTCTTAGAATTAGACAAGGTCTAAAGGTGAATTTAAAAGCAATTTCTTCCTTGAAAAGACTAGCAGCATTGAGTACACCTTCAAGCTTATCTCCTTGTGATGACAGTAGAGATGGTTTTCTTCTGTCTTTCCAAGATGTTCCGTGACAGGCTGAAAGATGGAAATCTTACATCACATCCAGTCCTGGGCATTAAACAAGTATTGGTTCACTATCATAAAACAGCTCCTAAGCAAGTTTATATTCTGAAACTTGACTTCCAGCACCCAGAGTCCTGAATACCCCTATGGCAGCCTGAAAAGAAACACACAGTATACCACCTGACAGTTTTATTGTCATAGTTTGCTTTCTTCCATACATTTCACTATATACATCTACTTTCAGCTAGAAGAACCAGTCAGGTTTTTATATCAGTTGTTTGCCAGTGAACATTCTATTTGCTGTAGCAGAAGGCTTCATGAAAATACATGGCAGACACCAGAGCAGGTGAACAGGCTCAGGGAAAACACTGGGAAGCTCCAAAGTCGGGGGGGGGGGGGGGGGGGGGGGGAGGGGGAAAACAAAACCCAAACTCAAAAAAAAAAAACAAGAAAGATTTTTTGCAACATTGAAAGAAAGTAAAAAGAAAACTTGGAACTGGGGCTGAACTTTTCAAAGTTCAGCACTGTCTAACTGGGTATTTTTGGAGTTGTCTTGAGCTCTGTTTTCCCATAGAGCTATAAGAACATGCCTGAAGCACACCTCTGGAGCATTCTGCATTGGTCCTGAGTGTTTTAGACCTACGCATGGAAACAGTTGACATACATTAAATGACTCCATTCATTTAATGAACCACAGGTCTGCTCTATTTTACGTCTAAAATTGGGAAATTTAATCTAAATCTCTTTTATGTTACCATGAACCTCTTTCTTTGTACTTCCTTTGTACTTGATTTCTTTGTACTTTCCCATCACTGGAGATCAGGAAAGTATTTCTGTTTTTAAAATGTCAGTGTGGGTTCTTGCTATTTTTTACTTCCCTGTTAATCATGGGAACAGATCACCACAGACATTCACAAGACTCTCTTTTCAATCTGAGAGTATCATAAGGTGGCAAATGATAGCCTTGCCCTCATTCCTGTATTTAAGTCTTCCTACCATTATATGCCAACAACAAACCTAAAGGTTGGGCTTACTGAAGCTTTTACCCAGAAGTTACAGTTTCTATGTCAACACTGTGTAATTCTCCGACATCTGACATATGAGACACTGCAAGCCCTTTGTATGCTGGCTGCAGCTCTTCTTGAGATTATCAGTGCCGTGTGACTGCAGCATCTAAAGGCAATGAAAGCAGAAACTTAGCAGATTTGGTTCTAGAAATCACTGATGAAAATGGAAAATTAGAACTTCAGAATCATAGGACATCAGAAGTGAGGTTTGGGGGTCGTCTAGTCCAAACCCTCACTCAAAGTAGGGCTGACTTCAAAGTTATAGAAGATTGTTCAGTGCCATCTCTGGTCAAGTTTTGAAGATCTACAAAGGTAGAGGAGACTCCACAGTTTCTATGGGCAACCTGTACCCATGTTCCAGAAAGCTCTTCATAGGCAACCAGGAATTAAGTTTTAATTTCAGTGCAGACTTCTAAGATTTCTGTTAATATGAAGAACTTTCAATGGAAGAACCTGTGAAAAGCTCTTGCTCACAAAGATCCTGGGAATAAAGTCAGTGGTAAAACTATCTAATTGCAACTGGATGGGGATCTTACTCCTGAATTCCACTTGCCAGTGATCTGCACCATGAGCCTAAACATGCCACTTGATCATTATTTTCCTTCCATACAAGAAGGTATGAAAAAAACTCCACAAAACTAAAAAGAGTTTAAAAATATATTAATATTAGACATCCACAAACTTCATGGACCAGGAATTAATAATAATTTCACTGAACATCTAACATTCACCACACACAGAGGGAGACACTCAGTGAGCCTGGAACCTGGTCCAACAACAGTCTGCTCTGCTACAGGAACTTTGAAGAGTTTATTTTTTTCCAAAGAAAGATTTACATCTCCCTGGCACCATCACAGCTCAGAGGAGTTAGTCCAGTAACAGGAGTAGAAAGGCAGAAATAATCTACATTAAAAAATTCAAAAGAGCAAGCAGTGTGGGTATATAACTGTAAAGATTTACACATAGAATCATAGAATAGTTAGGGTTGGAAAGGACCTTAAGATCATCTAGTTCCAATGCCCCTGCCATGGGCAGGGACACCTCCCACTAAACCATCTCACCCAAGGCTCTGTCCAACCTGGTCTTGAACACTACCAGGGATGGAGCATTCACAACCTCCCTGGGTAACCCATTCCAGTGCCTCACCACCCTCACAGTAAAGAATTTCCTCCTTATATCCAATCTAAACTTCCCCTGTTTAAGTATTAACTCATCACCCCTTGTCCTGTCACTACAGTCCCTAGTGAAGAGTCCCTCCACAGCATCCTTGTAGTCCCCTTTCAGATACTGGAAGGCTGCTATGAGGTCTCCACGCAGTCTTCTCTTCTCCACGCTGAACAGCTCCAACTTTCTCAGCCTGTCTTCATACATCCAAACACCTGTAGTTCAAACATGGTAAGTATAGCAGAGTATAGCAGCTCTTACTTTATTTTTTAATTTTTTTTTTAATAAGGAAAAAACGTTGAGAGAAAAAATATACACATCTGCTAATAGTTGTATAATTACCTAGAAAGTGAAGCTAAACATACATTTTAAAGAATAATAATAAACCGGCACACTTTACCAAAAGTAGCTATTGGGTATTTGTTGCTTGCAAAGAGCTTGGCTAAAACAGAAATTAATTCAGAGTTCCATGGCCTGCATTAGAGCAAAAATCCAATTAGAAAATCATAATGATAATTTCTGCTAATTACCAGTCTATAAATCTATGCTACCAAACATGATCACACTGTCAAGAAAGGTCAGGCAAAAACTATGTAAACTAATAAACAGAATAAAATAATAGTAACTGTAACAATGAACTCTCAGCGAAGCCAGTGTGCTCCTCCAAGACAGAAGCCTTCAGCATGAGAGAGTGGTTATGTGAGAGCTGTGAGAGGAATGACTGCTCTGCTTCTCTGCTTTGCTCTGCTCTGCTCTGCCCTGGTGGGAACAGGTCTCTATGCCTGGCTTCCAGTGCAGTCCACTCCCACCACAATCAGGGCAGATGAAAATAAAACATTTGAATAAGGCAATTCATCTCATCTGTCTTCAATACATGTTTTAGGATGGCAATCTACCAGCTATAGAAAGAACCTAGATGTTTGGCTTGGATCCAACATTTAAGTGTCTTAGATCTGCTGACCAGTTGGAAAACACAGAACTAAAGTCAGAGGTAAATACTGGTGCTAAACTGGGGAATTGACTCCCAAGACATGCACAAGAAGCCTTTTCACTTGGCTATTTAAAACAGAATTGAATTATCACAATATTATGCATTATAGGTGTATCTTGTCTTTGGCAGGCTTTGATGGGTGGAGTAAGTCCTTTCCAGTGTGAATGCAAAGGTACAAAGTTATTAGGGCCATCTTACAGTAGTTAGTTGTCAATCAAATGTTGCTACAGAAACCAGGGGCAGAGATGGAGGAGGAAGGCTTATCTCTAAAAGCTTTATCCTAGTTGAAGCTTGGACATAATATGATGCTTCTGAGCTTTACAGGCAAAATATCTACATTCCTTTCACATTGCTGTCAAGAAGTAGCACCGAAGGAATAAAGCAATTGGACGCAGGAGGAAAACAAAATGGAAATTTTGTTCCCATTCCAGAGGTTTTGATGTTGCAACTATGATCTATGGCTTCAAATGATCTTCTGGACAGCAGCTACTAAGTAGTGCCACATAAATTAATTTATACTCTTGGCAGATCAGAGTTCCCAAAAGGCGTCTGTTCTGTGTTTCTCCATTCCTGGACTGGATGGAGTTTTAAGAATGTTATTTCTAGGGCATTTTAAATCACAGATATGAAAGTGAAATGAATATTTGTTTTGCAAGAAAACCTTGATCTTTGCAGAAGAGATGCCTTTGCAGAAGATACCTTTCAGTTCTAAATTTTTTTTTCAATTAGAAACAAACTTTAGTCAACTGATCCAGATCCAAGATACAGAGATGGACTACAAGCCTCTATGACCAGCGTACTAACTTCCATTTCTTTAATCCCCAGCTCCATATTCATTGCTGCATCCAAAATAACAGGTTACCAGTGGAGTGGTAATGACCACTTGTCCACCAATTGAGACAAGAGAATTATCACTTTCTGTGTTGACTAGGGTCTCAGAAGAAGCATTAACATACCTCTCACTTGGATGGGACATAACTATTTATTCAGATTCCTTTATAAACCATTTTTCACTCAGGAATAATGTTTGGGCATTGGCACTGAGAGCTGGAGTCAGGCAGATATGACGTCCCACTCCACCCCCCAACATGCCCCCGTGTTATGTGGGAACTCTACCCAAGGGCAGACAGATGTGCATAGCCATGGGGCCATGACAATAGCTGTGCTGCAAGAATACATATTATTTCATTGATAAGTATTACCAATAAGTAATAATAATAATATTAATAATAAGTGCTATTATTCTCTTATTCTTCTACCTTGAAGACTTTTACAAGAATTACACAACGTGAATACCAATATCTGCTAGGTGATCGTAATTGGCCAAAATTCAGTGAAACAAAATAATAGTCAAGTGTCTTAAATAGCACTAAAATAAGTTTTTTCCCAGAAATACTTGAGCCTATTAAGGAAAAAGTTTTTTGCAAAGCTGAATTGTGAATGTTGTGATATATAAAATTTGGTTCTGGCTTCTCTGCTCAGATAAGTACTTCTTAATGCCCACAGAAATATGGATAAAGCCAACAGCAGGATTCTGGCTGGCCATTGGTTGGCTGATGTAATGATGAAAGGGTAGGAATCTTTCTAAGATGACCCCAAATGAATGTCCTTCTGTAGAGAAAAAACAAGGTGAAGCAGGGAGGAGATAAATGTCCAGATATGGGAAATGTTGGTTTGTTTTTTGTTTTAATAGGAATTCTTATTTTGCCTTTCTCCTGAAATATAAACTTTAAAGCATTTGAAGAATTTCTTGATTATATTTAAATAAGACTGGATAAGCCAGATGCTTGAAGTAAAATGTTAAGTATTTAAATCTGCTTTATATCCCCTGCTCTGAGAGTCATTAATTTGTCGTGGCTCTTGCAAGGTAATGCAAAAGATAAATAAAAATAATTGACCATGGTCAAATAACCCATTAATAACTTTCAAAGTCTCAACATCTGAGTCTCTGAACCATAAAAATAAGCATAGTTCTAAGCACAACCAGTTTTCTTAGCCTATAAAAAAGGTATAAGCTTGTTGCATAGGAAATGAAACATCATTTGCAAGCAAAACCAGGACTAATGTCATTTGATGAACGCCATTGTCTTCTAACATGAGTTTATTTTTTCATTATTAAGGGAAGAAGGAACCAATTTAGTATGCAGCAGTGGTCTAAAGTACCTATCACTTTAAGGTGAAAAACAATACAAAGTTTGTAGGGAAAGCAAATACAGGCAGGTTTTCAGGCATCTGAAGAAGGCCATGTGTGCACAAAAAGTTTTCTGTTTTGTCCAGCTCCATACAAAATATTACCATTCCTTTCAAACCTTATAATTTTGACATCAGATTTGTTTTTAAGTGTCATAAACTAAAAAGTACACTTTTGTCTACCCAGAAAGTCAATCTGGACTAGGGCAGGACATGTAAAGTGAGTATAATAGCTACCATATTCAAAATTAGTCACAATTATTTCATATAACAGCATCTACACAGGAAGCTAATGAAAATAATTACTAAAGAATAGTTATTTAAGAATAAATTTCTGTGTCTATAAATTATGCAGAATAATATTAAAGCTGAAAGAAGCTTCCCTAGTATGAAATATAATCAGAAATGGAATAAACATTGCACACAACTGTAATTTTAAACCAAACAAGTTAGGAAAAAAAAAAAAGGAAAAAAAACCAAAGCTGTCCTTAATTCTAGCATCTGCTGTTCGGTGAAGTTCACTGTCTTCCTACTTGGAACACTCGCAAACTGTGATTTAGCAGGTTAGTTTAATCTGTTAATATTTACGTTTTCTTAGTTCAAATATTTTGACATTTCCATGACGAAGTTGTGATATCTGTTATTTTACAATTTGAGTTATTTTTCTCTTGACACAAGTTTCCTGGTTATACTGAATTTAATGTCATTTGTGTCAATTCTGTTATGCAGCAAGAAGCTGGTTAATAAGAACAGCTACTTAACTCCGAGTTTGATCCCAAAGACAGTTTTTTATTAGAAAGTGGAACACCAGTTGTTTCCAATGTTGTCCCTGTTTCATGAAAAACAGAGACATTTTACAGTAAAATGCAGTCTGCACCATTTCTGATTAAAAAGGTTTTCTGAATGCTCCATAAAATATGTTTTTTGTTTATTAATGGTTCTACTAATGGGCCATTAGTAGGCAACTACTGCTAGGTGATTTATTCTTGGATTTCTGCTGCCAAGCTTTTGGACATTTTTGCTTCAAGTAGGAGGACAAGAAAAGATGTGCAAAGTTGCATTTATTCAATCCTTTCTAAGAGCACATTGTAAATCAAAGGGGAGAAACAAGCTATCCATAAAGAGACATCTGCATGAGGCAAACAGGCAAAAGAAAGCTCTGGAAAGCTCTGCTAGCTCTGGAAAGGAGAAGAAAATTAAAATCAATAAATATTAATGCAGTGATCAACAGAAACACAGCACAACTTGAAAAAAAAATCCACATTCACCCCCAACCATGAATTAAAATGAAGACCAGTTACCATTTAATCCACATCTCCATCATAGAATCTTCTGGAATGCACTTAGTAAAACAGTGTTTGTTTATCCTCTCTTTCTCTTTTTCACCTCTTCTCTCCTTTCTATCTACACTTACTGCATTCTCTGCTGGAGACATAGGATAATGTCTTCTGTGGTACAACTGGGGTGGTAAGTCCAAGGCTGGGAAGTGTCCAGAAACTTTGCTGCCTGTGAACGGCATAACTCATTTTTATTATAGTGTGAAAAATAAGTTTGTTAATGAAACAAGAGAGGAACCACGGTTTCTGGTTTTGTTCCCTAAATCAAAACAAACCAGATGACAAAGCTCTTCTAATAAATAAGAGAGTTCTCACTTTCATTCACCTGGCCTGCATTCTTTCTATGGAGACAAATGATTGTTGCAGCAATAGAAAGGATGCTGTGTGCAATGCTTCTCTCAAGAAATATTGTAATGCATGGGGTCATACTGCATGGAATTTCTTGGTAAAATGTGGCTTTTTACTATCAGCAGTGTTTATTGTTGTAAAACAATAGTGCAAGTTGTTATATTGTTAGCATGGAGTATGCCAAGTCTCCAGTTTGAACTTGCACATTTTTATAATAAACACTAAGGAAAGAAATTACTCATTGTACCTCTGCACTAGTCCTTCCTTATTGCCTCAAGACACCAGTATCAATGCTGGCTTCATAGGCAGGCACACCAACACTCCCAGCATCACCTAATAGCCTGTGCTCAGTTTCTATCCTGCTACTTATTTGGACATTGGAGGCTGAACAAACTCAGTATTTCAGACTAAAACATATCAGGAGGAATATATAGCTTTTAGGGAACAAGTTCACCTTCCTCTGGAACCTTATCTTTTGAAGTTTTAGATATATTTCACAATTGCTGCCTTATTATTGCTAAACCCATGCATGAGCATGCATTCAATTTTGTATGAGTTCTACCTCGTCCACAAATGAAATGAGAATGGATAACAGCATTGCGTGACTCTCTCTAAATGGAAATTTGGTGTGAGATACCCAATAGCATGCAAGACATGTTTTTACTATCTCCTTGTCAGTATTATGAGTTATGTACCATGAACTTAAAGTGCTGAGCTGCAAATTATTAAAGGTAATGGAATTATGATTTCTAGGTCAAAAGCTCAATCTGAGGAACTAGGAAGTGAATGGTACCCTTGATAAGAAAAAATGCTAGTCTAAACATATGTCCAAATTCCAACCTGATATAATTCAACTGTCCTGACTAAATTTCTCAACAGTTTTAGCATGGTATTCTTCTGTACAACCATCCAAAACCAGGTTTAATTTTGCTCTGGATTTAAATGAGGATCAAATTTAGTGGGACTTAAGTATCTAAAAAATAGGCTTTTTTGACATCACATCTTATTAGATTATTATCCCTTTTACCTTGGTGTACCTTTTCATATATTTTGAAAAAGAAAAAAAAAAACAAAACAGCAAATTCTCAGTGTACACATTGTGAAAGTTAACTCAGGACCTCTTGACATCAAAAGATTTTTGCTTTTGAGTTGAATGTGCCTTGGACCACTTACAGAAAAGGAATTTCTGATTTAAATCTAAATAAAATACTAAAACACTTAAGCCAATATTCCCTTCTTAAAAACCAGAGCCATTTACTTTTTCAGAGTCCCCATTTCCCAGAGGATCTGACGAATGCAGTCAGCGCTCCACCTGTCTTTTGAGCTATGTGGTTCTGCCCAGCTGGTTGTCCTACAGCAAAACTCACCTAACAAACAATGCCACAAATACATGAGGCAGATACAACTTCACAATGAATCTTTCAAATCATAGGTGGGAGTTGCACGTTTTCCCAAAGGATTACTTATTTTTTTATTTTTTTATTTTATTTTTAAGGAATCTGTGCCTTCGTCATGCATGAATATGAATGAATCACATTATTTATTATTTATTATTTATTATTGTATGTATGAATCACATTAGACGACTAACATCCAGTTGTATCAGATATGAAAGACCACAAAGTTTGGTTTACTTTGTTGACTTTCTGGTAGCAGGTTTCATTTTGAAAGGCTAACAGATTGAAATTGCTAAACAAACCAATATAATAATTTGCTGTTAATTAGAAGGGTGACAATCACATAATAGGAGCAAATAGTTTATATGCTGCCTCAGACTAAATACTTAAGACTTCAGCCACTTTATATTCTTTAGATATTACAAAATCCTCATGAACTTTGGCTTAAATTAAATACATTTCCATTAGCCTGTATTCCAAATTAAACTCAGCATAGGAAGCATGACATTGCAGGTGCGATTTTAAATGTTTCATGAAACTTTAGGAGATGAAACTGAGACCAATGCTTAACATTTTTCATACCATTATTTTCATTTAAGCATACAAAGCATAAATACAATAGAACATAGTGTAGATCAAACATGCTATATAGAACACCTTATATTTTCCACAGAATTTTGTCTCTGTGTGTTTACCTTTGTGTACATCTATCTCCAAAGTATTTTCATTTATCTAAAAACACATAGATTTGCATACATTTTTATTACATGCAAACTGAGCTTGAGTGCTGCAGCAAGCTCAGCATACAGAGCAGCTTCATGCTAGTTCATTAAATGTCTTGTAAATAGAGACCTGGACCAAACTTTTTTTTATGGCTTATACCTTTAAAACATAGATGACATACAAATTTTGGATATTGCAAAGAGGTCTTGAGCAGCCTGAGGACAGTGGGACAGTAAGGCATTCCTTCCTTATTTTCAAAATCACCCATTAGAGAGCAGGAGACTGTGCTGCAAAAAGACCTTTCAGGAGTTTCTGGAGCTTGCTGCTTTGATTTCTGATCTTGGACCCTGTTTCTCCTTGCTAAGCGTTGGTCCTTTGTTTCTGCATTCTTCGTTATGGGTTAAAACTTAAAAGGGGAAGTTTAGATTGGATATAAGGAAGAAGTTCTTTACTGTTAGGGTGGTGAGGCACTGAAATGGGTTGCCCAGGGAAGCTGTGAATGCTCCATCCCTGGCGGTGTTCAAGGCCAGGTTGGACAGAGCCTTGGGTGGCATGGTTTAGTGTGAGGTGTCCCTGTCCATGGCAGGGGGAATGGAACTTGATGATCTTAAGGTCCTTTCCAACCCTAACTTTTCTATGATTCTATAATGCTGGCTCTTTGCATCCTGCTTTATGTCATCCTCGTCCTAGTGCCTGTTCCCTGTTCCAAGCTCCAGCTATGCCTACTTGGTGCCTGCTGATGCCAAAGTAATTTCAAGTATCTGTATTGATGAGATTTGGAGGATCAATCCTTCCTTGGATGAACTTTCCTCTTCTTAAGAGGTTTTGATAACAATTACCTCAAAGATCAACAGCTTTCCTTATTGGCCTTAGTACAAAGATAACATATGTAGTTCATTTCAACAAATAAGATGGATATTTAGTGTATTAAAGATGTTTCAATTCCAGATATCATGGTTCTTGCTGGTTTTCCACTGGTCTTTTGAAACTGAAGCTATGTTTTTGTTTTGATTCAAATATTTATGCTTTCTCAAATTCAAGACAAAATACCTTTTTGTCAGTGATAGTTATGTTTGATGGCACCAAGGGTGTCCACTGAACAAGCACATGCTGCTCTCAAAACAATGGTCTGTCTTATAAACCTTCTGAATCACTAACAATATCTTCAAGCACTTTAATATATAATTTAACCACAACTAGAAGATACAATAACTTTTTTCATGTATTATGAAAGCTAGTCATGGGGGCTACTGATATTTTTGATTCCATGAAGGAATCAAAAGGCTCGAACCTTATCAATATAATTCTGAAAGACAAAATCACCCACAATGCAGAAAACCATGACCTTGGGAAGCTCTTGCAGGAACGGACCCAGACTAGTGGTCATGTTAGATCCGTTCTGTGGTGGTGTTAAGCCAGAGCAGAGACCCCAGCCAGGCACACCTTATCAACCCTGTTGGGGCCGAGTGATTGCTGAACAATGCAACCTGTTGATCTGTCCCTATGGAAGCTTTTCCAGGTAGGAATGTAGGATTTTACCCTTAGAAAGTCAAGTTAGCAGAGCCTGTCAAACAAACAAATCTGCCTGCAGCCTCCCGGTGCCAGCACCGCATTAAACATTAGACATAACAACATTCTTCCCCTAGACAGAGAAATTCCCAACCCTCACGAGGACTAGGCAGAGCTGGCCAGATTCTTCCTAGCACTGCTGCAGAGCTGGAGCTGGGAGAGGAGAGGAGCCAAGTGAGGAGGCAGGTAGCCACCCAGGTGACCAGTGGACCCAGAAGGGTCTGTCTCTTCAACCTGGGTTCTGTCCAAGGAAAAAAGGAAAAATGACTCTTACAGATTTCAGTGGACTGCAGCACTGCTCTGAGCTGGAGTAATTTGATATTACAGAGTGAAGCCTGCAAACTTTTCATCTTTCTTACTGCTTTGTGACTTGCAACAATAATGCTTAGGGTAAAAGCAGTACTCCTCCCTTTCTGGGCACCGCTGAGCTCATTGCCTGTATTTAGCACATCATACATTCCTTTAAAGTACTTAGTAATGATTATTAGGATAATAATTTCTAAGAATAAGCATACTTTCCCCAGTGTACTCAGCCACATGGATTCCTCTTCAGTGTCAGTAAAATTGCTTCTCTAATCTGTCAGCATTTGCCACAGTAAAAAAAAAACAAACAAACAAAAAAACAAACAAAAAAAAACAAGCATAAATAGAAGAAGAGCAAAGTATAATAGACATTTTCAACTTAAATTTTCACATGAGTATTATCTGCAAGGAAGGATGCATTAGCCAAATTCCAGCTTGGTTGGAACTTGTGTCACCTTTATGGAGCAGGAGACTGAGCCAATAATGCTTACTCAGCACCTTCAGCCCTTCGCACCATCATCCCAGTGGCAGAAGACTGTACTTTCCCTCCCTTTTGTCTGCTCCACTCTCCCTTCCCACCTCCCCCCCCCCCCCCCCCGGAGCGATCACGCCAGCTCAGCTCTGAGCTCACAAATGTGAACGAGCTAATGAGCATTCTGTTGGCTCAGGAAAGCAAGCACTGCTTCGGTTGCACTCAGAGACCCAGCTCAAGTCGCTGTAATCTGCTGCTCAGTCAGAGCCGCACAGTAATTTGTTTAGCTGGTTTGGGGAAAGTGAAATGTCTCTAAAACCCCCAGCTCTCCTGCTCCCTTCAACTCTCCAGCTGGCTTTCTTTGCTAATCTTTTGCCCCAGGTTATTGTTTTAAAGTCAGGAATGAAGAGCTGGACAGTCAAACCCTGCTTCTTCACCACTTTGTGTTTTCTTTGCACTTTTAGCGCAGCACAAAATGCTGGAGGGACCTGCTGTGTTCACATGCTTTATGTCTTTTCTGTACTTTTCTTCTCCCTCTCTCTGAAAGATGCCTCTTGGCATGCAGAATGGGAAGCTGTAGGAAAAAGGTCTTGTTTGGAAAAAAAGGCATTTATTAAATGAACTATTTCCCTTTCTTGCCCCTCATTGCTCAAACCAGAGTAACTAATTTCTGACAAAAGGTTACTTTTCTCGCCAAAGACCATGTCATGCAGAGATATCCGTACATACTAACTAATCGGTTTCAGAAATAACACAGCCATACTAGGGTAGTGCTGCTAGCCCAGTTCTGGGCTTTTTAAATTGTCCAGTGTTCGATTGTTTCAGTCAAACTGACTGTCAATAATATGTGATTGAGCACATCTCAACGTTGCTGTTTTGCAATTTTATAATATGAAGTAATGGTCTGATAGTGATATCTTGGATGTTAAACTGATGCTTTATTTTGAGTTTGGTTTTAGTTGTTTTTCCTAGAATTAGCTGTTTTAGTCATTTGACAGCAAACATGCCCGTGAATCTACATGTCATTTTCAGTGTCTGCCATCTCAAGCATACTCAAAGTATATAATTTTCAAAAACCATTTGATATGAACAATTCAACATGGTAAAATCAGCTTAAACTATTGGATCGAAAGAGTTTAGATCTACTATGCACATTTTTCCAGCTAATAATACAAAGCTATACACACTTGCTCCAAGAGAATGGGGCTGAGGGATGAGGGGGAGTTTATAGGTTACTATGAGCATTTCTGCTCAACTTGGCCTGTATTTTCAGTATCTCTGACAAGGCTCAATTGCTTTCTAAATGTTACTGTTCACTGAATTCAGGAGGAAATATCTCTGGACCATATCAGATTTTTCTTTCCCCAAGTGACCTTCACATTTCCTTCTAAATACACTTTTCTGCATCACCTTGCAAAATACTATGTGTGCCTTCAACAATTCCTCCCTTAAATTGATAATACAAGTGGCAAAACACTGTCCAAGCCATCTGTGATCACAGCCTCAATGTTTTGCCTGACAGGTTTCGTCTGAGCAGCAGTTATGTCACTTCACTTACCTGCACTCCTCCTGAAGCTGAACAGAGCTTTGAGACCAGGGTGACACAAACATAATCTAGACCTGCTGTCAGCTTCACTGACCTGCTATTGAATGGTCAACAGAATACACCTGCATCTACCAAACTTATCAGGTTCACATCAAATCTCGTCATACTTCCAGAGGAATAATATTCTCCATAGACATATATTTTAGTTGGTTAAGCTTTTTGCTTGGCAAATTCTAATTTTGTCAGGGGTTAATTACTGAAAACCAATAGTCGCTCTTTTGGGTAGCATCCTACCATCTTGACCTATTTTGTTCCCACCCACTTAATTGCAAAATAGACCTGTCAGCCTTCATTTAGTCAGATTTTTTTTCCATATGCCATATTACCTACATATTTCAATGTTACATGATGGGACTTCAGTACTCCAGATCCTTCTGTAGTATGATTTCATGGTTACCTTTTAAATCTAAAAACATACAGACATTGCAAACAACTGCTATCACAAATAAACAATCTTTTCTCAGTATGCTTTCTGCTTATGTGCAAATTTAACTCTCAGACATCTTAAATGTTCTCCAGAGTTTCCAATAACAGCATTTTGTTTTACTTTGGGGAGAGAGGGGGCTGGCTTTCAACACGTCAGTCTATAGCTGCTGTTTACAAAGAAAACCTCAAAAATGTGGCCTACTGTCTGTCTGAATTTGTAGAGGACATGAAATAAGAAGCCCAAGGGTACAAATGTTTAATTTATTTCAACTTACACTAAATCTGATGGGAATAAGGACACTTTAAATGTTAACCATTCCACTGTTGATCAAAGCATGGAAGAAATGCAGGAACAGCTCATACAAATATAGCTACTTAATGTATTTGAATGATTGCCCTAGTAGTAGATCTTCAATCATGCATTAATTAAGTTGTTGCCAAGTAGAGATACAAAAGTGATATAACTTCCTTTTTTTCTGAACAAGAATTCAAAACTAAAAGCACACAGTAGTAAGTTTTGCTTTTGTCCTTAATCTTTCTCCAGTTATGCAAACATTTGTGTATCTAGGAATGAGCACGAGATTGCACTTTGAACTGAGTTTGCTCACCACGCTTGTAAGAAAGTTTTGATATTTCTCTGCTGTTAGAGTTTTGTTTTATTGGAAGAAAATATGTGTGGTAGCACATTTCTGTATGAAAATATTCCCGTGTTATTTTTCACCATTACATGTCGGGTTGATTGAGGCCACTGAAATTTATTTAGCAATTTCTGCACATGCAGTCTTGCCAAAACAAGCGCTTGTGAAAGCTTTTTTAAAATTACCTACATTTTTGAACCTTAAGCACAAATTGCTACTACTGGAAAGTTTACAAATCAAAACAGTTTACCTGAGATGAGTACAATTCAGTTACATTCAATATGCTATTCAATTACACACTATACTTTCTAGTCTCCTTGCTATGCATACAGCTTGTGATTACTTGAGTGTATAAGAAATGGAAACAATGAGCACTTCTTTGCTGTGCTAAATAATGACAGTTTTGCTGAAGCACAGGGAGCCTGTATGGCAACCAATGATGGGAGGAGACCTCTCCAGCAGCAGTTAAATACCACAGGAAAATTGGAGCACTGCGTCTCCAGAGTTTGCTTAATACTGCAGAAGTATTCAGGCAATGCATCTGGAAGGCAAGCCCCATATCTTTACGTTAAACCTATGCAAAATTGCAAAAGCTTTGTACCAGCAGGAGCCATGGAACAAGGAATGTGATTGTGTTTTAGTTATGATCAGTCACATGTGGCATACAGAAAAATGAAACGAATGTGGGTGTGAAGCTTGTCCAATCCAGTTCACCACTCGTGAAAAAAAGAGCTAAATAGCTGCCCCATCCATAAAGAGAGAAACATTCTTCTCCAGCAGGTTACAGAATGTCTTTTGATGGCTGCTGTTCATTTGTTGTGCCTAATTATGAGCAAATGTGATACCCCACAGACTGTTTTTCTGGAAAAAGGTGAGGAAGCCTGCTGAACGTTTTTAATGTATCGTTATTAAAGTTAACTTTGCAGACCTAATGTTTTGTATGCTAATGGCTGCATGCCAGATGAATGATTACTGTAAATGTGTCAGTTAAATAGTCCAGTGACAGGTCCATATGTGCTCTATAAAAAAACAAGTTAAGCTGACCGTGATCAAAACCAGAATGATTGACTCAAAATTTCAGGAGCTCAGAATTACAGAGACTGGTTAGAGATCTGAAATAACCTAAAGCAAATTCCTTTACCTGCTGTGATTTCACTTTCCCTCTCCAGACTGCATCTACGTACATACCCTCCAAACCTCTACAACATCTATCCCTGGATGCAAAAGCTCATACTTCCTTTTCAGATAACCAAAGCACTTGGAGGTGCTGCTGCCACTAGATTGCTTTATGACACCCGACCCGCTGGAGTTGCCACTGGTGGGGACAGCAGGAACAAGACAGACTCTTCTGTAAGCTTACTGCAAAACCACACACCTCTGAAGAGGTGACAGTAACGTAGCCAGCTGCTCTAGGGAGGCCTGCCTTGTAATTGCACTGCTTTCTCAAAAAGCACCAAGGCATGGGAGGATGGTAACCCCCCAAAGCAATGTCTCATACACACAAAAGGTCGCCAGTCAGGCAACTGACCTCCCTGTACACCTATACTATTCTCAAACAACAGTATCTGCTGGCAAGTACTTCAAACAGACAGTACATGTATCTTACGTCCACTGTGTTTCCTCCAACAGAAATGAGAGATTTTACAAAAATGGCCTTGCTGTATATTCTGAGTCAGCCTGGGGTTCAGTCTTTGAAGTGGAGTAGAAGATAACATTAACTGAAAATAGTTTGGTATTGATTTCAGAGGTAATTAGCTTCCTTCATATCATCAGCTTCAAGAGCTTCAATATGTTACTAATTTTCAGCCACAGAGCATGGCATTTTTAAGCAACCAGATGAGGAAAGAGCCTGTGCCTGTTGCTTTTGTTTTACAGCAGATCTGACTTTGATATACTTGAAACCATTTGTACTGCAGCATTTATTTTCACAATTTTCAGAATCTGCTTTTCAAACTACAGTGACCACTTTAAGGTTAACACCCTCTCCATTGCCTCCTGAAAAGTGATGATTTCTATTTTGTCTTAGCATAGAAATGAAACAATACAGACTGACTCTATATTCTTCAGTATTACTATGCATGCTGTGTTTAATCCAAAAAGCTGAAATAGCTGGCAAGAACTACTGCAAGGCACAGACTTTGGACTAAGCAATTCAAGGCAAGCTTCCACAGAAGACACTGAGGTTTGATCCTGACCGGTCACCATCAATTCAGCAGAACCGCTTTCTGCAGAACTACTTTCTGTGTATCTTAGCATGAAGCCTCCGTTAGCCTTCCAGAGGCTGTTTGTATTGGTTTGATAAGCTTTCCCAGGAATCAGCCTTCATCTTCCTAACTCTTTTCTGGAAAATAGGCAGCAGATAGAGAATGCAGAAGGACCAGAAGTCAGGAACAGGTCATGGTGATATTGTTCCTAGCGCACCTTTATAGGATTAAAGGCTGCAGTACAAGAGTGGGCTCCATACCGGAATGGAAATGCTAGGCTAGATGCTGACCTTAGTTTATCTTAGTTGCTGCTATGGACATATGCTAAGTGGCTTCCATTCATTGGAAGCCAGGAGAAGCAGCAGAGTAGTTCCCTAACAAAAAAAGAAAAGAATTGAAGAACTAATTAAAACCCTATATGTCCCCAACTGGTAATAAAAAGCAAGCAAGCAGGGCCTATTGAAACAGCATCATGAATAAGCACACAGCAGGTAGCAATGGTTCTTTGCTGGCCTATAGCCTGTTTGAATTAGAGCTAAATTAGCTGAAGTAACAAATTCTAAAGTGTCATCATGGTTCACTTCATTAATAAAATAGCACTATGCTGCAGGAGTTAAAAGCACAGTTTACTGCCAGGATATTCAGTATATCAGAGTCTAAATAGATAAGCAATTTCTCCCCAGGTACAATTTCCCAATGAGCAAAGGATTGCTCTTTCTTAAAAAAGAACAAAACGAAGCAGCCTATATTATTACAATAGATCCACGCTTGACTTTTGTATTTTGTTGGTGTATCTTCAAGAGCCATGTCTTCCATGACGGTTAAGTTAACAGCTGCTACAACTATAGACTTGTGGCTTGGCTTGTTAAGATTTCGTGGAACTGCAAAGTTTTTCCAGCAATGTCTCTCTCTGTGTTTGTTGATTATGGTTTCCTTTGAGGTACCTTCACATTCTTATGTCCATTCCTTTAGTGTCTGGTCTTTCTTGCCATGTATGTACTTAGCTGTGGTCTCTCACTTTTTTTCCCTATTCTGAAAATTTACTTCTCACCCTCTCTGAGCAGTATTTTTATGTGTTTTCAAGCAAATTCAGATGGTGTTTCAGTCTCAGGACATATAAATTGTGAAGTTCTTTTTTTTGCTTTCTGAATTCTAGCAAAGACCGGTCCTCTGCTTCTGACACTGTTAAAAAAACAACAGCAGCAAAGAGCTGGGTTATTCTGTTCCATGTTTACTTTCTGAATTATTTGGAGTTTTGTCTAGTGCTACAGTAGTACTGAAAAACTCCAACAAAAAGATGGCCCCTAAATTAAAGAGCAAATAAGCGATTGTGTCAGAAGTATGACAAGGTTTATTAAGTAATGTCAAAACATGTAACAGACTAATTGTGAGATGACAGTACCATGAGAAATTATTTAAAGGCAGTGGATGAAGCCTATGCTCTGTGAAAACACTACCATCTCAGGCAGCAGTTCCCTTTTAAGGAGAACATCACTAAAGTGATGTGCTCATAAAAATGCTAACATGGTCCTTAAAATTATTCTAAACAGATACATTTAGATAAGATATGGAAGTATTAAGGCTGTTGTGCACAGCAGTGGTGAGGCTTTATCTAGAGTACTGACTACAGTTCTGTTTACAAGGAAAGAACTAAATTATTTTAGCTTGTTTAGGTAAGGAGAGAAAAAGTTGAGAGTGAATATGCGTGCTGCCTGAAATGTACATTGTTATGAGGACAGACATAAGGACGGGATAGCTATTCAACTGGACATGGACACAGGAACAAATGTGCAAAGATGAACTACACAAGCTGCAGGCTGGAGGTCAGCAGAGGGTGCCCAGACAGCAGAACAGGGAGATTCTGCAACTATGTTGGCAGGACCAAACCCAGACTACTGCTGGGAGGAAGCTGGGTAAATTTATGAGGATTGTTGTATGTGACAGCAGGCATAATTAATCAGTCCTGATCTACAGAATGGGAGCAATAGGATGTCTTCCAAGTGCTTTCTTTGTCCCACATGTAAATTTTGCTCTCATGAGCTCTAAATTCAACGGCTCAGGAGATCAATCCCTTCTAATCTGTAATCCCGTTTTATGCAGAAAACCCCCAGTCCCTGAAGGATGGTAAGAAAAAGCACAAAAGTATTTCAGGAAAAAAATTACACTGGTAAGCAACAAAGGATAATATCAATGATTCCTAAATGAAGGGGCAACATAACAGTCAGTTTTTCATAATGTGGAGGCTAACCCTACGAGCTAGTGGGGAACAAGGGTACTCGATATATTAAAAAAACCTGCTTGGTATTTTGAAGATTTAGCATCTCCTAAATAATATTTCTGTGGTTTACAGTTCAGTCCTGGTCTGCTGACATGAAAGGCAATGTTTTCACTTATGTCAGCAACACTGGAACAGGACAGGTCTTTAATCAAACTATGTACCTAATGAATCAAGTGGCTTGTCCCCATCGTTCACTATGATTTTAAGCCAGATGCAAAGTTTCATTCAAAAACATGATTTCTTCTTCTGTGATAAATGGCCTGCTTCTAAACCCTGAACGTTCATGAAAAGCTTTGGAGTTTTGCTTTTAATCTTTGAGGTTTTCACCGAGAACAAAAAATTCAAATTTTCTTTTCGGCTTTCCCTATAATTTTCTTTTTGTCACTGAATACACTGAAAGAAATTAACTCAGTCCCTGTCCTCACAAAACTAAAGTGCCCACATCCTCATTTATCTCTTACATCTATTTACATAAAATATTTTATGTAAACTGAATGCAAAAGAACATACATTTTTTCTGTACCCACTTTTTATATAAATAGAATTTCTGTGTTGTCATTCTTGAAGTTGTGAAGCTCCACTGACTGCTGTGGGACACAAATCTCCTCTTATAACATTAATAACTTCAAAACTAAACACCCTTTTTACAAAAAGGCCTAAAGTTTCGCAAAAGAAATCTCAGTGCTACGCTGCCCTGATACACAGACTGGTTTGCAGACCTCAAAAGTGTGTTGCTACCCCAGGCTGCATAGAGAATAACACCCTTTTTTCCTCAGAAGACCCCAGAATATCTGGACAACCCTACTGCAGAGAGGACTTTCTGGGATTTTTTAAGGCCTAAAAAAAAGTTTTCCTTGTGCCGGACACATCTACACGCATAATTTCCTTCTCTTAATTTTGAAATACTCACTATGAATGGTGATATCTTGAAGGACATCCTGTCAGATTCTCAGATCATTTAAACACTCATCACCCCGAGGAAAAGCATACCAATTATTAGTGAAAGGCAAAGACAGACAATCATTAATGTGGCCAAACATTTTAGTTAATTGCTAAATTAGTCCTAGTTAATTCATCTGTTCCTAACTGGAATATTGCATGTTGCTAATGAGTAAATTTAACAACTATACAAAGGCCTGAATTTCTAAAGCCTGGTACAGAAAAGCTTCCTTGAAACCGAGGAACTTTGTGCTGAGAATTTTGGTTCAGGCCCACCTCTGCTAGCAACTAAGTCTTCCAGGCATTGGTATCAATCAGGAATAGGCTTAGCAGGAACAGAATAGATGGCATGCTGCTGGCATACTGTACCACTCTGAAATTGTTCCCTTTCTCATCCCAAAAGAAAAAGACCTTAGAATCATAGAATAGTTAGGGTTGGAAAGGACCTTAAGATCACCTAGTTCCAACCACCTGCCATGTGCAGAATAGTGCATGATGGAAGTTATTAACCAAGAATTACAGAGGATATTTCTGCCTTGCTTGTCTCAAGCCACATAGTGTTAGTTCCTATTAGGGTATCTGCTTCAAGCAGCACCAATATTTCAACAAAGCCTTCTACCCATGTAATGATTAATAAGGTTATACTAAGCACCCTGGAGGCAGAATTTTCTTTTTGAAAAATGATAAACCATTTCCATGACAACATCTGTAATATCCTGAAGGCTGTGAGTAGGGCATCAATGTTCTATATACACATTCAAAGGAATAAAGACTACGTTCACACAACAACAGTAATTTATAATAAGGCCTGAGGGGAAGGAATATCTGAAAACCATACAAAAGGTTTCTTAGAAACTATTGATCATTTTAATTGCTTCTAAATGCATTTGAAGAGGTAGAATGATGTTTTCAGCAGTTTTCACTCCCTTAGCCAGAGTCATAGTCCTAGTTTGGTTTCTTTTCTGGAATGATCTGTATTTAATATTTGGAATTTTACAAGACTCCCAGCATTTCCTATACGAAGGGACAGAAGGATAGAACACCCTTTTTGCAGTGATCAAGGTAAACACACAGGTTCATCTCAGCTGAGGATGTTATTAATTTTGTTCTCTTGAAGATGTTATTGACTTAGATCTCTAAATTACAGGTTTAGAATACTTGAGTCCCACAGCACAGAAACCATGATATATCACAAAGCAATATTTTCCCAGCATGGTGGGCACAGTTTGATTAAGACACACAAAATGTTGGAGATTCCACACCTGAGACAACAAGACTTGTTTTAGTCTGCTCCTTTGGTATCTTTAACATTCTTCCTGAAGCAGGGAGGCTGTCCATATCTCTCCATTCCTGGGCTGGTGGAATTCAAGAATAATCCTGGCCACCTTCCTCTTGCAGCATGGAGCATTCTTCAAAAATAGTTAGATGTCCACAAATACTCTTCTGTATCTATATTACCTCTGAAATATGTTGCAGCCCAAAGAGCCACATACTTCCCTATCTTTCCTAGGGTTTCTTCAGCCTCCTTGCACTACCCTTCAGATATCAAGATCTCCAGGGCCTGAACACCTCAAGCCCCCAAGATCTTAACAGTCTTGTAGTCTTTTTCCTGTTGTCCCTTTACAGCTGTTCCTACTTTTAAAATACATAGCATTTCTCAGTCATGTGCTCCATCTGGATATTACAACACCCATTGAGAATAGAGCTGCATTCCCCATAAAAAGCAAAAGAACAGACAGAAGAATGGGTTACAAGCCCAGAAGACATCATTACACCACCCACATAACCCACACCTTACCAGCCTCACTCATTAACTCATTAAATTACCCACTAATTACTAGTTAAGCAAGAGTGTAGCTTCTAGAAGTCTTGTGGCTGCCTTTCATAACTGCAGTTTCTCTCTCCTACTAAGACCTTCATTCTAATCAGCACAGAAACGTGAATAAATTCATTCCTATCAAGAATATATGTGCATATTGGTGCCGTAAAGGAGAGCACATCAAAGTGGTTTTTAACAAGTTTAATAGTGAAATTGTGTTTCTAAAATGAAAGGAAAAAACACTATTATTTTCTTGTCTATAATAATTCTAGAGTTATCACTTTGGCTTGCCTCCCACTTTATTCTGAGAAGACAACTCATTATAGCAATGAATGCATGTATTCATAAGAACACTGATATCCTTCAGCCTGAAAGATATTTCTAGAAATGCAATATATGCAATGCTAACAAGACAAACTACTTGGATATATCCAACTATGAGCAGATTTAGATGCAAACCAAACAAATTCTATTTCAAAAGCTCCTGTAAGTTAAAAAACCCAACATTTTCTCTTCTAAGCATAGGTTATATTGGCTTTGTTTGTTTTTTTTTCCAGCAAATAGCAGATTATCTCCTGAATTTGTCAAGAACAAGAGCAGTTTTCAAAGGAAGTGGTCATGCTTTACACATTTCTAATGAATAAATTGCTCTGTTCTGAAATTTCCCTTTTTTTCCCCTTTTCCACAAAGGCATGGAGTTTAGCTCTAGGTGACAGGACTGAGCTCCTGACAGTTTGTACCTAAACTATTTGCCTCTGCCAACGGTTATCCAGCTCACCAAATTTGAGCTCAATGTTGGAGGCAGCACTGGAAAAAGCATTGGGGATGGGTAGCTTTCAGAAAGTAATTTACAAATTACTCCTCCTAATAGCACAGAGTTTGGGTTCCTGACTGCACTGTTGTTATTTAAAATACTTTAAAACAATAGTTAAGATGAATGACCATAAGGTTATGAGGTAACTAGAAAACTATATTTCCATTAATTAGAACAAAAGAAATTTAAACTGTTGTGATTGCCATAATCTGTGATTGCAGTAAGCAAAGCTTTGTGCTTCCATGCAGTTCATTGTCAAAACACAGCCTAATTGCTCTGTAATTAAGATGAAAATTTGAAAGAAACTATTTACAAAGCATGCTCTTCCAGAACGTAGCTCAGAACTAGAATAAGCTATCACAAACAGCATTAGAAGGTTCAAGTATATATACAAAGTATATATACATCTTAAAAAAATTATGTAAGAAAGATATTAGAAATCCTCCCCACTGTTAAGAAGCCCAACTTGATGAGCTACAGGATTGTTTTCCCCCATGCAAATGAAGGAATGTAATTCACATTAAAACAAATAAAGATGTGATCAAATTGTAACAGCTTTACCAAAAGTCTAAATGTAAGTAAGTGAGCAAAAGAAGTTGCAGAGTTTTAGAAAGGAAATTAAGATAAACCTGTCTTGAAATGCTGTTAAGAGTGAAGAGGGGCAAGTTTTAAGCTGGTACCTCTTCATTTTTTCCTATTATTATATGTGTCCAGCCGGGGAACTCCACTGAGAGGATCATCAGAATGGCCATCACCCCTCCAAAGGTAGGACTGGTGACATGTAAGAAAACATGATGACACAAATGTGTTTTAACAAAACATTGGAATTATAACTCAGTTCATTGAAATAATCTGTTTATTGTATCCCTATATTCCCTAGAGTATGTGGTCAAGCATAGTTCCTCTACTGGTTAGGCTTGCATGATACCTGAGTTGAACTCATGGTGAGAAACCCACTGCATTCACATATACCAATCTTTGTGATTAAACAAAAGAACAAAAAAGACATGAAACTAAAGATGAAAACCAGAGTAGAGGAGGAATTTCTCTATTTCAGGCTCAGTTCAACCCTCAGAAAAATCAAAAAACTCAACACAGGAACTTTGCTTTTCTATTTCCTACACACCTTGCATGGGAGCAATTAGCTTAAAGCATGTGACTGTACAGCACAGTTCAAATAGCACAAAATACTGAAGCTGAGAACTAGTTTGCGATTCAGAAGACATATGCTAAAACCTCATAGTTTGTTTCTTGACATTTTTTTTCACTGTCTGAGGAGAAGGTGAGCCATAAGAAGAATTATGTTCAGACATAGCATTTTCATTAAAGTAGGTTTGCAGAACCACGGAGAATAAAAGAAGTAGCGAGGACTGCACTTTCAGTAATAAACCAGACACATCAAGGGTACAGGGTTAATCTAAGAGACAATCTGTAAATTAAATGGTATTCATTATAATTCAGGCAAGGGTAACACGGGACTGTGCTTTTTCAAATGAAAATTAGAAATCTTTCAAGTAGAGAAATATTCTCAAAGCCTACGTCATACATTTTTAGGACATCTGGAGACTCTTTGTTCTTTGCAATTCCCACTTCTCTTCTAAAGATCATTATTAAAGTGTCAAATAAAAACCGCTGGCAAACCCTAAGTATTTCATAATAGATTGTGCTATCATCTATGATAATATCTTGTTAGGGTGTGAGATGACAGAAAACAATATGTGGAAAAACATTCAAATCAGAAAGCAGAATAAAAGTAGAAAAAGTACTCTCTTTGCTCACTTTCAGTGTCCAGACAAGTTCACATGGCCCAAAGGAAATGGCAGGAGCTTCCTTGTGTTGAACAAGGCACCAAAGAATACTCTGAGAGGAAGGAACAATTATGAACTGAAGGGAAGATAAACAGATGCCCAACACAGAAAAGACAACCAGACCTTAGTTTCAATAACTTTTATGGAAACCCCCAAAATAGGAGCCTCCATGTCTTGGACTAAAATATAAAATAATTAAATAAGTCAAAATAGTTTAATTAGAAGAAAAGAAAGAAAGAAAGAAAGAAAAGGAAAGAAAGAAAGAAGAAAGAAAGAAAAAAGGAAAGGAAAGGAAAGGAAAGGAAAGGAAAGGAAAGGAAAGGAAAGGAAAGGAAAGGAAGGAAAGGAAAGGAAAGGAAAGGAAAGGAAAGGAAAGGAAAGGAAAGGAAAGGAAAGGAAAGGAAAGGAAAGGAAAGGAAAGGAAAGGAAAGGAAAGGAAAGGAAAGGAAAGGAAAGGAAAGGAAAGGAAAGGAAAGGAAAGGAAAGGAAGGAAGGAAGGAAGGAAGGAAGGAAGGAAGGAAGGAAGGAAGGAAGGAAGGAAGGAAGGAAGGAAGGAAGGAAGAAATGAAGGAAGAAAGAGAGAGAAAGAAAGAAAGAAAGAAAGAGAAAGGAGAAAGAAAGAGAGGAGAGGAGAGGAGAGAGAGGAGAGAGAGAGAGAGAGAGAGAGAGAGAGGAGAGGAGAGGAGAGGAGAGGAGAGGAGAGGAGAGGAGAGGAGAGGAGAGGAGAGGAGAGGAGAGGAGAGGAGAGGAGAGGAGAGGAGAGGAGAGGAGAGGAGAGGAGAGGAGAAAGAAGAAAGAAAGAGAGAGAGAGAGAGAGAGGAAGGAAGGAAGGAAGGAAGGTAAGTTTTTTAAACAGTCTGTATGTTTCAGCTGTTATGCTTCACTCACTGGTCCTTTAAATCATTTCGACACCAGCATGACTCTCTTGAAACCAGCAGGATTGCAGCATAACAGAGCCGAGAATTAGGTCCACTAGTGTGATTGCTGGTTGCTAGACTGAAGGAAAAACAACTTTGA
The DNA here is from genome assembly GCF_034315485.1 of Pezoporus occidentalis. Lineage (NCBI taxonomy): Eukaryota > Metazoa > Chordata > Aves > Psittaciformes > Psittacidae > Pezoporus > Pezoporus occidentalis. The sequence continues at coordinate 3,485,291 of NW_026915713.1, read as the reverse complement.
GTTCCACATAAATTCCTTTAATCACTACATGGGCTGAACTAATCCAAAAAGCATCAGGCAATCCCTGTTCTTGGAGGACACCAAGTGAGATGGATTTCTTTTTTCCCTGGTCCAGGACATTAACTGAACTAACATGACAAATAGTCTGGACATCCAAACTCTCTGAAGAAACTTTTAATCCCTCAGATGTTATTAGCAAATTAACATAATGGGAAGCCAAGAGGAACCAGTGGGTCATCTAGTCTGCCCTTTCACCAGCAGATTTCATCCAGTCTTTGAGGCCTGTAACTTGTATATCTGATTAAAGCATTCCCTGTATTTCAGTTAAAGCATATTTTCCCAAACAATAAACAGATCTGAAGATTTTGAGAGAAATTCACTATTTCCCAAGTGGGTAACTTCATGTTTCAAATGAGAAAGATAAATCTGGAAATCTGGACAGGATGCCACAACATAGATAGCTGTGGCATTCAAACCGGTAACAGCTTGAAAACCTAACAAATGGCTTTTACCCTTAGCAAGCAATGTTCTGCAGGAGGTGGGACTCAAGATGCCTTCTCAGGACAGTACCAGGAGGCTTCCATGACTGCAACTGCAAAAATCACAATTCTAATACAGTCCCCAAAGAAATATCTCACTTCGAGGCTAAGTAATTCTCTGCAGCTGCCCAGGCTTCATGACACCAAATAGTAACTTGCAGTTCCAAGAATTAAGTAGTTTGCTACAGTCATTTGCAGGAATAGGCAGGGCTTAGAGATCCTCAACATTAAAATCCGTGTGTAGAGGTCGTATCATTCCTTGACTCAACTGTTCTTAAAAATGAGCATTTACTGTGCTATTCAACCCACTATTTCTTCTTATATATCTAACTACACTAAATTGTTCCCATTACACAATGACAACGGGGTTTTTGCTTTTCATATTTTCCAGGCACTCTGTCTCCGGATGGCAGAAAGTGCAGCAAAAGACACTGAGATTATTTTGTTTCTAACGCACTTCTGTGCAAATCATTTGAAGGGGCTGAGGAAGGGGGGGCGGTGTTAAGATAGAGACTGCAAAAAATGTTTACTTGTTTGGCAAAACTCTTTGCATTTCATAAACTCAGTTATAGGGAAGCTGTATTGCTAACATAGAATATGTGCTAGGAAGATAGAAAATTGCTACCCCTCCCAGTTGATCTGAGTACTCACTATTATTGAATAAAGGCAGGTCTCTTCTTCAGTTTGCATTTAATTATTGTGTAAATTAATACACAATATTCTTTGCAATACCTTCACTGTAGACTCACCAGCTGTGGATTTGTGGCTATAGGAGTGGTGACAAGCAGCTTAATGGGACTCATACCACTAAATTGGTTAGCAAATTCCACTTTTCAAACTCTGGCGATAGCTCTGTTTTGATTAAGGTGCATGAGGCTATATAAAAAGTAAGCTAAGGTTTTGCCAGGATTGAAGCAAAAATTCTGAAAGAGGTCCTAAGTGACCAATTCACACAACATTTTATAGGGACTGATGTACCACATAATTTTAAAGTCCCATAAAAGAAATTCAACATAAAATTTGCCGTATTTATCCTGTTAAATAAGATGGTTTGGGGAAGGTGTAGAGAAAAATTGCCACCAAAAAGCAGCTCAGATTATACTGGTATTTCACAAATCATTGCAGTGCTGGTGCACATACTCACTTTTGCTGCCTCTGAGTGGTGTGAGCAGACACAGATCTCCTTACAGCATCAGATTTAAGAGCTGTGCTCTGGCTTGTTACCCTCTGAGACAAATCCCACATACACAACCACAGCCAGCTACTTCTGTGAGTCAAGGATGTGGCCAGCAGTGGCTGCCCACATAGGGCCCAGACCTTTATATTGGGTAGATCTGGGAATGGAGAGAGCCTTTAGGACCTTTTCCTGCTTTCTTCATGGCCCTCAGCCATGGAAACAGCTGTAGTTGGGAAGGAGAGGCTCTATCTCCTGAAAGTTAGCTAATTATAGTGCCTTTTGGAAGCTAATTATGAAGAAACCGATGACATTTTTAAATTAGGCTCAGGGCCCTTTTATATTTTTGAATGCCAAGGAGCTCTGTGGAGCAGCATGGCTTAGATGAGGCTAAAATGGGGCATAAAATGGGTGACTGTTCAGGATTTGTAGCAGCAAGAGGCAGCACCTTCTGCCTAGGAAGGAGGAGGCAAGGCTACTGCTACCTTCAGCTTGCAGTGCAGAGCCCGAATGTCGCCTTGACTCTGCCATGGTCCTTCCTTCTCATATCCCACTGCCATTTCCAGAATAAATTTTGGAGGTGGATCATGGAATCACAGAATGGCTGAGGTTGGAATAGACCTTTGAAGGTCATATGGTCCAGCCCCTCTGCTCAAGCAGGGCTACCTACAGCCAGTTGCTCAAGATTATGTTAGAGAACTTCCAAGGATGGAGATTCCACAGTCTTCCTGGGCAGCCTGTGCCAGTACTCAGTCAAACTGACAATGGAGAAGTGTTTCCTGATGTTCAGAGGGAACCTCCTGTGTTTTAATTTGTGCCCACTGCCTCTGATCGTGTCACTGGGTACCACCAAAAAGAGCCTGGCTCTGTCCATTTTATATCTTCTTCTCAGGTATTTATTTATAAGCTTTGATGAGATGCCCAAGCCCTATCTTCTCCAGGCTGACCAGTCCCAGCTCTCTCAGCCTCTCCTCATACAAGAAATGCTCTAGTCCCTTCACCATCTTTGTGACTGGACTCTCTCCAGTACGTCCATGTGCCTCCTGTGCTGGGGAGGCCAGGACGAGACCAAGCACTCCAGAAGTGGCCTCACCAACACTGAAAAAAAGATGAAGGGTCACCTCCCTTGACCTGCTTGTGACACTCCTCCTACTGCAGGATAAGGAAGGAAATGCCAAGGAACCTTATCTTCAAACACAGAGAAATGCTGATGAGCATGACATTGTTCAGAAGTCCTCCAGGTTCTTCCTGAGCACTTCAGCTCATGTTTTGTCAAAACATCTCACAAGAGACTGCAGTCAAGAAACTAAACTTCACAAAGCGGGAGCACATTTTGTGTTCAAAAGACAAGTCTCACTCTGAGAAATTAGCACATGAATTTACTTTACTGGTAGCTGACTCATATGGCTGATAATATCTCTCTCCCTGATAATGCCACCCTAAAACTCAGCTTGAATTTGGATTATTTTTGTCTTCCTAAATTCTTTAAAAAAAATAAATAAATCTAAGGATCTGGAGAAAATGGGAAGTTATGTGACAAAAATTAATAACAGTTGTGGGAAAAGTTCTCCTCACTTACATCCTTAAAAGTCTCTTCTCATTTTGGACAGTGATTCAGTTCATGAACTTGAAATGTTGCATAACTTTTCAGTATCTCAAGTGACAATTAAGCACCTTTCTAAAATTATGGGGGTATTTGCAAACATTTACCTGCTAATATCATTATATGTCATCTGAGGATGATAGTCAGACATATTTTACTAAGGATCCTTGGCAAAATCATCATAATATAATCCACAATATTCTCTAAAGGATAGTTTTATTTTTGCCATTGATTAACAGTAGGAGATTAGTGACTAATCTAATTCAGAGTGAAATCAATACTCCTTCACTTACAAAACAGTCTCTACAGGTTTTGTGGGGTTTTGGCCAGTAAAGACCTTGCAGTGGAAAAAATATGAGTATCTGATAAAGCAAGAGCAGAGGCACCCATGATAAACATTAGAAAAATAAGGAAAAGCAGGAAGAAAAAGAAGAGATACCTTAAAGACTTAAATACTTTTGGAAATTAGGTACTCATACTTCAGCTGGATCAACACGTCTAAACTTTCTGGATTTAGGAATTCCAAGTTTTTGAGATCAGCCTTGTATATTGATTTTCTAAGTAAAAATGAGCTCAGATTGCAATCTCAAAAAGAAACAAATTTGTAGAAGGCTGCTGGCCAGGTGAAAGTGTTTGCACAAGTTTCTGTGATATATGTTACATTTTATACCAAAGACTAGAAATAAACTACAGACAGATTGTGGCATGTATAGTATCAGTTCATAGCAGGAACTAAAGATGAAAATCTCTAGAGTCAGAGTTCATGACAAGCTCTAAGAATCCTTCCAGGTGTTTTCATGGAAATTCATCCAATAGAGCACAGAGATGAAAGAGCAAATATATATTATTTTAAATCATAGCTTCAGGGCTTAAAGCTAAGCTCAGCAGGTACTAGAAGACCCAGCATGTATTTCGAAGCAAATGTACATCTAAAAGAAAGCAATTTTTCATTAGAGTCATATTTTACACTTTGTTTACTTTTTGTTTTCTTTTTTCTTTTCTTGCAGTTTTCTCTTCCTACACTATCACAATCTTTTCTTCTGCTACTTCTTGTTAAAAAAAAAGATAAAGTTTCAGAAAATGACAAAATATATTTCTGTTTGTGTTTGTGGCCTATGTTGCAGAATTCAGGCATAATTAATTCAGATTACAAGTAGACAAGCCAAAAGCGCATGCTCTGCATTTACAAAAGTTGTAGCTATGTAACAGTAATAATTAATGTAAAATTTCCTATGTCATATGCATGTTAGGAAAATTAGGGTGAAGGGACAAGTCCCATTTACACTTAAGACCTGCCATGGCATTCTAGAGAAAACAGCATTTTGAATGCTCTAGTTAGGTGGTGGTAAGAGGACAAGAGTTTTATCATATTCTGATAGCCATACATGCAAAAATAATGCATTCATCTATATTCTGGGAAGAATAATCTTTTATGTAATGGCCAGCTCCCTACTATCTGAAAAAGTAAGTGGAATTTGAGAGCCACTTGCATGAGTTCTCACACTTTTAGACACACCACCAGATTTATATATGCAAAATTCTCCAAAAGCACAATATCCATTTTACAGGGTCAGAGAGCTGACCATCACATTTGGGTCAGTGAGCTCTTCGTTGTGTGTGCAGGCAAATATTTTATAGACAAGAATCTGGAAAAATGTAATTATGGTTCAATTTCAGAGAGCACTTCACTGATACTTCCGGTTAATACACTCCATGTCTTAAATCACTATAAAGACTTCCAAGATACTTGATGCGTTTTCATATGGATGGATAGTATCTGCATATCATTTGTATTATGGACCTTTGACTTACAGAGAAGAGACATACAGCCTCCAGCACTGTTTATAAACAAATATATAAAGTAGATTTTTGCAAAAAATATTAGCTCTTTCTTTTTCTGTTATCAAAAATGGAACAAATAACATTAATTTCACCTGCATAGTTTAACACAATCCAGTCATTGTACAGTTACTAGCAAAACCACTTTACAATGTTCCCTGGAATTTATAGATCTTTCCATTCACAAGAAAACTTTTTAAAAGTTGTTAAAAAACTTTAAACAATTAAGAATTGAATGTCTAGGAGAAAAACTCCTTCAAGAATTCACTGAGGACAGAAACTATTATTTTATGACTCTCCCCTGGCTTTCTGCTACCCTGGATGTCAGAACTACAGCCACAGAAAGAATAATATCAGGAAACATCTATTTTGCAGTAAGAGACAGAGAGAGGTTCTTTCCAATTCCAGCTTTATAAGAGTAGAGCACTAATATGGGAATTTTTGTTCATGCATAGGACTCAAAATAGAAAAAGTTTTTGTGCTCTAGTTGAATTCCAAGAGTACTTGCACTGTCATATTCTGCTATGATATACATAAGTCCATCATATTTGAGAAATCATGGCAGTCAGGTGAAGTTCCCAATGACTGGAAAAAGGGAAATATAACCCCCATTTTCAAGAAGGGGAAAATGGATGACCCGGGGAATTACAGACCAGTCAGTCTCACCTCTGTGCCTGAATCCAGCAGATTCTCCTGGAAGGCATGCTAAGGCACATGAAAATCAATAAGGTGCTTGGTGACAGCCAGCATGGTTTCACTAAGGGGAAATCCTGCCTGACCAATTTGGTGGCCTTCTATGATGGGGCTACAGAACTGATGGACAGGGGTAGAGCAGTTGATGTCATCTACCTGGACTTGTGTAAAGCGTTCGACACTGTCGCGCATGACATCCTTGTCTCTAAATTGGAGAGACATCAATTTGATGGATGGACCACTCCGTGGATAAAGAACTGGCTGGATGGCCACACGCAAAGAGTTGTGGTCAATGGCTCAATGTCCCGCTGGAGACCAGTAACAAGTGGTGCCCCTCAGGGATCGGTGTCAGGACTGGTCTTGTTTAACTTCTTTGTTGCTGACATGGACAGTGGGATTGAGTGTGCCCTCACCAAGTTTGCCAATGACACCAAGCTGTGTGGTTCAGTTGATACGCTGGAGGGAAGGAATGCCATCCAGAGGGACCTTGACACACTTGTGAGGTGGGCTGATGCCAACCTCATGAAGTTTAACCATGCCAAGTGCAAGGTCCTACACCTGGGTCGGAGCAATCCCAGCACCTTCCATATGAAGATAGGCTGAGAAAGTTGGGGCTGTTCAGCCTGGAGAAGAGAAGGCTGCGTGGAGACCTCATAGCAGCCTTCCAGTATCTGAAGGAGGCCTATAGGGATGCTGGGGAAGGACTCTTCATTAGGGGCTGTGGCAATAGGACAAGGGGTAAAGGGTTAAAACTTAAACAGGGGAAGTTTAGATTGAATATAAGGAGGAAGTTCTTTACCGTAAGGGTGGTGAGGCACTGGCATGGGCTGCCCAGGGAAGCTGTGAATGCTCCATCCCTGGTGGTGTTCAAGACCAGGATGGACAGAGACTTGGGTGATATGGTTTAGTGGGAGGTGTCCCTGCCCACGGCAGGGGGGTTGGAACTTGATGATCTTAAGGTCCTTTCCAACCCTAACTATTCTATGATTTTATGATAAGATTACTCAGATATAAGCAAAGAAATGCATAGAAACACATTGATTGCCCCCAGATGAATGCTAACTCTGTTGTGGCAATCCATAATACTGCATGCTGTTTAGCAAATGCATCTATCTACTGAGTAAATTCTCTATAGGACTATATAAGAAATTGCAGATAAAAGTAGAATGCAAGCTTTACTTCTAAAAGCAGTAGAGCTAGTGGCAGTTTGGATGATAGGGAGCAAGACAGATCTTGAGGACAGAAGAAAAGAGAAGAGGGAAAAACATGCAAATGGTTTGGTTTAGATTTGAAAAGAAAGCAAGAAATCAAAACCAAATATATAAACATGAAGTAGACATTTATCATCATCATCATTATTGCATGCTACAATGCTCCACACTTCTTAAAACCTTTCAGAAAAAGATTGTGAAGCCTTAACAGACTTTCAAGAATTAATGAAGGTGAAAAGTAAGACACTGGAAGGAAAATTGAGTTGTACAACAGTTATGGGATTTATCAAAGGTCAGGCACTGAATTGGTGACATGTGGAAATTTCCATTCCAGGACCCTCATCTCACTACTCTACTCCCTATAACAGTTTTGCTGCTTCTCACGGACATTCTTGCAGAAGCTGAGGGACTTAATAGAGCAAAGCAGTACAGTCTGCTGGGGTTTTAAAAGTTGTATTTGCCTGCCTCACCATTTAATTCTTTTAGGAAACATGATTGAGCAAAATTCCCTATAAAAATGTTCTTGTTTAATGTCAGCTGGACAACTATACACTACGGATCCTTTAGCCATATGATCAGTATGACCAAGCAAAATAAAATCTACCAAAATAATAACAGTTATCCAAAAAAGCCTTTTTATACCTTGTGAAACTAGCTTCAATATACGTATATAAATATACTTAGATACGGATTTAGATAGATATAGGTCTGGTTTTAAGTTCAGCATTAGTTAAATTATCATCTGTCTCCACTAAGCATGTCTCACTGGCTGCTCTCCCCCTAATAATCCCCCTTATTGTCCTCAGCTGAATTTAAAAAATAAGAACAAGTTTAAGTCACACAAACCAAGGCTACTAGTGATGTCATGTAACATGAGCACTGTTGCAGCCATATTTAACACAACAAACAAGGTCTGTTCAGAGGTTGTGCTGAGCAATCCAACCACATTAGCCATTTCTGCTGACTGCTGCTGACTGGGAACACAGGACCGCAGAGTTACCCCATGAGCCTGTGAGCAAGAGAAGCTGCATTCATACATGAGAACTCACAGGGGATTGCTGTAGCTGGCAGGAAGAGAGTTAATGGTAAGGGTCAGGAATAAAAACCTCAGAATGTGCCACATATATTGGAGGTTCACAGAATCATCAGAACTTTTTCATGATTAAGTGATACAGACCAAGCCTCCTAATTGCCTGTGGTTTTTCTGTCATCATTTTTACATGTACCATGACTACTTTGTAAAAAGTTACCCATTTGAAAAGCTAACCCCTTTATTAGGGTCAGACCTATACCACATATAAAAGCACAAGGAACAAACAGAACCAATTTTCATCCTTTCAATGAAGTCTAAATAGCCTTCCCCTCTTGAACTGTTCACAGCAAACAGAAAGCACAAGAGACTGTCATTTGCTCTCTCTGTATGTTGCCAGGGCAATCTCCAGAAATGTCTTGCAGTATATTGAAGACCTATGTTGCACGTGCTAACATGTATCTGAATTTAAAAAAAAAAAAAAAAGGTTAATTATCTTCAAGACTTGTTTAATTTAAACACCCAGTGCCTGCCGGGTCCCTATTAAGAATACGCCACAATCGTGATGGATAATATTGATTGCAATTTTCACACCCAGGACTGTGACTGAATCTAATTTGCTGGGTGCTTCTACAGCAATGAACTGCCAAATTGTAGTGAGACACTTACTGGCATATTTACCAGGTGTATCATGAGCAGTGTTGCATTCAGCCACCAGTAATGTGTCAGTAGTCTTTATATTCTCAGTCTACTATGGCCTATCACTATTTAAATAAGTCTTATATGTGTAGTGATAATGCTTAACTACCTTCATAAAGTGTTTGGAGATCTACAGGAGGAAATCTGTCTCTGGGAGTGCTCTGCATAAGCTAAAGGCCTGTTGCATGGTCACTGTTGATTGCAGGGGTCAAGTTCTGCGACTGAAAGCATCCCTGGGACTACCACGAGCTTCTGGAAAAATATAATCTCTACTATTCATTTCACAGGGGAATCTGGGGATCCTGTTACTGAAAGGTAATGCAAAGCAGTGGTGGATGGCTTACACAGTCCTAGAGTTTTAGAATAAGCAGCTGATGCTGTAAAATGATGTTTCAGAAACCAGTAATGGATAGTCAGCCAAATTCTGAGCTCCCTGAGACTCCAAGTAACTCCAGTAAAGTAATGAATTTACACTTGTCCAGCAAATGAGATCAGCACTGGAGCCATTTAACAGAGCAGATCCCCATCTGGTATTCCTGTCATAGCTCTGTAATTATCAGAATCAGTTGATGTTCTAACTGTATCTTGAATCATAATGGTAGTATGCTGACAACTTTTTATAATCCAAAAACTTTAGCTGATCAAGACAAACTATTGATCTACTTGTCCTTGTCTTTATTGCTGCTTAGGGTATAATCCTTATTTTGACTGGTGAGTAGAAATCAGTGACATATTCCTTTCAGTGACATTGCCACTGACATCACTATTGACATCAGTGGTGATGTCACTATTGACATCAGTGGCAGTGTCACTGGTCAGGATACATGTGGTATGCCACATACGCTTAGCTCAGCAAAGAACCGCTTCTTATAAACACCCATCTTTACCTCGTCCCTTCTCTCAGTTGGATTTTCAAGTTGTAAGGATGGAGTGTCACACAATCAGGAATATTTACTGTGGTTTGTCATCCTTGCAAGCTTCAGACAAGGTGTTCTGCTTCAGAAAAAAATAATATTTATTTTGGTTACTTGGATTACTGCCTGGACAGGAAACAATGAAACAGATGTCAGGGAGCCGGATGAGTAATAGAATAATTTTGAAGAGTGATCTGAGCTGCTAAAAAGATGATACTTGAGATGTCAGAGGCACAAAGCATTTTCCACTTTCCTTCTGAACTCAGAGCTTGAAGCAAAAGTTGTGTGTAATTCAGCCTTGTGGATCTGGCATGGTCAGTGCAGCTATTGTTTAGATATATTCAGTCACTCTGAAGGCCATTTCAGGGGTGGGGGAGAGAGGGAGAGAAGGGGAAGAAAAAAAAAATATAGAAAAGATGGCAAAAGCAGGGAGGTGTGATACAGCTGGAGAAGCTGTTTCATGTACCGTTGTGCTGTTACAGACACAGGTTTACCAGAAAGGCTGAGAAACCATTAGCTACACAGCCCATCCCCGGCAGCACAGCCGCACCACACAGCTGTGCAAGCTTCCCCCTCCCTCCCATTTAGTGAAGATCTGCAGTCAGGGCTGCAGCCAGTGCTAAGTGGATGTTGGGTCATTATTTATGCTACAGTGATAATGACAGCCCTTCTCCATCCGGACAGAGAGCCTTCTCCCCGCCCCAGTGCTAATCACTGGCCAAATGACAGAGATGTTTGCAGCCCATAAAGCCTACAGCCTAAGGTGATAGGACAGAATAAAGGTGTGGGGGTCACCCTGTTGTTATCTCTCCTTCGAAGTGGAAAAGTGGGGGAACCCAGACCTGAAGGAAGCAGTCTGAGTTTACAAGGGAATTTTACTACAGGACAGGGAGAGGGCCAGTGGCCTCTCAGTCCCCAGGCACCTTGATCACAAACCCATGCTTGAACAGAAGTTTGTAAAATAGACAGCTCTTTACCCAAGTATAACTGGTCTGGGCAATAATTCTATCCAGGATAATGGGAGCACGTACAGACCTCTCCACCCTTGACACGATGAGCCGCCAAAATCCAAGCAGCACTACAGGGTACAAGGCAGCTGAACAGGGACCCCAAATGAGCATCCCTCTGAGGCTTTCACACAGCAGGCTTGACATAACACTGTACCAGGGGCAAGTGACAGCTGCAGTTGGAGGACCTCTGTAACAGTATTACCACGGCATTAAAATGCAAAAAGCAAAGTATTCAGTTATTCTGCTTTTATTACCGTATATTGCAAGTTATCTGTAGACAACAATTAGTAGACTTTCAGGGATGTTACATCTCACACTGAAAGCTCTCTGCTCCAGAAACCAAGCACAGAATACATCTTCATTTGCCGGGCTAAAACTGTGTCTAATGTAGAGAACAGAGAAAATCAGGATCAAGCCACAACGCAGACAAACAGGACTAAAACCGTGTATGGAAGCAAAATGCTGCCACCTTCGGACCAAACTGAGGATTAGCAGAACCACCACGGCGGTGGAAACGGGAAGTCAGAGGAAAAGGCAAGAAACAATGAACGTCTCAGTGCCGTGTCAATAATACTTAGCTGCAGGTTCTTCTGATACAACATACACCTTTGAAGTGTGAGAAAGAGAGCAGAAAAAATTATGACCATTCTTCCTCCAGTTAAATTCCCTGAGAGCTTAACTCCTATTAACTATTTTGTACAATGCTCTTTTCTGATAAATAAAGGCTTGTAAAGTACTTTAGAATAAGCACGTGTAGGTTCTGTGCGTTGCTATTTAGCATTAAGAAGTCTTTCTCTTGAGGTGAAAGGCAATAGAAACGAGACAGGGAATTGCATAAAACTAGAAATTAGTTGTTCAGATCAGATTTGGGCTAACACATGGAACTCGGTGTGCTTTATTGGTCATTAGGAAGATGGCACAGATTTCTTAATAGCTGTAGGTACATGAGCATGATCAAGGAGAAGAAAAATGTAAAGGAAGCTTTTGCTCCAATAAACCATGAGAAAAGGACAGACCATTTTTTATTTTTCACCCTCATCTCACAGAAGCTCCCTGGATTCCTATGGTATTTGTACACATTTTAGGGACCAGACAGAAACTTGGAACTGTCCATGAGAAAACCTCTTCTCTCAACTTTGAGATCTGAGTGCCCTTCTCTGTCAGCTTCTTGGCAATGTGTCTCGGTTGGAGTCAGGATCTCAGCAGCTCACCAGCCAAAAATCTCAGCCATCTGCAAGATAAGCTTCTGAAAAGTGGAGAGGGCATACAGCAAACTTAAGAAAGCCTCCGTCTGCTTTCACTTTGTTAAGTTTTTGCACAGAGGTGGGATGCCTGTATGCACTCTGCACACAATAACCCAGAGAGCTCTCATTTGTGGTCCAGGAGAGCAGAAAGATGATCATGCTACAGGTATAGCCATCACCCTCTGCAAATTACGCAAAAAAATAGCAATCAAGGTTGTTTTGGTGGTGTAGATCAACAGAGCCCATGCCACAGGTGGTCAGGATCTCAGAGCCCACAAGATGGTACTCACCGCAGTCCAAAAGGGACCTGCTACATAAACCACAAGCACTGCTTCCCACCAGGTGTCAGAGCATGGTACATAGCTGTAAGATCAAAGCACGTTGTGCTGGGACTCAGTGCAGAGAGCAGCCTGTGCCTTCCAAAGAAACATAGCCAAGTTCTAACAATGGAATACTGGGTTTCTTTCTGAAAATCAGAACTATACCTGCAGCCTGACAGGCAAGGCTTTAAAAATATATAAATGTATGTGGACATACATTTATAAGATACAATATTCCTTGTTAGCAGGTTTTCTTGAGGAGGACTTTAACTTCTTCTCAGACTTCAGTTATGCTGAAAAAAGCTAGCATCGGAAAGATCAGGCTGCCTGAAAGTCTGCACCAGTCTTTTTATGTGCAGGAACACATCAAAGGGCTTCAAAGGGTTTAATAATGGAACTATGACAGCCTGAAGAATAAACAGAATTTGAGTGGACAGATGCACAGGACTTAAAGCTTAATCTTAGGAGTCTTCAACTTGCTGAAAGGAGCCAATATTAAAGTAATTATGCACTTAAAACAATTACTATTTATTCTTCAAAGAGTCATACCGGAGTGAAGTAACCCATTTTAAATTATTTCTGGTGATTGCATTGCATCCCCAAATTATATGTTGCATACTCTTTGAACTAGGCTTTCCAAAAAAAAAGCAACCCACCTCTGGATTTTTGCTTAAAGATTACCCCCCATCTTGAATACTTCCTATATAGCTTATCATTTCCTGCAAGCGTAATACAGGGTGTTATGCCTGAGTAAATACCACTAATTTCAGTTTCTGTATCTAGGCCAGAAGCCAGTTTAACGATGAACAATTGTGAATACCCAGACTGTTCACTTACTATTAACTTTTGATAATCTGGGAAATTCCATAAAGATATCAAGGCATTTCTATTAAAATTGTGGTAGCTCACCAACATGCAATTGCACTTAGCAAAATGACTGAACACAAACTTAAGAGGGAACAACGTTCTGCTTCACACAGCATAAAACACCTTCCCATTCAGGAACCTCAGCATGCAAAGTCTGACTTAAAATAATTTCCAGAACTCCCACCATTTCTACTAAGATGAAATCACTGGTAGCAGAACTCCATCATCTATACTTTCTACTTACTAGCTGGGACAGTAGTGTAAATTTCACTTCTAATTAACATAGCCTGTGGGGAGATTTCCACTTAAAAATATCTCCTGCTCATATATATGTAGAAAGGCTAATTTTAACTAGCTAGCTGTAATACTGCTGGCAGTGTAAGTGCAGCAGAGCAGGCTCAGTACAGACCCTGCTCCATGGAACTAGGGTCATTTTGGGCAGCTGATCCATGCCCAGATCCAGTTTAGTGCCACCTATACCACTCACAGTACCTGCTGCTGGTTATCTGGCAGCTGGCTCAGATGAGCCTACAAGAGCTGTAGTCCCACTACAAGTTTAATATTTGCAGCGAATGCAGTGCTGATTCTAAATGAAATGGTTTGGTTTGTTGCAGACAGGACACCACTCCTCCCAGCCTGCCTTGAGTCCACCAGACCTATTCATTCTACCTAGAGAGTTACTCTCCCTCTCCGCACCTTGTTACACTGCACATCCTTCTTTGTTTCATCTTGAGCCTGTGTCTAAGGATGGATTTAGCTCACACAGGCATGTGCTGTCTAAGCTAGTTGCCTCTTCTACTCACAACTTCTACCATGTCAAAAGATCAGCATCTCCAGAGAGGGAATGTTGTGTCTATATCAGACCCTCTCTCAGAAGTGCGAGACCTGCACATTGAAGAGTAGTTTCCATAACACAGAAAATCTTAGGAGCAAGATTAAAGAGATTTACTTTTGTAATATTTTCATTATTGTTTCCTAAAGTAAGAACAGAATTTCCCTGCCTATAGAGAGAGCACAGATGAGTTGCTTAGTCCAGTTCTCTGGAGCTGAATTCAGTTGCCTAAACATTGAGATCTAGTGAGATCTGATTTGCCACAGGGCATCTAAAACATCCTATGGCTTTGGCAGATATGACAGAGGACATATAAGAATCCCACTCTCTTCTGGTGTGGTAGCCAGCAGCCACACCGGATACCACCACAGATTGCACAGATACCTACCCGTATACAACTGAAGTGAATCTTTACTGCCTAGATGTCTAAAGTTAGTTATGATTACACCCATGTTTATTTTCTAAGAACATATCTTCACTATTGAAAGAGTGTAGAATTTCCATTTTCTGCATACTTAAAGCCTGTGAACTATCTATTCTACAGCTAAAACACAGTCAGAAGTGGGCATTTCCATTTTGCTGTGGCCCACTGATGACAATTATGTATGACGGACCTCACAGTGACAGTAGAATTACAGGGTTTTGCTTATTGCTTTAGTTACCTTGGGTAAAAGAAATGGAAATGAGCTCTAAGCATGTACTGTATCATCTTACGAGCTACTTACATGTTAGTTCTTGGTCTATTACAGAATTTAGTTGATATGGGTATACAGCATAAATATCTGAAGCTCTGATAGCATATAGACCTCTTTTGGAGCTGTTAAATCCTTTTTAGAACTCATCTCCTTAGGTAATTTCCTAATTAAAATACTTCAAGATCAACCTATTTTCTAAGTACCTTAAAATTCCCTTCTAAATGTCCTGGGTACCATCTCAATTTTTTTTTTTTTTTTTTTTTGCGTTTCTTTTAAGTAAGGGAAGTTTAAGCAGTCCATTACCGTATTCCATAGCACAATCAGCCACGTGACATCTAGGGCTCTTTTCCACCAATAAGGAAATATGATTTTACTATATTTTCCCATCAATCCCCTACTTTAATTCATTTTTCCTCTTGAAAGAACTTAGATTTATCACAGCGTCACCCTGTATTTACCATGAGGTAAAAATATACAATTCATACTGCTTGAGGAATTACACATGGGGTAGACAGCTGTTCTAATTCATCTTTTACAGCCAGCTCCTTTTCTTGGTCACTGGATTTATCTCAAGAAGCTATCTCCCATCTTCCACATCTTCTCTGAGTCAAAAAGCTTAGCCTAACCTCAAGTGTACTCAGCCACCAAAAGACACCTGTACAGGACTCAGGTCTCCCCAGCACCTGGACATCCTGGTGGATCGTTCCAGATCCAGCAAATTTGGTGGATCACACAAGCAAACATGCCCTCCTGCCTGAGACCACCTCTGACCCTAGAACAAAACAGCTTTTCCAGGATAAAACACAGCATAAAGGTAAGTAGAAAGTAAGGTAAGCGGGATGTAGCTTTTTTAGTTCTTTATAATTCAAATTCCTTGCTCTCAACATCTCCTTGAGCTGATCTTTCCTGTGCTGTTTATAATTCTCTTTTTTTTCCCATTCTGTCTTTTCCTTCTGTTTTCTGGAAAAGGACACGAGAAAAAAAACTCATTCTTCTCTTGCTTTTTCTTTCACCAGTACCGTTTTTTATTAGTTCAGGTTTTTCAATCCCTAGTCAGCCAGCATCCATTCAAACAGCCTGAACTCACTGCTTTCACTTCCTACTGAGGAAGTGGTTTACGTGGAGTCTACAGCAAATCCATCCTGTGGAAAAGGTGTGAAGTGTCTGTCCAGGTCCTGAGGGCACCCCCAGACCTGCCTGTCCCTGCTCAGGACCCTAGGGCTCCCCCTACCCTATCCATGGCCCTGAACCCCTATTAGCCCCTGGGGCCATCAGCCCCTGCCCCAGTGATGCTGGTCTCCAGCTTTCCACAGGCCTGCCAGGTGGTGGGCCCACTGGTGGGCCATCCCGTCCTTCTTCCTCAGGGTGAAGGTGAGAGGTGAATGTCTCTGAGCATCTCAAAGGAAGAGGTTGGCACAGGACACCAGGTAGGCAAGAGCACTGGCAAACACCTTCCAGGCAAGCAATGCAAGATTGATTCTGCTTTGGTGAACCATCGCACTGCGTTTTTTCATACTTTCCAGCCTTTGACTGCCTGACCAAGAAATAAGAGGATTCTCCTTTTCTTTAGTTAACTTCTACCATTACCATGCTCCAGATAATCAGAGTCCATCACAGACAGTTATTTAAGGGGATATTTGACACATCTGCAGTCAACTCTGTCTCAAAAATATGTGTCTGTATTGGTCTACATAGACACAGTCTAGCTCAGTGTAGCTCCATGTCCCTCTAACCAATAAGCCATGAAATCTAGGAAAAGGCTATAGGGAAAAAGTATTGACAGATACTTAGACTTGCCCCTTGTGAAAAAGCTACCTTGCAATATCGTAAGCTCAAATTTGTATCAATATATTTGTATTTAATAGCTCTAGTGGATTTTTTCCCCTGAATTCATCCAGTTACTTTATGAATCCATTTGTATTTTTGTATTTTCAGCCTCCACAATATTCTGAGTTCCAAGATAAGACTGCACACTGCAAAACATACTTTTGTCTGCCTTTAAGGTAGGTCTAGTGGTTCAGTGTCATCCTTAAGAGTTCACACAAAGGCAAGACTTATTAGACAGCTTAGATGAGAACTCATAGCTAGGATGAAAACTGCCTCCAGTTCTTCTCTGTTTGGTCTACATCAAGGTCTGATACCACTCATACTCTGTTTATGAGACTCAACAGCTAATACAGCACCCCATTTCAGAGGAACTCTGTTCTTTCTGAAGCAAAAAAAAACCCTGAATTTTCAAATTGAAACATCAATTTTACATTATACTTTCTTCCTGTCTGAAATGAATTCAAATCTACTGCCCATAGGTGCAAATAGAAACTGGGACACAATAAGCCACAAACATGACTTCTGCTCTCAAAATTTTGTTTCTCCAGTAACACCTTATGTAATCACACATTGAGTGTACACTGGAGGAGGAAAGAAAGTACCCTAAAATAACATACATGTAAAAACCACCTTAATGACATAAGTAGATACATACGAAAATAAATAAATTCACAAATACAGGCCGAAAACCTGCAAACAAGGAAGGCCATATGGGTGAGTAACATGCAAAAGACTCTTTGTGAAAATATTACTAAACCTGCTATTTCTACTCCAGATAAATAAATGGAAGTCCTTATTGTCCAAAGAAAGAAGTTACATGCTAATGCAATGATTTAAAAAAAAAATGAAGCCATGTAATTGTTAGGATTACAGTTTAAGAACATTTGCTTCTGTTGTATCTTTGATTTTGGACATGAAAGGATTTTCTCCTAGTCTGAAAATGTGGAATGATGTGGTACTCTAGAGCACCTGCTTGTAATTGATAAATATCCTTGCTTCTCTCTGACTGTGCAGACTTAGTAAGGATATTGTGCTCTTATTACCACTATTCCAGTCCTGTTATTTAGTCACTGACTTAGCATCCTTCGGGCTTATTTCCATAATTGTATAAAAAGGAGGAATCAGTGTGAGTATCAATACCATGTCCAGTGAAGTTAAATGTGTTTGCAGAGCATACCAATACCGTTTGCACATAACCAAAAAATCTGCACTTCAGTGGCAGCTGAAGCAAATAGTACAGCTTCTGCAGACTTCTTTCTGCCCCCTACCTGAAGAAAATCAAAGTAAAAAATGAGAACCCATGAGTCGAGTTGCTCAGTTAAGCATTTCTGCTAATATTTTGAGCTGTCTCAACAAAAGTGTGCATAAGGAACCGAGCTTATTTCATATGTAAACTGAGGTTCAAAACAATCCACATACATACAAAAACCACTTTATTCCAAGGCTAGTGAGTGGTGCAGCTTAGTTCCTGTTATTACACCTTAAACATTTATAGAAGGATGAAAACTATTCTTCCTCTGTGAGCCACATAACAAAATCTTGATCTGAGAGACACAAGACATATACTGCATCCTTCAAAGTGGTGAAAAGGAGGACCTCCTGGAAATGTTCACATATGGGACAAGATAACGGTTCCACAGGGTACCACTGCGAGATTAGGTTCGGAGACTGGGAATGCCTTTGCACCCTCAATGCCCACACAGTGTTTGCTGAACAGCAGTTGACAACTCATTTCCTCCCTCAGTATAAAAAGATTCCTTGGAGGTGCACCTGAACTATGTATGAAAAGTGCTGCAGTTCAAAAAAAAAAAAAAAAAAATGCAAGCAGGCAACCTCTGTTTTAAAGTAAGGGAAAGACTGGGGGTTAGATTCAACTTTCTCAGTGCCTAGAAAATTCTTTTAGAAATCTAACTATAAACAATTTGAGAGACAGAGATTCCTTTAAAAAAATAAAAAAAAACTGTCAAAATTCAGTCTCGAGTCCCATTTCATAAAGTTATTTTTGTGCAGAATTCTTCTGGAAAAAAAAATTAATGGATATATATTAAAAAACAAAAACACACATTCTAGTCTCTTTACAGCCAGCTTTTAGACAAGACAATTTCCATATCTTTACAAGCACAAACTTTCAAAACAAATGCATTGTGATAACCTTTATATGTGGAATGTATAAGATCTATCAGTTATACAAAGTGCCTTCTGAAAAGTGCTTTAACCAGAAGGTTAGGGGTTCCTGTTGCCCATAATGAGTGGTCGTCTTTTGCCTGCATTTATAAGGCGGATAAATGAGAATGATTTATGAACAGAACCTTTTCTTCCTTTCTACTCCCATGTGCTTGAGTGCTTGTGTCACATCCAGCTTCACAAGCCAAATATCATCCCAGACCAGAATTATTGTCTCAGAGTTTCTTAGCAAAAATTGAACCCCATCAACTGACACTGAGTTTATTGGAATAGTACCTCCAGCCTTGGCAGGAGAGACAGGTTTGTCAGATACTGCAGGAAACTGGGTTTGTGGTCCTGATGTCCCTGCTTGGAGAATAATAAATGTACCCCCCAAGCAGCTGCCTTTTCACAGATTTTGACACAGCTGTCTGACGCCAGCAAATTTGATTCTCCCTGTCTCTAACACAGATAAGCTCAGTCAGGGACCCAGAGACATTCTGTCAAGAGCCTGATGTTGTAGGTGATTGACTGCTTTGCTGTTATCCAGAGCTGGCCTTGCCTTTTGCTCACATAGAAGGCAGCCAAAGAGCTAACACTCCCTGAATGACAAGTTGTGTCCTCCATCTCCTATCCATTCTTATACGAAACAAAGGCATGGTTTGCCTCTTTATAAGAAGTTTTTTATGATAATCAATAATAAAAACCCTTCAGTTTGTAGATACTGTGTTTGTTAGGATACACTTCCACATTTTACTGCTATATGACACTTTGGTGCTATACACCAAAGCCACTTAATGGATAATCCTTTCTTTGGTATCAAATCAGTTTCAGAGTAATAAAAAAACTCCAGGTTGTTAATTTGAACATGGGAATATTTATTTATTCTTAAACACATTTCAGAACCACCCACTCGAAGCTGGCTGTTCTGTCACAATGTAGATACTAGAAATAGGATGTACTGTACCAGACATGGCAGAAGTATGTCCACTCAACTTCTTTACGGAAGACAAAGAAATCAACTGCTGTGATGCCTTAAATCCCAGCAGAAGGAAGATACGCTTGAGAGACCTGGAGGCAAGGTGGGCCTTCCTGTGATTACAGCTTGAGCAAGTTGATATGAAGTGTATAAGATCTGCTCCAGTGACCCTGAATGAAATACTTGAATAAACTGACAAAAGCTTAGAGATATTCTTTTCTACTTTGCTTGTAAAATATTCCAAATGTCAAGAGAGAAGCTGTCAATGCCACCACCTTTCTGTAGGCCACTGCTTATAGAGTTCTTGTCACTGAAAAACACAAAGCAGTTTTTATGTAGTTACACTGAGAGTATAGTCCAGTCTCCCACCAATAATAATGCCTCTACAGCCACTATAAACAGAGGTGATGTTGGGAATCTAGAGTAGATTATAGATGTATAATTGAATGTGATGGCATTAAAACAGTTATTCTGCCATATGGACAGCTGTATCTATTCATATTCAAGTACATTAAAATCACAACTTCCCAGAGTTTTCCAAAGTCACAATCATGCTGTTTTGGAAGAAGAAAATTGTAACTGGGTTCTGCCACACATGTAATGAAATAACCAGAGGAAATAAATAACCAAACTGCTAAGTAAAAAGTAGCTAATTAAAGTTCTTCAATACTATCTAGTTGTTCCATAAAACTTTTTAACTATAGTATGATCTAAAGAACATAATTAAAGAATTTCTTAAATTTTAACTTGCAGCTTGCTTTGTGAGAATATATTATAGCATAAGCTTTACAAAATTACTCCAGGAATTTCCAAGAGAAGAATGAATACTAACACTATCAGGAATAATTTTTTATTTTTTTTTTCTATAGTCAGATAGTAAGCACAAGTGACCATATTAATTACAAACTGATATTGTGCTCTTATCTCAACGGAACGGATCAGAGTTCAGCCCATGAGCATACATCTACCAACCCGGTAGATATACATAGTTACTGAAAGCATATTCTAGATCAATGACATTGTTCAACTGTCCAAAAACTGAGTAATTAAATCATTATCTACCTGAAGCTGCAGATATACAACAGTCTGAGAGAGCAATTTCACCACTGTGAGAGGCATCAGCAAGGAAACAGACACAGATACAGATAACTCTGGATCCCTTTCTACACTCCACTTAGAGGCATTGCTTTCATTTGAATTTCTCTCACACACTCAGAGCTGGAGTTATAAACACAGCAATTAGAATTAGAGTCCTTCACAGGATGCATGCATTTCATGATTAACGGGTTGGGGGTTTTTTTTGAACAATTAAATGTCCGACTTTCTAAGTGGATTCTCAGCTTTATTTCTAGTTCTTAAAACAAATGAATCAAATCACTGACAAGTTAACAGCTCTTTTTACTCTTCGTTGTGCTTTGTTTGACTTACTGAGTTTTAATAACTCTGACTAAGCAAAGGGACCTTTTGATTTTGTTTCAACACAGCAAAACTAAAACCCTCCACTGGTTTCTTTTGCTTACACTAGCTTTAACTCACTAGTCAATATTTGCTTTTAAAAGTGAAGTGGGGCAAATACCTTCCTCTAAACACTTTTCAGGAGTGCCACACACTGCAGTTGTAGGAATGACAGATGAATACTCTTTGAAAACTTTTGCTCTGAATCTGTAACAAGGCACAGCAATGGCTCCTTTCCAGCAACTCCTTATTGTATTCTGTCTGACAGCCATTTTCCAGCTATATCTGCAGCTAGGATCTGTAACTTGAACAAGAAGGGAAGAACAAAAAGGATGCTAGAAGATTAATGATCTTTGGAAGTATATCACCACAATCCCAGTTTCAGTCATCATAAACAGAAACACATGAACAAAATCAATATATCATGTTAGCCCAGTCACTGAATATGCTTTCTATAAACTTCAGAAGAATAGCATTTGGCTAACTTGGGCCTCTAAGCACCACCATGAAAATCAACTACAGCATACTCGAAAATCTTCTCAGAATGCCCCTTATGATGCAGAACTTACTCTGCAGTTATCCATTCTTACAAAAAATAACTAATGTTCTTTGCTTGAACAAAGAAACCTTGCAGACCCCGTTTTGCTAGCATCTGCCGATGAGCAAGCTGCATACTTGCCCCATTTTCCATGCAGTCCACCCTCACAGAGAAGCTGTAGGTGTGCAGTAAATGACAATGCTGGATACCTGGAGCAGCTTTGAGTATCCCACAAACAACTTTCCAGATACCTACATTGACTTCAATCTTTATACTTCTGAGATGTCTAGTAAGTGCCCAAGAGAGACTGCAATCTGGACCAGTAAAGATATGATGGCATGTAACCAGAGATGCCCTGTATGGTAAAATTGTAATTTTTTGCATTCTTTTCACTTCATGCACTGAGATTTCTGTCTTTTCATCTCTCCCTGGCATTTCATCTCTCCCCTGTTCTAGAAACAGTCCAGAAGGAAGGATTCAGACAATGCTGCAAAGGTTTCTGTTCTGTCCAGATCCAAGCATATGAGAAACATGTCAGTCTGGGCTGAGCATCTTCTCAAGACTTCCACTTTCATCCAGAGTGAACATGCTCCCCACAGACCATGACTTCATTGGTAGTAATCAGCCTATCTAAGGAGGCTGCAATCTTGTCTGGCCTGTCTTCCTCCTGTCCTCTTCTGCTCCTAGCCATGAAGACCCAGTGTCTACTGCATAGGCTGTGGCATCCACTGGATCCTGCCATGATTTGATCTAACTCTTTAAGAGAGATGGCCATTTTTATTTGCCATATTAGTAAGATAAGTTTTATCACGAGACTCAGAGCTAGAACAAGGTAGACAATGCAAGTCTAAACATCTAACACTAAAAGGCTTCCCTGGTAAGCCTCTTCCGTACTTGATAACTACCGTGTCTATGCATCATGGATAAAAGTAAGTTTCATCATGTAACTCCAAAATAAAAATCCAGTGGAGAGAGTATAGTGATTGTATTTCAGAGGCCATGTAAAACAAAAGATGTACTTACTGTGGAATACCGAAAGAACACCCCAAACTGGGGAAAGAAAATGGGAAATGAAACTTCAGAGACAGTGTTCAACAGCCTAAATCAATGAAACCTGCACCACAAAGATCATGATAGAATCATAGAATAGTTAGGTTTGGAAAGGACCTTAAAGATCATCCAGCTCCAACCCTCCTGCCATGGATAGGTATACCTTCCACTAGACCATGTCACGCAAGGCTCCATCCAACCTGGCCTTGAACACTACCAGGGATGGAGCATTTACCACTTCAAAGTATATTGACATCCTGCCTTTATATCTGATGCATCTATTGACATCCTGCCTTTATATCTGACGCATCTGTAAATTACTCTTATACTGGCACTCCACGCTTGAGTAAGAATTAGCAACCTAAAAGAAAAGTGGTTTTGCTATGATGCAGCAAAGTTTACCCCAAGGGAAGTATTTTCTTTTTTATGTGGGATGATACCTCAATTCTGTGTGCTGATAATATGAGTGTAGAAAGAACATTAAGCACCCTGTACTTTACAGTAAAACATTTTTCTCTGGTAGCTGTTACATATTACATGGAAAAATCCTGTGTGATTTTTATTTCTATACAAACCAATATCCACAAGTGGTGTGTGCACGTAGGTACCTTATTTTAGTTTCATGTGCATGAGACTAGGCAAATTGGAATTTCAGAGGAAATCCCCATAGAACATCCCATCCTGCAAGTACTATCACCAAGAATAC
This sequence comes from Pezoporus occidentalis, assembly GCF_034315485.1. Lineage (NCBI taxonomy): Eukaryota > Metazoa > Chordata > Aves > Psittaciformes > Psittacidae > Pezoporus > Pezoporus occidentalis. Next base: position 3,461,903 of record NW_026915713.1, on the reverse strand, counting down.
CGGACAAATACATGCCTGGTAGCTGAACCTACAATTAGGAAGAGACATGAAGCAGTAATTTCTTAAAATAAAATTTAAAAAGAAAAAAGTATTTTAATTATCTAGTATACAAATATTTCTGGAGTTGCTGTTAATCATGTTGCATTCAATTCCACACAACTGCTCACAATAGCAATATAGCAGGCAGACAACACAAACAAAAATGTAATTTGAATTTTTTTCTTGTTGGATTTAATTCTCAAACATGTCTAATGTTTCTATTGTGACTGATCTAAAGATTATGCATTTCCAGCAGCGGTAACTTTTAATACTTGTAAGAGTGGGTTGGATTGCATGCAGTTTAGAGGTATATGTAAGGTTTGTTGACACATCCACTCAAGAAGTGATACAAGAAGCTTCATATATTGTTTTCAGGCTTAGTTGCCCAGTGTTTTGAATATCTTCTCCCTATCCAAGTGCATGACTGCTAAGTCTTTCCTAGAACATCCTCTGATACGTGGGAAACACATTGAGGGAGAGGGACTGCTCTAAGGAAGTTTTTTCCACTTCTTTATTGACTGGAAAATGCGGAGGGAAAACAGTGACCTAACATATTCATAGAACCGCTTGCCTTCATTATATTTTAAAATAAAGTTACCATAGGCTGTAATTGACAGAAAAAAATGACAACAGTTTACAAAAGAGTTATTACAGGTATTTTTACCATTACTGTTATTTTTTAAATCATTGCAGTGCTTTATAAGAAAAGCAAAATCCTAAGGGGTAAGACTCTCATGCAATGGCTCTGGTTTATTCTTCCCAATAGGATAGTGTACTGCCTAAAAGCAAAGAAAGGAAAATAGTTGGCAAGCACACAAAGGGAAGGTGCTATGAGAAAAGTAAGTTAGCGAAATAATTTTTTTTAAAATCCTAGCAGCATCACCTGTGCAAAAACTCGGGGAAAAGGCATAGATGCATGCATTCTGTTTGTAGGAACTGTACAGTGCTCTTTTCCTCCAATTTAGTCATAGTAGTTTTCCCCTTTTTATTACAATTTTTACCTCACAGTTTCCACACGTCTACAAATTCTTCCAGTTCTGTGTTTGTGAGACTGCTAACTTCCAATCATGTCCTCCCTTTAAATAAAATCATGGCTGGAAAAATCAAATACACAGTTTTAAGAAGACAGACTGAACGTGAAAATGAATACATTAATGAATAAATGAATGGAATCAAACCGGCACTAGGAACTGTCCTTGCCCGTGGCAGGGGGGGGTTGGAACTAGATGATCTCTAAGGTCCCTATCAAACCATTCTATGATAAGTCTAATATTTGCCCTTCTCCTCCCGTTATGCAATCTGTGCCCCAAAATTCATACAAGTAAAAAGCAGAAATTAGTAGGTTTATTACTATAGCAATGAAAGTATTTTTTCCATATACAAAATGGTCATGACTTAAAATGTCAGCGTTTTTCCTTTATAGTCATGGTTTATCCTATTTGTATAGAAACATTCATAGTTTTCTTGCATGTAGACCAACAAAGTTTCTTATATCAGATTAAGCTGTCACATTTCCAAATATTAATGAATTATATGAAGAGAATGAGTTATATGAAGGGAAGGAGGAGGATGGCATATATTTCCCTTCACATTTTTATATATGGAGTCATACTAACAAAGACATAGGTGAGTTAGTCTTACAAAAAGTTTGGAAACTCTTCTGAATACTCCTGAAATTATGTTTTGGTATCTATGTGGTTTATATCAAAAAAAGGATTTTATGGAAGAATTTAAGGAATTTATTGGGGGGGGGGGTAGGCTACCTGATCTAATTCAAAGGTAAATTGTTTATTTCTGAGTAACAAATATATCACAGAAAAGTGTGACTTAGTACTATCAAAGGGTACCAAGCAAGGTACCCTTTTAGCCATTCAGTCTGTGAAAAAGGTGATGGAGATAGATAGATATAAGACAAGTATACATGATTAATCCTGAAGTATGGCAGGAAGAGAGTGAACAGGTAACAATTTTTCAGTGTGCTTCACATGACAAGAACTAGTAAATATCAAATAACACAAACAAGTAAAGGGAGATCCTTTCTCATACACAGTATAGAACTGTGAAATTCATTGCCACAAGATATTGTGGGTAGGAAGAAAAACCCATCAAGGGCTATTAAACACTAAGATATCACCTCTAGCACAGGAAATATGAGCCACAGATCACTAGAACCTAAAAACTGGGAAGGAGAGAGACAGTTTAACATGACTATATAGTTTATTATTCTCCCACAGTCATCTGCTACAGCCACTGTCAAAAAACAGATGCCCCTTGATAAGATGGACATATCCTTAATCTGAATAAGTGCAAACCCTTTTATGCCATCATCTATGACATAAATGAAAAACGTATTAACTGTATCACCATATATTTCCCCTTTCTGCATATATATATGTACATGTATGTATGTATATACATACCCACATTCATGCAAAAGTAATAACCATGATTTTCTTTGGTTCCAGGCACCCTTTTAGCAGCAATTAATAATAAAAACTGCTGCCTTGGGAAACCCTTTGCAGTCTACTGGTACAGGACACTGCAAGTTCATATGAACTGTGCCACTAAGGCTCATGCTACAGATTCTCATGACAGAGACTCCTGAGCTAGTGGAAACTGCAACTTCAATAATAGTTTTTGTGAGTTTATTTTTGTGTTATGCAACAGATTAAAAGAAAAACAACACACAACAAACAAAAACTGAAAAGAAACCAGACCAAATTCCAGCATGCAGTTCCATAATCAGACCCATACGTGCATTCTGCAGGGCTGGAACCTCTCGCTCTTGCCTACAGACATCTGCCACTAACCAGCTCCTCGAGGCATAATCTGGAGCATCCTTGTCATTACTGATTCAGTTTCCCAAGCTCTCCTGATCCCTTCTTCTTTGTCTGTGAAGTCTTAGTCTGTCTGGCTCTAAGTCTTGCCCACCCACCTTGTTCCAAGAGGCGTGCCTTTTCCCAGTCCCCCTCCTTTGCTAAATGTCTCCTGGCCTGGATGTCATCTTACAGACTTCAGACTTCCACTTGCAGATATTCTTCCCTAAGCTCCCAAACCCAGCATCTTTTTTCAAAATACTCCTCACCTGTGACCTTACATGCCCTTTCTCCTTGACTCCCAGCCTATCCCAGTCAGTTTTGCTCTCCACTTCTTGCTAATCAGGCTTTTTCCTAATCCCGTCAGTTTTATCTCTTCCTTTCCTCTTCCCTACAGAAGATCATTTTTTCTATTTTGCATTTAAATCAGGCCATCCTTTGCAGATTTCCTATGTGAGTCTATGCAGTCACATAGGGGGAGTTTCCCTCCCCTTGCTGTATGCACCTGCTGGGAAAGTACTTTTTTCTCCCAAAGCAAACTTCTGTTTAATGAGAAAATACTTATCCAAAATAATTAAGAACATTAGTACAGAGCAGTTCTATGTCCCAGCACTTAATCTCTGGGTAGGGTATAGCTCTGTGTTCCTTTGGTTGATGGTTTTTAGTCTCAGACTGTCTTTGTGCTCATTTTGCATGTGTCATCTTGGGCCACTGCTCAAGAGGCTTATGCTTTCTGCCTTTGTAAAATTTCTTCTTCTGGTACTAACTGATAACAGCCATGGCTCTGGCAATGAATTTCGAGACCACATGTATCCTGTAGAGTTTGAAATCTTTTTCCCCCAGAACCCTTACCATGTTGAGCCATTTGGTGCTCCAGCTTCTGGTCACCCCATTGCATCAGCAGCTCTCTCCTTCTTTCCCTTGTAAATGCCAGGCCTTGATCTTTGCCATGAGGGTGGTAGCAGCATGGCTCCAAGCACAAGAGGCAGATGCCAAGCAAAAAAGAGGATCCGTTCAAAATCTGGGCTCATCCTCTCAAGCCCAACAGGCTGCAAGCCCATGAGACCTGCTCACCATCTCAATAGGTTAAGAGAGGCAGTACAGTCAATGACAACATAAAAGTAGCAATTTTTAGAGTGCTGTTTATCTGAACAGAAAGTAAGAAGACTTTTGACTTAATTAAATGAAATTTACCAACCATATTCTCAATAGTAGCCAAAATATTTTGATCGGATTTTGTACACATGCACACACAGCACCAATCTGTCAGTGACACCTAGTATAGCAAAATTTTCCAAGTGACAGGGTTTTACCTGATGAGCATTAATGATTTTAGAAATTGCATCTATAGTAAAATTAGCTGTCAAGGGTTTTTTTGTTAAACTTTTGCAAAAGATGTGCAATCTATCACACACAACCCAAAGTTACACTGAAACAGACACTAATAGACAGCTAACAGCTCTTCACACCTAATTAAATAATGAAAAATCATCAATTTTGTCAAAGACAAAGTGATGATAGCAAAGGGAAAGGTTTTCTGCATTGCTCTGCAAGCAGTACTTGCATACGACATTTCATAACATGAGATATTTGGATTTAACATTGTAAATATCTGTATTTTCTGCACCAGCTGCACACCTAAAACAGATCATGCTTCCCTGCTTTCTCTGCAGGTCTTCTCCATGCATGGAAAGGGATAAGGAAGGCCAAGGAAGCAGTGATATGCACACCACCCCTTTTCCTCTTTGGGTTTGCTTCCAGAATGGACTTTTCAGCTAAGAGAGGATCTAAACTTGGCTCTTCTGAGGAGAGTGACACATACCACAGACTGCCAAAACACCCACAGGACTCTCTCTCTCTCCACTGTAGAGACAGTTTGCTGTCCAAAGATTTTTCAGCTAAGAAAAATAAAGGAGGGGGGGAGGTATCCTGAGGTATCCTTCCTTTTTTGGAGGAGGAGCGCATTTAATGAATTTTCTTAGTGACCAGATCTGCAGTATTAATCTCTGTCACCATATTTTTAACCTAATGAAAACTAAATCAACTATTAATTTTTGCATCATTATATAGTTCAGATTTGCTAAAGGTCATGAACTACGCACAGCTAAAAAGCTTCACTGCAAGGGAAACTATCATCAGAGATATTTCACAATAAGCTGGAGGATTTTCTTCTTCTTTTTTTCCTCTCTTACTCCAGGTTATTAGAAAATATGAAACTGTTAAGAGGAATGTAGTAATGGCAGCCAGCACATTCTGTTCACTTGCCCTTTAATCTTTCTGCCGCAATGTAGCGTGATAATTGATACCAATTATTTTCATAATTTTGTCTATAATTATGTATGTTTTAAGCAGGTGTATTAAGTCTATAGGACAGTATTAAGTCTGCAGGAAAAAATTCCCCATGGTAAAGTCTTCTTTATCATCAGCATTTTTGTACATTTCTGTCCTGTCCTTGAAAACACTGTGAAAAAGTAGTCTTATCCAGAGAATGTGAATTCTACATAATAAAACTGAGCAAGTAAAATGTATGTATTGAAATAATCACAGAAACACTCATCATTTCCAACCTCGTTCTGGAGTTCCAGAGTGGTATGCAGATATATAATTGCAGTATTACAAGAGTGCTGTCAGATCCAGTCCCATATCACCTTTTTCAAAGTCAGCCTTTGCTTCCAAAGACCTCCTGTAAAAATTGTTTCCACAGCATTTTATAGGATTAACAACGTGCCTAAATGAATTATCTTTAACAGCTTCCAGTAACTAAATAATATTAGGAAGACACAACGAAGAACACAAAATATATAAAATCAATGCTGAATGGATGTCTTACTCTTTCTTCTTGTGCATTGCATTCTTACCTTTAATTACAAAAGCACACAACAATATATCTATGTTGCACTCTCTTGCAATTAGCCATACATGGGTAATCTATTTCAGCATGCATATTGCTTTGTATATGCCATGCCTGACCACAAAAGCTATTTATATGATATGTAAGTATAAATCGCATTTACACAATATGCTACAAATTAAGGATAACAATGAGAAAAGTAGTAAATATCTGCTAGAATATTGGCCAAGAGTTGTCTAAATGGAAAGTTATATGCTTTTATTTAAGGTTTGCATTTAATTTAGTTAAACTGATACAAAAAGCTATGCAAGAGCTCATTTCAGTTTACACAAGGCTTATCTCTGGTTTATATTATTTAGAAATAAGCTTAAACCTAAATACAGTTTGATCTTAAGCTAAAGAGAGTTTACCTCTTACCTTGCTCTCTCCGTTATTTTAGAAAGTTCTGTGCAATGAGCTTTATAGCCAGCCTCGTCATTCCACAAAATAATTGGGAAAGGTCTTTGCTAAATAGCTTGCTATATAGATGAATAAGGACAGAAAAAAGCATGCATTTTACAATTACTGTCCAGTACATACAGAGCGAGGGATGCAAAAACGTGCACAAGAAGCACAAATCCTAAATAATTAATGTGATTTTAAAATCACAGCACAGTTTACAATCCAAATCAGGTTTTGTAGCATGGGTATAAGTTACAAACAATTTCTTTTTTTTCCTAAAATATATAGGCATCTAAGATCACCAGGTGGCTAAGCACTATACACTGTATAATCTATTGTATCATTTTCAGCTACCTCAGATTTTAAAGTGGACTGAAACAATAAATTTTAAATTAAAATCTTTTAAAATGTATTCAACTAACAAGAGGATCAATTAAAGGGTTTAAACTCATCTAAATTATGAACAGTTGGTTACAATTTCCAATATTCACAGATATTTAATTTTAAAATTAATAAACACATATACATACACATCATATACACTTAAAGCGTGAGAGAAGAATACAAAAGGAGGCTGTATGAAGTTCCATCTACCTACAAAAAGGGGAGAAATGCTGTGCAATGTTAAAATCTTCAACTAGTTACCATTTTTTAAGTGAAGATTTTAACTTAGTTAATCCTCAGCTTTATAATTTCTTCTGCCTGTTGAACAAAATACTGGCATCACATCATTTTACTTATTAACCTTTCAAAAACCCCAGTCTCCAGGTAAGAAGAGACCTCCTGAACAAAACCAGAAAAATATAGTAGGATGAGGCTGATTTAGAAACTCTTGCAAATACTCTGATTTATTCCTCGGTTAAGCATGCAAATACACTGCCTAAAGCCTTCCCCTTTCAGCCCTGGTCCTCCTATGAAAACATGTAAAGCCAAATATGTGCGGGCTAGTGCAACCAGAAGATAGATTTCCTAAGGGCCATTCTCACCTGCCAGGTACCATGAAGCATTTTCTTAGAGAGAAACTTCTCTGGAGCAAGTAAACAGTAAAAAAACCCAACAAACTGTATATTCCCTGAGGAAATCAACTTGCCTATTAACACTCCCTATTGCTCTAGATATTTTCTGAGGTGTTATTCCAAGCTTTCTGCCCACCCAGTCAGACAGCTTTGCAGTTCTGTGTTTGTGGCACCTGCCTTGGTAAGAATCAAAGTGAATCTGATGGCACACAGCTGAAAATCAAAGCTATACTCAAGGTCCAGGACAGGAAGTCCACTACCAGGGAGCCCTCAGTCTCACCTGAACTCATTAGGCACATTCTTGTGAGAACAAATGGAATGATCTGATATTTAACAGGTCTTTCCAACTTCAGGTCTCTGTTGTCAGACTTGGCCAGGTCACTGAGATCTCATTCAGACTTTGATGAGAATGCAAAAATCACACAAGTTCAGCATTAATAGCACTGAATGCTTAAGTTTTTCCACTGCTGATTTCTGAGATGCAAAGCAGATCTCTAAATACGGGTCTAGATACAAATCTCAGGCTGTACCTACAAAACAGCCAAAGAAAGTTATTTCAATTGTAATGCAGGTACAGTGAGCTCAGTTTTAAAACTTGAGAAAATTATATGCAAAGAAGTTATAAAAACCTGGGGTTGTATTAGCTCAGATTTCTCTCCTGTCAGATCTCAAAACTGAAACAGGGTTGTCAACGGAAATGTTAGTAAAATCATCAGCAATGCTCTTTCCTTGCATATTAAACAGAGATATGAAGATTTTGCTTTTCAATACTAGGTGTTGCCTGGCAGATGAGGTATAGGACTGAAACAATTTTTGTTAGTGGTCATAAAAATATCCCACTGCAAAGATGTCAGTTCTAGTGCCCTGGCAAGGCATTACCAAGTTTGGATAATGATGGTATTGTGTTTTTCTGAAACTTTGTTTCCTTCACAGTAGTACTGTGGATTTCCTATCCTACAATGCTGCACACTATCGCTCCATGTCCTTTAATATTTTTTTAGCAGTACCTTCAATTTAATCATGTACCTTCACTTTGATAATGTACAGACTACTGTCAAAAGTGTTTACAGATCTTTTTATCCCAGCATGGCTGTTTTATGAACTGCTGTATCCAGAGTCACCTTCCCACAGCACTAAAACCAATGACAAAAAAAAAAATCCAGACTTGGATGTTTCCTGAGAAGGGGTTGGGGCTGCAGCAATTCATCTCCTTCGAGTCCCTCCCTAAAAGCCTGGGAAATCTGCTCATGAAAATCTAAACAAGGTTGGTACCAGAATTTTCCAAGTGCTTCATGGTCTTACTTGACGATACGTGCTATACACAAGACAATCTGCACTACTGGATGTGGGGTTCAGGATAGATCAGATGTTACAGGCTTCACTTCCTTCATTTTTACCTTTGACAGAAATATCAGTGGGCAGACATTTCTGTTGCTACTTTTAAACAAATTTTTATTGGTATTTTAAAGGACATAGTCTTAAAAAGATATGTGGCATGGGCAATTAGCCTGCGCTGCTGATTTCAGTGCTGCTGCCACCCACAGAGATGCTCTGGCTGTCACTTCGACAGCAGGAATAACTAAGAAGGTTGCACAGCCAAACTTCTTCTGCCAAATCCAAAGCTAACCACAGACTTTGATAAACATTCAGTCAGGATTTTAGTGTTTACGTTGTATTTTCCTTCTGCTGCACTGTTGAGGGATAATTGTGTTTGTATTTGTCCTAATGATGTGATTATACCTTGCATTTGCCCTTTTCATGTGATGTCACAGGAGTTAATGACGTCCCCTCAGGATTAAACAAAGAAGTAAGCAAACCTCAAACAAAGGTAGCTACTTCTGTGGGAATAAATATATTCAAAAAAGATTAGTATAAAAATGCAAAAGGCCATGCATCCCGCTTCCGTTAGTGGAAATAAATGAATTTTATGCAGGTAGGGTCTGGTGAAGAGGACTTTTAACGGTGGAGGGGTTCCGATTTTATATACATATTTAAAAACTAGTTTATGTGTTTATAGAGATAATAAAATAGCACGTTTTGCAATACTGAAAATCTGTAATTTTAATAAAATAAAACCACTATCACTAGCTATATTTGCAAATTCTAAAAGTTTATTATGGATCTTCATCTGAAAAAGGACTGCTTAAAAGCTTGGGAATCTTAAAATCAAATCTAGATATGCACAAAGCTGACTAAATAACACTGGCCTCGTTCTCCTTTTTATTTCCCATATCAAGTGAACCAGGCTCTGTACTTTTACAATACAGGATAACAGGAGTGCCTATTAAAAGGATTTTCATTGCCTGGCCTTCACATCAAGGCAGTACAGCATAACCAAACAGCTTCACCGTTGAGGGTTTGGGGTTTTTTTAAATCAATGGCTATTCTATTTTTTTATGTTTTCAAGTGAACAGAAATTGACCTTCATTGTCTCTTTAGTCAATGCAGCTCAGAATCAAAGAGCAAGTTAATTATAACCATTTAAAACTTAACAGTTGAAGCCTTTTGATGTAATATCGCATTCATTTCTAATTAACTGTACATATGTCTTACCGAGTTATCCAATAACTCTTGAGATCTGTCAGCATAAAACCTTAATAAAAGCACGAACACTTCAGGATGAAGATTAGACAATCCTTATATAAGAACGAACAGAAAGTGACAGGGAACAAGACTGAATATAAGAAGAAATCTTTGCCTGTTTTCCCTAATGTTCCTTAAAACATGGCTGCTCCTGCTGCTGCTGCTGCATAGTGGCTTAGTGTCCTGAGAACCTCAACTGTCAATTTTAGTTTGATAAATAAAAGCAAAATGCAAGTAGTTGTATATTTCAGCTTTTCTGATGATCCATTGTGTAAAGCTTTAATTTGGTCAAGCATAAACATCTTCTGGCTATTTACAGCCCCTGTCCTAGAACCTGCTCTTCAAAATCAGTGAAAACCACCCCAGCAGCTCAGTGAAGTAAGCTGAAGTTAAGGAGACAATGTCCCTTTCCCAGTGGAACTCTTCTCTCTAGTGACCAGATTCACTAGGCACGGAGTCTGAGTTGGGCTGTGGGCTTTGCAATAGGAATCCACCAGTGTGCAATGGTAGTTTGGGATCTTTATTTCATTTCTCTGAAAATGAAGCTACACTGTTTCTTAATTCATCAAGTTTACCATTGTTGTCATCATTATTCTTGACACTTCTACTCCCAAAAATGTCATCTTGAAAAAAGACTTCACAACATGGTGCTAAATATGGTTTTCATTCCATATGGATCTTTAAACAGCAATGATCTAAATAGTAGGGCTCAGAAAAGGATTCCAAGTCACAGTGTGCCTGCCTTCTTCAGAGCTGCTTTTATCACTCAAGTGACAAATTTATTTGGGTTTTTCTTACGTGGTGTGGGAAGGATGGGGTGGGTTGATTCTCCACTCTGCTTCTTCATGTCAGCTTTGAACCCTGTATTGTTAGGCAGACAGAAACTGAACCAAGCGATGTCTTGCACAATGTTCAGCCACTGGGCACACCTATCCACAGCTGAGGAATATAAAACGGAGTGTAATCTCTCTGATCACAGTAGTGAAACTCAGTGGATAAAGACTTTTTTTGTCGACAGTGGTAATCATAATTCAGGGTAAGAATGACTGTCATGTGGAGGAGTACGGAAACCAGAACCAAATGGCCAGGAACCCTTTGGAAAGAGTGGATGAAGATTTGGGAAAGGATGCTGGAAAGACCAAAACATCAAGATCAGGGAGAGAAACAGCTGCACTGATTTGTCTTAATTATAATTTAAATGTTATTTGGAGGTTACTCTAGAAGAAAAGTTTATAACGCAGGCCCCAAGGAAGTTCCAGGACAACTGAAAAAAGAGTTGTGAATCCACATTATTCTGAGAGGTGTAATTTCTTATGGCTTATTGTTACCTTGGGAAGGATGAAAATTAATATGTACTCAATAATTACAGGACTCAGGAAAAGAAGCAAGACTGGTGCAACAGTAAGCACTATTGGAGGAAATCCATATATTACAACATTTTCATTTATGAATGAAATTATTTATGAAAATGTGACACGAGTCATACTAGTGCACATTCTGCTCTGCCAAACTCCATTGAAATCAGTGAGGAGACAGGAGCAAAGAAATGTCAATCACACTCAAAGTATGTTTCCCAAATTCTTCCACAGGAAGAGACTTGCTTCATTCTATTTACTGATAATCCGTCATACTCAGTAGATAGGTGCAGTATTTTGTTTTCACTTAAATGGATTCTTTGCCCCACTGAGAATTTGTAACCAGTAAACCTGTTCCTACCAAGGTCTGGGAAGAATCAGACAGAAAGACTTCTGTTGCATAATTCTGTATCCAGTTAGACTTAAAATAAAAGCATATAATTGACCACAAAAATTAGTTTTGTCTTCATAAAATCTTTCCAAAAAATACTGAAAGGAAATTATGTCACTGAGAATATTTTGTATTCAAATATTTTCGTTTAACTTCTCATCACAGCCAGCTAGCTGTCATGAAAAAGCTTTTATATTTACAATGTCTCTCAGCATGAATGATCGCAAAATGTTTTGGGTTGTTGGTTTTTGATTTGGGTTGTTTTTTGTTTTTTTTAACTGGGAAAATATTCACCACTGAAATGCAGCCCCTTTGATTTGGAAGAAGTCAGGCTGCTGAACAAATGGAATGTGAAAAGGCCATGCAACTATAAAATTAATCAAATTATGGCCAGTGCTCACCATAAAAGTGTGCATTTTATGCACCATTAAAGTGTGGCCAGAACAATTTTAATATCTCTACAGTGTTTCTGTTTTGCGGGTCTTCACTGAGTGAAGGTCTGCATTGAAACAAAACTTTAATATAGATTCACCTGGGAAACTAGAAGCTGTTGGCCTGGGGTTCTGAGATACATGAAACCTAGTTTATCAGCCTTTAAGCTCTCACTGCTGTTGCCCTAATAAGATGTAAACTGAACTCGGGATAAATTCAAATGTAATTCTCCAACTCGTACTACCTGTAGTGCAAGAACTTATTATACATTAGCAGCATGCTGGCCATTTCCTCAGTGTAGCTATACTAGGTATCTGGCAAACGAATGGTATTTTTTAGCTTTCATTAGTCTGAGACACTAACAGCTGAATCTGCAGAACTTTTAGATTCTTCCCTGTCTTTCAGCTGTGACAACAGCCAAAATACGAATTCTTCATGTATGAACTATAGCCCTTCAAAGACATATCTATGTTCATTTTGCTCTTGCTTCTAATAGTTCGGTAATGCTTCTAATAAATCTCCACCAGAAATTGGGTAGAAGAGCAGTCACTATTATTTACAATGTCCAGGTTTAGCCCAGCCTACTGAGCTAAAGGACTGGCTATAGATACATCAACTACTTTTGAAATGTGATGGCCAGTTTACCAAGCAACTAAAAGCTCCTTCTAGTAAGTACTACATGAAATCCCGTTCAGGGATTCACTACCGAAACCCAGGAACAGTCAGTGGCTTGCGTGATCAGAAACTTTCAGCACAGAAACAAGTTCTACACAAAAATTCAACAGCTGCTGAATATGAAAACCTGAAAGATTGTGATGACAGGACTGAAAAATTGTTGAAAAAAAGAGGAAACTTGCATTGGAAAGGAGTTATCTAGTCAGTCATTTATATTAAATGAATGTGAAAACTCCATTTTGTGGAAAAAAAAAAAAAAAGAAAATAAATGCCGTGGGATGCTCCTTTAACTCCTAGTCTTTTTAAGCCAGTAAAAGACAAAGCTGGGAACGGAAGCCTGCGGTCCAAACATCTGCTATCACACCCTGCCATATTATTCTTTTCAGAAGTGCAATCTGAAGCAACGTGGGTTTTGGTCTGTGTTACTTGTCCTAGCAGGTTATTCCAGAGCATCAGGCTCTTGATGGGTGGGAGGTCGGCTTCTCCATTCCCAGATGAGTCTATCTGTGCTCCTCCATAGATTTTGACACTCATTTTACACATTTTTCCCCTTCTTAATACTTCTTACTGGTCTGTTGTCTTTATAGGCAATATAAACATCCCCTCTCACCATTTTTCTCATTGAGCAAAGTAATCCTCACTTTTTGCCCGCTGAGTTATTTCTGCTCCCACCTACACCAGCAGGTCATAGGTGTCATCCCTGAAGAGAACTACAACACTTCAAAACTGAGAGGAAACTCAAGTCTCTGATGGTCCAAAAACTGCATATAGGGTTTTTCAGAACAACCCACAGAGGTACAATGCATGAAATAGATGCTGTGATCTCCAAGGGGTATGTTAACCAGAAAGCTGTTTCCATGAAAGGGCATGAAAAAAACTGTAATAATACGACAAGTGGTAATGGGTTCAAACTTAAACAGGGGAGATATTTACGTTGGATATAAGAAAGAACTGATTTACTTTGAGGGTGGTGAGACACTGGAACAGGTTGCCCAGAGAACCTGTGGCTGCCCCATCCCTGACAATGTTTAAGGCCAGACTGGATGGGGCTTTGAGCAACGTGGTCTATCAGAAGGTGTCCATGCCCATGGCAGGAGGTTGTGACTAGATGATCTTAAGGCTCCTTCCAATCCAAACCATTCTATGATTTTCTGACACTGCCCTATTTGGGACTGCATTTATCCCACTGAGCTGTACACATTGACATTAGGCCCCTCTATCAAATACAATGTGTACATTCTGTATACATGATGTACATGGCAAAGTTTTGGTAGTGGAGGCTGCAGATCAGCCTCTATGAGTAAAACAAGCTTCTCTGATCATCTTTCAGAAAGTCGAGCAGAAGCTCAAACATTTCATCTTTACCTTCTTATTTGCATTTGCCTGCAAACAGCCTGGAGAAGAAGGGTTTCTGCCTTCTGCAAAAGAAAACTAGTAAGATCCCTAGCAACCAGGATTCACCAAAGTCTCTGTTTTGGGCACTGAATGTTACACACCTAGCAAGAAAGTCTCCTTGCCCAAGTAATAGGACAGAGGTAGAGATCAGAAAACAGAAGAAACTGAAGGTAATATTACTTATTCAAAATTGTAAGCAGAAAATGCCAAGGTTAGCAATACTGTTCCAGAATTACTCCCAATGAAATGTCCATCAGATCAAAGACACCACACATCAAAAAGATCTGGTAGATAAGATGAGAAAAAGCAAAGCGTGCAATCCTCAGAACGAGAGAGGAAGATAAGGGGGAGGAGGAACAGCCTTGAAATTATGTTCATACATGTTTGATGTTTTCAAATACGCTTGGCCTGATAGAGTTGCTTCTACAATGCCAGCAAAGTAGGTTTCTGCAGTATGTCAGCAGTTACTCCTGAGAACTCCTGGAGGAAGGGGAGGCATTAAAGGCCTAGAAAATAGAAAATAGTGCCTATCTTTAAAAAGGAAATAAAGGTTTGAGTCAACATAACCTCAGTTCTGCTTCAGAAAACAAAATTTTATAGTAACTTAGCAGAAAAATAACCTAAGCAGATAGTAACCCAGCAGAAAAGGAGAAGAGTGGGAGTTTGTCTAGAACACATTGTTTCAAATCATTCTAGTTTCCTTCTAGGCCAATATAATAACTGACTTTAGCAAAGCTTCTGTTTCCTACTTGTTCCTACAAAACATATTCTAGATGAAACATCCACAGGATGGAAGAGCATTGGTAGATAACCATACCTGCAGTGTATGGTTATCTAATGGTGTGGCATCAAGTGACTGGAAAGATGGAGCAACTAAAGCTCTGTAAGGATCTTCCTTGGATGCAATATGTTAAGTATTTAAATTAAACACCTGAATGAAACAACACAGAGTATACTTAATACAAATACCGGTGACAAAAACTGCGAGGGATTGCAACCATTTTAGATGACAAAATAACAATTCTAAATCATCTTGTTCAGGTAAGTAAAATGTTACTCAGGTATGAAAAAGGCAAAAAAGTAATTTTTTGGAAATGGAATGGAAAGCTCCTGAGTAAACTGCAGTTCTACTGAAATTGACTGGAAGGTTATAAAGAATTAGAAGCTAAACATGAGCTAACAACATCATGCTGTTGCCATAATAAATCTTTAAAAAGGCAAACAACACACTAGACTTCTAACTAGGATTACAGATTGCAAGATTTATCAAGGGATCCTTCTGTTTTGTGCAACAAGAGCTGTCACCCATAATTCAAGGAAGATGCAGAACCAGACAAGTGTGGAGCAGAGCAACGAGAACAATGAGGGCTAGTAAACACCCTTTGCTAGGGAAGATGGACAAAATTAGAAGAATAACTGAAAAAGAAACATAGTAAATCCTTCAAAACCAGTATAAACTGAAATAAACAGGAAAGGATTAGCTTATTCTGTTACTTTAGGTGCCCTAATGTATCCCACTTGGCTTCAGCTGTCTGTCCAGGACAGAATCCTGTAGGACTTGTTCCACATGGGCCAAGCCTCAAGACATGTCATAGGGCACTGAAAATGTCTTTAGGCACCTTTGACAACAATCTCTCCTATGTGAGAGAAGATGACTGGCATATACATTATGCTGTGGGCAACATACCTTAAGGCCAAGTTAACAGCGGGCAGCGGGCCTTCTCCCTATGCTCTACTCTGTGAATGACTCATTTCATCCAGAAGTCTTATGTCTTAAACAAACCAGGCAATTACACTGCAGAATCATTTACTTGCCTCCATTCTCCACAAGGGGAGAGTGACTAAGGCAGATGTAGATGTGTGCACCATAAATATCTACAGTTACATGTGATTAATTTCCCCCCATTGTACAAATATTAACTCCCAGATCATCCAATATTTTCACTCCATCACAAGTAAAGGTCTTGATGCAAACAATACCAACTGAAATTCTACGACCTGTGCTAAAAAGGTCAGATCGTAAATCCCGTTTATTTTTTTTGAAATCACTCTGTATGAGCAACCCCTACCCTACTATACAGTGTTCCACTGAACTTCTTGAACTCTGATAAGAACCACCATTAGATACTACAGAGGTCACAAATCATGAAAATAGCATGCCTGCTCTTAAGGTAATATAATTTCTCAAAATAAAAGAACAGGAAAATTTAGCTGTTATTCATTCAACAGAGAAGTCAACAATTGCACTATAATATGATTATGCTTGGTATTTTATCTCTATATTTTGTTTTAAGCCTCATTGTCAAATGCTTCCAAGAAGATCAAATGAAGTTCATATTTTAGCCTCAGTAAAAGGCCAAATGCTTTCTATCTCTGAAAATGGACAAATTCATCCACAGTAATTGGCCATCCACCTATACAGAAATAATCCCAAGTATTCCCAATTGGTTTCTTTTAGTTTCATCTTCATTTTGAAGGAGGGAAGAAAATACCAAAAAGAAAACAAACTATTGTTTTTCTGCAGAAATGTGTTTTCAGCTTTCCTATCTCCCCTATTTATTCTGTGTCATTGTATAAATGAAAGTATGGTGAGCCCACTGCTGTTACTTTTTTGTCATCTTCTGGCAATTCAAGGAACTAAAACCCAGTACATCTCACAAATGCAACTTCTTCAAAGTTCTCAAAGTAGCCTATATAAGAATAAATTTTCTGTGACCCTGATTAGCTTAAATAAGACTTTGTTAATGAATAATTGCCTTTATTTTCCTGAAACATTCACTGTCCTTTAGCACACTGCAAAGCGTCTCTAGAACAGACTGCACTACAGACATGTCCTGGGTATACATCTGTAAGCTATCAACTGGCTTGGCTCTTTGATTCCTCGAGGAGTCTTTGCTGGACTTACTTATGAAGAAAATATATTACTATTGAGCTTCCAGTGTCAGTTTCTGACATGTTAAATGGTGAAGTTTACAATACTTTCGATGATCCTTGTAGCATAAATAGAAGCAAAGGATACAAGCAAAGAAATTAAGTGAAACTGAATGGTTTATGCATGTAAACCTGACCAAATGTGCCCTAAAAAAACTCAGGGTCTTCTAGATCTTCAGAGCCTAACTTGGATTTTGCACTTGCACTCTCTACGTGAGCTCCTTCAGCACCACCATATAGGAAGTGTGATATTCTGAGATAACTTGTGTCTAACTCAGAAAGCAGCTGAAAAGTTGACATTCACACTAGTGTTTACAAAGCTGACATCATATAATGGAAGAAACCATGTACAAGTAACTGTGCACACTAGTTTCTGTCCTTCACTTAAATCTCTTGGATACCTGCAGACCTGAGGACAGCACTAACTGCGGAGGAGGGATTGGGGCGAGTATAAAGGGGTTGCAATACTCTGGTTGCACAAAATGCAGAGTAAAACTTTGCAATAAGCAATGGTAACTGAAACAAAACTGATTTCACTCACATGGATTCTCTCACACTCACATGTTCATGTCCAGGTAGCCTGGCCAGGATCACTTCAGTGATAAGGACGACAAGGGACACTGTCTATTGACCACATCAACTGTCTTCTTATGCTAGTAATCGTGTGCTGGTTTTCTGCTGTGCCTTTTGTACCCATTAGGACTTGAAAGGAATGGTGATATTTTGCCTTTTCCATCCTGTAACACCTCTGTAAGTCATTAGGCAAAACTGCTGGTTTCCTCAATTACTCTTTGGACTTTGTTTCCATAGGTAGCCTGTCCTTTATCTTAACTTGTCCTTCATTTTCCTTATCTGGATGTCTTCAGAAGCTGGAAGGAAATGTGCTCTGTCTTTTACCAGCTGCTAATACGGATGTCATCCACACATGCCATTCTCTTATCCTTCTTCTTGTATGTTTGGGTTTTTTAATTAATTTTTCTGGTGCTTTAATTTCTAGAAACTCTTATTCATGTCAGTCTTAACATTTCTATTATGAATCTCTACATTCTTAATACTCAAAACCAGCAGGGAAAGGCAAGATAAATAATCTTATTACTCCTTTCTCTGTTTATCCATGAAACAGCAGGCTCCATGCCTTTCCTCACCTGAATGCATAATTCATAGAGCACACTGTAGTGCAAAAACAAATAAAACCAAAATGAATGAGAGTTAAAATTCAGTCCCATTTCATATATTGAAATTTTTTTGACACACTAAGTGTCAAAATGTGATAATTCTGAAATTTTCATCACAATCACTAATCAAACAGCAATACAAAATCTGGAATAAAGGAAAGCAATGTAAAGAATAAAATGTCATGAACATTGATCACTGTGTTTTTATAAAAGGCACTGCCACTCAATCATCATGACTGTAACAAAACTATGTTTAATACAATCACAACCACTTGCCTGATATACCAAAACAGCTTAAGGCAAGCATACACACCCAACAAATTCAGGATACTTTGGCTAATTTTAGCTCTTTTGACACTGCCACAGAAAATGTAATGAGCAATGAGCACAGAGTATTGAAAGATGTTTTTTTCTCCCTCTGGCTGTAATTTGCAGCACCTCGCAATTGCCCAAGTGCATTATGAGTGTCCTTACTCCTGTGTATCAGAGCAATAGACATTTTCAAAGGCAACAGAGTAACAATGGACAAATGGTCTAGTATGAACTAAAAAAATCCTAAAAGGCTTTTGCCTCGTCCTCCACTGATCCTTTTGGAAAGGAGCTTTTGTGTTGCCCCTATGGCCTAGTTACAGCGCAATATACCATTTTAAGCATCTAGAAATTTTCAGAGATTCGCAGTCTGTCATTTAAAGGAAAGAATGATGTTTTTCAAAGCTATTTTTCAAGCAGTGACATATTTGAGATAATTATACCATCTACTTTACAAGTTTTCAAAACAGACCATATAGTCAGTGCTCTTCCTCCTGTCTATTAAAATCCTAGGACAGGACTAGAGAAAGTGCTACTTGGAGCAGTGGAGGGAGAAGAGGTGGTATTCTGGGAAAGTAAGAGGAAAAGTCTTCTGGATTAGGGTGTCCTTTATAATAAAAAAAGGCTACTGGGGAGCCTTGTTGGAAGTGTTTATATCCCAGCAGAGAGGAGAAGGGGTATTGTTATGAGGGAGAGGAACCTACCTCCTCTCAGGGTGAAGGAGAAAAATGAAGTCCCAGCAAGCCCAGTACCACTGTAAGCTGCTGTCTCCATTATAGTCTGAAGTCTGAAGAAAACATGATCTAACTGCCCAAAAAGCCTCAAAGATCCCAGTCCAGCACCCAGCAACACAATGTACATTGTAATATGTGCTGCAGCTCTATACTTTTCTTGCCCAGTACTGTAGAAGATTCAGGTACTGTCCATAATTTTTTGAACCCATATGTACCAAGAGTGCACTGATATAAGGCCTACCAGTTACTTTTTGTAGAATATTATATGAAAAAAAGTCTAGAGAAAATACAAGCATTAAGAAACTTAAAAAAAAAACAAACACCAACAACAAAAAACAACAAAACAAAAACAACAAAAACAAAAAAAAAAAAAAAACAAAAAAAAACTCAAAAAACTGAGGCATACATAAACCCGTAGAATCAGAACATCAGTATGTAAGTTTCAGATGTTATCTAAAATTTAAATCTTATCTAAAACTTCCCCAAACGGTAAAACTCAAATTGGGAACAGATATGTGGTCTTCAAAAGCACATTATCTGTAAGCCTTTATTCCTCGCATTCATGAGTATCTCTGGTTACTTGAAATGACAGCCGGCATTCACATGGAAGGAAGGAGTTTCTTTTTCCACTATTACCTCATTGTATGTACAAAAACGTTGTTTGGAGATATGATGTGATTTGACATGAAGTAAAGCAATGGTAAAAAAAGAATGTTTAAAGATTTCTTTCAGCTTGGGTGATTCCTGTCAGCTTACGAAACCACGACAGAGCAAAATGTTTTGTGAATAATTAGCAGGTTAATTACCCATAAGCAATGAGTAATTTGTATTACCTATGGGGTTAGCTCACCATGCTAAGACCCATGCTGATTGCACATGGCCACATCGCCTTACAAATTAAACAATCAGCCCTACGAGGTACTGTCTGTCCTCAAGTCCTATTGTTGTTCCAACAGTGAACAACATCTAATCCAAAAGAGATTCCCAAGGGATGACAAATGTATGGATTTCAGACTGGATAACCTAGGACAATGAACTCCAGAAAATAAAGAGTCCAGAAATGCAAAGAAAGAGATAAATTTAAGTAACTGAGCCCCGCCAAAGCTCTGTTCTGGTTATAGTAATTTTCCTTTGTTGTCTGTTCAGTATTCATAAAATAACAGGAATCATCTGTTGTCAGAGGAGCTAGGACAAACATCACTGCAGGAGCAGCCACTGCTCCTGGCCATACACATGCCTGCATGCCTTGTGTGCACTCACCTCATTCCGGGACTCACTTTGCCTAAAAGCACATTCCCAGAGTTTCCCCTCAGCTCTGTTTAGTACGTGCCTGTGGTTTTCAGTCATGCAAAGACTTCCACATACAATTTGTAGTTCAGCAGGGTTGGCTAGCCCTTATTAAACAGACCCTTCTCATTAGATTCAGAGAAATTAGTGGAGTTTTACTATATTGACCACAGTGAAATCAAAATTTCCTCTGACATCACTGTACTCCCAAGTCCCAGTCGAATCCACAAGGTCATTTGGTACTGGCCCTGACCGAAAACAGATGTAGCACAGCACTGCAGGGAGTTGCATGCCAGGAAGGGAGCTGGTTCACTGCCAGTCCCTCCTGCACTCACCCAGGCAGAGTACAGACAACAAAGTACCGCCTGGGGTGCTAGAATGTGGCAAGTTTAAGGCACATCCCTACCACCCAGCCACCACCCCTCTCACCAGGCTGTACAGCCCACCAATGAATGCAACTCATAAACGAGCTACTGCCTCAAACACGTTTCCTTTTAATTTAATAAAGCATTGAGGTGAACTACAGAACTTCAGACTTGGCCTCAAACAGAAACTGCAGTGCAAATAAGAAAATTATCAGGCAGCAATAATGACTCAGAAGTGAGTTCCCATTTTTTGGTCTCCAAAAGCTCTTAAGTAAGCATCAGAATGCCAAGCAACCTAGGCTGCCAAGGCAAGTATGTGCGAATGAGGCAGGAGGAAGAAAAAGTATCCTGAACTATGCTACTTTACACTATAGTCCAAAGGAAACATGGCTGGATGAATCATCTTTTATTTAATATCAAAGAACAGATACTGTAGGCATAAAATAATGCCAGCTCCTTCAATTTTCTGCAAACTGTGCACAAATCTATTCCAGTAGAAAGCTCTTGTTTTGCTTTCTCACCAAAACACTTTAAAGGCTTACAAGGGCTTGCTTTCCCAAAGGCCTGAGAACTGTTGGAAGTGACTTTAGTACTACAGATCCTACAACATGAGAATTACTATATGCTACATATGGGAAAGATAAAAATTGCTAGCTGTAATATAGTATAAATATAAGCTCAGTCATTAGATTACTGCTTGTGTAAGATGGTGCTCCAAATAGTAAGCAAACTAATATCCAACGTGTCTCAATTATTTGATTCAATATTTGCTTAAAAATGGGGCTTTAAACTCAATTTTTAAAATTAGTAGCTTCTCTGGCTTCAAACAAGACCTTTAAATGTTATTTAAGCATAGATTTATGGGCAACTCGTTTACCAGAAATTAATGTGTAGATTCTTCTTAGTTGCAAATCATTAATATGTGGTCTGTTGAAAAGATGTACCTCCTTCTACTCAAAAGCTGTGCACAGAATATTTTCAATGGTATTTGAAACGTTTCTGAAAACGGCGATTTTGGCCACTGGAATAACGTTAGCACCACCTAGGGGCACAAGTTAAAACAACGTTCACATTTTACCCAGAAGGATTTTAATCTGAACATGTGAATATGTTTTATCTCTTTATCTTAAGGAACGTCCCTCTGGCCTATGGTTTTGAGGGCTATATCTGATACAAATTTATACTCCAACGTCTTCATTCAAGGAGCTAGGACAAACCTTTCTGAAGGAGCAGCTGCTTCTCCTGACCATACACATGCCTGCATTCCTCATCTGCACCCACACCATTCTAGGACTCCCAGAGAAATTTCTCACTTTTCCAAGAGACACATTCCTAGAGCTTCCCCTCAGCACTCATAGTACGTGTCTGTGGTTTTCAGTCATGCAAAGACATCCTATCACTCCATTTTTCAAAACTACCTGATTTTTCTAGTATGCTTTCTAATTTTCTAGTGCAGTATTACCACTCTTCATCAAAAAGTTTCCAAACTTATTTTGTCAGAAATGTCATTAATAGATGACTAAGAGGTTTTCATGTTCACCTCTGACTAGTTCCCGACCTTTCTAAAAATTTTTGAAGACTTGTCTGTTTCTTGCTGTATTTTATTTCAACGGAATAAATTTGGTTATTATATCCAGCTTTTCTATGGTATTCTAACTGCTTTCTAAAAGCTTGTTTAGTAAAATACACTGTTTTCCTCAGACCAGAGACCCTTTGATGAATCTGGTAACTTTCACTAGGACTTTCGACTGTGTCTCACTGTTAATAATATAATTTTGTTCTCCAGCCTATACTGGGAAGTGGAATACAGCCATCATGACTAAGCACTGCATTGAGTTTATCTTTCTAATAATACTGGGTACTCAAGACACCCCTAAACAAATGAGAGTCAAAGCTTTTAGCAGATACTCAACATGATACAATTGACATTCCTGCAGTATTTTTTTACAAGAGAATCTGAACCTACCCAGTTCTTTTCCTTTGAACTTTGCCACCACTTCAGTACACCGTAGTGTCTCACTATTATGCATGCTTTACTTCTTTCTTCCTTGAACAGTGAAACATTTTTGTGTCATCATGTCATTCTGTGTCACAACTTAAGATTTTACTATTGCTGTTCCACTATTTGATTTCTTTGATACACAGGTTTGTATCTTACTGTGATTATTTCTAGTCATTTGCATTAGTATGAAACCCATCAATTCCTTCATTACATGTATCATCTGACTGCTATCAGTGTAATTTCCTGTCTCCTTACTACCTTACTCTAACAGATGCAAGCAGTTTGACTCTACAGTGTACCCTTTTTGATACTGGAATGCTTCACACAGTCACACAAGACTTGCATGCAGCCCCTGTCCCTGCTACATTTTCTTGATCTGCTAACATTTTCTTGAGCTGACTTAAGCAGGAAAACACATTAGTTAAATATTTCTTCCAGGCTCCAGGAAATACGTATTTTATTTAATAATAACATGAATGTGACAGCAGTATTCTTGACAGCAGTATTCTTGATCCTGAAAAATTAATCCATAGAAGCACAGAGGTCATGCAGTGCAATCACTCTCCTCGCTTCACTATCACCATGGACACATCCACCAGCTGTACTCTGCAAGAACAGAACACGGTGCATCCTCATTTCCAGATAAAGCCTAAGGATCAAAACTCCTAGCTGCTGCATGCAGGTCCCATTTTCTGCCAGATGAAAGCATTTAAATTCAGGTAAATGGTGACACTGACAGCCTTTATGCTCAACCAGCAGAGAATGTGTTGTGCTAGTTGTCCTCCAGGATTTTCCTTCACGGTTTTTTTTTACCCCTAAGGAATCACAGCCTGAGACTGAGGCAGTACCAGCCACACACACGGGCCAACAGAAAAGGGGTAAATGACAGCCATGATGGAAGCCACCTGACACAGGAGGAATACAAAAAGTTCCCAGCAACAAATAAATGCTCAGCTAAAGGGAAGGAATACCAAGAGCTTCTTTAAATGCGAAACTAACGAAACCGCAGCAACTACATGCAAACTACGAGCAGGCGGCGATAGGCAAACCCCCATTAGGGCACACGGAATAAGTGAGGCCATCTTGATTAAGGGTAACACCTTCCCATTCCCGGCAATAAAGGAGGCGGCCGGTCCACACGGGACTTCCGCCCTGGACCAACGTGTCTGCCCGCTTCCGTTTCTCTCCTTGCGTGGAGTAGGAATGGCTGTCACTGAGCTGTCGGCGCTTCACTGTGCCGCTCACTGCCGTGAGTGCCGCGGCCGGGGAGCCCGGCCTTTGGTGGTGGGTGTGCGCTCCCGTGAGGTGAGGGGAGCCCGGCCCGGCTGCGCCTCCCCGCCGAGTCCTGGCTGCCACCGCTCAGAGAGGGAGATCTGAGGCTTCGGCCTTTCCCTAGCTTAGTCCTGCCCCGCGTTAAGCTGCTATTTATGCTGGCCTGTGGGAAGTTAGTAACTTTTAGGGATGCGGGGTGCCTCAGCCAGGTGAGAGTTTGAAGTTTTCTGTAGAGACTGTGTTTGCCTCAGCTGAGCAGCAGCGTGCTGCAGCCTTGATGTTTGCGACAAAGTCTTCCTCTGCCTTGTGTCTGGATGGCTCATGGCTGCTGTAAGAGTGGTCCTAGGTGATGCCTGGCTGAGTTGGTACGGGTGGTGGAGTTTCCCCGTGGTTTAGGTATGTATGCAGGAGGGCATGGCACGGCACTAATCCTTACCTAGTGCTGTGGGCACTAGAATGTGTCTTTCCAAATCAAAAGCAAGCTACTGTTGAAAGAAGGGCTGTGCAAGAATACTGCAGTATTTAAAAACATCTGTCTTCAGGTAACACTGGATTCTGTAAAATCCTGTGTCTCACAATTAATTAACGCTTAAAGGCATCAGAGATTAGTTATAACTGTCCCTAGCAATGACTTGGTCATTCTGCCTGAGGCTCACAAAAACAACCTTTGAAAGATGTATGCCATCTTTTCTTGCCAGTTTTATTCTGTTCTTGAAAGAGCATTAAAAGAAAGAGATTACATTCATGAACATGAAAGCAAGACAACTTTTTCTTGAGGGTGCTGTTTCCCTTTAGCTGAAATATCAGTTTAATAATGCCACACTGAGGATGTTTTTTGTTTGTTGGGGTGTGGTGTTTTTTTTTTTTCTTTTAATAAAATACTGTTTTCAAATGCCTTAAGTAGCAAAGGGCTCTGTGTTTTCTTGCGTGATTTCTGTACGCAAAATGATGGAAGTGAGGCACTTTGGTTGGTTGTGGGGAGTTTGTTGGTTTCAGCTGTGCCTTGACAAATCAACTATAATCTAGACGTAAGTTTAAGAACTAGGGGCGAAATGTAGCAAACTGGTACTCATTTTAATACAGATCTTTGTGTCTTTCTCAATCTGTTGGGGTTTTGGGTGGTGGTTGGTTTTGGGGGTTTATTTTTGGTTGGTTGGTTATTTTGTGGTGTTTTTTTGTTTTGTTTGGGGGGGGGGATGTTTTTTTTTTGTATTGGGGGGTGGGGTTGGGTTTGGGTTTGTTTTTTTTTTCAGAACTTCCTTAGGGTCAACAGTATTCACAGCTTTTGTGGCTGATCGCTTCTACTGGCAGTCACGGGCAGCAGCTGATCTTTAAAGGTCCTATGCCTCTGTGAAGTCTATGCAGTATGTGTGTGTCTTCACTCCTGTGATACCTGAAAAGGGATAGGATCCCCCAAATTTTCCACAGTTTAGTACCCTCATGGAAGAGAAAGTCACACATTATTTATAATACCCACAGAAGGAATTCAGCAGCTCACTGCATCAAAAGGTTAGTAGTCAGTTAGGTGGTCCCCGAAGCATGTGGGTCAAGAGTGCTTCCAGTCAGATGCAGCACATCTTGTTTGTAATCCAGGTGGACAGGTAAGAGAAACCAGGGGAAGGAATTGTGGAAAAGTAAATGGGACAGAGGAAGAGTGGAAATGTGCAGAGATGTGCCGTGTTGGAAGGCTCATCAAGAAAAGCAAAGCATGGATGCTGTTTGATCTGTTAAATGTGGGGGTTAGCTCACTTGAGTTACGATGAAGAGGCTTTGTATGCTTGTGAGGCACAGTTCTTTTTGCAGCATGTACGATTCAGTGTACCAGAAGGGACAGCCTCAGCTGAGGGTCCCCTTGGGAAGGACTGTAGCCATCAAGAGAGGATGTTGGAATTCTGTTTACATATAGCCTTTGACTTACAGATTTGCATTTTGTTTAGGCTGTTGAGTGAAAAACTGACAGTTGTGGTTGAAAATAACTTTTTACTCCATGCCTGGCAAGAACGTCACAATTCTGATTCCAGAAACCACATCATTTGATGGCAGAAGAATTGTGTAAGTTTTAATAATACTAACAGTTTTTCATTAAAATAAGTGAATTAAGGAATTTAAATTCTGAAAAATTTATAAAAAAAAAAATAAATTGTCACTCATTACTAAAATACTGGAGTTGTGAAATCCTGAGTCAGTAAAAGCTTTTCAGCTTTTAAAATGTTAATTTTGTGGCTTATTCTGTAAATGAAATATATTTGAGCCCCTCCATTCTTCTTTTAAATAAGATGTCTGCTACAAGTTAGTGGTGTTTATAAGCTCTTGTCTGATGTGGTGCTGAAGTAGTTTCAGTGCAGCATGTAAATATGCAGCTAATATGACAAGTATATAACTTTATGATCTGTAACAGACCCACTGGATAAATGTGAATCCTCTTTTAAAAGAGAGATGGTGAAGTTGCCTAGCGTGTCATTCTTGTACTGACAACTCTCTGAATCTTTATTCTGTCACTCCTTTCTCTTTTATAAGTGTATTTTTTCTTTATTTGTAGTTTTATGGTTGTGATGTGTGATGGTGGTGGTGTGGTTTGGTTTTTGGTGGTGGTTGTTTGGTTTTTTTGCTTGTTTTTTTTTAGAACAGCATCTCCCAAATGAGCTTCAGAACCCAGAGTTTTTACTTTCCTATCGCTTTCCTATTTGTGATGACAGGATCAGTTAAAACTTTACCTCTTAACTTCTCAAGAACCTGCTTAGCTCCTCTTAGGGACACAACCAACCCCTGAGAGCAGTCTGACCTGCAGCCAGTTGTTAATGAGTTGAGAAGGAGGCAGGTGAGTTGCAAGTGGCTTGATGTATATATGTACAGGGTCTGCCAGCTGTGCAGGGAAGCAGGTGAGGGAGCTGATCCAGGTCTGCTATCACTCTTTGGCTGGGATATCTTTTTTGAGGTAAATATTCTGCTGTGAGAATATACTTAAAAAGGCAAAATAATAAAAAAGGTTAGTGATGGTAATATTTCTGTGAAGGCTTGATGATAAAACTGTGTTGCAAAATGAAGATTATTTGTACTGAATTTTGTACAAAAGCCTTACCTGATATGCTTACTGACTTGGTTTATTCTGAAAGTACATTAATCATTACTCTTGGCTATGTTACTAAGTTTAAAAAACAGATCTTCAATTTTACGCACTCTTTATATATGTGACAGTTACTAGAACAGTTTAACAGGAGCCCTAGTATTCTCTGACTCCCTTACATGGGAGGGAACGTAGCCAAAGCACTCAGGGCTTCCAGACTATCATTCTTAATTGGAGTGCTAAATCAAAGTGGAAGTAATCATCTAAAATTTGAGTATAATGTCAAGAAGACTGAAAGCACAGCCTAGTAATTTTAACCTCTACGTTGAAAAGCTGAGAATTAGTTTGCCTTTGTCTTAAGAAATTATGACCTGCCCCAAGAGAAATTTTTCATGGGGAAGGGATGCCTTAATGTCTTTGTAACTGTTAGCCAAAGGACAGGAATGAATATTGACTGCAATTGCACTGAAAGACTATTGTATTGAATAGTGATTCGTATGGGGTTTTTTTCACTAAGCTAAAATGTACAAGCCTAAACATGGTCTTGTGATTCAAAAGGCAGAAAATAGAGAATGTTTATTAAAATGTGTCTCAGAGGCCCAAGTTGCTGGATTAGCAGTGTACCATTCTGGGCTTTTGTAGTACTAGCTCAGCAATGTCACAGGCAGGAAGAGCAACATCTTGTTTGGAAAGCTGTGTGAAGCTTTCTGACAAGTGCAGACCAAGAATGAAAATATGTAATTAGCTCAGTTTTGTAAGTTACTTAGCCTTATTTAACATTGGTGTTTCAAATAATTTATATTAATGAGAAGTTACTAAAAAGCTGTCCTGCTTTGTCTTCCATACATGCTGGCCTTCACTTAGCTATTCCTCTGCTTCTTGATGGTCCTCTGAATTAGGGTTTGGTTGTTTTTTTTTCTGTCCAAAGATTAAGCGCATGCATGCTGAAATCTGGGATTTTGGAATTTGTAAAAGTCTGTCCCCATAGCCATAAAAATAGATTGGGTTGTCTCAGTTGTATGTCTACCAGATTTGCTGTCCTTGTATAATGTCTGCTTGATTGTCTTGTCCAATGCAGTATCTTGGAGCATAGCTGCAGGGTATAATTAGAAGCAAAGGCAAGATTAATCTTTTTAGCTTCAAAGCCCAGTAATTAAAGCATGCATAAGCTTGGTTTGAATAGTACTTGCTCTGGTTTTAAGGCTTCAGTTTTGAACCTGCTAATCCGATGATTGTTCCTCTTATTTTTCTGCAGAAAAATACAGTGCTTCCTAACTTACAGTAGACCATCCTTTCTGTCTAATTTAATCATACATTATAGGTTGCTTTGCATCTAAGCTCTGTCCTGTCAATTCTCAGAATTTATTTTTGTTTTGTATCCTGATGTCATTTTATGATAATTCGTGTAATTCGTGAGAGTTTCCTTCCACTTTAGTTTTCCTAGCTAGTTTCTCTTTGCTGGTTGGAGTGAAATTTAGAAGCATCTCATAAATATGTAAACTGCAAGTCAACCCAGCAAGACTGTTTGACTAACTATAGATACATTCCAAGAGCCTGCTGTGATTCTATTTTCTGAATAATCAATCTGTCACATCCTAGTGGGGAAAAAAAAAACAAAACAAACCAGCAATCCTGTTCCAAATATTGTGACAAGTTTCATAAATATTTTTACTTATCCTGAGAGCAGTAAAGCTTTAGTCTTTGGGTGTGGTTTTTTGCACCCAACTATTTCTGCTCTTTATTCTTACATTCATTTTAGCTTAATGTGAAAAAATCATCTTACGTGTAGTAATTCAGTGGCAGCCATCAGAAACAGCTATAAAAAGTTCGAGATAAACTGAAAACATATTTTGTTCTTACTGAAAGCTAAAGATTTTGGGGGAGGAAAAAGAATGCATGTGTTTACATTAGCTAATGTAAGCTCTTCTGATTTTGGCAGAGCACAATTGTCATATATTCTTCTTTCAGATCCTTTGATAGCTTTCTCCTCTTACTGTTTTCTGCCCCAAAATAATATTGTGTAAGTTTTCTTTGCTGTGAATGCTGTTCTTTTCAGTTCTAAGTTTGGTGTTTTTTTCAGCTGGGGGAGGGACATGTAGGGGAGTTGTTATCTTACAAGAATTGTGTTATTTAGCCTTATGCTGAGGAGCTTTTATGTATTGGATAGACTTTGTGGGTTTTAGTGGTTTCTCAGTGGATATCGAGATGCTTAGTGCAGTTTACTTGAGCTATCTGGGCAGTATCAACTTACAGAAGGTAAGAAGAATATATCCCAGAGGTTTCTTGAGGGCCTGCTTTCGTGGGTACAGGGTGAGTGGTATTTTCACTCTGGGGTGGTATTTTCACTCTGGGGTTTTGTCCAAATTCAGAAATCTCATTTACCATTTAAACTCTGTAAGAGTATTTATAAAAGACCTTCAAATTACAAAAGGAGAAGAATTTGTTCCCTCATATCTCCACCTTCCAGTTCCATTTTTGGGGACAAACTTCAGTCTGTTTGTGGTTTTGGTTGGTTGGGGGGGGGGAGTTTTTGGGTTTTTTTTGGGTGTTTGGGCTTTTTTTCCACTGAAGGTCATAACAACTTTGGTCACATCCATGTCTGGTTTTGGCAGCTGAACTTACTGTTGTCCTTACTAATGCAAGTACTAAGTGTTTTGTTTGGCCTTTTTTTTGGACACAGAGATGCCGCTTAAGCTTTGTGTTTGTTTTTCATTTTCAGTTGCTTTCATGAAATTCTGCAGTATGAGTTGGGCTTTGCTGAGCAAGAACTATATGGTTCTGGTAAGCACCAGCATCCTTTCTGCAAAAAGGACAGGAAAAGTTGCTGTGACAGATAAAAAGGAAAGTAACTCCAATTTATAGTTCTAGGTAATAATATCGTGAGTTTGTTAATCTGTTTTAAATATAATACTTATTCGTATGATATCTTTCAGGTAACAAGATAGAGATGCATTCTACTCTTGGACTCTTGGTTAGTAATATCCGCTTTGTAAGGTATGAAAGGCCTTAATCAAACGTTGCTGGAGAGCATCAATTAGTATTGATACTATTAAGTTATCCTGGCTGCAGATAGTATGACTACAACTTCTGTAGTCTTCAGTTATTCGCACAGTGGTACAAGAAAACTTTTCATCGTGAGAAATCTAATACATGTTCTTCAGCTAAAAATGTCAAAAGACTCAAAGGCACAATCTGTATTGGCCCAGATGGCACAATTGTGTATGTTCCCGAAATGCTGGCAATTAAATGCTTAAACCATGACACCTGCAAATCTAACATCTGTATCTAAAGAGCTGTATACATAGCACTCATTTTGGAATTGAAATATCCCATTTCAGTTAATGTGAACACTGGAAGTGTGCAAGCTTGCATGTTCTGGTTCTTCAAACTCATTTTCCTTCTTCTATTCTGTCACCTGACCCAAGGGGACAGAGGAGTTTTTTAGGTATCCTGAACAGAATTACGATGATGCTAAACGGTAGTTACAACTAAAGCTTTATTTTCTTAATAGCATATTATGATAAGTATAGCACAGAATTTACAGTTAGAATGGCACAGGATTTCTATAAGCAAAATCAATGTAGTACAGTTTGTAAGTAGTGTAATACAGCATTTACAGTACAACTTAAGGTTTCTAATCGCCCGAGTCCTCTGCAGGTCATGTCAAATCTTAATGCATGGTTTGCTGTATCAATGTAACAATCAGAATCTACACTCAGTCAAAGAATAGGAGTCACTTCCTCATTCCTGAGAGGAAGAAGCCAACAGTGGAGGCGTCCCTCGTCACTGGGGCAGGGTCATAGGTCTCAGTGACCAGCAGCAGTTTGGGTCCACGCTCCCCACTTAGAACCTGGTTGATTTTGCAGACAGTGCTCTGGGGGCTGTTGTGTGATGGGCTGTCAACAGCACCTGGCTGGCTGTGTGCCTGGGACCTTCAAGGCCAGCAAGAAAGGGAGTAATTGGTCTAGTGCCCAGGAGCCTTGAGGAGAGCAGGGAGGGGAAGAAGAAATCTGTGTGATTTGTCTGCTTGGTTCACAGGACCTTCAGGGCTTGATAACGAGGGGAAAGGGAACAAATACATGACCTGTTTGGTCGCAGAGAACGGCTGCTTGCCTTATGAAATTATGTTAGCTATACTAACAGCATTACCAGGAGCTGTGAGCCGGGGGTACCGGTCACATCTACATGCTTCTTTACTTTTCATCAACCTTTTGCGAATGTGAAGCGCTAAACATAAAACTTCTTAAGCAGTCTTTTTGTATCTTTCTCACTGCTTTTATTCAGTGTTCTACTTGGTTTAGGAACCTTTACCTTGTATTGAAATAGATAAACGTCATCCACAGGAGATCAGTAAAGTGTTAGTGTTTGTTCATCAGGTTGAGGGAAAACAGGCTTAATGGATTCCACTCTTAAAAAAAATCATTAAAACAATGTGTTGGATCTGTCTAAAGCTGATACGTATCCAGGCTGTGAGCATGTGCATTCTTTCTTGGTGTATGGGTGGGAGGGGTTTTTTCTCTTCTGTATGACCATCCTCAACAGTCAAAAAAGTCCTTTGTTGGGGTACTATTGGGAAACTGTCATTTCAGTTTTAATCCTGATCATGAAAAAGTGATATATTCCATTATAAAACTGTCAGTTGCTGTGGGGCCCTGGGATTATGATGGGATTGGACTGACCTGACAATAAAATGGGGTAGCCAACAGCCTGCTATGTATTGCATTGCATAGACTGGGCCATTTCATCTGTGCTCTGCAAACCAGTCATTTTTTTCAAAAACTGTTGAAGAACATTCCCAAATAATGTCTTTAGGATCTTGGTACTTGCCAAATTAATAATAATAATTTTGTGTTCATGTATCTAGCAGGGTAGACAATTGAAGAAATACGTTTGTCTGCTGAACTGAGGAACTCTAGTTTGAAAATTTTATCTTTTAAAGCATCTTCTTCTAATACGGGATAAATTACCTCTTGAATGTGTATGTCTGGAGTCCTTTGCTTAGATGACATATTTTTTATGCCTGAGGGTGGCTGAAATGTAGTGTGCCTGGAGTGCAATATGCTTGTGGCAGAGTTACTCAGTTATGGCTGAAGTACAACTGTATTATGAGAATACATTTCTTAATTAATCCTGTATTGTAAGAAACCATTGGAGAACTTGATTACGTAATGTGTTCTTGTCCAACTTGAGGCTTTTCTGAGAGAACTGGTGGTGAAAGCCAAGGAGCCAGCTGAAGGCTGGTACTTCACTAAGATCAGGGCTTTTGAGTACTCTCTTGAAGACCTGACCTCTAAAGCTAATTCAGGAGGCTATTGATGTTAGTTGCTTGGATGTACATAATCTCTGCTTCTCCAGGTGAAGTAAATCTCCTCTGTTCAGGGCAGATTGTTGGCTATCTCTCTCTCCTGTGTTTCTTCTTTTCTGTAAGAGGAACAGCTCTTGTAATACAGGAACTTCTTTTAATAAATACCAGTGTGATAATTAAGTTCTTCCCTGTTCCCAGGGACTGAATTTCCGGCAGCTGCCTTTCTCCATAGCTCGGCATTACAGACTTGGTAGGGTGCTGCTCCCTCAATCTATGAAGTTCCCTGAATATATTATCTTCCTGAATATGAGGGCTTTTTGCTTTTTTGGCATAGCTTTTTTACTGCTTATGGCATTTAGATGAAATGCTATAAGTCTTGAGTGATTATGTATTATGATGGTACGTGATTCTTGCTAAACCAGTGTCCTGATATTTCACTATCATCTCTTTGCCAAGACTGCCTGTGGTATAATATATGTCAGATGAGGCTTGTGGAGGGAGGTAATTATCTTTTATTAGACTGGCTTATAATGGGACAGAGTGCCACTCAAGCTTTTGGTCACACAGTGAGTGACCTCAGAGGGCTTATGTGCCCAGATGACCATCAGGTCTTTTTTCCATCATATTAGTCTAATAAAAGGTATTACCACTCCACAGAAACATTGCATGACTTGCAGCCTCCATGATCTAAGCACGCAACAACATGGCAACCATTACTGAGGCTGACCAACATGCTCTTCTGTGTGCTATTTGCAGTTTCCCCCCCTCCTGTTTGCCGTATGCACTTTTTAGGTCTAAGGTTTTTATAATCAAGATGTGAAAGTTCCCCTTAATCAGTGTAAAGTATTTAAGTAAATTGTGAAACAAAATTTAATTTGTCTACTTTGAAATGGAAAATTTCACTTTGTAGTGCCTTTGGCATCTTTCAACATCACTTTAGTGTATGTTTTTTATAAATGAGACCGAGGCTTGTAACTCTGGGAACCTAAAGGTCATGTTTCAGGTATAAGCATGTGTAATTTGTCACTATGTCATGTTAGTTTGCTTTAAAACTTAACTTGTGTTCATGAGCAATGCAGTGCTTCATGGGATGACATTTATTGTTGCCCTTCAGTCACTAAGTGAAGGATACTAAAAACTTGTTTCTGGTGGCTACTTTATGCAAGGTGTGCTTCCTGCTTGAGATAATAACTAAATTAAAAAACAGTTTAATAAGGTGTTAGGATGTGTCAGTAATGATCTCTTCACTTGCACTGTTTTATCTCCTTAGATCTTCTCTATTTTCATGCATTTAGGTTTTACTTCATGATGAAGGAAGCATTTAATTGTTTTGAGGAGTTCACCATTACTTACAAAATCCAAGTTTCCCTTCACCCTTTTTCTGTCAATTTTGGGTTTTAAGATCTACTGAAATATTTCCCTTGAATTTTTAGGGGAGAGGGAGCCCTTTGGAAGGATGTTATTGATCTTGGAAGTGACTGAGGCATCGACAGCAATGTTGAGGCAGTGAGCATCCATAGCTACTGAGTGATGCTAAAACATAAAACTTTAGATATTTTAAAATTGACTGATTATGTCCAGGTTATGTACCTCTGACACTGAGGAGTACACTGGTGTCTACCTGTAATTGCCAGCTGAATGGACTTCAAAAACAGATTTAAATAAGAATTATCTAGTGGTGGTTTATGTTGGTAATTCCTACATACACTCAGTTATTTACTTATACCTGGTTATTTTAGGTGGAGTATTTAATGTCTTTTCTCATGAACGAGTATGTGTGGTATTTCTATCATAAATAAAGAAGTAAAATAGTATCAGTATGATCTGTCTGTTTAGGCAGTGACAGTGATCAGGAAGATGGAGCCGGCAAGGCTTGTTTGCCATGATGGCTTTTATACTGTTAATAAGTCCTGTAGTACATCTGCTCCATCAGCAATAAAAAGTTGTGTGCTAGTACTGTAATGGCTAATGGATTTCCAGTATGCAAGTTCTTTTTTTTTTTTTATTTTTTTCTTTTTTTTACTGCTGTCTAAGTACTTACTGAGAACTACTTCTTTAAGAGCAGAGAACATAGCCATAATGCTCCAACATGTATAAACTTTCATAAACTCTGTGAATTTACTCTTCTATCAAAATGTGCAAACACTCCCCAAGTCTTCTAACAGTAATCTGAAGAAGCCAGATGTCAGTGTGCTTCCAATGTTATTGAAATTATGACATTTTAGTAACTAATAGAAAGTAGGGATGCATTTTATATCCCTCTAGCTGTAGCCTTTTTCAAATACTGTAGGGGTTTTTTATGGCTTTTGAAGATAATGCGTTAAATGAATTTTGGTCAGTTACCAACAGATTGTCTTCATGGGACATCAGCACTCTTAACTCTTCCTTCACCTCACAATTTCAAGGTATTTTTTGCTTTGAAAGTGTCAGCATCCATAATTTTAGTAAAGAGAAATTTACTGTAATTAATGCTAAATCATGGTTCTGAGTTTTCTTGCCTTATGATTAAAAAAAAAAAATCACTCTGATGCATTGCTTGTTTTGATTATGAATTAATATCTAGAGTTAGGCTGATGTGGAAAGGTTTATTTTTTACTAACTGTCGAGTGGTATGTGGTCTGTTCTTCACCCCTCCCTCCCCAAATGTTGCATTACAGTCTTACAGTCAAACTCCAGGCCTGCTACAAAAGCAGTAAGTGAAACAGACAGTAAAAGTTAACTTTCTGAAAACAACTGACCTAGGTGTTCTTCTGCATTGATCTGCATCATTAACATGGTATCTACTGTAGGTTTCTCTTAGAATTTTACTCTATCAGATCCAGTCTGGGAAACACTCCCACCCTTGATATTGGAGTAATGTAAATGTGAGAGGAGTGGGTTTCATTCCCTTTGCAAAATACTCACATAATTAAATAATTACTTAAAGAAAAGGTCTTTTGACTGCAAACCATGGATTTGCTCCATGGCTATTTGAGTGAATTAAATTTAATACTGCTATAAAAGTGCTTTAGATGAGGGAAACCCATTCCAGAAGCTTTTTTTAATACAGTAAACTTCGTAGTGTTTGAAGTCTCTCTAAATCTGTTTCAAGGCTCTTTCTGAATGGAACTTCTAGGAAATTTGTGGTGGATAAGAACATACAAGTACAGCATTTGCAGTGTTAGCAGATTTGGTCTTGCCAGTTGTCTTTCACAGGTCCCTTAAAAGTAATTCACAATCCACACACTTGAGACAGCGGTTAAAAACAAATGGTCTCAAGCACCTATAAAACTTTCCATGTTTTGTTTTGGTTGGTTCCCTTCTTCTCCCCTCCCCCAGTGTTCTTAGCTGGAAACAAGCCCCAAGAACTTAACAGCACTACATTTCTTCAGAGTAACTGGTGCTGTTCAGCACACATTCACTCTGTCATGGCTGGAGCTACACTCAGTCTGCACTTGAATCCATAGCTTATGGACAGATGTTACAATGAGTGTAGTAGCTAATTAGTATAGTCGGTACTACTCAGCACTAACTAAGGGTGCAGAGAAAAAAAATCCCTTCAGAGATTTATCATTTTACCCTGAGCTCTAACTCCCTAGTTTTTTAGCTTGGTAATAATCATCATCACTTTTTGTGGTCTTAAAACAACGCTGATGCAGGTAATAGTTTTTTACAGTGTGTGTGTTTTTCCTTAATTACCAATGTGTGATGTAAATAATTTTATATGAAAGCAGTAAAGAATGTATACAGCTGAAAAATACTAACTTTTGTGACTTTGCTGTAAGAGTGCTCTTGCTCCCTTGTACCAGTGTGGGTTTTGTGCAGTCTTAATGTTTTGTTGGATTTTTAATAATAATAATAATACTTAACTGCATCAGTTCTGTTGTGTTCTGATGTGTATTTTGCAGGATCAGATACTGAAAAAAAAAATATTCTTCATGGCATTCTGAAATTATGCCTTAGTTACAGTAATTCTTACTACCTACATATGGTCATTCTAAATTGCTGTACTTAATAATATGTATATTTTTAAGCATTCAAGTTAATATTATGCAGCATTTAAATGTCATTTGTTCAGTCTCGAGACAACCTAAAAATGGTAGAAAAATATTTAGTAGTCACACTATACTGTTAGCACAGTAATCTCAATACACAGAAATGGAGGAGTTAGCTTTTCTCTTGGACTCACTTGGAAAATATGAAAATGCTCACTTCCTGAAAGAATGCTACATGAAGCATTAAGTAGCATAGCAATACTTAATCTGAAATACTGAGAGAGAATGTTCTGTAACTTGAGTTTAGTATTTTACATACTAGCTGTATGGGACTGTAACTTAGCAAGCAAGGGTAGAATGTACTTAAATGAAAATGCCATTTTATTTATTTTTATTCTTTGGATAGTTACCTGGGATCATTCAGTTCCCTACTGAATTTTAAAGTGCCAGATCTGTGTTTTGAATTACTCTGAAAAGCTTTATTTATTGAAAACTCATGGTACAATTAAAGCATTGATTGAAATGGGGTTTGGAGCCTTCAGAGATGAGAGGGGTTTGAGTGATGGAATAAAAATAGTGTGCTTTGCTTAGAGAGTAGAAACATAACTTTGGCCTAGCATCTCTAGCCATCAGAGGACCATGTTCCTTTCCATGACCGTATCCTGGGCTGCATCAAAAGGAGCATGACCAGCAGGTGGAAGGAGGTGATCCTGCCCCTCTACTCTGCTCTTGTGAGACCTCACCTGGAGTATTGTGTGCAGTTCTGGTGTCCTCAACATAAAAATGACATGGAACTGTTGGAACAAGTCCAGAGAAGGGCCACGAGGATGATCAGGGGACTGGAGCACCTCCTGTATGAAGACAGGCTGAGAAAGTTGGGGCTGTTCAGCCTGGAGAAGAGGAGGCTGCGTGGAGACCTCATAGCAGCCTTCCAGTATCTGAAGGGGGGCTATAGGGATGCTGGAGAGGGACTCTTCATTAGGGACTGTAGTGATAGGACAAGGGGTAACGGGTTAAAACTTAAACAGGGAAAGTTTAGATTGGATATAAGGAGGAAATTCTTTCTTGTTAGGGTGGTGAGGCACTGGAATGGGTTGCCCAGGGAGGTTGTGAATGCTCCATCCCTGGCAGTGTTCAAGACCAGGTTGGACGAGGCCTTGGGTGATATGGTTTAGTGTGAGGTGTCCCTGCCCACGGCAGGGGGGTGGGAACTAGATGATCTTAAGGTCCTTTCCACCCCTAACTATTCTATGATTCTATGACAGATGCTAACCTATAAAGGGTCCCATAAAAATACTAAAGAATGAAGAGAACAAAACCAGTTGAGTTAAATAGAGTGACTATGATCAAAATGTTATGGAAAACTTACTTTTCTCTTGAAAAGGAATTTTGACAAATTCAGTGTCTCAAATTTCTGAATGTAGAAATAAAGTGGTAGAAAGCCTATTCTTGATCCTTGTTGATGTGCTGTGGTATGGAATACCCCTTTGGCTAGTTTGGGTCAGGTGTCCTGTCTCTGCTTTCTTCCAGCTTCTTGTGCCCCTCCTCTCACAAGAGACTGCAAAGTCCTTGATAAGGGTAAGTGCTACTTAGCAACAACTAAAACATTGGTGTATTTTCAGCGTTGTCCTCAGACTAAAGCCAAAACACAGCACTGCACCAGCTACTAGGAGGGAGAAAAATAACTGTTCCAGCTGAACCCAGGACAGGTTGGAACTAGATTATCTTTAAGGCCTCTTCCAACCCAAACCATTCTGTGATTCTATGAAGAGGGGGCTAGCAGCAGTCCCTTATGATGACAGGAACAAGGGTAAAAAAAGGGGCCCTTTTTCTATATCTGTAGAGAATTCTTACATATCTGCTGACCCTCAGGGTATTACTCCTTTTCACTTGGCAGGTGAATCTTCAGGTTTTGGTGGTTTCTGTTTGTGTTGGAAGTGGAGTTTAAGCAGAAGCAGGCAGTGGTGAGAGGGAAGTGTTCAGTGAATGTCAGCTATTGTGGTCCAACAGTTGCTCCAGATGAGTCATGAGACACATTTTAGTTCTTGCTGTTGACTGTGAATAGAGTTCTGCCATGTACAAAATCAAACTCTTCAGAATGGCAGCTTGAGTTCAATGTTGGTCTGAGGTGGGAATGTTGTTTTTGTTTCAGCTCCATTTCTGATGCCAGTTCTTAGTGCAACTCCACCCTTGCATGAAGCGTAAATGTTCTAGTTAGATTTCTAAAAGGGGTTTTTAGTATTCAGCATGTGGATATACCAGAATGAACATACATTGTGGGCTCTGAAACTTCCATCTGAGGTGCTAATGAAATACATCTTCTGGAGCAGAACAAAAACGTGATGTCAATAATGCTTTAAATCAACTGTAGTTCTTTTGGATGGTTCAGTGATACTTCAGACCTGTCAGGTAAAAATCTAACAAACTTGAACCATGCAACTTTTGGTTTAAATGTGCCTTTCTAGAATATGCTTGCATATTTTAATCCCAGACATATGGTTTTGCTGATGTCAGGTTACCTCACAGGCTCAACTGTAGAATGGTAATTTACTGAAGCTTTCTAATATGTATGAAGTTATTGTACTTTCTTCCACATTTTCTGATGAGCTGGAGTTAGGGCTACTGAGCAAAGGTGTCCTGTTTTGATTCCATACTTTACCTACTTTGCTACAAAGCAAAAGACTGAGTAAGCCAATAGGAAGACCTCTGTTGTGTTTTAACACTAAGAGAACAAAACAAAACCTTAAGAAAACACAGTGATCACCATCTGTATACTCCTGTAATTGGAGGTGGTTACACGGACAGTGTGAGTGAGCACCTTAACAAGGTTGAGATTGAGAAGCTTGATGCCAGTCCTGAAGAATTCAGAATGTAACTGATTTCACACCTCCACTGCAGGGTATGTGAAGCTACCACCATTTTATAAATTGAGTGAAAATTAGGTTAAGATTTGCACAGGGCAGCGGCATCATTAAATTATGAGGTTTTCACCCAGTTCCATGCTAGAGCCAGTAGACATTGTCTGTTGTGTGACAATGTGAAGTGTTTCTACTGTTTAAAAAACTTACCTCTCCTAAATCTCCTTAAACTTCTCCCCAATTGCAAGATTAACTGATGCATTCTAAAAAATAATCCAGTCCTGGCTGCTATCTTCAGTTTAAAGTTATGGAAAAAAAATTGCTTATTTGTTGACTATTCACTATGGACATGCACAGAGGCACCCATGTTGCCTGTGACTTCAAAAAATGCTGAAAAACAACATTGCTTGAGTTGAAATTACATGATTTTGTGGTAACAAAGAATCTAACTTTTGAGAAAATACTTGGCTTTAGTGAAGACCTTCTCCATTTTTTTACTGTTTTGCTCATACAGCTCGAGAGAGAATGCGCATCTACGTAGTAGTACTAACACAGAGGTTAAAACAGAACTTACTCCATAGAAAGACACAACTGAAGTGCAAAACAAGTCTTTCTTTTAAGAAAAAATAGTCACAGGCAGTATACAAGACAATTTGTTTCACCACTTGCATTTCAGCTCCTGTCTGGCATAGTTAGTTCAACTGGGTGTATGTTATACTAAGGCTTATACTATACATTCTTTCTAAAATGGAAGAAACTAAATTTTTCAATAGAACTTGTGTTTTTTATGCAGTGAAGTATGTGGCTGACTTCAGTCACCTACAGGAGTTTTTTATAGTAGGTCTGAACTTTTGCTATCGTTAGCTTTTATTGGAATGATTCTAAATAACGGTATTTGCTGCGGCACAGCATATGGGGTGTGTTAATGCTTTATTTTTAGTATGCCTATATGCTCCTCCCCTACAGCATGAGCTGGCTTTCCTTGTTCACATTCCTTGCAGTTCATCTGCCTATAAATGTTTGTAGAGTACATCGAATGATAATGGAAAGATACTGATGTGTTAAGTCATTAACAATAAAAATCAAAAATAAAACTTTGTGGTGTATTTGGTTTTAACACATTCCACTACCACCTCAAATTCACCCTCTGTTTTTTAACTAATATCTTATTTGGAAGTGTTTAATCTAATGCCAGCATTTGTCACACTTGTGGAGAGCATCTTTGGGAGCAAGTCTGAAATTTTCTCCTGCAGAATGCCTGGTGTCTTGTGGAGAAGAAAGATCAAAAGATTACTTGTGCTCTTCTGATGAGGGCAGTCATTGTTAACTTTCTCCTGGGGAGAAATTGTGTTTTTTTTTTTTCCAAGTCATTGTGAAATGAAGGAGCCTGAAAGAGGGTATGTGCCTGTTAAGACACAATTCAGCTAGTTATACTTTCTGAAAGGTGGGTGGTTTTCATCAGATAAGCCTCATCCAAAACAAAAATATTATTTTGGGATGTTGTGGTATAAAACACTGTGTATTTGCAAAGCACCAGAGGTTGCCACCTCTTCTTGCTTTACCTCAGTGGTTACTGATGTAAAGGTGCTAACGAACTTAGTTGCTTACAATTCACAAGCTGCATTTTTTGCAGTGGGCTCCTCAGGATTATTCAGCATATTTTAGGAGTAATTCTTGCTCTGGTCAAGCCTTGAACTTAAACTGCTGTTAAGCAGGATCTTGTGATCCCACAGTGGAAAAAGGGAAAACAGGTGGTAGGGCTAGATATAATGGTTCTTTCCATTTTTACCAGTGCTTTGACAGCTTGCCCTAGGAAGCTCTCCCTTTAGAAAAGATATAGAGTAACAAGTAGAACTGGCGGGGCATACACAACTTCTGTCAGCCTCTGACTCCTGCAGTATAAATCCTTGGGTTTAGGAGTTGGTCATTTACTCATTTATGCAGCAACAAAAATTTTACTCTTTGTTTTTAGAAACAAACCTTTTGTTGTCAGTATATGGCTTCATTCGGTAATACTGTAGTTAAATTAGGGGTGTCTGTTAAGGCCTATGTATAACTTAAAAAAAAAAATTTTGAGTAAACAGTTGATTCATAGCAGAATCTCTGTATTCCTTGCCAGTTCCAGATCCCTATCTAAACAGGAGAGCAGCATGCACCTATAGTTGTGTATGCGGCAATACTGTATTTAATGAACATTTTCTACCACAGTTTGCTTCCCCCAGAGTACGAAAGATTTTGAGGTGAGAATTCTGTGCTGTGTTTGAGTCGGTATGGTCAGCTTTGTACTTGTAAATGGACATACTGTTTTCATCTGCAGCTGCTTGGAGATGAGCAGAAACCACCGTATCACTAGTGCAAACTTAGGTTACATTAAGGAAGAAGAAATAGTTAGAACTGATGCTGCTTTATCTGGATCAGCAAGGCAGATACTAAGTCAGAACCCTTCAAAACTCAAATAAGCATTGTACCCAGGTTTGGATTTTCTTTGGCAGAACAACTGGAAAAACATGCCGCTTCTGGTGTGTCAGTAGCCAAAATCTGGTAGGTTGAAGAAACTTCTTTTGTAAAAGTATTTTTACAAAGTATTTATTTTTTGAAAAAAAGGCTCTGTAAGAACCTCTACCCTGTCCTTCACGTAAATTTTGTCTATGATGCATTTTCTAATTCAAACCCTCATGCTAGTAAGTATAGCAATTTCTAGCTTATGTGAGGTATCTCAAATAGGTATTTAAAAGGGTGAGGCTCTGATTTAAAATCCCACTGATCCTATACTTTAGGTAGTGGGATGATTCAAAATGCCTTTGTCAGATGTCTTTAACCTCTCCAGCTGTCCTGTCAGTGAGGATGAGTCAGAAGTTGGAGTCCTACAACTAATGCTCACTAAATCTGGAAGGCTCAAGTGTTAGCATGACTGATTTGGCAGATGGGGCAGGATGTGGACTGGTGCATTACTGAGGTGACAGCAGCATTTCTGGAGCGCTGCTGCATCTTTTGGAGAAGAAAGTGTC
Organism: Pezoporus occidentalis; assembly: GCF_034315485.1. NCBI lineage: Eukaryota > Metazoa > Chordata > Aves > Psittaciformes > Psittacidae > Pezoporus > Pezoporus occidentalis. Next base: position 3,419,625 of record NW_026915713.1, on the reverse strand, counting down.
ATGGTCCTTTGTTTTATTCTACACTGACAGTGAAAACAGTATTTTCTAGGAGAACTGAGCTGACTGTCGCTAACAATAGAAACAGCTATAGGAACCCCTTCTCAGGCTGCTTGTATGGTGAACACGTTCACCTTCTATGCAGAAGCAGCAAGTCTGGTGTTTGGGGGAAGGTGCAGAACTTGTAGAACATGCATAATAGAGGGGGAGACTGGGCTGCAGTCCCATGAACCTGAAAGGAAATAGGTGGCTGGCCCAGTCAGAAAGGTCTCCATTAAGACCTGAGCATCCCGTCTGTTCAGTAGAGAGGTAAACAGTATTTATGCAAACTGCGTGCATGTGTTCAGTGCTGAGGTACCCACACCTGTGTCACCTGCCACTAAGGGGACAGAGTGGGTTTTTTAGGTATCCTGAACAGAATTATGATGATGCTAAACTGTAGTTACAACTAAAGCTTTATTTTCTTAACAGCATATTATGATAAGTATAGCACAGAATTTAGTTAGAATGGCATACAATTTCTACAAGCAGAATCAATGTAGTACAGTTTGTAAGTAGTGTAATACAACATTTACAGTACAACTTGAGGTTTCTAATCACCTTAACCCTCTGCAGGTTGTGTCAAATCATAGAATCTTAATACATGTTTTGCTGTATCAATGTAACACTCAGAATCTACACTTAGTCAAAGAATACAAGTCACTCCCTCATTCCTGGGAGGAAGAAGCCAACAGTGGAGGCGTCCTTGATCACTAGGAAATCACAGGTCTCAGTGACCAGCAGCAGTTTGGGTCCACGCTCCCCACTTGGAACCTGGTTGATTTTGCAGACAGTGCTCTGGGGGCTGTTGTGTGATGGGCTGTCAACAGCACCTGGCTGGCTGTGTGCCTGGGACCTTCAAGGCCAGCAAGAAAGGGAGTGATTGGTCTCGTGCCCAGGAGTCTTGAGGAGAGCAGGGAGGGGAAGAAGAAATCTGTGTGGTTTGTCTGCGTGGTTCACAGGACCTTCAGGGCTTGATAACAAGGGGAAAGGGAACAAACACATGACCTGTTTGGTCGCAGAGAACGGCTGCTTGCCTTATGAAATGATGTTAGTTATGATAACCACATTACCAGGGTTGGGAGCAGGGGGTACCAGTCACACACACACCTGATGCTGGGTTTGGTAGGGCTGTCCTATGGATGTTAAATAGAAGAACCTTCCTCACAATGAGGATGAAAAGAAAAAGACCTGACAGGATGTTATCCTGTGGAAACCATGGCTAGGGTCTGTGTATCTGATTTGTGTGTTCCCTGAGTTTTTAAGCCTTTGAAGGGAGAGCTCTGTGCTTCATCGTCACCTGGCAACTGCGTACACAACAAGAGAGTAATTTTTCTCTTTTCAAGTTACATCATCTTGATTTAGCCTTACAAACTGCTGTTGTCAGGATATAGATGTGGCTTGGGTTTTTTTAACTTTTTCCAGAGAAACTCCATAGATCTAACAGCACGTTTTTGTAAGTCTTAAATGAAATATCAATGGACATGTCATTTTAGGTCTATAGGCATAAAGAATATTTTTTTTTGTCTGTATTTTGTTGATGGCTACCCAGGCTTTATGTTTGTGGTTTGGTTTTGCTTTTAGTAGAGTTTTAACAGTTATTACACAAACAATGCTTTCGTTTTCCTTCTACAGTATCTCCTACAGGCTCCAATAGAAATGCACAGAGGAAACAAGATTTACTCCTAGCTTTATAATGCTCTAATTTTTAAAGAGATTTCTTATACCCCAAGGCTGTATTGTTTTGGTTTGGCACTTGTCTCTGTTGATTAGGAAAACACAAAGCACTTGGAATATGGTTTAACCTATGATTCATCCTATGATTTAAAGTATTTTAGAACAGAAATGTCTTGCTTTTGTTGTTTTGTTGTTGCCTCTTCACAAATCCTTCAATGGGAGAAGAGAATCTTAAAGCATAATATGCCTTAACTGAAGCTTCCTAGCTCTTCACTTCCACTCCTAGAACATTTTCCACCTGGAATGATGCAACTGCTTTTGCATCTGAATTGCCTGAACTGGATCATGGAACTGACAACAGGTTAAAAGTTTACAGTCTCATGGGTGTTAAAGAATTATTTTTTGGTGTGGATTTTTTTACTCCAGTATCTAGTAGTTACTGCAGTATAGCACAGGAGGTAGCCCAGCAGGGAGGGAGTGGAAAGGACTGAATAATAAGGCATTGTAGGATGGGAAAATGTTTTCAAACTACAGCCTTTTATATCCTGAGGTTGCCTGCAGTGTTCTCTCTGGTTTTGAAGGAGCAGCACCTTGCTGAAGAGAACTAGAGAACAGCAGTTTCTGAACAGTAACATGAAGGAAAAACTTTGTTTCGGGGGGGGGGGAGGGGAGATTATTATGTTTATGGGCTTCTTCAGTAATATAATTAGTAAATCTGCAAGTGGAATGTCCTAGCTGTCCTGTGTGTGTGTGACTGGCTTGGTAAAAGAAGAGTTTATTTACAGCTTTAGAGTACAGATTCTAGCTCAAAGATTCAGGATAAGGCACCAAACGTGCAAAGAACAGGCAGAATCTGTCAGTACTGCGAAGTTCATATGCTCTGTCTGTATTTAGGTCTTAGATCTGAAAAATACAGATGACTACCAGTTGTGGCTTTGTTGTTGTTTTTTTTTTTAACATACATCCTCAACATAATGGCCAATTTGTGTGGGGAAGAATAATTGGCCTAACAAGGAAAACAACATTGATGCAAATTAAAAAACAGCTTGATTACATTATACTATTAAACAAAGATGATGACAGCTGCAATTGCAGTTGCAGCATAGATAGCATTTCAGTCACCAGCTGTCAAGTGAACTGTAGTGTGTGGCTGCTAGAGCAGTGGTTTTAACCAGACTGGGAAGGAAATAGTAGAATCCTGTGAAAAGTACAGCAAATCATTTTTTATACTAGTTATCTCACAAATTTGGGTCATAGTTTTGGAAATGAAGTAATTATTTTTTTTCCGTTATAAAAACTTACAGGAATCTGTGCAATGAAAACAGTGGATTTGACAAGACACAGAAGATTACACTTCCACCTGATTCAGGTAAATTAGATTGAGATTAACCACTTAAATTTGTTTTATTTTCAATTTTCAGTCTGAGGGTCTTCCACTTTAAATGGGTTGAAGAGAGTTGTTAAATGGCCATCAGTGTGGGGAGAGATTTGATGTGACAGACTCCACAATCATAGAGCAGATGGGATTTGTCCATTGAAATAATATCTCTGAATGGCTTTAAGCAGCAGATTCATCAAATATAACTTATTCTTGAAAATAAATTTAATTTTAAAGGTTCTTAAGAACACCATTAATTTCACATGTCTTTTTTTTTTTTTAAGTTGCTCATTGGTACTTTGTGAAGAATATCTCCTGTGCTTTTGGACAGAGTAAACCAGTGCAGAGGCTGATGATCTTTGAAGGCTTTCCCATGCTCTGGAATTGACCTGGCAGAAGAGTTACTTTATGGCAGTCCTAATGTTTGGCATGTGAAATAGCATGAAATAGAGGCCTTTGAATAACTATACCATGGATGTAGTATATGCTTGCTAAACTAGCTTCAGGTTAGATAAAAGCTTTTCATGCCTTGCTCAGTTTTGATTTATGAGCCCTTCATCACTATAATGTTTGTAATTTCTGTGTTATGAAATCCTACTTGAAGAAACAATCTGGAGAAAATTGTGCAAACTGTTGTATCTGCTTTTCATTTTGGAATAAAACAGTGTTTGACCAAATATGCTTATGTTTTGTTGTTGGTTTTTGGGTTTTGGTTGGGCTCTTGGGGGTTTTTGGGCAGTGTTTTTGGGGGGGGGGGGGGGGGGGTAGGGAGGGGGTTATGTTTTGGTTTGTTTGGGTTTTTTGGTTTGTGGTTTGCTGTGGTTTTGTTTGTTTTTTTTTACCATAGGAACTATTTTTCCACAATTACCAATACATGGCTGCAGCAAACTGCTCTAAAACTTCTATGAAGTTTTCTGCCAGTCATACTGTCCATGAAGCCTCCTTACCTTTTTTCCCAAATCTATCATCCATCCAGAAGCTTCAGTAAAGATATTTAATTTTGCATAAAACTCTGAAGATCAGACAATCTGGCCTCAATGTGAAACTCATTCTTACCATGTTAAGAAGTGAGTTTAGACTCAGATTTTTGTTTCATTTTTGTCTCCTTTTTACAGCGGGGGGAGGGGCACAGGAGATATGACTCCAAACATTTTAAGACTGGATTTTTTAAGGACGTTTTTAATCGCATTTAACTGCGTTTAATTGAATGCTATCTTAGCCTGTTTACAATATACCTTTTTCAAGTTTGTAACTCCTCTTAGTAAGAGAAAACAATCTTTTAGGATACGGTAAGCAGTTTCATGGAATATAGAAGATCTTGTCTAATTGGGAAAAGCCTAATTCCTCATACATAAGCTAAGAAAAAATGGATACTACTTCTGTGCCATTTCCATAGCAAGCTGTCTTGAAGGGTTAGTAGTAAATATGAATATAGGTCTGAATTTTCCTTTTAAGAAAAAAAGCCATTGATCATGAATGAAACTGGGTTTCAGTTATCACAGCTGAATTTTAAATATACTGTGGGGAACAGTTATTATAACTTAATTTTAAAATCTATTTAAAATCAGTGTCTGTTAGATATCCGGTGTGATGACTGTGCCACCTGCTCTTCCTGCAGGGCATGTGAGAAGAGAAGGAAAATTAATCAGTTAGCCATCAAAACCACTGAGCAGTACTTGAATGAGGTGCACAAGGACAGCATAAAATTTACCAAAAGGGTATTGGTTTTGAAAGAACAACCTCTTCAGAAGCTCTCAGAAATGCCATCTACCTTGCCTGCTCTAGGCAATTTCATCATGAACACAGAAATCTCAAAGGCTATCACAGGTTCAAGGAGGATAGGATTAATTTAAAGCTAATTAATTAATCAATCTAATCACTTTTAATTCAGGGAGATCCTACTATGTGCAGAGTTGGAACTCCTGGGAACACTTTCCGTTGTTTTAAATATGTAATACCTTTTTAAAAGGTGGAGGGCTTGCATCAAATTTGGCTGTGAAGTGCTGTGCACAGTGTTTGATACTGTAGACATTCTGGGATGGTTTCCCTGTGGCCTTCTGTGCTTTTTCCAGGGCAAAATATGAGCAAGTTTGATGACTGATTTTTCTTTTGTTTTCATGGGGATCAATACAGACAAATCAATAAAGATTACTGGATCTCAAAACACAAATTATAATATGCCTGAGAGTTACAAGGTGACTGTGTTGTTCTTTACTACCTTTTCATTGCCAGAATGCTCCAATGTTACGCACTTCAGTCAGGACAAATAGTGGTCACAAGAAGAGGAGAGCATCCCCTTGAAATACGTCGCCCTACCTTCGGCTTCTGTGTCATTTTCAGTTGCTTGTTTTGCATTGTGCTGTTTGTCTTAAGGAAACTAGTACCCTTGGTGAGTTGGCTTAGGCTTTACTCAAGGTCTGAAGTAACAGGAATTCACACAGATTGTACTTCAGACTTACAAGAGCTATAGCAGCAGCCTGTAGGGAAAGCTTGGAGGTTGACCCTTGATGTATATTTCACTGTGCTGGGAGAAAATAGCAAGTGAGAGAAGAACAGGTGAGGTTCATTTCAGACAAATATTGTTACATGAGGGCTGCTCTGTGGCCTCTTTGTAAGTATGCTGTAGAAAAAAGAATTCCCATCCCAAACTTTTTTAAAAACCATGTCAAAAGGAGACTAGCAGTGGCCAAAGCTCCTTTAAGAGTGTATGGGACTGCTGTGGAGCTTGCCTGCTGCTCTAGTGTGAGAAGACACCCTTGGTGGTTGTGATTCTAAACATATGTGATGTCAAAATAAACAGGTTGCTTTACTCTCTTGGCTTCCTGTCCAGATTTGAGTTGCTGCTCCTTATTTAAGCTCTCTGTGAATGCTGTAAGAAAGAGCACTGGAAATTAGATGTTCCTCATTGGAAGTGCTTTCTTATTCCCCAAGTGCCAAGTCTTAGTTGAAACTCCTGCATGTGGAAGGACTGTGGACCCTAGGGAAGGGGGCATGAGGCTGGGAAGGAACAGCATCTGTTGGTGCTCAAAGGATTAGTTGAGGGATATGGGAGGAGATCTTCCTGAATTTCCATCATTTCACAATATCCAAAAGGTTTTAGAGTGTTACGTTTTTCTGGTGAGGGGAGGGCGAGAACTGTATTGTGAAAGATTTAAATACCTTGACCTATCTCAGAGCTAACAATTCCTAGATTTCTGCAAGCTGAATGGAGGAAAACGGTACTGCAGAGAGGAAAACTGACTGGTAACACTGCTCATGAAGATACTGAGAAGTCAAAACAGCCCTGGGTTAAAGACTGGTGAGTTCTACAGTTGCTGACTTGTAAAATAACATGAACATGCACAAGCAATTATCTTGTGCTCAGACATTGTAAGATAATAAAAAACTAATGAAAGAGGTTGCACATCACTAACATTTTATGCTAAGTATGTAATTAATAACTCCCAGTTTTAAGCCTTAAGGTTTCAGAGGATTTGGTGGTTTTTTTCCTAAACTGATGTTTAGCAAGAAAGCTCAAAAGACTTCCCTCAACTGTAAAAGGTTGGAAATTAAGTTACACAATGGTCTTTTCTCACCAAGATGATGTTTAATCAACCAGTGAAATGCAAAAAACCTAACTGCATACTTCCACTTCTGTCTTAGCAAAAGATATCAATACAGAATTTTACCTCTTAAAATAATCTGATATTACAAATGCAATTTGAAATGTCCAACAATTATACAAATCAGCTTCTATTTTTAAATGTATGTTATGAACAAAAAAGATGGAGAGCAATACTGTGCCTAGATTAAATCACAAGCATGTTTTCTCTGTTTAGCTAGCATTTCTAACTAGATAAATGGAACCTGGTAGAAGCTTGCTGCATGCATGTCAGGATGAAAAATGACTTGGACAATTACTGTAAACTTGTGCTTAAATCTAAAAGGCATTCTTTGAAGTTTTATCATTCCAAATGCTGACCCTGAAAAGCTAAGCCATAAACTTACAAACTGTTACTTAGGCTCTCAGGAATGATCTAATGAACGTCAAGTCAATGAGTTTGTTTGTGTAACAGGCTGATGTACTGGTGGGTTGGTGGCAGTGTGATATAGTCAATCTGCCAGGCCTCCCCATATTTATACTTCAGCCATCGTCCTCCATACCAAAGAAGCTTTAACCGTTTGGCTTGCTTAATCACAGCACGTGTTTCACACTCATGAATAACCTGGGCTATAGTGTCCATTGTTAAGCCCACCCCTCGATCACGGGCCCAACTATATGTTGCATCTCTGCCCTGATGGCCTGAAATGTCATGGGCCCACGGGGCCAAAAATAATTCACCCTTATGTTGCCAATTTAAGTCCATCTGAGCCACTTTAATCTTAGCCGCTTTATCCACTTGTTGGTTGTTCTGCTGCTCCTCAGTGGCCCGACTCTTGGGTACATGGGCATCTACATGATGTACCTTCACCACCAGGTTCTGCACCTGGGCAGCAATATCTTTCCACAGCACAGCAGCGTTGCCAGTTGCTCTGCTTCCATTGCTTCAACCACCCCCACAGGGCATTTGCCACCATCCATGAGTCAGTATAGAGATAAAGTACTGGCTACTTTTCTCGTTCAGCAATGTCCAGGGCCAGCTGGATGGCTTTCACCTCGGCAAACTGACTTGTTTCACCCTCTCCTCCAGCAGTTTCTGTAACATGTTATTTATTGTGCTTCTGTCATTTCCACCAAGTAAATAATTGAGTCTTAGTTTTAGTCTGAACATCATGACAAACGAACTTTCATTTCTTACAAGTAATGTGAAAAAAGTGGTGTGATGGCATGAAATGGAAGTATTTAAATTCATTTTCCTGCAGGGTTACCACACTTAAAAGGTTCTGATTTTTCTCCTGCGCCACTGTGCTTTATTGTCACTGTAGATGAAGCCGATCAAGCTGACCTTGATTCTTTTGAGACTTTCTGAGAACTCTCAGCAAAGGAGTATCAGCAACACTGACAACTGATGAGGACTTTTTAAGAAGATACTGGTTTCATTCCCAGAACATTTCTTAATTGCAAATAATTAAGTTTGTGATTAAGTTTTAAAAAATAGTTGTTAGGAAGGAAAATAATTTTACTGCATTTTACTGTTTATAAGATTGTTGTCCTAGAGCGAAGCTTTGATTTAAATCAGTCTCTTTCCAGAGTCCCTGTAGCCCATACGTCTGAAGTCAAAGCACAGCTTGCGTTGGAGAGACGTTAGTTTCCTTAGGACCTACCTCCCTTCTAGCATTAGCTTGAATGTCTCTGTTGTGCATATGCTTACACGTAGTCTAAGGACAGATTATATGTATAGGGTATGTGCTAGAGCTGCTGCACCCTGCTGCGTACCGTGGGTTTCACGCTGAGGTGCCAGGCACGGTTGCCCACTCTGCCCTGCGTACCTCCGTGCGGACAGAGGCAAGCCCTTCCATGAAGGCTGAGGAGGAGGAGAATACCCCCGCTGGGCCCCGCACCTCCTTCTGCCATAAGCCTTTAGCGTGCTCCCCGCCTTAGGCATGGTGCCCTGGCGGGAACACGAGGCCCCCCCGGCTCCGCCCCCGAGCAGAGCCGCGCTCCTATTGGCCCCTGACCTCCTCACGTTTGCATGGGCGGGACCCCCTCCCTGTCCACGCGCCGGGTCCGAGCTGTTGTGAAACGTGAGGGCGGCGCACGTGGGGCCGTTATGTAACGCGCAGGGGGGATAGGGGCGGGGAGGCGGCGGGGCGGTGCGCAGGCGTGCGTGCAGGTGGGCGCGGTGCGCATGCGGAGCCCGCCCGACTGGTTCCGTCCTCTCCTCCCGCCGCGCCCCTCCCCCAGCCAGACGGCGGAGGATCCCGAGCGACAATGAAACAGCAGCAGCAGAGCCCTCAGCCGCAGCCCCCCCAGGCGCAGCCGCTGCCCGCCTCTGGCGGGGGGGTCCCGGCTTTCCTCAGCAAGCTGTGGGCGCTGGTGGGCGAGGCCCCCAGCAACCAGCTCATCACCTGGAGCCAGGTGCGGCGCCTCGCCCGTGTGCGCTGGGGGGGGGTGGTGGTGTCCGTCGGTCCGTCAGCCCGTCAGCCCGTGTGTGTGTATGTCGTTCCTTCCCGCCTTTCTCCGGCGGCAGGCACTTGGGGCCTGCTTGGGACGGGGGGGGCAGGAGGGCCTTCCGAGGGGCCCGGGCCTCGGCGGGCGTGGGGCGGGCGGAAGAACCGGGTACGCGCGCTTGGTTTGGCTGGGGTCCCCTCAGCCGGTCTGGGGGAGCGGCCCCACCTTCCCCGGCCGCTCTGGGCCGTCGCGGGTTTCCTAGCCCGGGAGGGGCAGTCAGAGGGCTGTTTGCCTCAAACCCTGTCTTGTAGCTGGGGGTAAGTGGGGAGTATGGGCGCCGGTCCAGACTGAGCAGGCCGGCTTCGCCGGGAGGCCGCTGCCTCTGAGCTTGAGGGACTGGGGCATGAGGATAGGGATCCGAGAGCGATTGGGCTTTGCGTGCGGAGCGCCGACAAGCAGTTGTTGTTGAGCCGTGGTACGGCAAGCACAGGGCCGCGGTGGGGTTTCCAGGGCGGGTTGGCGAGTTCGGGGTGAAGCGGGGGGGGGGGGAGGGGCGCTACGTAACGGCGTCCTGCCCGGGGTGGAGGGGGCCGGTGATGCTGGGGGTGCCAGTCCATCTTGCGCGCGAGGCGGGCGGCAATGGTTCCCCCGCGTGGCACCCGAGACCTCCCGCTCACTGCGGGGAGCGGCCCGCCCCCATTGTTGGCCACGTGGGGCCACGGCTGCCGGTCTTCTGCCCACCTGCTGCGGCGGGCGCCTCACCACCACCCCCCGCCCATCACGGCCGCTGCTGGAGATGGGCAGGGTGCGGGGCGAGTGTCGCTCTGCCTGTTGCACCCGTCCTGCTGCCTGCAGGTTAGGCGTGCGTGGTGCCTGTGGCGATGGATGTCCAAATGGAAGACCTGAGATGGATGCCCTCTCGTCTTGAATCCCGTATGTTCGGATGTAGAAATAATAAATAAGCATCCGAGCACAAGAGTTACAAGCGTCTTAAAACATTGCAAGGCAGGAAGTAACCACTTGGCAGATTTGCTATAGTAAGCATCATTAACTCTTCTGATGAATGCCAAGCAGGAGGTTATTTATTTAATTTTTCTATATTTTTGGTGTTTTAAAAATAATTATTAAATAATAAGTAATAAAATAATTATTAAAATACTGAAAACAATCCTGTCCTCCAACTGCATCAGCAGCTTCAAGTGGTGTTGAGATGGCAGCTGTTGTCTGAGCTTATTTTAAATGCTTAAGCAACGATAAAATGCTTTTCTTAAACATTTTACTGGTAATGCATTACCAGTAACTTCAGCCAGAACTTCCTGAAGAAGGAAACAGGTAGACTCGGTACATTTTCTCTTTGTTTGTTTGTTTGTTTTTTTCCTGGGCGAGAAATGCTAAAGGCTACATGACGATTGAGATGTTGTCTAATTTAAGAAGTACTGGTTTTGCCACTTGCACTTTCAGTGGAGACTTTCCAAATTAATTGCTTATCCTTATCTCAAGGAAGCAGACCACAGCTATTTGGTATCCTTGTAGTATTTTCTAATTAGAAATAAAGACTAATTGGGGTTCTGCAAGGCTGTTTGTGGGAGGAAGATAGACTAATCACAGTTGATGTTATTGGCATGCAGTAGTTTGTGTGTGGGGAAGGTATTGGGATCACTTGCTGCACAAGTGACAACTTTTGAAAATGAGCTGCGTCAATATTATGGGTACAGAAAGTGTACCAGTTTAACAGGAAAGGAAGAGTACAGCTACTGTAATATTTCATTTTCCACCTATGGCAATCCATAAGTTTACTCTATATGGATAAATGCCATCTGCAGCCAAACAGCTGAATTCTGTCACCCTGCAAACCTATCTCCATGAAACTATGGTACGTGTTGTCCATGGAAACACATATGAGGAGTACCAAACAAAGTGTTTGGAAGGTTGCTGAATGCTTCAGTCAGTAACACTAGCAGTTGAAAACTGTATTTAGCTCTGTAGTAATGCTTCAGTGAGTTAAAGTCAGGCTTTAATGTCTGTACAGCTTTGCTGTAAACAGCTGCCGGGCCAACAAGAACTAGTAGATGTGTTTCCCAGATTCTTGTGCAGTAGGTCTGAACAATGTCAAAGTGACAGTGAAGTGAGGTACTGCAGGTCACTGTAGTACACTTGTTTGAGTATCTTCAGATGGTGGTTTTCAGTAATGCATAGGCTAAAATGGCCTGTTCCTGCAATTTTCTTTGCTTCCCTTTTTTCCCTTCCATTGACATGCTCAGCAGGAGATAGGTAGGCAGGCTTTACTGGGAAGTTTTTGTCTTCATACCCTCTTCTCAGTCTTGAGCTCCTAACTCATGCAGTGGTAAGCCATTTATAAATCCTGTTGCTAATGATTGTTGTTGGTCTGTCAGAAACAAACTCCTGGGCAAGGATCATCACATGGTCTCCTGGTTGGTTCTTTAAGCTTGGGATCATAGAACTGCTGTTGTTTGGGAGTAAGAAACAAATGTGACTTGTTTAACTAGAAAGGGCTTCTAAGAAGATGCAACATCAGTGCTGGTATCTGTCAAAGATGGTAGATTTCTCATTAAATACAGGATGAGGGTACTGTGGAGGTACAGGCAGAACCGAAACAATTTTGAAGTGGCTGGTTTGGATTCTGCCATATAGTTGTCCTTTGGTTAATGGAGCACAGTCATTGAAGAACAAAGAGCTGAGGCTTCTATTTTAGTCTAGGCCTGTGGATGAAATAAAAGATCAGTTCTCCCTCACAATTGGCATCCCAGGAGAAGGGGGATGCAGCCTTGGGTGGTTACCTTTTTGGTGACTCCAAAACCCAGCAGACACTCTCAGGTCTTTGACAGCTCCATCCAGTCTACAACTCATTTTGAACTAATCATGCTTTTATACCAGGAAGCAGAGGAGACCTTAGCTGGTTGCTAGTGTTTTTCCTTGCACAGTCTCTTTGTTAGATTACTTCCCAAGTCTTTGAAGCTATGTGCAAAATGTATAGTATTGTCCTCTAGTGAAATTATGGTAATTGTTGGTAAACAAGTAATTTCTTGAGGAAGCCATGAGTAACAATAGAGATGTTCCCTTTCATGTATAGATAGGGATTGTAAATTGATAATACTTCCCAGCTGCAGGCTTTGTACGCTTTTTGTTGTGGAAAATAGTAGGCAAGCAGATCAGTTACCTACTGCATGCACAAAGGAAACGTTCCTATCTGATGATTAATTCTGAAAGCCCAGCATGTTTTCTCCAGTGGTCTTTAAATATCTTAATGTGTCTCTCTCATTTTAGAATGGCCAGAGTTTCTTGGTATTGGATGAACAGAGATTTGCGAAAGAGATTCTTCCCAAGTACTTCAAGCACAACAACATGGCAAGCTTTGTCAGACAATTAAATATGTGTAAGTTCTTGGCTTTTTGCTTTCTACCATAGTTCTAGATCCTGTGCATGCTCAGTTACAGACCGTACCCTTTGAGCAGTGGCCCTGGGTTCTCTGCAATTAGGTTACTGTCTTAACCTCAAAACTGGTAACAGGATAGTTGGAACACTGTAGTTTGAATTTCTTAATGTGGACTTTGAGAGTTATTTGGGGTTTTTTCTTCTTTTTTTCTTTAAAGATGGCTTCCGTAAAGTTGTTCATGTTGATTCTGGTATTGTCAAACTGGAGCGAGATGGTCCAGTAGAGTTTCAGCACCCATATTTTAAGCAGGGCCGGGAGGACTTGTTGGAACACATTAAAAGGAAGGTTAGTGAAAATTCAGTGGAAAGCTCGTAAGTATTGAATGAATAGCAAAGTTAATGTCAGCTTTAATAGCAGGATTGTGAGTGCAAATAAGTTTGGAGTTGAGGAAGCAGTCTGCACCGCTCATATATATATATTGACTTATTTAAAGATATTTTGGGTGACTTGACTGGCTTCCTTTAACCTTTGCTGTCATTATAGGAAGTTTCACAGGTGGCAAAAATAAGCTAGTTCTGCAAGTACAGCGTTTTACAAATGGGTATTAGAAGGCGTGCAGAGCATGCTTTGACTTTACCATCAGTAATATAACAGTCTGCTTGCTTACGTAGCTTGTTTAAGCCCAAAGCTACAGTAAGCATTAAACTTCGCACCAAATTGGACAGCGGGCAAACTTATAAATGTTTGTTATGCTGCCAGATGTGATTCTGAAATGTGTTCTGCCATTACTGTGAGTCAGGTAGAGATAATGAATAGAAATGCAGCATTTAAACTGTGGTGAGGGGTGTACTTGTTAACGTTGGATTATTGTGAAAGACTTGGGATAAAGTAGATCGCTTAGGAGAATGCCTGGCAAATCTGAATGTGCACAAATGTTTGTAACAACTAAATGTGTTGTGGTGGCAGCTAATGTGGTGGCAACTGTAAAAAGAAATTTCTGTGTGTTTCTGTTTTTTTTTCTTATTTGATGCTTGGTATATTATTGACTTAAATGCATAGTTTGTCAACACTAAAGGAAAATATACTTCATCACCAAAAGAAAATAGTTAACAATAAGTCAAGGAAAGCATTGTTTCTGGATTCCAATCTTTTAAAGGTTTCTTCTTCGAGACCTGAAGAAAACAAGATACGTCAGGAAGATCTCTCCAAAATAATAAGTAATGCTCAAAAGGTGCAGATTAAACAAGAGACCATTGAATCTCAGTTGTCTGCGTTGAAGAGGTAATTTGCTCCACCAGCAACCAATCCTTAAATTTGAGTAATTATGATAATAGATACCAGCCAAAGACCTAATTTTTAGGTGTCTCTTGATTTTTATTTTTTTTTTATTTCCTAACTTTAAATACTGCTTTATAAAAATAAATTTCAATAAAAGCATTGCATTAAAAAATTAATATTCTGATATGGCTAAAAGTAATAGGCAGTGCTGGTGTTTGGAAAACTGTATACTAGTGGGCAATGAAATAACACCTTTAATAGTTCCATAATGGTACTGCGGCTGAATATTCAGCTTGGCTCTTAGCATGAAGTATGCTGGTTTATGTCTTCAGGTTTGAAGTAGTTATGTTTAGTTTGAGGCAGAGTTTGGTTTGTGCAAATTGCTTATGATACTTTCTTATTACAGTTAATGTTTTTGCTCATTACTTTTTGTTGTTGTCTTCATTCCCCCACTGATAATAGAGGCAGCATAGGATAACCTACAGGTGCATGCATGACTTGAGAGCTTGTTCTGTAAAGATGCTTTCAAGGGGGATGTACAGTTGCTCATAGGTAGCTTGCCATCTAGCAAGAGGTATCTGAGGGAGGACAAGCAGGTTTGATGAAAAATTTGAAGAACAAGCAGTATAGATGAAGAGCTATTGTTGTTTAGTGGTGAGAGGAAACTGCATTCTTGTGCTCTTTGGACCCTTGCTGCTGGTAGGAACCAGTTTTATGCTTGTTTTTTTTATTGTTATTATTTAATCACTAGAATCAAGAAGAAAAGTTAACCTTGTTACAAGAAAAAACAAATGCTGACTGTATGTGTAATAAGAATTGCAAATTAGGGAATTAATTGTTATTTTTAAGGGGTTGGAAATTCTCTGCAGGCTATTTATTGTTTGGGTCTCCATTTTGTAATCATTTGCTAAGGTTGCTTACTGTGTGACTTGTTTTTTTTTTTTCCCTACATGCAATCTAAAAAGACATTTCAAAGAGCTTTAATGAAGCCAGCTAATCTTAACAAAAATTATTAATGTAGATATTCTAAAACTTTTAAACCATTGTTTACAAACAGAGAGAATGAATCCCTGTGGAGGGAAGTAGCAGAACTGCGAGCAAAACACTTGCAACAGCAGCAAGTTATTCGGAAGGTAAGGTTCCATTGAGGCATTATATGTGAATGTGTGCGTTAGTGCTTCTGAGATAGGAATACTGTGCCACATGTTACCTTGCTTCTCCCTCACTTTTTTTGTAGCATGTGAAATGTCTTTTTAATAGAAAAAAACATCAGGGTGGTGAACAAATCTTTGTGAAACAAACATGCATAAGGAGAAAATAAGGCCAAACTCTTGTAAACATTTTCAGAAGTTCAGGAGTGTTGTACATCATTCATTAAGGTACCCTTAAAATGGTCCATCCACTTTGTTACTTCAGAAGTCGAATGACTAATGTTCTGTGTTGGATGATCATTGAGTGGAACCCACTGATAGTATATTGGCTTACCTTAATGGAACAGATTTATAATCTGCCAAAACTGATGTAAATGCAAAGAGTTCCATACTTTTTTTTTTTTTTACGTATCAGAAATATATAACCACTGAAAGCAGCCTCGTAGGAGAGACTCTTACTGATTACTATTTCCGGTTTGTTCAAGCCAGATACGTACATTTAATCCTTAAATTGAAAACATAAGGGAAGAAAGTCTAACATTTCAAAAGGAAAGGCAGCTGATCTTGATAATCTGAGAGAAGCAAATACAGTGTAGAGTGACTAACAGTAGTGGTTTGTATCTTACAGATTGTACAATTTATTGTTACCTTGGTGCAGAATAACCAACTAGTGAGCCTGAAACGCAAGAGGTAAATATGGTCTTAAAAACTTGCTGTCCAGTCCATACACTGACACGTTTTGTGGACTGAAACCAAGGACTTAGTTTTGAGGTGACTTTCTTCCTATACTCTTTCTGATTTAGGCCTCTACTTCTGAACACTAATGGACCTACAAAGTCGAGTGTGTTTCAACAAATCGTGAAAGAACCAGCTGACAGTAACCATCATGTAAGTATTCTTTTATGCATATTGTTTGTTAAGATGAAGGAACTAGTGGAGGGGCAGACTGATCAAGCAGCTTGTTTTATGGGGAATAAAACATAGCTGTGTACTGAGAGCTGTCAACTTCTCCAAGTGGTACACTGTGTTGTGTTTCCTTCAGAAGCCAAGTGTGTTGAAAGTCACCATTCACTTTTCAGTATAAGCATGTATAAGCCAGTTACCTGTGTGTTAAATGCAGCTTGATGTGATCCTTCTGAAAGCAGTCTGCTTTTAATAATAGAGTTATTAGAAATAACATATGTATGTTGTATTTGTATTTCTGGAAGTTAGGCACCTGTAGCCCTATGCAGGGACAAGGATCCAGTGTGCTGCTCTGCAAGGCAGCATCCAACCTAGCAAAATCATGTCAAGTCCCTGTGCCATTTGAATGTATCGTGTCACTGAAAGTTATTTTCTGCTGTCCCAAATAATGGTTGGTGGGGAAATTCTTAAAATGAGGGCTGGAGCATGAAACTAGAATTAATAGCTTAAACCAAAGTGTTATTTAAACAGCAGCCACTTTTTAATATTTTTTGTTCTTGCGTAGTCCTGTTGTCACAGCTTTTTTTGTTGCTTTTGCTGACAGTGCTAGGATATTTTTGTTTCTGTGGCGGCAGTATTTATAAAACATTGTTTTCCTGTAGCTGCTATTTTTCATCTTGTTCATTTTTTTTTGTATGGTTTCTTGATTAAATGTAGATCTGTACAAACAGCATATAATCTTTGAGGTGTAGGACAGCTTTTACAATTTAAAATTGAGGCATTGTAAGATACAATGGTAACTGCCAGAATGCTGAAGCTCTTTGTCTTTCTATCCCCTGACACTCTTTAAAATAATTCTCAGGTACCTCTCAACAGAAATGAGGGCTTAAAACAAAGGGAACAGATTTCAGATGACATCATTATTTATGATGTCACTGAGGATGTGGGAGATGAAGAAAATCCTGTGGGTGATGAAGAAAATCCCATGGCTGATGAAGAAAATATTCCCACTGCACCAGAAGCAAATGAAGATTCCACTTCTAATTCTTCAAAGTAAGATGTCTCTAGAAGTGTATATAGATAAGTGGCTTTCAGTGTTGTGGAATATGGAATAATTCAGATGTCTTAGATTTTTTTTTTTAAAGTAATAGAATTATTCAACACTCCTGCACGTATGCAAGGTTAACCTATGAATTCACACTAGGTTCTGATCTACTTACCTCTGGATTTGTTCGAAACAGTTAATTGGCTGTTGGAGTTTTAATATGCAGAGGATAGAAACTAGTGAGAAGCAGTCTGTATTATTGTATTCTGTTGTTAAATATAGTACTTCTCCAAAGACAGAGTAAGTGGTGTCTTCATACTTTTGGTTATGAATACAGTCAGGAATGACTTCCCATGGTTTTACAGCATGTGCTGTTTGTCAAATGTTGCTGTGGTCTTTGAACTTTATTAAGCCAGTTAATTTCAGGGTTTTTTTTCTAGGATTCCTAGATGACTGGGATTTCCTGTTCAAGCTTGCTGTGAAATTAGTCAATCCCAAGTGTTTTGTGACTGTGTTCCTTCCTGTCTGTAGTTAGTACTATAGTACTAGACCTAGTACTATAGAAGTAATTTCTCTTTCAATTCTGAGCATTTGAATCTTGGTCCAGGGATTGGCTTGCAGCTCTGTTCCTGAGTTGCATGGTATTGATAGCACCTGTTTTATGCCTTAAGGAATAAAACTTAGATATTTGGACAGATTGAAGTACCTCCCGTATGAAGATAGGCTGAGAAAGTTGGGGCTGTTCAGCCTGGAGAAGAGAAGGCTGCGTGGAGACCTCACAGCAGCCTTCCAGTATCTGAAGGGGGCCTATAAGGATGCTGGGGATGGACTCTTCATTAGGGACTGTAGTGATAGGACAAGGGGTAATGGGTTCAAACTTAAACAGGGGAAGTTTAGTTTAGATATAAGGAGGAAGTTCTTTGCTGTAAGGGTGGTGAGGCACTGGAATGGTTTGCCCAGGGAGGTTGTGAATGCTCCATCCCTGGCAGTGTTCAAGGCCAGGTTGGACAAAGCCTTGGATGAGATGGTTTAGTGTGAGGTGTCCCTGCCCATGGCAGGGGGGTTGGAACTTGATGATCTTAAGGTCCTTTCGAACCCTAACTATTCTATGATTCTATATTTCCATCTTACAGAATCATAGAATATATGAACTATACTTGAACTGGTACGATTGTTTTTGTTCAGCTGATATCTGGGAATGCATTCCCTAGTAGAAAAGTTTTAAGAAGATATGGCTCTGGTATAGAAGACAGCACAACTAACAGCTGCTTAAGGGTTAAGAAAACCAGAATATGGATAAAAGCAAATTACTTGAGACACTTAGTTTTTAGGTTGCCTTCCTGGTGTACATAAGGAAAGTACTGTTGACTGATGCTCCAGAGTTGATTCTGTACAAAAGGAAAAATGCATTGAATGCGTTATCTGTCTAGTTTGTGGCCTAATATGTTTAGGTCCACTTCATACTTACTTTATATGCAAGCTTATAGTTGTTCTAATGTGAAAAATACCAGTGTTCTTCTATCTTTTTAGTAGTTGTTACTGTGGTTTAGCACACCAGTGTCTGCTAGCTGAGCTGCATTAACAGTGTTGAGCACTACAGCCCCATATCAATGGAAAATAGATATTTGGAGTATCTTGCCAAGTTCTGTATTAAAAAGTAGTAGGAAGGTTAATTTCCTTACAGTGGTTTGACTAAAGTGGGAAGTAACTAAACCTGTAGAATACTCCCAGTTTAATGAGTGTATGAAAGGCTTTAATTAATTTGTCTCACATTACAGCTGTAGTCATTCTCCTGATATTGTAATTGTGGAAGATGATAATGAAGAAGAATATGCTCCTGTAATTCAAGGGGATAAAAGCACAGAATCAGTTGCTGTCCCAGCTAATGATCCACTCAGCCCTGTCGGTGATAGCACAAGCCCACTCATGTCAAGTGCTGTACAGCTGAATAACCAGTCAACATTAACTGCAGAAGATTCTGTCTCAATGATGGATTCCATACTCAGTGAGAACGGAGTCATTTCACAGAATATAAATCTCCTTGGAAAGTGAGTAGCCTGGTCTTTTTGAGGTTTTTTCCAAGTATTAGAAATGATTGTTTGACTTGAAGTAAGAACATCTGAGTAGTAGTTCCTGTTGAGAACTTTTGTTTACAGGTCACCTTTATTCTATCCACCTTATAAAGATCTTCGTACTTTTAAGACGAGACCTTTAATTTTCATTGTGAAGTGAGTGAGTTAGGGTACATAATCTGACAGTGTAATGTTGTGAATGTCATTTGTTTACTGTCAGCATTTGTCTGTGTAACTCTTGGAGGCAGTGGGACTCATTAGGGCTAGCTGGGTGCAAGAATCGCGTCTCTGGTAATGTCGTGGCATAGTGTTATGGTGTTGTGATACCTGTTTTGGAGCACCTGTCTGCTTTTCTTGGGTTGAAGAGGCTAAAAGTTTTTCTTTCCAAAGGTTGTTTCTAATGAAAGACTTGGTTCATTATAGTTCTGGTGAAGAATTTTAGATGCACGTAGTATATCTGTGTAAAGCATAAGTGCGGATTTCTCCTTCTTTTGTTAAGGGATATGAATAAAATATAATTTGTCTTCTAGGGTTGAACTTCTGGATTATCTTGACAGCATCGACTGCAGTTTAGAGGACTTCCAAGCTATGTTATCAGGACGACAGTTCAGCATAGATCCAGATCTCCTGGTTGAGGTACTCTTCACTGGTTAAGTATTTTGGTGGTACACTACAGAAAATATTTGTGTGGGTTGTTACTGTTTAAAATGGAATTAAAACAACAGATTATCCTTTCTTCCCTCTAAGAAAGGAAAGTTAGAAGTATTCGTGAGCGTGTTTCTGGGGCACTGGTATAATTTTGCGTGCTGCACTACTGGTCAAGTGAATGTTTAACGTTTTGATTGAAGAATGGCTTTCTTAATGTATTAATGCTTATATTTCTTGCTACATGAACTCAGACACCAATTAGATAAATACTTTTGCTTTGAAATAACCCAGCACATCATATGTGGGCTTCTCAATGAGCTGGTGTTAAAAAGGTTCTTGGCATTTATTTTACAAGTTTGTTTGCCATTTCACAGTATTTCTTAGGAGCATGTTCTCAGTTTCTCTTCAGATTTATGTCTATTAGAATGGTCTAGGTTGGAAGGGACCTATGCATGTCATGTAGGCCAGCCCCTTTGATCAGAGCAGGGTCAGCTTGAAAGCTGGTCATGTTCCTCAGGACCTTGTCTCAAATTCTGAAATCTCAGAAGATGGGAGATTCTTGGGTGCCTGTTCGAGTGCTTGACTGTTCTTTGTGAAGGATTTCCTTAAGTCAGTCACAGTTTTCCCTGCTGCAGCTTGTAGCTCTTGCCTTTTGTCCTTTGTCCACCTCTGCGGAGTTTGTCTTCTCCATAACACCTCTTCGGAGGCAGTGGAAGAGTGCAGTTGTTCTCCTTTGTCTGCCTTCCTCAGAGAAGATTAGCCAAGCTCCCTCAGCCTCTTGGATGTCACATGGCCCTCTGGACTCCCTCTAATTTGAAAACTCTTGTACTGGGAGGCCAAAACCTGGTCACTCTTCCACAGGTGGCCTCACATGCTGAGCAGCAGGAAATGGTAATTTGGCCCTCCTGGCTGTGGTTTACCTGTAGCAGAGCGTGTCTCACTGTAGCAAGGCCATGCTGCTGGCTCATGGTGGGATCTTGCCTACTGTGACTCCCTGCTACCCTCTCCGAGGGGCTGCTCCCTCTCTGTTCCCTGACTTGGTGCATGAGGTTATGGTGTCCTAAGTGCGCTTGCCTTTTGAACCTTATGGCCCTTCTGCTTTGCTGAGATCCCTCTTGACAGCAGCTCTACTCTCCCATGTACAGATGACTCTCTCCCTTTTGGTTTCACTTGAAGACTTGATCAGGGTATGTTCTTCCTTATCCGCAGAGTTCTCTGGGCAGAAACATAAGAAGGAAGTGGTATTTTAACACTGCAGCAAACTATGTTAGACTAAGTAGACACAATGTGGTTGTTTCCTTTGTGACTGAGGTTCATGTAATTCCAAACCATTGTGCTCCAAAACAAGGTTTTCTCTACAAAAGTGATAACTGCCTTTAAATAAACTTTAATCCTGATGGAGAGTGAAAACGGCAAGTACAGGGATTATTCTCACACGTGCCAACATGATGTTCATGTATTTTTAATAGCAACACTGAGATACCTAAAACTTGATGTGTTTTGTCTTATTCAGCTTTTCACAAGCTCCGTGCAGATGAATCCCACAGATCATATCAATAATATCAAAGTAAGTCTGAAATCCATTGCTCGATGTGCACAGCAGCGAGTGATGCAAACTTCATTCATCCTTTACCGTTTTCTTTACTGGTATAACAGTACCTTTTTCATGATCTGGCTTTGGAAGCTTCCATGCGAATAGGAAGGCTGCAGCTGAACTCGTCCTGTTAGGTTTTAAACAGAAAAGGGAAACGTACACCCATAAATAACATCCTTCAGAACTTGATGGCCTTGAGGTCAAATGCCCATTTGTTGTACCAGTCTCTTGATTTCTGTATTCTGTAAGAGTTTAGTACTTGCAAACATAGTACCCGCTTTGTCAGAATGTTTTCATCTGTATTGTCTGGTGGGAAAAGAAATGAGCAAGCAGCGGAGCGAAGATCTCGCTCTTTGAACTTGCCCTGTTTGTTTATGAGCATTACTCTTGGCTCTTTGTTGAGCAAGCCAGTGCTTCCATTTCACATTTTCTCAGTCTGTGAGTATGGGTAACGGATACCACTGCATCCCTTCGCGAATAAAAATGTTTTGTAAGAACTGGTCAGCTGTGTCCTAGTGGCATTGGAACAGGTTTCAGCATGTGTTTAAAATTTTGCTCTGTTTTCCAGATGGAGACAAAGGAAATAGAAACTACCAAGAATAATGCTGGTCCTACGGCTTCACATGAGACACAAGTTTCTAAGCCCAAATCAGGTCAGTTGTAGTGCTGTGTTAAAACAGTTTAATGGTTGAACAAGCATTGTTCTAAATACCATCTCAGTTATTTGCTCTTTGTCTGCTTTTGTGGCATGCTGATAGGCAAATAACCAAAATACCTACCATGTTTGGGTTTGGTTTTTTTTTGGCACAGCACCAGGTGCAGAGAACCTGGGGGTTTTGCAGGAGAATCTGAACAAATAATGTTATGCATGAACATAGCAATCCTTTAATTACTCATTTAAAACTAACACAATGGTTTTTATTAATTCTTCAGATCAGTTCTGTGGGTTCGGTTTTGTTTGCACACAGAAAGGCACGTGAACTGATGATGCTTTGGGATTTTTTTCTCCTTAGATAAACAGCTCATACAGTACACAGCATTTCCACTCCTTGCATTCCTTGATGGGAACCCAGGCTCCACCATTGAGAGTGGGAGCTCTGCTGTGGAAACTCCTTCCTGTGTTGACAAACCCCTTGAAGTGGATGAGCTGCTGGAGAGCAGCCTCGATCCTCAGCCCACCCAGAGCAAACTGGTGCGGCTGGAGCCATTGACAGAGGCAGAAGCGAGTGAAGCCACGCTGTTCTATCTATGCGAACTTGCCCCGGCACCCATGGACACAGACATGCCCTTCTTGGATAACTGATGCAACGGGGACTCTTTATATAGCCATGAACTATTTATTTAGAATATTGTTTGGTATATGAGTTTTTTTGTAAATCACTGTTTTATGTAACCAGGTAACGTGGAATCCAAAATACTTTTCCTACGTTACTTCCTACAAGCAACTGTTTAACTGTGTGGTTAGAACAGCTGTGAGGCACGGTTGGCAATACCAAGTTAAGACTTGCTGTACTGCTGTGAAATACTTGGTATTACACATATTGCTAAGTATCCGGGTAACTGAAAACTTGTTGATAGTAAGCTTTATGATTTCTTATACTTCTGGTCGTACATACGATGACGTAAACTAGTAGTGTATGGTTAGAGAACACTGACTTTCTGTATTTTGGTTTTTTTTTTCTATTTTTTACAACATTTTAACAAACATACGGCTTTTTGGGGGTGGGGGGGACCAGGACCTGATGTAGGCTTTTTTTTTCCCTGCTTGAACTGGGAACAAAGTGCCTGTACCTTGCAAAATCTTGGTTCTGCCTTACTTTCACTTCAGCAGAAGTGCTCACACATAGCACAAACCGGGGAAAAGTTCTTCACAGCCACCAGGCCCCTTGACTGCATGAGTACTTTTATCTTGGACCATCTATGCTGGTAAAATAAATGTTACTTAAGTAAGTAATTAGTGTGACACTTGTTACGAGTTGTCTCTTACTCCATGTAGCAGATGGATCTAACAGCCCTTGTTCTTCCTGCCCAAGTAGCTGTGCAGTGAGGTCTGCCTCCATGCATGTTTATTGGAAAATAGTTTCATTGTCTTCAGCCTCCAAGGTTTATTTATATACCTCCAACACAAGTGGCTAATGCAGCAAACTGGTTTTGTGTGGTAGTACACAAAAGGCTGTTCTCTCCTTTGTTTTCTGAGAGCCACAGCTTTCCTTCCAGCTGAAGAGCTCCGGAGCAGAAGTGTTTCTGTCAGTCACTGAAGTCTTCTACCTTTATTCAGATGAAGGTGCTGGGAGCTGCATTACATGGCTACATGCCAGAGGAGTCACTAATGACTGGTGAAGGTGCTGCCAACATACTTAACTAAGCCTTGTCACCCTGAGTTCCTGATTCAGTGTAAGCAGGAAGTTACACTGCTTGTGAAAAGTTTCCTTCTTTCTCTGCCCTCAAAGCTGTAGCTGGGGAGGTCTGAGGAGCTCCAGTGTGCAAGATATTCCAGAGCAGGGAGAAACTGGATTTAGTAACTTAACAGGATATATCCCACAATTCTGGCACTACAGTCAAGATTTCCAGTTTTTATATGTCCCCTCTCCAAGGAAGCTGAAGCTATAGGCCCAGCCATCTGTTGATCTTCCCAGTTAACAGCCTAGTTACTGCAGGATTCAAGAACTGCTGTGGTAGAACCAGTGTTCAGGGGTTTCATCCACCACCCCCACTTAACACACCCAGCACATATGCAACAGAAGGGACAAGTAGCAGGTGAAGTAGTTACAAGTGGTGTATGCTCATGTGTTCAGAGAGATGGCAGCAAAAGGGCCCACAGGGAGGAACTGCCTGAGAGCTTGGCACTGGGGTTTGATGTGACCTGTTGTAGTTTAAACCCAGCCAGAAAACTTGCTCAACTGACTTCCCCCCCTTCTTGCCCTACCCCTACTCCCGGAGGGACGGAGAGGAAAATCAAAAAGAATGCAGCTCCCCTGGGTTGAGATGGTAAGAACAGTTTAAACTAAGGTATAGCACAGATCAATACTGCTACCACCAATAATGATAAAGGAAATAACAAGGGAAGAGAATATATCACCTCACCACCAGCCAACCGATAACTCCCCCCCAGCCCGACCAGGCACTGACCGATACTTCCTCCAACCCTGCAGTCTCCCAGCCCTTCCGGCTAACTCCCAGTTACATCCTGGGCATGACGTGCTGTGGTGTGGAATACCTCTTTGGCTAGTTTGGGTCAGGTGTCCTGTCTCTGCTTCCTCCTGGCTTTCCCTCCTCCCTGGCAGAGCACGAGGCTCACAAAGTCCTTGGCCAAACCAAAACATCGCTATCAGCTCTGTTCCCGAGCCAAAAGTCAAAACACAGCACTGCACCAGCTACCAGGAAGGAGAAAAATGACTGCTACTGCTGAACCCAGGACACCTCCCCAAGAGCTTAGCAGTACCTGCCCTGTATGCAGGTGTATACTGCAGTGCTGCTGCTGTGACATCTGTGATGACAAGGGCCATAAAACACTCCCTGGGAACAGAAGATGAGAATACATCACAAAACCACACACAGTTCACATCCTGCAGTAATATGAGACATCAAGCCACTGGATATCTTCATCCAAATTTATTTATTAATAAGTTAACAACATATTCCAAATTATTACAAGCCTTTACTTAACCCTTCCATTACAATCTCAAGTTTGTCTGAGATTTCAGACTCCTGCTGTAACTGTCAGTGTTCAGGTGCAGAATTAAAAGCTTAGAGAATAATTGGCAACAGGGAGTATAACCACCACAGTAACATGATGCCTGCTGAAGGCCCTGGATCACCCCCAGCCAGGCTGCTCCAGCCTCAAGTTGCAGCAAGTAACAGAAATACTGAGAAATACTTCAGTTACAAAGCAGCAAGCACAAAAGCATTTAAGGTTTTGTAACCGCACAGGAACTATACGGTATTTTAATCAAATGGATTAATAGCTCATGCCTAGATCTAGACTCCCTATGCTCAAGTCCATCTCTGGCAACAAACAACAAGCAAAATACCTAATACATTAAAAGATTTCAAAATTCAGAGCTGCAAATACATGAAGAGACACTTACTGAAGCCTGAGTTAATATAAACCTCCTTCAGCTACTGCAATTTCAGCACCCCTTTTCCCCCGCTTCTTTTTTAGTTTAACCACAATACTCAAAAATGCCTCTAAAGGGCTCACACAGTTTTCACCACTCTGCTCCTTGCAAACTCTTGTGATTGTAGCTTAGCCAAGGAAGCGGCACACAAAACAGCAATAAATTACAGCACAGCTATCCCGTTTAAACTACTTTAAAAAATAGTAATAATACATAGATGCACGTTGTAAACAGATGCCTTAAAAATGAGCTTCTAAGCATGTGATACCAGGACCCTTCTCAACAGGGCATCTGCCCTCTGCTCTGCAAGGGCACACATCAGACCCAGCAGCACGCAGGAGGGGAGGACATCAGCTCCTCTGTAGCTTCAAGTGCAAGTTCCCTCATTTACCATCTCTGCTAAAGGTACTGCTGCCCTTGGGACAGACAAGGGTCAGGCTGCCAGTGCCAAAATGCTGCTGCAGGATGCCCACTAACCCCCCACATGCACCACTTTAACAATGCTTACTCAAGACTTGCTTTGGAATCAAGGCAACAGGGATAATCAAAGGCAGCCTCTCCTTTGCTGCCACAGCCTGATCTAAACACTGGTTTGTTAGCCTAATTAACAACACTTGCACTTTTTTTTCCTACAACTACTTAATGCAGTTGAGATGGACAAAAAAAACACCACCACCCTACTTTCAAAGGGTCTTGATCTTACATCTAATGCTCCCAAAGCACTTGATCTAGGAGTAATCCTATGAAAACCATTGTGACAGCAATTGTCACTGAGCTCAGCTAGAAAAAGTCATCTAGTGAAATGACAAAAAACGTGATTCAAGGTACTCATGCAGAATAAAGCAGGGTA
Source organism: Pezoporus occidentalis (assembly GCF_034315485.1). Classification (NCBI taxonomy): domain Eukaryota; kingdom Metazoa; phylum Chordata; class Aves; order Psittaciformes; family Psittacidae; genus Pezoporus; species Pezoporus occidentalis. The sequence goes on along the minus strand of NW_026915713.1, from coordinate 3,393,450 downwards.
TCCTATATGGACAGCACGTGCGTGCACACACACATATTTACAACTGCACTACTATCTGGAATACTGTTTGTCTCAAAGACACTGTGAATAAAGCTAACAGAGTCTCCCCAGAGAGCAGCATGGCTTAGTCAAAGTCACGGTTTGTGAGGACCAGTGGAGCAACCAGGGTCCACACATACAGCACAATGCCGATCCAGCTGGAAGATATCTTCACCCAGACAGATGGCCATTTGCTGGTCATGGTTTCATAAGAAGAATCCGGACTGTGAAAGAAGGAAAAGAAAAGTGAACATCTACAATCTTTGTTTGAACAGACATGTAGTATACCACACTTCAGCTCTGTTTGCACAGTAGGTCATTTCCACTTAAGCTCCACACCTCCAAGGACACTTCTACCCTGGGGGTCAAGAATTTTCCTTAACAGCATCTTGTATGATTATTACTATTATTAGAAAAGCATGTTATCAAATGTAACTACCTGTACCAGTTGGTAAGTGTCATCATGATATACAGTGATGCCAGGAAAAGCATGAAATGAAAGAAGGAGTAACTGTAAGTAACTCCATCCCTCTCATTATCTATGGCTCTGTGAACATCTCCATCATCAAGGGAGCTGTCACTCCTGGGCATTCCATCCTCTATCAGTGTTGATTCATCGCTGGTCAGCATCAGCTTGTTCACTTGGCTGTTGTTGGATGTTCGGATGCTGCATTTGACACGAAAGGACACAGTACAGTTACCCAAATACAATTTAGTGTCTGGCAATGAGAAGTAATACAAGTTAACAGAAATTTTTATTTTTTTTGTTTTTTTAAAAAGCTTACCTTGAATAGAGAACACAGAGCAAAAACAAAACCAGTCCTACAATTCCTTGTGCATCCCACCACTGAACTACCTGACCTTCAGTTGGAATGGTGGTGCTATTGTAACCAATGATGCTCAGCAAACTTGGGTTACAGCGCCTGTCTGTGGGAGATACTACGTTAGGACTTCAGTACATTTCCACATCGAATGCATGGTAATAGAAAGGAACTGTGACAGTCTTGAGTTAAAAAATAACCTTTAAATCTGATTTTAACCTACTGAGTCTCTCTAAAGCAGGCAAATGAAAGTATGTGACATAAAAATCTGTCTCTCCAAGCAGATAAACGGATTTTAAACTTATAGAAGATATGCATCAACTGCATTACTGTTTCATCTCATAATTAGATACCACAACATAAAAACGCTCTGCATATTAAGCTTTACAAATTTTACCATTAGAAAACAAGTTTGACAACAATATACTCTGTAGATGGGGTACCAGAGTCATCTCAGAGTTGGAAAATAACGCTTCAAAGTCAGATTCATATTACCAACTGTTCCCAATCCACCGCCTCCACAGATAACATGGATGAAACAGCTGAGAACGGCAGACCATCCTATTTCTCCATAATTACTGCAGGAATTAGATATGACTCATATGTACTATTACACAGAAGCAGAGAAGATTGTCCATCATTAAAGACAAAAGGACTAGAGACCCAATTAAAAACACCAAAAATCAATATTTGACAGCTTATTTTAACGACCAGAATTTCTGCATTTTTTTTTAATCTGTTTTTTTTTTAGAGATGCTCTGCTGTTTTCAGATGCAAGCAGCACTGAAAACATTTATTAATACATTATTTAAAATCCTCTGTTTGGAAAAATATTATCAGTAGCATCTCAGTCACCAGAAAGAAACTTGAAACTGGGTGGGGAGATGAACCTTCCAGACACCTGGGAAGAGCTGTGGGAACTTGCAACATCTAACCTTTAGAATACTGCAGTCCTGCCAGTAAGAAATCAAAATTTTTCCATATGATAAACATAAGAGCAAGTGAAAAACACATTACTTTGGAAGAACTATTTCTTCAGTATGATTACAGAAAGTTGGGGAGGGGGAAGAGAACACTAAGTAATGACTCCTGCCTCTACCTTACACGCATGGTAGTAGCCCATTCAAATACTGCCCTGCAAAATGGTGAAAATACAATCTACTGCCAAACTGGTTATCCAAAAAAACATACACTGCTCCTATACTTACCTGGTTCATTGGTCATAGCTGACCAAGTCAAATACATGGTATAAACTGTGATTACAGAAGACTGAAGCAAACCAGATCTTGGCTGAGATTCCTACGCAAAGTAGTCATGGAACAGCAAAGTTAGGCAATTACAATTCTCAGGCACAATTATATATTTTATTATATATAATAGGTGCCTGGGACTAATAATAAGACCCCCACCCCCCCCCCAAAAAAAAAACGAAACAAACAAAAACCAACCCCCCCCCCAAAAACAAACAAACAAACAAACAAACCAAACAAAAAAAAAAACAAAAGGCAAAAAAATACCCCAAACAAATCTAGTAGATAAAAGAATTAAAACTATACCTGAATCTTCGGCAGAATTGACATGACAGAAGCACCAATACACAGCAGCATATTAACACTGATAAATGCCTTGTTTTCAGAACAGCCTTCCGGATGAGTGTAATAAACATAAAACAAGACAATAGCTACCAGAGACAGCAGGTAATTGACAGCTGTAGCTGACAGCAGTGCTGTGAAGAGACACAAAAAGAGTTAAGCTGCTTAATAATGGAAAGTATTAGAATTGAAGTAGTATTACATGACTCTCAGGTTTTGGATATGGCATACAATCACAATTAGACAGCAGCTCTGGGCACCGAAGCACAAAGGAAGTAAGTTTTCAATACTCTGATGTGTTAAAAAGAACGAACACAATAAATGGGAAGCCTGAAGCCATACTAGATTCTCTGGTGCTCAAAGAGCAACCAAGAGCAGCAAGTGTGAAGGAACAAAGTTCTACTACACACACTCTGGCTAAAAGCTTAAAAAAGAAACTGAAGAACTACTTCTCCAATAGAAAGAAAACCAAATGTTATTTCCAAATTCCATCTTGCTAAAAACATTAAACAGCAAAACAGCCACTGCACAAAGACAGGCCGTGCTGTCTTTTGAAATACCTAAATTATCACATCTGAAATGATTTATTAAAATTAACATGTATTTTCTTTACCATCTCAGCCTTTCACTCAGCATGTACATTTGAAGAATGTCCGACTGGCAGACAGAAAGTAAAAAACAATTATTTGAGATATTTATGCTCCACATGAAGCAGTAAGAGGCCAGTTTGGTTTTAATCAGTGCTAAGGTATAACAAAAGTTATGGCTGAAAAAAAGAAAAGACAAACCCCAAAACACCTACAAATGCCACTTCTTTGCTATCACGAACTGAAACTCTGCTCCCAGAAATTAGATCTTATTACTGATAGATTGTTGCCCCTCTCCCTTGCCCCCTTATTTAACTTGACATCAAAAGGACAGCACAACAGAGCTGAACTACACCATCTGAGAAAGTGATACTTATGCATGACGTAGCCCTTCTGCACTCTTGTAAAATGCACTGCTTGGTGAATAACTGATTTAATATAATGCACAACTAAATCTAAAACTTGCTTGTGGTCCAGTCCTTTACCTGCATACCAGCATCTTGAGTTCCCTTCCTCCATTTTTTCAACCCAAGATTCATTCCAGGAGTGGGCAAAGTCAATAAGCAAGACCAGTTGAATAAGAATAAAGCAGAATGCTCCAGCCATACCTACATAAAACCACACTAGAAGAGAAAGAAAACAAGAAGAACCACAGATATGTCTCTAAACAAATAAAAGTGCTATAGTTAAGACAGCTACAATTAAAGCTCTAAGACATCAGCATGCACTTAGTTTAACTTTAAACCCATTTATGATGGCACCATGATACAGCAAAAGAAAATATTCCCTTACCAGTTGTAAATGGTCCCTCGGGTATGAAGAAAGCTCCAACACTAATTGCAAGTGCTGTTGCAAATTTGAAGAACCAGAATCTAAAGTGAAATTAAAAAAAGTAAGGCCACTGCTGAAGTCTAATCTAATTCACCAGAACTTAAAAGTAACAAAATACACATCTTTAAGAATGAGTGAATTAAAGCCCCCAACTCTTAAGTCTTTTGAAGTAGGTTATAAATCTCTTCTTACCTGCCCAAGATTTTTGTTCTTATTATGCTTGAACTGTGCTAGACTGACATACAATTTGGCACATTTCCCAGGGATATCTCATTCGCGTATTACAAATTAAGCCAGGGTGAAGATAACTGAGAGGATTTATGTTTGGTTGGGCTTTTTTTTTTAAGAAGGTTTCTACCTAGCACAGTGACATCACTGAGCTGCCTGCATATCAGAAAAACAGGTTAAAAATCCCTACCTGTTTTTAATATCAAACCAAAAAGTCAGAAGATCTGTTCAGTTCCCACAATGACAGACAACATTATGCTGGAGTTCCCTACCAGTCTCAATTCACTTCCTACACGGAAGAGATGTACAAAACCCTGGATTCAGACTTTTTAGGCCTACACCTGCTGAGGTTTAACCACAGCAACAAAAGCAAAGGATTTATCTTTCACAGAATAGACGCAAACAAACTAAGTCCCCGTTCCAGGGCAGTAGCATTGAATTTTATTTTTTTCTAGTAAAGATAGAGTCTTGGACAAACAAAACAGATCAGATGTTTCCTAGAAAACAGACAAGGAAATATCTTCCACTAAAGATTTACTAAACTCTCCCCAAATACAGACAGTGTACAAATACACCCTGCATAGTAAACTTCTAATCAAAAAGTTACACCAACAAAACTACAAGAAGCTGAAGATGATTTTTTCTGATCACAGTGGCAGGCAGCTCCAGATATAGGCACAGTATCATCTACATGTACTTCAAAACTGAATATAACACAAAGACAAGTACCACACTCCACAATGGATGGTTTTCCAGTTTTCTATCCCTGCCCATCTTTCCTCATACTTTGAGCAAGGGGAATCTGTCCTTCCGGCTGTTACAATCAGGGGATGGTGACCAGAGAAACACATTCCAGTTGTGTGGAGAGGAACTATGTGAGATGACTGAGTGAAGAATGTAGGGGAAATGGACTAATTCACTGGGACACAGAGAAGTGACTAAACCCACTTTGAAGGCTGAATTAACAACATTCATGGTGTAGCATATGCCTCACTAAAATTAGGTTTTGAATCCATATATTTTTTTGAATTCTCATTCTCAACTGTAGAAATCGGAACATGTTCAACTTTGATTAAATCTAATCTCTAATTTCCAGACTTTTTAAAGTGATCTTAACACTCTACCCATATAATGTGTGACAGCTGAAAGCACTTCTCATCTGAACCACCACCTACATTCTGTATGAATTCTGTGCAAGCCAGCAACAACCCTGTGAATACATTATAACTGACTTTTTTCTATTAACCCAAGGCTGGAAACCATTTTGAGTACTGCCATTAAAGCCAAGGCAGCAAGCACTGGCACCAGACCACATAACTAGGCTTAACTTGCACATGAGTACGGAAAAGTTAGTACATATATATGGGAAAACCCAATATTCTGAACATTTCAAATCACTGGCAGAAAGATGACATCATGAAGTATTACAGAAGATACATACAATTTCAAAAATCAAAAGCCATGGTTTTCATCAAGCTACTGTATTGGAGCAACCAGTTATTACGGAAGTGTTGGAAGTAACATTATTAAGTATTGTACCAGTAACCAGTATTGTTTTTCCCTCTACCCTGGTGCTGACACTAGACTGGCTAAGAGTAAACTGCTACAGGTTGCATAAATAGTACCAACATTTGTACTGGATAGCACAACCCCAGACAAGGACATCAAAAAAATCCCAAACACTTAAGAAGCACTTTCAGGTTTAAAAAAACGAAACAAAACAAACAAAAAACCCACCCCAAAGTGTTGCTGTAGAATGTACCTGAACTATTTTCTTGCATGTACCAAGTATGCCCTTCTGAACAAAGCAGGGTGGAGGGAAAGGCTGATCTGAGTTACTGCTACTAATGCATCTTAATATTGTACCCAGCCTCTTTTTTAAGACCGAAACAAACAAAAGAAGCAAACAAAGCAATACTCTGCTCAGTCTTATTTTCCTTTCCCCTACAGCAATCATTTGAAGATTTTTCTCATTTCATGCTAGAAATGTTTAATCTTATTACACTGATTTTCATTTTTATGGCTTAGCTGTTCATAGCTTCCATTAAATATAATAATTTTGAAAAAGTAGTCTAAGCAATCACTGTGACCACCAAGACTAGGCACCATAAATAATTTTATACTTTTTAGTGCTATTCCCTATTACAGTTATTTACATCTCCTTGGTTCAAGAAGCTATGTTACACATAAGCTGAGCCTGGACAAAAACTACCACTTATGTCAATTCCACTCATCTTCCATCTGATAATTCTAACTATAATGCAATACAAAGAATAATTTCTGAGCTTCCCAGTAAATTTAATACATAACTCATACTTCTTTATGCAGAGGGAAGAATGAAGAAAAGATAACAGAGGGGGAAGAGATATGTTATATATCTACATAGAAACATACATAAATTGTTATAAGTTTCAAAATAAAACTGTTCAGAAAAGTGCAAGCCTTTACAAACATCAAAGTTAGGAGTGTAATTCCTCTTACAGATGGACAGATGAGGCTTTTTAATCTTTCAATTTGTTGAAAAAATCTCAGTGGAATGAAACTTAGTACCATCATTCATCTCTGAATTTTGTCATATCTGGACAAAAGCAGAACCTCTGATCTTGGAAAACCTCTGGACAGATTATCCATTGTCAAAATGGATCTTTTCCTCTTACAAAAATTAATCTGCCATGCCTAAGAACTTTGAGTGCCCTCTACTGCAACATCACTCCTCTAGCTACTATGCAACCCTGTTTGTGGAACAGTATATTTGACTAGTGTGCTTGGCCACAGACTTTATTTCCACAGTAGCTTTATCTCATATGCACATACTGCTCATGTCTGTATCTTACCCATTGTGCACCGCTGCTCTTGGGTCGTTGCTGCTCTTCACTTTGATCATCAATAAGGAGAAGAGGAGGAAGAACATGGCCATACCAAAGCACACACGGTACACAGCTTTGTAACCAACTAGTACATCACAATTCACATGGCCGTACACACCAGGAATAGTTGTTCCCATACCTCCATCACAAAATCCAGGAATCTGTGATAAATACAAGACACTTCAGTCATCTGCAAAAGGCCTCCTGCAAGTAAGTATGTATTAATGCTTTACTAATATACCATTAATGAGTATTTTAACGTTATGCAACTATCATCGTCAGAAAATATAATACTGAAGGGCTGTACTGTTATTTACAGTCTAACTAGAATATTAAAAACATTTAAGGAAAAAAAAAATCCCACATAGGCAAATTCTACACAAAACCAAGTCTAATTAACGGGGGGTGTGTGTGTTGGTATTAGCAATTTCAGAACTTCTCATGGAAATACAGTTTTCACTTGCTGATCTGAATCAGAAGATAAATAAAAGATCTGGAATTTAATAAATTTGATTTGACAGCTACAATCAGGTAGCTAGGAGAAGGCAGCCTGCTTACTTCTCTTTAAAACAGAAAGAGCCTCCCCGTCAAAAAAGCAACATCAATTAGAAGTATCTGTAACCTCCATACAAAACAGCTGAGAATATCCTTTCCAGTCACTACCAGGACATGAACAACATCTTTCTGAAGTCAAATCATACTCCAGAAGGATTTAATTTTCTTTCCTAGGCGACTAACATGGCTCTCACAGAAACTCTAATGTAATCACTACACCACACCAAAATAACCATTTACAGATTAATCATTTCAGGGGAAGAAAATCAAAAGCATGCCTAACAGAAGTTCATATCACCTACAAACAAAATAAAAACAGCAAATCAAACACTAACAGAAACAAAGCACATGAATTCCAAGCTCAGTGAACTTATATGCACTCCCATAACTCAAATTATCACTCAGTAATTTTACATGCACTATCATATCTGCATATAACTAATAAACTGTAAAATCCTATAAGCACTTCCTCATTTCCTTAGTGAAAAATATGCTACTATCGTTAATGAAAAGTATTTTTGTTATGCATTTGCACACTTTAAAACAGAATTTTAATCAGTATAGCAGAATGAAACTACTGTGGTTATTTTTTGATTTTATTAACAGCAACCAAAACCAATCAAGTGCCACAAATACAAGCATGTTGATAATGTATAATTTAAAACTCCATATACATAAACTACATTTTCTTGTTTGATACAAGATTTTGGTTTTTTTCTCCTCTGAGCTGTTAAGGAAGAGGTGCAACTTTATCTCTAAATAGTACTTCTCATCCATGCAGTGATGGTCCCATGAGTTCTTTGTTTATATGATCTACAATCAAATTAATGGTGACTGTGAAGCACAGGTGGCAGCTCAATGACCTATTTCCAAATAAAACTCACACTTTCAAGATGTCATTTACTACTATCTATGACATTTGTTCTACCACACATGTTAGCAAAGAAGCAACCTGACCTTCTTCAGCTGCTCTTCCATGCCTGGTATTAACATCACACAGGCAACGCTCACGCCGAGAAGTAAAAAGAATGCATATATGAGCCGAGTTATGGTGGAGTTGTTTCCGCTGGGGCAGCATCGGCAGAGCAGGCATGGCGCACTTCCACATAAACATGGTATCTGACAGAAACAGAACATACAACAAACTCTTTAAAAACGTTTGCACCACTAGATTTCAACATTTAATCAGGCTGTGCAGATCATCAGCAGTTATGATGGAAAATTACTCATCCTGTGCATTCCATCACTAGTGCAGGCTAAGTCACTGTAACACATTTACAGAGCCCCCTCACAATCTTGGCAGCACTTCCTAATGCACCACTGCACAGTGAAATTAGTGCTATGTCAAAAGTAATCATTTATCCATTCACAGGAAATAAAGACTGGATTCAGGCTCATTTGTTCTCTTGAATTTTATTTAATTTCAGCTAAATGAGATGCAAGGATTGCTTTTAGTTAACAATTCCATCCTCCCTTCCACAGCTGCAGAGATTAAACAAATACTCCAGAAAAAAAAAATATTTGAGCACAACTGCCACCTACAAACATGTCCAGTATCTGGCCAAGCTGGGCCACAATCCTCACTGGTGAGGATTCATAAACATCACCCTGACATAGATACCAGACAGCAGCAGAACCCAGCTTCTGCCCCAGCTCATCCACAGGACACCTCCACCATGTGACAAAAGCCATAGGTGCTAATCACAGCAGTGAAGACACCCAGTCAGTCACATCAAAACATGACTAGTTACACAGCCACATGACCAGTGCATGTCAATCATGCAGCATGACTGGCATGTGTCAGAACAAGTTCTTAAAGATTTAGTCATATGACAATTAAAAAGGCCAGTAGTGTGCCGCTACCAGGAAAGGCCCAGGGCTTACAGGAAGAGCAGACAAACTGCCACAACACTCCCAGCAGCCTCCGCAGAAGCCCTCAGGAAAAGGCACAGATGATGCGTTCTTACAGGTTCAACCAGACTCACACACTTGAGGTCTTTTAAATAATTTCCTTGCATTCTTTTTGTACTTGTGTTCCTCTCTGAGGATGGAGGAGCCAAGAATCTCCACTCGCTTTGCTACAGAATCATCTTTAAATAAGCAAACTTCAGTACTGAATTTGTCTTGCTAAAAAAGTGAAACTAGGCAGATTCTCATTATAACTATTTCAATATGTAAAAGATATTATGTTGACATTTTTTTACTTCCTCCTCCACTCAGTATCATTATAGCACAAAGAGTACGAGCATGCTGATTCCAGGAGAGGAATTTTACAATGCAACAACTTCCCCAAGGAGGTGGCAGAGTTCATGACAAGGTTTTCAAGATGAGATTGAACATGGTGCTTGCTCATCTTATCAAGGCTCCCTTTCCCACAGAAGGTTGGACCAGATGATCCTTTGAGGCTGTTCTGTAACTGCAAGCAACTACATTAGGGCACCTATGTTTAGTACGCAAGAAATGTATGGCAAATATTGGCTTAGGATGCATAAGGATTTTATAGTACTATATGTATTCCAACAGTTCCTCAACACACACAAATAACCCTTCTAGTGAAGAGTATTTCTATTCTCTATTCAAAAACTTACTTTCTTGAACGAATTCTTTCTACATTAATATTTTTAAAAATCCTGTTGAATAAAAGGCTGAGTTTGGTGGAGTAGAATATAACCTTTAGGGTCATCTGCTGCAGAAAACTTGGTGCAAGGACTCGCTGGTATACAAGCCACTTCTCTTCTGAATCCCAGTTGTAAACTGTTTGTTAAGTGTTTAAATAATTCAAGCAACTTCCTCCCAAATGCACACAGAGGAATGTGTGTTTTGAGAGACATGGGAGGTTTGCAGTGGATGAAATAAAGATGACTGTCTCCACCTCACTGGGTGACAACATGCCTTGAACGAGGCAATACAACTCATGTAAGTGTCTGAGCTCCAACAACAGCTTCCAAAACATTTTGCCACCAAGAAGCTTATCCTTACAAGCTGAGACCATGCACATCAACAAGAGACACCTACTGATTACTGATACTATTTATACAAGTTGGCCACTTCTACAAGGAAACATGGTATAGTCCAAGTCCCTCTTTCTTTAGGCAAGAAAGAACAAAATACATACCATTCCAATCAAATGTCATCATACTACTGGCAAAACCACTTCTAACAGACTTCCAAAAGAACAGAAAGCAAAGAACATTCAGCACATAGAAGCGAGTTTATCAGCAGAGAGGACAAGGACAGTTTGTGCTGCTTTCTTCCTGAATTCCATACCTCCTACCAAGAATCCTGCAGTACAAAAAGTAAGATACTACCACAGAAATCAAAGCTTAACTCCCCAGGTGAGACTGAGCTTAGTCACAAATGCGCACAAAGAGTTACCCTGCAATTAGTTTTGAGATTGTTTTGTAAGGAAGCTCAGACAACAGTTACTAAGTCACAACCACCATCCAGTAACATTTGTACCTACCAACTCATTTTTCCCCAAAACGCACAGGGATACAAGGAGCTCAGTGGTGCTTGCTAGGGCAGAAATAATAAAAAATGACCCACACACCTATTCTGGGAGCAGCCAGCTGGGCAGACAAGTTAATTCATGCCTGCTAAACTAGTCACTTCATTCTCTCTGGGAATTGCAGGAGGAACATATAACAAGATGAATACTGTAGAAAAAGAGAAATGCCAACAAAACCACTAAAAATCAAGTGTTACTGCCCCGAGGTACACAGAACAGGGTTTTAGTATCAAATATAATCTTCTTACTGGGGTAATGACTACATGATTATAAACTGAATTAAGGATTCACAAAAACACTAAGCCCTCCCCCGCTGAGCCTAGTCAGGTTTTAGCTACATCATCCCTACAATGTGCTTAAAAGAACCAATTTAGTCAAGATCTTTGCTTTGCTAAAGAATATTAAAGTGAGTAGAACAGCAGCTGAGCTATTCCAGAGAACAGAGCAAGAGAGGAACGACCCAGCAGCGTGAAAATGGCACTGTCTGACCAATCAGGATCAATGTCAAGACTTCTAGTGAGATGACAGTGCTCTTAAGGCCTTTCCCCCATCCCACTACCCATCTCTGGTATGCTCATATGTGCTCTTAAAAGCACTGAACTGAAGCACTGCCTGCTCAGCACAGAGCAGGGCAGAGCTATAACCAGCACTAACACCACACCAAAAAAAAAAAAAAATCCCAGAATAAAGGGTATGAGGCCAGATGACAAGGTCAGGTACTCAGAGCAGCTCTGCATGCCACAACACGTGGCCTTGCAAAAGCTACACAGCTGAAGAAAGAGCAACAGCAGCATCTTCTCAGACAAAAGCAGAGCAGTTCTACTGGCCATGGACAGTCCACACTAGCACAACCTCTGCTCCTTCTAGTTCCCCCGCTGCCTCACCCTCACAATTTGCTTTGCTTTCTGCATCCCAAATGGCACTTTACTGACATAGCCTTAGAGACCAGTGCAGACAGACTTCTGTAAAAACTATCATACACAAGGTTTTTATGTACTGCTTAGCTGTGGTATTAAGTGTGGAAAGAAACCCCAATTTGCTTGGGCATTTTAAAAGAAGGTATTACCCACTGTAAATCTTGACTTAATCGAGATTACATACTCATGTAAATCATTCTGGCTAAAAGACTACTACATGTATTTCTCTGTACAGAAGCAAACACTCAAAACTAAGAGCAAGTAAACAGAGATTCTTCATGCAACTACAAACACCAGCCAGTTATCAGAAATGGCCATTTATGCACTTGAAAATGCAGCGTGTATTAACTCAAGTATGTGAATTAAAACCTACAGTCATACTGTCACTTTGTATTTGACAATAATTAAAAATGCTAACGTTAACTATATTCAGCTAGTAATTAAAAGTCTAACTGGCTAATCCATTAAGTAGCATTTTAAATGTTAATTAAAGCAAAATGAACACTGACAGTACTTCCTTAATGGGATATTATCAGTGTTCTAGTCACTTATTACATGCATATCAGCCAGGAAGCTTAGCTCATACAAATTTACCCATCACTTAACAGAATTCAGACAGGAGACTAAGGAGTTAAGTATCATCTCTGTAATTAAATATCACTCTATACTACAGGAACCAAAATCCATATATTTTGGCAGCACAAATACTGAGGTTTGAATCAGTATGAGGCTTTGTTAGACCAGCATGTAGGAACTGTTTGAATACGCATAATTTCATTTAATCCAGGTATAGTACAATATTTTTGATTTGGTAAATTCAGGTTTTCACAATTGCACTGACATTTCTAAGACAGAACTCTGAAGATTCATAATCCACCTGACTGCATCTACACAGGCACTAGAGTTGGAATGACCTGTCATCACTTAAGGATCAGATAGCAACGCCTCAAATGAGGACTGCTATGCAGGATCTCTTTCAACTTCTGTGCTGTTCTGCACAGTGCAAACAATTTAAAACCACATCGAACTACTGTTTCCCATTAAGAAAAATCACCTGACGATGCTCAGCATGGTGGCGACACATTAGCACAGACTACTGAGCACTGCGAAAATGATGGCTCAGTAAGACAAAGATACTATGAAGGGTGGAGCTGCTCAAGACAAAGCCGTAAAAAAGAGGCATTAAATGCAATCACTAGGATCAGGGAAACATACACGGTTTATTTTTCCGTAAAGAAACACCGAATTCCTAAGCATTTAATTAGATTTTGACTCCTTTATACGTTTGGTGCGAGGGAGCTCAGTGGACAGTGACACCTCCCACACCGTTACGCGAATCAAGCAGCGACCAGCAGCGCTGCAGGCCGGCCTGTCTGGTGAAGTACAAAGCTCCTCACTCGGCTTCGGCGGATCCCTGAAAAAGCCCAGCGGGGGAGGGAACCACCGCGATCTTGTCAGTCCGTCCGTCCCCGTTCCCCCCCCCCCCCCACCACCTTCTTTGGGCCCGCCTCCCCCAGCCTGCGCTGAACGAGCCCTGTCCCAGCGGAGCGGCTGCCTCACGGGGCGGGAAGGGGGAGAGCGCCCACGGCCCACGCTGGAGGAGGCGGGAAGGCAGCGCCACAGACGCGCCCGCCCCTGGAAGACAAAGGCCCGGTGAGGCTACGGGGGAGGCACGGGACGAGGAGGGGGAGGAGGGGGAGAAGGAGCAGCACCGGCCGCCTGCCTGGGGCCTGCGATGGGCACGGAGATGCAGGGAACCGCCGCACCGCCCGCCAGCCCCCGCCTTACCCAGCTCGCCATGGAGCAGAGGCCCAGGACGCCGCCCATGGTGGCGGCGAGCTCCGGCGCCTCAAAGATGGAAGCGCGACGGCAACTATCTCTCGACAAGGTTGTTTACCGCTCCCAGAAGCGCTTCCTGCTGCGCTGACGCAGCGCCAACGTCACTTCCGGAGGAGGAAGGGAGGTGGCGATGGTGGGGCGGGGCCTGAGCTGCTCCGCGGGGTCGCGCAGCCGGAGCGCCCCCAACAGGCGGGCACAAGGCTCCGTGCCCTCGTTGCGCTTGGGTTACCGGTCATGGGGATGAGGTGGTTGTGCCGCTCCCGTGCTTTCCACGAGTACCCAAAGCCGGCGCTTCCCGGCACCTCCCGAAATCGGCTGATGGGCTGGAGATGGGTGAGGGGCTGAGTGGTGCTAGCGGGCATTACGGACTGCATCCCATATAAAATGTATAAAACCATGCAGGACTGCCATGGTGGTGCTAAATAGAAGGTGAACACAGTCCAAAACAGAAAATAGTCAAAAAAAAAAAAAAAAAAGTATACCTAAAAAATCTTTAAAAAAACATCAGTAATCATGGAACAGAAAATGTACACTTTACATAATTATATATTTTATATGTTTATATTATAGACATAGTGATACCAAGGATACTGGCTCAGCTGAAAAACAAAACCATTTCATATGTCAAATGTGTTTTAAAACCCCAAAAGCAAGCACCTGAGAAAGATAAATAATTGAGGTTTTAAATAAAATACTTAGAAGTGTGAGGCAGAACATTTCATATGGAGTTTTATAGTACCATTTTACAAATTAAGAAACATCTTTGACTCACAAGTTTCTCTCCTTGCTAACATATGCAGTGATTGCAGTACTACATACTGAGCTGCTGCTCAGATTGGACTTCTCTATGAATATAGATAAATCTATCATTTATAATTGATTTTAAGGGCAATCCTCTTTCCAAAATCAAACATGAAAAAAAAAGGCTAAGAAGGTACTTTTGGAGGCTGAAGGTTTAAGGCTTAGACTATTATCTAGTGATAAAAAAGGGAATGGGAATAATTAACAAGAGAGCAATAGTTATTAGCTTGAAAGGTAGGTGCACAGAATTAGTGGTCACTGAATGCTGAACTGAAATAAAAAGTCAGTGTGCCTGTCCTTACCAAACATTAAGAAAGCTTTGGAAAGTTCCTATAAAAACATTGCTGAAATGGAAGTCCTCAAGCATGGGAGGTGGGATCAACTGTTGCTTAGGGTGCACCTGCTTCTTGGATAAATAGTCTACTCACCACTGGCCCTGGCTATTGCTGATAAGCACCTCTTTGTCCTGCACCAAGACTGCAGGCTAGCTATGATCAGAGTATGACACCTGAGCCTAAGCCTGAGCCATCTTCTCTTACAAGATTCACTCTAGTGTAATGGGACCTTCCACCCTGTCAGGCAGGATAAGAGAGGTGGATTTGCACCTGTGGCAAGGAGGAGAAAAGACAGGGAGAGGAAGGCAGTGGGTGCTACTCTGTCCTGCGCTGCAAGGCTGGGTTTGGCAGTGAGCAAGAATTTAAACCTTCTCTACGTGTCCTGTGTCTCCTTAGGAGGACAATGGGAGGGCAGGGGTGGGAGAAAATGTTGGAGTCCCTTTAGTTTGGCCAGTAGATCCACAATAGTAGTTCTTAATGATCACTTTTGTTTGTACACTAAGTTAAGCTAATAATGGGTGTTGTGTTCATCTTCTACATAGCACCACCTGATAGCCAGAAGGTCCTGGAGGCTCAACGTCAGCTCACAGCTAACACCGTGACTTGCTTTGTGTGATGAATTCATAGTCTCTCAAAACAGGAGTCTGTTGCCTCTCATTTTGAAGCCCTTTATCTTTTCTAAATACAGGTTTTCATTAGCTACTGATCTGCTCTGCTTCTGTATTCCCACAATCATCAGTGTGCTCTTTTTCCTTACAAGAGCTTCTGATAGCCAAGGCAGACTATTTCTGTCCAGACCAACCTGATCTCTTTTCTTTCCAAATATCAAATCACATCGCTGTTCTCTGATATTTCTTTATTTCTGTTGTCTTATTTGGAGCATTTACTGTGGAAAGATACTGAATCATCACATACACTTCACTGAACCAAGTCCTCCTCCTTCATCACACATCTTTTCTAAGAAATTGTAAGAGAGAAAAGATCTGCTACAGGAATCTTGTTTCTGGAATTCTGTTTCACTTTCAACTCACACAGCTTGCTCAACAGTTTTAAATCATATTGTGAAATCTCAGTTTTGTAGAAACTAGCAGTTTCTCAATGTTGTTCTTTGAGAATATGGAAGTCTGTTTCGGCTGTTCTTATGCTGCTATGGAAATGGTTAGGACTTTGCTTACCTTCAGCTATGATGGTACATACTTCACTGTGCACCAGAGTTTCTTTTAGCTAGATGCTGTAAGTCCCCTTGCCACTTGAAAAGCCTCTTGCAACATTGCTAGGTTTGGATGCTTTATTTTCACTGTGGTACTTCAGTTTTATTCAGTTTGAAGGGGCGGGGAGGAATCCTTCATACCCAGAGATGTGTCTCGGACGGCTTCCCCAGTGTGATCTCCTGCTTCCCTGTAAGCCTCTTGAGTTTGTATGGATATGAGAAGCAGAGCTGTCCATTTTTTGGGTAGCATTCTGAATTTTCATTTTTAGAAAATAACAGGGCTCAAAAAACTGAAGTAACTTTTTGTTTTTCACATCTTGTTTATGTTAGAGAGCTTTTTACTAAAAGCTATCTTTCTGTCAAATGCTTATTGGAAAATGAGGATTTTTCCAGACTGGAGACCACTGTCAGTTCCATGGTCTGCACAAGAAACTTCCAACAGCCTCTGCAGCGAACACTGGATCTGCAAAGCCCAGATATACATCATGGGGGATTCCACACCATTCAGCCAACACGGCTATACTCAAACCTCCATCAGAAAAGCCCTGGTGACCATTTTGTCTCCTTAAGTTGTTTCCACTGAGAGGAAGGGTGAGCTAGGCAGAACAAGATACACCAAACAGGCTTATGCTTTAGGTAAGGCTTTTCTGAATCCACACTTTTCTGTTAGTGATTCAACACTCTGGTAAACAGCGTCAGAGAGAGAATCCTGGAAATTGCTTTGGACAGGAGGTGGACGAGTTGCCTGGTGCCTGCCTCACCCTGAGGGAGCCTGCCCTTTGTGCTGTGAATTCCTGTCCTCAGTAACTGAGTTACCATTCATTGCGTTTGCTTTTTGAAGGAACAAACAAGTAGGAGGCTGGAAGCACAATGCAAATACTGCACTGCCTGGCATACACAGAATAAACCCTGCAGCTTGCAGGAGACACCAGGTATTCATACAGTGACCATGTGCGTAATGTGTGCACCATAAGCCCAGCAGTTCTGCATATAGCCAGGCAGTGCCCATGTACGTGTTAAGAGCGTGCACCGTGTAAGCAGGAGTTAAAACATTTTGGGAAAAGTGTTGACCCTGACGTGTTTTCTGCCCATCTCCAGTTGTTCAGATGCCATGAGCACGTTTCTTTGGGACCTAGGGCTCTGCTTCATGAAGCACTCAGCACTACGGTACAACAGCATCAGACCTTTCACCATGGATAGACTACAAATCTCAGACAAATACATCTCCAGGCCTTCCCAGACAAGACTTTCCAAGCACACAAACACAGATGAGAACATGTGTAAGGGAAAAAAAGGACAAATAAAAGGTGGCTGTAACGGGGCCTCTCATCTTTGTGCTACAATGCCAAAATCATGCCAAGTATTATCATGAAATTCGAAGGAAACAAAATGTTCAGCCTTCAAAACTGAGGAAGGCTTTTGTTCTGTCTACATGGATGTGGAGCTGTATCTGAAAATCATCTCCTCCAGAGGGCAGTGCAACTTAAAGAATGGAAATGTCTCGCTGCTGGTGTATAAATGGAAATCGGCAATTTGAAGATGTATTTTTATCTCAACAATGTTAACAGAAAAATAGTCTACAGAGATGTATTTTCTGGAATAATTCTGTGTACACAGTATGACTCTATTTCACTTGCTTTAAGCCATATATAAGTGAAGTCTACAAAAATCTCCTTGTTTCTCCCTTGATCCTCTAAATGAAAAGTAATATAGAAATAATGTCTGTGATAAAAGATTATAGTATCCATGGTTATATCTCTATTGTGAGAGAAAAGTGGAGCACAAAATACTAAAATTCTTGTTTCTGATGGATTGTGCAAAGACTCAGAGATAGCTGAAATTAAATGGAATTCAGAAGCCATCTTTTTTAAGAACTGACCTAGATGTAAATCTAATACTGAGTCTAATAAATAGATAGGACTATAGAATAAATGTTTATATTTATCTTAGTCTTACAAGGTGGCTTTTTTTTTATTCCAACAATACCCATTTATGTAGATCAAAATCAAGTGATGCAATGGATTTAAATGGTAAAGCATTAATATGTATGTTTATAAAATTATATTTTGTCATCTCAAAAAATTACATTACTGAGTAGAAATTGATTAACAATGTACATTTTTCTTTTTTATAAATATATATGGATTTAATTTTTTTTTTTTTTTACATAAGTGTGCATAATCTGGAACTGGTTTATACAGGCACAGTTGTGAAGCAAAGAACAAAATTAATCATCAGATTGTACATATTTCTGTCGCTCCATTCATGACATCAGAAGATTAGATACAGATTGTTATTAACATTCCTGTTAAGCCCCATCACAATCATTGCAAGTGAGAGAGAAAAACTAATTTCTACTTCTGTTACTGTTATTGTTTGCTTGGAAAGATGCTCATCAAGCATAAATTAACAAGACGGTTCCACATCACTACGTAATGCTCTGTGTTCTTAACAGGAAAAGACACAAATACTTGTAATAAGATCAACTCCCTTCAATTTGTGTAGCAGAGTATGGTTCAGTGTTTCTAAATAACTGGCATTTTGGAGACTGCTGCTAGCGTTATAGCAGTGTGAGTTGGGTACCATTAAAACACAATACTGACAACTTTCAGTCTATTTCCGTCTTATCAAGTGGTCCATCCATGAGAAGCTTTGTGTTTGTATTATTTGTCCTGGGGATAAGTCTAAAGAAACTTGTGGAATACACCAATTAATTATTCTACACCCCCACCCCCAATTCCCTCCCCCTTTTTTTCATCAGACAGTGAGATTTAGGTTAGATATAAGGAAGAAATTCTTTGCTGTGAGGATGGTGAGGCCCTGGCACAGGTTGCCCAGAGAAGCTGTGGCTGCCCCATCCCTGGCAGGGTTCAAGGCCAGGCTGGATGGGGCTTTGAACAACCTGGGCTAAGGTGTCCCTGCCCATGGCAGGGGGATTAGAAGTAAATGATCTTTAAGGTACTTTCCAACCCAGACCATTCTGTGACTCTATGATCTTAGAAGACCGTCTATGTTCTTCAAAATCATTCTGTCTTGTGTATTGGAGGCCTCATTCGGGTGTCCAAAAGGACCTGAGGGGACACAGCTGGCAATGCACTAGGTGACCTCCAGCCTCAAGAATCAGTGAGCAGAGACCTGGTGGCAGTGGCTTTGCTGAAGGCAGCTTTCAGCACAGGTTCACAGAGGCTTGTGCTCAGGGTTCCCTGGGTACACACTGTCGGTCTGTGACTGCCACCCTGTTCCCCTGCCCATGAAAAGACACTGATCAACAGCCTCACACGAAGAGAGAGAAAATGCTGTGAAAGCTGCCCCTGCACATCTTTCATGCATGTTCAGGGTTAAATGGTAACCTGCCTCTCTTCACTAGATTATTTTGGTGGGTTTTTTTGCAGACAGGCGTGGTTTCTTTGGCTTTTACTCTGTGCAGATTTAAGAAAAACTAGTTTAGAACGGAAAGCTATGCTATCACCATCTCATTATGTATGTATAATTTAACCTCACAGATACAGACACACAGTATTTGTTCTTTCTCATTTTTCATGTAGATCTGTATATATAGATAAATATGTGTGTGTAATTATGTATCTGCATGTTGCACACTGATGTACATATATGTGTACACAAACATGCATACATGGGTACATGTGCGAATTAATGTTACTTGAAAGGAACTGTCATGGATCTTTATGCTGTACCAGCACTTCAGTGAATCTCTTGGCACTTCCCTCTTCATTTCAACATTGTAGATACACAACATTTGTTTTTTTCTTGTTTATTTTCATTAATAATGGCTAATTTGGAGCCAAATCCTTTCCTGAATTTTTATAAATGCCTCTTAACTTCCGTGAAATCTACCTCTGGGCCAGAACCTTAAGTAGCACAGCATCACCTCTCTCCACTGAATTTGCTGGAGGTATATGTGCCCCAACATTAACTAAAAAGACAATGATTTTTATAGGTATGGAGTAGGCAGCGCATATAATTATACGAATTGTAATATTTTTGCTAATTCCACCTCTTTTGACAAATACATATACCTACTGTCTAATCTAAAAAAAATAGACTGAGAAATGTAGATATTTTTATCTGAGGATTAATAGGCAAGTTTTAGATGAGACACTAATTCTAAATGGCCTCAGAGTTTTGTGCCTCATAGTTATAGCGTTGATTAGAAGAAGATAGTGGTCTAGACAGTATCTCCTCAATCTCTGCTGGATAGCACCATCTGGAGCTAGTTGATTATTGAAATAAGGTTTTTTTTAATAACCATTAAAATACATACACGTAGACAAAAATGAAAGCCTACAGAAAGCTAGTAAATTTTGTGGGGTTTTTTGTTGGGCTTGTTGGGGTGTTTTTTCTTGTATCTGTAGGGATGTTATTTGTCTGTATTATTAATGACCTTCCTTTTCAAAGGCAAAGAGAACATATTTCCCTCAATTATGAGTTTTGGCTAAGCATAAAGGTTGCCAGTCAGGAGTGGCAATACAGGGGTTCTAATCTTAAAATGTAATCATGAGGAAGTAAGGCTGTAGGATTTTAGTATTTGCACCATTAAAATATCTTTTGAAGCAACAAGAAAGCAACAGCTAGGGACCATTTTGCTGTTAGGACTGGTATTTTGGGCACTGTGGCTAATTTCAAAGAAATTAATAACATTGGTGGAATCAGATGCCATTCACTGGCTATTTTAAGCAAATTAAAATATGAAATTGCTGAACCACTAGATGTTATTTAACTGGCTCTGGCAGTTGTCCCAGAAGACAGGGGGCAACAGATGCGAATCCATTTTTCCCAATGGCTCCAGAGGCACCTGCACAGCTTAGCTTCCCGGGAACACATGCTTCACAAATGTAATACCTTTCTTTTAAAAAGTCAGTGAGCATATGAATAAGGGTCATTTAGCTTCTGCAGTGTACCTGGATTTCTAAGAACCCCTACACAAGGCCCTCAGTAACAGCTTTCAAAGCAACTAATCAGTCATGAAATGACAAAAGAGGCTTCCTTTCTGATTAATGGCTATTAGGAAGATCCATCAAGGGCTATTAAACATAATTGTCCAGTTGCAACCTCTATTCAGGAAATCCTTAAAATGGTAATTGCTGGAACCGGGATGGCAAAGCTACCACCACCTGCTTGTCCTTCACTTGCACCCTTTCCTGAAGCATTTGCTCTTGGCCTCTGCCAGGGAAGTAATGCTGGGAAAGAAGGCTTTTACCCTGACCTAGTTTTTACCTGACCCTTTCTAATATTCTTAGCTAAGTGTCGTATTATGCACTGAATAATAACAGTTATCTATGTTTTCCTCTTTTTAATGCTAAAAGGACTCTTTCTTACATAACCTATTTTGTTTAAAAATAGAGCAATAATTTCCACATCAATAGCTTCTTCTATGGAGGACAGCAAACTTTCAAAATTTGAGCCATTGTCCATTTTTTTAATTGCTGTAATTTTAATTACAGTGTAGCAGGCAATGCAGAAATCTGTCATTCCTCTTGTTTTTAGAAGACTTTGGAGAAAGGAACAAGGTTCCTGCAGTTTGATTAGTCGTAATGGGAGATAGCCTCTGCAGAGACTTCGGAGACCAGCAGGAACATGAGCTGGACACAAGCTGGCCATAATCCTTCAACCTGAGAGCTGCATTTGTGCTGGGAAATCAAAGATGAAATTTGCATGTGTGTGCTTTAGTAACTCGTACAGCCACAAGCAGTGAAGTACTGAACATGAGGGAAGTTTGGACTACAACATGAACTCTGCATCTGTATAAGCTCACATGAGACAGAGCAACACTATTCAAGTCAACTTTTGTAAATGTAAGCATTCTCCCTCACTACAACTTCTTTCCCAGCATGAACATATATATATTAGTGGCAGTTTCAGGTGCAGAAGCAGGCAGCGCTGTCCCTCAAACAAAGCTGTTAGGAGAAAAGATTTATGTCTGTGTACTAAATGGGCAAATTGCTCTCTCAGTCTGTTAAGCTGTTGATATGATCTCTTGGCAAGCTAGAATGGCTCGTTGCTATTTTCTGGAGTGGAACAAATTGCCTGTGTGCAAGTATAACCCAATAGTAAAAGACACCAGAGATATACTGATCAGTGCATTCAAAGAAATAAATCAGTGTTTATTTCCAGAATCCATTGACTTCATATGGGACCAGTTTTTAAATAGAGAGAAAAAGAATCAAGGTTTTCAGAGATTAATGCCTAAATTAATATGTAAATAACCCCTCTTCAGTTCCATTAACTTTAGCTGAACTTGTTGATTCACTGGACCTCCAGCTAGCAGAACATTCAGGCCACCCAGAAATCATGCCTAATTTTAGGTCCTTATTTACAAAAAAAAAAAGAATACACCCCCTCCCCCCAAAAAAAAAAAACAAAGCAACCTTAAGAGGATGCTTATAGCCAGAATTAATTTTTAACAATTGTTTATTTGTGATGACGGCCAATTTATTTTGTGGAAACCAAAGTTAAACTGATTTAACACCATGAAAGAAAAAACTGCTGAACAACAGAAACATAATTCTGCTGTTTTTCTTCTCTGGCTTAATAGACTGGTTTGAAGAACAGTGTTTTTTCACTGATAAATTTGAGTTTCATCTTTCATGGTATTCTGCACTGCAGTAATGGTATCAGAGCAGCTGCTTTACAATAGTGATGGAAGAGCCATGGGCTAAAGGAAGCATTCAGGAGTACTGGTATTTCTGTGACTGCTTTAGAATATGTTCACCACTGATTTCCTCTTTATGAACATGAAATCACCCAAGTACAGCAAGTCTTCATTGCATACATCTGGTTCAGTATGCTGCATGTGGAAGTTTGTTATCATGAAAAACACATGAATCTCCATAATTTTCTTTATTTGTTTAGCAAAGACTTTCTAGCAAAAGTCACAACTTATTTTAAAGTGTTTAAGTGCTGCTGAAGGACCAAAGCAGAACCCTTTTTGGTTTGCAGACGACGAATGCCCCGTTGATGGTGGGTGGGACTGACAGGTAACCTGACTTCTCTTGTGGGTCCTGGATCTTGACAGCATGCCCCACTGCCACATGTCAGACCAGCAAGCGCATAAGGATTATGGCATGTCGGGTACTAAATCATGACCTATAACCACCTTTGGTGGTCAAGCATTGACCCACGAGACATTATCAAGAAAGATGAAGTACTAGCAGGTATTAAAAGCTGAGGTATTTACTGTGATACAAATGAACTGTATTTCTTGGCTGAGGTCAACTGGACAGTATTCTGGCCAATCTATAGCACTTCACAGATACAACTTAGCAACAAGGAGGCTTTTGTTTGGGGGCATTAACACTTCCCTTCCCCATTTTTTTAACTTTAGGCTGTCAGTTTGCCTGTATTTGTTTCTCTTAACTATGACCAAATGATTCTTTTTCTTCTTGAAGGCCTTTATGATGAAGAGGGACACTGGTCAAATATTAAGCAATTATAATGGTGTCAGGAAATTTTTATGTAGGAATGTCAGGGAATGTTTATGTAGCCTGTTGTGAATTCAGTGTGTCCCCTATAAGATCTGTTTCCTGTATATAAAAATTCTGATGTCTGAAAACAAGAGATTTCTTTATTTAACTATGCAAGAGTTTAGAATGTGTCTATCTAGTGTGCTACCACGAATGTGGCAATGCATGTTCTTCATTACTAGGAGCTTCTTGTTTCTTCCTGATCCCATTTGCAGACTGGCTTACTGTAACCTAAGGTAGGAAAAGGAATGACTATAACTTTTGTTTCTCTACCAACACAAGACTTTTTTCTTTTTTTCATACTAGTGCAGCTGGATTTTTGCTGTTCCATCTGTCTCACGTAAGTGAATTACAAACATTGATTTTGTAAGTCATCAATGATCTATTGTATAAATACTTAGTCCAGATCTGATTTCTTAGGTTTTCCAGACTTTCACAGCATATTATTATGGCAAATTTGCTTGATATGTTCTCTATATTTTATATAAATATTTTCTATGGATATTCTTTCAGATCCAGAATTAAAATTCTTTTTCTTATCTTGTCTTTTGACTTTCATGGCAGCTTTACTTTTATGCTAGAAAGCATCTCTCTTCAATGACAACATGTGCGAGTGGCAATGTGTGGAACTGTAGAGAAAAAGTGCTCATCAAAAGGAAATACTACCTGACCTATCTCCTCTGGGCTGTCAGGGTGACTCCCAGCCTGCAGAGACTCCCACCTCTTCCGGCTCTCTGGAACCTGCAGCAGTCAGCAGCATGATCAGGGCAGCTTCTGCCAGTTCCATATTGCACTCTCATCTTATGTCTTACCACAGCTTGTCCCAAGCAGCCATACTGTTTCAGACCTACCCTGACATGAACTTTTCAACGCTGAACTAGATTAACTCCTATTCTGACTGTAGGGCTAAAGCTAAGACAGTCGTGCCTGGGTTTGCTGTCTCCTGGTGAGGATTGGGACTACCATTTTCAGCAGCTTCCCATCATTTCTGTAATCCTCAGACCAGCTTTTTTTCTGGCCAAAGTAATTTGGCAAAAGCTGACTTGAGTCGCAAATAGCATTTGCCTATCTCTATGTAGCAAACCTATTTCACGTGGGCATGCAAGGTCTCATAAAAACAGGCAATGAGATTTTCTGACAGCTCTGAGCACTGAATCATGGCTTGGGGACAAAAATGTTCTTGTCTACCCACCTGATATCCAGGCCAGAAGAGCTAGCTCCAGGCTACTCAACAACAGGCGCAGATTTAAATGGTAATGCTCCAAGAAAATGAATAAAATGTAATTTGTCTTCTTTCTAGGGTGGTAAAATCTGTGACAGCAGTGTGTCAAGTGGAGCAGATGATATAACAGGTCTGAAGGAGGTCAGTGGCTGTTTTGGGGCGATATGGATGGTGAAAGAGAAAGGCCCAAATGTTGCTGGTCCAGGTGGTGCTGAGGGTGGATTAAAGGTCACTATCCAGTGTCTGTCATCCAGAATAAATTAGAGGCCCAGAAATGCCCTCATGCATTGAGGCCATCATGCAAGTGACTCTTGCAACATGTCAAATTGAAGGCCACTCTAAAACTTTCTTAATGCTTTCTTAAATGATGTGCCTTAGATAAGCATCTGGTTCCCTGAGCTCCCCTATAAAATCAGGGAATGGTTGATAGCTAACTCGCTGCTATTTTTCTCATTGATTTAAGCATGGAGTCTGTGTGGAGAGGACTTTGAACTCTGGCATGTTGGTGACAGGACTCCAAGCCTCAGGACTGGAGGCATGTTTCAGGAAGCAAATTATCTCCTTCCCATGTTGTCCTGGGTTCAGCAGTAGCAGTCATTTTTCTCCTCCTTGGTAGCTGGTGCAGTGCTGTGTTTTGACTTTCAGCTTGGGAACAGAGCTGATAACAATGATGTTTTGGTTTGGCCAAGGACTTTGTGAGCCTCATGCTCTGCCGGGGAGGAGGAGAAGTCAGGAGGAAGCAGAGACAGGACACCTGACCCAAACTGACCAAAGAGGTATTCCATACCACAGCACGTCATGCCCGGGATGTAACGGAGAGTGAGCCGGAAGGGCTGGGACTGCAGGGTTGGAGGAGGTATCGGTGGGTGCTTGGTCAGGCCGGGAGGGGGCAAGTTATTGGTCGGCTGGTGCTGAGGTGTTGTATTCTCTTGCCTTGCTATTTCCTTTATCATTGTTATTACTGGTGGTAGCAGTAGTGATCTGTGTTATACCTTAGTTACTAAACTGTTCTTATCTCAACCCATGGGAGTTGCATTCTTTTCGATTCTCCTCTCCATCTCTCTGGGAGTAGGGGGAGGGAAAGAAGGGGGGGAAGTGAGTGCACGAGTTACCTGACTGGGTTTAAACCTCAACACATGTGTATATCCTAACCCAGACAATGGAGAATGAAAGTGGAGAGCAGCCTGCAAGAGTGCAGTCAGTAAGGGTGAACCCAGACTTGCACAACCAAGCAGGTACATTCCGGTGTCTTAGCATGTGTAATGTGGTTTGGGCCTATAAATATGCAGGATATCTTTATATATTATACATAAGCATTAGTGCAAAAGAAATACATTAAGCCCACAATGAATATTTTTCTACAATGCTTATAAATTGAATTTATAGTGTTAAGTTTTTATTTTTATCTGCTTAGCTAGTAACAGATGCCATTCTGGACCCCAGGTAACATCCCTAGCATTCCACTGAGTAGCAGGTGTTTTCATATCCAAACAATATAAATGTTGATTCTTGCTGAAACTTGTGTTTATGCGAGTGTTTATGCAGTGTTTCTAAAGAAAGAGCCACAGACAGTCAAGCTTAGGAGGCTAGAAACCATTTTATAGGTTATTCTGGCATTCTTGTGTCAAGACTTGATAAGCCATTAGCAGAAAAAATGTTTTTAAAGGTGACTGCAGGAAAGAAAAAAAGGTCAGTCCCCGAAACTTTCATGCCCTGTTGAATGAAAAAAGAGAGCAAACTACAGAACCTTTGTACACCCACAATGGCACATCAGTGACCATCTCATTTAGATTTTGTGGAAGGGAGTCTAAGGGCAGCAATGCCTCCTTAATTTGCACCGGGTGATCTAGGAAGGAAAGAAAACCCAGCTGAAATTAACAATATCATAGATATGGAGGAGACCCACCTACAACAAAAATGTGTGTTGGAACAACCCAGCCTAAGCTGGTTTCACGTAGTTTTTACTGTTTATGTTTGGTACCACACATTTTACTTTCAGCTCCTGACATTTGTAGCATTACCTGGTTAACCAGTTAATGCATAAAAGCAAAATAATCAAGAGGTTCATACAGATTTAAACCTCCATAGAGGTTCTTTGAAATGGAGGAGAATGGAGGAAAACCCTGTAGAAGTTATATCTTGCCATCAGCAAGATGTTCTCATATTTTTGCTTTGGATGTGGAGCTGTACTCTAATAGGTGCTAATTAAAACTAAAAAGTTTGGAAAATGTCTTTTCCCTATGTTTCAGTGTTTCAATGAGAAGTATTTTTTCTTTCTACCAGACTTCCTTTGCTCAGCTTCTATTAAATAAAAGCCCACAACAACCAACCAAACACACACCCCAAATATCCCCAAACTTATTTTTTGCATAATTTACATTTTTTTAAAAATTAGAAAAATCTCAGAGAAAGTAAAGGTATAGCCTAAGGATGTCATATCACTTATCTTATGAAAGCTGAAAAGACAACAGCATAATGGGATGATTGAAACCTCTGGTTTTATGTGCTTTGCTTATGTATTTAATATTGCCAGCATTAACATTATACTCCATTGGTCTCACTAAACCAGCATTCACAGAAATTTAAAAAGGATTCATCACATAACTGGCTGTAATTGATGAATTCCCTTTCCAATGAGAGTTTGGACCAGATGGTCTTTTGAGATACCTTCCAAGCTGGGATGTTCTGTGATTCTAAGAATGATGTGCTAGCATTAATTTACAACCAAAACCGTATTTCAGCATTACAGTACCGGTCTCTTACAGTATTTGTGGGTTCTGTTCTTTTCACTTTCTGGTTCTAAATATTATTCTCTCATGATCAAGCTGAATTGACCTAAATTTAAGTAAACTGAAAATGTAGTAGAGGAAATTCACATTCTGTTGTGTTGCATGAAACCAAACAGAAAGGTTTGTTCATATTTAACACTTCCCATACAGGAAGGACCCCTTTGTCTATCTTCTAGGTGAAAACTTACTGATAGAAGCAGCTGTATTAAATTTAGAAGCACATTTCAGTGAATAAACATTGCATAAACTCTAAACACAGCAAATGAACTTTCCGGTGACCACCCCCCCAAATGATCTAGTTTATTAATTTAGAAGACGAGCCATCTTTGCATATTGTGAACTGTCCCATGGTACGTCTGGAACTCTGAAGAGGAAATAATGTTTCCCAGTGCACAATTGGAGGAAATATATCTTTTCAGGGATTATGACAGTTGAAAAGAAAAATGAGCTGTGTGTCTTCTACATGGCGATGATTTAAAAGTTTTGCACAGCCAAGCTCTTCACCGTTGCTAAATTATTGCAGCAGGAACCTCATAGTGAGTTAGAATTATGGAAAGACCACATGGACCATTTCTGTAGTCACTGAAATTTTCTGTGATGAGCTGTTCTCACAGTCATGGGAAGTGCAAACGGAGGCACTGCTCTGGCATCCTAATAACATGAATAAATTGGAGATACAACCATTCCTTGGTCTGGATGAAGATACAATTTCTAATTGGCACCATCTGACTACATCCAGCCTTTATTTGAATATGATTTTTTGTTGCAACTCTTTTGGTCATTTTGGTAGGATATTCCATATTTTAATTACCATTGGGAAAGAAATGTGTCAGTTCTGCTTCCTAAAATCTCATCTCCCTTTCCGACCTTTCAGTGGCAGCTAGATTCTTGCTCAAACTGCCTGCCTCAGAATTGATTAAATCTCAGATACGTCCATTCTTAATGTCTTTCTCTATGTTCTCATTACCTGGTATAATGTTTTGGACCTCCAAATCCACAGTGATTATTCTCTTAATGCTTTTCTCATTTATTAATATGCCCATTTTACAGAAGCTTGAAGAGTCTTGTACAAGGTTAAGAGGGTCAGCCTGTATCTTCATATCCATTGCCTATGCCCTAGTTATGTTCTCCCCTGGGCTTTCTAAGGAACAAAACTTCTGCTTTCCTTGTTTTTTCAGATAATTATAATTCTGCCTGAGACTAATAAACACAAAGTTAAGAACGTTGATCTTCAAGGCTGCTGACATTTGAGATTAATTTTGTGACTAGGTGAAGGTTTTATTTCTTTTAGGGGAAAAAGTCTTTTCAAAGCAGAGACCATTTAATGAGGGAGCAAGAATAAGACCGAATAAGTGTGATCAGTCACACTGCTTGACAGCTGAATTATAAAGATTAATTCCCCAGTAATGTTGGTGAGGCATTTCTGAGAAACTTCCTTAAAGAAATTAATTCACTGATTCACTGAAGGTTTTTTGAATGGTGAATACATAGAAACAGTCTGTTTTGTAATGCTTACTTGACGCACTCCAAGAGCTGATTCATTCTGAGAGGTTCTTTCATGAAACATCTTCTCTCGGCCTTCTTTTTTTTTTTAAGACAAAATGTCCTTTCACCCCTCTTCAGAACGGTTTTCAATATCCATGTGCTCTCTCCCTGGAGACTGCTTTGAGCCAGCTATGAAATGAGTAAGACACAATGCAAGCTCAAGTTTATTACCGCTTGTATCATCACTGCTTACATCATCCCTGACAATGATCTCTACGTCTGAAATGGGAACTCAGATTCAAGTCCACTCTATTCTCTGTTCTTTTTTTGTTCCAAATCACATGCGCTGTGGCTTCTTTATTTGGAACTTTTTTACTCCAGATTACTCAGAAACCAAATTCAAATGACAACTAATGCCAGACAACAATCGCATGCTTGGATGTTTGTAATAATTGTCACTTTCTGATCACTTTGTGATGACATGCAGATAATTCTCCACAATGCTGTTTTTCTTTTCTCTCCCTACCAATATGTGCTTATTCCTCATTATATGTGTCTCAGGGCTTGTTTGCTCTTCTTTTGCATGACAAGTAGGACCTGAGAGAGATGTGGTTGTAGCCTGCATACGCATAATATAAATAAATGGCAACACACTGTGTACAGTCATTTGATGAGGAAATAAACAAATGTGTTATTATGGGATTATGAGAGAGACATGGGCACTGTAACTCTTCTAGACTTATTTCTTGCAACTAACTTGCCATATAATGCTGTACAAGTGCTCTGTACTACTGGTGGAGTTAATGTCAGGAGCACTGTCTGACTGTGACTGCTGTTAGACTGCATGCGCTCTGTCTTGTGCTGTATCACAAGTGCTTCTTGTGCAAGCAGAAGGGATGTCCTGCTGCTACTTGCTTTTCTGTGGTTTGAGCAACATGTGCTTGTAACAGGCATGTGCTTCCTGTGGCCATGTTTGAGGGACAGGTCAAACACCCTTGGAAAGGAAATGTGGAAGGGATCAAGAGGGATGCTGTGAACCTGCCCCTTTTGGAGTGAGAAAACTGGAGATAATTCTTTGTATTCAAACTTTTTTTTCTTTTTTTTTTTTTTTAAATCTCAATTCTCACCTTTTTAGCACTTTTCCTCAGCAATTACAGCTTATTCTGGACATCTGATAAGATTGCTTCTGGTAGGACAATTTCCCAACATTTCCAGCTGGGACTAGTGGGTATCCTCATCCCATATGGTCCTTTTGCCTATTGGTTATGCTGTGCAGAGGATAGATAGTTCAGAAAAAGTGAAAATGTTCAGCCCAGGAATTCATACAATATGTGACATTACTGCAGCAGCCAGCGTTAGCAGCTCTGGAAAGCTGAACTGACTTCAGTCATGAAGAAGCACATTGCAGACAGCCATACAAGTAAATTTTTCCTGACTTCCTTGTACTTTTCCAATAGAAGGAAGAAAAAATCCCACCCAGAAAAGCTCATGTAGATGGTTGCAGCATGGCAGAGCTTGAGTGGAGACCATGCTTTCATGATACCACTCTGGCACTATTCGTCAGTGCCTCTGGCCCACCCTTATGTCCCATTTGCTGCTCCAGTTTACAGCATGACCCCGCAGCCAGTTGTACAGCTGAGGAGGTGATGCACCATTTCATGGAGCTAAAACTGGCCATCTGTGAAGTAGGTGTCAGGGGCGAATTCCTCCTGAACTCAATGCTGTTGCCAGTCCTCTCATATAATGAAAATACAGCCTCAGCTGTCTGTACTTCAGTTGTAACATCACAGTAAAATGTGTTAAGCCTGGAAGATGGTCCACAAAGCTGTGGAAAGTCTCATTAACACCACCCACCACTTTGGGTCTTCTGAGCTTGTATGCAATTCTGCTTCTCTCCAGAAGCCCAGCAGGTCACATTTGAGACCTACCTTGTCTTTGTTGTCTTTTGAGTAATGTACTTAGAACTCTGTTGCTGGGGTTTATTGCTTCTGAACAAAATATTTGTTATTTATTGATCTGAAAAGGAGATGTTTGCTCCCCAGTTGGATGAAGCATGGAAACACAGGCTGGGGAATGCATGCAAACACATTGCAATTCTCTGTATTTTTTGGACATCATCTTTTTTCCCTTATTTCATATTTCACCTCAGTTAGCTTAAGGTATGTGAGTTAGGCTGTTTATTTTCTTTACTTAGTGTGATGCTTTGTGAAATTGTCAGCTAAGCATTAACACCATGTAGCCCGTCGCTCTGGCTGTGTCTGACATACTAAACCATACCTCAGGATATACACATCTGGCAATGACAGTCATTTGTTAATAGAATGTGACTTTTAATGAACTTTTCACCCAGCAGGCTATTCCATGTTTTTATAAACAACTGCATTTGTTACAAGTGTTCTTGTAATTTCTGGTAGCAAGGATCAAACATTGGTAGCTGCTGCAGCACAGAGGGTTGCATGCATTTTGCCTGCTAATCCCCTTTGGTACCAGATTTACCAAAGGTATGCCTGACTTGATAAATACAAACTCCTACTGACAGGTGTATTATAGCCACTCTCAAATATATCACCTGCATATGGCCATTCAACACAGCAGCCATCACAGCAAGTGATGTATCCTGTGGCAGTACTACTCCTTGTCAGTGACAGTACCAGCAGGCTCTTGCATGCATGTTGTATGTGCTGTTGGTGAGGTTTCGTGTGTGCCTGTGTTTTCATGGAGGTGACCTGGGAAGAGCTGGCTTTCCCCTTAGAAAGCAGGCAGGGTGCGAAGGGTAGCACATGCTTTCCATATAAATTCAAGTTGACCAAAATGGTAGGTCATAAGTCCACTGTGTCTCTATCTGAGATGCAAAGAAGCAGCTTTACAGTGGGAATTGACCCTTTCGTGATACTTTTGTTTCTGTTCCTAACAAGCATTTGTTTGTAACAATTAGCTTAAGAGATGCCTCTTTCTTTATCTCGATTTCCAATTGCCACTGTTTACATTCTTTGGAAGAACTGCACATCAAACACAGAACAGGATGAGGGAAGCTTTGGAAATCAGCTACTTATACAGAGACTTGGCAAACCATTAATAGATGCAAAGGAAAATTGCAAGAAGAAAGAAAATAATCTAAATGAAGGCAATTCAAATATGAATATCAAAAGAGAACTAGTTTGGATATGGAAATACAGCACACACAGAATTAATGTAGACACATTCTAGGCCTGGCATGATTCATACAGTGCCAACAGGCTGTACAATTTGCATCAGTATCTATGTCTCAATACAGTTTTGTAAGCAGGCTATTTAAATGCTCTAATCCTTTTATGAATGTGTGTGGGAGCCTGGAGATGAGGAAGGGTAGGAAGCAAGAGGCAGATATCTGCAGGGCACATCTCACATGCAACATGTCAGGGCCAACTCCGGCTTGAAAAAGCAGCATCTTTGTTCAGACCCTGGCTCTATCATTCTGATACAAACACACATTTCAACTGCAGTAGAACATATGTGAATATGAATATCTGAGTAGACATATCTGAATCTAGGCAATGTAACCTCTTCCATTCTCCTTAGAGAGCTTTAATTCAAAGCACATATGTACCTGCCAGTTCTGCTCTAGGTCGCAGACAGATGTGAAGCCTCATGCTCTATCACAGGTGACAGGTTGCTTGCACAGGGAAGTGTACATGTATTTGGATGCATACACGTAATCTCATAAATCAGAAGCTTGATTTTTGCTTCATACTTGCTTTCAACTTTTGCAGAGCTAACTCTTGCTTCATACTAATTTAGAGGCCAGTGGCTGGAGGCCAATATGTTGGAGGCCCTCTCCTGGTTTTAATCAGCATAAGAATATGATAGTAAGAAGAAAAAGATGTTGCCACTTAGAGTAATTGTGCTATGCAAACTAGGAAGGGCTCCATGCAGCGCTCATGCTGTCAGTATGTTAATGGAAATGCTGGTAAAGAAGTAAATGAAAAATCTAATATTCATACTGAAACACCTTTTCCAACCAATATTCTTTCCAAGAAGATTTCTGAATGTCTCCAGAGTTTGAGCTTTCCCCAAGTAAGCATAAAGACTGCAAGTGTTAAAGCTGCAGGGAGCTGAGACACAGATGATGAACGTGCTTTTCTGTCTCTGCAGGCTGTTATAAACCTTGTTACTTTCAGTCATTTATTAGAGGCCTCACACATATAAAGAGCTGGAAACTTGAATTTGTGTCTTTAGTTGTACCTGATGGATATTTCTGGTATAATTTGCACTTTTTTACCCATTTATGATTTTTGTTTCTACATGATTCTCTGATTATGTGGTCAAAGTGTCATTTAATAAGGAGCCATATGGAACAAGTAGTTCCTTTTGTTTGTCTCAAACCCACTGTCTGAGGATTTCATTCAACGCTCCTTTTCCTGTGTTCTGAGACAGAAGATGCAACTGGACCATTTTCTTTAATACCCCATGATGGGCCTTTGGGTAGTTATTAATCCTTCTCATCTCAAGATAGTTGAGTTTCTTTATAATGGACTTCACAGGTTTTTCTTAAAAGACCTTAACAGAAGCATTAATGGTATTTAAGAGTTTCATGTAGAGTGGATCATGTACATATAAAAGGATCTTGATGAAGCCTTCAGCAGATAGCAGGAATCATGTTTTCCTTCCATAAAAAGTAGGTTGATATTTCCCCATTAGTTCAGAGTTGTTCATGTGCTGGCTGACAATACTCTTTAGGATATTTTTAAGTGGATTGACTCAAATACAAACACCTTCTGGAGCCTTTTTCAAAATTTGGTACCTTCTATTTGGCTGACTTCAAGAACTATTTGAATGGTAAATTTACACTTCAGTTGGTGGAACAACTATTCACTATCTAGGAATATTAGTACTCTAGGAACTACTGGGTGAACAGGACTTAGGCCAGCTGATTTTATTATCCATTTTACTTATCTAAGCTATATTTTTTCTTCCAACCATTCAATGTGAGATAACTTCAGACCTGATTTTTGCAAAGCAAGAGTATGGATATGAATGTCTCCAAGGCCTTTTGTAGTGAACACTGCAACAAAGAGTAGCAATTGCACATCTTCCATGGCCTTTTTTTGTGATCCTCTTCCTTCTTGATCATCCATCATCTCTGCAGAGTTTCCTAGTTCTTGTGGTCTAAGATTTTATTAGTAACTTTTATATTTGCCTGTAGCAAGTTGTCCTTTGAAATCTTTGTTTATAATTTTGAGCCTAATTCGTCTGGATTCATGATCTGTGTTAAGATCCCTTGTTTGCACACAACTTCCACGTTTTGAAAAGCACCCTTTACCTTCAGATACAGCCTCTTCCTCTGTTTAGCTCTGTCATTTAATTTATAGCCCTCTAAGAATCTTATTCTTTTCTTACAAGGAATATTAATTTCTTCTGCATCTCTTAAATAGATGGTTTTAAAGAGGGCAAAATTTCAGCTTTCTAAAGTCAGCTTCTCTAGAAGAAAGTAGAGAGTTCAGAAGCCTTTACTGAGGCAAGGCTGCCTCCAGGTTAAAAGGCAGCCTGAGCCTCTGATACATTGCTACGTCCTGTGCTGTAGCTGCTCACAACCCATGAAAGCCCAGCTCAGCATAGCTCTAACCCTAGCTCCGTGAAGGGCCATGGGCAGTAGGTTTGCTACATGGCAAATCCTGTGAGGTGGCCAAGAGGGAAGGATGGTGCAGCTTCCTGCCACTCCTCAGGTGTTGCCCCTTCCTCTCCTGGCTGGCATCACCAGTGCTTGCTGCAAGAGGGGACAGCAAAGTAATCATCAGAGTCTGCATTTTTATTTTATTTTATTTTTACTTTATTTATGCACTGTTATTCTAAAAAACTTCAGGTGGCAGGTGGACATGGAACATGGTCACAGGACTAGCAAGGATCTGGTCCACTGAATTAATTCCCTGCCTTCTAGGCACAAAGTAAAACAGACTCTTCTTCATAGATTTATCAACTGTAATAAAAA
Source organism: Pezoporus occidentalis (assembly GCF_034315485.1). Classification (NCBI taxonomy): domain Eukaryota; kingdom Metazoa; phylum Chordata; class Aves; order Psittaciformes; family Psittacidae; genus Pezoporus; species Pezoporus occidentalis. The sequence goes on along the minus strand of NW_026915713.1, from coordinate 3,358,378 downwards.
ATTAGTCCTCTACAGTATTTTCTGAACTGGGCTGTTTCCTGTGAAAGCAATTGATTTCATTAGAAGCTTCTTTGGGTTTTAATCTTTTATCATTTTCTATCTGAAACACTCAACAGTATGTACAATATAATACAAAGAAAGAAAGACTTGGCATGAATATTTTTGAAGGCTTTTTTCCTTATCCTAAATACAGAAACTGCACAGAGCTACAGCATGAAAAATTTCTCAGCAAGCCTTACAGATATAAAATCTGGTTTTCAAGTGACATTGATTTTGCTGTAAGGAGGGAAAAGTTAAAGAAGCATCAGTTTATGATGAAGAAAAGGAAGAGAAACCCTATGGTGGCTCTAAGTGGGATGCACTGCATTTCTGTCAGGGCATACCCACAGCAGAGAATAAATTCATCCCAGCTGCTTGAAAACAGTTTTCTGCTGGTGAACATCACTAAGGTAAGTGATCTGCTCCTCTACAGAAAGGATTTTTCTCTCAGTGTCACAGTAGGAACACACACATCTCTGAAGAGCTTGTCGCCATATAGTAACTATAGTTCTTCCCTGCACTTGCGTTGGGTCTAATTCAGAACAGATGTCTGAAGTACTCCCCATGAAACACCACACATGAAATCCTGACTGCACATGGCAGACATCCTGCATGAGGAAAGGTGAGCAGTGTCTCGTGCTACCTCACAAGTACTACATCAGCCCAAAGGAGTACACGGGTTGGATTTTCCCTCAGTGGAGATACAAGTCGGCTAGAAAGATGTCAAGGCCTTCACATGGTATTACCAAGCTAAGACCAGGATGTATCTTGGCACTAATATTTGTAATAGCGATATATAGAGAGGTCGGGTATATTCTTCTTTCCTTTGTGAAGATAGGCTGAGAAAGTTGGGGCTGTTCCGCCTGGAGAAGAGAAGGCTGCGTGGAGACCTCATAGCAGCCTTCCAGTATCTGAAGAGGGGCTTTAGGGATGCTGGAGAGGGACTCTTCGTTAGGGACTGTAGTGATAGGACAAGGGGTAACGGGTTAAAACTTAAACAGAGAAAGTTTAGATTGGATATAAGGAGGAAGTTCTTTACTGTAAGGGTGGTGAGGCACTGGAAGGGGTTGCCCAGGGAGGTTGTGAATGCTCCATCCCTGGCAGTGTTCAAGACCAGGTTGGACAGAGCCTTGGGTGATATGGTTTAGTTTGAGGTGTCCCTGCCCATGGCAGGGGGGTTGGAACTTGATGATCTTAAGGTCCTTTCCAACCCTAACGATTCTATGATTCTATGATCTTTAGGTCCTTTCCAACCCTAACTATTCTATGATTCTACAACTCTATGATGTGTCCTCACACAAACTAAGCACCACAGGTGATCAGCAGACTGATTTCCAGTTTCTGCTGGAAAAATGAACAGCTGAATGTAAATCCATAGTATAAATACTAGTTTTATGGGAGAATAACTGCAGGTTCATTCTTCTGAATGAACCTCTGACAACCCAGATAATGAAGGACATCTGCCAATTATTTTTGTCATTATGCTAAAAATAGTAGTCATAAAGGCTTTTTGAGAAATCAAACCATCTGCCCAAATAATAAAATAAATGCCAAAGAGACTAATCAGTAAAGGGAATGCAGTAAATTATGTTCTAAGAAAAATATTTCAGAGGGACTGTTGGCATGACTCCAGACTACAGCTTTTACACTTTCAGAGGACATTTGGAAAGACCTAATAAAAACACAAGATAATGAATCAATTCCAAGCCATCACCTGGGTTATTAGGTGTTTAAAATTCCCATTGTAAATTGGATTACTGTAATATCATGGCTTATATAGTCTTAAAAATAGATCCTAAGTATTCTAGGTCACACCAGAAAAATGTAAAAAGTAAAACCAAGGGATTTTAGGTTCAGGAACACCAACTTCAGTTTCAAAGTGAAACGGAATTCTAACCCTCTGGCTGCCTTTATTTGTCATCATAAATAAGTGTGATAAAAAGCTTGACATGGTTTGTAGTGTACGCACTGAACAACCCATGTGTGATACCCATCTTTAGCTGAATTTGTCCAGCTTTCAGCGTATCAGGTATAAATGGAAAACCTCTGTGCAAGTTCCCTTATCATGAGGCTGTGTCTGGATCTAGGGAAATGGCTGGATGAAGGCTCAGATGTGTATGGATCGGCTGTAGTGAGATTTTGAAAACACTTTAAAGGCATTACAAAATAGATAGAGTCCTTTTGGTACAATCTCAAAAAAAAAAAACCAATCCATGTTAAAAATCAATGCTTAAAATGTATGGATCTTTTTAAAAGCTTCCAAGGCCAATTTGGTGTAGCATGGTCCTATGCATCCAGCTGAAGGGAATGTACTGGTGCCTCCATATACTGGCTACAATGCCAGAAGTTAACTTTTGTGTTTCCAGTGAAATGCAATGGTTAACACAGGGAACTTGCAATATTCTTCACAGGGCATCATTTTAAAGAAAACAAAAGCCTGCAAAGACTGCTGAATTTCAGGCCCAGGTTGCATTTTTCCAAGCTCCATGTCCCAGGGGCCAGAAGTCTTAGGACAGACGAGTGCAGCTGTGTCCTGGCCTCTCCATGCGTGGTTACAACAAAGCTTGAAACCAGAAAAGGGTCACATATGGCTACATCCAGGTGCCAACTTTATGCATTGTTTTCATACCAGAACTCGTCAGACACTGGCTGCTTGCGTGGGGCAGGAGCGGGAGGATGTCCTGTGTCACTTTGCTGGTGCAGTTTGAGGGACTGCAGCCAAAAAAGAAAACAAACCCAAGTGTAACACAAAGAACTTGACACTAAAATGAGCAAGGCTCCAGAAAGAGCTGTATTCTTCCCTGCTATTTTGGGGTGACCGGACACCAGACCTGCTCTCCTCGCCACCGCTCGTTTGCAGAGGGACAGCTCTGTGCATCTGCGGGGCTGGAGGTGACAAGGAGCCTCGGGAGGCGCATCCCTTCTCGCTCGTTGGAGGTGAGGGGGGTCCTGGGCAGGTCCCCTCTCCCGGTTGCAGACGCAAACTAGGAGGGCGGGGGGGGGGGGGGAGCACAAGCTGGGCCTCTCCCCACTCGCTATTTCGAGGAGTGCCGACTCACGCCAGCGCTTGGGGTCCCCTCATGCCGGCCGCCCTCTCGCTCCCGGTCCCCCCGCACCGCTCCCTGCCGGGACGGGGGCGCCGCCGGGGGGGCGGTGCAGCGCGGTGCGGTGCGGCCGCAGGGCGGGCACGGCGGCCGCCCCCTCCCGGCACGGCCACGGCTCCCGTGGCGGCGCGGGCCGACGGCAGAGAGGCGCTGGCCGCCGGAGCGGCACCCCCGGCGCTAGGTGAGAGCGGCGGCGGCAGGCGGGGGTCAGGCGGCGGGAAGCGGCGCAAGGCAGAGTGCGCTGCCGCCCGGGCCGTGACTACCGGGGCTGGCTCGGTCTCCCGGGCCGGGTGCCGGCGGCGGTGCCGGGAAGTGCGTGCGCGGCGAGGCGGAGCGTCCCGATAAGGTGTGCGTCCCCCCCGGGCAGCGACCCCGGCCCCTGCAGCAGCCCTTTGCTTGTGGAAGGGAATGAGGAGAGCTAGGGCAGGAAGGTGTAGACGCGGTGCGCTGGGAGAGAAGGGATGAGCCGCTGCTAAGGGTGCTCCCGGGACGCGAGGTCTGGTGTCCGACCTCTTCCCGAGTGTCCTGCGTGACCGTGGGTAAGTGACGGGGTAAGCTGTTCGTGCCACCTGCCCTACCTAGGTGCTTCCGCGGCGTTGGACTGGGCAGGTTTAATGTTCATTAACGTTAGATATTAACCTTTAGGGAGTGCTGAGGGAAACTGATAACCGGTGTCATAAATAGACTGCCTCTCTTCAGGAAGAGAACAAGCAGACTTTTTTCTCTGGCAGAGAAGCAATCAGAAGTGCTTCAGGTGCAATTTTTATCTACATCTCCGTTCTGCAATTATGCCTCTGTGGTCAAATTAATCAGTGGCAAGAACGCTAAGGCTAGGGAGGAAAAATAATCAGCTTTATTTGCATAATGACACTGCTAGTTATATGAAAATACATTTCTGAAGAATAACCGTTGTGCATAAACTCTAATTAAAGTTGTACGGACAACATAATGAAGAACTAACGTGTAGTTTGCTGATGCAAAAGATGGTCCTAGAAAATCACTTTATAACATCATTGACTTTCATCTTCCCGTGATTGCAAGGAGTGCCCTTGTACTTTGATCACTCGCAAGGCAGGGATTTTTATTTCTGATTGCAACAAAATGTTGGCAGTAAGAGAATTGTTTCTTAATTCCATTATGAATTATGCCCCTCTGCATTTGTTCAGAGTTATCTGTGGACTCTGGGGAGCAGGCGAATGCTTTTAGCAAAGGAAGAAGTGAAAGAGTGTTCAAAATATTCCCGGAGAAATAGATAAAATGATGCACAGCATGCTGTTTGGCTGGTACAGATACACCCAGTTCCTGAAGGTCTGAATTTTGAAAAGCAATGAGATTTTGGTGATTCCAAGAAAATCCTAGCCACCTTTGGGGGCATTGTGGTTAGGATCGATGAATGTGGAAATGCGTAGGGCATGTTTATTTGCACTGTATAACTTCATCACCTTTTGTAGTTAGAAAAAGCAGTTTGGCTGAAATATTTGGTCAGAACAGAGACCTCCAAAGCAGCTGAAGGGAAGGCCATGACACTTTGTTTACCTTTCCTCATTGAAGAAGTCAGGGGGATGAGAATGTTGTGGGGTGGGATCTTTTCTTCAATTGTTAATATTCCCTTTGGAAATATGAACTTGAATGTTTGTGCCAGGATGTTTATGAGATGTGATGTTGTGGTTGGTAAAAAAATACTTATACAGAAGTAAGATAAGGTGGAACTTCATTAGAAATACCCAAATAATTTCTAATAGCAGTGACTTTACCATTAGAGTAAAGGTTCAGTTCTGTAGATTGGTTTTGAAATACACCCTGCTGGAACACAGATCAGTCTACTTTGTTTTGTCTTACACGCATCTGTTCCCCAAACTCCTGCTTGGCTTTCTGCTGGGCTTCGTTGATTTCTCTTTCTGATAAGGATGCTCCAGGACTTCGCTCACTTCTCAGGGCACAGCTCCCTCTTAATTGGCTTTGAGGGAACAACGAGGGAAATTTCTGCACCCTGTCCATATCTTGATGGCCAAAAAGCTTCCATTCACTGCAACAGCTCCCTGCTGATGTGCTCCTGGTTCTTTTTTGTGAGCACTGAGATGACACAAGATTTCTGATTGATGGCTTGATTTGTTCCACCCTGTGGCCTCCAGACAGACCGCTCAGACCCATGGGATCACCACCAGCAGTGAAAGGGGAGAATTACAGAAGTAAATCCAAGTGATTGTGTCTAGTAGAAGTATTTGGACAGTCAAACATCTGTGTTGGAATGGATTAAGATTCTGGTAGTTACATTTTTACAAGGGGATCATCCAGATTTTCCTTGCAGCCTAAGATTATGGCTTAACAGAAATCCTAGAAAGCCAGGAATGGTGATCTGTTCATGAAAAGCTTCCATATCTGCCTTTTCTCTCATGAAATAATGTCTTCTGTACTTGGCTTAATTCTGGTTTTAAAAGTTTTTTCCATGTGACATTTCTGTTTGTTATTTCTTCTCTTCTCTCCTGACTATATTATTTTCAACCTGGTTTCTTAAGGAGATGAAGCTGAAATAGTAATGGTAACAATGATGCTGTCTGACTGATAGTTCCCCTCATTGCCCTGAAGTATTTTTACCTCCGGGATCGATTTAAACCGATATAAATAGGAGAGTAGAGATTTCAAAGTGCTGGAAGTTCCTACAAACCTAAAAACTGTGGTGACCAGGTTGATGAGAGAGATGAGGTTGATGCCCCCACCGAGAGAAGAGCTATAGCAAGGATTCAACTTATTAGACGTCAGAAAATTCCTGTGGGTGCTCTGTAGGATGCTGAGTGTCATAGCTTCTGCTGCTCAAGGGTTGCTGATTTTCAATTTATTTGCTCCTTGGGAGTGCAGAGTCTTGGAAGTTTTGATTGTGCCTTTTCTTTTCCATAGTAACTCCAAAATAAACTCTGCTTGTCCGAGATGTTTCTGGTAATGAGATATATATAAACTCTGCTGTTCCTCAACTTCAAAATCTGACTTGTTGCTTTCCTAGCTCATAATTTAATACTTCTGTATGCAGGGTTGGTAGCTAATAGTACAGTTATTGGTTTTCTTTACCTTGACTTGGTGCAAACACTCAGTTACTGTGGTCACAATAAAACCTACTTTCTTCCACAATCAATTTCTCTGAATTGCTTACAAGTTTTTGATGAGACTTTAATTTGCTTCCTACTGCCACTGCTGTTTCTTCTGTTTATGGCTGCGTCCAAACACCCTTGTCTGCTTTCTCTGCCAAGCAGGATGCTGTAACACTCTTCCTGTGTCGTGACAGAATGGTAATGGAGGAGAAATATGAAAAGGTATTGTGAGTTTATCTAGCAGGGCCTTTATAAATACATGTTGCTTTTATTGACTTTTAAGTGGTGGTTATTGTTCCGATTACTTGTTCTGTTATATAGTTAAAGCTAAGAGCTATATTTATGGGTAATTGCCCATTTTCTCCTTCCTCATCTTTCCAGCATTAATACCATCACAATACTTGTCTGTCTTTCATTACCTCCCTACAAAATTGTTGTAGGTTTGTGGGTTTGTTTTTGGTTTTTTTTTCCATTTTGTTGTGTTTTAGAAAGCTTTAATAGTTCAATAAGCTGACTTGCTAGGCTTTTCCTATTGTAGAAATTGTATCAGCTGGACTTGCTCTCTGGGCGTGAGTGTACGTATCTATAAATGAAACCAATTTAGTAAAGTGCTTAGCAGATGATTTCTTTTAAAGTATTTGTCTGCATTCAAGTATTTGTCTGCATTGCACTAAGCTGAGGTCTACCTCTTTTAGAAATCATTTATGTATTATTAAAGCCTGCATTCCCCACTAAAGACAGAGCACCGTGCCTGTATAGTGATTACATTTGACTTTAGTATCCTGGTTTATATTAGCAAGAGGAGGAGCAAAGTGGGAGCAGGCACATGAGCTCATGTGACATCTTGCCCTGCCTCATCCTGTGCACTGTGATGGAAGCAAACGTCCTTCCCCACTGCAGGTATGTGGCCCTTCCAGCAGCCCCACATGGCTCTCCCTGCACCCTGGAGAGCTGCCACCAGGCATGCTAGGCTGTGTGCCTTCCAGCTGGTTTTAAGAAGCAGCTCCCACAGAGGTTTCTCACTCCCCACCCCTCACCAGCAGTTGCATCACTCCCAGAAACGTGGGATGTAGCAGCACGCGTAGGTGCTACCCAGTTTGTTTTGGTTAAGATGCATCCAAGGGACCTTAAAATGCTGCCAGTAGAAATGTTCAACTTGTACCACTGTGACAGGTCAGGCAGGGTGTGCAAACCCATGCACTTACCTTGGCAGGTTGGGGAAGGGCAGTGACATCCTGTGGAGAGCAGAGCATAGCCCTTGCTCAGAGGCCAAGGGGGTGGTCTGTGGTGGGAAAGCCAGCAGGGGGACTGAGATCAGGAGCCCTTAATATGGTTCAGCTGCAGCCAAGGCAGCACACATCACTACAGCCTAAAAACACAGTGTCAGTGAAGAGAGTAGTGATTCTGCCAGCTGTGTCAGGTTTGCACTGCACACGGGAAGCTGTGTACCTTGAGCAGCCTTTGGGTGTAGAGCCGTGTCAGGTGCACCCAGGCTGAGGCATTTGGACAGGAGCCGTTACTGTGCCTTGCCAGAGCACAGTAAGCACTGAATATACATGTCAGAAGCTTTTCTGCATGTGCTTGCTTTGATATGTAGCACGCATCTTTCTCTGCTGACCCCAGAGGAGGGGGCAATCCGTGCTAGGTTGTGCTGAAAGGAGGCAGCTCTTAATTAAACACCTTCTATTTTCTGTGGTGTCCTTAGGAAGATCCCAGAGAAACAGTTGCAGATCAGGGAGCACTTCTTGCTTTTTTCTTTAATCCAGATTAAGCAGCATTTCTGTAGACATAATGATAGCAGTGCATTATTTTCCTCTTTGTTGACTTTCCCCATCCTGTCCACATATTCCATCTGACAGAGGAAGGTGAAGTGGGCTTGTAGTACACAGTACTGGTCGTTTTTGCAGATCTAAACACCTGCTGATGCAGAACAGTGGAATAATTTATGATGCTTTCAAGCCTTGATGGACAAATGGGAAGCCTTTTATTTTAGCCATTTTCAATTACCTTTGAAACCGGCTTACCAAATTTTGTGGGAAACCCATAGGCTTCTGAGTAGCCTGTAACCATGTTAAGTAATGCAGTGGCAGAGTTGTGGGAATGCCCCTGGAAGACATGCTGCATTCAGCACCTCTTGGGTTGTTACAGCTTCCTCTTCTAGAATAAAAATCTCTCCTTTGGAGTCATCCTTGGATCACATTGACATCCTGCAACTCAGTTTATGTAAGGAAAAGCCGGCAGGTCAATAAAAACAAGTATTAAGGAGTACACAAGCCATTTTTACAAGACAAACCCAAATGCCTTCAGATCTCTGGGTTTGGTCTTTGGGATTATTATTCCTGATGGAGCAGGCTCACTTGTTGAAGGGTAATGTCACTAGGATACTCTTCACAGTATTTTGAGTTGGTTGCTAATACAAAATGGTTAGCAATACCTGTGTGATAGGCCTTGAAAGAAAAGGAACCAACAAAAATGAGAATGAGGAGAACCAGAGAGGAAGAAAGTTTCAGTATGTTTGTGAGTTTTTAAAGCGCTAGTTTGTCATACTTTCATACAATATTGCATTAAAGTGTGTACATTTTCACCATAACATAACACACTCTGATTAGGAAACATCTCAGAGTTAACTATACCCTAGGGAGAGCTTATGTGGTAGCTGTATGGCTGCATGTATTTCCATGTACAGCACAGAAAACAAGTGGAAGTGTGGTATTTCACAATCTCTGCATGATCCGAAGCCAAGATACCAGACAGGCACTAATAAAACTTACGCAACTCTATGTTCTGTCTGGGTAAAGTATTCTCTTTTGTGTAGGTGTGACGCATCCTTTATTTTGCCTAGTTTTAAATCTTGTGTCATTTGTATTCTGTAGCTGAGTACCTCACCCATCAATACCTACAGTTTCTTCATTGCAAGGTATCTTGCTTTTGCTCAGACAGAAGCAGAAGCGTTGGCAGCTGTTACATATTTCACACAAAGTAATGCAAGTGCTTTGTGACATATCTGCTGTGTGGTGCCAAAGTGATTACCATTAAGGTGAGCCTACACCCTCGCTCTGCCACATCACACACAGCTTTAATTCTTGGGCAATATGTGGTATGCCTTATTCATAAGCAATTTATATCTACAAAGGTGGATTTTACCGTACTTAATTAAGAGAGTTTCCATTAAATACAGTTGGTAAGATTTGTTTTGTAAATATTTATACAGAGGCCTTGGAAGGTCTCTTCTGTCTGTTGTGGATAGGATTTGGTTTGATAGGAGGATTAGAGGAAGCAGGAGACAGGAAGGTGATGTCTAGAAATTCTGTCTCTGACTGGGCAATCAGTTCTGGAAGTAGCATTTGAAATGTTACCAGGATTCCTCTGTGGTACCAAGTAGAAGGATGTGGTTTGCCTAATAGCTGAAGTATTCACTTTTCTCAGGGTTTAGCCAGTTGTGAATAGCACAAATGATACAATGAGACATTAAGCAGTCCTATGGCACTTCATCTTAATTTAAATCCAGGATATAGTGGGAGTGCTAGAGCTTTTCTGCTGCTGTATGAATAAAAATTTGGAGAATTGGCTTTGTAAACAGTTCCACAAAAAAGTGAAGCCACCCTGGAACTTAGGAGCAGAGCAGAGTTCTGTGTTTCTGTTGCCACTTCTTCCAGAACATGAATAGAATACTCTTACAGGGGCAACTTGTAGCTGGAAGATGAGACCCTGGTTTAGCTGTAACCCTGCCTGTAGCAGAGCTGGGCTTGGACACAGGAACCTAGCTGCAGCCCTGATGCAAGGAGTCAAATGATGATGTGGAGCTGACAGGGGCTACCAGTGCGGTTCATCTTATCTGTTTTCCTGTAAAATAGGCTCTGGGGAAGTAGCCGTTTTCAAGAGTATCAGCATTATGATGGTGATGTCTGGAGCAGTTGCTCCTCAAGGAGAGGCTTATGGATGGGGCTGGCCCAGCCTAAAAGCTCTGGCAGGGGCTGTTAGTAGCCCCTGGTACCTGCAGGGAGCTAGTCAAGAAGAGGGAGTCACAGCGACAAGGAGCCTCAACTGGACCAAGCAAAAGAGGTCCATCTGGCACACAAAGAAAAGGCTTTTTCCCAGGGCCAGGCTACCCAGGGAGGCTGTGCTGAGTCCATCTGGGGGTTTCCAGTCCAGAGGGAGCACAGCCCTGAGGAGCCCTGTTTGACCTCAGCGCTGAGCCTGCTGCAGCACAGCCGGACCAGGGACCTCCTGCTCTCCTGTCCAGACTGAGTTGTCTGTGACCCTAGCATTCCAAGCTCAAAGCTGAGCTCTGCAAAGTTGCTGCAAAGTCCTTGTTACCATCTGTGCATGAAAAATGTAACAGGGAAGAGAGACCCTTATTTCCCAAAGTGAAAGAAGGCCAGTGACTACCTTTAATAAGAAATAACAAATAGATGCTTACAACAGCAGAGTGGTTTGCAGACCCTGCCTTCAATATCTTGCCAATATAATCTGTCTAAAATATGGTTACATTCAGTGTTGCAAAATAATTTGTAAGTAAGTGTGCTATACATGCTCTGTTTCAGGCTCCAAGTCTAATTTGGTTTGCTGCTGCTTTTGTTCACCTAAGGAAAGCTCTCTCCAAAGAACAATATCGTTCCATAAATACGCAGGGATTTCTGTAAATATGTTTCGCTAAAGCATAAACATGGTATCTATGTTCTGTGTTCAGAAATGAAACACTGGTGCTATTACTTTCTTGGACATAGGTATCATGTGCAGTAGTGTGATTTTGATGTTTTAAAGTAAGGTCACTCAGTGGGAATGCAGTTGTTCTAATACATCTTGCTTGGTTTTCTTGTTGGGAAGCTCAGGTATTAGGAATTCTGTAGTACCCTTATGTTTTCTCTGAATGCCTTCTCAGAAGAGCTGGAGTGCAGTGAAACCTCATGGTAATGAAGTCTCTGGAGAAGACAGCCACTCACCAGTCTGTTATTAAGACTGTGGGTTGCTTCTGTTTAACAAAAAAATGTGAAGGAAAAAAAAGTGAAATGAAAGCAGTCGCTTCTACAACCTCACTTAAACAAACATCAAGCAAAAAGCTGCCCTCCCTGTTGTCAAAGCTGTTTCATAAGCAGTGATTGAACGTGTGTTCCCTGAGTAGTATAGAAGAGTTTGCATTAAGAAGCCAGTGGTGCTTTCAACCACCTCCTCACTCTTCCCATCATTACTCAGAAACTGTCATTGAAAGTGCATGCTGTTTACCTCTGAGAACTTAAAAAAAGCGTAAGAAGATGAGTGTGTGAGGGTTGGAGGTATATTTGTTTTCCTTCCTCTCGAACTTGCATTTGTTTGCTGGAAAAGCTAGAATTGTGGAAGCAAATGAACTGAATAAAAATTAATCTCAACCAGTTCCTAATGGAAACATCTTCTTATTGATGTGGTTGGAAGCTCTCCACTTGAACATGGGAGGCATATAGCACAGAGCCAGAGCTTGATGCCTTTAGGAAGAAGACTTATTGAAAAGTCCATGCTAGCTTTTTCCATTCTGAATTTGTAGCTTTATTACAGTTTGAAAAGAGTGTACATGCTGTCCACGCAGTTCCTTTTCTTAATGGGCTAACTGACTTTTATGTTCTTTCTCTACTTCCAGATCCTCATTATTTACAGGTAGCTGGAAGTAGCACTTCAAAGTAAACCAGAATAAATGGCATGATCTATTTCCCAAATTTCCCAACAGGGTGTGTTGTTTCTGTTCTAGTAAGTAGAAGTAGTAAATAGAGAGTAAAAGAAATAAATGTTAATTCATGGTACTAACTAATTTACCTTTACTGATATTAAAATAATTACAAATGGAAATTTACTTGCTATAATCACATTTAAGGACAGCCAATTTCTTGGTTTGAGCAAACTATATCAATTCACACATCTCACCATGGAAATGGAATGTTGTTACAGAAACATACCTATCTTGAATGGATATAATAATGCAGCCAACTGTATATTCACTGTGTTAATTAAGTGACTGATTAACAAGCCAGGCTTTGTAGCGAGTTGGATTATGTCATGTAAAGAGAGAACAAACAAATTTGGAGGCCTCTTTAGAAAGAAGTAGTAACTGGTGAAGTGTCTAAAGTGCGTAGAAGAAAGCTGGATAAATTTACCCAGCTGACCTATTTTGCAAGTCCACATGGAGTGATATCTGACTCTTGATTTTGACTAACAAAGAAGCCGATTAAAACTTAACAACATAATGATCTTAAAAGTTGCTTGTTCTTTAGGTTTCTATAAAACCTAGAACCTGAAGTTCTATTGCTCAAAATGAAATAAAGATTTATCCTATGGAGGAGCTGAAAGAGGAGATTCAGAGATGTACTGTTTTTAAAAGGGAACTTTTAAAAGTATATTTAATCACTTGATCAGCTCTTACTATAAATATTTTAACTGTGTAAATTTTCTAAGCATACATATTGAAAGGAAATGGTAATTTCTTTATTTAAATCTGTATCTTGGTCTCATTTCTGTGCCTTTTCAGAATTTAGGAGAAAATATGTAAGATTAGAGGTTAAAGCAGATTAAAAAAAGGTCAATTTAAATTTTTTGATGGTGTAGGCTCTCCCCACCACCACTTCCCCACTCCTGCTGATGCTGTTCTGTTTGATTAAAGCCACCACAAAGCTGGGATTTGCAGTCCAGACCTTTCTGTAGAGCTACCGTTCAGGGTAGGATCAAGTGCATTTGTTCCTCTATTCCTGGTTGAGACTGGAGAACAGAGATAACAGTTGGCATTGATGTCTCTGGAGCAAAAGATGTTTCCCATAATCTCAGTTTCCTTGTTAAGACTTTCTAATGTCAGTATTTCATAGAGGAAGAAAAGCAAGGCTGACAGCCCAAGCTGCCATCTGATGGGACTTGCATTTGGTGCATAGATGGCAGTGGATGGGTTAGTTGTGTCTGACAGATGAGGCAGTCCAGCAGCTGATGCTTCAAAAAGCAGGAGCCCATTGAAGGTGAGATGCAATTACCATTTGAAATTAAACTTTTCCCAAAATGTGGATATTTGTTCAGATGTGTAACCAGATGCTGGCAGGGGAATCTGGCTTCACTCCTTCTGTGCCAGTCTGAGCTGCTCCAGCAGATAGCAAGCCAGTCTAGACAGCTGAACAAAATACGTGCAGGATAAGACCTAATTCTGATTTTCTAGTGTCTGTGTTGACACCTCTGATGTTCTGGGGCAAAGGCTTTGGTAGCAGCATGCATAGAGACATGCTTTTTTGATGGAGACCTTTTAAAGGCTCAATCTTGTAAGAGAGTGTAGGGCTCAAAAGCCTGAGGATGAATGGCTCATCACTAAATGGGATGTGATGAGGGGGAAGATGCTCAGCTTCAGGCAGCATGGGAGCTAAAAACAGCTCGGTGGTGTTGGAGCTGCAGTTGCACAGTGCCAGCCCAGCCAGTACCTAACTCAGGAGCAGCTGGAACTGTTCTGGGTTTGTTCAGAGGAGCGAATCCTTAAAGGGGAAAAACCGGAGCTGAGAAGGGAATATAATGGAATGATCATGTCTGGTGTCAGTATGGGAGTTTCAAAAATTGTTAAGAAAATAAGCATACAAACTGTATAGAAGGCACATAGTCTTATTCTGTGTGGTGTACGTAGCAGATACTGTTCTCCATTTTATACCTCCTTAGGAAATGTCTTTGCATGTTTTCCTGTAGATTAGTGTCTCTGAGTTTAGAGAGGCAGAGTGAGAAGGAAGGGAAGCTGAGGAGGGAGTGAAGCTGTGATCTGACAGAGATTAGTACCAATTTGCAAATGAAGGTGCAGAGGAGCTGCAGTGATGTGTTACATTGTTAATTATGTTTCAGTGGAAAAGCTGCCCCTCGGGAGAAAAAGGCTTTTCCAGTAACAGCTCTGGGGTTGTAGATCCTATGAGAAATGCCACCCTGCATGAATGTGGTGCTCAGCATTCATTGGTGAACTGTGACTTCTGAAATGATACTTCCCTAGATAAAAACAGAGCTTTACTGTGCTAAACATTAAGGAAACAGTTATTGATGCTCCAATTTGAATGTTTAAACTGTGAACAGAACACCAGGGAAAATCCACCACTAATCCTGTGGCATCTGCTTTCTGGAGGAAATTGCACCCTCATTTTCTAAATTAGAGGAACAAAGATAATAGTTAACTGTTTCCCCCCCCCCCCCCCGGGATCATGTTGCATTTGGTAATAAATTGCCGGAGAAGAGCTCATGAACTGTCTGTATTTCTCATCTGGGATGCTGAGTTTGTGCAGTGTTCACTTGAATGCCTCGGGAAAGGCAGCTTCCCCGTGGGAGGGGGCAGAGCTGGGGTGATGGGCCAACAGGCACCTCAAGGAACAAGGTCTGCAGCACATGGAAAGGGCTTAAGGAGCTCTTGCTGCGTGCCATTTGGCCCTGGGGCTGTGTGCCACGGCTTTGACAATGGGTGTCGGTAGTACTGGACAGAGGAGTAAGAGAAAAGGTTGGGATGGTTTGGTTTTATATCCAAAATGGCCAGGATGAGTCTAATGAGACCTTGCCAATACTACCCAGCTCTATTGAGGAGAATGGTGGCTGACTAAATGAATGTGCCATGGCAACGGCAGTTGTACCTAGTAGCCATCTCATGTTTCGGGAGCTGTGACAGGTGTTGTGGTGCAAGTTGTCTTCCTTCTTCAAGGTACAGGACACTCTGAGTAGCATTTGAAATCTTGGATCTCTTTTTCCTCCATTAAAAACCAAATGGATGCTATAAACATACCAGGGCTAGAATATTTCCTCTGGTCTTAAATTTCCCACAGAAAGACTGCTCTGTATTCAGTGATTTAATGCTGTAACTCGTACTGATGCTTGGGTTTAATAAGGTTTATTAAAGTAACTTCACTATTTAGAAGAATAAAATTGTACAGGTGGTTTTGCACAGTTTGCACTGTATATGCAGTACTGAATTGCACTGTATGAGGCTTCTCCTGTTTTGGTGGTAAAGACTGCCTCATTCTTGTCTTCACATTTTGGGAAGAGCTCTCATGTTACAGTATACCATGAAAAAGATATACTTAATCAAACACAGAAATCTGTAGGAAAGGTAATTTTGGATATCACATGCATCTGCTGTTTTCCCATCCACTAACTTGCTGTTTTAATGGATCTGGTGTTGCACAGATTTGTTAGCAATCCTTGCTTTGAATCAGCAGTGATTCAAATCCCTACACAGATAATGTAGGAATTGCATGGAGCTTTAAATTGAAGGATGGTTGAGGTTAAGAAAAACCTAAACCACTAAACAAACAAAAACCCAAACAGACCAAAAGACCTTTTTTTATTACACCACAAATTGATTACTTCTAATTCAGAAATTCATGGGAACCTTTTTTGTCTTTCACAATTTGATTTTGAAAAGGCATTTTTACCACAAAACCCCCATTTTTTATTTGTGTCTGTTTCTCTAGGATTGAGTAGTGAGGGCTGCTATCCAGTTAATTCAGAAGGAGCTTCAACAGAGCCCAGGTGTTGATGTGTAGCAGTACATCCCAGCAACATAGCCAGTACCTCCTTCTCCAGATCTGAAAGTGTGGGACTTGGGGAAGGGGAGAGAGATTTGCAGCTATTTATCTGCTGCTTGTCGAATCATGTCTATTGAGCATTCACACCATTGGGTTCAGTCTCATGCCCTTACCTCAGCATAGTAGTTTTGTGGCTATTTGTGGCCCCAATCACTGCACTGTTGTTCAGCCTTTTCTCCAGCCTGCTGATGAGCCACATCTGGTTGTCAGGGCTGTGCCAGGGTCTAGGTTGCAGCACCCCACAGAGCCCTCCATGCCATAGTTAGATGGTGAGACTGCTCCCAGTTGGTTATGGGGTGTCCTGCATTGGAAGTGTTCCCCTGTGGCTGGAGGCCATTCTTCAGCTGGGGATCTGTGAAGTAGGGGCAGGTTTTCTCATGGATCTCCAGCTTGTCCTCGCTAAATTGGGAAAATGCAACCTTCTGAGTTGTGGGATGAAGCCTTCAAAAGGCAGAACAAACTGCCATCAGGGAAGTTTCTTGAAAGACCGAGGAGTTTATGTTCTTCTAATGGGGCAAATGAATGACACACTCTGGATTCAGTTGTGCCAAGTGGGTGATAACAGAAATTAATTGTTTGTGAAAAAGTGTATGATATGATCCCAGATACATTTAATGTATCTGTGGGCTGCACAACGCAAGTGTTCTGCCATCGCACTGACGGGGCACTTATTTTCTCCACTCAGTTAGTTTTCATCTCTACAGCCTTTGAACTAATCCATGTCCATTGGACTATTTTGGGTCACGTAGTAAGCAGCCTGAAACCACACACTACTAAAGACTACTTTCCTGGATCTAGAGATTCAGCATATTTTCTTGCTGCATGAAATCTCAGAAAGGCTATTGGTATATCCTGACTTTGATTTTGTTTTTAATAGTCTTTTACAGTTTCAGATAAAATTGTCACTTGCATTTGTATAGGACTTAGTGTGAACTTGAAGCTCATTCTCCTTTACCTAAGTTATTTTGTCAGTGTCAGCTTTTGGTATCAGGTACCCATTTTTCAGGCTCCAATTCTGTATTTGGAGGGTCACAATTCCAGGAGAGTAGTTTATTTGTAGATGTTCTTTTCTTTTTCTTCATACACATACAGTTTTCATGTATATACATAGAGTATTTTGACAGTCAGCTCCCACATCTGTTCAAACCACACATCTCTGGAGAATCAAATGTTAACTTGAAACTCAGCAAGCACAAAAACTGAGAGAATGGTATTTTTGTCCTGTTCTGATACATCCCAAGAAGACTGATGCTGACTGATGAATCCTAAGACGAAGAGCCTGAGTGTTAGGCACAAACCCCTGACTGATGGTACTTGTGGCAGGGTAGCTTTTGTGCCTTTAAAAAGACATGATACTACTGCTAAATAACCACTGCCTCCTCTCCTTCATGCTGCACTGAGGATTCTTTGGAGAAGCAAAAAGTTACTCAGAACAAATAGTGAGAGAAAACTCACACCATTGTATGAGAGGTTTGCTGTAGAGCTTGGACATCCTTCGGTGGGAATGGGCATGAATATTTTATAGATGTTGACTAAATTCCTGAAAGGAAATTGGCTGAATGCACAAAATCTTGAGGCCTATGCCATGTGTCTCTTCATTTGTCTGAGATGTATCCTACCCTATTTCCACTGGAGTTTTATGCATTTCTTTAGAAATAGTGCATCCTTAGGAGAACTTTTTAGCAGCTTTTTCAAAAACAGTTTCCTGCCCCAAGGGTCCTGTTAGCCACCTTAGACCCACAGCTCATCAAGGTCAAAGGAATGGACCTCTTAGGACTTGAAGGGTAGAGTCTTTTATTGGTGCCTGTCTGCCTTGTTGTGCTTGAGCATAAATGAAGGTGAATTTGTCTTCTGATATAATTCAGAATATCTCTTATAAATTGCCCCTGGCTGCATTAGCCTCTCTGATGGATCTCTGCAGCACAGTAGTACACTGGCTTTTCTTTTTCTTTGGTGATGTCCTCCATACCAAGGGCAAATAAAAAATATGTAGACCTCCCTGCTTGTTGCTGTAAGGCTGCATGGTTGGTTGATGTGTGGCCTAAACATCCTTGTGTAGAGCATTGACATGTGAACTGTGCTCAGAATAAGCCAGTGCATTGGTTCTTTTCCTCTATATTGGTAAAGGGAAGATTTCATTCCAAGAATGAACAGAGGGAATGCTGCTGCTGTGCATACCTGGGAGAGAGATGGACTAGGAATAATACCTGGTACGTTAACATCAGAATTATGTTTGCTTGCAGGCTGCTAAAAGCTGCGTAAGTAGTCTGCCATCATTTAAGTGGTGTACATAGCAGAGAGGAGAGCAAGTACACCACCAGATTGCCATAGGTTTGGTTTCACAGCACACTGAATCCAGGAGATGACCTTCAGTTATCATCAGTGTGATATCCCTGGATATACAGTGTGCCAAGGCTTACTTCCGTTGTTTTATTTCAGGTTTGTTCTTGGTGATACCGGATGTGGAATAACATGTGGTCAGTCACAGCCTGTTAGATTAATAGAAATGTTAGCAGATGCAATTACAGAGCCTGCGTGACAGAGACCCTTGTGCTAACAAACACAGTAGTTCTTGTGCAGAACAGTTTGGATGTGGGGAAGGGAGGATAAAGTGCAATGATAAAATGATATGAAATATAGGAGGGGAAAATGGTGGATTCAGCTATGAATCCGGACATAGGACAGTAGTTTTCAAACACGCTTCTCTTCAGGCTTATCTTCAAGGCTTCAGGCTTATCATCTTTCTGCCACTGACATCAAGTTATGCATATTTTTGTTGTTGTTTTTCTTTTGTTTTGTTTTTTTTTTCCTTTTTTAATATAAATACGGTGGTTTCATGTGTGTGAAAATGCATTTCCCTACTGATAGAGCACCAAGGAGTCTTGCAGGGGACTGCAAAGAACTTATAAAAATCCCATTTGATGGATGAAGCTATAAAAGAGTATGCAGAGGTTAGGGCTGGAGCTTAATGAGTCCTGCTTTCCCTCTCGTGCTCTTGAAGAGATGCTGTGGTTCCAGGAAGAGCAAAGAGGAGCAGTCCTAGCCCTCAGAGAATGCTTGGGGCTTCAGCTGTATCTGGCCTGAACAGTGCAAGAAGAAAGATTGAGGAAACCCCACTTCCTCTTCTGCTGTCCCTCTCCACCTCTTTAGGGAATCAGATATGATTTATTGTCTTCCCTGGGATTGCCTTCACCTCACCTCCAGATGCCATTCAACCTTTGGCAAGCCCTGGTGTGCCAGCAGGTTGCTTCAGCTGAACACTGGCAAATGACCACAAGCTGCAGCTGGGGTGTATCTGGGCTTCTGACACCCTTTTCCTTCCAATCATAGGTTTTAAAGAGGGGTTTGGTTTTGGAGCTGCTGATTCCAGATCACATCTGTGCTGATGGCTTTATTCACATCAGATACCGCACATGAGTTGTGTCCTGACTGCCCGATGTCAGGGATGTCACTGTAGACAGGAGAGCAGGTGGTGATTCTTCAGGACATTTGACTTTTAAACTTCCTCAGCATCGCCTTGCTTTAGAAGATCACCGCTTCAGAGATTGATTGCTCCTATTGCTGCCCTTTCAGAAGGGCAACCTGCAGCACTGCAGGGCTGCCTCTGCAGCCACCAGCAGAAAGTTGCAGGGCTTCACAGATGATCAATATGGAAAAACCTGTGTGTTCATCTCTTTACGTTCTGTGAAACTTCCCATTTTACCATTCAAGCAGAGTTCAGCACAAGTGGAGGAGTCACACAGTTTCAATAGGAAGACAAAATTGATAATGTTCTTTTCTGACTGAGCTCTTTCAATCTTCAGAGTCCTTTTTCATTGTCTAATGCTTCTTTGAAATCAGAAAGCTAAACTGAATGAACGGTTAATAGGATCCTTTCCCGTTTTCACTGTAAAGCTGTAATGTCTTACTCATCCAAAACACCCTTGTAATTTTCTGCTTTCAGATTCTTCTTTCTGCCCCTCCAAATTCAGCAGATACTTTTGACTTCTTGCCATAGGACTACTTATTCGCCTCTGCAGGATATTGCTGTGGGGCTTGTTAGAAGTGGTCTCACACACCAGTTTCTGGGGGTGGAAATCAAAATTGGAAATGTTTTTTTGTGCTTCATTAAAAACTTGATGTTCTCCCTTGCCACAGCATTGCACAGCAAACATTGGATTAGAAACCTTAGTGTGCTGTACTGTTCCAGTGCTTGTGTGTCTAGAAAAGAATGGGTTTTCTTAAGTCAATGTTGACTAAGTGACTGGACTACTCTTTGGTATGGGAGGGAAGTTTTCCATTTGCTTTGAACTGACATAATGGAGATTTCGTTTGTGGGGAGTTTATTTTTATTTTTATATTTTCCTCCAGAGCATAAGAACGGCTGAACTGGTTCAGATCAAATGGCTGCCTAGTGCATAGTGCCTTGCTGCTGAGAAAGGTCAAAAATAAGAGGAACACTAGGAACACAGGGAAGTGCTTCCCCCTGTATATTCTCCATGTTTCCAGCAGCTCACAGGTTACCTGAGCCAGAGGCAGTATCTTTGTGTTTAGTAGCTGTTGATAGATATTTTTTTTTCTTCATTTTTTTTTAATGACCTTCTCAACTTCATTAATTACCTCCTGGATCTCTCAATCATCTCTATCGGTTGAAGCCAGTTTTCAGATCCAGGATAGATTTTCCACAGACATCCAGCAGTTGCTCCCTGAAGTCACCTGCATGACATCAAGCAACTTCTGTCTTGGAAACAATTGAGATTTGTTGCCTGTTGGTTCTTTAGACATTTGAAATGGTAAGGTTATGTGTAATGGAAAGCAAACCATGAATCTGTGGAGGTGTGGGAATTTGCAGTGTTGGTTTTTGACAGAGATCCTGGCCAAGGGGCAGGACATCCAGAAGGATAGCCATAGTCTTCTCAAAGCCAAGCTTCACTGCTGCCATAATTCATCATTCTTTTGAATGGCACTGCTACCTCCTCATCACCCCCTGCCAGCTGGTGTAATTGTCTGCCTGTCCATACTCCAAATGTAGCTATTGCTTTCTTGTCCACTTTAGGTACATAGGGATGTTGCCAGTGCTTTGCAGGGTAAGCAGTTTTGAAGGCAGAAGTGTTGCTCATGTGCCACACAAAGAAATACTGAGGTGAGAAAGGGTGTGATGTGTAGTGAATGTCCTTCAGATAACCTACCTACTATTTTGCTTTCAGAAGTTATACACTGAGGTGTCCAAAAAGAAGAGAATGAAATGGGAACTAGTCACAGCTCTGGAAGAAACAGAAACAGTCCTGGTGATTTTTAACATTGTATTGAGGACAGCGGAGCTCCTTGATGTTGTATTTTAAGATCTGAAGAAAATACATGTTAACAAAACATCTGAAGTTATGTATTTAAAGCAAAAGCCTAATTACAGTAGGTGATTTTCACACTGTGTCATTTAACTTAAGTTCTTAGAGATCTCACATGAGAAGTGTAGATATTCACCAGTTCTGCAAATCAGTACGTAATTCAGTAGGTACTTACAGCCAGCTCTGTTAAGGCAAAGGTGCTTAATTAGACCTCATTAATACTGATGACTTGGTTTCAAAAAAATATTTTTCTGTTGTTGAAAACCAGCTTCTTTGGGGTGATCATTCCTGAATGTTTAAAACAGATTTTGAGTTTGAAATGCTTATCAATAAGTATTAGTAACTCTGGGTATGGAAAGGCTTCTTCTCTCTGCATCTGTGAAATTTCTTTGGAAAGTAATAGAATGCCCTTGCTTACACAAGTTTCTGGTGGAGGAAAGAGCTACAACTGTTAAGTAGATGTGGCTTAAGCATAAGATTAACCTACTGATCAGCTACATTTTTTAAAACTTGATGAAAGAACTCATGAAATGTCTTTTCTTACGTATTTCATTGCAGATAATGTTCATGACTCAAGCTGTGAAGCTTAATAGTATACAACGTGGGATCAGAAATTAAATTGACTTCCTTTATCTGTTCAGATGTAGAGCCCACATATCTCTGTGTCTGGGAATGGTAAAAATGTGCACATGGATAAGCTCCATCAATTTTTGAAAGATAAACTCCTCAAATATGAGTTTGCAATGTGGAAATCTTGCCCGCCAATGTCCTTCATTTTCAGCATAGTCTGTATGAGGAGGATTAAGTCAGTGTGCTTCCTCTCAGGGTTCAAAGATGCTTCATAGAAGGCAGAATTCCTTGCTGCTAGTTGCAAGCAGCATAAAATCCACCTCTTTGAGCCCTGTCCTGCATCTAAGATGCTGGAAATGCTTTCCCTGACTTAAGCATGAGTCAGATAAAGTATTCGATCCATATTAACTTCACATCTTTATTTCTTTAATATAGACACCTGGTTTTGCTTCAAAGCCTCCAAGGGCTGTATAGGCACCACACTGAAGTGGGGAACAGTCACCCAGGCCAATATAATTATACTGGACCCAGGAGGAATTGTGATAAAGGATTTTTTCATTGGCGAGACCATGCCTAAACCTCCCACAAAAAACGTGGGGGAATCTCTAAAGCTGCTCTGTGTGCACATTAAAGATGTCCTATAAAAGCACTGCATAGTCCAAACTGATGCCATGTTTACATATTTCAGAAGAAAGAGCAAGTTGGTCTCTTCCAGCCAAAGAGATGCTGTAATTGCAGTCATGGGAATAGATAGGAAGCTTAAGGAGAATGATTTTTCTGCAGGCTGAGGTTCTGGTCCCTCTCCTGCAGGTACAGCTGTACCCGGCTACTGAGCCGGCGCATTTCAGTTCTTGGCATAAAATGCCTTTCAGTAGAGGTGAGCACTTTCGAGGCTGCTCCTAACAACAATGCAAACTCACCTGAAGGCAGAATCAGGCAATGAATGGTAAGTGCATCAAGAGCCTAATTGTGAGGGCCTCCATATATGTACATAAAGCCCTCTTTTAGCAGTGTCTATAGGACACCTCCTTCTGGGTGTGATGGGACAGAGCTGCCTCCTCTAGGTTACCTTTCTTCAGCTGTGGTATGGACAAGGAGCAGATGCACTTGGGTGATAAGTGTTTGGAGGTGCCTTCACCCCTCCCTCCAAAATAAGTAGAAGTTGGGAGTGGTTATGCATTCACTGGAAAAAGAATATGAACAGGAGTGAAAAGAGTAGCTATAAGATGTAATTTCTTTCTTGACATGCCAGTTGTCTTTTACATTTTTATCTTGCAAATGGTCAGGAAAGGCATGGCTACCTTGGGAAAACAGTGGCAGGTGAGCATCAGGTGAGTACCGTGGTATTTGCCATATCTTTCTATGATGGATAAATCAGATATCAGGGTCCTTAAGGCCATGCTCAAAAGTATTTGTCGTTTAATAGCTCATGATAAAAATCACATTCGCATCCCCCAGAAGTTTCATTTTACTCTGAATAGGTATTTCAGCTCAGGATAGGGTGGGGAGGTGGACTCCTAAATTGTGTGCACCAATTAAGAAAGACTCAGGCCCTCTAAGAAGGGGTGCCCCCACTCCAGGGTGGGCCAGGCATCTCCCTTGTTTCACTGGCTGGCTGGAAAGAGGCTTCTGCACAATGCTCCTATTTATGTGCTTCATGGGTGGGGAGCAACCACGGGTGAGGGTAAAGCCTCTTAGCTGGAGTCTCAGGGGACAAAGGGAGCTTTGTATGCAGGTTGGCAGGGAGACTCCTCTCCTGTTCACTGGGGGAGGTGGCTCTTGCTAGGGACATGTGGCTGAAATCCTTCCATGGTGCAACTGG
The DNA here is from genome assembly GCF_034315485.1 of Pezoporus occidentalis. Classification (NCBI taxonomy): domain Eukaryota; kingdom Metazoa; phylum Chordata; class Aves; order Psittaciformes; family Psittacidae; genus Pezoporus; species Pezoporus occidentalis. The sequence goes on along the minus strand of NW_026915713.1, from coordinate 3,334,894 downwards.
ACAAGAGGAGTGCTGAGCTGCAGCAGGTAACAATTCCTTTTACATTTCACAGCTAGAAAGTAGTGGTTGTTCAGTCTAAATTCCAGGTAAATGAATCATGGAATACCGTAAATTCTCTCTTAGGAGACAGGCCTCTGCTTTCAGATGTTTTTGAGCCTATTCAAGCAACTTCAGGCTATACTTCCTATAGCAATGGGCTGAATCGGTGCCCTCCTTCCTCACTGCTTCAGAGGGATGTTCGTTTTGATGGTTTTAAGTTTAAATTCAATACAGCATCAACCTCATCAATCACAGTATGAAGACAGACCCTGTCCCAGGCTTTATCTTTGCTTTTTGCACTTCTCCAAGACATAGGAGGGGAAAAAAAGCTGTTAAATGCTTCTAGGTAATAGAACCGAGACTCAGAATTTGAAACTGGACTAGGTGTCAGAGATGGAAGTCTGAATCTGAAAAGGCAGACTTTCTGACTTGTTTGATTTGCTAGTTCTGCTGTTCTGTTTGCTTTTGATGGATCACATTTTTATAATGATTTTATTTCGCTACTATTTTATACAAATACGAAAGGAAAATATATTAGGAAATCTAATGTGTTTGTATTTGCATTTGTATAAATAACTCTTTAGCAAGCTATTTGTTAGTTATTTCTACTGTAGAGCATCAAGGGATAAAAAAGAGTTACAAGGGATAAAAAAGAGTGTAGATGTTCCTAAGACAGCACTAAAAAGACCCCTCAGCCTAAAAGGCACATGCCATATCCACAGTCCATTATTTAGTATTTGAAGTCCATACACATAAGGATAGTAGTAGAAGAAGGCAACCTTAACAGAAAGCATCAGTTTAGCATACAGTTTGAAACATGCAATACTGACAGCTTCTACAGCACTGGCGAGTCAGCTGCATAAGGGTAAAAGATCTGTGATCTTACTGTCAGCAATGGCACATGAAGACCTGCTAGAGAAGTCCTGAAAATATGCATGGAGCTGACTCTCACTGTTTTTTTCTTGGTTTTTTTTTTGTTTTTTTTTTTAATGATGACCTTTAGTTTGTAAAAGGATGTGGAAAACAAGTGAGTCACCATTTTCCAGCGGCAAGTGTAATGTGATAATTCTGTCTCTTAATGTGTTTTTTTTCCTGGGTGCCTTTGTCCAAATGACTTCCAGGCTGAACTGTGTGGTTAATTAGTTATGTACAACAAAGCTCTTTCACGGTGAGAGTAGACTGGTTTTGTGTGTTCCATTTTATGGATTATGTTGTTGTCTTTAAACTAAAGATTTGGGAAGAGCAGGTTTTAAGTTCTTTCCTACAGGCTGATAAAGAACATAAGGCCACAGGCAGCTTTCTTAATTGCTATAACAGCTCACTTGTGCTTTCCTGATCTTCCCTTGACATTTACCTTTGCAAAAGATACTGGACATAGTCAAAGTATAGTCTCTGATCTACGCCAAAATGAGTGAATCTCCTCTGCGATCAATTCCTATGCAGTTTGAAAACCATAATTGGGCCCTGGCATAGCTTAAAACTCAGCACTGTTTACTGACTTCCTCATTTTGATTTTGGAACATTACATTTCTATCATTGGGGTCTGTTGCCGTGTCAAACAATAACACCATTTACTCTGACACACACGTCAGAGCCACAGGTGAAAAAATGTAACTTGCACATTATGAAAACAGATCAAAGTCTGACTTCCTTATGTGTAATAGGACTCTATGACTGCTAGCACTGACCTCTAAAGCATTATAGACAGTACAAATACCTCATACAGCCGCTAGGAAGTATCTCTATTGCATGACAACATACTGAGGGCAGAAAACAACGGCCACAAATGTTTACATATCATCAATTCCCTTTATTTTTGTATTTTCAAAGCAACATGCATCTTATTTCTAGCTCTGCTCCTCACTTTGCTCCTGGAACACACCTGTAGGATAGAGGCCAATTTTATACTAAAATTAGAGGCAACCAGAATTTTTTCCTACCTAAGGTAAACAAGCACAATTTGACTTTTCAGTTGTGATAGATGCAAAGTGACATATATATATATATCATAAACACCCAATTACTGCACTTCCTTTAATGCAAAACTCTTGATAGCACTCTTCTTGAACAGCAATAGTTACACCTTTTTTTTTCAAGAGGAAGTCTAATGATCTAAGTAGTCAGTCTTGGATATGACCATCTCTCTGGGAATGACTTGTGGGAGCATTTTCCTAGTCAATTTTAGTGTACAGTCACCCAGATGAGCTCAAACAACCTATGGTAGCAGTTCATGTGCACATAATCTGTTCTGGTGGGTCAGCAGTGAGAGTATATAGTGACTTCAGGTAGGCTTAGTGAAGGATGTCTTCAACTCATACAGTGTCTCCTCCTGTTGTTTTTACATGTATCTCCAGGATGCTGAAAGAATTTCTAAGCAAATTTGTTAATAGCATTATGGCTGTTGGATATCCAACTTAGAATCGTAGAATCATAGAATAGTTAGGGTTGGAAAGGACCTTAAGATCATGTAGTTCCAACCCCCCTGACATGGGCAGGAACAACTCTCACTAAACCATGTCACCCAAAGCTCTGTCCAGCCTGGCCTTGAACACCACCAGGGATGGAGCATTCACAACTTCCCTGGGCAACCCATTCCAGTGCCTCACCACCCTCACAGTAAAGAACTTCTTTTTTGTGTCCAATCTAAACTTCCCCTGTTTAAGTTTTAACCTGTTACCCCTTGTCCTATCACTACAGTTCCTAATGAAGAGTCCCTCTCCAGCATCCCTATAGGCCCCCTTCAGATACTGGAAGGCTGCTATGAGGTCTCCACGCAGCCTTCTCTTCTCCAGGCGGAACAGCCCCAACTTCCTCAGCCTGTCTTCATATGGGAGGTGCTCCAGCCCCCTGATCATCCTCGTGACCCTCCTCTGGACTTGTTCCAACAGTTCTATGTCCCTTTTTATGCTGAGGAGACCAGAACTGCACACAATACTCCAGGTGAGGTCTCACAAGAGCAGAGTAGAGGGACAGGATCACCTCCTTCAACCTGCTGGTCACGCTCCTTTGGATGCAGCCCAGCATACGCTTGGCTTTCTGGGCTGCAAGCACACACTACTGGCTCATATTCATTTTCTCATCAACCAGCACCCCCAAGTCCTTCTCCACGGGGCTGCTCTGAATCTCTTCTCTGCCCAACCTGTAGCTGTGCCTGGGATTGCTCCGACCCAGGTGTAGGACCTTGCACTTGGCATGGTTAAACTTCATGAGGTTGGCATCAGCCCACCTCACAAGTGTGTCAAGGTCCCTCTGGACGGCATTCCTTCCCTTCAGGGTATCAACTGAACCACACAGCTTGGTGTCATCGGCAAACTTGCTGAGGGTGCACTCAATCCCACTGTCCATGTCAGCGACAAAGATGTTAAACAAGACCGGTTCCAACACCGATCCCTGAGGGGCACCACTTGTTATTGGTCTCCAGTTGGACATTGAGCCATTGACCACAACTCTTTGTGTGTGGCCATCCAGACAGTTCTTTATCCACCGAGTGTTCCACCTATCAAATTGATGTCTCTCCAATCTAGAGACAAGGATATCATGCGGGACAGTGTTGAATGCTTTACACAAGTCCAGGTAGATGACATCAACTGCTCTACCCCTGTCCATCAGTTCTGCAGCCCCATCATAGAAGGCCACCAAATTGGTCAGGCAGGATTCCCCCTTAGTGAAGCCATGCTGGCTGTTACCAAGCACCTTGTTGTTTTTCATGTGCCTCAGCATGCCTTCCAGGAGAATCTGCTCCAAGATTTTGCCAGGCACAGAGGTGAGACTGACTGCTCTGTAATTCCCCGGGTCATCCATTTCCCCTTCTTGAAAATGGGGGTTATATTTCCCTTTTTCCAGTCATCGGGAACTTCACCTGACTGCCATGATTTTTCAAATATCATGGACAGTGGCTTAGCAACTTCATTTGCCAGTTCCTTCAGGACCTATGGATGGATCTCATCAGGTCCCATGGACTTGTGTATGTTCAGGTTCTTAAGATGGTCTCAAACCAGATCCTCTCCTACAGTCGGCCTAGGGTCTTCATTCTCACAGTCCCTGCATCTGCCTTCCAAGACTTGGGTGGTTTGGTCAGAGCCTTTGCCAGTGAAGACCAAGGCAAAGAAGTCATTCAGAATCTCAGCTTTCTCCAAATCCAGGGTATCCAGTTCTCCTGACAGCTTCCAGAGGGGGCCTACATTGTTCCTAGTCTGTCTTTTACTTGCAGTGTACCTATAGAATCCCTTCCTGTTATCTTTAACATCCCTAGCCAAGTTTAATTCTAACTGGTCCTTAGCGTTCCTAACCTGGTCCCTAGCTTCTCGGACAACATCCCTGTATTCTTCCCAGGCCAGTTGGTGGCATTTATAAATTCAGTGGCTCTCCTGTTTCAAAATCACATTGAATAAAGGAGAGGCACTGTCAGAATAAATGATTATAGCTGTGAATTATTTGAAAAGGAAAATGTAGATAGGGTGGAAGTTGACAAAGATGGAATCCATCTGAACAGAAACAGTCTTTTTCAAAGGACAATTGAGAAGTGGTAGGATTTCAAATAATGAAAGGAGCAGTAATTTCAGATAGAACCAAGTAGGAACTATTTTGGAAATACTGCTGAGGCTGGTTGAACTTTGTGCATAAGTGGTTTGCTGGGATGGATGATTTTCATCAGGCCATAGCAGTGTCCTTGCTGGGATAACAGGAGGCAGCAGACTGTTCAAGCAGGTAGAGGAGCAGGCACACCACAGATAGCCCAAAGGCTGCTGGGGTGGAGCTGAGCTGTAAAAATAAAGCAGCCCACCCAAAACCCCAGTGGTGTCAGCAGCTTAACTTCGTCAGCTCTTTGGCTTCTGAAGAATGCACTTCAGAAAGCCACTGTGCCAAGCTAAGTGCAAACATTATTTCATTAAACATGCTCTGCTTCTTTTACGCACACAGAGAGAGGAACACAACTCTAATCAACTAAACTGAACTGCAGACTGGGAAAGCAAAAAGGGAGAAAGAAGCTGGTGAAATTTCTGGGGTTTAGCATTTGAAGGGAAATCTGGTGCCCTGGGCAGGTGGAGAGGCATTATGGTGGGCATGTTTATGTTTTGTTCAGCAATCAGTGCATGGCTGTATTCTCAGAAGTCACAGTTAATGATCTGGGGAAAAATGCAATATATCATTTACATGCCAGCTGTACTTCATTGTTTGTCACTTTTCAGCAGAAAGCCATTGCCCTGTTTTATTTTCTATCACTTCTATAAGATGATAGAGACTGGGGTTGTATGGAGGAAGAATTGGATGAAAAGATTATAAGGTAAAATTTCCATGTTTGATATAAGAGAGCATCTTCCCAGTGACCAGAAACCTCCATCTACAGCTTCTCTAGGAGTGTTTTTCTTTAAAAAGATGTTTTCAAGATTGATTGGTATCAGGTGTGCAGTGCTATGTGATTCGAGCGTTACCATGGTGACCACTCTTTTAGATAGGATGTCAGAGACTATAATTGTACCTAAAAAATCCCATGTGCAGTGTGATAACCTGCACGGAGATAAGATGTAGCCTCACTCAGACCTAGGTATGTCTGTGTGAATTTTGCTGATTTATGGCTGCATGCCATTGAAAATGGGATACTGATGTTTGGGGGAGATTTCTCTCCTCTCTCCTTTTCTGTCTGACAAATAGATAGGATTAGCTGTACAGTGTAGGAGGAAAGACTTAAGCCCTTCCGACCACCATCTCTCCCCACCATTCTCCTTTTGAATCTATGGCTCTTTCTGTGTTGCACACTAGCAGATACACCTGACTGGTGCTCTGCTGATGCCCGTGTGACTCTACTTGTGTCTACCTTCATGCTAGGGCGTGTGAAATAAGGTATTTTACTGCTTTACTGGCATCTGCTGGACAGTGGTGAGCCCAAAATGCTTTCTCTGCTTTTGGCAAATCTCTGACCAGTGATTAGAATTAAATTACCCTTCAAAATGCTGCTTGCTCACTCTTTGTATTTCACGGGTCTTAATGCTGCAAGCACACATTTGCCTTTTTACAGTGTAGCTGCCAATAATGTGAAAGTCTGCATGGCTAGGTGCACAAGTTAATTGGCCCCTCTGTCCATACACTGCTTACATCTGTACTAAGGTAGTTTGACCTTTTGGCTACCACAGACTGTTTTCATGTGTTTCTGCTTCAAGCCAGGTAAGTTGTAGTTGACATAAAAAGCAGTAACCTGCTAAAGGTTATTAGCTTGGATTCTGCATCAGTAAGGAAAAGAGAAAAGTTGTAAGGAGTGGAGAAACTATAACGTGGGTTCAAGGTCAAGAGGCAAGGGCTGAAGGAGCAGTAGAGTTAGAGGGTACCGTGCTTTCCTGGCCCAATTCCTCTACCCCAGCTACCCCTGCTCAGCAACAGCAAGGAGCTCCATGCTCAGCCTCCCATGGTTGCCCTTAGCAGGATGGTATGATCGGCAACAGGAATCCTGGTTTTGATGACTTGCTATGTCTTTTCACTATTGATCTCCTCAGAGGGCCTGGGTTCAAGGCCACGGCAATACAATAGACCTACAAGAAAGTGTGTCAGTGTATCAGACTGTGTCAGGTGGGAGATTGGATGTCAGGGAAAGGTCTACTGTTAGAAAAGAAAATTTCCCTTATGACAGAAACCTATCTGATGAAGTCTTGCACATTCCTGAAATTTTAATAGGGCTGGATCCCTTAAGTTGCTAAATAACTTCAGATCTCCCCGCTATCTGTAGAAGTCAACAGTACTCAGCACTCTTAAGAGTTCAGATTAGAAACTTGAATTGGGACCTGTTGTGTCCTAGTGGTCTTTCTTAAGGCTGCAACTGCTATTTTGAAAGGTGAAATTAGAAAATAAGATTAAATAAGTAATTATGGCCCAGTTGTACAGAGTGCATGAGTTTTTAAGCATGCAGCTATGAAAATTAGACACCTGATTTAGTATTCCTATGTGCTGGAGCTATGCAGTACAATTGTTTTATAGTGCTAAAACTTGAAGTTAAAGTGGCATTTGATGGTATATTGCACTTCAATTTATTGATTTGACATTATTCCCTGTTGTATTTTACTTGTCTTTTGCTAGAGGGCTCTAATACAATTAATAAATGGAACATAGGCAGATAGTTAAAGATGAGTCCAGTTAGCAGTCCTTTAAGTCAACTTTGTCATGTCCCCACTGTATTAAATACGTGCCCTTTGACTGTGCTGAGAGTTTTTCAGAAGCCAGAGTTACTTCAGTGGTCAAATTCTTAAACTGGATTTTCCAATTGACTTTTAATGATATTCATGAATGAATGTGATATCAAGGAGCTATAAGGAACATTTCCAAATACAGAAACAACTAAAACAGACCCTAATAGAGGCATTGAGCAATTTGAAAAATTGAATATCAAAAGCAGATAAAGAATAAAAGAAGTCAGACTTTGTACAGCATAGAGCACAAACACTGATATGGAGCCTGATTGATAGAATGATGAGCCAGGAGCATCTGTCCTTTCAAAAAACCTGTTTGTTAATAAATAATAACCACATCAATTTGCTGCTTTTTATCTAACTGTATAAATAAGACTGGAAAATGGCAGCCAAAACTACTACATGCAGGAAAGTCAAACACGGAGTTGTTTGGCATAAAAGTGAGGTTCCACAGCTGGTTCCTTACTTGAGAAAACTGTGACACACGGAGTGACTTAAGTTATGAATTAGTGCCTTATTCTTTGCATGTTTACTTCTGTTTCCCTGATTTCTTGCCTCTCTTTGGGGAAGGGCTTTCCTTTTGATTTTGCTCCATTCTTTAAGTGACAGAAACACACAACAGAAGACCATCTGGAAACCAGACTCAGTGCCAGGCCAGCCCTTTTCAGAATAAAATAGCTGATTTTTGATGCCTGATTTGGAGTACCACATGCTCTGCTCTACACGTCTCACAGCCGAACTGGATACCTGTCACCATGCCAAAAGATGGAGGCTCTTAGAATACAGAGGCCTGCTGGATCAGTTGATAGTTCCCCATCTTTTCCACACCTGTCAGGGTGAGCTGTTCAGCCAGAAGTCTCTTGTGACCATCTTTATGCTGCTTTGTGCATTGCCTGCAACAAGCTAAACATTACTTACCAAGCATACTAGGCTGTACTCCTTAAACCATGTACGGAAGACTGTCCAGTTTCACTCCTGCCTTATTAAAAGTTTGTCAGGGAAGGAATATTTCCCTGTGAGGAGAGGCTGAGGAGAGGCTGAGTTTAGAGAAGACTTTGGGAGGACCTAAGAGCAGCCTTCTCATATAAGGTGTACCTGAGAAGATGCAGTCAGGCTCCTTACAGAGTTGCACAGCAGGAGAACAAGAGACTATGGTCATGGACTAGAACAGAGTGGATGTGAACCTGAGGTAAGGAAAAGCCTTTTCTTTGTGAGGACAGTCAAGCCCTGGCAGATTGCCCAGAGGGGTTGTGGAGTCTCTGTCCTTGGAGATATTCAGAAGCTGACTGGACAAATCCCTGAGTAGTGCGGTCTGAACCAATTACTGATTTGAGCAGGAGGTTGGAGCAGATGACCTCCTGAGGTCACTTACAGCCTGAATTATTCTAGGATTTCATATCACTGAGTTTTCTGCCTTGCTTTATCCTCTGCTTCTGGTTCTGTACCAGACACCTCCTGGCTACGTAGCTTGTCCCACTCTCAGAGGCCTACAGATAATGCAGGATATCACTGCTGTTCTCCACCCAGTGAGCCCTGACATGATGAAAAGTGTGCTGGTATTGGGATATTGACAAACTCCTGTTTTGTCAAAACCCTACCTTGTTTGGGAGTTGCTTAGCCAGGACTTGTAGGCAGCTGTTCCATCAGGAAAATGTTTGCTTTTTTTCATGCCACCATCCATTTTATTTAGAATGATGTTCTGTCATCTTTAACATTGCTGCTCCTCTGGAAGCTAGTATTTAATTTCTCAAAATGATGCCTGGCAGGAAGCCACAGCAATAATTAGCAGGAAGGCGGAACTGCATTCCAACAAACACTTTGCTGAGGTAGTTTAGTATAACAGCTTCAGCAAATGAAGAAATAATATTGTCTAGTGTTCAAGCCTCAAATAAGTTCAAAGAACTTGTTTTCAGGGTCCAAAATAAAGTGGAGCAATTTCTGGGAGCAGGAGCAAGAAATGACCCAAAGACAGAAGATACATGTTCATTTAGGCAGAAAGACAGATGGAATTTAAAATAAAAAATAAAAAATAAGCCCCATACAGCAAAACAGTGCTAACTGATTGGCAAGAGACTGACTGACTTCCTGCATCAGGAAAGTATAAGCCATTTTTCACACCCAGTCATCACCTTGGCTGATTCTTTACCTGAGTTCAAACCTATGCCAGCCTATCCCTGTGGCCTTGTAACTCTGCTTGGTGAGGAAGGTCGTTCTGATCAATGAAGGAAGTGTAAGCCACTGATTTCCACCTGACTACCTCATCCATTTACTCCCATCTGAACAGAATAACTTCGTTAACTTTTCACTGTTAAAGGAGTGATGCTCCTTTTTTTAGGAGGCAGACATTTTACAATATCCTTAAATTTGTGCTTGACATTCTGAAGCAAGCATCAGCTGGTTGTGGCCTCTGAGAAACCACCAGAGTCTGCTTCCCCCAAGACCTTGCCTCATGTCTCATGTACCCCATCTGTTCATATTCAGCAAAGTCGAGTAGGATTCCTTTGATTTAATTAGATTTTTTAGTTGTCCCAGAAGCAGTGACACTAATTCATTTTCATATGCAGAACTCTTTTTTTAGAAGTCTAAACAGAATAAAGTTGAACTAGTTTGTACTCTTCCTAATTATGTTACTTGTTCCCTTCGCCTCCTCAGATGACTTTGAGAAAAACAGCAGCAGAGTCAATCTATACAGAATGGGCAGACACAAAGACATCATCTAAAATGTCCCCATGAATAGTCTGAAATAATGACTTACTAGTAAATGCGAAATAAAATTAGGCAAACTGCAGACTTGACTTTTTTTAAAGAGACTAAAATAACAGATTTCTAATCTAGATCAGTGGCAATTGTCTAAAATCATGATAAAGTAAAGTATACAACAAGGACACTTCTTCCTGGGCCACTGTTAAATGTTTGATTTTGCATTTTTTTCCCCAAAAATGTTACTTTTGGAGTTGAAATTTACAAGGTTGGCTGACAGTAAGGAGAGCAAAGAGACTCTCCTGAAAAACAGGGCTTCGGGATGACAGCAAGGAAGGATCATCAGTTTGTCTATCAAAAGCAACATTCATGTTGCCTTGACAACTGGGCAACACTGGTAGCAGTTGCTGAATTCACCAAGTAATTCATTTAATTACTTGGGGTGTGCCTGAGCAAGGATGGCTTTCTATTTGGTGAGAGCAACAAAACAGGAGGCCTTTTCTGACATATGATGTAATATGTGTTTGCGTCAGTTCAGACTTGACTATGTGATGATCAGCTCTTGACCTCAGTGCAGCTTGTGAGTGTTCAGGGACTGAGGTGGTAGTAGGAGACACACAGGTGGTAGAAATGATAAACAGAAACTGCCTTCTCAGAGTTTCCAAAATAATTACATAATTATCTTCTCTTTATTTTGGACATGTTAGCAGTCTGTTTTTCTCAAGTACTGTGTGCCTGACAGCTTGTACTGACCTCCTTTATTTTGTTTGTGATTCTAACTCCAGTATTGCTGACGAACTAATGTATGCCATGCATTTGTATGTCACCAAAGGCTGGCAAGAAGCATAATTTTTTTTCCTGAGTAGTTGGATTAAAACTGTCTAAAAAATCTTTCCAGAGTAAATTATCACTGTATGGTGTATGCAACTAATATGTATAATTGAAAGCTGACCCTTCAGCTTTATTTTAATCCTGTTCCTTTCTTTGTAGGTGTGGTAACTCCTCACTGGCAGGGACAAGTTCTAATAATCTTTCCCCTAGGGAGATAGGAAAAGTCAAACTTCTAGTGGCAGTGAGTCAACATAGCATGTAACAACAGAGGTAATTACAAGTATCCTTTCATCAGATTAGCAGGTCTGGGTGGTGACTGATCTCATTTACTTTCAGTTGCAAGAAACATGTAAATGTACTAAGATGTTTTGCAACTGTTGTCTCCAAGAGAAAAGCATCTTAATGGGGTCCTCTTTAGTGCTTGCTTTATCACTATGTAATGTAATATTAGCAATGCAAGGAATATATTATTTCAGAGAAATATTCTGCAGTTCTTTGCAGCATGGTTGATGTTTTTAGTGTCAAGTCTTAAATAAATATACAGTGTTTTGGTTTAATTTTGTGTTAGTTTTACTCATTTGGTTTAATCCCTCTCTAACAGCTAAGTGCTGTGGACACTTCTTATCTGGGCAGTTAGGAGGTAATTAGAGAAGAGGACAGGTAAGAATTAATGGTTTGTGGGAACAAAATGAGCAGTCATTACGATACTCTGCACAAAATGTGGAAGTTGTGAATATTGGACTGATTTCAAGGCCTCTTTCTTCTTGTATAAGAAATAGTTACTTGCATAAATAACAGAAGCAGTCTTTAGGTTTCAAGCATAATATTTTTCCTCTGTGTTTCAAGTGGTGGCCTGACTAATGCCAGTCCTGACCCCCAGCTTCTGTGACATACTTTTTTTCCCTCTCAAAGAAAGCACTGTATTAGAGCTTAAAGTGTAAAGGCTAAAGCAAAACTTGCATTAACGCAAAAAGAGCAGAGTTTTAGTTACAGTACTTCTTCACAGTGAAAAGTGCTGTGGCTCAACTTAATCTCTTCTCCAGGGGTTAAAATATTCACATCGGAGACAGCAGCTAAAGGCAGTTTTTTCTCACATCACTAGGTATACACTTCTGGTCATGTTTTCAAAAGGAGGAATGAACCCTGTCTGGTGATTTGAAGGAGTCGCTTCAGAGGGAATGATTTCATCAGCTGAAGTGAGCGATGAGTAGATGCAGGTGCTCCCTGGGAACCCAGAGCAAGTCTGTGAAGGGTAGGATCCCTAGGCATGCCCTCCTCGCAGGTTAGTTTGTTAGTTCCAGCTGGTTCTCCTTTCTGGTATGAAATTGGTAGGTGGAAGCAGTTTTCTGAAGCATCCAACTTGGTAGAGGAAACTTTGACATCTAGCTCTACAGTTTGGCTTCTTTCTGAATCGCAGGCCTGCAAATTGCCCTAAGCAAAGGTGTCATGGCACATGTCTTCTTGGCTGAAGAATGAACATAAATCCGTGCCCAGATGCTATGAAGAATTGTGGTGTGTGGTACAAGAGGAGGCAAGATAAGGTCCAGGAACAGGAGAGGGCCATCATCATGACAATCCACAAGAAGCTTGATTTTGCAAGGGGCTGCTTGCAGTAGGCTTGACTCCATCTTTATTCACTTTAGAGGAAAGTGGGTTTTATCAGCTGTAGTATGGCCCTGAACAGTTCCATATCCAGTGAAGTTTAGGGAAGTTTCTTTTCCTCCCTAGTCATTTCACCTTAACAGCTACAGCAAGAGCATTTAGACAAAAAAGAATCTAGATGACATATGTCCTTAGACATCAATGTACATGTGGGGGTATCTCATATAATTACGTGCAAATTACAATGTGAATTATGTCCACAATACCAATAACCTGAAATGCCTTTATATTCATCTTGTAAATTTAAGAGCATTCTAGACAACTGAGCTTCTAAATGCATTAAACTGAAGGTGAGAAGACTTTTTTCATCTGTTAAAAAAATGAATAAACAAAACTCTTTACTGTAGACAAAATGCGCAAGTAAAAGTCTTAGCAATATTAGTTTGAAAATAAATTTCTTGAAATGAGAAATGCAAAAATGATTTCTTGATAAACAATGACATGCTAGAATAGACTTTCCGCAACCCAAACATTATGTTGAGAGGTTCGGAATACTCTCAGTGCTGCAAGACCAGTAAAGTTTATCTTGAGTTTACAGCAAATAATCTGTCCTTACATATGTAATGGGCAAACTTTCCCTAAAGCATCCTGCTGCCTATTTGGAAGCTCTTAGATCATTAGTTTATCTGTACCAAGCCACTTGCCAAACTTATAAATATGAAAGTCTGTTTGCTGAGTCACAGTTTTGGAAGCTGCAGTAGCAGTTCAGAAAAATCTACCCTTTAGCTGGTAGAAATCCTGGAGAGCTGCAAACATATATAATATATATGCTTTTGAACTTTAAAATACAAAAGGGAGAACTTGTGACAGACCTTTTGTATGTCCATGTTGTTTTCTTCCTGTCTCAGCAGTTAGGTAACTGTAAAGCAGCGAAAGTCAATACATAAAATGTCAGGTTTGAAAGGGGGTGTGTGCAAAGAAAGCATTTTAGGCTAAGAATGTCGTTCAGAGCACTGACTGTACAAACAGTTTGTCCAGTAATATCAGCGGAAGCAAAAGCATGGTTTTTGGTCTTTGGTAAGCAACAGATTTGGAATAAGAGAGCATTTTAACTTGACATAACATTCACAATTTTATGTTTCCCTGCTGATACTAGGCATGATTTATTGAATAGAGGGGGAATAGAATGACAGGAAATGTGCTGGAAAGGGGCTAATGGGGCTCTAGCCATTGAATTACCCTAGCTGGGTTGTGTGTGTGCATCAGCATTGTGGCAGCCACATACTTCCTTTCTGCTACTGCAGCACAGGTAGGTGTGACCCTGGCAACCTATTTTTTGTCCCCCTTTATTCTCTTCAGAACCTGCTCCTTAATTAGAAACCCATTCTTGCTTTGCCTTGCCAACTATACTTGTAAAATAAATTAGGCATATCTTGTAAGCAATGGCCAAGGACAGTTATGTAGTTGAAGTTTCTTCTGGATAGTGTTAATTAAGCAAAACCAATAAAATAGGCATAATTGACAAGCACAAGAAGAAAACTAATTTTACAGAGTGGTAAAAGCTCCAGGGAAGATTGCAGTTTTTCCTGTGAATTTATGCTCTCTATTCTATCAGCAGAAATATTGAGGTGGAGGTTGAGAAGTGGTACAATTTATTTTGCAGTATTCTGAAATTCAGTAATCTCTCCATGACAAACCACTATCTACTTCAAAATACTGATCTTTATATTATTATTATAACTGTATGGAGCAACATTTTTATAACTAGTACCTATGGAGCAGATAGGGTTCTATGAACCCTTCGCAACATTTGCACTGGGTTTCGTAAGTATTACTACTTAATATGAAAGTGCAGAGGGAATAATGTTCATCCAAGAGAGAATATGGGGAAGAAAATGTTATACTTGGCAAGTGCTGAATTGTTTAATAGATCAGAGTAGGCGTTAATGTAGTTTCATACTATACACAAATAAATACATTAAGTGATTTGAAGGGTAACTTAACCATTTAAAAAAATGGTTTCCTTTTTTTCCTTTCTTTTTATGTCTAGGTTAAACATTTGAGTATGACACCATACAAAAAAAAAGGAATATTTATCTAGGCAAATTAATGTCTATTTCTGCTACCTGACTTTATGATTCCACTGACATCCACTGAAATGTCCCATGTGAAAGGTTTACGGCAAGACCCCTCTCTCAGTTGCCCCACTGTACATCTGGGGGAACCTAACTCCTGTGGGATTGCTCTAGATTTGCAGGAGTTGAGTTTTACACAGCTTAGGGTCCTCTGTACTAGAGGAAACCTATGCAGTGGTAAATAAAACCCCACCTTCCCCTAGTCTCCACCCTTGAAAAATGTCAGGTGGAGACTATCATCTTGACAACGTTGAGTCATTTCCTCAACTGAGAAGTTAATCTTTCTTCAGTGTTCCTTTCTCTTTTTATCCCTGCTGATGTACTTGGCTCATAAGAAGCTTTTTTTGTTTGTATGGCTTCAAATTATTTAAGCCTTTCTGATTTTTGAAAGCAGGGAGGCTTTTCCACTGGCTGTTTGCTTCTCTAGTAATTGTGTGATGGCAGGTTATTTTTGAGGCGACAGTGGAAGCCAGAGCTGCTGGCACCTTCCTGGATGTTCCTCCCTGTGATTGACTACAGATCAAGTGGTGGCTTTCTTCTGTAGCTCACACCCAGCCCCTCTTCAAGAAAAGCCATGTTGCAGGACTGAAGTCATACCTGAACCATGAATTTTAAGGTACTTAAGCATTTGGGGGGACAGAATTGGGCAGACTGACCAAAAACTATACTAGATGACCTAATTCCCTGCAGGTTGGTCAGTGCTCCATGCAAATCAGCTGACAGCTAACACAAAATGAAGTATGGTTATTTCCAGGCAGCTTTCTTGTCTGTTGTGAAGCTCTGTGTGTACAGATGCTGAAATATTAACTCTGTTGTAGACATTTGCTTAAAATGTGGTGTGGAAGTATTATTTATTTCATGACAGTGTGGAGGTTCTTATGCCGTTGTTACGTGTTATCACTTTGGATGGCAGACTGCCATTGAAGGGACACAGCTTGCTTTCTTACCAGCTGGCCAGGCAACAGTTGCACCTTTGGGGTGACTGTAGCACCACTGCCTGTGCAGAGAGATTTGCCCTGGTTTACAGGAGGATGGAGACTTCATTTACAATGTAGTTGTTAAGAACTTATTTTTGTACCAGAAATGCCCTGAACAGAAAGGCTGAAGTCCAGAAGTCTGAATGTAAGGCATATGCTCCTTTGTAGTCTCTTTATTTAAGTGTATTCAAGTTTTGTTTCCCTTTTGGCAACAGTTCAGCTTTCCTTTGGCTTTAGCCAAAGTTCTGCTTTAGCCAGCTGAAAGCCAGCCACTGAGATCACATTCTAGTTGTTCCTGGGTGTCTCTGGTGTTCATCAGCCCCTTTTTGCTGTCTTGTAAGTAGCTTTTCTCTTATGCTCTCCTTTGATGTATTCTACCAGTTGTGTTCTCTACCACTTTTAGGCTGTTTTTAAAATGTTTTTACAGGTTCCATTGGCATCTATGATTACTGATGAACTTTAGTTAGAGATGTGCTTGTCTGTATGCTGCTTTTGACAAACTAAGCAAACAGAGAAGTTCCCCTTTATTTGTTTGAGCCTTGCCAGTGTTTTCCTGCTCATTGGGCTTTTACACACTCTGAAAGTCGTCTTTTGTCTTTCTAGGCTCTGCTTTGAAACACTAGAGTAAGCATCTTGTTTGGTATAATAAATGTGGTTAGATTAAAAAAACAAAAAGGCTCTAGATTATATATTCTAATTTTGTTCTCTGGCTGTGACTTAGGGAGTGGTCAGTGGTTAGGGAGTTCCCTGCTGAGAAATACAGAAATGGGTTCTGTTTCTCTGTGGTTGCATCTCTTCCTTCTTCAAAAAGGAAGAGGGATTAATCATCTGGTGAAACCATTCATGTGGCCTCTCAAATGCAGATTGTCAAGTCGGTCCTCTAGAGACATCCATATCAGCCAGGTTTCTGGAGCTCCCTGTGACCAGGAGGAGTTTAAGATGAAGCACTGGATACAAACAGCTGTGAACTGAGCCCAAAGAATTGCATGTGCTTGGACCTGGCCATCACACAGTCCGCACAAATTTGAAGCACTCTTCACAGTTTAGGGAGGAGTGCTAAAATTTCCAAGGCAGAAACAAATCTTGATTTTTCATGTTTTTTTACCTGGCAGAATAAATGAGCAGGGCTTTTGTGGAGGGTTATTTGCAGAGATTTATTTTCTGTCAGCTCTCTCCTAAACCTCTGTTTCACGAAACAAATCTGTAGTGGTTTTGTTGATGTTCTCAGGAAAAGATTGTGACTCATAATTTCAAAATTAATATAGCGTACAGGTCTGTTTGGTGAAAGGTTATGTCTTTTCATCTGCAATCAAGAAAATTCAGAATTATTTCACCTTTTTTTTGAGAAAACCACAAGATATAAATAAAAACATCCTTTCAACTGCTCATTTTAAAGTGAACCATAAAAATGTAACAGAGAATACCAGAGAAAAATGTTTCCCATGGTGCCTTTTGAAGCTCTTCAAGAACAAGAAGTCATCTACAGAAAGAGTCCCCTGAAATCACACCATCTGCAGTTCTCCAACCAGTTTCATGTAAGACTCTAGGGGGGAGGTGTAGGCTGTACTCATCTCCAGTGTTGAGTGGAATATAGAAAAAGGGAATCCGCCATCTCTAAGGGTATGTGCTCATAAGGAAAGCACGGCAAGCATTCTTCTTATTTTTGACTTTTTGAAGATACAGCTCTTAGTGCAGAAGTAAATGCCAGTACATAAAACAAAGAGTAAATGTTTTGAGTACTACAACAACATCTGCATAACCTCCCAAAGATCTGCACTTGTCAGTCAGTATAATTTCCAGGTTTTTGTTTTTGAAATGCTCAAGTCCATACCTCCACCAATAAAATTCCATGGAGTTTTCATTAAGCAGTGCAATTAGTTCTATGTGTTTCTGGGAAAGATGCATCTTTGTAGAATGTATCCTCCAAAATGGTCTCTGTGTTGGTTTCAATCTGTCTAGAAATGGAAGGTGTGAGGTTGCAAGAAAATTCACTCAGTGATAATGCCTATTTTTCTCCTTCTCTCCTTTTCTGTGCTTAATAACACAAAATGGAGGGGGAGACTCCACTTCAGAGAAATTTGCACAGGAATTAAAAAAAAAGAAAAAGAGAGATTAATTTACACTGCTGGTGTCAGGCTGTAAGATGATTATGCTGGCAAAGCTAAAAAAGGAACACTCATAGCTCATGGACATTTTGGAAGAGGTCATTAGCTTAGCAGATAGGAAAAAATGGGTTTTGAGCATTCAGCAGTTCCTGAATTCACACAGTATGTTACACAGGTATGTGTACCCACTGGCCAGATGCTGTGGAAGCTGCAAAATTCTAAGAGAAACTTGTGAGAGTGGTGTTTCCAATTAAACATAAAATCTGAAGGCTACAAATTGTCAGCACTGAACAATAATATGTAACCAACTGAAAACAGGTTCTTTTGGGAGCCTCATTCCTCTGCATCAGGGTGCCTTCAGCAAGAGAGTGAAATGGCAGATGTGATAAACTCCCCTTCTCTTAGTTGCCTTGCTCATTCTTCTGTCTTCCTGTGGGAAGGTTCATGTGTGGTGCTGCCTGGGGAAAGAGCCTCTGTGAGGACAGTGTAGGTTCTTGCTGTGGTCCTCCTGTGGGGCAGGGTGGAAGATGCCAGTTAGGGAGGAGGGCACTGGCACTTCCCGTGTAGAGAGAGAGTGTCCTGGCTGTGTGTGTGAATTTGGTGTGTAGAAGGGCAGAGAAAGAGGAGGTGTTTGCTGCCGTAAGAGGGGGTGGCAGTACTGGTGCTGCATCTTTCAAGGGAAGAGAGGGAGGAGTTGAGTTGAAGGATGCCCCATCTGCAAGGCAGCAGTTGGCAGGCTCTCTCTTGCCTGGGCCTTTTAAAAAGTTCCTGTTAAAACTGATGTGATTCAGGAACATGATAGTTCCAACAGACCCCTGCACAGTGGAAGTGCAGATTCCTTTACAATGGAAAAACAGTTTTCAGTAGGAACATCCTATCCAATTCTGCTCCAAAGGAAAGCAAAATAAAAACAGTGCTCAGACAGATCTTACTTTTTGCTTTTGATGCTCCATGTGGAAGAATGGCTCTGGTCTGGCATGTCGAAGTTAAATCCACCTCTCACTCAAAATATAGCAGACTAAATGATATATTTAAAATAATAAAGACAAGGAAAAAGAAAGATGGTTGTTAAAACTTTTAAAACAGAAAGATTCAGTATGTGGACCTCCCAACCAATGTTGTTTGTATGACAAATAGGAACAAGATTTGATAGCTTTCTTATATTTTAGTTTCCATCCCACCACTTTTCCTTAAATGTCAATGGTCCATGTAGATTAAGAAAGTTACATAAAAGTTCTATGCCTAGTGCCATTCCAGCTAAAATAGCTTGAGGGTCCAGCTGTACTCCATTCAAGTAATTTGTGAAAAGCACACTTTGCCTTTCTACTCTTTCATCTTTTAAATGGTCCTTTATGTACTGTTTTTTTTTTCACAGCCTAATTATCATTTGGGATATAAGTACAGTCTTACTTGGTCCTTATTTGAAGCACTTGATCCAGGTGTTTTGATAGCAGGGCATCTTTTCTGAAAGATAATTTACCAAAATGGAAAAGACTTTTTTAAAGCCATCTGCCTTAATTAGAGATCATTTTAATTGAATTAATTTAAAATACATTAATTTAGCTGAGTGGAAATTATCTGACTGCCAGCCCAGTACATGCCTTAGAAATGACTGTTTGGTGTTTGTTCTTGAGTAACAGATAAGCTATAATATTTGGAGGTGGGGTTTTGCATTTAGGGATTACTTTTTTGAGAGACAATAATTTCCCCCAATTGCCAGATAAGCTCAGGGAGACAATAAAATAATTTCCTTTGTACATTTCACTAGAATTTTGATGGAAATATATCTGTTTTACTGAACTAGTCTGTAACCATGAAGCTTTACAATAGAAAGGTCGTTTTAATGTCCTAGGCTAAGGGCATTGGAGGGTAATAGAAATGATTCATACTTTCATAAAATAGAAGTATATTGAAAGGCTAAAGAAATTAAACTAAATGAATCCCAGGTGTAATTCTACTGACTTGTTTAGGCTTATAACTAGTATGAATTTCACCTATTAGGCCTATTCTCATAGGAAAAAGAGACACTCTGAAATAGCAGGAAAGTCAGGGGGGTTTATAAATCACTGTGATCAATGGAATCCTTTCAGCTGAGATGCAGAGGAAACAAATGGAGCCATCTAAAAATGGGAAGGTGTGAGTAAGCGTAGTACTGCAGATAAACCCTTCACCTGAATTAATCCAAAGTAAGTTGCAAGGAAAAAGTTATGAATGTGTACTGTGGCTAATCATATAGCCTATTTGTTTGCAATCAAGAGATTGTGGGTTTGGGGTTATTTTTTTTCTTTTTCATTTATTTGAAATTATATTTCATTGGTGCTATTCAGTAGAGCAGGGTGTAGCTAGCTTATTGCCAGAAAATTTAAGGACAAGATGCTCTCAAATATTTATGGTCCTATATCCCCTATTCTTTGGAAAAAATTGGTACGTTTTTCCCCCCCCAGTCTCAAAATGTTGTGGCGGAGAAGTGAATCTGTGATTTGTCTTGTTCCAGTTGTGCCTGTGCATGCATTGAATACCCTGTGGTCAGACCATTGAGGTGCAAAGACTTTCTGGTGCAAAAGCAGACAACCAACCAGGGAATGTATCAGAGACAGCTGGTGACAACTCTTACCTCAAAATATGAGTGGGACAAATCCGACCCAGTGAACTGCTCCTGTACACTAAAGAGCACTTTCCTAGTGCTGTCTGCTGTCGGTGTTACCAAATTTCAATGGAAACAACAGAAGCCTTGCAATTAGATAAAGTACATGCATAACTGCAGGATCAAAATGTAAAACTATGTAGGATATGTTTCAGTGAATTTTAATTGATTGAATTTATTTTTCTTTTTTAAGTGTAAGTTGAAGTATATTGCAAGTATAATTGTGAAATCTTGTGAATCAAGTTTATTATTTAATTTGAATTATAAGCCTAAAGGAAGATGCATTTCTGAAATCTCAGTCTATTTGCTTGCTGAGTCACTATGAGATGGGGCAGATTTTTCTACCTGTAATTTCATTAAAATAAACAAACACAACTACTACAAGGATTGAACAGGTATGCTCTAGAGGATATGACTTGAGTGGAATTGTATTAGACTAAACATGATGTATGTTAAAGAATGAAATTAAAATGAAAAATTATTTAATAGCAAAGAAATACTATAGCTGAAACAAAAATATATTGTAAAGCATAAATAAAATATAAATAGAACAGACAGAGGAGGGCACTGAGGGTCCAAATTTACAATGCAATTTTAAAGTGCAGAAAAGTGATATAACGTAACTTCTCAAAATGTAGCTGTATACCCTATTAATTTTTCATCTTTGTGAATGTATAAATCACCAAGAAGTCAAGCACAGCAGCAGAAATCTTCAGTAACTCATTAAAGGGTGCTTCAGTGCACCAGGGTGACTTGCATTTGGGGGTTAACTCCATTTTGTTTGTGTTAGCCTTCACTTGCCAAATGGCTGTTTTCTGCCTGGGCTTACTAAAAGTCATCAGATTACTGTAAAAAGCACAGTGATCCCTGGAGGTTCATCTTCCCTTGAGGGCATACTGAACAATGATTTTGTAGAACTTTCCAGCACCTGCAGTAGCCTAAGGACACGGTCAATACAAAATTTTTAGGGAAAGAAAATATCATTTATTAGAAAAATGTCATTGGAAACACTTTTGGGTAGACCGGCTCTCGCTCTCCTTCAAGCTAAGATGGCTTTATATAATTATCCCATAATAGTTCACTTATATTTGCAAAATCAAAGACTTTTTATTACCTTTGAACTGAGTTAATAAAATAATATTAAGAGTTTATAAACATATATTTTATTAACTAACTAAACATTTATTGAGCTGAGCAAACACAATTTTCTTTCCAACATCCTATCCAGTGAAGAATGCTAAATGAAGTATTTTGGACTGGATTTCCGGAAGCCTTTGTAGATGAGCCAGAAGAATAGTTCAGGAAACTCAGATAATTTTTGAAGTAGAAGAAGCATCTGAAGTAAGAGACAGAATAAATAATTATGGGGGGAAATAGTTATGCAGAGCTTCCTGATGAAAGCAAAGAACGCTGAGACCCCCAAGAACCATGTTTGAGTGAAGTGTTGGGGTTATGTCTACAAGATATCTTAGCAGCTCTCAGATTGGCATTTGTTTTTTTGTGAGTGCTCACATTGACACTATACACTAGTGAAACAGCTGAAGCTGTCAACTGCTTTACCTTTCTGGCTGTGTCCTAAGAAAGCTGGTCAAAGAATAAACATTTGGCATGTTAGATTTACAAGCTTATTCATGACAAAGACAAGCAGGCTTTGTGTCTTTGTTGCAGCTTGCTGTCCTAAAGAAAATAACATTAGCTTTTAGTAGTACATCGGGACTTTGCTCAATAAAGAATTGGGGGTTAATCAGACTTTGCTTTAAGTGCCAGACATCTATGAGAAAGTAGCAATTAATTACTAAGTTACACATCAGCATTTGTTGCTTTGGTTTAGTTTGTGTTGGTGTTTTTGGTTTTGGTTTGTTGTTTTGTTTTATTTGCCAGAGCTGGCAGACAGAGAACCAAACCTTTGATGCTCCTAATAAAGAATACAGTACTGGCATACACATATGTGAGTTTACATACCTGTTGTCTATGTTGCAGGAGGCATTCATGGAATGCTGGGGCAGCAGGGGTCAAAGTAGAGGGGAAATGTCCTTTGATTCTTCCCTAAGAATTCCCAGTTTAAAGGCTGAGAAACAAGGAGATCAGAGGCTGGAGGGTACATGTTTCCTTGTGTGCCTTTGGCAACGTGAAAAATCATAAATGCAAGTTAACTGCAGTGCTGTAGTTGCAGGGCCTCTGCAAAAATAGCCTTAAAAAAAGTTTCTAAGTAATTCCTAAATTACTCCTCAGGTATGCTCTCTTGGGTGGGCAAACTTCTCTCGGATGTCAGGCCAGATGCAAAGCATAAGAAAGGATTTGGAAGAGTGGAGCTTTGCGGCTGAACTCAGAAAGTTGTATGTGGGTAGGGACAGGCAATATTTATACATTTTGCAATAGACAGTTAAAAGTTTGTGAAGATAAATGGCCAAAATATAAAAGGAAGAATTAGGTTGGTTGGTTTGCTACCACTGAGCTTCATTTTTTATTCCATAGTAGGGGATGCATTTTATTTCTTTCTAGCATAGGTGATGCATTAGAGTTTCTTCCCTGTTGAATTGTGTTTCCTGCGAAGTTGATTGAAGCTTATGTCTGTCACTGGTTTTGGTCACTCAGAGGCATTTGAAAAGTGACTTGCTTGTCTGTTATTGACTGCCTTCACTTAATGTCACTGCATTATTACATGCTGCAGATAACTAATGATTCAGTTGTCAGTATCATGACCCTTCTCCTCTCTTTATTTCTTTCACAAGGGAAAATTGTACCATTACTTAGAACTGCTATTAGTTTTGTAATGTGTTCTTCCATGCATCAGAGCACTGTGCACACTCAGTGTCAAACACAGCTTATGGTAAAGGTGTTCTACTCTGTATGGGCTTGTAGAGGGTAAACTGTACCATGGTACCAGAAGCATAAAAGCAGCATGACTAATAAGTTACGTGGCTTTTTTTTCTCTTGTCTTTTCCATGAGTTTAATACTGGCTTTATGGAAGTGATCAAAAAATATTTCGAAGTACCAGTCTGAGGAAGAAAAAGGTCATTTATATACAGTGTTTTTATGCCGTACACACCTTGTAATGCTGGTGTGACATGCTGCCTTACAGCAGTCTTTGCAACTGCAGTATCTGTGCAAGTGCACATATACACTTCTTGGGTACTGTATACAGGAGACAGCAAAAGTTAAGATGTATCTTGCATTTGTAGCTGAAGATTAGTGAGGTTTGTGATAGTCCTTAATACTTAATAAAATTAATTCTCCATCTTCAGCCATTCCTCATGAAAGCAAAGACAACATTTATCTAGAAACTGGACTCACCAAGGGGCAAAATTCATCAGCTCCCATCTTTATCCTACAGGTTTGGCCAACATTTTTAGATTCTATACCCAAAGTGATGAGCATCTGAACAACATGAACAAGATCTTAGATGTTCATTCAATGCTTCTGGGAGCACCAAGGCAGAAAATAGAGGAATACTGTAATCTTGGTATCTCAAGCTGACTTGTTTGCAACTAGGAAAGCCATTCTTGCACATTACCAGTAAGGATGTTTGCCCTGGTGCAAGAGTGTGGTGTCACATATCCAGAGCAGAAGAAACACACAAAATATTTGTGTTAAATGTCTGTCCAGCTGTATACTGCAAAGAGACAAAAGTAAAAACCTATTATACAATATACCAAACTTTCAAATATCCCCAAAATATCATGCGTTATATGTGCTGTAACATCCAGACTGGGACAGAAGATGCAGAAGGACTCAGACATGCTTCTGCACTGTAGATTTACTGAGATGAAATATAATTTACTTTCCCTGTATGGGAAAACAATTCATGAATTTGTCAGACAACAGGCATTAGAGAGGCCATCTCTGTTGGTACAGGAAACCCAAATCATCTAACATTAAATGATAAAATGATACACTTAGAACTTTCATATGGTTAGATATATTGCTTCTGTGTATTAAGAAATGTGTGATCTCTTGTCCTAAGCTCCAAACAGATTTGAAACCCCTGTGTTTGATACAGATATGGCAAAGACTGCTTGGTTATTCTTCTGTGTGCGTCCCAGTATTAAGCTTACGAGTGTCTTACAAATGTTATGGATGCCAAAAAAAAACCCAACATGTAACAAATTTTTCTCACAAAAATTGCCGTGCAAGTGCCCAGGTTACCGTTAGTCATCATCATAATCCATGGGTTGCCTCCCTTAAAAGATGTTCCTCGCTTTTTTCCTTTTCTGTGGTCCAGTAATGCTTCAGGATAAAGCGTAAGGATTACATAAACATATGTTCCTATTCTGAGATCTTTGGGAATAGAAGGCAAAGCCACCAGGATGCAGCTGCAGTAGAAGAGGATATGAAAGTGTGTCAACTGCATAGCAAGGAGATGTGGTTTTCATCTCAGTTGCACAGCGGGAAGCACTTCATTCAATAAGTTTTCTGTTCTCTTTACTTAGAAACTACAAGCTTTTGGGGTAAAGGTGCTTGGAGAACACATTAATTACAAGTAAAAAAACTAAACACAACTGAAAGGACTAAGGTTCCTTCTGAATATAGTAATATACTGAAATGCATCTTACAGTAAGAGACCATCAAGACAAAATCAGTCAGTGAGGATCTAAAGGTCCTGCTGGGCTATTGTATTTTTCAGGTGTTTCTGAGATGATTTAATGTTTTCCATTTTGTTCCTACTAAGGAGCATTCAATAGGAACAGTTTTAGGGAAGTGTAGCTTTCTCTGATAGTGCAAGAGACTTCGTAAGACCTAAGAGAAGAGGTTTTGAGAGGAGTGCCTGTGTTGGGTATTTGAGTTGCTTGTATGAAATCGTAACAATACCAGTGTGGGGAATCTTTTGACATTTCCTGAGGAATAGTTTGTCCTTCCAAGTAGAACGAAAACAGTATTTTGTTTCCTTGTAAGACAGTAAAAAGATCAGAAGAAAAAAGAGCTTTCATAAATACATGTGGTGGTGATTTATCTACTTCCTAACAGATAGGTGAGTAAAAGACAGCACTGACATTTAATGTGGACTCTGTCACCTGCTACAACTGAGTACCGCAAAGCATTTTTTCCCTTGCGCCTCAACACAAATCATTTCAGGATACTTATTTGTTCTTTTCCTTTTGTGATTTATTTAAATAAATTCTCACCAGCTTCTGTGACTCATTTTTCCCCAGGGGACTGTCTATGCTGCCAACAAATGAAGATTCAAAGATTAACAGAATGTGTGCTTAGAGAAAATCCCACTGGTAGTTTACCTGCCATTGCTTTGTCTGAGGACACTTACTTCAATATCTGAACTGTTCTTCAGTCTGAACTGTACTTCAACATCTCAGCTGTTTTCCACCCAGTCCCCTTCTGATTTTAGGTGGCCTGTTTTTTGCTGTGGAAAAAAGGGAGCCAGGAAAGTACAGAACTTTCTGCACTGGAAGTCTGTCTCCATTCTTTCAGAGCTCTGTACCATTAGAGCAGTGACATGTGAGAAAAATGACAACAGTAACCTGGAATCTGAGAAGCAACTGCATGCAGGCATTGGCACGATGGAAGTATCTTTAGCTTGGATAAGGTTACAGCAAAATGAGTTCAGTGAAGCTGAAGGAGATGTTGCCAGTGGGAGGAGATGATTTGGGAAAGCAGATGCTGTGTACACTGTGATTGTTATTTACTCTGTGAGGAAGCATGGAAAATACTACACATAATAGATGCAAGAAGATGCCAAAAATATAGTTATTTCCTGATGGATATACTTTTTTAAAAAAGTAGTTAGAAACAGGTGAAGAGTGGAGAAACTCTACATTCTGACCTGGATGTCCTTAGAAAATACTATTATAAGAGAGCATCATAATTAAATTGAAGAAATGCCTTTAGAACATTAAAAAACAAAATGCCATTAATCTAAGGTACAGCAGCAAGCTATTATGAATATGGACTTAAATTTTGATTTATATGGACCTAAATGGATGTCAGTTGTTTTTTTTATAATGTCAATTCTAAGCCTGCTGGGGTAGTCCCCCAACTTTGAAATACACTTAGAGAACATCCTGTGCTTGCACAATGCTTAGCCGTTAACTTTTGAACCAGTCTTCTCTTTAGTCTCTAGCACCTTAAGTGTAGTATAGAAAAAACAAAGGTGAAAACATAATGGTAACAGCTGCATATATAAAAGATGGTGTACTTCTATTATTTGTAGATAGCTACATTTGAGTTAAAGCCACCAGACTGGTACATAATGATCAGCTGATTTTCTGTGTGACAGATGTTCTAGGTTTGTCTCTGCACACTTTTTAAATCAAGCGTGTAAATCAAAATTTACGAACATGAAAGCATGTCAGACTGTGTCCTTCATCACCTTCCTGGGTTGTCTAGTATTACGCAATGCAGGGACATTACCTCAGGGGAGAAAGATGAGCTGGAAAGGAGAGGGAGGGATTTGAAAGTGCCCAAGGTGGGTAAAATGAAACTATATTACAGAAGAGATGAGTTTCATTCTGCATCAGTTCTAGAGCAGATTTTCTCTATTTAAAAGGTAACCATTCAGGGACCAAAACATTCATGCAGGAGAGAAAAAAAAAGCAAAAGAAAAAAAAACCCAAGCAAGCCCACAAGACAGGTTTGAGACAGTCTTTGATATGTTTTAATATTAATGTCATTCTGTAAATCTTTTTGTGATTAACAGAACAACAGCTCTGTCTCACCAACTAAATGGCTGGAACTGCAGCAACACTGGTGTTTTGGCACTGGGAAAACAAATTTTAACAGCTTTACTAAGCAAAAGGAGATCCTGAGTATTTTCTGTTCTGAAGTGTAATCTATGGCCTCCTTGTTCTTGTGAGCATGTGGAGAAATATATTTAGGACACCTACAGTTAAGTAAACATGAACACCCACAAAAAGCCATGAGACTGTGTCTGTAAATATGGATTCATTCTCTTCATTTTGACATTTCTTGTTAAATGCTGACCTCACCCATTTTAATGAATACATAGTATAACGCTAAATCTAACGGAGAATGTTGATACATGTATTTTATACATTTTCTCAAAGTTGCATTCCTGAATGCCCATGTATAGTTTTTATATTTTTGCTGCTTACGGAAGAGATAATTTGTACTTGACTGTTTTCATGCAATACAGGAACTTTTGCTGAATCTCCAGCTCAGAACTTACAGTTACTGACTTTAGTTAAATAAAGCGGTTTATTTGTATGCTCATCTTTCAGGCTTGCTGTTTTTACTCATGCCTTTGTTTTTTGCCAAGAAGGGTAGATTTCCTTTATTACTAAGCATTTAGAGATACAAAGAAGATTAAGGATATTTATTCTTGTTGATAGAGCCACACAGCCGAAAGGCATTTTAAAGGAGAAAAGGAAAATGTACTTTATGGTGGGAATGCCAGGTCAGCATCATTTCCGTCATCACATTTCCGTCCATCTTCCTGCGTATCAGAGCAACTCATGTTTGATCTCTGTCTTGGGTTTTCTGTCCATTAAATGAGAGCACTGGTATTTCCCAACTGTAGTAGAATTTTAGAAAGGGGACTATGATGCTTTGCTTCTATATGAATAACATAAAATGAATAAGACTTTTCTTATCCAGTTCTTATTATAAATACAGCCAGTTGTCAACCAGAAGTTGACAGCCTTCCATTGGATTGGTTTCTGGCCACATCTGTATCCCTTCCCACACAAAGCACTGACCGTATTTACACACAGACAATATTCCTATTCCCACATTGCACACAAAACTGTATTCGTATAGAGCACATAAATACTGTTTTTAATTCAGTGAATCATGTCTAATTATGAGAAATTATGCCCTTAATTACCAGATATTGTTGTGTACAATTCTGGTATGACAGTCTTGTGATTCTTAATACAGTTGCTAATGGCAGTTTTCACACACTGTCCTTGTGTGCCACTTGCAGGTAAGCATCATCACCTTTGGCTTCAGGTGTTCTCACTTAAACTGATTCTCTGGGGTGTGATCCTGCAAACACCTCTGTACCTCGTCCATAGTCCATTTTGGTCTGCAGGAGTTCTCCCATTTAGTTCAGTGGGCTTTGAGACAGAGACTGAGGAAGCAGAGCGCTGTTGGTTCTATTATTTCAGGATTCAGTTATTTATTATATAAAAGTCACATGCACAAGCTGAACTAAACTAACAAGGAGCAGAGGAAAACAAATGGTTTGATATCTGCAGGATGAAGAAATTTTATGAAGTTTTGTTTTTTGAGAGTTTTGGGGTTTTTTATATAATTTGGTCTTTTGTGAAAGGGATTTGTTATAACAATATTGTAAACAAGAATCTAAACATCTTTCATAATAAAGAAAACATGCTTTGCTTCACAGAGACAGTATGACAAAATAGAGTTGCAGCTCCCTTCCCAGTAGCTATATGACAAAACCACTTAAAAAGAGGGATCAGGCCATAAAAAGACATACAAGTGGCTGGCAGAAACGGCTGTTGCTGACCCTGTCCACAAGGTTTCTTGTAGGTGTAGAGCTGTTATTGCACTTATCTGATGTGCAAGTGGCACCGTGCAGAGATTCTTTTACCTTCTTCTGGGGCACAAAAAAAGCTTAAGCACTCAGTATTGAAATGTACAGCTTTTAATAACAAAAGACTCACTGGGCAAAGACTATTGTATGATTGAGCAGGTTATTAGAATCCATCCAGACTACAGCTGTTTTCTTCTTATGTTTGTTGCATATGCAGATGTTGCTATGAGGAAAGGAGTGAGCAATGACTGATGTGGAGCCTGTGGTCACAGATTTTGCAGCATCAGGACGGGCAGGCCGCCGGAACGCCTTACCAGATATTCTGGGCTCTCCTGCTGCTGCTGGGACTTCAGACCTGCCACACAAACTGGCTGAGCTCTCTGTTTCAGAAGGTAATGGCTGCACATTCAAGAAACTGACATTTTTATGCAGTCATCCTTTGCTTTCTTCTCAAGACTTCTGCCACTTTGCAGTTTTGATGTCAATACTAATGTTTCTTTTTTCATTTAGGATTAAATTCAACCTTCAACAAACAGTAGCCACTTGTGCCTCCTGATGAGACAAGTTAATTTTAACCCAGACTAAGTCTGCCATATCCACCTACAGATTCAGTGTTCAGCAGCCTGGGGAAAGGTGCTGGGAACTGAATTCCAGTTCCCCTGAGGAAGAGCAAACACAGTTGCATTGCTGGGGGGCTTAAAAACACACTGCTCCAGCTATAGAGTCTACTCCTGCACTGAGACAACTTAGCACAAGACAGCAAACTGTGCTGTTAATCCAATTACAGCTATCCTAACTCAAGCATACACATTAAGAGTAGTTTTTACAGTAATTTACTCCTGCTGGTAGGCTTTAAGCTTTGCTGTCTGAGACCAGTGTCTTATTTTGCCATATCTTTTAATTTGATAAGGTGTTTTGGGTTTAGCACAAGTCTAATCAACACCAGATTTACTTTTTACTTTCAGGTAGGATTTCAGGGGGATTTTTAGATTCAGGAAAATGTGGTTTCTAATGCCTATGAAGTGAGAATTGTAAGGTTTGCCCTGAGCATGTGTTGCTCCTACTTTTCTAGGTTCTGATTTGGAAGTAACTTTTTCCTCTCATGCCCATTGCTCTTGCTTCTGTGACAAATGCCACCACAACTGGTGGGCCCACATCCAGGTGCAGCGTAGTGGATGGCCCATGAATCTGAAATAAATTATAAGAGGGATTCCCAGGCTCCAAGGATGTGTGTCCTACTTGTATGTTGCCCAAAGCAGCTACAGGATGTTGATTTTACAGCCTCATGAAGCACCATAAAGGCTGAGGGGCAGGGAATTCGTTTGATTTAAAGTTGTTCTTGCTTTGGTGATTTAATTTATGTTTATTTAATTGGGGGTTCTGTAATTTAAACCCAACATGGGCCTACTAGATGACTGCTTGGCAGGTAGAAACAACATTACTAGGAGGAGTGAGAACTGACAGAGTGACAACCTCCAGGCTTGAACCTGGGAAGAGGGGAAAACAAGAATCTCAATGGGTGCTGGAAGCAGACACTACTTTTGCAAAACGAATTGCAAAGATTTATGAAGGATAAAGGGTGGACATAAAGCAAAAAAAAAGGAAAGACCACACAGTCAGATACCCTCAGGCTGCAGGACATTACTGAGAGGAACTGGGATAATCTGAAAGAGCAGGCAGGAAGGATGGCAGGCATGATTGTCAGAGTACATTTAAAGTAAAGCTAGGAGCCCTGTGAGTCCAGTTAAAACTCCTTTGTTTCGAGCAGAGCTTTTTCCCTAGGAATATGAGAAGTATGTCCATACAGATTTTTCTCCTGGTGTATGCAACTGGAGCACTGAAGTACAGAGTCACTTAATATTTATTGCTTTGGTTTTCAAATATTATGGTGTTCTTTTTATTCCAAATAGCTCTTCTGCCTGGCACAGTCAAACTCCAGCAGGAGACAACTGTTTCCCTTATCAAAGGGGAGGTAGATGAGAACTTACATTGTTATTAGTGCCAGGAGCTATGGAAGTGAAGTGACTGGTCCAACCCACTGAAATATTCATTGCCGCATTATGTGTATTGTTAATAGCAGTGAACCTTGAGGGAGATACACAGTGTTACCCATGTTAAGCAAAGAGCTGTAGATAAGATCTTCATGTTTGCTTCATCTTGGCATCTAGAACGTTTAGTAGTTGAAAAAAATATACTTTTTAAAGCATGCAAAATTTCTCCTTTTTTTTTTTTTTTTTCCCCTGGATAAAAATAAACATGAAAGAGTGAAAGTCTTGTTACAGAAATTTTAAACAGCAAAGCATAAAATAAGTACTTAGCCATCCAGACAGAATAATCCTCATTTTCTAATGCCCATACAATGCACTAAGAAGAAATGAAATTCAGCTACATTAGTTACAGCAAAATGTACTGATGCTTTCTTACAAATACAAGGACCAGCATGGCCAGGATTTGCAGAACAGTTAAGAGAATGGAATTATGCTTTGCTTTTGTCACTGACATGTAGCTGTGCCAGAGTGTGCCCTGAAAGAGTGGTTTCTGTTATGAGCAGTTTGTGGTATTGATAATAGGAAGTGAATACAGGAGACACTTAGGTCCACTCGGACTACTAGAATGCTTTTTGGAATTAGGAATTCCAGGTGTCTCAGATGGGAATTACAGCCTCGCTGTGTTGTAAGTTAAACTACTGATGAGACAGCAAGGAGTGAGAATTCATTAAAATGGAAAGAAAGTTTGGAAGTTCAAATGCTGTGACAGGGAAAATGTGAAACATTTGGGGCTCTAACAGACATCTCTTTTTGGTTGATTCTGGCTTTAAGAATAAGTTGTTAAAAAAATGAAAGCCATTTCTAGCTCAGAACAAAGAAGCTGGATAAATGAGAAAAGTGGAGAAGATGAAACATGTGGCTATATAATATATGCCCTATTTTTTTATTATTTTTTTTTTTAACTCCGAAAGATTTGGTGAAGATTATGGAAAATGGTGAGGAGAACTCTCTCCATCTTGCTTCAAATTTAGCTAATGCTCATTGGATCATATATTTCCCCTCTTTCTAAAATGCTGTCAGCTGCTGTCATAGGGAAAGGTCAGGAACAGGATGTGCTAATACCTTTTGTCTGGCTTAGAAAAGAGACTTTGCTTTATTCTTTATGCATATACAAAGCTCATAGCTGTGTGATATAAATTTCCATGTACTCTGCAAGCTGCATCAACTTAATGTTCTCATGAGATGAACAGGAAAGATTTTGGCACCAGCTGTTTATCTCAGAGCCTAACTCTGAAATGAAAACGATCTGTATCCAGCCTGATCAATCTCTGATGGTGCATAAGGTTTGGAGGTTCCACAGGTGGTCTGGTGAGAAGCCACAGGTGGAACCATGTTAAACGGTTGACTGGTGTCACTGATGATCAAAAGGTTGAAGAGGAGCCTGTAAGAAGTTTGAGAGCAAAGAAGCTGTACTGGTCTATACTGCACTAATATTAAGCATCCAGCCTCACACAGAAACGGCCAATAGAGGAGACTGTTCTGTCTCCCTTTCCTCAACAGTACTGTACTATGTAATGTGGAAGAGTGTCAAAGTAACTCAATTTTTAATTTACCAGTATAAAACTCCGAAGCCTCCAAACCTCTGAGCAGACTTGCTCCATCAAGTGGTTTCTGCTAAGAGCTTTAGCTGATGAATTGCGTACAGCATTATATATTTGCTGTGATATGTACAGACCAAGATATATAACCTTTTTGTCTGTTTGTGATACTTTATGCAAAGTCTCCAGGGCAAATAGCTGAAAATATACCCTCTTAGATTATATCTATTAACACTGAAGATAATTCAGACAGATATGCTGAGCAGACTTCTCCTTGCCCCAAAAGCTGTAGGCTGTCTGGA
This sequence comes from Pezoporus occidentalis, assembly GCF_034315485.1. Taxonomy (NCBI): domain Eukaryota; kingdom Metazoa; phylum Chordata; class Aves; order Psittaciformes; family Psittacidae; genus Pezoporus; species Pezoporus occidentalis. Next base: position 3,302,330 of record NW_026915713.1, on the reverse strand, counting down.
AAATTATTATGCTTTGCAAGGAAATCAGTGCAAGAGGTGTTCCTGTTTCTTAGTGAGAGAATTTGAGCATCAAAAGTGATGATGTTTAACTCCATGAAGTGACCATATACACTGGAGAGCTTTTACTTCTATTAGTCATGTAAGCATGCAACTCTAATGTGTGGAAGAGTGAACTTCCAAATGAGACTTAAAAAAAATTCCCTCATCTTGGGAAGACAGGGTGAATTCTCCTGGGTATTTCTTGGAAATGAAGGTCAGCCAGATAGCTGGCATGTTCATAAACTGTGATGTTATCTACCTGAAACCAAGCAATGCTCAGAGGAATGCAATATTCTAACTTGACTTTGGAAATGACCCAGAAAAAAGAATAACAATAATAAAAAGTTATCTCCAATCTTACAATCAAATGTACATTGATCAGTGTGTGTAAAGAGCAGGCAAATCAACACCAACAGGCAACTGCTTTTGGAAAATGCCTCCACAAGTTTTTTATCTGTTGAGTTAATCTGTTTCTAAAGCATCATGAGTGTGGTAATAATAAGCCAATCCAAACAGAGATGATCAGTGAATAATGCAGATATTTGGCTGCATTAAAATAGCTGTGAGAATGTGTGTGGTATAAACATTTAATTCTGTCTTTTTTTTAGATGAAGGAGCAGAGGGTGGAGAAGTGTCATCATCCAAAGCCTTGCTGGAAAGTCAAGAGGCGGAAGGAAAAAGCAGCGATTCCTAACACCTAAGGACTGCTGGATTAATGAAACCAATTGACAGACTTTCCAGTTTCCCCATGACACCCCTTCTGAAGTGTGGTAGCAACTTTAGCAGCACAGACAAGATTTTGCAGCACACTTGTACCTAGGTGACATTAATGTGGAGCTACTGTTTTTTATACAGTCACTCTTCAAAACAAATGTTCTTCACATCCAAATGGGAAGAAAACTAAAGAACGTATCTCTTGTTTTGGGTTTTCTCATGGTTATAGTACTCATCCTAACTAATCTTCTTTGACAGTTTCAATTAATGTACCTAGTAGATGTACCACCAACTAATGATTGCTCCAAAATAAAAATCCTGTCTCTTAATTTCCCAAAAGAGCTTCTTTCTCTCTGACACAGAGGTATATTCACTCTCCCCACCTTAAGGTGACATTAAGTATATATTAGATTTCAGATATTATCTGTAATTTATCTCCTGAGATTTTTGTTCTCATTAGGCACATGTAGATGGGTGTGAGAAATAAAAAAAGAGACTTTTTTTTTCTCTCTTCCTCATGTCTCCAAAAGGTTTGGTAAACTACTTCAACATCAGTGTTTGCTTTCTAACTCTCTTTAAATTTTATTTGATTATGGCAAGTCATCTCAGTTCTCCTGCTCTTAGCAGTCTTGACACTTCCGTCATTTCTGATTTTAGGCTGAATATTGTAGCTGTTCATGTGTATCTAAAATAAAGTAGTCATGTTTGTAAGTGATTAAAATTGTTTAATCTCACTGTGGAAATTAAATAGTTATGATATTTTCTGTCTTCTGTTGATTCCCTGATGTTTCTTCTGTATGACAAGACTTAAAACCCCACAATACGTATTTCTTTTATTTCATATGGCTTTTGCTTTAATGGTTTGCTGACAATAAAGATATTTCAGTCATTGTGATTTTTACAAAGATTTTTAAGCAAAGTTGTTTATTTTTTTTTCTCTGCTGAAAGGAATTGTTTTGTTATGGAGGTCATGCTCCTGAAAATACTTAGCATTCATTCCCTTATTGTAGGGGACCTAAGTTTCTAGACCTAAGGTACAGACATGCACCTTTTACTGCAGCCTGGGGCAGCAGCCATTTATGTACTTCTTGAAACCTAACCAACAATGACAATCAAATGCTTTAATGTGCCCACACAATCTCTCTGCTGGGCTGCAGCCAGATGGAGGAAGCATCTCTGAGTACATTCCACATTTGACCGGTATACCATCTCTAAAATATTTGTGTATTTGATAGCTGGCAGAGAGCTTTTAAGAGGTCTCTCTACATCTCTCTACACACCTACCATTCCTGCTGTGCGTTTATGTACTCACGCACTTCTGTCTTCGGGGGACCATTCAGTAAAGGATTCAGTTTCATCCAACTGAATTCACACATAGTTCCCTCCACTTACTTGTATTCCTTTTACAAGTGCAACATCCCAGAATTACTTGCAGGTTTGGAAAGGTAAAATAACCTACTCCACTGGAACGAAACAGGTGGCTTAAGAAAGTCTGAGTGACTGAACTAGCTGAAACTGGCAGACCAGAGTTGAAAACTGAAATGGAGAGGGACTCAGAGCTAACTATATTTGTGGTACATTCTCTTGTTCTGAGTTGCAGTCCCATTTTCATGTACCAGCTTTCTTTATAGCATCACGGTACATAAAATTGTTCAATTTTAAGAAGTTAAAATGATCCCATGGAACTCAAGTAGCTGAGTATTACTGAAACAGAATTCTTTATACACTTTAAGTGCAGCATATGCTAAAGTGCTCTTCTGGGTCATGGCCTATATTGAATTTTCTTCCATAATTGCAATATTGGATATATTTAGATTTTTTTTTTTACAGTCACTGAAATTTGGGTTACAGGAATAGATACTTAAAGTATTTTGTTAGCCTAAGATGCTTTCAAGTTTTTTACTATTAAGATGCCAATTACGAACCAGCTGAATTTAGCAAATTATTCATGTGCTAACTTCTACACAAAAATCATTCCACAGCTGTCTACATACATGTAGTTAACTGCTCACAGACAGACATACAGCTTAGAACTAGTCAGAGTGCTCAGTACTCTGGGAAATTGGTGCTTACTTTGTACTTGAGCTATATGAATCTGTCATTGAGAAAATGCTGTGTAGAATGAAGGATTTTCACAGAAAATTAGAAAAACCTCATATGAAGTAAAGATTAACCAGAAGATTTAAAATGAAACTCAATTAAAAGTGGGATGAACATTTCTGATCTCTAATACATGGGTCACATATGATACAGTCCTCATTTGTCTGTGTATTATCTAGTTGCAGATTAACCAGTACAGATGCAGAAATATTTCTCTGCCACATGAAGGTACAGTCTGTGTCTAAATAATTATTAGTTTAGGCTGCATGAGAGTGTTTTTCTGTAGTAAGTTCAGATATAGGAGAGGAATATCTAGTTATGCCCTGAATTTTGTCAAACATAACTTAATGGTTCTGAACCAGCTGTGTATTTCTGACCAGTATAAACACTTGCTGGTGCGAGAGAGATTGTGCCACATGAACTTTGGTCCAGAAGAATTTATTAGTTCTCTATTATGCCTGACTCAGCCAAATGGGGAGCTAGCCCTTTTACTGCTATGTGGGGGTCTCTATACCATGCTGTCAAGTAGTCTGGGGTTTAGGCAGGGCTAACTCAAGCACAGCTAAGGTTGGGAAAGCTCTGGTTCATTTTCTTGTTAATACCTTGAAGATAGGTGATAGTCCCACTAAACTTTAAGCCTGTAAAGAGCAAATGAAGTGCTTCTGAATATGTTTCTCACTGAGCCTGTTTATCCAGTCTGAACCATTATCCAGACTATACCACCCTCCCATTAGCTCAGCTAAGGGTAATTGATGACAGGGCATTCTCCTAATCCACAGGGTAACAGTTATGGCCCTGAATCAGCAGAGTATTTTAAAACATGCTTAACTTTAAATGCATACGTCTCATAGAAGTCAACAGAACTTCTTAGTGCCTAAAATTAGGTACATACCTAATTACCTTGATAAATTACAGCAGCAAACTTCTATTAAGGCTAATCCAGTATTATAATGCATTAATCCCAATTTCCATTCCAGCAAGTATGGCACAGGTAATAGTATCGTTTTCACCACTTTGCAGCACTATCCTGGGCTTTTATAGAGCAAAGAAATTCATTTTCAGTACCAAGCAAAAAAAAAAAGGTAACTTTGTTGTCTTCAAATTTTAGAACTTAATGAAGCAAGTATTCATTATTAGCCACTCTGCATTTAAAAAAAAAAAAAAAGCCATGAAATACACTTGTAACTTCACTGTGCATATATAAAACAATTTAGATACTTTGAATATACAGAAAATTGGCCTCAATCTTTTCCACGTTATTAGGAAGGTAATTTTCTTTGTGTCAGCCCTTCATCAGAAGCCTCATGTTAAGAAGTAGATTAACATGCTGAGGTGCATCTTTTGTTGCTATAACCCAGGAAAATTCAATTTGTTATCTGGAAGGCAATAAAGGACGAAATAGTTTTCAAGGTAGGGGACTGATCATTAGAATGTTCTCATTTAGAGAGATTAAGAGACGTAATTAAGCATTTTTTTAAATTAAGCTCATTTGCTATGATTCCTCATACAGCTATTTCCACCTGTGCTATATACAGTCATTCTGGTATAATACTGCATAGGCTGAGCTTGGATGGATAAAATAAGTGACAAAGCAGTTTGCAAAGTGGTATATTTTAACAGAAATTTCCAAATCATTGACAGTACACCAATGTACAGGGCAGACTCAGTTGTCATTGAAGACAAAGACTGATTTTATACTAAATACAGTGTGAATTGTATCTAACTTTAGTTTAAAGTTACGAGTTACTAATCATACAGAAAATTTCTCCCAACTCAGAAAGTCCAGGAACACAAATGTGTGGCTGCAAGAGAGCTAGTCATATATGTTTGCCCTATTGAAGGACAATAGGGCAACATCAAGGGAAACATCATACATGTTTGCACTGTCCAAGACATCGTATTTAGTTATATGAACCCACAATTTGACCCACAGTGGCCACTTCTGTGTTGTGCAGCTTTCATACAGTAGTGATGGTACAAAATAATATAACTCTGTTTGCATTGGTTAAAAATGACAGCACAGCAGTGACTAGAAGTTGTTTAAACTACACTTTACCGTCAGTGTTCCAAGTATCCTTTATGTATCACACACAGAAAGAGGAAACAAGGTTTAGAAAATTATTTAGGACTAGTTCATATTCGTCTTTCCTGCCTGCTGGTGGTGCTTTATGTGTGATAAAGCCCATCAAAAGGAACTGAACGGACATTTCTGCATGGATTTCTCCACTGGATTAGCACAGGCTGTATTTGCTGTGCTCGGTGAGCATAAGCCCCAGATCCTACGTGGTGTGGGGGGGGGGGGGTCCCAGGGCACTTGCTCTGAAGTGGTTTGGATAGTAATAAAGGGTTTAAACTGTTGTGCCATCTAGCGGGATTTTAGCTTATCAGGTAGTTTGTGCAAAGAAGTGGAGGGAGACAGCTTGAGACCTCAAAACCAGCTGGGAGGCATCTGCTTTAGAGCAAAAGAGCGAAGATGTTGGGAGATGGCCTGGTGAGAGGTAGGCTGTCTCCAGCTAACCTGGTATGTTAATTTCAAGGGTTTCAGCAAGGGTTCAGTACCTTGGTGTCTCTGCGTACTCAGAAAGTTGAATGATGGCAAACAGGAGACGTCTTACATTGCTGGGAACGCTGCTCCAATGGCTTAAGTCAGTTTGGGAATCCAACGCTGTCTGAAGCTTCCTCACCCCACAGGACTGCCTGTGGGGTAGGTATGTGGTGCTCCTTCTTGCTGCGCCTTGGAGCTTACCTCCTCACCCAGTCTGGAGGAGCGCATCGCCTCGTTCAGAGGACCAGACTTCTTGGTGGAAACTCATTAACACTACATGGGCAAAGGAAAGATGTGAGGCTTGGGCACCAAAGAGTGAAGTAGCCAAAAGCATTTTCAATCTGGAAGCTCTGTCACAAAACAGGTGTCTAAATCTGGCTTGCAGCCTATGCAGCTTAAATGCCCCCTCTACAACCTGGGCTAGAGTGCCAATACCAGATGACTGGTTTTGACATTTTTTAGGGAGAACTCAGTTTCATCTTCCACACCTGAAGCTGTTCTGCTTCTGACAGTAATTAGCAATAAATGATGATAGTGTTTCATTATTGGTTTATTCTCCTGTTCAGACCAGTGTGGCACAGTTCATATTGCAAGATGGCCTGGAGCAAAAGGAGGCCTGAAGGCCATTGCTCTGTGTCACGTCCTAAAGCCAGACCTCTAGATTCTAATTAAAGCCTTAACACTTGATGGAAAATAGTTTGGCTTTTTTTTTTTTTGGTTGTTGATACAAAGCCTGAGTGCTCTGGGCTTTTCTGGATTAAACATATATTCAGCAATTACCTATAATGTAAAGGGTCCTTATGTGAGGATATGGACAATCCTTACAGCTGCTTTACTCCTGGAACTCTGCTGTGCAGTGACTGATGCTGTAAATCCAGTGTTTATCATACAATGTATAGAAAAACTAATCTGTGGGAGCCTGGATTAACCTTCCCATTTATTTTAATTTTTTCCAGATCCCTTAGGCACGTTTGTAAATGACACATCAGCAGTGTAAACAAAAAGAAGCAGCACGTAAACTGCTATTAAGCCCCAGCAGTATTCGAGAAATGGTTTCCTGATCAACCACGTAATTTCCTAAAGGCACAGGAGCACCTTTCCCCCGAGGGCTCCGCAGCCGTCAGACAGGCAGCCGGGCACTTCACGCCCGGTGCGCACAAGATGGCGCCCGAGCCCGCCTTTCTCTTCCCCTCAGCTTTTCAGTCCCGATGCTCGCAGCGCCTCGGGCATGGCAGTCGGAATGAACCGTCACGGTAAGAAGAAGGGGAGCTGCGGTAGCGCCCGGCCGCCCAGCGCCGGTAGGGCGGAAGATGGGGGGGCTCCCCGCAGGTGCCGAGCGGTGCCGGCAGAGGGCGCCCCCGCTCGCTCCGGCAAGGCTCGACTGCAGCGGCGGCGCCCGGCCGCTCCCGCCTCGGCGCTGCCCATGGAGCTGCCCCAGCCCCCGCGCCACAAGCGGCTCAGAGACGCTAGAAGGCCCTGCGCGGTCTCCAAACGCTTGGGGGAAACCGGGCTGAACTGTGCCGCCCTCTTTCCCCACCACAGCCAGCTCCTGCTGATCTGCAGGAGCGGGTGGAGGGCAGGTGAACTTCCCTCAGAGGTGCCTGCCACACTATCCATCTGGTCACCTAAACAAGCAGCTTATTTGAATTCTGACTCTCCAGCACAGCTGTCACTCCTGGACGGCCATTCCCCAGCAGCACCCCCGTGACTTGGCAGACACCTGTGCGCAGCTGCCCAGTGCACCAGTAGGTGCGTTCTGCCTAGCAGTCGCCTAAGCCACATCCAGCAGACAACAGAGAGCAGGGGCTGAGCCACGTTATCCTGTGCGTCACAGACGAAAAGCACCCTTTAAGCGTAAAACTGCCATACATGCATCCGCGGAACAGCTACGCGTTTTCAACCTTCTTGTTCCTCCCACCAATTTAGTACCTATCTTCTACTTTAATTGCTCAATAATACCATTCCTTCCAGCACTCTGAATTTCTCATCTAGCTCCATGCAAAGCTCACATTCACCTACTCAGTGCTGCTCACCCCTTGCTTGGCTCACTTACACCTCCTGATTTATGCCCAACATCAACTGTTATTGCTTCAAACAGCCAATATAAGAAACTAATCTCTTTATTTGCCTCCATATTTGGTAAAATGAGATGATAGGACAACTCACTGCTATTCCTCCCAGCAAGTCCTGGGAGACTGAGATCTTATGTATCAGACAGACGCATTAAAGACCCTTGAGCTTGTCCCTGAATAGTCTTTGTCTTGAGCACTGAGAGAAAGCTTCTCTAGAACAAAAATAGCTTGTGATTATGCAAATAGGGATGGTGTTGCGATGTAAGAAAGTGCTGAAATAAGTTTCAGACATGTTCTTTCAGACAGCCTTTGAACTCTTGACTTTGCATCTTTTTTTCCTGATGATGTTAAACTTGGCTGTTATGAGTGGAAACTTTTAGTTAAATTTATAAAGGATAAAATAAAATGTAAGAAGAAGTATACTTGGGGGGGGGGGGGGTACAAAAAGGACAGTAAGATGGAGTTAAAGGCATGAAAGTTGTGCCGTGTTTCCTCTCCGTAGCCCTTCCTTTAGCAGAACAGCTGAGCCTGTTGTGTGAGTCAGCCTGCTTCTGCACCCTCCACTGGCTCTGGACTATGGATGTTCTGAGCTGTGGCTGCAGTGCTCAAGAAAGTTTCAAAGGTCTGGAGGAAGACGCTATTAGAAGCCTTGTTTAACTATTACAGGATTAGTTACAGACTTTGTGATCCATAGAGGGTCTGGGTTATGTTTATGACTGACACACTGAGGGGGAAATCTTTCAAAATGTACGCATGGATGTGTAGAATTAAAGGAATAGTGGATGTGTCTGCACTTCCCCAATGGCACTTGCTGCGGTATAGTCCAGAAAGTGAGACCATTGATTATCCAGGCAGGGACTACACACGTATTTCACTTTCTGTGTATATCTGTATCTTTTCCCATGATAGACTTTGTTTTGGCAAAGGACAAACATACTCATAGCAAGTGGGGTATGTTCTAAAGTTTCCTGGTTTAGACTTGCCCATTGTGACCATATCATGTGACTCCTTGCATAATCTAGGATATGGAACTTCTCTGAATTACTTCCTGCATCATGTCTAATAGCTGTAGTTGTTAACAAAGCTTACAGCTTGCAGGGATGAAAAGTCTAGTAAGGCATTTTGAAAGCTGGTCAAGGGGCAAAGTCTCATGACAGCTAATATGTACTTCATTTTTAATATAAATTTCTCTAGGCTTAATTTCCAGTGACTGGAGTTTTGTATACCGGATTGGAGACCACTCTATTCTGTTTCTCTGGGATAGTCTGCAAAAAGCAGGATGACTGAAATTTTCTCCAAGATCGTCTTGGTACTAGGTCCCTCTTTAAGGCTAGTAATGAGCTATCATAACCCTGTAATGCTTCAAATTACTCTAGAGTTTCGTGTTCCGGGAAGTTTAATATTTAGACTGATTCAAACTCAGAAATGACGTAACACTTGGTCACAAACCAGTATGAAAAAGCAGGGACATAATTGCACTCTTGAATGAAGCAAGTTAGATGTGTAATTCTGCCTAGGTCATCCAGCATGAGGTTTCATTTCAGAAGCACCTCTGTCTGATGTCAGGCTTTTTTTTTCCATCAACAGGCCCATAAGTTGATAACCTAGTTAAGTTATTTATCAAAATTGTGGAATTCAGACATTTTTCAGGGGTGCATTAACGCTCCCTGTAACCCACTGCTAGTTTAGAACTTTGGAGGAAATGGCTTGCTTTGGCTGAGAGATTCCAATTTAGAAGAGACAAACCCAGGAGTGTGTCTCCAGCTGCATCTGAGGGATCACTTCTGGCTCCAGCACGCCTTGACTCTCTCCTGTTAGTCCATAGCTGAGTGGAACAGAGGAGGACCCAGGCAATATCTAAATACAGGTAGCTAATGACCTCAGTTACTGCTTTACATCTGTTCTCCAAACTTAGTGGTTATTTTCTTAAATTTGCAAAAATTTTCTTAAATAAGGCTGACTTTATTTTTTGTCTAAATTTCAGATGGTGTTGAGAATGATTTCAGGATATCACAGCAAATGGAGTGCTTCAGTATGGGCAAACAGAACTCAGGTATATTGTGCTATTCCAAAAGTTTCTTAAATCCAGTCCTGCAAAGTTGTCTTTTGTTATCCTGCAAGGATTTAGCTTGAGGTTGATTATACTGAATTCCAAATAGTCGCACTTACTAAGTGTTACACAGCCTTCAAGGTGTAAACTAGGACTACAGACTATGACGTTTAGACATTACCTGTACTTTTAATACCACAAAATTTGTATTGCTTTTAATAAAACTCATTCCCTAGGTTTGTTACAGTACGGAATCTTTGGACCTTGATACAGGGTGTGTTTCTGCTCCACTAATATTCTCACTGGGCTGCTCTGAACACAAAATCTACACAAGTCTTCCAGAATCAGTTGCAACAAGTCAAATGCAAGTCACCTAATCTCTTTAAACCTATGTGATATTTTCCATTCATGCACCTAAGGATTATTTTAACCTTATTTACCCCTGAAATAATCAGTTGCTTATTTGTAAAACTGTATTTATTTCTTCCTTGCATTTGGCCATGCTGAAATTGTAATTCTGGGCAGCTGATTTTGTGTATTGATTTTACAGTAACTAGACAGCTATTGTAAGTGACACCCAGTATCAGACATTTCTGTTACATTGTAGAGGATTTTTTCTACTCTTAAACACAAAAGAAAGCAAAGACAAATATTAAAATAACAAAGGCCTAATGGCACAAAGTTAAAATAACTGCATCTTCAATAAATAGAACTCTAAGCCAGGAAGGTAGCTGGCTTTAGTGGAGGCTAATTGAGGAGAGCCTCCTACTTGAGTCCTCTAGATGATAGCTATTGTAATATTAGACAGCAGATAACAACCCTCTAAATGCATGTAAGAAGCAGAGAAGACCCTGGAGATATTTGGCAGTATTTGTTTCCTTCTTTAAACCATTGTCAACCAGCCGTCCTCTCAGCTTAAACCAATCCGAATAAATGTCTAATAGTTCATAATGAGGTATTAGTGGGCATTTACTTTCCAGGACTCTGCTAATCTCATGTCGCACCAATTTGTAACGTAAGAAAGAGCCTGCAAGAACGAAATGCATGATCACAGAGCACTTCGTTTTCACCAATTAGCAAAACCCACCAGAATTAGACCGTAACATGACTCTTACTCTAATGTTAGTCTGCCCTGGAATTATTTTGGTTGAGCTTTTACAGTGACATGCTCCTAAGCTTTGCCTAAGGTATGCCGCGCTCCTAGAAGGGATACGGTACAAACACATCTTCCCTGCTCCTGACTCCATTATAGAATCATAGAATCACAGAATAGTTAGGATTGGAAAGGACCTTAAGATCATCAAGTTCCAACCCCCCTGACATGGGCAGGGACACCTTACACTAAATCGTATCACCCAAGGCCTCATCCAACCTGGTCTTGAACACTGCCAGGGATGGAGCATTCACAACCTCCCTGGACAACCCATTCCAGTGCCACAGCACCCTAACAGGAAAGAATTTCCTGCTTATATCCAATCTAAACTTCCCCTGTTTAAGTTTTAACCCATTACCCCTTGTCCTATCACTACAGTCTCTAATGAAGAGTCTCTCTCCAGCATCCCTATAGGCCCCCTTCAGATACTGGAAGGCTGCTATGAGGTCTCCACGCAGCCTTCTCTTCTCCAGGCTGAACAGCCCCAACTTCCTCAGCCTGTCTTCATATGGGAGGTGCTCCAGTCCCCTGATCATCCTCATGGCCCTTCTCTGGACTTGTTCCAACAGTTTCATGTCCTTTTTATGCTGAGGACACCAGAACGGCACACAATACTCCAGGTGAGGTCTCACAAGAGCAGAGTAAAGGGGCAGGATCACCTCCTTCGACCTGCTGGTCACGCTCCTTTTGATGCAGCCCAGGATACGGTTGGCTTTCTGGGCTGCAAGCACACACTGCCGGCCCATGTTCATTTTCTCATCAACCAACACCCCCAAGTCCTTCTCCGCAGGGCTGCTCTGAATCTCTTCTCTGCCCAACCTGTAGCTGTGCCTGGGATTGCTCCGACCCAGGTGTAGGACCTTGCACTTGGCATGGTTAAACTTCATGAGGTTGGCATCAGCCCACCTCACAAGTGTGTCAAGGTCCCTCTGGATGGCATTCCTTCCCTTCAGGGTATCAACTGAACCACACAGCTTGGTGTCATCGGCAAACTTGCTGAGGGTGCACTCAATCCGACTGTCCATGTCAGCGACAAAGGTGTTAAACAAGACCGGCCCCAACACCGATCCCTGAGGGACACCACTCATTACTGGTCTCCAGCCAGACATTGAGCCATTGACCACAACTCTTTGTGTGTGGCCATCCAGCCAGTTCTTTATCCACCGAGTGATCCATCCATCAAATTGATGTCGCTCCAATCTAGAGACAAGGATGTCGTGTGGGACAGTGTCGAACGCTTTGCACAAGTCGAGGGAGATGACATCAACTGCTCTACCCCTGTCCATCAGTTCTGCAGCCCCATTATAGAAGGCCACCAAATTGGTCAGGCAGGATTTCCCCTTAGTGAAGCCATGCTGGCTGTCACCAAGCACCTTGTTGTTTTTCATGTGCCTTAGCATGCCATCCAGGAGAATCTGCTCCAAGATTTTGCCAGGCCCAGAGGTGAGACTGACTGGTCTGTAATTCCCCGGGTCATCCATTTTCCCCTTCTTGAAAATGGGGGTTATATTTCCCGTTTTCCAGTCATCGGGAACTTGACCTGACTGCCATGATTTTTCAAATCTGATGGCCAGTGGCTTAGCAACTTCATTTGCCAGCTCCTTCAGGACACGCGGATGGATCTCATCAGGACCCATGGACTTGTGCACGTTCAGATTTTTAAGATGGTCTCGAACCAGCTCCTCTCCTACAGTGGGCGCAAGGTCTTCATTCTCACAGTCCCTGCGTCTGCCTTCCAAGACTTGGGTGGTTTGGTCAGAGCCTTTGCCAGTGAAGACCGAGGCAAGGAAGTCATTCAGAACCTCAGCCTTCTCCAAATCCTGTGTAGCCAGTTCTCCTGAGAGCTTCCTGAGGGGGCCTACATTCTCCCTAGTCTGTTTTTTATTTGCTATGTACTTAGTTCTAACTGGGCCTTAGCTTTCCTAACCTGGTCCCTACCTTCCTGCACAACATCCCTGTACTCTTCCCATGCTGCCTGTCCTTGCTTCCACTTATTATAAGCTTCTTTTTTCAATTGAATTTTCCTCATCAGCTCCTTATCCATCCAAGGAGGTCTCCTGGCCCTCCTGCTGCACTTCCTTCTGGTTGGGATGCAACACTCCTGAGCTTGCAGCAGGTGATCCTTGAATATCAACCAACAGTCTTGGGCCCCTCTGCCCTCTAGGGCTGTGTCCCATGGAACCCTCCGAAGCAGGTTCCTGAAGAGGCCAAAGTCTGCTCTTTTGAAGTCCAGGGCAGTGAGCTTGCTGCACGCTGTTCTCACTGTCCTGAGGATCTCAGATTCGAGCATCTCATGATTGCTGCATCTAAGACTGCCCTGGAGCGTCACATTTCCAACGAGCCCTTCCCTGTTGGTGAGCACGAGGTCAAGCACGGCACCTCTCCTTGTCGGCTCCTCTATTACTTGCAGAAAGAAGTTGTCTTCTACACAATCGAGGAACCTCCTGGATTGCTTGTGCCGGGCCGTACCGTCCTTCCAACAGATGTCAGGGTGGTTGAAGTCACCCATGAGAACAAGGGCCTGTGAGCATGAGGCTTTTCCTATCTGTCCATGGACTGCTTCATCCGCAGGTTCTTCTTGATCAGGCGGTCTGTAACAGATCCCCACAGTAATGTCTCCCATAGCTATATTCCCTTTAACTCTGCCCCACAAACTCTCTGTGGACTGCTCACCTGTCCCCAGACAGAGTACCATACTCTCCAGCCTATCCCTAACATAAAGGGCAACTCCCCCTCCCCGCCTGCCAGGCCTTTCTTGCCTAAAAAGCCTGTAACCTTCCATTCCAACACTCCAGTCATAGGAGCCATCCCACCATGTTTTTGTGATGCCTATTATATCATACCCCCGTAGACGTGCACCTTGCATGGGTATCTTGCACCTTGCCTATCACCTGGTCTTTCCAAAAGCCCTTCCCATAGCATTTATGCAGCACAAAACTGGATTCATACATCTGCTTTGTAGCTGAGGCCATTCTGTGACCACTTTCTTGTGCAGCTGCATAATTGGGTGTCTTCTCCATAAGGTATTTAAGTCTTTTGTTTAAACTGGGATTTCTGAAGAGCTGCCCATCAATAGAGTAAACTAGTGATTTTCTGTGAATCGCCAACAGCACTGAGATAGTTTCTTTTTATTAGGAGGATCAGCAAATCTCTTAGACAGCTAAAGGACACAAGAGATAACTTTAGTTAAAGACCTTCTATTGCCCTGCTTGATACTAGGTTTTTCTGCAGCACCAAAAAATCAAATCACATTCAGCCCTGAAGCAACATCATCCTGTCTGACACAATAGCTACTAAAATCTGGTCATTTCTGCACTACACTGAGATCAAAGCTGTGCAGAGTTTCACAGCAGGGCTTCAAAAAAAGTTCCAATGTGCCAATAATACCCTAGTCCACTGCCTATAAATGGAGGAAATCTCTTCTACTTTCACCTACACATTTTTTTCAATTTCCTTAATTCCTAAGTAGCCCCCTATATATTTCAGAATGCTTGGAGATTACCAAAATTACTATGAGAGTTAGGACCCAGAATCATGTTGGCTTTCAGTAGGATTCAATATCTAAAAGGCCTCTGAGTGCCTACATCTGGTTCTATACCAGGGGACTTAGGCCTTGGTGTCACTGCTATCCTTTGTGGCACACATGGGTACAAGATGCCCAGAAGTTCAGGGTCATCATTGGTTGAACATAGAAATGCTTGAATAATGCAGGTATCACTAAATTATAATATAGCATCCCCTTAACTACTGATGAAAATTTACAGAGTAATCCTGTCTATTATACTGCGAGGATGGTGAAAGGATAGGTTCAGCTGAGTTGGTGTAGCAAGAGTGCCCCTCCTGAGTTAGATCCACAGAGGGACACCACAGAAGGATAGATAAACCTGACTTCAAACATCATTAGCTGCATCAATTCACTGTATTTAAATAACCATATTACTAAGCCCTTACTGACTGTGATGAAATGCTCAGCAGTTCCTGACATTAATTATGAGAAATCGACACAGGAGAAAACCTCTTGATCAGACTTTTCTACCACAGGAGCCTGGTGCCCATCGTGTAGTGTTCCCCCCTCATATATTTTTCTTTGATCAAGTGAATATATTTTTCAAGGACTCAATGAAGGCTGAATGAGGCCAAGACACTCAAATGCCTGAGGGCATGTGAAGCAGGGCTATAACAGGGGAGAAAGGTAGGCAAAAGCAGGTTTTGTGCCCTGTATTCAAAGGCTGAAGGTTAGAGCAGTCCAATATTCACCCTGGATGGCCTTCTGAGAAAGGATTACTTATTACACAGGGATGTCTTGCCACAGCGCTTCCATCTTTCAAGCAGGCCTTGTGCAGACAATGCAAATGTGCCTACTTACACTGCTCAGGTTTAAGAAGTTTGGTAAAGGAGAATGAGTCTCTCTGAGTGTTCAGAGAGGAATCTACAAAGACATCTCATCACACAGGCTTTTCACAGGGGAGCACACAGTCTGTTAATACCTTCAAACTCATCATAAGAGAAACTCCAAGCTGGTCTCTTAAATGCACACCAGGTCAGTGTATTCCACACTGTGATCTCCATTCCAGACATAGCAAAGCATTTACATAGATCAGGATAACTTACACTAGCAGTTGACAGTAACACAACTCTCACATAAGCATCCACAAGCAAATATAGGGCATAAGATGCCATGGAAAACATTTTTGGCTGTGGCTTGTCACCCCACAAGGTGTCAATAATGTAGCATTTCCTACTGTTGATTTATCCTGCTCCCAAATCATCACTAACAGGTGGAATCTCACCACCATAAAACCTGGTGTGATGACTTTGGCAATCTATCTAAGTAGCAGAAGGAATGTGAATATTTTAGCATACCCTATTTTACATCTGAAGCATGGTGCAAAGTGTTGAAGAATACAGCTTTCTTAAGACTAGCTGCTTGTTTTAGCTAAGTATGTTGAGATATCCTGGTAGGAAAGAGACATTGGTGTATGATTGCTTAAATTGTGAAATATCCTGAAGTGGCTACTTCCCAAGGGCCAGGCTGCAGTGCTGTCTGGAAGAAGGTGCAAGGCAGAAATGTCTTTCAGGAGTCCAGCTACCAGCAGGGGCACTGAATCACTTTCAGTTTTATAAGGCACAAAATCTGTGAGGCTGGTTCTACACAACAAGCCCCGGTGAGCACAGAGAGCAAGGAGCTCTCCCAGGGCTTTGTGCACACATGTTGCGCCAGAAGGAACAGTAGAGGCGCTAGGGCTTCTGCAGACAGAGCTATGTGAGCAGAAAACTCCGTTTTGTCAGTACTGGGAGAGGAGACACTGTCAGTTCATGAGGATATTGGTAAAATCATTTAGGATTTAATACGGTTCATGTCAGATAAAGTAGTGTCAGATGAGTGGTGAGGTCAGTTTGTACTTGCTTCCATATCAGCTGCCTGGGTGCCAGCAATGAAGCTCTATGAGACCACGGCTGCAGAGAGAATTAGGCTATGGGTGGTGAAGACTACTAAATACTTGATAGTATTACTGTATTGAGGAAACACTTCCCAAAATGCAGAATATCAATCCTAAATGCCCCATGCCATGACAGTGCCAATCACAAAGCATATTCCTTATTCATTATAGTGTGTTTGACTGACCATGGACATCAGGTTAGTGGACATCTGTATGAGATGCACCAGTAAGGCTGGTATACTGTGCAGACTTTGGAGATATGGCATCATTCAACTTTGTCTGAAAAAAGGGACTTGATTTCTTTCAGCCTCATGAACAACACTTGGTGGTCTGTTACTTCAAGTGATGCTCTACTCTCCCTGGCTTTCTGAGCACGAGCTGGCAAGTATCAGAACTGCAGGTCAGAAGAGAAATTTGGACATAAACTGAGCAGCTGGAGGAGGGCAGTTTGTCTCTTACTGCACTTCAAAGTAAGTATATGGAAGGTTAAGGAGAAATAGACACACTGGTTCATACCCTGAGGTTATCAAGGATAATGAAAATTGTGTTGTGTGGTAAAAGGGATTACAATTATATATTCCTGGAGTTAATTCAGAGAGGGGTTAAATCTTTCAAAGGGAAAAATGGCAAATTAAATTAAAATCCAATCAGCAGCATCACTTGTTCTAGACCCAGGGAACATGCCATACTACGAGAGCCTGAAAATGGCAAATGACAGTTAAAACCAAATTTAAAAATAGCAGGGAAGTATTAATAATTATTTATATTTTGTATGGCTGAACCAGGTAGAAAATACTGGGGTTTTGTTCCTAAATCACAGAAAGTCTGTTCCACATAGTCCCTGAGTTTTGTTATGAGCTGAAGAGCTAGATTCATGACTCTGAAATCCGTCCAAGCCATAGATCTGGAAAAGCTGACACCATGGCGCATCCCACAGAGAGAAAGGTTGCTTTCTGAAAAACACTCAGGAGGCAAGATGACTAACCAGAACTTGAGGCAAAATTCAGAGAACAGTTATAAGAAGAAAAACATTCCCTCTCTAACACACACACACAAATCCCATAATAGATGAAACAGTTTTAGGTTATTTTCCTTCGTTCTTCATTCTTAGTCTCCAAATGCCACCAGCTGTGGAGGCAAGGTACTGTTTCCAGCCAACAACAGCAAATGCCAGTTTCATCCGAAATCCCTATGGATGCCATGAGATGGAGGGGGAAAGTGGTCTCTACCTGGCCAACACCAAACTGGGCTTGAAAATCTCACGGGAAAGCTTTCAGGAAAGCTGTCCTGCAGTAGCTCTGCTATCCTATATTTTTATTCAGTAGAATATTTCGCGTTTGGTGCCTTCTCTTTTTGTCCGCGTCACTTTATCAGGGACACCACAACGCGGGCGGGTGCTGGCTGCCCGGTGGGCGGCTTTAGCAAGGAATGGTGCCCTAGGCGGAGGTAACCCACCACCCTCTGCCCCTCCGTGTCCCGCCGTGTGCCACGGCCTGGAAGGCGGCCCTAGCGGAGCCCCCCACGCCCCTGCCCCGGCGAGGAGGAAGAGCGCCCTTGCCCTTGCGAGCTAGCTGGGCGGACCGCAGCTGCCCTCCGCCTCCCGGCCCCCCGCCGGGCGCTGGCTTTAAATGCAGAGCGGAGCGGCGGCCGCGGCGCTCCTCGCCACCTGTCGCTCCCGCTGTCGCTCTCGCAGGCGGCCGCCGCCATGGCAGAGGCTTTCTGCGGCACCTGGAAGCTGGTGGACAGCCAGAACTTCGACGAGTACATGAAGGCGCTGGGTAGGTACGGCCGGGCGGCAGCGGCACGTTCAGGAGACCTGGAATTTTACACCACCCTAAGAACCCTAAATTAATAATTTTAAAAAATCCCCCAGCTGCCAGAGGTGTAGGTAAGGCGCTCGCAGGGGCGAGGGGGTATGGGCGGCTGTGTCCTTGTCAGTGGGGTTACATCGATCCGGGTCATCCGTCCGGGGTGTGTGTGCGTGTGTGGGAGCCCCACTGCCGCGGGGAAGACGGCGGGAGATGTCCCCCGGTTAGGGACAGCGTCTGCAAGAAGGGCAAATGCTGCCTGCAGGTAAGCTGGAAACAAGCAACCAAACAAGAAATCGTTACAAGGAATGCTAAGGAACCGAAATCCTGAGAAGCAGAAGAGAGAAGTGATTGCCGCCCGCTCCGAGCTCTGGCAGGCCGTGCCACTGCTCTGGTTCCTTGTCAGGGCCCTTGGAGATGAGGGAGGGCGCAGAGCTACAGCTTTCTGTGTATAGAGGAGAATCTGTGGATACTTTAGGTAAGGGCATAAGTGAAGCAGAAAGTAGCTTTTCACCGTGGTAGCTTAAAGCTGTAGAGCAAGGGAAGAGATTTCTGTACCTCAATGTGTAGCAGAAAAGATGTAAAAAACCCCCGATGTCTGATGGACTTCTCTTTTTTCCCCTCGATGGTCTAGGAGTGAGTTTTGCAACACGGCAGGTGGGGAATATGACTAAACCCACTGTGATTATCAGCACTGAGGGGGACAAAGTAGTGATCAGGACTCAAAGCACTTTCAAAAACACAGAAATCAGCTTTAAACTTGGAGAAGAATTTGATGAAACTACCCCCGATGACAGAAACTGCAAAGTAAGTGAACTCTGGGGTTTCAAAGGCCTCATTTTCTTCTCCCCGCCCCCGCGGCTGTATCTTTGGAAGGGTCAAAGGAAAAAAATGTAACTGTGTTACTGCCAGTTGTAGCACTGAAGGACAGGGAAATAAAAGACAAGGTTGCATCTTACTTGCCTGCTCACACTATTCCTTGTCTGAAACAATGGGTTATCCCCCTGCCTACCTTCCAGCCTCCAACTGTGTTAGCTGCCTGCTTTTCTTTCAATCCAAATACCATTTGGCATAACTTTTTCCCAGGCAAAATGGGGAAATGCCTTCTTCCCAGCATCTCTGGGTGCTTAACATAAATGTTATCCCAAAGCACAAGCTGAAACAGTGGTTCTTGTGAGGCTGGAATGAAAAGGAAACAACTTTTTTCATCCTTTGACACAAACGAGAATTGTATGGAGCTCATGCTTAAAATGAGGATGATTCATGGGCTTTAAAATGGCTGGGACTACTTTATCATTCTAGATCCACATCCATCTATTGGAGAGAATTCAATAAAATAGTGCGAGCTGAATGTGTAAGCAGAATCCCAAATACCCCAAACAAATGAATGCCTTTGTGTCTCTTGCTATCTCACAGTCAGTTGTGACCCTGGATGGCAACAAGCTAGTGCATGTACAGAAGTGGGACGGCAAAGAGACAAACTTTGTAAGAGAAATCAAGGATGGCAAAATGGTAATGGTAAGTATAAAGCTCACTGATCATTCACATACACTGCTAACACTCCTCACTTATATTTATCTTGAGCTTTATGAACAGGTAGTGTTACTTTCACAAATCCTTAAACCAATTGGTATGAAAAGCTATCAGAGATTTTTTTCAAATATTTGTTTTGTTTGCTCTCTTGTTTTACTGACAGCTGAAGCATGGCTAGAGGTTGTAGGCAGGCCACCCTCTGGACTTCCAGAGTGTATACGTTCTTCCTAGAAATTGTGTAAATGCCCAGCAAAAGGAAAAAAAAGTCCTGGTGAGCTGAAAAAGATACAAAGTTCTCGATAACATAGGCAGTGATCAGTTGCTAGTATTAATTTAAGTTCTTTAAAAATTTGGTTTATATATGCACACATAAATAATATTTAATTACACAGAACAAATGTTTCTCTAGGAAAATAAAACTACAATATTGCAGAAGTTAACAGCATTTAGCACTCTTGCTAAAAACATAAGCATCAAGCACTCTCATTAAAAACTACAATAAAAAACAATTTTGTGGAAAAAAAAGTCTTGGCTTAAATTTATGTTCGTTTCCCGACTTTTCAGAAACAGCAGTATGGGGTGAATACCTGGTGTAAGTTATTATCTTACTGTTCAGGGTGGTACTTCTCATGCTTATTTTGGGCACTTTCAAAAATAAAACTCCTTCAGCTATACTGACCTATTCAACTTTGCTGTTGGAGACAGCCAGTTAGCTTGTTTTCTAAATACTTCAGAGAGTATCTGTATGGATTGAGATTTCCAAATGATTAAAAGCTTAAAGCATACTGTCAGTGCAACACTGTGACAAACAGTTTAAGGAAAAATACATGCTTTGTTTTTGGAAACAGCTGCATGCATATACAGAAAACTTTCTTCCTTCAGAATTTGAACACAGTGAGATTCATTCTTCCACTTCCGGAAATACCTCCAAAATCACACATTGTAGTTACTGTTCTGTAGTTACTGTATTTACTATAGTTGCACAGCAGCAGCAACTGAAACACTTGGTAGTTCTAGCTACAGAAGTGCACAGAATACATGTATTGTAATACCAGGCTCTTCTTAATTATATGCCTACGCAAAATAGTATAGAATATGGATGTAGAGGACTTGGAGTTTTAGATAGCGCATCTTGCAGTGTGATCAGCTTTCAGAAAACAAGTGTTAAGTCTGTATTAAAACAATGCTATATTTAAGAAACTACATTCATGAAAATTAGAAAAATTGAACAGTCTTTTTAGTTGCCTTGTAAATGTGCATTATGGGCTTCCTGGAATTAAAAATAGCAATGAGAAAGTTATGTTTATGATGGGAACCATAATGAAGGTTTTGCCTGTTTTTCATTTAAAATATCAATAACCTAGACCAATCTGTGTTTCTATAAATAAGATAATGTAAACCAACCCTGATCTAAAATTGACTTCTTAATATGTGTTATTACAGAAAATGGTCCACATCTAACGTGTCTGTCTTTTCCTTGGACTTGCAGACTCTCACTTTCGGTGATGTGGTTGCTGTTCGCCATTATGAGAAAGCATAGAGTTTACCTGACCTCTGTCCAGATGTTACTTCTGCTGGATGGATTAACGTACTGTCCATAATCAAACGTAGCTAAAAAGCACATTTCTGGCATGAAAGGTTAATAGTTTGAGGGATGTGTGTTATTTTTTAAAAAAAGAACAACTTTATGCCATCAAATTGTCCTGTCTAGTGAAATAGGTTAAACTTGGCATTAAATTTCTGAAACACTTGCCTTTTTTTTTTTTTTTTAACAGTAAATTGAACATATTTGAATTGTTTTGGAATGCTGATCAAACAGAAATTAAAAACTTTTTTAAACCTGTGCTCCTTTTGCATTTAATCTGATAAGATTTCCGTGTTCTGGAGGGAGTTGTTTCAAGTTTCTTCTTCAGAGTTAAACAACAGAAAAGGATTTAGTACACAGTGCTGCAGCAGCCTCTCTCTTTCTGGTGTCGAGTACATGGGAAATTAAAAATTGCCATGCTTTACTTCAGTGACTTCTTTTTGCTGGAGAAATTTAAGCCCCTGTCATTATATATGTGTGGCAGAGAAGAGAGAGCCTCAAGCCAGTTTAAGCTCATGTCTTCACTTGGAACTTGTTACGCAGTGCATGTTAAGGTCAATAGCTAGCCTTTGATGTCAGAGCATCCCATAGTTTTGGTTTTAATGGTTAAGAGAGTTTTTAATTTTTTTGGTGGGTTTCTTTGCTCATATATAAAGGATTGATGTAAATCAAAGTGAAAAGATTGAAGAGTTTCACAGGGTGGGAGGAAGGGACCACCATGATAAAGGGCAGGACTTAGGGAACTTGAGATACAAAGCTTATCTTTCATCAGGATCTAGAGGAGTGGGAAGAGAACAAAGGGAAAACAAAAGACAAACTTTCTGAGATTCCCCTCCCTGAGCTGTAGTTTCCTACCTAATATGTACAGGAGATGACAGTTTGCACTGTGAGCAACTTAAAATAAAATGCTGTTTGAAAGAGATAAATGAAAACCTTATTCCTGAAGAATATTTCCCTGAAAGACCAGTGTGGGAAAAACTGCCTTACACTTCAGATTATTAGGAATAAAGAAAAAGGTTGCTGGCAGCATGGGTAAGATTGTTTGGAGTCCATGCTTTCTGACACACTGATTTGAGCAAACCACATGGAGGAGGTGTAGCTATTTACCACCTTTCAATCAAAGGCACAGCTGAGCTGTGTCTTTAGTGAGTCAGCATTCTGAGGGTTTGTGGCTGCAGAGGGGTATTCCTCCCAACTTCCCAGACCTAATACTGTGCTGTGCCATCCTTCACATCTGCTACATGGTATCTTGGAAAATGGCTTCTTGATTCCCTGGATAGCTAGGATGACATGGGTACCTTGTCTCACTCATAAAAGTTTAGGCATAACTATGGCACCTAGCCAATGCAAATACAAAATTTAATGTTATTACATTTACTTTTTTACAAAGAAGCTGCCTGAAAGGAACATCCAAGCCTGTTTTCTCTTGTGGGGAGCACTGTACATCTAGAAGACAGAGTCCTTAATTCTGAACCATTATAAATATGGGGGCTTCGGTAGATATTAATAGTTTTTAATATCTACGAGTTAACTTTTTTCATTGAAGAAATGAAGGGTACAACTTGTTACAGTGGTATGAGGAGTTGCAATCTCTGTGTTCTGTGCTGCTTCAGTTGCTGTCGTGCAACTTATGTTTAAACAGCCTGTTCTCCCCTTGGGTTTATCAGCTCATTTAATCCTTAGCTTCAGTGCCCAACACAGCTTTCACCTGCCTCCCGTTTGCTGCTGCCTGTTCTCCCATGGGTGCATTCACCACATGACTGTCCTTCCCAGTGATCCCGTTCAGGGAGGAGCAGCTGCTTTTCCTTCATCACAGGGAAACCAGACTTGGATCCCTGGTACTGGCATTCATCTTCACAAGTGATTTGTGTGATCATGAATAAAAAAATATAGTAAATATGAGGAAAGGAATACACAGACACTGTTAAGACTTGGTTTATTAATAAAAACTGAATAGTAACTATTTTACATTTCAGTTACTTTTAAACAAAGGCTACTTTTCTCTACATATATATGTTCTGTAAGTCACATGAAGCCATCCTAAAGTTTCTTGGGGAAGTATTTTGCTATTCTAAAGATAAACAATACTAACATCAAATTAAATAAGGGAACAGTTAAGTGGAGAAGTGGTGCTTGCGAAGTGCCTACAGCATTGCTCAGAGGAGTGGAAAAGTGAGGAAAATACAAATACACAGGACTTCCAGCCCTGGAAAGCTCGTCAGAACAGAACAGTGAGCAGTAGGATGTTTGAAGGCAGCCATGGGATCCATGATGTCACTATCGTGGTCTGCTCATAAAACTGACACCGCGTACTCTTCCTCTCTGGAAACTACTCTGACTTCAGCAATGAACAGCCACTCTGCTACCATGAAGCCTTAACAATGGAAACCCGTATTCACAATACACCTCAGCGTTTTCCTTAAGAGGTATTAAAGGTGTACTTGCTCATTTCAGCAGCCGTTTACATTTTAAAGCATATTAAGTAATCAGGATCCATTATTACAAGTATACTTCAGGTCAGAAACGCTCCTTCCTAAATATGCCCCAGACCTGCTCGGGGCAGCTGTGCCCCGGGGCTCACACTGCAGTCAGTTTCGCACCGCCAGGGCCACGGCTGGCTCTGGAGGCGGGAAGAATTTTCAGCCACAGGCCCCAGCCGCTTTGGAGAGCCATAACCCCTTGCTGGAACCCCAGGGCCCGAAGGAACAGGCCCACTGAGCACCACAGGCCGAACGGGGAAGGGGCTCCCAAAGGAAGCTTCGCGCCCATCTCAGATCTGCCGGTGCCGTGAACGCAGCCCTGCCCGCGGCTAGGCTAGCTTCTACGAGGGGCTCAAGGTCCCCGTGCTTCGCCGGGGGTGGCACCTCCTGAAGGTCACCCCGATTCCCGGCACATCTGGCCACGGCCGCAGCAACTGCCCCCCCCTCAAGCACCGATACAGGCGGGGCGCAGCGGCGGCTTCCGGCTGCCCCGGGGAGGCAGGGGAGCGCGCAAGCTTTCACAAGCCGTTCCGGGCTCACCCCTTTTCTCCGCGCTGGGCCGGTCACATGTGCGGCCGTCGGCGGGCAGGGCGCTCCCAACAGGGCCGACATGGAGCTGCGGGGGAGACGCGCCGCCCGCTTGGCCCTCAGCCTGGCGCTGCTCTGCTCCGTGCTGGAGGCGGTACCGGCCGGTCGGCGGCACCGCTCCGCCGTGGGTGAGTCCGCCGGGGACCGCAGCTTGAGCGGAGCCGGCCCCGCGCAGGGTGGCGGCAGGTTGAGACCGCCCGCTCAGGAAGGGTGCGGGGTGAGGGGCAGCGCGGTGCCTCCCCGGCTAAGGGAGGCCCGGCTGGGGGTTG
This sequence comes from Pezoporus occidentalis, assembly GCF_034315485.1. NCBI lineage: Eukaryota > Metazoa > Chordata > Aves > Psittaciformes > Psittacidae > Pezoporus > Pezoporus occidentalis. The sequence continues at coordinate 3,277,953 of NW_026915713.1, read as the reverse complement.
CCGCCCGCCCCTCCGTGCTGCCGGTGGCGGGGAGGCCAGGGTTGAGTGCTCCCCTCTTGCGTCGTTCCCTCCTTTTCTCGCTGTTGCCCGCCCGTAAACTACTGCAGTGCCATTCCTGACCCAGCTGGCTTCAACTTAATGTGACTTGTAGATAAGCAAATATATGGGGGGTTAAATGGGGTTTATATTTAGTTAGCCAGGCTGGCACTCCGGACGGTGGCAGCTAAGGTGAGCGCTGCCCTGCCTTTGGCGTGGTGTCCTGAGGCACGCACTGCAAACATGAAGTTTGGTTCCTGTGCTGTCAGCAAACACACATGTGCTCTGCCTGGCGTGATCAGTGGAGTGATGGTGTACACCGGTGAGGGCTCCGAAGCGGGCTTCCACAGGATTTTCATCCCTTGTGACTCACACGTGCCTCAGACCAAACAAACAGCAGCGTCCAGGCGTTTCTCTGTCGGCTGTTGGTAGGAGCACAGTTCTGCAGGTTTTGAAGAGCGTTGTTGGCCTTTGCTTCCTGAAATAAAACTCCATGGAGTCGAGTCGCGTGCTGCTTGCTTTGCATGAGCATGTGACCTTGGGAAAATCAATTTATCGGCCCTGGTTTCCCAGTCACTCCCCCAGATATATGTGTGCCTTTCCCAAGTACTTTGAAACTGACAGAAAGAAATTACCTTCTTTTGCATGAAGCTTGAAAGCTGGTAGTCTAATAAAGCTTAATTTGTCTTGTTCACCACATTACAGTTCTCAGCTCCTTTTTCTGTGCAGTGCTAAGTAGCAGGAACTGAGAATGTGTCAGCCTGGAAAGTAGTGAGTAAGGCTGACACACCTCTCTCTGATGAGAAGCTCAGTCTCTCTTACTGTGGCTGCTGGTGAGGTGAAAAGCTTTGAGATTTTTTGCACACATGCTGTTTCTTGCCTTTCTTTATGTACTGTGATCTTTTGTAGTAGCTTCTAGCCAGGGAAGGTCTGGAAAAATAATTAATATGCAACTCCCTCTCTTTTCAGCTGGAGTGAAGAAGTCCTTCTATTGCCTCCTCTGCTTTCCAGTTTCCAGATTGCTATTAGTGAAAAGGAGCTGATTTTCCAGTCCCTACCAATCTCCACTTTTGTTTCTGCTGCATAACTTAAGCCTATGCTTCTTCTGTTTTCCATGCTTTTGAGCAGACTATGTGAAGGACTCTTTGACAGGAATGCAGAACTCACCCACACCAACAGTTTGTTAAATTTATTCTTCCTTTCAAAACTTGAAAGAGAAATAGCAGTAGACAAACTGGAGCAAACTTGGCATTACCCATGTTCAAATGCAAATAATATATTTTCTTTAATCTTTGTTTTCTGAAAACAGGGCAGTTCTGGCATATATCTGATCTACATTTAGATCCGACATACCACATTACCCCTGATCGCACCAAAGTTTGCTCTTCTTCCAAAGGAGCCAATGCATCCAACCCAGGTCCTTTTGGAGACTTTTTGTGTGATTCGCCGTATCAGCTTATTTTGTCAGCCTTTGAATTCATGAAGGGTTCAAAGGAGGAGGTTTCATTCATGATTTGGACAGGGTAAGTGCTCAAGTCGCTCTGCAGTTCAAGTTTTTAACAGCTGGATAAACCTATAGTGCAGTAATTCACACATTTATATTTGCACCAACAAATATGAGTGTACTATCTCACACTACTTTTAAATAGTCCCTTTAGTTGTCTGAATTGCTAATAAGTGGAAGACTGAGTGAGAATATAAGGCTGTTTTCAGGAACAGATTTTGATCTCTCCAATAACTTCTTGATATTGTTGGACTATTCACTGAACATTTACCACGACTGTATTACTTTACGGTGTTAGAAATTATGTGTGGAGGGTGGGAAGTGGAAAAAGCAAAAAGAAACTTCAGAGGAATAACTGACTGGAATGAACTGTTATGGAAGGTTCTGGATTTTGTAGATGTCAGGGTCACTAAATCTAAAGTGTATCTATTTTTAGAAGATACCCTTTAATTATTTGGTAAGAGGTAACTAGAATCAATAATACAGCTTATGTATTTTTTAAGTGTATAAAGTTACCATTTATGTTCAGCGCCCATATGAATTCTAGATCAAGGTCTCACAGTGGGAGGGTAACTGTGTTGTAGATCCTGTCTCTCTCTCCATTATCACTCGGAGCTACATGTGCTTAAGAAGAAAGTGTGGTTTCATAGTCCCTTATTGCAGTGTTTTGAATGTGTGCAGTTGCCTGTTGAGTAAAACGTTTTCCTTTTCTGTGCCAATCTTCCTTATTAGAAAATGGGCATAATACTACTCTCTCTCTCTCACACAGGTGTTATCTGTGGTGCTTTGTGTGCCTTAGCAGTGGGACTGGAGAAAGAAGTGTGAAAGGGAGGCATATGTGTAGCTCGATAGTACCATACCCTGTTACTTTCTAGGTATTCATAAAAGATGGCATTAATTTACACATCCGCCATAGCAAAATTCTGCATTCTACCATCACATCATTTTTTATGGTATGAATCAATGGATAATTTATCACAGAGATTAGTATCTTTGAGTGTGAGAACTAGTTGTTTATCAGTGACAAGGTCTTTTTTTTTTGCTGTAAAGTTTATATATGTTATGTCACGTCACTTAATTTTATTGGGGGAAGCGTGTTAAGAAATATGAGTACGTAAAGACAAGTGATTAATTTATGTCATTTGCCTTATTGTACTTCCTTTTCAACAAGGTGTTGTCGAAAGGGGGAAAATAACTTAGCAAGTTGTGCAGATGATGGAAGATACATAACCCAAAATGAACAGTAGCTCAAAATGATGGAGTTGAATGAATTTAATTTCTAAGAAATCTTTCTTAATGATAAATGTGAATCATAGGATAAACATTAGTTAACTTTGGTTTTTAACGCCTTTGCAGACACCCTTTCAGTCAATCTGATGATTTTCATTAGAGTCCTATAGTACTATTACATGCTAGAATGTAGATGTGTTTGCAGAATTTTTTGCCTTTCCTTACGTTGCTAATAAACCTTTGTTAATAAAACCTTTTCCTTTTCCAGAGATAGTCCTCCTCATGTTCCTGTAAAAGAACTCTCAACAAAGTTGGTCATTAGCATTATTGGCAACATGACTTCTACAATTCGTAATTTCTTTCCAGATCTTCAGGTTTTCCCTGCCTTGGGCAATCATGACTACTGGCCACAGGTAAAACAAGTTAGAAATTTGTTTATGTATCATATTGTGTTCCTAACCTCTCAGAAAGCAGGTGTGAAAAAGAAGAGTTAAATTTGTGTATTCTTCTGGAAGCAGTATTCCGTCCTCCAATTAGCATTTAAATTATAAATAGTTCCATTCAGGAACAAAAAGTACATCTCTGTGTGTGTATGTTAATTTACCCAAACAAATGCTAATGCCAGGTAAAATCTACATTGCCTGAGGTCATGCAAATATAGTGCTCGTGGCTTAGAACGACCAGGTCTTATCATAGTTAATACACACTTATTTTTTCTTGCTGTGTAAGTCACTCATGTGTCTACAGTGACTTAATCTAGCAGAAATGACCTTAATGGATCTGTGAACCTGTGGTAAGATTCAAGGCCTATTGAAAGGCATACTGGAAATCTGTTTGCTGACATCACTGGATGTTTTTTTATCAGACAAATTGCAGAATTTTTGTAATGTTCCTATAGTTTTGCCACTACTATTAAAAATACGGGTTTTTTCTTTCCTTATTGGACACTTAGAAATACTTGCATTGATGATTCACTGGATATGTGGGTTATTGCAGCTGAGGACAGTGCTTTTTTTACTCTGAGTGTTCTGCAAATACTGTTTTTGGCATAGCTCAAAAGTAAACAGTTGCTTCACATGTCCTTTAAAGCATATTGTGGGTTGACCTGACAGCACTCAGGACTCAGAAGCAGGTTCTGTCATTGGATCTGAGAGGATTGTAAGGGATGTGGAGGAGGCCAATGAAAATATTTTGTTTGAAATGGAATATAGTGCTCCCACTTCTACCCCCAAGGACTTTTATTCCAGCTTTCTGTGTTATTCATTAGGCCTATCAGGGTATATCATGGTGTAGTAGGTGACTGTATCATTGCTGGTGTCATTGCTGGAGTGATTCCCAAATCAGGGAGAAAGGAGGTGCTCAGAGAGGGGAAAGGGAAATGTGAGAAACAAGAGCTAAACATGTCTTGGAAGTGTGAGCGCACAAACCAAGCTGGGACTTCAGTCTCTTGCGTTCTTACTCTGGTGGTAGAGCTTCAGCTTGTCATATTCACCAGAAACACTGGTAAAGTATTTTGATAAGTAACACTTCCAACTGAAGTCTCACCCAGCACTTTGTTTTGTTTTGCCTTTTAAAAAGTCTTAACAGAGAATAGTCATTTAGCAGTCTCCTTTGGTATAGAAGAAATAACTGCATTCATTAACCTTGTAGACGAAGAGTGTAGTGACTTTTTCAACACATAGAAGTTTCATTTGTGAAATTAAATCTGAAGATAGGAAAAAGATGGCTGGGGGAGGGAGGTGGAGGGGCAGGGGTGTAGCAAATAGTATTTTGAAGCAGGTTGCTGATTGGAATAACAGTTTTAGTTCTCTCTGCACAAACCACACAGGTATCTGTGATACTTTGCTTTGAAATGGCAGGCTTTACCGATGTGGAGAACTCACATAACCTTATGTTACTGCTTGAGAAAGACCATGGGATCAGAAATTCCCCACTATGGGTTCATTTCAGGTTGATGTTTTGGGTTTTTTTCTTGGCTGTTGATGACATTTTGTTTTTCATGTGGACATGCTTGGCAAATGTCCCGTTGACTGGAAGCGATGTGGAGCAAGCCACACACTGTAGGCTGTTCCAGAGCAAGCGTGAAAGCTGTGAGCTCACCATGCACCAAAGAATTTTATTGCTTTTTATTGTGTTCTGACCTGTCCATCTTAACAATTTAATGGTTTTGGTTGATTTTTCTTGCAGAGCCTACTAAAAATACTACTCAGGTTAATCAAGCATTGGGATACCTTTCAGATTTTATGTTGTGACATCAGGCTTTCTGCATAGTCTTACTCCTTGTCCCTGCTTAAACCAAATTCTCAAACTGCTTTCTAATCCACAAGTTCACAGAGCATGGGCTTGCCTGAGTCCAAACTGCCTTCAGTCAGTAACATGACCTCTTATCTGAGATCAGGCTTTAACTATGTCTATTAGTGCTTGTTAGCTCTGGCTGAACTCTTACGGCTCAAAGCTCTCTTAATAACTGGTATCAGTGCACTGCAAGCAACAAAAGTCTGAACAGAATTCTGATTGCACTATTCCCAGACAGAGACTTGGTGCTTAAGCCTCTAATAACATTGGTTTAGTTTCAAAGATCTTAGAAAGGTCAAATTTTATGTTTAAGAAAACATGCACTGTAATACTGTTCCTATTTTTCGACCTTTGTTTTTTTTCTTCTGGATCCACAAATCCAAGCAGGTATTTTAGGAAACGCAAGGACCTGCTGGAATCTTCTTTGTTAGGGTTAGAAGGCTGCATGGCTCTTACCAGACTGACACTTGGCTCATACTGAAGAGTGCTACAGTCCCAGTTGGAGCCAGTGGGAGAAAACATTGATAACACTTTTACATTTTAAATGTTTTGTTAGTAAAACTATAGGATATCATGGAAATACTTGTGAATTGAACCAGAATGTTTATAAGGGCTATAGCGGAGTTTTGGGAAACTCCTATGAACCGCAAATTGCTTGAAAAACTCACCTTCTGTAAAAGAAGCCTATATTCAAGCTTTTCCCCCAAGAGACTTTATTTTTAGACTTTGAATCTTCAATTTATATATCTATTAATTTTGCATAATGTATGGTTTTCCACTCTGCTGTGCTCCTAAGGGTCGAAATACTTCTGGCATTCGTTCATCAATGCATTAATAAAGCCATACAGTTAGTTCTAAGTTCAGGCATTTGTTCCTGATAAGCCATAGTGTATGTTCAGAATTTTTTTTCTTTTCTTGAGTTCTTCTTGGTCGTGGCTGGATATACTTCCATGTTAAGGGATAATTTAGTGATGTTTTTGTTGTTGTTGTCCTCTGGTGGTTTTTTGTGTCTGTATCTGAATGCTAAGACTTAGGCAGGTTCTGCTCTCGCACAGGATCAGCTTCCTGTAACTGCCAGTGAAGTTTACAATGCTGTAGCAGATTTCTGGAATCCTTGGCTAACAGATGAAGCAATCAATACCTTCAGAAAAGGTAAAATATGCCAGTAATGCATTTTAAAGCTAGGGCTTAGAGAACTAATATTTCTGTAAGTTTGTCCCAGTTGTTTAGCTAAGTCTTAAAAGATGAATCACTACAATGGATTATCTGTAATGCTTCTCCTGGAAGAAATATTTGTCTTTTTGAATAGCAGTGCTTATCTTCAGAGTACATTTATTCTTTTCTGATGCAATAATTACTGCTTCTTGTAACATGTACAGTACTACTGGCTTTGTACCAGGACCCTCATAGTGCTTTTTAGGTAAAGGCCTAAGATGCACAAGAAGACCTAAATTTGGTTGTAAAAAATTGATGAAATGTTTCTGTTTTGTTACTATGTGTATTTCAGAGCATACTGAACAGGCCCATATTTGTTCTAGTTAGGATAGCGTGTAGTCTTGGTGATGATACTGTTAATTGCATCATATTTGCATCCAATTTACTGAACTAGTAGAATATTGATACCTAATTATGATTCTTCTTTTTAGCAAAGTACTGAAAAGTTCAACCCAACTTCCAATTCACTCAAACCTTAGCAATTTGGAAGTTTTAATTTGTTGTTTTGTGTCCTGAATGAGAAGGAACTTTGGGTAAGAGTGGAAGTAGAAATTCTAATAGGAAGAAAACCTCAAAGTGGTAGACCTTAAGTTGAAGTATATTATAGCTCTGTTGCCATAGCTCCACTGAAGTCCATGCACTATGAAGTTGCACCTATTGAAGAAGCTTTGTATACCATGGAGAGTTTCAGGAGCTTGGATTGACAAAACATGATCTTTACTTTTCATCATATTCCAGTCTGAAGTTAAATGATTTTCAAAGTAACAAGGCTACTGAACTCAAACAGTTCTTCCTGGACGAACCTGTAAGTTTTCAGAATTTCAAGAAATTTGGACATTTTAACAATTACTGCATCTCTTAATGGGGAAGAAATGTTACAAGGCACTTCTTCTGTGTCAGTTGGATAGCTGCATCTGAAAACCGTCAAGTAAACACAAAAGCAATTACAGGCAAGAATTCATAGCAACTAAAATGTTGCTGAAAAGAGATTCTTAAGATGTTCTGTTGTGATAAGGTGATGCATGGCTTGAATAAACATGCCATATTCTATTTTGTTAGAGTAAGGCTGAATATTTTTTCAGTGTACTTCCATTGTACTTCCATTCCTAAGTTGGCTTAAAAGCATTTTGTTTTTCAAATGGTTTTGGTCTTATTTTCACAGGTGGCTTCTACACGCAGCTGTTTGAATCCAGTGATAGCTCTCAACCACTCAGGATAATCAGCCTGAACACAAATTTATATTACAGCCCCAATAGTGTAACTGTGAATATCACTGACCCAGCTGATCAGTTTGCCTGGCTGGAGGGAATACTAGAAACCTCTTTACAAAGAAAGGAAAAGGTAGGGGCTGTGAACAGAGCCCATCAGCATTATTTGTTTAAACTTTGAAAAGGAAAAAAAAAAAAAAGTAGTAAGAAGCAGAGACAATGAAAACGGAAACATGATTCTAAAAGAATATTAATGCTGCCACAGATACTGCAACATCAGAATTTCATTTTTTAAATAATTCTTCCTTGAATATGCACATTATACCACAACAATTAATAAAATAGTTGAATGGAATTTCTCAGATTATGTAGTAAAATACATTTTCTTTCCTACTATGTAAAATACCGTAGAAGCAAGGATGAGAATACTTAATACTTTCATTTTTGTTTCTGACTCCTTTTACTCATAACCTTTAGTTTTAAAATATGCACCCTAGGCCTGAGACAAAAGCAGGTATATTTCATTTATATTTTTATGTGATTGCAAGTATTAGAAATTAGAGTTTGTCAACCACAAAACTTAGCCAGGCTGCAGCAATTGCTATGATTTGAGTGTTATAATAAATTGTCCTATAATACTTGGGTTTTGAAGTGAGGTTATAAATTGTTGGCTTGTGTTTGGTTGATTAGTGTGGGGATTGGATAATCATCTGACCAGAAAAAGTGTCTAATTTGAAACTTTTACATTTTGCTATGGTGTTGCAAATTTAATAATACTATTATATTACAGTCTGGAGAGAGGAAAGCTTTCCCTTCCTCATAAAACCCTGCAGCATATTAGTTAGTTTGTGCTTTTGCAACCAAGTCTCAGCCTCAGACAGAGGTTTTAATTAGTTCTTCCATGTTTTTGGTGACTCTCTGACCATGCAGGCTCTGTAGTACTGTAGCATAATTTTTTCTTACTGTCCTCTTGAGATGACAAATCATAAGTGTTGCCCTAGTAAATTTTTTTTTCATTTGAAATAATTGATGAAGTTTTCTTTTGGCCCAAAATCACATGTAGATTTATGAAAACTTTCTTTCCCAAGAATATACTGAATTATATATATAAAAATACCTATTTTTTTCTCATTATGAATTTAAGCATTCTTACTGTTTGTACTTTGTGTAGCAAAACTGTCATGACTTATAACTTTCAGAATGCCATTTCTAAGATACCATTATTTTGAAATTGTGGTAACCATTTTTAAGTTACAGCTGAAACAGTAAATTTCAAATGAAGGTGCTAATTATGCTTTCTGTATCTAATTCCTTAGGTATATATAATAGGACATGTGCCAATAGGATACTTGCCCTATGCACGGAATACAACAGCTATCAGGGAGTATCACAATGAGAGACTGGTAAAGATTTTTCGCAATTACAGTAGTGTAATTGCAGGGCAGTTTTTTGGACATACACATAGAGATAGTATCATGGTCCTCCTGGATGAAGAAGGTAATGATGCTTGTTGAATCCTTCATTTTTTCCTTCTTGATTAAAAGCAAATTAATGCTTTATTGCATGTTCTTACTAGTTACCCTCTGCTATAAATCACTGAATAAGGAAATAGGGAAATACTGCTATTTGTCTAAAAGAATTCAAGCCTTACACACTGCCATTCTTTTTTACCTAAAGAGAACCTTGCAAGGCAGACTGTCTTTTTTTTGTTGAAGTCAGAAGAGATTCTCCAAGCTTCCTTTTTTTTCATTTATTTTTTATTTTAATGAATGCATATACCTAGAGAAGAATTTCTAGTCTTTCCACTCTTACAGTGACATGGGCAAATTATACTAGCCGGTTGCTATTGTGTAATGTGTCAGAGGGAATGTTCTCAGGCCGACTAGACGTGCTCTATGTTCTTGTGTTCCCTGCATCATTACCGTGCCTCTCTGCTGAGTTCCCTGCTGTTTCAAAGTTAATTAAGATAAGGGTAAGCAGGAGGCAGGGGAAAGAAAATCTCTGCCTGTTGCATCTCTTAGATCAGCTAATTTGCCTTCAAGAAAAGCACCCAGGTCTGAAAATACTGCTTTATAATCCTTTAGTTTAAGTATGGCCATGGCTGTATGGAGCACTCTAACATCTTTAACAGAGAATTTCTAACAAGTAACTGGTTAAACTTGTGTGTTTGCACCGTAGAACAGTAAGAGGTCCATTGTTTTGGTTTATGTAAAATGTCCAAATAGGCTCTAACTGCTTTATAAGAACTCATAAAAACAATGCTAAAAATGCTGTCTGCGGTAACAGTATTCTAAATAATTCACTTTTTTACATGGCGTTACCATGAAATTAATCTTCAGTAAAAAGGAATCCAGTCCTAGTGAAAGAACAAGCTTTTTGTTTATTTGTTTGGGTTTTTTTAATGGCATTCAAGGCAGTTTTATACCTATATATTTTTGTTCGTCTCATTTGTGCATGAATCATCACCTCTACTGCAACTTTCACTGAGGACAGATTGGTCTTGGTGCCTTGTTATTACAGTTTGCATGTGCAAGTAATTGCTTCCATGTTACTTTAATAATTTTGCATCTTTTGACAAAATTTAAAAACTGAAATTGCATGTATCTGAGTACAGTTTGTGTTTATCTGTACAATTTTAGGCTGTTTTCTACTCATGCCATTTTCCTCTCAACTGAATCCTAGAGAATTCAAGATAACTGTAATACTGTAGACAACATCAGTGTCCTGAGACACAGAGCTCAGTTTTATCTTCTCTGGAAAATCTGCTTATTTCCAAGCTTCCAAAGCTTCTGCTTATATGTAGAGACTGACCTTACAATTTCACAGCTGTGATGTTGTCAGATAAAGGAATAGTTAGGGTTTTATGGTTCACAGAGAACCTCACAATATACTTACCTGCATATTATGTCTCATTAAAACTGGTGTGCATCCTCATGTTTCAGTTGCTGTAAAGACTGGTGTTCACGTACTGCTAGTCTGAATGACTGAAGTCAGATTCAGGTGATGATACCCTGGTGTTTCTAATAACATCATAAACACATAAAGAAAAAAAATACTGAAAACAGTATGTAAAATATAGCATTGAGACAGCAAGTTTTTAGTATTTCTTGAGTAGAAATAGGCAAAATACAGAGATCTTACATATAAGCAAGACCATTTTGCACAGGTAGTTGAATTTGGTGGGAAGCCTGTACTATAGACAGTCTTAACTGGTACACACTAGAATGTGTACTGAGGTATTTTACACAGATTTAGTTCTATCCAGTGGAAGTATAGAAGGAGTTCACAGTGATAGAGCTATTCTGGGGGAAAAAAATGTTAATGCACTTAAGCCAGTCACTCTGGTTCTTGCTGTGTTCGTTCTCTACATATACATTTGTTTGAGAAAGAAATGATTGAAAGGAAACTGTTTCTTCACCTTCCCTCTTCCTGCAGGAAAGCCAGTAAATTCTTTGTTTGTGGCACCTGCTGTAACCCCAGTGAAGAGTATATGGCAAATGGAGTCCAATAACCCTGGTGTTAGATTTTATCAATATGATGTTCTTGATTATAACTTGCTGGTAAGTAAAGATTTTAAAGCATAGTTTAAGACATCTAAATATAATGTTATTAAAAGTTACACTGAGATGTCAGCCTTTGTGTTATTATGGCTGTTGGTGGAACTTTGGTACTTTTTATTTTTCTTCCTGGGAAAAGGAAAGGAACTTGGTCAGTCTGTCTGTGCCTGCAGTACTACCCAGTACTTCCTGTTCTCTATGGAAGATTCTTATGACATAGAATCAAAGACAGGCAGAAATTTTCTGGTCAGAATCCTAAAACTATTTGCAGGGAGCTCTGCGACGGTGAAGAAGGTTCACTTAAATCCTGGGCTTTTTTACATACCAGTGTTTGCTGGTGATAGCTTGAGCATTGGGATGCAGTCCATGAAAGCTTTTAAAGGATGTGGAAGAGCAGATGAAAAAAACCTACTCTTAACCATGTGATGTCTTCTGTAATCATGCACTCTCCTATAGAGTTAATGCTTTTTATAGGAAATTCTAGATAAATTTAGAAGGAAAGAAAAGTAAAATACTTTGATTTGTAGTCTCATGTTTTTGGATATAAAATGAATCCTGTGTAATTACTTTGGCTCTGAATGACTTGGCTGTTCTCTGTAATTCACAGTAAAATCTTGACTTCCCTGAGTTCAGTGACAGTGCATCCCACAGCTTGACTGGCACTGGGGTTTCTCCCTGGAGACCTATGCTAATACAGGCTGCTCCTTTCCTGTGCAGGTTTCACTCCTGCATTTCCATCTCTCCCTTTCCTGTTCTCCCTTAGCTGTTCTTTTCTGTCTATTCTGTCCCTCAAGCAGTGCCCACAGAAAAAAAACTTCTGGTTCTCACCCTTTTGCCCCAGTCCTAAAGCAGACATGGGCACAGTGGATTTTGGTTTATCGTTTGGGCAGGAAGACCTCTAACACTGCCACTGCTGCCCTTTGTGGCTCCTTTTTATTCTTCTCCCCATCCCCCCACCATTACTGCTCTGCCAGTACCAGCTTTGGGTGTAAGCCCAGCTCTTGGGGTGGGACATGACCTTTTATTCAGTTGTGAATAACGAGGAGTGACAGCTTCCTAATCAATATATCACTCTAGAGACTTAATGAAGCAGGGAAGAAAGCAATACAGCTGTGCCTACTTTTTCTTTCTCTCTCTTTTTTTTTTAACTGTAGGATCTTTGGCAGTTTTACTTGGACCTCAGAGATGCCAACAAGAAAAATGAATCAAACTGGAAATTAGAATATATTCTGACTAAAGCTTACGGTGTTGAAGACTTGAAGCCAGAAAGCCTGTATGAAATGGCCAAGCAGTTGTCTGTGCCACACAGCACGCTGTTTGAGCAGTATTACAGTAACTTCATTGTGAGTTATGACAAAACCATTGTCTGTGAAGAGGGGTGCAAGACCTGCCAAATATGTGCTATCCAGTATTTGGATTACTCCTCATACACAGATTGTATCAATCGGGAGGCAACATGGAGATGAAATTGCTCTACAATTTATGCTGATATTGACTTTAGCCTGTGATTTAAAGAACCTGCTCATCCTTTCACTCAAGCACTGACATGCTGACAGAGAGCCTGTGGGGCTTCTCTGAATTTCAGGGGAGCAATATACCTCCCTAGATCTTTTTTCTTGTAAACGTATTTTCCTTCCACGTTTAAATAAAGGTTTATTGGCTATGTGACAGTGGTGAGATACTTTGCTGTTGTTTCAAGTGTCCTGTACCCTCTGTAACAGCCATCCCAGTATGTGGTAATAGACATTACTCAGATCTTTAGAAATGCAAGTCTCTTTCCTCAGGACATTTAAACGTAGGCAATGCCATTTCAGGCATGGGATTTGTACGGGGGCAGGTTTCAGCCATCTGCCATCACAATTTGCAAACTGAAATCTGCAGAACCTGCATTTGCTAAGACGAGTGCATTTATATTGTTGATGTGATGCCAATATTATGTATCTCCCTGTGCCAAGTTTCCTTTTCCTTCTTAACCCTTTAAACCCAACTCTGCTTAGGGTCATTTTCTAATGACAGCATGAACGTGACTCAGTGGAACATGTGCCTCCATCCTGTGAGTATTTCATGCATTTTGTCAGAATGTGTGTTTGCCCAGCACAAAGTGTTTTCTTCTTATGACAGAGCTGTGTACACTGGTACTGCTATCAAGCAGTCTCCTGGTATGATACTTTGCAGCAGACCTTAAATCACATTTAAATTGATCACCATCACTAAGCAGACATAGCATATACATTCTGTTTGCAGCACAGGTAAACATGCACATGTCATGTTTCTCATTTTTTTTTCACAAAGCAGTGTCATATGTAATGTGATTATTGCATGTGTGAATTTACAGTTGCACAGACTCTCTTCCTCTTGTGATTAAATGTACGCACATGATGATAATATTAAGAAGGCCACCTTGTGTATAACCAGGAAGGACCTTTACCCATTTTTCTGTCACTTCAAGAGCTATACATTTGGAACCTTTGGTCAATACAATATCATACAGACCCTACTCCAGATAGTAGTATTCCAGAGTAACTGGAGCTGCAGAAGTGGTTATGAGACAAATCCAAATGCTGTTTATTTTCATATGATTTAAAGCCTTTACTGTAGCATTGAGGATCTTTCTGATTTTGTTTCCACCCAAGTTTGAAATATTTAGCAAAACATTTCCAGACAAATTTTCTAAGCCTGTAGTACTCACAGCTGTAGAAGCAGATACCTCAGATTTGTCATGCATCAATCATCCAAAGAAGAAACACCGGTTTGTTAAATTTACATTCAGAAACCAATCCTCCAGTAGCGCTGATGTTTAGAAATGACATTAATAACTCACAGTAGCCAGTCCTGTATTTTAAATTGCTTGGAAATGGTATGGTGGGCATTTAAATGCTTTAGAGCTATCTGCTCTGGCTGATCTTGAATGTGTCTGGATATGTAAATAACCCGAATTAATGTGGGTTCTGTACAGACTGTGACTGTGAGGAAGTACTCGAAAGTTACACAGCTGAAAGCTGATGATTCCCTTTGTGTTGGCTGTATTCATTGGTTGCATTTCTCATGGGTGTGTTCATTAAAAAACACCCATGTTACCTGTATCAGTTCTCCAAGGGCAAGTAATCAAAGTTGTGGGCAGATAGTTTAAAGGGCAGTTGCAGCTGGTGGGACGGCTGGGCTGCTTCTAATTTTCCAGATGGGTTTTGTTCCATTCAGTCTTGTGTTTTGCAGTGGCTTCTTTTCTCATACATGGTTTATTTCTGTGAGTTCTGTGACTTCTGTTTAAACTTAATACCTACAAGATATCCTGAAAATACTATAAATGCTATCAAGCTGTATTCTTCTACTAAGGACTTCTTTATTGCTGAACTTCAGAGAGAACCGAACCACGTGGCTAAGCAGCTACGGACTCTAGGAGGAACAGTATGCTGCTGATGGGTTTGGGGGCATCTTGCTTCCTAGATTTCTTTCTAATATGTGTGTCAGTCGGTGTTACTTAGTGAGCATGAACAAATCAGTGACTGCAAATGTCAGAACAGCAAGCTATGACCCAGACATAATATTTTAAAATGTGGACTTTAATTGAAGCCAAAAGTTAGATGGCCCCAACCAAGGATGTTTGGTTTTTTTTTCAGCCAGAGGGATACATCCACTAGGATTACATTTAGCCAGGGTATATCCTCCAAGATACACCTTGTTATGCCAGCTAGCATTCTCTGTTTCTCCTATATGTAACTATACTCATGCAAGTTCAAGCATAACTGACCAAGAAAGATCCATGAGTATGCATCATCGTGTAACTCAGGCATAAACCAATGAGAGAGCTTCTTGGAATGTTACACTGTAGGAAACAAGATAAACCACATGAACACCTTGGATGGCACCTGGGTGTAAGTGGAAATAGGGTGACCACGATATTTTTGTTTCATGTTCCTACTTTATTTCTTCATGGAACTAGGAATGTTCTAAAGGTAGGTTAACATTTCCTGACAGAAGCCTTTTTTAAGGAATCATAGAAAATACCCAAGAGGCATGGCCTGGTAAAGTTGCTGGCTCCTGTAGACCAGATTTCCATTTCACTTTTCATATTGTATTTTGTGTCCCCACCTTGAAGGATTACGGGGATATTTGGAAGGTCACAGTTGTCAGAAAGACAAATTACACCACCTAGTGGAGTAAAAACCTTTTAATTTATCTACAATTAAAGTTGAGGCATATAAACAAGGAGAGTAATTTCTCGAACATTCTAGGATTTAATTTCTAGTTTTTGAAGAAAGTGCTGCTATTCTTCGTAGCAGTACTGCTATGTAGTACACTTTCTCTGGGTCTTAAATGGTTGCTGGCTCCTAGAGCTCATGTCACTTGATGGATCATGAACCCTGTGGGAGGTACAGGTCTCAGCTCACATCCAGGGAAGACCTGGAGCCTGTGGAAGGTACTCTCGGCATCCAGCTCAGCTAGCCAGCAGAAAAGGAATGTGATAGAAACAAGAGATCTATCCCTAATCAGACTGGTGTCTCCTTCCAATTAGTTTCTATACTTAAATTCTCCACTGGAGTTAGCTGATCTTGTATCTACGTTAACAGGTACTGCAGCCTAATAGAAGTGCCTTCTTTAACAGGAGAGTTGGTGCTGAGGTGCTGATGTGACCAGTGCACATTCATTAGCAGTTGGAGGACATTAGATGTACATTTGAACAGCAGCTGCCAATTGCATTGCATCTGAAAGAGCACTCTCCAAGAGCACTCTGCAACATGAATAAAAGCGCAGTGAGGATGATCAGTAAACTGTTCAGAGGTGTACTATGGATCCATACTAAGGTGAAGGTGCACCCAGAGTCCAACGTTAATTGCTTTAGATTGGGGCACTCCATAGTGTCTGGATGTGGTCTCATAATTTCTGTTGTTTTTCACCTGCCAGCCTGAAGAAATTGAAATGAGTGGAGGAGATGGGCAGTGAGTGAACATATTGTTAGGAAAATCAAAGTGATGAATGTAACTAAGTACACGTAGTCCCTTGTCCATTTCCTGTGTGGACAAATCATGAGCATGTAGCATCTTCAAGAAGAAGTACCTGGTTTAACACCGATATATAAGTTCCACTGTGGAAACAGCCATCTCAAGAATGGTTGTCACATTGGTCTGAGAATAAATACTGTTGGAAGTCTCTCTTATGCCCAGTTAAGAGGAACTATGACAATATCAATGAAGAAAGGGACTGTAATTGTCTAAACAATATTAGTTGCTTTCCTTCCTTATTTTCCAAAAGCTGAAGACTAACTTTTACCTGCTTACCAGCACAGCTTTCAACAAGAAAATATTGCTTTAGATAATTCACTTGGCATCTGTTGGCCCCAGCTTCATTGTTCTGCTGGAGGAACATCCTTAGGAATTCTACCAGCTTTGTCGTCTGTTGGCCCCAGTTTTATTGTTCTGCTGGAGGAACATCCTTAGGAATTCTTTGCTGGTCTGCAAAGCCTTGTGTAAAATGAATGTAGTTTTCATACTGTGTCTGAAATATCACAACTATAGAAATCTAAAGAAAACACAGAGAAAAAATAACCAAAAATGTTAACCATCATATATGTGCTTAATTTATTTCTGATGGGTGTGGGAATGGCAAAGTCACTGTACTGATGAACACTGCCAGTGTGCTGCTGCACAAAAGTGGGTTCCTGCAAAAGTAGGTATTGGAAGACTGGTCACAAGTGGGATGGAAGATGCAGTAGATGGATGACTAAAATCATAACAAGGGAATAAAAAATGTTGAAAGTAAAACTACTGGAAATGTGTCAAACTCCAGCCCTAATCACTTAGTGAAGAAGTGGAAAGAGCACTGATGTGCTTACAGATGTGGCCAAATTACAGCTTTTCAAGTGCAACTTGCCTTCAGTGGTGGAGCTATACTGAAAGACTGTCTAGAAAATTCCTTCTATCATCTGCATTTCTATTGAGCTGTGATCTGAATCTACCTGTCAAATGTGTTAATCAATGAAATACCCCTCCATCATGTCTTCCAGCTTGTACTGGGTAAGAAAACTGCATAGACTGTTCTCATACCTTATGAACTCTTTGTGGGATTTTAAAGCAACCACTCGGGCATCAAGAACAATTAAGCTGGAGAAGTTTCAAATGTGGTGCTGGGCAAAAAAAAAATAGAAAAAAAAAAAATTCCCATCCTGAAAAGCATCCTGAGATTTCAACATGTCCCACTGGAATAAAACCAGGATCTTTCTGAGGTTTTAGGCAATGAGATATGCAAAGTGGGGATTTGCACCCGAGCCTGCCACCTTTCCTGTCAAGTACTTGCTGTGTGTCTGTCATGGTGTTGACTATGCTCTCTTCTTCTACCCTGGAACTGAACAACTTTCTAAATTTAAATTTTCACTGAAACTGTTACATTTATATAAAAAACTCTGATATTGACACAGCATTCTCCACAAGTTCTCCCACATGCTGTAATGTTTGACACCTTGCCTGTCCACATAGTACATGCCAATGGATACACTGCAGCAACTTTTTTTTGTTGTATATAATCTATGGGTTTTGATGATTTGTGTGGGCAGGATGATCAGCTGGTAAAAAGTGACCTCAGAGCACTGAAATTAGTGAAGTGATGAATAAATGAAGTAATGAATAATCCTGCTTGAGAGTCAGGATGGATTTTCAAAACCATCTACAATATATTTCTGTGTGACATAATGCAGTCGCACATGCAGTCGCACAAGCAGACTCAGGTAGCAGTAGCAGAGTAGCCGTATCAGTGGAATAATTCCCCCTGTATTCCAGAGTGACATGATGACACAGCTATCCTGCTTCCCCCTCCAAGCTACCCTGGATGCTTGCCTGTATAGCATTGATTTATGCCATATAAGTATATACTGACAGACATAAGCATACAAACCCAAATTGTGCTCCCAGGTCTTCTGGTATGATGTCTGTTGACTAGAGATGGACAACCCTTATACAGACACTCTGCATCTTGTGGATTTTGGAGTTTATAAAACAATTTAGAAATGCCTGAGGCTGCAAAATGATGGCAATTTCTCTAGGCTTTTGTGTATCATCTCCAGTATTCAGTCTAGCACGATCTTCCTCCAAGTGGGGGTGGTGTTAAAAGCCTGTAGTTGAGTCACTCAAAATACATGCAGAAAAACTTCTTCCAGATGGGCAGGGTACCTTAAAACTCTTTCAGGCTGCTCTGGCTTTTTTATGCCTTATAAAATCGGAAGCATCCATTTTTAGACACTTTGAAAACCCTTTCCTGGCCAACTTCTCATTCCTATTTTGTTAGATGTTTCCGGCAGAACTCATCCCATATATTAGAATATTTTACACCTATGAAAACTACCATCTGCATTTCTAAACCAGTTGAAACTTGAGACTTTGGTAAAATATCCTGCTAAAAGAATCTGATGTTGTTGCAGCTGATTGCAATGAAGTATGCAGCATGCGTTTTACCTAGCATTTTAATGGAGTCACTGCAAAGAACATTTAACTTATTCTCACTGGTGGGGGCGGGGCGGGGGGGGGGGGAATATTTGATGTTTTTAAATCGACCTAGCTGAAAACTTCCAACATTTCTAACAGACTTTGTTGATAGCTAGCAAGACATGTTGCAAGCTGTCCTTAACAAAGCCTCCTCATTTTTAATTTTTTTTTTTTAATCTAATTGGAAGTATTTATACAGAACTTGAAATTCTAGACAGGCACAGGATTTTCCTCAGAATGATAGCCAGCGTTCAATGGAGGACTTTTCTATAGTATGTTTTGTGTTTCTCCCCTCCTCCAGTCCTCCCAGCCAAAGCAAATTTCTGCTAAGTGGTGTCAAAAAACCATAGCAACTATCTTGTGACAAAGCTGAGGAGGTTTTGTTCTGCAGGGGACCCATTAATCACTTATATTGCCTCAGCTCACAGTCCCATCCAATCTGATTCTGGGAATTTTCTGCTGAAAACTCTTGTTAAATATTTGCATGGGTGAAGCACTCCCCTCAGAGCAAGCCACAGTGGAAAGGGAGTGTGTTGTTCATAGCATGTGTGACTGTGTGAGACTCCAGGGATGGATGGAGGGATCCCTATTACCAGGAGACAGGATTTTTCTCTTCAGTCACATCAGGGGAATGATGCCCAGGAGCAGGGGGTTTGCGTGGGGAGTGGGTTGGAGGCAGGCAGGCAGTGCAGCAGGGGAGAGCAGAACATGTTCAGTGGGCTTATTAGGATGTGCATCTGGGCAGTTTTCCGTCGGGTGTGGGCACTGGTGCTGGAGACCTGCTGGTTGCTCAGTAGGTGCCTCTGCTTATTGCAATAACACAAGCTCCTTGCTCTCAGCAGCTAGGCTGGCGGCCACCACCCTCCCTTCAGCCCACATCTTTACTCAGAATATTTAAGTTACCCCACTAAGGCCCAGTGTTTTTCCCTGTCAATGATTCACATTTCCTCTTTTATTTAACTGATAAATGTCAGCCATTACTTGCTTTTTGCATAATATCATCTCAAATAAAGTTTTCAGTGGAGTCCATTTTTCAGAATATGCCAGAAATTAAGCTTTGACACATCAAGCCAGTCAGAAAATTCCTACTCACTCACGGCACCTACTTAGTCCATAAGACCTCCCAGCTGCAACAGAAATCCAGCCCACAGGAGTTTGTATTCCTGAATATATTAGCCACCTATGATACAAAGTGTGCCTCAAATAATTTTGGGAACTTGGAGTCCAAAAAAATGGATAATTAGGAGATCTGAATGTGGCTCTTCCTGTATCCTGATTATCAGTATTTACCTCCAATACACAAATAATAAATGCCTTAGAACAGAAAGTATTTCTATACCCTAGCCATAGTTGCTACGTTCATATAATTAGGCAGAAAAGCAATTGCTGTGTGATCAGCTGGGTAGAGGTAAAAGTGGTTGGTTGTGAATGGAAGAGGGGTGGCCCTTAGCTCTCCCTGGCATCTGGACTGCCATTTGAGTGGAAAATAGGATCCTTCTTACCTAATGATTTATGTGAAAACATGTCAGTACTTCTCAATGCCTCCAAGAGGATGTTTTCCCACAGAAATTTGCATATGTGCCCCAGTGCTGTCATCACATCTTTACACCAGACCATGTTTTGCCACCACTTCTCTTTGTGGAACAAAGATAGTATTAACAGTCAGGGCCTCATAGTGTGCCATATTCTCTGCAGATACACTGATTCCCTTTCGAGGCCCCTAACCGTATTCAAGGTCTCTTTGCATTGCTTTCGCTCATGAAGGAGAGTTAAGGCTATTTGAGAGAGACCTGCCCCTTCACCACTAAGCTGGGGTAAGTCATATCACGACCAGGGGAGATGAAAATCTCTTGCTTCAGCTGCAGTTAGACAGGCGTTACTATACTGCTGCTAAACAGAACCTCAGGATAGGTCTTCTTGGACTGTGTCTTTTATGCGCCTCTTCTTAGCTTTGTTTTCAGGTTATAAGTTTTTCTAACACTTCATATGTGCCTAGGCAGAATGACAGACCAGTGTTCTATTCTTAAATTGCAAAGGGTTTATCTCTGTGTAGTGTACTGCATGTTCAGCTTGAAGAATAATCTCCATCCATTTCCTTTGTTCAGGCAAAAACTCTACCCCTCGGTTTATGCCATCATAAGGAGTGTTTAGCCTCTTTGTAGAAATCTGACTTCAGGAATTTTGTTTTGTTCACATGTATGAGCTAGGAGAGTGTACTCTTGAACACATGGTTCCAGGAAAAGAAAGCAAGGTGTGGAGAAAAATGTGAATTAACCGGTGCTAATTGGGTAGGCTGACTCTAAGGTTGGCATCCTTAGAATCTGGTGCAACTTCACTGAGGTCAGGATGAAGTCTGCATCTACACCATTTAACCTAGGGTATGAGAAAGCTGTTATTTGCAGACTGCAAAAAAAGTTTTCGATTCATTTGTTTGGATGAAAACCAGCCTTCACCTATATGCCAAATGCAGAACTAGAAATAGTGATTTTATTTTAAACTTTTTCACTGTATAACTAGACAGGTCCTATATTGTTAAATTCATTGCTTCATTCAGTGCCTGCCACTGCGGTTTTTAGTGTCTGGCCAATTTTTATTTCAAGAATATCTTCTTCTTTTTGTCTAACCAAACTTGGTGAGACTTTGTCACCTACTGATTTGCAAAATTATAAACCACTTGAATTTAGTGGTTAGGGAATAGACTCTAAACTTTATACATACCATATGCAGTGCATATAAAATAATGAAAAATTCCTTCTCTCTTCCAGTGCAGGATTCTGGGTGCCCAGAATCAATGAGAATTTCACTTTCCCTGTACAGCTGTTAGTGATTACCTGATCTCACTTTTTTACTCTCTCCTCTATTCTGCCTTTATTCCTCACCCAGTTATGAATTAGTAGTGTTAGGAAGAATGCACGCTCTTTGTTTTGTTGAACGTCAGTAAAATATTCATTAGAATCATACAAAAATTTGTCCTGCTGCTGGCAGAGAGCAGCTCCATAAACAATGAGCTCCTTTGTTTGCCCGAAGCATAGTAACAAATGGATTACGTGTAAGAGCCATCTATAGGGCTTTTATTTCATCTTCATTCAAGCTCTGCATGTTTTGCACTGCTTTTAATGAGGCTGCCTGAACTATGGTAACCCCATGGTACATTTGTAAGCAAGAGATATTAGATGAATCAGCCCCTTCCAGAACTGCATTATGAGGTGATCTGCTTTCATTACAGATTTATTTTGTAGGTTGTAGACCTCAGAGAGAGGATACTACAGGCACAAGCAGCATTACCTACTCTGTAAGGCCAAGTTCAGGGTCTGCATGAACATGAATCTGTGTTCCCACAGCCAATTCTCCATTTGTTGCACGGCTTGAAACACAATCTTTTTTGTGCATGACCTCTCCTTTGCTCCCCTTCACCTTCAGACTTGTACTGGAATGATTGACAGTCCTTTATAAAACAGCCCATAAAGAACTGTTTTACTTCCCCATCAGTATGAAAGCTTGGGTCCCTAAACAAAAAACAAGTACAAAACCCATCATCTCACAGCAGAATGAAAAGCCTCTTCTTTCTTCTGCCTTTCTGAAGTGTGAAGGTTTCCTCTCTGGAACTGGAAAAGTTTGTTCCCCAGCAATAGAGCTCCCTGTTGTCAAAACCAACCAAACACATATTCATAGAAGTGCAGACAGATGCCTTCTTTTTTCTCTAGAGGACTATGAAAGTTTTACTTTTTTTTTTTTTAACATTGTTTACAAATTTTACTGAAGGAAAACAGGCTTCACAAATGGCATAGTGCCCTATTTAAGTGTGTTGTAGTTTGCTTGAATGTAATCTGTTGTCAAGACCTTCAGACTGTTCTGCTAATCTTCAGTCACTATCAGAATCAAAACTTGATAGTTTTTGCATAGGAAATACTGTTACAATACAGAAGACAATTGTAAGTGCAATAACAAAGTAGATAAAAACAAAGCCACGTGGCAGCTGAAAGGCCTCATCTTCCTCTCTGGACACATTTTCAGTATGTTACATGAAGTGTTTATAGCTCAAGCAGTTAAAAATTATAGCTCAAGCAATTCTTGATTTTGTAAAGACAATAGTGAAAAAATAAGGGTCATGGAATAAATACAAGAGATGCCATTGCTTTTGATAATCCCCTGAACAGGACTAGGTATTCAATTCTTAAGGAAATCACTGTTACTGATTTTTCAGATTTCATGGTTGGAAGGTGGTTTTGATAAAGAATTACTGCCAGTAAGGTAAAATCAGGTTGAACTGTGATTTGCTAAGTCTTAATGAGACTCCTAACAGCACAGGGCTGCACCTGATGCCTTGTGCTAATTGTAGTCTTTGCTAGCTAGCAGCAGTGAAGAGCAAAGCCTTGCGATTAAAAGTATTGTGAACAAAAAGGGAGAGGTCATATAACATATCTTGTTATTATAGGAAAAGAAAAAAGTCTAATGATGAAGACAAATTAGCAAAGAAAATTGCATAGGGGAAGACTTCCATATTTTCTAGGTTTTGTGATTCGGTTGTTTTGTTTGTGTTTCTTTCAGAAACAAATAGAAAGTATGTCTGTACCCTAGCCATACTTGCTACGTTCATATAATTACGCATTCCTCTCCCTAGCTCCATTTTGTGTAAAAACCTACAGTGGCAGGCTCAGGGAATTCACCAGCTATTTTATTTTACTTTTTAATAGCAAAATCCTTTCCATTTTCCAAGCACTTCTAATTCTGGATTTTACTAGTGCAGTTGTTACCCCTCTGCTGCCTATATTTCCTCCTGTCATAGATACGTGTTTGTGTGCATCTATGAGATATATCAAGGTAGGGAAAGATAGACCTTGAGTGCACTAGTGGATACATGGGTTTGCTGCAGCATCTGAGTTTTGGCTTCATCATTTTTTATGTGTCAGTCTCCAAATGCCAGGACCTGGGAATGAGAGAATGAACTGCCTGGAGGGCAACTTCTGATCTTGTGAATGAAAATATTTGTTACAGTACATGTGCTTTATGCACATGCACCGTATGTCATTCAGCTGCAGAAACAGGCAGTATCTGCATACTCTTGAGAAATGGGTAGCAACAGAAAGAAGATTACAAATGTATCTGGAAGTACTTAAAAAGGCTGCTGAAAAACTCAAGGGGAAGACTTTTATTTAATGAAAATTCATGTTGCTGTGTGATAAGTCTGGGTTTACTTAGTAGGGCTTTACTGTTTATTTGTACTTCAACTTTTGTGTTTTAATGAGTGTAAAGCATGCAGATCAAGCACCTGGGCACTTCTTTTCATTATAATTAACAATTAATTAATGTTCAACTTTTACTTATAGTTTAAATACAGCATGTTTCAAACTCAAGACTCTGGAAAGCATTTAAAATGATGAAACTACATGTTAACAGACACTTATTATTCAAGTTTAAATGACACCATGCTTTGGGAAGTTGCATCTGAAAGGTAAGTTGGTACTTTGGAAGTTGATCCAATTTTAAGAAGAGATGTTTCAGATAACATGGAATGCTTAATCTTTTCCACTCATTCTCCTCTCCTTTCACTTAAGGTCTACTATTTTCTTGCAAGAACCTGGCCATTTACTTTCAGTATCTTGCCCGTCTGAAAACAAGCTGCAAGCTTCCACTGCTTTTCACTCCCTCCGTATCTGTCAAAAGCTGTAACTGTTGTTGGATGTGTCACCCCAGGAGTCGGCCTTTGATGAGCTGAGTGAAGGCTGAACCAAGACTGAAAAAGTAAAGCTACTTAACAAGTTTTAGTTTAACAAACATAAACCCTGTATTTGCTACATTTTACTGTGAAGGAACTTCAGATATTTATTCTGTGTTTCACCTTTCTATGTCAGGTGTCTGGCAAGATCACACAAGTATGAGAATTACTGTATTTCTGGTAACCTATCTCTAGTAACAAGAATATAACACATTTGCAGAATTAAAACTGAAAAGCTGATCATAAGCAATCACCGAAGGATTGACTAAGGGTGGGTTTTTTTGTTTGTTTTTTTTTTTGTGTGTGTGCTTGTGGATTTTTTTGTGTTTTTTTTTTTTCTATTGGAATAATGATCACTTTTTAGGCAAAATTAAATATTGTAAGATGGCAAAAAAAAAAATGCAACTAGTTTTAAGCCCACTGCCTAAATGTTTTTGTTTAAATAGATGTTAGTAGACATTTAGCTTACTAATTGTCCAACAAGGGACTATGCAACAGTTGTAAACTGCCTTCAGTTATCCGCCATCATGGACATTTTGTTCTGGTATGTGTTTGAACATACCTGTCACTGAAGGCAAAGATACTATGCTGATGTACATCAGTTGAGATCTGGCCTTGTTATCCTCTGAAAGAAAAGCAAATTTGTTTTCCTTCCTTCTGTGCTCACCTCCCCCACCAGCCCCACTTTCACAAAATCCCGTTCCACCAGCGAATAATAATCACCACCACCACCACCACCACCACCACCACCACCTCCTCCTCCTCCTCCTCCTCAGCCCCAGGCGGGTGCCGCTTCGTGAGCCAGGAAGCACGTGAGCTCAGGGCAGGCATTCGGTGAGGGCCGGGAGCCACCTCTGTGCCGAGGGGGAGATCCCTTTCAACTTCATGCTTGGCTGGAGCTTTGTCCTCTGTTGAATGCTCCCCCCTCGGAGCCTTTGTGCTGCAGCGGTGGCTGAGGTGTGAGGCGGCCACCAGCCAATGCCCGCACCATGCGTGGACAGAGCATGACCAGTTTGGCTGCAGCCAGTCACTGCTGGGCTCGGCGTTACATCACCGTCAGCCCACGGCTCGGCCAGACGGAGCCGAACAGGCTCCTTGTTGTTTTTCCTCTTTTCATGGACGAGAAGAAAGCCTGGGAAAGGAGCAGGGATCCCAGACCTTCCTTGAGAACAGCCGAATATTGTCTGCATGGTAATGAAGGGAACAAAGCCACAAACTACACATGGCTCTCTCCCCCCTGCAGCCCCGGTGCACAAAAGCAGGGTGTGTAATCGGAAGGAGTGGGCAAAGGCAGCACAGTGTGGTGAGGAAATAACCTGCGGTCCCCCGGCAGCGCCGGGGGAGGCTTCTGCGCGGAACTTGCAGTGGCTCCTGGGAAGGCCAAACACCCAGAGTGCTTCCCTGGCTCCTGTTTCTCATGGCGATGACCTCGCAGTTGATTTGGAGGGTCTGTGTTGATGCGATAGCGCAGCAGCCAGATCTCTTCCAAAAATATTACTGTAACACATGGTGTGCTTTTGTGATTCCAGTTTTCTGTCCCACCCACAAAGTCAAGATGGGTACATACACACAGCTTATCCCTGTTTTTGTGAGCGCCTGGTATTTTCTTAAGAGAAAGTGATAGCTTGTTTGTTCTGTTTTGAAACTCAAAAGAAGTTTAATTTTTCTGTTTGCAATGAGTCTCAGTTGTTGCTTCTTTCAGAAGTGGATGTATGTGTTTTGGACACCGTAAGTACTCAAACCTTTCCCATCTGCTGTGGGCAGGACCAGCTCCTGTGAAATTTCTGCAATCACAAACATCCATCTCTTGGCAGCCAGGGATGGTGTCCCTATGGAGGAACACGGTTGTCATGGGAAACTGTGATCATGGAGAGAGAAACAAGTTTCATGAGCAATTAGGGGACTTGTCTGTCTCTACCATGAAGGCAGGCAGCAAGCTGGTACTCCTCTGGAAGCCAGAGCAGAGCTTGGCCACAGGGCAGTGAGCTCTTAGAAAGCTTCTGCTGCTGGTCTCTTCCACCGGACCTTTGAATGGGCTGGGGTCTGCTAGGACTCTACAGGCAGGCATGCGCCCCCATGCCTCACTGTGTTCCCTAGCTCCATTTCTGCTGCATGTGGTATTCCTTCTAAAACATCAGGACATAAGGAGGATAAGGATGACATAAGGAAGATGTCATATGGGTGGCTAGGAGGAACCCTGTCTATCCTAGGGCATCTGTTGTTGCTGTTATGCAGTTATGCTAAGTGACAGTGTCATTGCAAGCATTTATTTGGGAATTGAGATCTCATGCTGGACACCTCAATTATCAGAAGCTGTCTGTGCAGTCACATTATCATAAGTCTTTTACTGTATGCTTTTGTGACAACATTGCTGCGTAAGTTAAATCAGTCTAACCCTTTTCCAGTGTTAAGCCTTCTATTTTATATATAACAGGCAGTCATTCCTTCCCATACTTCTTTTGGAGACATCCAAAAAGCTGGCCACTTCCTGAGCCACCATTTAATGTTATTCTTGTCTTGCCTATGCATATGGGTTTATTTGTAGAGAAAACTACAATGTGGAGTTGGATGCATATCAAGATCAGGGCCAAAGATGGAGTACATACGTATTCATTGTGTAGAAGACATCAAGCAGCCTGAGTGTTTCAGGGTTCCTTGAGAGCCTTCTTCTCATCTGCTCCACTTTGATCTCATCTTTTTTATCAGGGCTGACCACAACAGTGCACCAGAATTGTATCAGTGGCCTGTAAAGCAGCATTCAGACCTCTCCATCCCTGGTAGAAATGTTTTTCCTCATGTGTTCTACAACTAACAGACACTGCACACCATTGTCTCATACCTATCCTGTGGTTGACCAACACACACAGGTTTATTCCTTCTTTATTACATGTTGTATGTGTGAAAAATAATATAAAATCTCTCCAGAAAAATACAGAACCTTGTACCTTCATTGAATATTTATTCATAGAACCTTCTTGATCTCTAGAGTGACAGGTTTTTCCACCAGTGCATGAGATCTGATTATAGCCTTGCACCATTACAAATGTTACCACTGGTTACAGAATTACCCACTAATTAAAAAAAAAAAAAAAAAGTTGCTGTAATTAAAAGTCTTCATTCAGATGTGCTTTTACAAAGAAGGGCCTCACTCAGTGCATGTTGTCAGTTGTGATAGTACACTCTGACAGGCAGAAAATGGGAAGAATTGTCTCAGCTTCTTATGCTACTGTGAACTTGATGGTAATTAATTATGTAAATAGATGCATGGTGTTCATTTCTGTTAACAAAATACATTCTCTTTGCAAATGAAAATGAATTGTTGCTTCCCATAAGGAGCAAAATCCTTAGCAAGTGTAGTGAATTTGCAAATAACCCTGATTTCTTGGAACTGCAATGAGGATTGCAGTCCTTTACCTAAACATGTCAGTTCTTCAGTGGTATCAGCTCAGCTAGAGCAGCGACCTTATAAACTTAATTTTTACCCTAAAACTTAATGTGACTGACTAGAGACAAATTAAAAAACACGCCTAAATGTACTAGTCTGGTTCACACCATGTCCTTACTTCTCTCAGAGACAACATGATCTTCGAAAACTACTGACAAAGATGTATTTTTCCTTACTTGGCTGAAAGATGATAAAGCACAAAAGCAAGCCTTGGCTTCAGCAGCTTTTCCCAAAGATTAAAGAAGTGGTTCAATCAACTAAAATAGGCTGTATCAATGTTCCTTTTTCATACAGGAAGTATACATGATGAGCCTGAAATCATTGTAGAGAAAATTTACAAGGTTGGCAAAGTATTCCTCAGCTTTCAGATCCATATGTAACTCTTTAGTGCCCTCCCCTGTCCCAGTTTGGAAATACCTTCCTGGTAGGGAAACCATTTGTCTATGGTGAAGAAAATAATATTGAGACTTTACTCTTAAATATTACTGTTACCTGTTTTCTCTTCAAATCCAATTTATTTGTCTCAGAAGTGGGAGAAGGAGCATTTCATTCTTTTGGAGGAAAAGAAAGGAAAGAGCATGATTTCCAGTGGTCATAATGACACTGATTTCTTAGTAAAATATGTCAGAGACGCAAGTGAAAAAAAACATTTTTCACCACTGTCTAGGTCCGCCAGATATTTTTTCATCTGGGTCATTTAGGATTGACCATGTTGTGCATTTCATGTGGATAAGAGAGAATATGTATGTCATGTGTGTGCTATCTAAACTGATGTTAATCAAAGAAAGAAGGAACATAAGGGTGGTGGAGGCAAGATACAGGAGAAAGAAGAAAAAGATCTGTTGTATTTGCAGATGTAGGAGGCTCACCTCATTGGTGCTTTGAGATGGCTTTACTGGTACTGTGGGCAGCCAGCACTCCATCTTCACTGCCTTTCTGCCTTGGAACCATACCCCTGCAGCCTCACTGCATGCCAGACCCATGCAAGGGTAAGAGGTTCTGAGGCACAGTCAAGGACACTCAGATTGCCTTAGACTTTTGGGAGAGGTTTGCTGAGCTGGCTGTGATCCCTTATTGCAAAAGGATTATCGCTCTACATCCTTGGTCCAGCTCTTCAATAATATTTTCTTACAGAATGTCCATCTCATTTCCTTTCTACGAAAGAACAATTTCCCATGTGTTACTTTCTCATCTGTCTGTCACATCCTCCCTACAGAAAGTGGAATTCACTGATTAATTAAGCTGCCACATTCTGGTCTGTCCTTTCTCCTTGGTAGTATGTTCAGTTTGTAGCTTTGATGAGCTAACTATGAACCAACACTGATATAAGATGTATCAGTATAAGCAGCATCAAGGGTTTTGCCCTTGTTTGCTTTTGTCTCTTATTTTATTGTGGTCTTCTGGGATAATTCTGTGACTGTAATTTACTGGGGTAGAGAAATTTAAATCCTGCTTTCTACTGGTTTTCTTCTGCCACGCAATGTGTGCTAAAATAAGAATCTGTCCATCTGTCTTCCTTGGGTACACAGGTACTTTTTGCATGATTAAAATTGGATCTTCTATCCCGCAAGACATTTATATGGGTTAGCTTGTCTTAATATGCTTTAAAGACAAGTAAATGGAAGAAAGACAGTAACTAGAATATTTAGGTCAAAGATTTCTTCATCCTTCAGATAATCCAATTATTTTAAAGAGAAGCAGAAAGTAATCCTAAAAGCTGAGCTTATCCAAATCAATTATAAACATTGCTTCAAAATCCCTTACAGATTTTATTATATATTGCAAAATATTTTTGAAAATATTAAGTATCTCAGTAAAAAAACCTCAAAAAACAAAAGAACAAAAATCCTTAGGTTGTTTGTTGGCTACTGGAAATGAATGTTTTCAAATGGTGATTTGAAAATGTTCTGATTCCAAGTATTTGAAATGACTGTGCCAAGCCTGAATGGAAGTTTTGCAGCATTCGTCAGAACATGCAAAACAACCAGGAGCGTTTATATCTTGGCATTGAGTATATCACAACCATTTCTACAGGCGAATCTATGCAGAGATCTCTTTAAGACCAAGGCTTCAAGATAACTCGCACTGCAGACCTAATCATAGGTATCTAGAGAGATGTCTGCCCACGTTATTTCAAAGCTAGAAGGAACAGTGGGTTCCATTCTCAGATGAGGCTAATTAGGAAAAGCATGGTTTTTTTTGTTTAGATTTTTTTTTAATTACAGAGCAAATAAAACAGTATTCCAGCAATGTACCATGCCAGACCAGTAATCTCATGTGTCAAGGGTTTGCTAAGCATGACTCAATACTATTCTTTGTTGCATATTTTACAGCATTCACCCGTTGACAGGATTTCCAAAGACAGCACTGCTAGTGAGCTCACCTTCCTCCAGCATCTGCTTGTCCAGTAGTACTGTCTGCCTGTGGCCTCTCTGAATCAACTCCTTTCTTATCTCTGCAGCACTGTGAAGCTTAAGCATGTCAGAGAACTATTATGCTGCTCTTTGTTTATCTCCAAAGACTAGGATAATTTATCTGCCTCTTGCTGAAGACTTTTCCTGGGACACAGGAACATGTGGCTGCTGTGGTTTGCATGTTTCTGTAGAAAAAGAGCTACAGAAATTTTGTAGCTGTGCTAAGCATTCAAAACCAAGATGCTGTTACAGTTGGCTAAGTGTCATTAAAAGCTTCTGGGTTTAACAGCGTGTCTTTGTGAGGGATAAAGGTAAGAAATTATTATGCTTCTGTAGGTAATCAGAGAGCTGAAATGGAAACACCTTCCATTTAATATAAAGACATAGCATGAATGGGTTTTGATGTATGATGTTTTTCAGATCTGTGGGATGCAGAATGACTGAAATATCTGAGAGAAAACTCTACAAAAAGCAATTAGAAACAGGCATATGTGAAAACAGAGAATTTTTGGTCTAAGTGTTGTTCAGAAAGGAGTGTTGACCTATGTGCTGAGAAACCTGCCTTTGCTGTTTAATTTCTGTCGAGTTCAGAGAAGGTGACTTTGAACACTTTTTCTAATAAACTAATTTGTATCTAAGATATGCTGGACTCTGTCAGTTTCTCCTCCATTTGAAATAACTCACAAGACGCCAGACTCTTGGATACCTGCTCAGGCCAGAAAAAGGTAACTTCATCTTTTCTTTAAAAGAGAGAGATTGATTATAATGCTGCATTTATCATGAAATATTATGAATTGCATTGTATTAAAATGATCCTTACTGAGCTGGAGTGAGTTTCTGTTCTGCATTCTAAGTGGGTGGCAAGCAGCAAACCAGTTCATTGCCTGTGTCTCACTAGAGATTCAGCACACAGAAATCAGAATCACCATTGTCCTTTCTGATTCCAGATGAAAATGGGAAAGATTAACCTAAATCTCCCAGCAGATGTATAGACTACAATGTATTCTAAAGTAGTGTAGAAAATACTGTTATATTTCTAAGTGTACAAATACCTTGATGTTATGATTTATAAATTAGGTTCCTGAGTTCTGCTGGGAGCAGGCATATTTCCAACAGTAGGGTTCTTAGGTTATCTCACTTCTACAATCTCTTTGAATCCTCAGCAGGGACAAATTTTTCAAATCGTAGTTGATTTATATTAGCAAAATACAGTTTTACTTTTTTTTTTTTTTTTTGCAAGAACTGCTTTTGACTTGTTGGGCTGTAGCCTGAAGCTAGGAAATTTCACACAGGCACTTAAACAAATCTAATGTAATGATGTTCCAGCAGTGGTTGTGAAAGGGTGAGACTCTATCAGTTGCTAAATTTCTCTGCTTTGCTCAGATTCTTGCTTTTCTAAAAAAGAGACATTATTTTTGAACCAAGTGCTTGGGAAAACCCACTGTTGGTTTCAGAAGCAGAAGCCCCCAAAGATCTCTGTTGCCATTCAGATAAAGGCTTGCCCTCAAATTTGGTCTGTTTCCCATTCAACACTTCTTGTGTCGTTGACATTAGCTGAAACTGCCAACTACTTGGGATGCTCAGCTGCGCTTCATCACAGAGTTGAAGAGGTGTCACTAATTTTGTTTCAGCCTTCCTTTTCTAGGAAAGTTGTTTACTTTTTCAGATGCCGCTGCTGCTTGTTGTAGGTTATTGACTCATGGTATATTAAACCTCATAAATAGAGATATAAAATAGAATTCAAGCAAATAGGTATACGTTGGAGACTTTGAAATGGAGTGTGTTATACTCAATGCGCAGAATGGAATGCATAGAAGTCCACCTCTCTAAAGTATTTATTCTTAATTATTTAAAATTCCATACCACAGGATTGCTTTTT
The DNA here is from genome assembly GCF_034315485.1 of Pezoporus occidentalis. Taxonomy (NCBI): domain Eukaryota; kingdom Metazoa; phylum Chordata; class Aves; order Psittaciformes; family Psittacidae; genus Pezoporus; species Pezoporus occidentalis. The sequence continues at coordinate 3,245,982 of NW_026915713.1, read as the reverse complement.
TTCTCAAAAACTAAAAGCTGGTTTTATACCTAGCATTCTCGTAATGATACAGTAATTAAACTTCTCAAAATGAAAATCAAACATATTGCAAAACATAATTTACTGGCACTCAGTGTAAATCGTACAATAAGAAAATACCTTTGCAATAGGTCATCTAATTCACTGACCCAACAGTTTATAAAAAGGAGTTTCACTTCAAATTGCTTATTAGTTAGCTATATGTTAGATTAAATATAATTGAGTTTTTGTTTTAGAACCATTAATTCTAGTTTGAGAAATAACCTGAGCATATTTCTGCATTATATGTTGCATTACTAAGCCAAAAACCATGTCCATGGCAATACAGGCAATTTGTATTTCTTAGAGCTGGAAAAGTTAATGAAGGCTAAGAATTTCTTTTGAGGAGATATCTGTTTATTATATATGTAAACCAGGTTATCTAGTACAATTTCTCTAAGTATATTTGAAATTTATGTTAATTATGTTTGCTTATAAATTATTTACACATTAAATTATATTTTATGGGAATGGCATACAAAACACACCCTGTCTGAAAAGGATATATTAGCAGCATATCAAGGGGTTTGAGCTGCTTTGAAATCAGGCAGTACAGAAGCACATTTCCTCCTGGCATCATGATTGCCTGTGCTGCTCTGGATGTAGAGGGTGGGAGCCCTCTACACACCACACTATGTGGAGTAAGTGGGTAGTGTTGATCATGCAACAGGCTCAAAGGGGAACCCCAGCTACCCATGAGTCCTGGAAGAGACCATGGACTGTCAAGAAAGCAGAGAGTTTGGAGCACTGCCTAAGGAGGTAACTTGTGCCAAAGGCCCCATGACATGAGAAGCCATGTACTGCATTTACCAATGGACCCTGTCTGGTGGGAAACCGTCAGAAGTGGAAAGAAGCTGCTGTGTGGAGTTTCGCATATATCAGGACACACAAGCCACTGAAGGGAAAGATGAATCAAGTCAGCCTGTTGAAGTGAAAGCCATCTGTCCCTAGGGACTGCTGAATGAGGAAAGTGGCCAGTACTCTGTCTCTATACTGACTCCTGGATGGTGGCAGATGCTCTGTGGATGTGGCTACAGCAATGGAAATAGACCAACTGGCAGTGCAGAAATAACTCACATGTGCTGCTGCATTGTGGCAAGACACTGCTACCTGAGCAGAGAGCATTGCTGTAAAGGCATGCCATATAGATGCTCACACACAATATTGTTGTGCCACTGAGGAATGTCAGAATAACAAGCAGGTAGGTCAGGCTGTCAGAACTGAAGGTGATTGGCATATTCATTGGATGCGGCAAGGTTGAAATGAAACCTCTTCAGTGAGATACAACCCAGAGCTCTTGCCCAATCACAAAAATAATAAATTGCAAGCTATCTTCTGGGCACAAAAATATGTAATCTTTCTTTATATCTTAAGAATATCTGCACTCTAAGAGACATCTGAAGCCATCTTGTAATTTGCTTAGCTATTCATCAGTTCTCTTTTTGTCTCAGGCCATAAGATGTTCTGGATATATTTTCTAGCTTTTTCTCCAACAGATTTCTTATCTCTTAACACTAAATTGCTTCTTTTCTCTATTCTTCTGACTCCTTAATATGTCACATTTTTTGTCACAGTCTTAATATGTCACATTTCTTTTTGCGATACCAGCTGAGGTGAGGTTTGTCTTACAGCAAACACCTGAAGGAGTCCATCCACACTGTTACATGAGAATCTTCTGTAGGCGTTTGTGAGCCTGGACCTAGTGTTAGCTGCAGATGTGAATGCTGGTGGTGCTTAAGTCCAATGACTTAAAGACCTAAAGAGGAATTGCCAATCTTAAATCGCTTTGGGAAGGTAGTTTCTAATTTTGCCAATGAAATGAACAACTCTTCCAACAAGGAGCTCTTGGTCCATGTCCTGATAAATGTACCATGTACTGAGAGCTCAACCCTGTGCCCAGAAAGGCAGTTGGTTTCTTTGTTCCCTTTGGAGTTGTGCTATGGAGCAGAGCACTAGGGGTCATGTTCTTGGGTGCTAGTACCATTAAAAGAGATTGCTGGGGTTTACATCATTTGAAGCTCTTTTTAATCTCATCGTGTGCGTTAGGTAGTACAATGAGGAATATTAATCCATCTTTGATGCTATGAAGATGTAGGTGGTAGTGACTATGTCTTTGATAAAAAATCGAGAGGCATAGCCTTCTCATAGACAGTTTTCTCTTAACCACGTAGTGAGAGAAGCTGTGGTTTTGCCAGTTCCATACATGACTTTTAACTGATTTAGCAATAGGAAATGCTTTATTTTCAATATTGTTATTATATAGGGTTTTTTTAGTCAGTTTTTTGTCCCCTGATATTCAATGTATTGTATAAATTTAATTTATTAGCTTTATTTCCTTGATTTTTAAGCGTAAGTTCTGTTTGATGGCTGAAAAGTCTCCATTGGGACATTTTCTTAAACCTGTGTTCAATGTTAAATAAATATTGTGTGCTGTCTTTGAAGCTTTGTTTTGTGTTTTGTTAGGTAATACTCCATTCTTTAAAATTTGACTCAGAAATCTCAATTATTTCAGTGCTCTGATACAGTTACTTTGCACATGCTGTTTCTTTAAATGTGAAAATAACTCCCTAAAACTTTGACTGAACATTAATGCAATCCATCTCCCCATCTTGTGTATATCTGCAACTCTCCTGTATTGCAAAAAATAATGTTTCATAAAAAAAAAGAGAGCTCTTATCCTCCTTTGAAGTAACAGATTATTCAGCCTTGGGATCAGAATTTAAGCAGCAGCTAAACAAACCTCACAGCAGAGAGCACGTGGAGAATTATGTAAATGAAAGCAGGTGGCCTTCTCAAACTATTTGTCTCTGAATTAATAAGATTATTTATGGAAATGCAATGTATGGAGAAGAATTACAGAGGCACCAGTTGCATCTTATGTAAAAATCATGCTGATAGTAATGAAAGCAAGAAAATACAATCCTACTAATCAAAATACTGTCAGCACATTGAAAATCGGAGCATCTTTATGCTGAAACAACAGCATTTCTTGTGGAAAAATTATTTCAATTACCCCCCCCAATCAATCTATCAAAGGTATTTATACCAATACTATTAATGTTGTTTTTAAGGACCTCACAGATCTCTGCAATGTGTAAAAAAATAAAATCATCCCAGTTTTAGAGATGAGGAGCTGAAGGGGACAAATGGGAACACCGCAAATCTCTTTGAGCAAACAGCTGAACCTGTCTTTTCTGACAGGTTACCACCAGTCTGCTCTTCCTCTCTGCTATGCTATCTACACATGCATATATTTCTAGCATGATTTTGACATGTGTTGACATAGCTGCACTTTGAGTTACTTACCATGCAAATAGATTACATTATCAGTGATGGCACTTACCCAAAATTGTATTGTACTTAGCCTCCATTTCTTCATGTTGTGACAGGTGGTGGGGAAATTGGGCTTCAGAATGACTAAAGCTGTACACAGTTTCTTTGCACAGTACTTTTATCTGAAATATTGAAAGACTGGCATTTTACTGAAAAACTACCTTTAAAAAAAGGGGTGAACATCAGCTTCTTGGCCTCATGTAATTTAGAGGAGACAGCTTCGGAGAGGATGCTAGACTGACACACAGTGAGCTTTGTCCATTTGTGAGAGCACAAAAGCTCCTCTGCATCACTTTCTTTAGCCATGATGTATGTTCCACTGATGTTGCCAGACGTTTGGGCCAGAGTGTGTGCAGTGTATCCTTTCAGTAAACTTGCAACCCTACATAAAATAGGCAAGAGCATGTCATTTGAAGGTGTTATGATTATGAGGAATAATATATTTTACGTAATAGTAGCATTCATTAAGGTATGTGAAAGTGTCACTAGTGTTGCCTATTTAGTCTCTTAGACTATAAAAGGGAAATGATCTTATACTAATGACCAAAATGCAGTCTTAAAGATCATAAAATTGCTGTCTTTGTAGTCTTCTTTTTTGTGGGCATGGTGCCAGATTTTTGAGATGTAGAGTAATTGGTGTAGCCAGCCATGCAATCAATCAGTCTGTTGGTCTTTGAATAGCAAAATAACTGAATGAATAAAGTAGCAGTATAAGTAAGAGCCAAAGCCAAATATGTCATGGTATTTTATTCCTTGTGCCCAGGACAGCTAGGACTAGGTGAGATCTAGCTTTCCTCTCACCTGCCCATGAATTGCAGCCATTCAAAGAAATTTATCACTAAGCAGCATTAGTAATATATGCCCATGAGAGCTAAAAGTTAAGTGGCTTATTGTTTCCCACTGTCATTGTTTCTTACTCCTGCAGTTTAGCTATACCCTTTGGCTTATGATGTTGTGAGTTTGTTCTACCAGATCTAAAATAGACATGTGGGGTTCATGCTCTCAGTGAAATTCAACTGGCCATAAGACTTCATTACAAAACCAGGCCACAGTTAGAATATGTCTTTCACAATGCATTCACATATGGACAGCGGATATAAGGATATAAGTGAATTAAAGACACTGAAGTACTTTTTTTTTTTTTTTTTAGGAAATAAGTATATGAAACAATGACTACCTGTTACGAGAAATGTTGCAGGTGAAAGGCTTTCAATGTTTTGACCAAGTCAGAAGTTCAAGGGTGGATTGCTTGTGTCACATGTAGTAAACAGCAGGTAACTGCAAACATAATTGAAGCAAACATGTATCTGACAATCTTACATTAGAACTAAATAGACCAGCTCTTCAGGTAGTATAGAAATGTGTCTATCTATTGATTCTGATACAGATTTACTGGTTTACACATGGTTTGTTTCTTTGATTATTACTGCGTGATAGGAGATTTTACACACAGAGATCGAGCTGATCAATAGAATAAATATTTAGCATTCTTCAGAATATTTGGAGTCTACATGCCAGAGGTTCACCTTATGCCAGAGATGAAGCTAGCTTTAACATTCAGATTGTGGTGTGTGAGAGGTTTGAGTCTGCTACTGTAATGGCAGACACTTGAGAGCTGTCCTATGTTAGACTGTCTGCTGAAAGACAAGCTGTTTAACAGAGCAAAATGAAATTTTGCCCCTTGGTGGTAAACAGGTATGAACTGTGATAACGTGTTGACTGCTGATGCTTACATTTGTTTCGATTAACTCAAGGTGCCAAAAAGGGCCAGAATGTTGTAAGAAAAGGTTGAAGAGTTTATGAAACAGGAATTCCTGTTTTCTATCCTGAGCAGCCCAGCCCATGCGCACTTAGACACTATATCCACCTTTTTTCCATTAAAGCTGCTCCGTGGAAGCAGGAGGCATTCTTTAGGGTGTCCAGTAGGGTGCACTAAGAGGCTATTAGAGATGCAGCTGCTGGTAAATTGCACTGAGATCAAACGGCTTGAGGATTGATTTGTGTCTGCTGTATTTTCTTTTAAAGGTGACTATATTAATTTGGAAAACAACAGTACCTTTCATGAATGATCAAAGCTGTCATGTAAGAAATTACAGGGAACTTAACATATTCAAGCTATCACTGTGCTGGATTGGACCGCTTTGCTAAGAGAGGTGCTTCAAATACAATTTCATTTTGAGGACACCCTAAAATTGCAGCAGAATCATTCATAATGTGATTGAGGTCACTGATTTTATCTCAGAGTAGCTCCTGATAATGACTGGGTTTCATGTGTTGTGGGTTGTGAGGAAGACTCTAATTACGTTTCCACCCTGTGAAAGGACTGGTTAACACAAAGAAATCTCATCTCCTTTTGTGATGTGCTCAGCCCAGCAGTTACTTTTGTTCTAAATTGGGCCTGGCAGCCTCTAGGGTGAATGATTGACATGTCAATGTGCTAACAGAAGCCAGAACCAATTCTCTTGTCTGACACCTCCTTCCCTCCTCTGAATATTAATGATGAGTGACCCAGCTGAATGAATGGAAAGTGCACACTTCCCTCATGGCTCTGTGCAGATGCTCAGAGATGACAGCAGGACTTGCCCAAGAGAGGACACAAAACCATAAAGCCATCTGGTATTACCCAGTGAGCTTAATCTGTTTATTGACTTTGCCAAATGTTTGGTAAATCAAAAGTTGACAGGAAAGGGTTCATAATATTTATGCTTAAAATACAGTCAAAACATCACAGAGAAAAATAGAGATCCTAGATGAATTCCTAGAAACAGAAGTAGAACAGCTCAGATTTTAAGCTGGGAGGATGGGCAAGAAAAAAAAATAGTTAAATAAGAATCTCAAACTGGTAATTTGCTTCAATTACCCTGTGATTGGTTTCAAATAACACAGGGTATTGATGATCACCACAGGCTTTTATAGTACTTCAGCACAATTTCCCAAAACATCCAAACGAGCCAGCCTAGGAAGCCATTACAGTCACTTGATATTTATCAGTTCATAATTAAGATATGATTGAATAAAATCTGCTCTTTCTTAGTCTGGGTTATGTAATATTTATTGTTATATTACAGATTGATAGTATTAAATGTGCACTGAGACTGTGAAGACTGGGTGGTATAATGCATAAGGGACCAGATTCCTTTATTTCACCACGTAAATTTTATTCATTCTTTGAATAAAATAGTTTCCCTTTGATAGTCTGTGATTAAAGATTTCCTGCTTAAATGCTTCTAGTATATCAGTCAGCAATTCTGCCACAATAGACCTCCAGAAAAAATCCATACTAACATGAAATAGACTATTTCTCATTGTGAGGTCTAGAGCCAGTTCAAAGAGAAAACAAATAGTTTTTTTCACTACATTTTGCGTATTGTGTCTTTTATCTCCACTACAGTAAAAATACAACCTATTTTCATCTTCAGTGCCTTTCTCATCTTTGGAAGACGCTGTGGTTGAATGTCCTCTATTTTTGCAATATCCTAAAGACTGGCAATTCTTTTCCTTCACAGGAGACTTGTATTCATGCACTGAGCAACTTTTTTATTGATTATCACCAACATTTCCCCTAGCCACCTTTTTTATTTTCTTCTCTACCATATGACAGTACAGTCTGATTTACCTGGTTGCTGCAAAATCATTTTGTCCTGCTTTTCAAATCCTTTTGTATGACCCCACTTGATTACCTAATTATGTTATTTCCCATCTTCCATGTTCTTCCATCTTAACCCAAAGGCCCTTTGCAGTTCACTTCCCTTTTATGTCTCAGCTGTTGATGTTGCTCCTGTTTTTACTTTGCATGCTATACATCTCACCTAACTGCTGCCTAAAAGCTAAATGTCTAGTCTAACCAGGTGTTTAACTTCCCCTATAGTTAGTGGAGAGAAAGGATACTTTCAGAGCACATTTATTTCATCTCAATTGAAGATAAGCATCTAAGTTAATTGAGATGAATTGCCCTCTGGGTATTCTTTCCGTACACAGGGTGTCTAGACAACCAGTTTGGCTAATGTCTTACAAAGCAGGTAAAATGAGCCCCAGTTTTAATCAGCTTCCCCAGAGTTTTCCCAAGTACCGTATTCCCTTCTGCTTCAGCGACTTCTTTCTCCGTACCTTATCCTCCTCCCTAGAATCTATTTGATACTATTTTCTCTACTTAAGTGTGCTATTAAAAATCAGGTTTTCAAGAAAATATGTCAACTGTTATTGTAAACCCCAACTTAAAAATAGATTTTTTTCAACATGTTTTTTTGTTGAATTCTCAGTGCTTCACACAGAGCTTTTGTTTCTAGAGTATCAGGGTATTGCCATGTCTCTCTGAGAGTGCATTTCTGGTCTTTCTATACATAGGGATTATTAAGGAAAGGGTGTTCAAGCTTACAAATTAAACCAGCAATTTACAACAGAAACCTGTGTAACACCTGTTACATGAGCCCCTGAGAGACAGGGTACACCCGATGGCCAGCATTGTTGTATGCAGAATGATGATTCAGGCCTGAGGTTATGTAGATGCAGCATGGGAAATGTTTTCTTTAGAAGTTACCTGTTTGAACAGAACCCTTTCACTACATTACAGTAGTGAAATCGATAATAAACCCCCTGCCTTTAATACTTGGTTTTCTACTGTTTCAGAATAAAACATCTGACAAAATAGTTTAAGTAAAACAAAAATAAGTAGCTGATTCATTCTTTATTCTTGCATCTTAAAAACCATGAAATAGTTAATTTCTAAATAGTTACAAAAAGAATCACTCTGGGTTCAGACCTTTGAAGGACAAAATTCAGCTGCAAGCATTTTTTTAATTTTACTTTTTTAATTTTACTTTTCTTACATGCAAATAAAAACCTAAATAATAATTGTGCAGTAAGAACAATAGGTTCAAGGTCCATAAAGAAAATAGAGCTGTGTTTCACAGATTTATGACAACTCTATGATTGGTCTCACTCAAAAGCAAAGAAGGACTTTTCAGCTGTGGTTTGCTGTCTAATGGGTTGTGCCCTTCCAGCTTAATCGAGACAAGATAATGAAAACTTTAACTGATAAAAGAATACATAAATTCTTTTGCTAATATAAACTCTTTTCCTGGAATTAAGAATATATCAACCTTAATTATTCTCTGATTATTCCAATGGACAAAGGCATTAACTCACTTTAGTAAAAACATTTGCTTTCTCTTCTGCATGCCAAATTATGCTTTGTAACTCAAAGAAAGGGCTTAAATTCTTCATAAAGTCTTTGCAGGTTCCCTATGTCAACTTACTATTTACCCTTCCATCACAGTGTCCCAAATAAATCTCTGCAAGCAATAACAGAAAGGTCTCAAGGGACCTGATCTAGGAAGGCAGTTACTTACATTTTGCATTTGGAGGGTTATGTCTCTGCAAAACTATTTTACTAGACTGTGCTGTGAAAAGGAAGCCTTTGTTTAATTTCTTAAGTGCTTTATTTTGTCTGCTTTTAAACTGATGACAGTGATCAGGTTCTCTGATAGGCTGTGTTTCCACAGCGTTCAGCCAAGGTAGTTATGGTGCTGGAAACTGAACAGAGATCACTGAATTTTCTCACACCTGTGTGGGCAAGTTCTGCCTGCGAAAGAGCAGAGTAGGTGTCTGTACATATCGATTCTTCTGGTTAAGCCACTCTCAAAAAGGAAAACGAAACAAAAAAACTGGCAGGAGAACAAAGTTAAATCTGGAAAAGCTTTTAAAACAACAAAAATTCCAGGCGCCTCCAACAAAGACAGTTGGCAATAAGTTAGTGCCAAATTTTTGAAGGCTCAGCTGCATTGTTCCATTATTGAATGCTAAAACAGTTTGTCCTATTAGGATTAGATTTAGGGAGGTGGGAGTGGGGACAGGACAAGTTTCCAGTTGCAGGGCCCAAGTAGAGAAACAGTTTGGATGGGAGAGTTCTCAGTTAAAGGGTAGAGGACATACTGATCTGTGATGGATGCATTTACAACATGGGATGCAGTCCTCTTAACCTGTGTCTCTGCTACATTTAGGATAGGATGTTATAGGGTGTTTACTGTCCACTGCCAGAGGGAAAAAAAAAGATCTGTTGCACTGAGTTAGAGGGGTGCCCCCACCAAATCCATTCAAATACGGATACAGGGCAGAGAAAAAAGAAAGAAGGAATGGACAAGTATACATTATACATGCTATAGAGAAATGTGTTTTTACATGCGATTTTCTGCTGCTTAGTAAATATTCATTAAGATTTGCAGTCTGGGACCCTCTTGGGATTCAAACAAATACATTAGATATTGACAGCTATGAACATACTATTTGGAGTTATAAATGAAATGAACTTATTACTGGCATGGCGAAGTCTGGAAACTGTTGATGGAAGATAGCAATTAAGGCACAGAGTACTAAAACTGAAGAGGAGGGGAAGAAAGAAGAAACATTAATGTAAAAAAGCTTTTTATTCTACTTTTTAAACGGAGTGAACATGAGTGATAAAAAAATCCAGCATAGATTTAAGGTTAGCAATTGGAAGGGAGATAAGAAGCTTAAGCCTGTTGCATTAGCACCAACTGGTGCTGTGCATGTGTTCCTGTGACAGCTGATATAGCTGAGCTTGTGTAACTACAGAGTAGACTCAGGCACCAGGCAGAGAAAGGAAAACAACCAATTTATCAGCTGGGCACACCATAGCCACTCTGGCTTTCCAGTTTGTCCTACAGGTTAAGTAAAACTAACGAGTGCTTACCAGTGCCTTGGTTGGATATAAGGCCAAGCATCAAACTAATGAGCACTTACCAGTGCCTTGATTGGATATAAGGCCAAGCATCATCCTTTTCCTGGCAGAATTAGCCTTTCTACTGAAGAGGTGGTCCTACCTTAGCTTACCTAAGTGGGTTGCTTTTATTTGCAACTGAATTAAAACCAGTACAAGAACCAAAGTGAATATTGTTACTCAGATGGAAAGCAGATTTTTTTCAGATATTTAATTTCTGTTTATTTCTAAGTAAAAGAAGTCATAAAAACCACCCCAACTCTTACATATGCACTGAAAAAAAAAAATTGTTTAAAAAGCACTGTTCTGCTTAAACCGGTGCAATTTTGGCAACAGATAGGGTCTCATTCAAGGGAAGGATCTCTCAATTTGTAATGTCCACATGCTAGCAAAATTCTTAGCAATATATTCCTCAGAATAGGTGTTTTGCTTGAGTAATGTTTATGGAAGCAGGGTCTGGGTTCTCTGCTGACTGTGCTAACAAAGTGTCAGCTGTGATTTTGCTTCTTGTGATATGGATTAGATCCAAGCTGAGTCTGATTTTTTTCCAAGTCAATTATGAATTATCTGAGAACCAAAGCAGCCAAATGAAATTGCTCTGAGCTTGAGAAAGAAATTAAATTTCTTGTTTACTTAAGAAAAAAGAGAATCTTGCTATTTTTGAGGTAGGAAACAAATTTATTTTGTGGCTTTGGTTCATAAGAAGATGCTCAGATATTTTGTTGAAGAAGAGTCAGATAAAGAGAAATGGAAGCAGAGAGGAAGAAAATAGGCCAATGAAACTTTTCATAGGCCAATTGTTGTGTAGCATTTCAAGACATGTACTACAAGCATATTTCCTTATGCAATTCCCCACCAGCAAAGCAGCACCACTATGAAAATGGTATCCTCAAGTCTTGAGGTATGAAAAAGATGAGTACGGGTTTACCATAGAAGCAACTTCTGAGTCTTTCCCAGCTCTAATTTGCTCTGTGGCACTCTGTTTTCCTACCTCAGGTTTTATTGTCAGTACACCTGGAATAAATAATGTGTAAGGCTTAATGTTAACAGATCTGAAGCACATGCATCTCTGACTAAAATAATTTTCATCTCACCTAGCTATATCAGTAGAATAAGATGAAACAACAACAGATATGTCTTCATCCTACCATAGCACAACTTTCAGAGTCTGCAGCTACCACTGCAAAACAGGTGAAATATGCTATAGTACTTCCTACTCTGAACATGGGCTAAGTGGTAGAAAACTGTGTTGTGAGATCTGTAGATGAATTATATCATGTCAGCATTCTTTTTACATCCACAAAGACCCAGTTATAGCAAAATCTAAGCATAAATGATGATCCATCCCAGATGTAAGTAGTGATAAAATCCTTAGAATTTACCTTAGAATTACCTTAGAATGTTTATAATGATTTTGGCCTGGTTTTGTTCTTTCAATGGAACAAAAACCTGAGGGAATCAAATTATATTCCATCTGCACTTTCATTTATGAATCCATTGCATCTTCTGTATCTTCATTTTATTTCCTTCATATGGTACATGTAAGAGCAATTTTATTGATTTTTTATCATTCTCTCTGTAGTTTTGTGGGAATAGATCTGCTTCTAAATCAGGCAGATACTGAAACTGTCATCAAATATTTAATGATTTTTCTAATCCTTGTGTCTTGAAATACTTCTGAAGAAGGATTTAAGTGTCCATTAGTACAGCATTGTTTCCTCAGTGGCAAAAGTAAAGTTTAAATAATGCAAGTGTGGCAGAATACTAAGAGATTTTTAAAGCTGTAATTTGTCACAAATTGGATGACTATAATGTTATTTTATAAAGCAAAATTTATTAGAATTCCCCCCACCCCCTTGCATTCTGGGCTATGATACACATTTCCCCCCTCCTTTGTTATGCATGAAATGTCATCAAAGGTTATTACTATTTAAATTTTGGTTTTATTATAAAGAAAATTTTACTCTATTTCACTTCTGGTATTCATATAATCACCCTTTCTTTCTATCAGACTACTCTTTATTAATGAAAAGAATTCTAAATGTTAAAATAAAGGGATTTTCAGCTATTGAGCAATTTATGTTACATGAAATGGATAGAAGATACAGTTCAGGAAAGCTGCATTAAACTAAATGTCTCCTCTCCACAGTATGCTTCCTACTAATAGCTACCCATTTACAAACTCATTCTTTGCATTAAAGAAGAATTAATTATGCCAGTAATATCCAGGTAAAGTTGCCAAGTATGGCAGTGGTCATGCTATTAGAAGAGAGGGAGGCAGTTCAGACCAGCAGCAGCAGCTGTGCAGATACCAGCTCTCTCTTCAGCATAGCATGTTGTGAAGAAGAAACAGTGTTCGCAGCCCAAACCCCAGCTAATCATTGAAAGAAATTTTATTTCTTGGTCATTCAAGACACTCCTTTAATCTCTCTGAAGAATAAAAGGTTGAAGAATAAAAGATTCTTTCAGTTCAGAATGCCACAGTTTTTGCCAGTTCCAAAGGATGCAAAATCTATATAAGGTGGGATCAAATCCTTAAAATTTGTGGTTTATTTCTATTCTGAGGGAGGTGAGGGAGGTAAACAAGGATGGATTTCTGTTGGGCTAAACTTTTTATTTTGTCTTTAATGTGATCAGTTCAGAGACTCTAAGCAAATACTTCTGCAAGACAGTAAAACAAGGCATGAACTCTCTTACATCGGAGAACAGAGAAGCCTCTGTTCTCTTTGGAGGTAATGGACATTGCAGCATACCTTATAAGTTCCTTCTAGATTTCTTCAGTCCTAGTAACATGATGATCAATTTATAGAAGCTGAGAAGACTCCACACATGGGCTTGTGCTGTTTAGTCCTCATTTTGCTGAGTTTTTCAGATGAACTTGTTCAGTGAACAAGTTTTACACGCAGGCTGTAGGTTACATTGTACATTGCTCTTCTCTTCTAGACCAAAAGGTTGATAGTAGCCACAAAGATACCCAGAAGAAGCAACCAAAGGCAGTGTCTGGCAACCTTGTCTAAGGTATACCGAGGATGAATTAATCAATGCTATGAATTGAAAAATCCCACTCTAATAATTGTTTGACTCCTAAAGAGAGCCTTGAAAACCCACACAAACATGAATCTGTCATTGCCAAGCAAAAGCAACCCAGAAGTCATAGTGAGGACTCAGTAGATGTCCTTTGCCCTCTGGGCTGCACAAAAGGAATTCTGGACAGCTTGGTCACATGCATCTTGCTGATTGTGACTGTCGGTTTGAGGAGATGAACAAGTGCAACCTATGAGAAACTGTCACTTCTCCTTCCATAAAGAACTCACAAGACCCACTGTGAGTCTTGTTACATTAATAGTTGAGATGAACATATGCATAACCAAGGCAAACATTACATGGAAAGGCAACCTTGAGGAGGTCTTGCTGTAAACCCAAGGAATTGCTTCAGAGCAGTTTGTATCTTCCTTAACTGTTTTTGGAACTCAATAAGGTGAGTTTTTTACTTACATTTTATAAAAGCAACCCTCATGCAGAGAAGTAGTAATAACATGAATGTGGAGGGTTGGCAAAGCCAGAAGCAACTGTAACAGCTATGGAGCTTCATTAATACTTCATTAATGACTACTCACACAACTGGGCAATGACTGATACTTCTTAGTTTATTTGCAGGAGAAGTCTGTGGCTATAAAATTCCTTCCAAAGTTTTCTTGAAAGCTGTCATTCATAATTTTAGGCAGCACAGTGCTAAACAAAAGCCTGTACAGCATAAGCTTTATAACTGACTAGACTGTACACATTCACTGTGTGAACATCCCAAGTACACTTTTGTCTAGATCAAAGTAAAAATCAAAATTAGTAACAGCATGTTATTCCTAATTAAAAAGCTTTTGTTTTGGTTTAGCCTCCTAAAAAAAATAATATGGGAAATAGGTTCATATTAGGATTTGTGGTGTTATGCAACTGAAAGCTTCCTTAGATAATGTAAGTCATATTTAATTGATGAATTAAAAAGATAAAATTAACCAGCAAAATATAATACGAGGTATATAATACGTATACTTTTCTAAAAAAGTATATATCATAAGCCTCATCACCTCCATACTGATAGTTTCTAATTCAATATCATTAAACAGTCAGTAATATACAGAGCATGAAAATAAATGCTATCAAAGATGTCAGTAAATTAATTTTGAATGCTGATATTGCAGTGTGTAGAGGTTCTTGTTCATCACAATGCAGTTTATGTGGGCTGTGCTCCATAGAAATTCTCTATCTCAGCAGCTATGAAAGTCTAGCTTGAGTCAGCAACAAAAAAGTCCATTTCACTTACCAAAAAGAAGAAAATTTTCAAAGATGGGGCATAGGCTGATTTACATTCCTCCCAGTTACATACATGTATTTTTTTAAACTGATTTCTTTTAGAAATCAGTAATAAAATACAACTTTAAGGGAATAGTCAAATAAGCTGTAAAAGACTGTCTTGAAATCAACATTCTGGATTATAGGTAGCTTCATTTGAATAGCCAAAGATTTATGCTGCCTCTGCCTCAACACATTTGCCTATTAGGACATGAATCTCTAGAGGTTTGCAGTGCTCCTGAAACGTCTCAAAGCCATGGACCAGTTTCAGCACAAGCAAAGAGGGATGAGAGAGGGACAGAAGGAAGCCATAAAGGAAGGAGGAACAGAAGGACAGATGGATGGATGGATGGATAGATGGATGGATGGATGGATAGATGGATGGATGGATGGATGCTTTTTCATAATCCACTAGGAAAGAACAAAACACATCTTAATCCTGCCTTTTGCTCTTAGAATTTTCAATGGTCTTTCCTATCCAATACCCACGTTTTTTTCCAGACATGATCATTCCTTTTTGCTTCTTGTTTCCCCTATAAGTATACACATTTATCCAAATAAAAAAAAAAAAAAAGGTAGTACAAGGGACCTAGAGAATTTCTACATCTCTTTTTGCAGGAGCTGCTGTCTGAAGCCCAATTTCTGAATCGAGGATTTACTTTCTCTCCCTGTCAGACAATCTTGATTACTGAGTTAGAGAAATTGATTAATGAGGAAAGGTTAAGAAGCTAAATACAAATAGCTTGGCTGCATGATGACTAAGACAGATGGGAACATCATAATAGGCTGCAGGATACTATTGCACTGAGAAGGAAGGGCCTCTTGGGAAAGGCATAAAACATAATCTGGCTCATTTTGAGTCTTCCAATTGTCACCAGAACCATTATGGTGAAAAGGGAAGCAGGTGGCTGCTTTACATGCTATTTTGAATTTAAACAAGTCTCAGCAGAAGCACTTTGTCAGTTATGGGTTATCATAAGAGTGCAATATTTGCCCTGCTCCTTTAGATCAAAGCTTTATTCAGCTGTGAATCTTGCCTCCTGCAACACTGTGAAGCAGATGCTGTGGAGCTGAGCAAATGTGCAGTGTTCCTTCACTTGGTCTTCTCCCAGTTCCCAGCAGTTTGTGGCATAGGGTTTTCTTGAGGTTTTATTTAAGACCATTATGTTTAACTGCAAATTAAATTAGCTCTCCATTATTCATATACTTTTAATGCCATTAATAGTTTTGACATTGGGATAGATTTTCCTAGTTTAGTTATGAGTGGAACGCAGCTGTTGTCTAATCAGTTGTTCTTGGCTGCTGTGTTGAAAGATACAGTAGTTGTCTTTCTAGTTGTACAGACCTTGAGTTCAGGCTTTATTTCATTTGTCTTGTTTTCCAGGCTGAATAGTCATGGTGTATGTGGTCTCTTTTAAACATTCCCCTTAAACAGCCGTTCCACACTTCCCATTATCTTTGTTGCTTTTCTTTGTCCCCCATTTCAAGTCAACTACACACTTTAAGGTGGGGCACACCCAGTACTCAAGATGTGAGGCTGTCATGAACAGTGATCCTTTTGTTTGCGGACTTTTTGACTTACTGCTGAGCAGGGATGACATATTAATTGTGCTATACTGTGACCCAGCATTTCTTTCCTACATAGTGGTAGTAAATCATATTGTGTTTGTATCAGTGTTGTTGTTTTATCCCAGCTGTCTAAAGCACTGTATGTTGAAAATGGGAAGAGACTTCTGTCCCAGTCTAGTATCTGTAGATGTGCAGCAGATAAAGCTAATTCTTTTACTTCTCTCCCACCAAGTACAAAGAAGAAGTTATTTTTTCTTTCCTTCTCCTAAGTTAAGGTTACATGCAGATGATGGGTTTCAAAAAGCTAGGTCTTGCTTTGGTCCTAAGAGCCAAAGCCATGGGATTACTAGACAGGCAAAAATTCTTATTTTCTATATTCCTTCTCCGTGTGAAACAGCTTGCTGCATCCAGGAGCAGCTGTAACGTGTGAAAGATGAAGAGAAAGTCTAGGATTTGTATCAGTGGAAGAGAGGGAGACAAGTAGTAGATTTACACAGAAAAAGATGACAACAGGGGGAACACAAGGCAGTTCAACACAGCAATGCTTTTGGCAAAATACCCAAAGGTTAGTTCAAATTGTGTAGAATACACAGAGCAGTGATAAGACTGGAAGCTCTTCATCACTGATACAAAAACAAAGAAGCAAAATAAAATTAAACCCATGTACAAGTTGCCCCAGTTTGCTAAGATTTTTTTTTTTTTCAGTATGGACATTGACCTTTGTTTTGTAATAAATATATCTTTAACCTATGGAGTAGAATATATGATTTAAAATCTCTCTAATAAAGCATCTTTGAAACCTAAAGGAGTCCAAGTTTCCTTTACATCAATACCTTCCTAAGAAGCAGAACCTCTAGAAGAACACGTTCTCTCTAAAAATAAACCTTTTTCTGTTCAAAGAAATTGATAATATTAGAATAATACAGGGATCTGAGAAAAAGTGCATTAGTATACATATGTAGTTTGTGCTATTCAGTAGCTGTCATAGTATATTTAAAAAGTGATGTTCAAGCAATTAACATATTAATGCTAACATCTCAGACTATAACTGAAGCCTTACGGCTGAGACATAATAAAGATAAAATGTCAAGCACTCGCTGTTCTTTAGGAAATGCAAAAGGTGGATGCAACTTGAACATGTTACAGTGCTCGTTTAACTTTATAATCTTCCAGAGGCTTTCCAGAAAAGAAAAAGTTCAAATACCTTTATCTTGATCCTTATATATGCAAAAGAACATCTGCTGTTGTTATCTGTGATGGCTCTGTGAGAAGGTTTTCCTGAGTACAAACAAAACACTGCCTAGTGTATAATATGTAAAATTTTTCAGGAAAAGCACATTTCAAATGAAATCCTAAATATAAATCATGATTTTGAACAAAATCATGACATGTATATAAGCACTCACAGACAAAATAATGCACTTATATTAATAGTATTATAGTGGATATTATGTATAACATTTTAAGAATTACTGACAAAGAGACCCTGGATAATTTTGTAAGAACTACTCTTCCCAGTAGAAATGCACCTTAACATTCATGAAATACATAATAAATATGGATTTTGCCTAAATATTTTGTCTTCCATTTTTAAATGAAAAATACCCAGTGTAAAAGAAACATTTGTCACTTAAAAAAATATCAATCTACCAGGTGTTTAGTATCAGCTACCACTTCTAACAAACTGCTTTCTCTGAGTCTCTGTTTTGCTGTAATCAAATTCCAAGTGGAGGCCATGTTTTTTTCATAATATGTAATTGGATGGAGACAAAGTAATCCACTGTAATTTCATATGCTCTTAAATCCTGTGCCTTCTTCCACTATCTGCCCTAGTGGGGAAAATGATAAGTGTAGCATCAATTCCATAATTTCCAGATTTATCCTTTGCTTTAGAAAGAAATTTATCTCTACAGACCCAGATATCCTTAGTATTATGATTTTTATTTGGAACGCTGAATTAAGACACTGATGAACATAAAACATTCTTTCTAGATTGAAGAAATTATTTATGAGCTATTCTGTTTTGCACTATGGGAGAAATTCCAAGCTCTCCTGGTTCACATACAGCACTCTGAAAACAGTTCAAGCACTTCATGCAAATGTTTTCCTTTTGTAGTATATTATTTCAGGCATTCCTCATTTTCAGTATTTGTGGACTTGTTGATGAAAAAGCTAAACATTAATTTGTAACTTCCATTCTAAAATCACTCGTATTTTTATACAATGCCTGAGAAGGAACAGTGCAGCAGCCTTCTAATTAGTCTTTCATGTTACTGAAACTACAAGAAATCATAGAATAGTTAGGGTTGGAAAGGACCTTAGGATCATCAAGTTCTAACCCCCCTGCCATGGTCAGGAACACACTAAACCATGTCTTCCAAGGCTCTGTCCAACCTGGACTTGAACACTGACAGGGATGGAGCATTCACAACCTCCCTGGGCAACCCATTCCAGTGCCTCACCACCCTTACAGCAAAGAACTTCCTCTTTATATCCAATCTAAACTCCCCCTATTTAAGTTTTAACCTGTTAGGCCTTGTCCTATCACTACAGTCCCTAATGAAGGCTCCCTCCCCGGTATCCTTATAGGCCCCCTTCAGATACTGGAAGGCTGCTATGAGGTCTCCACGCAGCCTTCTCTTCTCCAGGCTGAACAGCCTCAGCTTTCTCAGCCTATCTTAATACATATTTCTTCATCCATATTTCTTCATTAATGATGAAATACAAATGGTGGTAGGATACATTTGTGTATGCCATATCCATGAGTGGCTTACCTTTTTACATTTTCTGTTTTTTTTTTTTAAGTTCTTGCTAATTCTTTTCTGTATGATAGAGTATCAGCCAATAAACAAGGTAGAAGGAATTGATTCTCCACCATATCACCACAATATTTTGTGTATTTAATTTTTGCTCTAGACAAAATCATGTGCTGTACTACTTCTTTCTTTTTTTTTGCATCAGGTTTACATTACTCATCTTTACAGCCAATCCTTTAAAAGTGTAACCTATTTGTTATCTCTCATTAGTGCCTCACACCCTCACAGGGAAGAGATATACAAGAGCAGTTTTTCTCAAGTAAAGGGAACTTACTTCTCTGTATTTAAGTGAACTGTATTTTCTTCTGAAGTGATCAAAGAAGCACTTGCTACAAACAAAAGTCATTACTGTTCACAATACCTAAAAGGATCAATAAGGGTGTGGATTTTAGAATATTTTTATTTTGCTGCTATTGAGGCAATGTGCAATGTTCAGAACCTGTAGTTAAAGATCCTGACAGCTATTTTGCTAGCTGTGGAAGACAAAGGATGTGAACTGGGATGGATGTATAGTGGTAAGGTTCAGAGCCTGAGGCTGTTTCTCCTGGGGGAGCAGAGCAATGAATAGAACTACAGTCAATATGATTTCAGAATCCATGTTCTCTTTCCACTGACTTTGATGGAAATCCAAGTCAATCTCTGGGAGGAATAGCACATAAAAAGATGTTTCTGTTTGGCCCTCATATTGTACTTACAAGCACAATGACAATCAATCACATGGAACGACGTGAAAACCCTGGGAAAGGGAAGACCTTGTAGAGGGGGATTAATTTCACCTAGTGCTAGCTAATCTAAAAGGTCAGTATCTGACTTAAGCTTGTTGCCTGGTCTCCTTCTTAACAGCAGGAAAGGCACTGAGAGAATGAACATTCTCCAAAAGGTGATCTATCCTACATACCTCAAGACATCTGCCTCGTGACAGAGTGGGTGAATTGCCCAGGAGGTGCCCCTCTTTTTATTTATTATTCCCAGTGATTTGACTACTATTCTAGAAAAGACAGCTGATTTCTGATTGGCTAAAGTTAAGTCAGTTGAACCTCATACTATCTGACTAAACAGCAGAACGTATTTTGTTGTATTTCCTAGTTATGCATGGACAATAACTTCTTGTACCATGTGTTTTGGTTATATTAATGCTCATACAATATTTAAAAACTGTTCTTCTATTTTGTCAATCCTTCGAATTTAAATAATAGAAAATAATATAATAATATTGATTGTTAACTATATTTATTTTCTTAGCCTGCTTATGTAGTGTTTTCATGCAGATCAAAGCTTAATAAGAAGCATGAAATATTGCAGTGTGTGGAACCAAGCAAATTATGATTTCAGGTGTCAAAAGATACAGAAGGTTCATTTATAAAGGTAAAGAAAACATTGCTCTTTCTAAGCAACTCATTTTTATTTCTTATTGTCTTCTCCAATAATTGCAAAGATTCTGGAAGTCTTCAGGCATTTTACAACCATTATACAGAATACAAAGCATTACAGTAATACTATTCCCATGTTTGGTTTTGTGTTTTTTTTTTTTTTTTGTCTTTTCTCAACAAAGCTCACCTGTTCTTTTTTAAAACAGGTGCAAGCCTCCCTTAGGCTGGCTGTGTTGTCCTTGAGTGAGTTTTGCCATTAACGACAATAGGACACAATTCTAGATAATCAGTGGAGGCAGTCAGTATATGTAGAAAGGTGTTTTTTTGCTGGCAGCCCAATGTGGGGTGCAACCTTCTGAAATCAAGGTTGGCAGAGAGATAATCAGGTAAGAGGCAAATGATGCATACGTGGTAGCAAGAGAGAAGAAAGTGTACTACAAAGCTGGTTGAGGGATGGGCTCATGATTGAGAATCATCAATAGCCACTGGTAAGGAAAATTACTGAAAAAACAATAAAAACCAAAGGCCAGTAGAGTCTCTGCAAGACCTGATTAAATGTTGTGGGTTTATGCCTTCTAAAGAGTCAAGCTGCAAGCAGGCAGTCTCCCATGAAGTTAGTATTCTGGAAGCTATGGTTGGAGTCCAGCAAGTTAGCACTCGTAGCTTGACTGGGGTTTCTAGCTCTCAGAGGCCAAGGGCAAGTGTCTATCTTGTCTGTCCTGAGAGCTCACAGGCAAGAGCAATGGTTGGTCTGTACCGAGGTGTGGAAGACTGGGACACCTGCATACCTAGATGTCCTCACAGCAGTGTGGTAAATGGCCTAGAATTTGTGCTTAACCATATCATCATATCATATCATATCAATCATATCATATATCATCATATCATACAATTTATTAAGTATTTTATAGCTCAAGAGCTTAATCCAGTGGTTGATACTTCATAGGACATCTCTGAAGACTCCAGTTGTGCCATAGGCATGTTAGAGATTCAGAGAGGGAAGTGGTGAGGTAGAAGCTTCATCTTAACGAAGAGCATCCATGCTCCATAGAAAACTATGGAGTCCTGGACTTTTAAACTTCCAGGCTGAGGGCCATGACCATTGACACTGTTGTCTCCAGTCTTGTAAGCTATCCCAGATGTGACTTTTTGTAAGCATACAACTGATCCAGGAATCCAAGTTCCATTGACTTTGAACTGCCTGGAGTACCTGCCTGTGTCTTCTCCTTGATAGCAGGAAGACTGGGGAGAGAGAAGGGGTAGCACTGGTGTCTGCAAATATTTGATTTTCTCTTCAAAACAGTACCTACGACTCTCAGAGGCAGATAGTGATTACATTCTTGGAATGTGTAAGTAATAAAACAACCCTTGTGATCAGTTTAAAAATGTATAAAAAAGCACTTGCCTTCAGGAAAGTTAATGTTCAAGTTTCATTTCCTCTAGAGACAAATATCAGTTCAGAGGAGCAGGAGAAGATAGAAAAGAATGAACCAGGTTACTGTAAGAGCGTGGGGTCATCGTCATGTAATTCTAGACATTGTTGCAAAAGCTGGAATATTAAATCTCATGGAGTGGAGAGAAGGATGCAGACTGAGGCAACCCAGAGGGAAATAAGACTGAACTAATGAAAGTTTGCTCTCTCAGTAGTATGTAAAGAATGTCTCCAATATTGTGCTCACTAAAATTGTGTCTCTGGGAAATGTGAGAATAATCATAGGTAGAAATTACACTTCCCTTCTAGAATCACATGAATAAGAATAAAAACCATGTCTGAGAGAACATGATCTGTAGAATCCAGCAAGCCTTCTCACTCTTAATGACATCTGAGTGTCTTCTGAGATTTCCTGACATGATGTGATTTTGGACTGGGTTAGGGGATGTCTTTATTTTCTTGAATCATAGAATCGTAGAATAGTTAGAGTTCGAAAGGACCTTAAGATCATCTAGTTCCAACCCCCCCTGCCATGGGCAGGGATGCCCCACAGCAGACCATATCACCCAAGGCTCTGTCCAGCCTGGCCTTGAACACTGCCAAAGATGGAGCATTCACCATGTCTTTGGGCAACCTGTTCTAGTGCCTCACCATCCTCACAATAAAGAACTTCCTCCTTATATCCAATCTAAACTTCCCCTGTTTAGGTTTTAACCTGTTACCCCTTGTCCTATCACTACAGTCCCTAATGAAGAGTCCCTCTCCAGCATCCCCATAGGCCCCCTTCAGATACTGGAAGGCTGCTGTGAGGTCTACACGCAGCCTTCTCTTCTCCAGGCTGAACAGCCCCAACTTTCTCAGCCTGTCTTCATATGGGAGGTGCTCCAGTCCCCTGATCATCCTCGTGGCCCTCCTCTGGACTTGCTTCAACAGTTCCATGTCCTTATGTTGAGGACACCAGAACTGCACACAATACTCCAAGTAGGGTCTCATGAGAGCAGAGTAGAGGGACAGGATCACCTCCTTTGATCTGATGGTCATGGTCTTTTTGATACAACCCAGGATATGGTTGGCTTTCTGGGCTGTGAGAGCACACTGCCAGCTCATGTTAAGTTTCTACCAACACCCTCAAGTCCTTTTCCACAGGGCTACTCTGAATCTGTTCTCTGCCCAACCTGTAGCTGTGCCTGGGATTGCTCCGACCCAGGTGTAGGACCTTCCACTTGGCTTGATTGAACTTCATGAGGTTGGCATTGGCCTACCTCTTTGGATGGCATCCCTTCCCTCCAGCGTATCAACTGAACCACACCAGTTTACTGTTACTGGCAAACTTGCCAGGGTGCACGCAATCCCACTGTCCATGTTGCCGACAAAGATGTTGAACAGGATCAGTCCAACACCAACCCCTGAGGGACACCACTCATTACTGTCCTTCCTAAAGAGTCAGTATTCATCCACGGCAGTGTTTCAGTCATTTGAGCTATCACACCTTGTTGCTGTGGTACTGATAAGACTGTATGCAACAGGCTTCTAGTTCCTCCTGTTCCCCATGCTGTGCATGTTAGTGTACAAGCATTACAGAGAGGCACCAGGTATGCTGAATTCCTAAAGAAGGTATGACAGATTCTCTCATAATCTCCCCCATAATCCTTGGGGTATTTCTACATGGCTAGCCACAGACAGACCTGAGTGCTTTTGCTCACCCTTTAACCTGAGAAACGGGACAGCTTTGATACTAGCACTGTTAAGCTATATTAGACATGCGCTTTTCTCGCACATTAGTAGCTCTTACAGCAATAGCGTGCATATTAGCCTATCCTAACCCAGCTCTTCAGCCTGTAGTCTGTCATGGGTTACAGGTTACACCCATCTCTGTATTCATCTTGTGTAGACTAGACTGTTGGAAAAAATGAAAAAAACCTGAAATTACAGTTTGGCCACTTGCAAACAAGAAAAGAGAAACAACTTTAGCATCTTCCCCACAAAATTTAGAAGCGGGTTAATAAGATATATTACTAGCTAGGTCCATGTCTATAATTTTGATAAAGGAAATGGATTAAAAAGCTGTATCAAATGAGTTTTTCTTAGTTTTTCTCATTAGTTTGAGAAAAAAATCAAGGTCATAGTCCCAGCTAGATGCAGCTACTTAAATGATAGAATAACAAGGCATCTAGCTTCTTAGACATCTGAGCAGAATGAATAAACTTGAACTAAACCACTTGATGCCGGTTTTCCTTATTGGACCATGATATAAAAACTTCAGGATTAGTTGCCACTAGTCATATAAGTGTGTTTATTAATGTTAATGAAGAGACTGTTGAATTATGTTTTGTCTCATCAAGTACTGCTGTTGGCTACACCACTGTACTATTGACTATAAAAAGAGAAACCCTCAACCCCTCTTGAAAAGCTCTGTTTTATACACTTGCCCATTCTACTTTATCCTTCCTGACTATATTAACATTTATTTCCGTACTGCATAGATGAAATGAACTGCCCTATTCCTTTTTGCATATTATAAGGCATCTTGGTAGCAGCCCTCTGGTATCTGCAAGACCTCTGTTCTGGCAGATACAGTAAAACTCACCCAAACAGAAATTCTTCTTCCCTAGAAATGACAAGTGTTTTAATGTAAAGTTACTTACAGTGTACTATATTGTATCATTTCCTGCCCTTTCTGGAAGAAAAGACAGCCTGTGCATACCTCCCTTCCTAACCCGTCACAGGCACTTGAAATGGGAATACACACAGAGACATTGTTTATTGTTTCCTTTCTAGTAACTAGAAGTTCAGTAACACAACTTCTTTCTGCCCTACAGTGGTATTTCAGAGATGTCCATACCCCAATGTTGGCAAACCGACCAATACTGACAAGATGTGAAAATGGACCTTGAGCCTCTACCATCAGGAGGATTTGATTCCAGATGAAATGCTAATGTGCCCTGACAAAAGAAAACCTCTATCTCCTTGCATACAGTTTATGTTCTGTGTTCTTTCACTGCAGTGCAGTCTCTTATGGTATCCTTGAGTCACTTTGGGCATATAAAATGTTATATATTATGGTACATATCCTCAAGTGTTGCAACCACAAATGGATAAATATGTCCTAGATTGATCAAAATTATGGGATGTGTGTTCCCAATACTGCCTACAAAAGATTGAAGTAAACCCAGTTTAAAGCTCTGTTGACTAGTCTGACACAAAAGTTTTTCCAAAACATGGGGCAGCATTGCTACAATCACGTTAATACTGTGCATTCATCCTCATCTGGTTGCATTAGAGTTTATTTTCTCCCATTTACCTTGAGTACAGAGTTAGGAATCTTGATTACACGCTGCCTTTGCAATGTGTACTTCCTTTAAAATAGTGCATGCTCAGAAAATCCCAAAGATCCCATACAAATGGAGGATGTTACAGTTGCTCCCTGCCAAATAATCTGGAGTTTGGGATAACCTACACAGTTTGCCTACTGGGACTTCTAAAGCAGTTACCTCCACTAATATGAAGAGAGAGAGGGAGATTTCACGCATCTTCTAAGACAGCATGAACCAAAATATAATCTAAAAGTCCAATTTATAAACATTTTCTTTTCTACTTGAAGAAGTGGAAACTTGAACAAAATTTTCTTCTTCATATAATTTTAACTTTCTTCTTCCTACTTAACAGACAAGATGAAATCTCAGTTCGATATGGTTAATATCAATTAATGTTTATAAGACTTGCAAAAGTGACTGAAGCTTAAGTTTGCTGTAAAAGGAATATCAATGGATATGGAAACATTCAAATCACTATTTGTGAGGGTCAATTGCTCATGTTGGTGATCTTTCTACTCATATTATTGCCAAGAGAGAAGTAGGTACTTTTTACTCCAGAAATACAGAAAAAAAGGCAAATGAAGAATAGGCCTTGGCAATATTCAAAAGATAATTCGAGGACTATTGATGATTAATGGAATAGTTGCTGTGAGTCTGCAGAGAGCTATCTGGTTATCAAATCTCCCATTTTCTAAGTGATCTGCTTCATGAAAAGATAACTAAAACCTATAAGTATGAATTCCATAGTATTATTTTTCAATACAGCCTATTGTTTTAATTAGTATGTGGATGCTATGTAAGTACAGAGAGGTGAGGAGAATAATGTTTTCACATGTAAGAGTCTGGGAATTGACTGATTAAAACTTACAGATAAGCATCGTAAAAAAAATAAAAGCAAGGCAAGCTCACCTTTAAAACCCATCCTCAAAACTGATATTTGCTGTTTTTTTTTTCATCCCATCCAAATGATTTTCAGGGAACTACAGATTTTCAGGGAATTTGTCATTTTATTGTGTATCAGGAAGCATTTCTTGGGCTCTCAGCCTACATGTTCTTTCCTGTTTTAAAAATCACTCCAGCTTGTTTTTTTTAGGGCCCTTTCTTGCCTTCCTCCTTGTGTGTACTTACACTTTTCAGGTTCTTTCAGATGGTTACCTCCTCTGATCAACATATACCTGTAATTTCTCATTTCAAACATATGAACAAAACCACATTCCTGGTAGTGGGAGAAGGATCTCTCCCAAACTTAGACAACTGGAAAGAAAATAAAAGTCCTAGCTAGCCTGTATTCTGCTGGGGAAGACTTTTTCAATGAAAGGCAATTTCTCTGCACAGAGGAAGAGCCTAATTCCTCCTCGTGCCTTTGAAATTCTCCTCTCTCAGTTTTCCATCCACTTATGTAATCTAGCTGTGCTAAAGGACACCTACAAGATACAAATGTCAGCTTGAGACCAGCTAGCAGAAAAAACATCTAAATTGAAAAGCTCACTTTCATAATTAAACTCAGTTCTCTCTCTTTGCATTGTCTCCTTCATTTCTCTTTCTATAATTCTGCTTGTATTATTCTGACAAGGACTTCTGTAAACTCCCAAGATGCCAACCTGAAACTGACAAGAATGGTGGCAAAAATACATAAAGCACAAATTCTTTTGACAGCCTAACGGGCTCCTGTTGTCTGCTGGAATCACCTTTCATTTTTCCCTTGCGCATTTCTTCTGCTCTGCCCTCTGCACATACCTCAGCAACAGCCTGAGGGTGTCAGGCATAATTCTGCAAAGACACAGAGAAGGAAAAGGAAATGCCAAGTGTCAAGTCTACCCCATGACCTCCCACTCTTATTACAGAAACTGTGGGAAAGTGGCCTGTTAACTTCTGAAGTCTTGATAGATTTAATTGGTTTCCAAGTGTTTTCACAGCTACACTGGAGAGATATCTGTGTTTAGGATATGATGCAGTGTCCACTGAAATCAATTAGACTCTTTATACCAACTTCAGTGGGCTGAAGGTTGCCCTTGGCTTCTACTGTGACAGTTTCTGTATAAAACCAACCTACTGATGTGCATTTGTAAAGGATAAATATAAAAAACCTCATTCTGCTGGCATGTAAAAATGAGGCAACGAGGAACATTCTGAAGTTTTGTATTAGAAACACAAGTTCAGTGCAGCTGGTTAGAAGTTTAAGAACTCATATATATGCTGTTAAATAACAATAAAAGAAGCTTTTTGCAGTTACTGCTGATGTAATTTCTACTGTTACTGGCTCAATATTGCTTTATGTGGCTCTTCCGAAGGAAATGTTTGCTGGCATCACTAGCCCCGATCATTCAGTTATATTGCCAATTAAGTCCAAGAAGTAATGTTCAAAGGAAATACTGATAAACACACTGTGAAAAAAGGGTAACTATGCAAAGATAAACCACCGACTCTGATAAAAACTATATCAAACTGCAGCATTTAGTTAACACTTCCCTTTGAATTTTTGCCATTCTGAGTGGCTCTTGTTTTAAAACAGAGACTCTCCACTACAGGAATGAAAAGCTGATAGTCTGCATCTGTATGCACTCAATTCCATGTTTCTATCATGGTTACTTGCCTTCACTTGCCACAAATGCTGATGTGGATATGTCAGCTGTCTATGCAGATATGTCATAGAGACAAAACAAGTGAAATAATAGTAGATACTAACAAGCAAGCTGATGATATTTAATTTATATAATTATAATGTTTTAATGTGAGCATTGTGTTAATAATGTTATTTCTGCTTACACATTGTCAGTAGCTACAGCTTGCATGGGAAGGAGCTGTAGTATGATGTATGATGTTCAACGAGTGTGAAAGGTCAAGTTTAATTTTCCAAACATCTATAAGTTCCTTTTCAACATTTCAACAGCAAATAGAATTCACTTGAACAAACTTGTTGTATAAATAACTTGCAGTACTGAAGATATGAATTCAGAGTAAAACTGGGGAAAACATAGTCCCTGCTGGGTGAAAAGAGCTAACATACCCTGGAAGTCAGAAGCAGCTGGCTGGAGTGGCCACAGCATCCTTTAATGGGAGGTTTTCTAAGCAACCAATAGCAGGCACAGATTTTCAGTTGGAATAATGTGATGTGCCTACTGTTATTCAATAGTTTAATATTTAATATTATAGAATACTTAATAGTTAATGCTTTTGCAGGGCATTGCAGAGATGAGGAAAGCGTGCAGTAAGTCAGATTCCCTGCAAAAGTCTTGGCAGTGACTCTCACAAAGTAACTGGTCAAGGAAAGGAGAGGTTTGGAGTACATGGCTTTTGTGCAGCCTGAATGCAGATAGGACAGCCCACTCAGGCTGATGCCTAGGGACTCGGGGAGATAGGAGACTTCCTTGTGCTTGCTGACTTTGGTATAGTTATCACAGTCATGACAGTTGTCATAATCTGGCAGTTCTCTTGCTTAGGGTAGTGGTCTTGGTTGTGGAATATGCTGCCAGGAAGTGAAGAGTCCACAGCCTTGCCAGGTATCAGCAAACACCAGGTCTTCCCTGTTTTCCTAACCCAGAACTTACTGCCCTTTGCAGTAAGTTGGTATAATACTTATTATAGTGTCTTATGGAGCAAAGAAACTAGAGTTAAATGACCTCAGAAAATACAGCTAACTGATGTTTTCAGAAGAACAGGCATCTCATTTTAAAATACCTTTTTTTTCCCCCTAACTTAGTTTACACTATAATACTCTCATGCATTAGCTTTTCCTTTCTTTTCCATTTTTCTTTTCTCTTTCTTTTTAATTTTCCTGCATCCTCATTCCTACTTTTCCTGTGTCAGCTGCCAGTCTAAAGAGCAGAAGGGGCCAAGGGAAGGCATGAATGGAATGAGAGATAGTGTGGCAGATACAAATATGGGAAAGAATAAGAGGAATATGGAACAAGAAAGCAGCACATTTCAAAATCAAACCTCTTTGATAAAAAAGCACAAAAGAAATTATTACAAAGAAATAAAAAAAAATTGCCTATTTCAAATTATCAGAATGCAAATAATAGAAAAATAATTATTTCTTTTTCCTCCTCTCCATCCTTAGTATAATTTTATTGGAGAATGGACACTGCCTTTTGACAAGGAAATTTGTTTAGATAGCCAAAATTTAACAAAAGGATCTGTTCCTTTAGAACAAGAATGCTGGTGGATAGAACAAGATTTCTTGTGCTTTGTCTGGCTAATCATAGAATCATAGAATAGCTTGGATTGGAAGGGACCTTAAAGATCATCTAGTTCCAATGACCCTGCCATGGGCAGGGAATGAAAGAATAATTTTCAGCACTGTCCATCATTTATTATCTTAGACATTCAGCTAATGCAGCTCAGTTTATCATGTGTCAGTTTTCAACAAACACATGCTGGATTGTCTTTAGTCCATATTTTTTCCCAAACAGAACATACTGGGTTTTCTTACATTCAGTTTGAAATAGCTGTGTTAAATAGATGGGGCAAATATCTAATATAAAGAAGAAATCTTTGGCTTGATTCTTATCTGTTATTACTGTAAATCATAGATAATTCTTCTAAGATTAGTGGAGTTACATGACTGTAAATCCAGATAACAGAAGGAGATGCTTGCTTCTCTTAAGCATTGTGACTTTTACTAAGCAAGGCTTTGGTAATATAATCAGGAGCAGTGATAAACCCTTACTAGCTACCTATTGTTCACAGTCAAATCACCTTTTAGGTCAGCTGTTGAATAACTGTGACTTACTGAGCAGTGGTATCTCTTCCATTCAGTGCCTGGTGTTGAGTAGTATGCTCCTGAGAAGCAGAAGAAAATCCAATTATCTACTTTTTTTTCTTACTTATTCAGGAAATGCTTCAATGTTTAATAAAGCATCTGGCCATATAATACAGATGTTGGTAGGGTGTCTTTAAGAGAATTATATTTTTGTAACTCTTTTTCATAACAGTTTTGACAGACAGAACCAATTTGATGCGCAGCTATCGGAAGAAAACAGCATTAAGTCTGTGCCTGGACAGACTCGGTAGAATAATGTAGTCAAAAACTCATGGAAAATATGCTATTGTATTTTTCGTTCCAATCCTTTTGGACCAGCCAGCTCATTTTAGGAAGGTTGCTGTGAATTGTACAACACCAAATGGGAGCTACCTGTCATACAATAATTGTTTTTCGGAAGAGTAGACTATTACTTGCCTTTCACAACTCTGCTGAAGTCCTTCAAAACCATATATATGGCCATAGAGTTTTGAGTTATAGGAGACATTCAGCTCCCAAGAATATGGAGACTTGTGCTTCGACCTTTTCTCCACAATGGTGTTATCTCAGACAGTTTTGGAGGGTTTCTTGGCTTTTTTTTGTGTTTTTGCCATCATGGTAGAAACAAACTTGGCAGTCAGAAACTTGTTCAAAACCATACGTGTATCTCACCCAAACTTGGAAGCTTAGCAATTCTTCTGAATCATTCATATTTGATACAAGCTTAGTGTTTTTTTCTGATTATTTCCAGGGTAAAGTGCAGGAGAATCTGGCTGGATTCTTGCTATTTTTACAGAAAGGGTACAGGGTAGTTTTCTGTTCTTTATAAATCATAATAAACCTAACTGGGAGGACTTTTGAGTCTTAACAACTAGATTTTCTGTGGAGAATAAATAGTGCCTTGAGAATATATTTCATTGTCTTCAAATGCCACGGGAACCCTCTGACCTTTAAATGCAAACTTTCAAATTTGTGGAAAAAGGTTTAGCCAAAAAATTCTCATTAACATTTGTGGCCATTAATAAGCTGAATCCTTTTCTGCTGAAATAAAGTTTACCTCTATGCCACAGACTACAAAGCTGTGTGATGAAAGTAAGAGGAACTGCTAATGCCAAACGTTGTTTTCAGAACTCATTTTGCAAAGTTCTCGTACTACAGGTACGGGCATATCCTGGACTCATTTCATGTGGTCCTGATGGTTAAAACCTGATGGTATTCTGACCTGAGATGTTCAAAGATTTACTTAACGCTTCTGTGGTGCTGGAACATCAAATGGCTTTTCTCCAATAAGCAGAATGCCTTTTTACAGGATACATTCTTGTGTATTCTGCTCATTCTCTTGAAAGGCAGAGGACCTGAGAACCTAAGTACACTGGCTGTTTCATCACTAGCATTTTCTACACATTCAGGTGCATTTTCTATGAACTTCTGACAAATTTTTCAGAGTTTGGGGACACACTTATTTCATCTGATGATGCAGGTTCTGCCATTCTCTGAATTTTACCAATTCCTTGGCAGTAGGATTTTTAGTCAGCGCTGTGGTATATCATTCTTTTTATTTCACCATTAGGCAGTTAACCTTTGCATGAACATTATACTTTATAGATCCATATATTTTTAAGGCCAGATGGACTGTTGTGTTAGTGTAAGCTGATGTCCTGTGTTGCAAAAAGTATTCTTACTTAGAAAAGTTTGAGAACTGAGTGAATTTGAATTCCCTTACTTCTCAAGGGCAGTATGAAAACTCCCCCTGACTTTGTGGATCAAGACTTCATGTCTGCATGACATTATCCTTGAACTGATGTGTAAAAACAAGTAAATTCCTTCCAGGTTTGGTGCTATCACCTCAGTAAGACAATTCACTGAAGCAAGCTGAAAGCTAAAGGTTAGAAGATTCTGCTACGGCTGGAACAGTCTCTTGTATAGCCAAAAAGTGCCCAAAAACCTTTTCCACCTCTGTAAGTTCTTTGTCTCTGAGGACATTCAGAATTCTGACTCTGAATGCCTGTGCTTGGGCAGCTGAATTGAATCCTAAGTGACTGAGTGAAGTTTAAACTTAGCATTTTTAAAGCGCTAAAATCAAATCACCTGCAGCAGTAGCAGAATTAACTTTGTTTCCAAAATCAAATATGTCTATATTTGTTAGCTTTGAGCTGTCTCCATCACTACTTTCAAAGAAAACTGTATTTCTGTTTTCTGCTACCATTACTGGCTGTAAAACGCCCTGACAACAAGCCCTCCATGTATGTAAGTTTAGAAAATAAGGCCACCTTTCTGCCCATTGCGGTTTAATGACTTTCAATGGCTCAATTTATTTTGAAACGAGTTACAGCATAAGGCAGTTTTATTATTCAACAGCTTTTGGGTGCAATCTGTTTTTGACTTAGTAAATAGATGAAGCGCTCAGCCTGAATTCTTTAACTGAAAAAAAGAGGTGGGATATAAACTTAGGAGGCAGCAAGCCTCTCCATGCTTCACTATTCTCTCCCAAAAGAAAATCACAAAATACATGGATGATATGCCAAGTTTTCAAAGAGAGGAGAAGACTGGAAATTCTGAATGAAATTATATCACCAAACACTGCCTGTGTTAGTTACATTATCTTGCCACATAAGTATGTGAGCTGGGATGGAGTACATTTTGCTGAATAAGCTGAAAATGCTGCCTCAAGAGAAGAGGCTGATTTCAGCTTTATTCAATTGCTCTGCTTTCAGGCGATTTTCTGATATTTCAGTGACTGACAGAATCAAGCCAAATTCACAAAACCAGTCATTCAAAGTGATAAATTATGACCTTTAAGATCAGAATGGATATTTTTGAGAAAGTTTGAGGAAAGTACTGTATAGTTATAATAGAGCAGGTGGGCTTATGGTTGCTGTGTGTGGAAGGTGACATGAATGTTCATGAGGAGTTCACCTCATGAGGTTGCACCAAGTAATCTGATAAGTTGCTGTAACCAAGTCAGCGAAGAAAGATTTATTATTGTGTCAAGATGTGAAGATCAAATACTGCCAGAAATGGTGTGGTGGTATTGTAGGATTAATATCATATATTCATTCAGGTTGAAACTGGCAGAGTCACAAGTATCATTATTGCAGTGGGCATGATTTGCCCAGAGAACACTGAGAATAATACGGTACTAAAGAAACTGCTTATAAAACCGCATATCGTGGGAAAAGTATCCTAAAGGAGTTGCTATGTTAAAGGGAAAAAATTCCTGTGTGTCTTATCAAGAAATATGATGTGGTACAAAATGCTACATCTAGAGATAATTCGCAGGAATGCTGTGTGTACCAGCAGGCATTCTAACTGCACAATGAGTAAAACAGACTTCCAATGACATATAGAGCTACCTGACCATGATGACAAAGTAAGAATTAAAAATATAAAGAAATATAAGGAAATGAGAGCTTGAAGACAGGATATAATAGTTCAAATAGGAAATGTTTACTTGCTTGATACAAAATGAGCTTTTACTATGATAAATAGTTAGCAAGACAGACAGACATAAAGATATCTGAGGGAGAGTAAAAAGCCACAGAAAACTTCAAAAAAGCTGAATTTTCAGCAACAAGAGGTCATTCTTTATGAAACGAAGCCCTGCAGTCTTTCCAGTCAGATGAAAGCTGCAACTTACTCTAAAAGCAAATCCACTAAGAGATTTTAAAGCTGGAAATACTGATACTCCCAAAAATCACTTTTAAAAAGAAAACATGTCCCCTGAAAGGAGTTTCAGAAATACCTTCACAGCAGTGAACCCATTCTATAGCATCTCCCATCAGGATTTGAAGAAAATAGCTGATATTTTCGTGGATGGTGCTCAGCTTCCTGAGGTGTAAGCTAAATGATGCTTACTGAAGTCACAAGAATCTTTGCTTTGTGCAGCCAAAATACACAATATACCTGTTTTCCAATCCTCTGAAGTTAACAGTTATTCTGGCATAGGAAATGCCAGTACCATAAACCAATTGAGTTTTGTCACCCTACATTGCATCCAAATGTGGTTTTCACCCATCTGCTGTACGTACTGCTACATGTTCAAGGACAAAACTGATCACCTTCTAGATATGCATGTCTGGATATGGAGTTCAAGAAAGTCAAGGCAGAGATCATCACTGTGAGTTTTTTAGACTTACATGTCTTTCTCATAGTTGCATTAAAATGATTTTATGATAGTTTTGTTCCATGACTGCATTAATCAATTTTTAATAAAAGGAGCATTTATTCCAAACTTAGGATTCTTCAACATTCTGATTAATTCTGTACTGGAATTTTAGAAAGTTTAATGTCCTAAGTCATCATTTCACTAAGCTTACTGAAACTATTGGCTCAGTTATGAATTCATTATCTTTTATTTCCTACATATCTCTGATATGCAAATTGTTATAGCAGTGAAACATGTCTGAATGCTTTGCTCCCAGTTAATGCAGTATTAATATAAAAATGAACTTCATTACATTTTGAGATATCATTTTAGTTACATTAAATTAATGTCTGAAACTGCTTGATAGAGTCCTGCAGCTGCCTAAGTCTGGGGTGTTATTTTGTTGTGGGGTTTGTTTGTTTTTTTTTAATTGTTAATTTTTACTTAGTAATACAGCAGTTATTTTGCGTTGGCACTAATGCTGTGCAGAACTTTTACCTTTGTATATCGTCTTTTTGTGAGATGCTGACTTTTCTAGATCACAGGTTAATTATTTCAACCTGGAATTTCACCTCTGGAGGACTGTCTGTTCTAACAGTAAAAATGACACGTAAAGACCTTATGCAGATAGAAGAGGAAAGCCCATCAGAGTACTGTCCTCATGACACTAATGTCCTGTTCACACCCATCCTTTCATACTGTACATCCGAAGTGTTTTAAATGCCAGAGATTGAAAGAGGTTGTGCAGCCAAAAAAAGAAGAGAGATTTCAAATGAAGAAATAAATTATTCTGTCAGTCTACAGTAGATAAGATAAAAAGCAATGGGCTAAATTGCAGCAAGTGATAGATGGGGCAGACATTGGGAATAAGATACTGTGTGGACACTGAAGCCCTGGGACAGACTGTCTAGAGAAGCTGTGGAGTGCCTGCTGCTGGAGGTTTTTAACCACCACTCAGACAAGCATCCAGCAGGATGGGGGATAGATAAACTAGGCAATCTCTTAAAATCCCTTCCAGTTTTATTTTTTATGATTCTGTGAGTAGGCTTGTCATACTGAAATATTTCTCTGATTAGGGTCTGGTGCTATCCCTTGCCTACTGTAAGGCCATTTTTCCTTATGTTGTTATAGAACTTTGATGATGAATAGAACACAGATGTCTAGTTTGCTCTCAGAAGCTGATTTTTCAGCTGGTCAGAATATGAAGTTGCTGACAGATTTCCAACAGAGCTCAGTTCTAGAAGCACCCTTGTTTCAGATATAATGGGACTTTCTAGGTCAAGCATCCTGACATTTTCTACAAATATGCTTAAGTAAAGATCACTGTCATGCTCAGACACTTAACTGTATTTGCATAACTCACCTAGTTACAGAATTCTGTTGGAGGAGAATCCTCAACCTCATGTGGTCCCACTGAGGTTTAAACTGAGAAGTTCTATCAGCCACCTGCACTGAGACAACATCAAGCCTGAGATCAGTTGCTAAGTCTCAACTGTCATACGGGAACTAGTTAAGTCACAGCACTGTGGTTAATGACTGACTTCAAAGATTAACTCACATTGAAGAAAATATTTCAGGAGTCCAGGAGCCAAACACTAACCGGTACTGTTCCTTAGGCATCCACTTTAAGCCAACCTAGAGGCACACTATGAACATTCAAAGATGCTTGTTCTGACCACCCACAGTTGTTATGCTGTTAAAATGTTTGAATGAAATTTCTAAATTGATTCTGAAAATGGCACTGTCCTGGGTTCTTTGGACTTTGAATTTAGCTCCTTTTGGTTTAAGTGATATTCAGGTGCTTTTGAAAAAGTCATAGCCCTTTTCAAAATCTTCAAGGACACGCTTAACTACATGCACCTCCAACAAACACTGCTGAAGAGGAATGCATGAGAGCATATACTCCTGGACATATGTACTTTCAAACATGTTTCTCATCTCTTTAACCATATCACACCTAAATAAGACAAAGTCTTTTAGAATTTCGATTCTACATGCACAGCTGTCCTGAAGGAATACCCAGAGCAGGATGCTGAGGACAGTGTAATTGTAAGTCAAAGTCAACAGCAAGAGCTGTCTAGAGTCTTAAACTACTTCAGAGAAAGTGCAGTACCAATATTAGTCTTAATACAGTTATTTCCTTATCCACCATCTTATAATTATTTTGTTTGGTTTAATTCCAGTATTCCATTTTTGTTCCTGGATGTCCTGATTTTAAACAATTTAATTCTGAATGTGAATTAGCACCTTTGATATCACACACCTACACACACATTTTTGTCTTATTTGTGTTTTATTTTTATTTCAGATCAGGTGCCTAATTGTAGCTTATGGGACCGCAGGGTGCTTGGATTTTAATTGTATGAAGTTCAGGCAGAAGTGACTATAAAAGCATCAAAGAAAAATAATAGTTTGTAAGTGCAAGCAAAGAGAAGCTGAGATTTACATAATGGATTTAGTCAGACACCCCTACTGTTTATAGAAGGAAAAGTGCACATACACAATAAATAAATTACACTGTGCCATCAATATGCTGCATCTAACTGCATTAGTGGTTCTAGTTTCCCCTTCATGACTTAGGTAGGATAACATATAGGAAAACAAATATTTATTAATTATAGTATTGAAATGGTTTGATAAATCTGCTTATAGACATCAGAAACATCTTTTTATTGCTCCTATGAAGTTATTTATATTTAAAATAAATCCTTCAAGATCTCAAAGTATTGAAAAAATGTTACTGTCATAGTAGGACCCACCATGGCTTGGACCAAAATCTTGTTCTTTGACTACTCCATCTTCAGGCTGCCTTGCTGCATATGCTTTTCATAGTGCCCACCTTCTAAATCTACTCGGTTCAGGAAAGAGCTGTGTAAACCATCTCCTTCATGATGAGGGCATTTTGATCTATTTTCAACAAGACATTGCAAAATGATCTTCTTAAAATGCTGTTCAGATTAGATGAATTTCATTTTAATGTGGCAATGTATTGGTTAGAAATTGTTAAATTATTAAATACATTTTTTGTGGAGACTGAACCTTGTTTGAAAAGGAAGCATATAGAAATTGGATTGGTTTTGATGAAATTAATATATATGGCTTCCAGATTTCTTTTTATCCTCTTCCTCCGCATTTTTTTCCCAGTGTTTTTCTGTGACTTTTTTATTTTAAAAAGGGTAAGAAGAGGAAGGACTGAAGTATGGAAAAAAATAGGGAAAACAAAAAATGCTGGAAGTTTTCTGTGAAATTCTATGTATTTTTTCTTTTTTTTTTTTTAATTAAGAAACTTTAGAATTAACTTTTTCTGTAGTTTCAAAATTGTTAATATTTTAATTCTGGCCAGTTCACTTCTTTTCTCTGTTCAGTGCATTTATGCACTGGAATACATGAGAAAATCTAATATATGTCTATGCTTCCACTTGCAGTAGAAAAATAAAACAAATTAAGGAATGTGTTACTGGAGGTCATAGACAGGATATATTATGGACTTGATTTTGCAAGACACTGAACGCCTGCAGCTTGCCTTGCACTGACTTGTCACATGACCTGCTCTTCTATTAGCTTAATTGCAACGGAAAAGGCACAGCAGTGACAATAGAAATGGAAGACGATGGCAGGAAAAGTCTGGTTGTTAGTTCCATAGGGGTGATGGAAACAGCTCTTCCCAAAGGGTCTTTGCTGAGGAATATAAAAGTAACACAGATGAAAATATCAAGAGCAAACGAAAATGAAGATTTAAGAATAATAGAGAATATTTTAAAACAAGCACAAACTATTTCTGGAGCAATAACTGATCTAAGAAAAAGTTACAAACCTAGATGAATCACATCTACATAAAGGGGCTAATCTAAAATTTAAAAGCATTTTATCAAACAAAGAGAAATAAGCTTTTCTAGTGAGTGATTCAGTCCTTAGGTAGACTGCTTATCTTTTTCTCTTGTGAGGCATCTCAAAGCATGTGGTGATATTCAGATGAAATGAAGCTGGGCAGCAAAGACTGGGGACTATCAGATAGGTCCTTCCACCAGTCTCTGCCTTCAGCTAGGTCACTGGAAGACTGGTACCCAACTTAGAAGGGACTGGTGATTCTCTCTGCCCTTCCAGCAATCCACACTACATATATTTTGAGGTCAGGCAGCTGTGAAGAAATACTTAAAACTTGACCCTTGGCACAAAGAAAGGATCTGGTGAAGAACTCAAAACCCCTATAAAACCCTGTGAAAAGCAAATCCTCCCTTTAGCCACCAGAAGAATGACTATTTTGCCAGCTAACTACTGCTCACTGCCTAGACTCACTCTCAGAACATGCTCGTTGCTGACGGCTCCCTCCTGCTGCTGAGGTCATTTGTTTCACCTGACGATGGCCTGCAGAAAATGCAGGGTATCATTTAAGTGCCTTTATGAGTATCTTTATTTGCCTGAGAACACATACTATACTTCCCGCTGGTGTATTCCCCATATATACTCTCTACACGGTTCAGTGATCTCAGGGCCTTTTCAATAATTCAGGCTGTGTGCTCTGGCTATGTTGTCTTGGGAGAGGAGCCCAGTGCAGTATCGGAGCACTGTGCTTTCTATAGGAAGGAGAAGGACATACATGTAGGCTTC
The DNA here is from genome assembly GCF_034315485.1 of Pezoporus occidentalis. Lineage (NCBI taxonomy): Eukaryota > Metazoa > Chordata > Aves > Psittaciformes > Psittacidae > Pezoporus > Pezoporus occidentalis. The sequence goes on along the minus strand of NW_026915713.1, from coordinate 3,207,515 downwards.
TCTGTGTTCACTGTATCTTTGCTGTAAGCTTCATTTTCAGTCTTGCAGCATGGAGGTCCAGTCCCTCAGATAAAGGTCAAATGTTCTTCAGTGGGAATTTCTCCTGAAAGGTGACTGCAGCATCAAACTTTTCTGCACAAAAAAAAAGTATTTTCCTCACTGAAAAGTCAATATGCAGAAGAAAGATACTTTTGTCCTTTGTAATATAATGCATTTGGAAACATGCTGCCTCCGATGGGAGGCCAAAACAGAGCGTTGCTTTGTTTTATTCCCAGGTTTTCAAGCTCACAATGTTTTCTGTTAATAAATTCAGCCAAAAGAGAGGATTGCAAGGAAAGCCATCACTCCATGAACAACATCTCACCACTGGCACGACCCCGAGATTTACGTGGACCCTCGGCCGGACTCCCGCGGGAGGCTCCGCAGGCGCTTACGCGCTGCCCCACAAATCGAGGGGCCCCTCCGCTACCCACCCCCCTCTCCAGGCAACCACCATTTTGCTCCTCGCACCCCCGGCGGAAGCAGCCGCGGCGCGTCTCTGCGCAAAGCTCCCCACCGTTCTCCGCGGAGATCCGCGCTGCGGGCGCCGGCCCCCCACCCACCCTCCGCCCCACGGCGGCTCGGAGCTGCATTGCGAGGGGGAGAGCGAAGCTGCCTCCACTCCCGCCTCTCTCCGCCCCCCTCCGCGCGGCTCCAGCGGGGCGTTTTCGGCCTCCGAGGGCAGGTGTCGTTGCGCTCCTGTGTGTGTGAGCGTGTGTGAGTGTGTGTGCAAGGCGGGGCCGGGCAGTAGGCAGCCCCGCGCCGGCTGGTACCATCTGGGAGTCGGGGCGTGGAACGGAGGACAGCGCAGGAGGCGGATGAGCATCCTCAAGGCCGAGGCTCTGTGTGCCTTTCCGGGCTCCGCGCCGGCGAGCGAGAGCCTCTTCGCTACCAGTACCGGCGAAGCACCTGCGGATCGGCTTCCCTTCTCTTCCCCCCTGCTGTTTATTTTATTTATTTATTTATTTTAGTTTGGTGCTGCTGAGTTGTTTTGTTTTTTTTTTTGTTGTTGTTGTTGGTTTTTGTTTGTTTTTTTTTTTTTTTTAGCCCTCCGTCAAACACAGGGAGACGCTTCCGAAGCGGGGCGAGCGCTGATCTTACGTAAATGGTGCTGCTCCGGGGAGAGCAGCCCCCCTGCCAGCCCCGGGCCAGGGGAGCGTCCGCCGGTGCCGCTCGCCCTGCCTAGCGGCCGGGCACCTCGCTGCCGCTGCAGCCCGGCCTGAGATCCGCTCTAGCACCGGCAGCGGCACCGGCGGGGACAAGCGGCGAGTACAGCCGGTAGTCCGCAGCCCCATCCCCGGCGGCTTTCGGCTCCTCCGCGGACCGGCTGCGGGGATGCTGCGGAGCGTCGGATCTCGCGGCGTGGAGGGCGCTATGTCAGAGAGATAACGCAGCTCTGCCAGCAGCCCGGGGCCAGTCTCGGTGCCAGCCTTCCCCCGGGACCTGGCTGCCTGGGAGCCACTCGCTTCTCGGCGGCCGGACTGGCAGTGGCGGCGAGGCCGGGGAGCCGCGGGGCGAGGCCCGGCGGGGCGGGGGAGCGTCTGCCGGCCGAGCCGGGGCACCCCGCCTGCGGGGGCCAAGCGGCCGGGAGGCTGAGGAGCGCCGGCAGCAGAGGCGGGGAGGAGGAGGGCAGCGCCATGACTCATTTGCAGGCAGGTCTCTCCCCGGAGACTCTAGAGAAAGCCCGGCTGGAGCTGAATGAGAACCCTGACACCTTGCACCAGGACATCCAGGAGGTGCGGGACATGGTGATCACCCGGCCGGACATCGGCTTCCTTCGCACCGACGATGCGTTCATCCTGCGGTTCCTGCGGGCCAGGAAGTTTCAGCACTTCGAGGCGTTTCGCCTCCTGGCCCAGTACTTTGAATATCGCCAGCAGAACCTGGACATGTTCAAGAGCTTCAAGGCCACAGACCCGGGCATCAAGCAGGCACTGAAGGATGGTTTCCCCGGTGGGCTGGCTAACCTGGACCACTACGGCAGGAAGATCCTCGTCCTTTTTGCTGCCAACTGGGACCAGAGCAGGTAAATGCAGAGCCACCCACCCACCCTAACCCCTTCTTCACCCGAGGCAACGCATAGGAAAAGCTGTGCCAGAGCAGAGAGAGGCAGTGGGGACACACTGGCTGGGCAGCAGTGTGGAAGGCAGGGGGGGGGAAGAGAATGAGGAAATTAAATTACATTTCATGGCTTAGGGCCTTTTCAACCTGCTCATCCTTCAGGGACTGAATTTTGGGAGGGAAGTAGGAACTGTGCCAGTGCTCTTCTCAACTGGCTGATAGGAGCTTTACACCCTTCTGCCTGCCTTTAGCCGAGGTGAGCTGTCATGGTAGATGATGAGCGTATCCTCCTGAAAAAGGCTGGTTGTGCTCTCCATGCTGGTCTTTCTGCATTGACACACACAGAGCAGCTCAGGTGCCATAGGAGAAAGTGGGTGATGCTGCGTGTAAAACAGGAGTATCCATGATGGCGTTTGAGCTGAAAAGTTCTGTGCAAGAAGCTGAGGCTCCCAAATCCTTTCCCTCAGCTAAAGAAAGCATTTCCTGAGCCACCTGGAAGAGCCAGGATGGAAGTTGCAGTAACCACTTCTTTTCCCTGCTCATGCTGCTCCAAGTGGGAATTCTCCAATCCAAGCTGGCTTTGGTAGCAAATTGAAGGAGGCAAGTGCAGTCCCTAGAACAATTTCAGATCCTTTTTGGGACTGCCTTAGTCTGAAGATGACTTAGCAGGCTGACCCAAGTGCTGTTTCTGACCAAGGCCCATTCTTTTAAGAGTCAGCTTGATACTATGTGACACTATTTGTTTATTCTAAATACCTAATTATCATGCTCAGTTTCTTCCAGTCTAAAATTCTATCTGCAAAATTTGCTTGATTTTCAGATGTAAATGAAGGAATCCATTAAGAGTGTACTCTCTTAAACCTGCTGTAAGCACTGCATAATTTCCCTAGGCTCCCAACCTGCAAGCACGTTTAGCATCTGAAGCACTTCTCAGTGAGAAAACTTGAAATCTTGCTAGTTGCCTGACATGAACCCAGACCATCTTTTGTGCAGTCAACAGAAGTTGGGCATAGGCAGTGCTGAGTGTTCCATGCAGATATCCCAAGCTCAGCTATTTTGAAACATTGGGGGGACATAAATAGCCAGCAGCGTGGATAGAAAGGACTGAATCTGGGGGATAGGCATGCTTAAGCTTGCCCTTTAATTGTTTGTGTAGCTGTTCTTTTGGAGGCTGTGTGGATAGCAACTGCAGGGAGTGATTCCACAGCTCCCTGCACCAGTGTTAACAGCTAGGGATGGCTGCTGGCCCACCATGGATTTCCTCATTTCCAGACACAGTGGCCATATCCACACTGCCTACAGTTAGAGTTTTCTGGCCCTTGCTAACCCATGAATCATGCCCAGTCACTGGGAGAAAGCAGTCTGGCGCAAATCAAAACTGCCCATAACCAGGCAAACAAAAAGAAAGTGCGGATGAACATATGCACAGCTGGTGCCAGTGTCCTTTTCCTGCTTTGGTTTTCTAGCAGATGGAGCAAAGCAGCTGAGTGAGGAAGCAGCGGTGATGAGTCTAATGACTCTCTGCGTGGGCTTCATTTTCCATATGAGGACCTTCCTTTTTTCCCCCTTGAGGATCAGGTCAACTTTTTATTTTAAAAACAACTTCACAAAGTCTTAGAAACCCCTGAAGGAAGAATTAGCAAATAAATAGATACTCTATACTGTATTGTCATTTTTCATTAATGAAAAAAAAAACAAAGCTTTATGTGATGTTTTTCAGGTCATTAGTTCCTAGTCAAAAGAACACCAAGAATTCAAGTTCACAAATAAAGTAGCATTTTAAAAAAATAATTGCAATGTGAAAAGAATAGCTGTATTTTCTTAATTTTGGATGTGCTAATATTTGAATTGATCAGCTGGCACAATAGAAAATGTATTTTTTTCATGAAGTCCTATTGGTACAATTATTATTATCTATTTTATAGTAGCAAAGTGACTGGATTTCACCAGAGTCCCTAATGCTTGCAGTTGTATGCTTACTGCTTTTCAGCACTGCACGCCCACAGTACGCCTCTCCTCCAGAGCAAGGGATTTATTTTCAGATAGACCACTCAGACAAAGGGAAGAGAGCTGAAGCCCAGCTGCAGGGAGTGGTTTGCTCCAAGGCACATGACAACTCAGTGACAGATCTGGGAATGGAGCTAGGTCACTTTCTTTTCTAATTAATTTAGTGTCTTCCATTATCTGATGTTCAGCAACTGAACCTTGGGAGCACTGTGTATGGAACTTATACTAGAACTGCTGTGCAATATGTCTCAAGCTTATTCCTCAACTGACCTGAGAGCTTGTGCATAAAGCACTGCTCCTTTTGCAGTAACAATGGGAGTATTACTCCTTGAAGTCTGTCTTGTTAGGACCTCTTTGTATGCTTCATAAACTGAGTTAATAGAGCACAGCATGCCTCCACATTTATTATGTGTGTACAACTTACTATGGCCAGCATGTAACAATTAGAAATAAAAAGTTCCAATTTGTTATTTAAATGAAGAGCAGACATACTATAGATGATTTATATAGCACCAGCAGCCTATGATGTGCATAGTTCCAATTAGAAAGAAAAGTGTGGGAGGCAGAACATTCCTATGGTAAAACAAGCCTATATACTAGATGTTAAATCACTAAATTGAAGCAGGGCTTGAAAACTGTACCATCTGAACAACTAGATCAGACATGTATTTGAAAAGAACAAGCAAAAAAATGAATGGTGAAGGATAATGCACAGAGTAGCCCAGCAGGTTTCAGTGGGACCCTGCCTTACTCACCACCCTGTCTCTGCTATGGGGAAAGTGAAGACGGGTGGCACTTCTGGCAAGGGCTGGGTGCACTCAGGGAGGAATCAACCTTCCTTATTAGCTTTCAGATTGTTGATTCATAGCTACATTTGACTAGTAGGGGTGTACGTGCATTTGAAGACTCCCATATGCTTCATGTGTCTAGCTGATGGAGTTCTTTTTTTCAGTTAATGGTACAATTAACTTCAACTGTCAGTGGCAAGGGACCTGTTGTCATGCATCTTCTTCTGTATGCTTTATGGCACCTGTACACAAATTCCCCAGGAAAATCAGTCCATTTTGATGCTATTTATTTGAAATCTTTCTTGGCATTATCTCAGAGTTTTTCCTAGAAAGTGCAATAGAAAAGTGCAGGAGAAGAGTGATGCAGTGATACCTAGTTCATCTCTGTGTCACAGTGACCTAGTCAGCTCACACTGTCCTCGGTGAATATGGAAATCCCCTGCACTCATTACCATTAGCTCTGCTCTTGCATCAGATGATTTATAGCAGGGCAAGGACGAACTCCACTGGTTTTCTTTCAGACCTATTCTTTCATGTGCAGAAGGGTTAGAAACTTATCTTCTCCTCCCATTAAATAAAAAAATTAAATAATGTAGCTATTAGGAGTCTGATCTGTTCCTCGGCTCACCATTAACCACATGCTCACTATTAACACACACTTTCTCTTAGTGACCGATGCTATCTTACTGTTTCCTAGCTTTCTCCCAGGTATCTGTATCTGCCTATTACTCACATTTAGACTGAGTGTTTTGGCTAGGGATCTTTTTGATCAACGATAATGTAAAATTTAGATCAGCTTATTCTGCATCTGTGTCTGTGACTTAGACACTGGGCTAACGTAAAGAGCAATGAATGGTATTAAATCTGAATCTAAAAGCTAATCTGGTAAAATATTTGGATCAGTTTCTATTTTCCTGTGCATTTTTGTAACACTGGTGGTGCTTTTTGGTTTTAGAGTAAGGGCTCCCAAGGCATGCTGCCACTATTTAAGCAGAATAGTTGTAAGAGAAGTTTTAATGTTCAATCTTTCCAACATACAAATCTGTACCCAGACTGACAAATCAAGGAGATATGAGGCATCATTTCTGCATACTGCTTTGTGTATCCTGAGAACTCTTATTTCACCGAAATTCTAAAAATATGAAGAGCAGTAGGTTAGAAATAGAATGATGGCTCAGAGACTTGACCAGCATTCCATTTAAATCACAGTGGCATAAGACTTCATTTGACAGAAATCTTTACTTTTCCAAATGGCGATGAGCTTAAAATACAGACTGTGTGTTCCTTACATGTTTGAGACCTTCAGGAGACATGCGCCTTAAATTCTGGGGAAGAAGACTTACCATTTATCTGTTCTAGTTAACTCATGAGAGGCAAACTCATGCCACTCAGTTTTAATTATCAAAATAACTTGAAATTTCTTTATATCGGGGGAGGGATGACAAACAGCAATAGAGATAGTAGGGCAACCCTGCCAAATCAGATTATCTGTTATTCAGAGGAAAAGTGAATTGACAGGAACCAGAATCTGGTTAAACAGATGATACAGTGGATGCCACTCATCATCAAGAACATAAAATATTGAAAACAGCTGACACAGCTCAATTTGACATGAGACATCTGTACCCTGCATTCTTCCTGTCTCTTCTCTTTCTGTTGGCCTGATAGAGATCACAGTGGCCTCTGGGAGTGAAGAGGATGCACAGACCATATAACCAAGAGCTAAAGGTGAAAGATCATAATGAAACACTACCAAGAGCTGATAGCAGTGTCTGCCAGACTGTTTTTCCCAGAAAACCTGGGAAATACTTTGAATCTGTTCATGTCACATAAAAAATTCTCAAAGAACTTTTCTATAAAGGGGAAATTGCTGCCACTGTTAAATTGCAAGAAAGAGGGATGCTTAGTTAATTGTTTGAGCTGTTCTGGTCTTGACAAATTAAGACTTCAGTGAGGCATTACCCTTGTAGCCATCCCAAAGCATTTGAAAGAATCGCTGTCAGTGTGGCTATTATCCCGGGCTCATTGTTTTAAAGTCAACCCGAATGAAAAATTGCAAGAGGTAGCGGAGTGTGTCTGCATACCAGTCCCCACCTTATTTGAACTCAGGCTGGGACTCACATAGAAAAGGAACATTAAGAGTGCATTATATATGTGATAACATATTTCCAGAATTTGTTAATTCACGTTAACAACTGGGCTAAAAAGTTGCCTAAGCTTTCCATCAGGTTAAGCATGGTTCTATAAATAGGGGGCACTAAATGCATTAAAATTAACCACGAGTTCTTGTTTATCATAGTAATTAGTAATACCTTGCTAGCTACAATGCATCCCATAAGAGTCTGTTTAAACAAGTGAATTTAGTCACAAATAAATAGGATTTATTTCTGCACAGCCTATCTCCAAGCTCCTACAGAATACTCACTGCAGCAAGTGAGGCCCAGCACACTGTATGTACCTGATAGCACTGGAAGGGTCATTGTAAAACTAGGGCCAGGGTAAAATGAGTGGTTAGCTGTCTCCTAAGTACATACTATTACTTAAATAGATTAATAAGAATAAAAGAATACCATTTTGGCCTGAGACTGAGCACCATGTTGTCTTAAAATTAAAGGCTAATATGTTGACACTTTGTTTTCTTTAAAGTAGAATGGCAATCAAAGCCATCATGGACCAAATTTATTTTACACTCACTAACATCCCATTTTTCTCACTCTTCATTAGTTGTATTTCTGAACCTATATAGAAAGGTAATTTCAACAACACAGTCCAGAGTAATTTTCCCACCTTCTCTTTACATCGGATTTTAATTTCCCTAAAGTCCAGCCAAGGATGGAGTGTATTTTATGGCAGAGTCTGTGCATCCTGGTGCTGACATGAACAGAAGTAGCAATGAGGTGAAATGCTGGACAATGTGAGGCTGCAGTGGATTAAAGATGAGTCTTTATGCAAATAACTCTGCTGTGTGAAAGCTTTAGTTTAGTTTCTTTAATCTTGTTGCATTTGCTTGGGCTGTTCAGCTGATAACTTTCAGCTGCCATTTGCACTGTCTCAGATTTCATCTATCACACCAGGTTTACATTTCTGGCTCTCCTCAGCACATGTCCAGAGTAAAAGCTGCTTTAAATATCCACTAATGGATTTGTCTTTCTTGTCTGGTTTCCTGTGCTATACTTAAGTAAGGTATTAAAACAAAGAGATGAAGTCCATTACAGGGTGAAGGATAGCTCCTATCTTCAGCTAATTGCTGTGAAGGGCATTTGAGGTAGGAAACTTGGTTGTTAGTGACATGTCCCTGTATACTGATGTGGCTTTTTAGACTTGAAAAGTACTTCATATACCTTCCTCTAGCTGAAAATTGTTTTTGCTTCATTATAGCTAGACCTGTGTTCTTCAGGACTTGTTTTCACAGAGAGGACCACCTTTTGTCTTTTTCAGTGACTAAACATACATTATTATCATTGTTGTTGCGAACTGGCTTTCTTATCCAAATCCTGCAACAGGAAATAAGGTTTTGTGAATGTGCCACAGATTTGTGGAGGCCTAGCTCTGCAGCCATTGGTTACTCCCTGGTGGCTGTATTCCTGGTCTCATTGGTGCCTGACAATTTTCCTGTTGTCTTGAATGAATTCAGGACATAATTAGGTGTGTTTGTGTTTACGTGTATATGTCTATATATTTATCACTTAGGTATATATAAAAGTATTTCATGGCCAGTCTCAAGAGACCTGATTGGCCTTGTAAGCAAAGAATCTTTATGTTTAATGCACCAGATTTCTAGCAGCCTTGTGCCACTAGGGAGCTGTTAATCCAAGGTATGCAGTGTTGTCTTGAGCTTCCCAGGGAAGGCATTAGAGATCTGCATCAGGAACTTGGGACCCATCTTCTTGGAATGGATGGAGTGTGCTTGCAGCAGCCTTCTGGTTTGTGGAGCTCTTCTGCAGAAGGAGATCCTTTAATGGGGCAGCATAAATCTCAAATGGGGTTGAGGCTAATTTGTAATGTCTGTTTTTTGTATGAGCTGTGGTAGATGATCTTCCGTAGACTGAGGAATTAGCTGCTCTCGCAGTGTCTCGCCTGATGCAATTTCCTTCCCAGTACAATGTTTTCCCTGGGAGGGCCTCTTACAGGGTGTATCTCCATCTAAGTTGATGAACTGATAAAAAAAGTACTATTTCTGAGACCTCCATCACCTTGTGGACGTAACCATAGGTTTGAAGGCAGCTGGCTGTGCTCTAAGCCCAGCTCCAATCCTGAACACAACTCTGTAAGCCTCCTTCCTTGAGGCTAAGCGCATGTTTTCATCTCAATGCTGGCAGTTTTACAAAACATGTGTCATACAGGGAATTCTTAGTTGGTGCTCTCCCGTGTCTGTGCACCAGTGTTGTATTGAGTAGGTAGACTTGTCTGGAGATATGCTAGGCAAACTAAGACCTTTTTAGTAGCAGCTAAACCATCTATAGCCTTCATGCTGCCAAACGCTCCCTACACATTCCGTTTTACATGAACAGACTCATTTTGGAAAGAGACAATGAATGATTCTATCTTACCTAAGGTTGCTCTTCACACTGCAGTGCTGGGGGTGTTTGGTTATATAGAGACCTCACCAGTGGTGATGGCATTTTCCTCATGCATCAGTTGGGCTTGGGGGATCTGCTCTGCTTGGGAGGAGGGGGAGCATCAGCCACACCACCATGCCCAAGGTGCTGGCTTTGCCATGCAGATCCTGTGCCCCCAGCTGGGTTTGCTTAGGGCAGACAGGGTGCTCCTGTGTGCCTACTGAAAAAAATAGGGTGCTGGCCTAACATATCTTTGATTATCAAATTGCGCTAACAATTTTAAGGATTCAGGTTTTGACCATTGTCTTTCAAAATAGGTCTCAAGGCATGTCCTTTTTTCCCCATTGACAAAATTCCATTTACAAAAGAGTTGGGTTTTTTCCTTTGTTTTTTTTTTGTTTGTTTATTTTCTTTTTGTTTGTTTGTTTGTTTGTTTTTGGTTTTTGTGGGTTTGTTTTTTTTCTTTTTTGTTTTTTTTTGGCATATAAGGATTTCCATTGGGAAATGACAGATAAAAAATTTTCCTGTGCTGTTTCCTCCCAGCTGAAAAAAAAAAAGAATAAAAAAGAAGGAGCATACCAAGCTTCCTGTAAACCTTAGATCTCAGAAAAGTAAAGCCTCAGAAACAAGATAACTCTCAGAAAAGTGAAAAGGAGAGGAGTGATTACGAAAACTTTTATCCCAGTTGAACAAACCAAATTAAAAACAAAATAAGGTTCTCCAAGATGATGAAAAGTATCATGTCAAAAAAAAATATAATGTTCTCAGGGGAAGACATACTTTCTCTTGTGCACTTGTGTTAGGCTGATATTAAGAGAGTAATTTTATAGTCCCTCTGCTAGGAATGCATAGTTGGGAAGTTCACTGAGTTTTAGTTCACTTAAAAAAAACCAAGATGGAAAGATGTGAGGAGTCAGCCAGAGCTGATTAATTTAATTTGTGTCATTTCGTTTTGCCAATATTTTTAAAATATAGTTGCATACACAAAGGAACAGTGTACTCATTGTGTTAAAGCAATCAGAATTTAGTATAATTTAATAGAATTTTTAAACAGGCAAACATGCTGTTTGCTACATATCTAGTATGGTGCAGATTTCCTTGAGGACTCATAATTTTGAGAACTTCTATGTTTGATGCCATCATAGAAGGCTTTTAAAGGGCCTTATTTAAAATATCTGCATAAACACTAGAAGAATTAACTCTTTATTTTGTTCCTGGTATACCTACCTGGTATTTTTCTGGTTTAGCTTTCTAATGCCGCATCTGTTACTGTGGTGTAGACTGACAATTTACATCTGTTTCAATAACTACTTATCTTACTTTTAAAGAAGTTTTTTAGACCTAAAATATAGTTAGCCTGGAAAAATCAAAATTTAAACAACTATTTTGATAGCTCTTAAAAAAGCCCAAATAATGTTTTAAAGAAGCCAATAAGCTAAAGTGCAAGTTGATTAATAACTATTGAATGGCAGTCTAAAGATGACATTGCTGTATATATTTAAGCTATTTAGCTGCTGTAGTAGGTGCTTTAGCTTCAGAAAAGAAAGATTATACTCAAGAGAGCCTTGGCAATCTGGAATTATGTCTTCTTTCATAAGATCATCAATCTAAGAAAAAAATTATGTGCATAGATGTAAGACACATAATTACATGTTGTACATCTTTGTAAACCCAAATTTAACATAGAAAATCCTAGGACCAATGGATAACACAGTCCAGACTTACTCCTGAAACCACATAATTTGGGCATGCAAAGTACTCTGTACTCAGAACGTAGTTAAGTAATTCTTATAAGGTTGCTCTTGCCCTTAACCAGGAGCACCTCAAAGTCCTAGTGTGTGTTACTTTCTGCTTTAAAGATCCTTGAGTAATCAGCCTTCTGTAATACCTTTTGTAGATTTAAAACATTACCCAAAGAGAGGGACAAGAAGAGCATGTAGGAATCCTTTTTTTAGCTGATAATTTTGTGGAAGCTGTTATTTCAATCCCTGGGAAAAATATAGGAGGAAACTTTGGGTCTAGGCTTCTAGTGTTAGGTTCAGGTTTTGGTATCATGATATTAGAAAAATACAATTTGCACAGATATGTTTGTATAGACATTTAATAAAATGCATAGATACTAAAGCAGCATAGGAGACTGCAGAAAACTTCAAATCTTTCTGGTGTGTTCTGTTCCTGTAGTTTGTTCTGTCTGGCTGATGGTCTACATGAACATAATCCTGCTCCAGAGGGTGAGTTCAACTAATTGAGCTTTTGAGAGTTTCCCAGCTTTACATACCCATGACTTCTGAGGACATGTTTGCACTCTTTGATTTAAACTTTTGACAAGCAGTACAAAGGAAGAGGGCTCAGAATTTGTCCATGTCCATGTCCTGTCCTAACCACATCTCCCCTTAACATTCACAGGTACACACTGGTGGATATTTTGCGCGCCATACTCCTTTCTTTAGAAGCCATGATAGAAGACCCCGAGCTTCAAGTGAATGGATTTGTTTTGATTATAGACTGGAGCAACTTCACCTTCAAGCAGGCCTCCAAGCTCACACCAAGCATGCTTAGATTAGCCATAGAGGGCCTTCAGGTAATATTCTTTCTTTTTCTCATTCTCCTTTGTTTTGTAGTTCATTACAAATCTAAGGGGCTAAAAAAACACCCTAACCAAAACAAAAATCTAAGAATTTTTGAATAGTAAGGCTATTAAGACCTAAAGGTATGGGTAAACATCCAAACTACAGCGGCATAAGCTAATGTGTGAGCTCAGTCAGCTAACTGTAGTACTTCTGGTGTGTGGGCTTCTTCTTTGCCATAAATAAGAGGTAACTTTTCTGTCTTTATAGCCAAGTGGCTGGCTTCCTGTAAATTTAGACTCTAATTTCTGCAGCAGCAAGTTAGAAGCAATCGCTTTATCTTGTAATTTTGCACAGGCCTAATGAAATATGGGTTGCTGCTGCCACACCAGGTTGTTTTTTTCCATTGATTCCATCGGAGACCTGCTCTACATCATTTATCCTGAAAAATACGGGGCACTGTGATTAGACAGTTAGCTGGGATTGTTTACTTACTCAGCCTTCAGCCTGTGCTTGGCTTTTTTGCTAAGTCAGGATTAATTTGAGCAGCAGCTTCTGGGACTGAGTATACAGTGCTCGTTGTAAATGCACTTTACATGGCACAGGCACGTTGGTGGGAAGGATGCTACATAACTCTTGGCTTTCTCCTATGATCTCTAATGCTTATTAAAATGAAAAACTAGAATCTGTAAAATAGTTGTTTCCTGTGCAAGCTTGAGTCACTGTGTTAAAATACTGTTAATTCACTCCTGTGGCAGCATGCCTTGGTTTTACAAGGACATACTTTCCCTCTCTGTGATGTTTTTATCATTTTTACATTTTTATTACTCATAAAACAAAACAGCAGCCTTATCTTTGAACTTTCTTCACTTTGATATTGCTATTTTTTGAGGAAACTTGTATAGCAGTACTATGGAGTTTTGATCTAAATCTTGAAATTGCTTAACCAGTATTCAGCCTGCTGTCACACACCGAAGGGTAGTGACAGTTATGAGACAAAGATCTTGATTTTCATTTTGTGCTGTTTCCATATGCAGTGGTGTGATTCTGTGGCCTTGAGAATTACATTAGAAGGTAGCAGTGAGATATGTGCTGAAACAGTGCTGCATTTCCTTTTATTGCTTTCAAAGTTATTTTCTTTTTTTGTGCTGTTTTTCAAAGTTAGATATTGCTTTCTTGTTTAGAACATGAAAAAATACTTTAGTAGTCTTTGTTTTTAAATGGAGGTGTTTCTTCTTGAGCATTAATCAGAGATGCTTATTTTGAGGAGAGGTGCAGTGGGTAATTGCATGTGAAAATATGCAGAGTCCTGCCAATCTTCAGGTGAGCTCTGAGATTCTGTGTTCTCCTGTCATTGACTGGTTCATTAGTGAGTTAAGGTGAAGTCCTTTGGCTTAATTTGCCTATGTTCCCAGCTTTGTTTGTTCAAATATTCCAAGTCTAATGGTGGCCAGCACCCAGGGCATCATTTTGTGGCCTCTGTCTTCATTCCTGTTGACTTCAGAGATGTAAAACTGGTCATGAAATGCTCTAGAGGAGGGACTGAGAAGGCACGGAAATGTCAATATAAGATAAGACTCTCCCAAGACTAGAGAAATCTGTCCTAATCTGTGACAGGTCTTGCTACTTGTAAACAGCAACTTTTACAAGGCCTTTTATCACAAGCCTTTTGAAGAAATTAATTAGTTGGGCTCTCATAATACAGTGTTTAATTTTCTATGGAGAACCACTGAGGCAATGAGGGCTAACATACTAGCAAAATTGACTCTTTAGTGATATTCCCCCAGTAGTTATACTACTTGGGGGTCTATTAATTTAATTTAATTTAATTTAATTTAATTTTATTTTATTTTATTTTATTTTTTGAATATTTTTCTATATAAAGATATATTAGAATCAATGGAAAGGACTAAAGACAACTGTACTGAGCATCTTAGAGGGAAAAACTCACTTCAAAAGCAATTGCTATCAGTAGGCAAATAAGAGGAAAGCATGGTGGAAAGGTGGTACAGAGAGGCCCTTGGCAAGGCACAGGTTTATTTGAACCTTCTTGCAAGATTTCATGACTGAAATGTTACAATTCCTTACTGTCAATGGGACACCTTTTATTTTGGGACAAAAAATGCATAGCAGAAACATAGAATTATAGAGTCATTTAGGTTGGAAAAGACCCTTAACATCATCGAGTCCAACCGTAAACTTAGCACTGACAAGTCCAACACTAAACTATGTCACTGAGTGCCGTATCTGCACATCTTTTAATTACCTTCATGGATGGTATCTCTGTCACTTCCCTGGGCAGCTTGTTCCAGTGTGTGATAACCTTTTCAGTGAAGAAATTTTTTCCTAATACCCAATCTAAACATCCCCAGTACAATTTGAGGCTGTTTCCTCTCTTTCCTATAATTTGTTGGGAAAAGAGACTGACATCTACCTCACTGCAACCTCCTTTTGGGTAGTCATAGACAGCAACAGGGTCTCCCCTCAGTCTCCTTTTTTCCAGGCTAAACAACCCCAGTTCCCTCAGTTGCTCCTTGTAAAACTTGTGCTCTAGATCCTTCACATCATTCTGAATGATGTCAAAGTAAAAAGTTCTTAATCAGGTGGCATGAAAAAGAACAACTTGCTGTTTATTTATGATCTTTGTAAATACTCTCTGTTTAATCAGAGAAATTGAATTTACTTTGGCTTACAAGATTTAACAGGGCTCAAGATTCTGAACTTTACCGTTTGGAGAATTTAAATATTTGTGTTACTTATGTGGAAAGGGACAGGAAAAGTGGGATTAGTGACCACTGAATTTGATGTTAAGCAAATCCCTTTGCCTCCTGAATGAAATCTACTAAATTTGCATTATATTTACTTAGCTTCCATGGTGAGCAGAATATTCAATATTGTACATACCAAAGAGAGTTGATTACAAGTCATTTCTGGGATCTTCACAAGTGCTTATTTTTTAGGAAATGGCTTTTGAAAGTAAGATAAGTAAATACATAAAGTTTTCCACTGAAGACAAGTTCCGCTGTGTGCTTTGCCTGCATATCTATGTTAAATGGGAGCATGAAGAGAATCGTACCCCTAACTGACTTGTATACATTAGAAAACCCTCCTAGGCAATGTTTTCAGGAAAAAAGCCTTTTCACCATGGAATTTTTAATGTTAAAGCACAGTAATTGTCTGTAAACTAGTGTGAATTTGCAGCGTATCCATCCCAGCAGTGCTGTACCAACCAACTGGTGCAGTGTAGGTCAGTGCTGATTTTTAGATCAAATTTTTTTACTAGCCAAGAGACAAAAAACTCCTGTGGAGACTGGGGCACTTGGCTCGGACTCTTGATGCTCCAGCCCTAGCTCATACACTGGCTTTGTCCTTTTGGAAAAATGGAGTGATACTTTTCCCTGAAGATGCTGGTGGCTACAGTATTTATATATATTTATATATATATATATATATATATTTATATACTCCTCATCAGTGAGAAGGAGGATTTGCACTTAGAGCCCCTGCACCTTCCATAGTAAAGAATCAAAACATAAGCTAATGCAACACATAATACCCTTTGTTTTCTGACAAGGGTATGTCTGGTGCCTGGGTGCCTAGAATTGCCTAAGGGCTCAGAGGTGTGAAACCTGAGCAGAAGGAAAATGTTCCTGGAAGGGTGAGACCAAAACCCATGCCCTGACTTTAGCACCTTGAGTTTGACTCTCCTGAGCATATTCAATGTACAGGTGTTTGTGAATCCATGTTTAGGTGTCTGGTTCTCCCCATTCTTTGATTTCTGTAGCCAAACACTAATTTTAGGCTTGTGAAGGAGCTCATGTTATTCAACAGCTGAGCTCCCAAAAGCAGGGTAGTGTTATAGCATTGTGTGCTTACCACCTGAGTGCTTTGAATAAATCCCTTTCAAAAACTTTGAAAAACTTGACAAAATTTTGCCTCTTTCACCAGCAAGGGATTACAAGACATGATTTCTATTCAGCTCGTAATAGTAGTTGCATACATGACAGATTTGCTTTGTATGTTTTCACTCAGGCAGGCTGTACATCTAAATGCTCTGCAAAACTGCATAGCTATTTGTGGCTAAATATTACTGCTTTTCCTCTAGGTAAAACACTGGGGAAAAAGAGATGATACACATTTAAACTGAGAGCTGAACATATGTGGACAGTCAGTATTGTTGCAGAGGACAGAAGACTTGCTTTTGGATTGAGGATGTTTACAGGACAAGAGAGTGATAGTGTTGTGGGGAACAAGGCAGGTCTTTCAACTGATTGTGTCTTTTTTGTAACAAAGGGGGGATTTGTAAGCTAAAACAAACTCGTTACTATGAACATGAAAGCAAACCAGAAAGATCACAAAGACAGCATGCTTACAGCTGCTATTGCTACCCAAAGCATCTTTCAAGCAGCTGTACTTGTGAGTTGTAAGGACAATATCCCAAATCATATTTGCTGCAGCAGCATTAAGGTGGAAGTGGTAGAGACTAGAGTACAGGGAATCTTATCTAGACATCATGGTTAGTTAACCAAACACAGGCAGTGCTTGAATATCGCCACCTGATTCTGGACTGCGTCTGTACAACCAGCAGGTTGCAGTGTCAAGAATCTGTTAAGTCAGAAACTTCCAGAACTATGGATACCTCTGTAAACAGTATTTTGACTTCATAAAAATACATGGTCACATGCTCTGTGCAGTGCATAAGATTGTTAATAATGAGCTGACGGAACAGTTGCTCAGTCCTAGCAATGAGTATCAATGAGCGGCAAACTACAAAAAAGAGCATTAACTGCCTTTGCATCCAAACTTAAAACCATAAAAACCGCTCATTCAGTGCTTGAATTTTCTGCTCCTTTTTGAGAATAGGATCCTGACATTTCCCATAGTGCTTGGGAGGATATTAAACAGTAGCAGGCTTAATAATCTTCATTTGATACTCTTTGAATGCATGTAATGCCATGTGAGCTGACGCCTCTTTGAAGCATATGGTAAGAAGCAGTAAGCTGAACTCGCCTTTCACTCCCAGAAATTCTGTTGTGTGGCATCTTGCTGAAACCTGCAAAGATGCTTAATGGAGTTAGATATCCACCATGCAAACACTGCCGCTAGAGCTAGCAGAGTAACTGCTGGCAACAGGTTATCATCCTCCATGTGAACCTGCATGAGAAAGAGAGTGGGCACGTTGCCAGTGATTTGCAGATATTTACTGTGTGCAAGGCGTGACAACTTGGATCTGGGGATATGGGCTTTAGTTCAGGCACTTTGATCTAACTAGCACAGATGCTTTTGCTTGTTCCTCCTGTCCTTTTCCCTGTGAACAGCCATTCTTACTCTGTCCTCAGTTCTTCATCCCACTCCTGTTGACATTGCCTTACTTTGTATTGCTCTTCACTGATGTGCCTTTTTGTCTTAGTGGTCTGATGTCATACTCCAAAACACTGTGGGTAACTGCACGGCATGTTAAGTTCACCTTAGATTCCTTTGGAGAACTCAGCCTCTTGTGGTCTCACTGGCCAAATAGTCTCCACATCTGGCATTTAATCAGCTTCAAATCTCCCAACTTCAAATCTCTTAACCACTCTTCATACCACCCTGGAAAGTAGCACTAGAGGGTGAGGCCTGATCTGTTCATGTATCAAGTGAGTCCTCTAGCCACTAAGCTGTTAAAGAAACAGTCCTTGTAGTTCCTCAGATTGGAGCTGGTCTGCTTGGTATATATAACAGTATTCGTAGGGTTGGGCAGGAGATGTTGGAAGCTTCTGGTGATGTAGTGGAATGACTTCGCATGACATGGGAAAAGAAGATTTTTTTGTATCTCAAGTTGTCTTTGACAAAGTAGCCATGGTTAATGTAGAAGCCAACGAAAATGCTCATAGTTGATATTTTTTTCCATCAGTTCTATCAAGAGAGAAAAACATTCAATTAAAATTACTGCTGCTTGAGAGAAAGAAAATGAAAGAGGTTTTTCTTGTATGTGCAGACTGTCTTTCATGAGATTTTGCTAAATGCTAACCACTTTTCTATCTTCTTTTTGATGGGAAACTGGATCTATCTGTATTAAATGAAGATAGTGATTAAGCTGAAAAACTAATACTATGCTAAGGTGAGTGGCACCAGCATGAGAAAAGAAGGGCTTTGTATTACAAACTTGGTGTAGGGAATTAACTCGTGGAATTGCGATTGGTTTCATGTTGTCTCTGGTAGGCCACAGTTTAAAAACTATATGGTTATAACCATTTAACAGCTTAAAAATATATAATTATTTTTGGAAGGATTTTTTCTTGGTTAATGTCTTAATATTCCTTTTTGCTTCAGTATCTTAAGACCATGAAGGGAATAAACAGTATTCTTTCTCATAAGGTCACTTAGAAATAAAAGTAATTTCTTCTAAATTGCAATGTCAGAGACAGAAGACATGTTTTAAGATCATAGTTCACCTTCCTGCTAAGGCAAGATTTTCTCATGCATTATATTTTCTAGTACATCACACAGTTTAATTTAAAGTCTCAAAGGCAAGTCTGGCATATTCTTTGGGGCCCTTTTTTTGACTTTTGACTTCTTGCTCTTCAGATTTTCTCTCGGCATTAATCTTCATTTTTCTGTCAAAATGCCACCTCCTATAAAACCCTTTGCTATTTCACCATGTGCTGTTGGGTCCAAAGCAGGACTTGGTGTCTGATTTTCAGTAGCCGCAAAGAAAGGGATTGTTTGATGGAGTATGTATTGGTAACAGCAGTGATGTGGAATAAGGACATGGAGATGTTCTGTCTTGTTTGCCACTGGAGATGGTGAAATGTGAAAATCAGTGGGATCCTTTTTATTTGGGAAGCTTAAAGTTACATTTTTTGATACTGTCCAAGTTGCCTGTGTTATCAGTCCATTTTGTATACACATCTCTCAGGATATGCTGGATCAGTTTTTGGAATTATTTTCAGTCTAACCTTTGTGTTCTGTGATGCTCATAAATCCTCTGTGATCTTATTAGGCTGCTCACCATTGTCTTTATTTTACTGTCTTCAGTACATACTGCATTTGCACATAGTACCTGTGATATCAGCTAAGCCTTCAGTGCCCACTCCCCAAAACAGTACAGTGCAATCTTTTTGGTGATTTTTGTTTATATTCCTTATGAAATGTTCAGCTGCTATGGCAATTATTTTTATGAATCTAATTTGACTTTGGTTATAAGCAAAATGTTGACTTTTAAATAAATTATTGCCATGAAGGAAAAACACTGCTGTAACACTTCTCTACTGTTGAAAAACAAATGTAGGAAACTTCTTTAGGGGAAGCTCCATAAAAATGTGAAATTATATGTCTGGTGATGGTTTTTCTCATCTCATGTTTCATAATCATAAAAAATTCAACAAAATTCAATTCTCATATGTTTTAATAGGCATAACTGTGTTTAAATAAGTGCTACTCTGGTGATTTAAGCACACAGAGAAAATAATATTTCTGAAGAAAGAATTAAATATGCACTCATCATATTCCAACTTGGATAATATATTTTTTCAAAAACCCTACCCCAAAACCCCAGGCAAAATGCATTTTTCTCCAGTAATTTCCTGCATATTTTGCAAAGATCAGAATAAGTTCTGAAAAAACATGTCTAACTCCTTATTATGTGCCATGAGAAAATAGTGCTTGTAATCTTTCCCAGTGTCTTCTGTAATGAGATATTTTGTCTAAGTGTAATGAATATCCAGACATGGATATGGGCTGAAATCTGAGGTGGCTGAGCATGCCACCCTGCTGATGGAAATTCGGGTGTGCGTTCAATCAAAAAAACTAACTGTAACTCCAGTGCCTGACACTGAGAATGTCTTATGTCAGCGTCTCACCCAGAACAGTTCTAGCTATGTCAAGGTGCTTGCTGGTTCTCATGGGTTACATTTTTTTGTTCCAACCCAGTATAGGTTTGAGTCCTTACTATAAAATATGTATCCAGCCCCCTTGTTTTAGGACACTGAATCCGATACTACACAGTGGCACTGGAAAATTCTAGCCTTATACAGTGATTAAAGATTGTATTTTCAAATGTATTTATTAATTTCTTAATTCTTTTAAGTTGGTTCTTAAGACTCCTTTAAACCTGTTAGAATCATTTTGGGAAGGGCTTTCTGTCTGAGAAGAACTGGGTTTCAACCCTTTGCACTTCCCCATTGAAAACACTTCTAGAAGGAGAAAATAATTCTGCTGTGGTCCAGGAAAGGGCCTACCTAAAGGAATGCTTAAACTGCAGTTGTCAGTTTTTACCTGATATTTCACTAAATGTGCCTTAATACCCACAAAATCTGAGTTTGTAGGGAGGTGTCTCCATCCTGCACTAAGCTATTTGAAAGTATCATTTAGAGCATTGGATCTTCTGGCTGAATGCCACCATGCTAAGTAGGAAGGATCAAGGATAAATCGTCAAGTACTGGTAGTCCTCCAGCTTTCTTCTCATAAAGTGTTTGCAAGGTACAGCCAGTCCTGAGGTCTGTGATGGATCCTTCAGACCCTCATACAAAACCCCCATAGAGTACACTCCAGAAAGAGAAGATACATTCAGTAAATTCTAGTGTAGTAGTTAAAACCCCAGCCTTTGCAGTAGGGATTTTTAACCTGCGGGAGCATCTATGGTAAAACATAGCTTCATTTTATGAGGAAGACAGAAAAGGTTCTGAAGGGTAGTGCTTAACAGAGGAGAAAAGAGGGCAGAAAGGATGTTAAGAGAAGAGAGGACAGTTATGAAAGGACAGGGCAGAGGGGCAGAGTGGAGACCTAAAAGCTGCTCTTAAGGTTAGGTTTTGATGTGTTTGAAAGTAGACAATTCCATTTCCTATTTTATGGCTGTTCCAATATCGTTGATTAAATTGACATATCTAAACCAAATATTTAAAAGCTATACTGTCATACTGTTACAAAATAAAGATTAACATTTTATAAGTCATAGCTGACATACACGTGCAGTAATCAGCCTATATTATAATGCCAGGTATTATCAGACCCCTCTGATTTTATTTGGGAAGCACACCACCATTACATGGTGGCCTTCAGAGGCACCATATATGCCTTGGCACTGCATTCCTCCTCAAATCTTTGCTCCACTTTCCAAAAGAAATATGGGTTAGCTACATAACTCTAGCAACATATTTTCATTGTGAGGGGATCCAGTTAAATAGTCATGATTGATGAGGGATTATGTGTCAGTAAGGAACTGGCTGAACCCCTTAACTACTTATTTTCCTGTTCTTTATCTTTCAGGGTTTTAGAGATGAAGAATTGCAGGGCAAGGTTTGACGTATGTTTTGGGCATTAGCTGAGCTCCATAGTGTCATGCTTTTCAAGGCTTTTTGTTAGGAATATTGAGCAATTGATTTTCTCTGGAAAACCTGAGGGCATCTTCATACTATTGCTAGCAGTATGATCCAATTCTGTTCTCCAAGGAAATTCAGCAGGAGTGCAACTTAATGAGACCAGTGAAAGGAATCTGACCACTCTATTTATAGCACACTAATTGATCAGGGTAGCCACAATAGGAGGAAACTTCAGAGAAAATCAATGCAGTATCAAATGAAAATAGCACTCAAGCTTTTACAGAGAGCTGCATGAAAAGCCAATTAAGAATGAATCTGTTTGACAATCCATGGGAACAGCTTGGACCATGTGTGTTCTTGCTTTAAGTTGTAGGAATGAAATCAAACTATGCAGCATCTCACTTGCAAGGTGAGATGTTTTCTTCCTCACCTTGTTGATATTCTGTCCCATTGAATCTTCTTGATGAATTGTTTTACTTTCATGTGGTGGCTGTAAATGTCTTCTTCTAAGAGCTCCCCTTTGACAACCTAATGCTTTTTTTGTAACAAGCTCTGATGTCCCTCCCTGAGGATAGCAGCCACACTGCATAGCTGTGTGTCCAGGACACAGACAGAATCCCAGGTCTCAGGGCTTTCATTTAAATGCAGGGAGAAGGTGGTCTGTTTACCTCCTTTCTCATTTCTGTCATCCAAATACTTGTAATCATAATAGATACACAAACTGTAACTGTTTGTACTCATTGCTAGTGTTTCTTAAAGCTGTGTAATGGATCTTTGCTTCCTCCTAATTTCATTTTTTCCTCATGGTATTTAATAAAGTCCTGAAGAGCCCCTCCATGCTCCATCCCCAAGAATTTTGGTTTTCTAGCAGACATTCTCCTTTACTGGATGTATCTCCATGCCATGGGGCTGGGTGCCGTTTGGGTTGCTGTATTAAGATTGAGCAAGCAATAAATTGCCATAAGGGCATTTTAGCAATACCTTGCCTCAGAAAGAGCCGAAAGGGGAGCACATGTACACTTTGGTGACTTTAAATGTGCTTTTTGTTCTTGTGTGTTTACATGCACAAAATTTTTGCCTCTTCTAAAAAAGATGGCAAACTCAATGAGGGGGAGAATCACTACTTGTGCCTTTTATACAAAGCTGTTCAAGCTAATAACGTGTGCCTCCTTTCAGTGCTTGAATATGCTTGCAGATAAATGGATAAAACATTTTATGGCATGTGGGATACAGTGCTTAGGTTGATTTTCTGAGGAAGAATGTGCATTTTTTTCTTTTTCAGTAGGATAATCAAAGGACCGGCATCATGAAGTCACTGCATGAATAATCCTGTTTTTCTGCAGCTGAATGGGAAAGGAGTAAATAATTTGTACCTTCCCTGAACAGTTATTTTCTGTGGGCTAAATTTATATAACACCAATAGCTAAGCATATTCATGGTGCTACCTTTTATTTCATTAAGTCTTAAGTTTATGTAGTGATGTGGAGTTGTGGCTTAATTAGCTAGATGAATAATATCAGAAATACTGTCAATTATCAATATGATCTTCATTTTTCTTTAAACCCCAACTGGGAATCCAGTTCCCAATGACATCAGCAGTTGCCGTGGTGAACTTTCATAAGCTAGTCTTCAATCTTTCATTAAATCACAGGCTAGGAAAGCAGACATGAGGACTGAGATAAAAAAAACCCCAAACATTGCATTTGCAGCACTGATGTCTTCTCTGGAAAAAAAAAAAAAAAAAAAAGCAGGCATACCTCTGTTTTTCGAAAAAAGATATTTTGCTGCACTAGTGAGCACACTCTTTCAGCCATGTATATTGTTTAAGCTTTACCGTGAAAGAAGAATCTGCAGGATGTAAACAGAGGTGAGATTTGTGGGACTTGAGAGAGGCCAAAATCAAATATGATGCTAGGGCCTGAATATGATGAATGGCTTAGCTCTGCTATGTTGCAGTGTTTGAGAGTGGAAGGAGGGGTGGCAAGTTTAGTAAATCATTTTCTAGCTACATTGGGCTTTAGCTGGATATTTTTCAGAGCAAAGGCTGAGATTTTAAAAATTTGGAAAAGTCTTCATGTGAACTATCAGCACAATGTTTGAACTCCCACTGGGGATGACACATGGGGAGAAGGGCAAGGGACCAATGGCAGAATACTTTGGGGATCATGTGAAGCAGGGTGGAATAGGAGGAACACCACTGAGTTGGGAGGGCAAATGGAAACCTGGTTGTGACTGCCAAGCTCCCAGGCATTTGGTGCACTGAGCTGAGAGTGCTGTCACTATTAAGGGACATACAGGTGCCATTTAAAGCTTTCTTTGTGGAGCGATGCCCCTGAATAGTAGTTTGGTTCCATATGTAACTCTTATTCGGTGCTATTTTATCTAATAAGAGAGTTCTTCCCTACAAAACTTAACATACTTATGTCATTACAGCACTGTGGTGCTAAGAATACT
This sequence comes from Pezoporus occidentalis, assembly GCF_034315485.1. Lineage (NCBI taxonomy): Eukaryota > Metazoa > Chordata > Aves > Psittaciformes > Psittacidae > Pezoporus > Pezoporus occidentalis. The sequence continues at coordinate 3,183,741 of NW_026915713.1, read as the reverse complement.
GTCACTGTAGCTTGTTACTGGCACAGGTCTCCTCAGCAGTTCACTTCTGCTCAGGTCCACCAGTGCAAAAGCTCTGTCTCCTGTTTTTGTCCTAAATTAGTCCTGGCCCCAGCTGGGACCAGATGTTGAGCCAGTGCTTCCCTGTGTTTGTTCACTCTGTGGTGTGGATACTTTCTGGGAAAAGGAGTACAACTGTAATTTCATATTTGCTTTCCTAGACTAGAAATGGGAGAGCCTTAATTTTACACTTTGGAAATGGAAAAGCTATTAAAGAGGCAATAGGGAACAGAGCTACAGCTGCTTTGTTTTATTTTGCAAATATATTAATTGAAAAAATGAAAAAACAGAAAAGCATAATTTGGACAATCTAGGTTCTTTTTTACAGATTTTAAAGTTTGGATTGATTTCCTTTAAAGTTATGAAATCTTGCTCACAAAGCTTTTATGCTTTCCCTGAGGCTTCTCCTTCGTGAAAAGGTTTTTGACAATTTTAACTTAGTCAAAAGTAGTGCACTAAGCTGTAATTTATGTTGCCAAGCTTTATTTCCCAAGGCTCTGCCTTCTCACTTGTAGAAGCTGGTGAAACTGCAGAATAGAATTATCTTTGCCAAGTTTGCAAAAAGAGAAGCTGTCCCTTAGAGCACTCTGTCCTGTTTTCCTCCCAGCACTGAATTTGCACTTATGTCCTAGAAAAATGCCATTTGCACGGATGACAGACTGTCACAGGGCTGCGACATAGGTTATTGCTGTGAGATGGGAGCCTTTTGGCGTTCTTCTGAGTCACTGGCACCATCTGTCCCTCTTCCTGAGGTAAGGCTGGATGGACTGAGTGGAGCCCAGGCATGCCATTTGGCTTTTTATTTGGCATTCCTGAGCTTGCATCAGTCACAGGCGGATGGGGAGATTGGTTTAGGATAACTTGTTTTGTTCCATGTTCTGCAGTGAACCCCAGGCATAATCTGCTTTGATTCACATATTGTATTGCAGGAGACATGTTTTGCTGCGAAGCAGACAGTTTCAAAGTTGCTGGTTTTGCTCTTAGTGCATCACATTGTGCTAGGTGGTGCTTGTTTTGCACACCTTGTTCAGAAGCTTGAATTTCTTTTGAACATATGCTAAAAACTAAAAAGGGGATTCACTCAGGATTCACATAGATCACAGTTCTGGTCACCCAAATAGTGTCAGCCTGGTTTCCTTCTCTGCTTTTACTGAGAAGGCAGAAGATGTGTTCCTGTCCTTTCTCTCGGGTTTGATCCTGTCAACATAGAGTGAAATTCACAGAGCTCTGGATTCATTAAGCCCAAACTGATCAAAAAAGCCCAGCCCTTAAATGGAATCATTTTTAGGCAACAAAAAGCATGGCAGTAGACTAGTAAAGAGAAAGGGATTAGATTCCTCACAGCACTGTGTGGGATGACATGGTGAGTGTTGGTCTTGCAGTGGAGCCATAGTGTTAGAGAACAGGACTCTCTCAAGGATGAAAATTTACTGGATGAGTGCTCTGCGAGGATCGCTGCAATACCATATAAAATAAAACCTGTGAGAATTTGAAGTTACTGCTGTTAGTGAGCTTTCAGCCAAGTATTGTAAGTGAAGCATGGCTGAGGAAGACAGAACAAATGAAGAGACATGCATTTCGGCATAGGCATAGCAGTGAAATGCAGACAGGGAAAGGGAGTTCTCCAGGGATGATGTTCAGTGAAAAGAGAGCAGGGAATAATGGCTGAAGGCTTTGGGATGGTCAGAGGTGACCTACAGCATTGAAACCTGGGGGGGACAGTTTGTACAGAACAGGAAGAGTGTGGAGAAGACAGAGGAAATGTGTAATGCAGCAACTGAGGGCATCCTGTTTCTTAAGCATTAACACTAAAATAAGAGGTGAGATGAACAGCTAGTTATATTACAGTGAAAGGTACTGTAATGTGCTTGTATACTGAAGGAGAAGGAGGTTTGAAAATAAGAGCTGTCATAAAATGTCTTTGGGAGTACAATTAGGGAAGTTGGTGCTGAAAAGTCAGAATTCTGGGTTGTTTCCCAGGTAACAGGTGAATATGTTGGGGGCAGGTGAGATCCAGGCTGTGGAGTAGGACTCAGGGAAGAGGTTCATGTTTGTGTGCCATTTGTTTTGCCCTTGTTTTCAGAGTCCTGAAATAGGTCTCTTTTACCTTAGAATTACATAACAGTGAGTCAAAACACAGCTTTTCAACATCTTTAATTAGTACTAACAGTCACATTTCTAGTTAACACATTTGAGGTAATGGAAAAGGCATTGCAGAAAAAGCTCAAAGATTACTGGCAGCGAGCATGCAGGTGCCTTTCACCAAAACTGTTCCAAATCTCTTTTCCATCCTTATGCGCTAGACAAGATGCTCCAGTGCAGGAGGTCTGAACTTTCCCATCTGAAGTGCTGGTGTCTTCCTATGTCTTTATGGTTTCACAGGCTTCTTTGAGCTCTGGCGCAGCCTGCTGCACTCCTGAAACCCTGCAGCTTTGGAGAGCTGGTGGTGGTTGCCTGTCCGAAGACATCAGCAGAACTGGTGTCAATTTGATGCAGATTTAAAGAAAGCTAGGCCTGCCAAGTTGGACAGAGAGTTACTTGCTTGAATTTCAGAATCTGGCTTCTGGTTTGATTCTTGCTTCAGGCATTATTTCATATCCCACATCTGAAGAACAAAATATCTTCTCTGCCTGGCTGGAAGCCATGTCCAGGGCAATGCAGTATGATCTTTGCTGGGAGTACATTTCATCTGCAGCAGTGGTAGATGATGTACTCACTTGTGCACATGCTTTGATAGTAAATAGCATTTGTAATTTTTACTGCTTTGTGTAGCAGTGTAAAACACACTTCAGTATCATTGACATGGATCAGGGAAGAATAATATTTATGTGGACTATATAGAACTATACATCCTGCTGATCATGCCACAATGTTTTTATTTTATAAACTTTGTGCTCTACTGGAATTCTCATTGCAAGCTTTTTGCATTAATGCTGGGTTATATTAATCTGTCATCACTTGTTTAACAATAGCACTTCAGAAAAGATGATGCAGTTATTTGTGAGCACGTGTACATCTCTATTAAGAAAAAACGCAATGAAGGAGACACCTTTATTCCAAAAAATAAAATCCTTGTAAACTGATTTTTTATTTTTCTGTGAACTGTAAAACCATGAGGAGGTCTTGATCATATTATTTATTTACTATGAATTCAGCTTCTCTGTTAGCCCAGCTCCTATTCCCATCAGGGCCGTGCTGTTCACCTACTGATGATAGGGGATAAACAGTTTTATATTATTATGCTTATGAATCCTCTTATATAGAAAAAGCATTCAGTACATACTCAGTAGTGGAGGACTGTTTCCAGACGGGTAAATTGTTTCGGAAAAGGAGAATCTCACAGCCCAGATAAGTTATTCTTTAGGACTTATCACAAATAGCTGTTGGCGACAATATTTACAATGCTACATGGGGATTTATTAACTGTGTAATCAGACTGGACCTGATTCTCATCTGATGCAGAGTCCAGCTCCTCAGAAGCAGTTAGTTATTTTGCTGTGGCTGAGGTTTTCCAAAACCCCTGAATGGTCTCACCAGATCTGCTGGTCAGTAAGCAATAGTGTCCCTCACTTGCATCTGATGTTCAAAGCTGGGCTCTTTCTGCTCTCTCACTTTCCCCAAGTACCAGTTTTGTTATTGATCCTAGTCTTTTAAGGTTGAAATCCTGGAGTTACCTGCTGAGTTAATGGGAATAGAGACAGAACTGACTTACTTAACACTTATGTTAAATATAAATTGCTCAGTCCTGTAGGAAAGGAACTGGAATGCTGAATGGGTAAGAATGGAACTGGAATGTTGGATAAGAAAGTATTTTTCTTTTAGAGTTGTTTTTATCTTGCAGCCATTTCTAGTGTCCATTTCAGACTATACAAAATGTGAACAAGAAGTTTCAACAACAGACAATATGAACAGAAGCATTTGTGTGATACTAATTTCCATAAAAAAGTGCTGTTCAGTAGAGGTCACTAACAGTGGATGCAAACAGCTCCCAGGGCTCCTTAATATGTATTTGCACAATAGACCTCATAATGCTTGAGTAGCCAGTCTGTTTAATTAGTGGTATTTGAAAGGTTTAATCTGCGTAATCAATATAATTTAAAAGGTCTGTGGCTTATATTTTGAAAGTGAATATGTTTGCTTTGTATGAGGCATAGTAATTTAAAATTATTTTTTTTTTTTTTTTCTGTGGGTTTCTTGCTGTTTCATAATGGGCAGCTGCCAATGGAGAATGTCTCTAAGAGTGTGACTATGTCTGTACTTACAAACTGACCATGACCAGGGCTGATCCCTGCTGCTGGAGTGGCTATATCCTGGCTGTTAATGTTTTTGTTAACCTAAAAATATAGCTACATCCAAAGAGCTTTCTGGGAATGGTGCCTTTTTTTCTGCTTACTTTGCAAATTGGTTGGGACAGCACTAGGTGGCTCTGACTTTCTCTAACAGTTTCACAGTGCAGATAAATTAGGTTCTCCGCCATGAGTGCTTCTGCGTGCTATTAAATGCAGAGTATAGGTGCTGCTTGGGTTTTGTAAAATGTTGTTTTGTGTTTCTTGGTATTTCCTATGGTACATTTTAGTAGAACAAGGACTATCTCTGTTGTCTGAGATTGTGGAGTAAATCTGATGCAGTCAAACTAGTGCAAGTCCACAGTGAGTTCAGGTGAGTGAGCTGTATGTGAAAACATTGCTTTGGAGATCGTTGCACTCACCCTTGCAGGCTGGTGGTGCAGGACTGGAATGTCACAGAGTTGAGTTCAGCAGACCTACTCACTATTAACTTTTATGGATCTTCTCAGTGTTAAATGTTTGTAGTGATGGCATGATCACATCTCGCATTGAATAAATTGTCATGTCTGTTTTTTTCAGTGCTTGGTGGCACTTTGAGGCAGCTGAATGCTGCAGTAAAAATGCTGGAGTCAGCTGAAAGTATAGAGGGTTTAGATAGGCAAAATGAGATCACTCGAGTTGTTATTTGACCAAGATATTAGGGTTAATGATTCTACTTCTTCAGTGGCACCATGGGACTTTATACAACCCAAAGTGGTCGAGACCTCAGTTGTTTCTTTTTGTGCTGAAAGCTGGCAGCTACAGCAAGCACACCGGTCCTATTAGATTGTGCTGGAGCTTTGGGGCAGAGTGGAGTCCAAAGCAGAGGAACCACTTACTGAGATGTCAACAATGGTTGTGCAGCACTGTGGCTTCCACCTGGAGATTAACCTGCATGGCCTCACTTCACATCTGAGGTCTGTCGCAGTCACAGAACTGGGAAAAGTTTCCAGCAGTGTAACAGCTCAAAATAACAAAGCAATCTGTTTGAATACTGAGGGTGACTTGGGACACGCTGGTAGTGCTTGTCTGTGATTCATTTTATCACATAATTCTCCACATCAGATCTGCATGAAATTCAGTTTCTGATCCTGGCATAAACTTGCATTTTGTATGATCACAGCCAATAACTGTGGAATCTGTTAGTATAGCTCCAAGGTGCTGCATTCATATGCACAAAACCAAGGGCACTGTAGTTGTTTTAAAAACATAAGAAGAAAAATTATAACCTTTTACAGCATAGCCTGTCTAAGAAGAGTTGCAAATTTTCCATCAAAACTAAATGAAAATGTTTATGTAAAGTGTCTCCCTTCAAGAGGTTTTTTCTTTCTGTGTATAAGCATCAACTGGGTCAAAACTGAAATGTTTCAGTTTGGGAAAGCTGCCAGTATTGAGTGGAGCACTCAGACAGCTCACGTCCCCATTTACCTCTAGGCAGTATCTGTTCCTGTCTCCAGGAGAGACAGGAGAGACTACTGTGCACTGCAGGAAAAATATTTCGACCAAATAACGTTGTCTTTGTAAGGAAATGAAAGCTTAGAGCACTCAAACTGCAGCTCCCAGGGCAGTAGTAATAGCTAGCAAGCATTTTGAGATAACTTCCCCCCTTCTTTTATACATCTACCTTCTTCTCTTCCATCCTGTATTTCAGTGAACTCAAATTCTAAGGTTCCTTTGCCTTTTGTATACTAGCAGATGTAGCTGCCGCATTCTTATCACAAAACACTTAAATATTCATGCTGCTTTTAATTTTAGTGCTGAGAAGCTCTAGTGGATATAGCGATGCAGGAATTTGGGTTCATAAAATGGAAGACTTCCTAATGCTTCAGCTACGTGTGAAGATTTATCAGACAGGCTCCAAAAGAAGCAAAGCTGACTGGAGTACTACTTTAAATGATCTATTTCAGTAAATACGCAGTCAGGATCTTTAAAGGGCTAAGCATACATCTTATGTGTCTGATGTCTAGAATAGGGCTTGAAATACTGTTCATTGAGGATAAGAACAGGTATTAACAGACCTGTAGTACTACAGTGTACTCATATATACACATCGGCAGAGTTCTTTGCTTGAATTGCCAAAAAGGAGTATAACAATGCAACATATTAAAAATGGTCTTGAGGTTATTCCAAGTGGGATTTATTGCATTTAAAGGAATTTAAGTGAATTATCTGTGAATTTCTTATTTCCCTGTGTGCTGGCAGTAGGCAGCCTGTCTTTCCATTGCAAGCATTTGGTTGATTAATTGGCCCCTTGCTTGATCTTTTTTTTTTTTTTTCTGTATTGCTTATTCTAGTACTTTCCCTTTTTAATATTGTAACATCAAATTTGCTCAAGGTCTATGAACTAATGTGCATTAAAACTCAAGCAGCAGCAGCCCTTAATGCATAATTGATCTGCCAGTAGGACACAAAGAACTGATTCTGGTTCTTAGATAGGCAATGCCTTCATTTTTTTTGTTCTGCACTGGTAGTCTGAGCTCTTAAATCTATTTTAAATTAAAGTGAATAGGCTACTGGAAACTAACAAATTATCCATGGTAATAAATTATTTAAGAGATTAATTTGATGTCTGAGGCATAATGATTTTTATACACAAACACACACACTATTCGATGCATTATTTTTAGATTTTGATGCAGTTCCGTTCACTGGCATGTGAAAATACATTATATCGAGCAAATGTTGCACACTTCAGGTTTGCATTTGTCTCTAGCTGTGACCCCCACACCTGTTAGTACCAACGGAAGACTTTGCTTACTTAATCTATTTTTTGTAAAAGTGTGAGAGCTTTGTCACATGCTGCCCAGATACCCTGAACACCTGCATCCCTTTGCGAATGGACAGGTTGGGAAAGGCCATGTCTACTTACATTAACATTGTCACTGATTTTGTTTCAGTTTGTCAACATCACTTTTCTTGGTTGTTGAGGAATGACTCTTCACTGTTCAGTTAAGGAGGGGTAGAAGCTTGTTTAAGGTTTAATGTTTAATGAAATTCTTACTGAAGTGAGGAGTTCTGTATTTTCAGGCTCCTTTTGAGGTACACATGGCAGTCACAGCAGGGGCATTTGCAGCAGTAGCATGAATGATAAGTGGATGATGGTTGCAGGGTTGTGTGATTAATAGCATGTATGTGCCGAATGGCATGGCATGATGCAGCGAAGGCTGCTGATGAATGGGAAGCAAGTGGAAGCCAACAGGGTGTCTCTCCCTTCCATTAAGTCCACTCAGGCATACCATATGTTATCGTCCCTGTACTGTGGTTTTAATTCTCCTGTACTGTCACTCCAGTGGAGTGACAGTAATGTAACAAAGCAGAAAATTTAAGCCATGCTGTAGATGAGAGCTGCAGATCAGAAGGTGGCCAAATAAGAAAAGTAGTAAGGAAGAAAGAGGAAGTAGGATCTTTATGTTCCCCTTCTAAAACTGTCTGTGAAAATATGCTACACTCTTTTAGTATACTGTATTGGACTTAAAAAGCTACAATTTGAATAATGTTTTAACAGTAGAGCAATAACCATTTTACAAACTACAGTTATAAACATTTGAAGATGTTATATAAGCAACAGCAATATCTTTCGTTAAACAATGCTGTATTTGGAAAAAGATATACTTTAAGATGCAACTGCCTACTATTAGGTTGGTAGAGCTAAGAGAATAGCAGTAAATGGTCAGTCTTAAAATGAAAATTGAACTTCTATCCTAGAGGTTTTGCTAATAAATGGAGTTTATCTGAGTGTTGCAGGCCTGCACCAGTCTGTGAGCTGCCTGTGTTGCCCTCTGACATTTCTGAAAAGCTGGGCTTACAGGTGGGTGTTTGAGCCAGAACAGGGGAGTGGCTCATTCCCAGCTTTTGGAAACTGAGCCTGGTCACTGTTGTGCAGACAGCTTGGCAATTACTACATTTTGTAAATCCTGGTTCAGAGAGTACGGTGCATGAAGTTTCAGGGTTTTCAAGTAAAGTAAGTCTTTGTCTAGGTGGAGTAAGCCATGAACGTTTCCAGCAGTCACTTGTGTTGGGAAGATGAGTGATCTCAAACAAGCAAAGCACTTTGAGTATATTAGACAGGGTAAATATTAACATCTACCTGAAAATCAGGGTTTTTTTAATTTAGTTGGAGAAGTCTGTCATCACATTGGTTGCTTTGGCTGATGATGACCTTCAAAAATAGCACAGCTTTGGGAAGTGAAGTGTTTTTGGAAAGTACCAGCTAAAAAGATCATACGTAACCTCAGTGATTTTGTATCTTTCATCAGTGCCTGACTGATTTGGAACTGTGCATTCTTATGTGGTTTTCTTATATTCAGAAGGACCCTCCTGTGTTTTGGTTTGCCCCCTTGTCCCTGGTGTAGTCACTGGGCACCACCAAAAAGTGCCTGGCCCTGGCTTCTGTCCTCCCTTCAGGTATTTATATGTATATTGGTACGATCCCCCTGAGTTTTCTCTCCTCCATGCTGGACATTCCCAGTTCTCTCAGCCTCTGTTCATATGAAGGATGCTCCAATCCTTTCGTCATCTTCATGGCCCTTTGCTGGACTCGCTCCAGTATGTCCCTGCCTGGTTTGTACTGGGGAGCCCAGCACTGTACCCAGAGTTCTGGATGGTTTCAGAACTCAGTTCTTTTCTGTGTGGGCATCTATGCAACCTGGACTGAAGCTACTGTTATTTTCTTTTGCTAAGAAGGGATTTACATGGATTCCACTTTTATCTTAGCAAGAAGAGATTTGCATTTCTGTTTTTGATCTTCCAACTCCTTGGATATGATTTTTCAAGAGTTCCAGAAGTGTGATTTTAGGATAGACTATAGCATCACACTTCTTCATTACTGACATATCCTGTTAGCACAATAAACAAATTAGCTTTGTCCTAGGTATGTATGATAAAGCATATAATTATTTATTTGCCCAGTCACTGTGAATCTTTGTTTTTTATTGGCAGGGTTTCCTCAGTAGCAGCTAACACAGAGACAGCCATGCTTATACGGCTTTAAAAAGACAGGGGATTGATATCTGAAGTTAGAGTTCAACAACAGTGATTGATGATCCTCTAGAGTAATAATCAGAATGACAATTCTTCCTTAAACAATATTGAAATTCCCTGGGCTCCCAGGACCATTTTATGTGTGTGTACCACCAGCAGGCATTCAGGAGTGCAGAAGAAGGGGTAAGCTGAACTTCAGTTACCTCATAAGAAACCGTATCTTTTCAAGACACCAAGGGCTGTTTCAGATAAAGCGTAGCTGAGCAGTTCAGACTGAGACTTTCTTGAAGCTGAAAGGCTGAAATAAATCTCCATTCTGTACTATGACAAAGACATTTGAACACTTTTTGGAACTGGAAATAGTTCTGTACTTTTGGGAACTGACCTCTTGAAAATTTGTATGCTGCATAGTTCATGATACCTCTACTTTTAATAAAACATAATACTTATTACTGGATCTCAGGGCAGTTATTCAATTTCCCCAGTAATTTAAAGATTAATTATTCTACACTCTAGATCTCAGTGGCTGTCCTCAGCTGATTTTTCTTAAATCAGTATCCCTCCAATTTTACAGTTCAGTTAAATTCTCAGGACTCTCATTTGCATGGAGTGACAGATTAAAATTGGATGGCTAAAATGATTACTGGTCTTAGTGTCTACTGTAGCGATGAAGATTGATTCTTCATACTATAAGGAAACATATGGCTCGTGAAATAACTCTTGAATCACTACAGTTTTCAGTCTATTGTATTATTGTAAATTGAAACTGATAAAGTGGTAATCCAATTTTAAGGCATTCTGTCTGAAACGGAGAGCTGTATTTTTGGAGGAGCTTTGGATAATAAATTGTAGGAAATGGCTTACAAGTTCTCAATATACAGGAAAAAAAAAGTGACTGTTCTGGCTGGAGAATTGGTATCTTTTAACTCATTAATCTGTGGGCATTGCAAAACTGTGCAGCGTTGTTCGAAAGCTGCCACAACAAGGAAACTTGCATTTTTGCCTCTGTGCAGAATCTCTCTATCCAGACCTGCACCCCATTGCCAGGAGCGGTATACTGATATACCACTAAAGATAGTGATTTCAAATGTAGCTTCTTGCAAATTTTGCCTGAAGTCAACCCAGAACTAAAAATCTGTAGGCTGGCTCTGGTTCTTCAGGGAAATTGTTAGTTGCTGTGATAGGCAAAAATTATATGGAAGGCATAAAATACGGTATTCAGTTATCCTATTTGAGTTTAGGTCTGCAAAATCAGTCATGACATATGACTATAAAACATGGGTCCTCCATGTAGGAATATTTTACATTTCTCTTTCTCTGCCTTTCTGTGCAAGTTTTGAAGAGGAGAGAGAAAAGGAACATGATTAATATGTTTTTCTCTTGTGCACCATAGTAATATCTTGATATCCCTCACTGAATTACTTTCAATTTAATCTCTCCTCTTTTCTTCTGCTCGTCACTTTTGCCTTATTCTATGGTTTCTGCCTTGTCATTGTTTCTCTAAGTCATTGTCTTAACATTATCCCCAGGTTTCCATTCCTTCCTTCTGCTTGAAGGAAATGTGCGACAGCACAAGAAATCATATTTTGGTTGAATAAAATAGAACAAATAAGTGTATCTCACTTAAGGCAATTCTAGATATGGTGCTATATAGTCTCCTTACATCATGGCAGTAATCCTGTGGTCAGGGGTCTTGGCAGACACCAAGGACTGTTTGGGCATCAGAGTAGCCTCACTGACTTCAGGATGCGGGTGGTACAAGCTGAGATACTGGTGTGGCATTTCATCTCCTTCTATACAGTCCCTGTCCAAACACCTCTGCCTTTAGGAATTTGAATATGGAGGTTTTATGAACAGTGATTTTCTACATTATTTTTATTCCACCAGTATTGTGAAGGTATTGTTAATACACTTACGTACAGGAGTTTGCACTACAGTGTTATTTCCATTTGTCTATAATCTTAATCTAATAAGACATTCACAAGCTGTCTGGAAATGGATATTTTTTCCCCCAGTGAGAATTTCTGTAGAAGAAATTACCGTCTAATAATTGCATATTGCAAAGAATGATTTCATCAATGGAAAATAAAACAGGATAGAAGAACCTGCTTCTGCCATCTTTCTTACTGTTGTTCTGGGTTTGCTAATCTGGAAAATAGCATCACACTTTGAAAAAGTTTTGGTATTTTTCACCCTTTTTAATATCTCACATTCCAAATGAAATGTTACTTAGAATTAAAAAAGAGACAGTGTTGGTAATTGAAAAAAGAATTGTCCTTGGAAATCAGCATTTTTCATTTCCTTTTTAAAATTAAAGCCTTTATTTTTCCAGGTTGAAACTAAACAAGTGAGCCAAAGGAAAAAGAAAAAAAGTACCCAAAAGCCCAAGCCCCTGTCAAAACAAGCAAAAATTGCTAAATGAATTTCACACAATTTCTAATTAAAATACTAAAAAATATAAAGCCAAGACTTCTTGAGGTTAATTTGCAAAAATAAAGTAATTTCTAATGAAAATGAGAGGGTTTGTACAAAATATTTCCTTTATGAAGCCAATCTAATAAAAAAAAAAAAGAAAAACGAAAAAAGAGCATGATCTGAGCCTTTCATCCAAATAATGGAAGTACAAAATCTATGTAGATTTTTTATTATATTTATATATAAACATGCAGACATATGTGGTCAGACAGCTTTTATAGCCCTATCCACCTAATTAATTTAACCAATATATTTTTTTAAATGAGTATCATATTGAAATGAAAGATGGAAGATTATTTGAAATTAAAACAGATACTTCAATAAAAAGAGCAATACTCTCACTGGATGGATACCATCTCCTCATCTCATTCAATTTAGCATATTTCTGTATGAGTTGTGAGATAAAATGACTAATAGAAATGAAAAGGAAGATTGCCAAAAGTCAAATTGCTTCCCTGGAAGCTTCTTAGCAAAATGACAACTTCCAGTTCTAGATAATTAAATCTTATTTTGTAGGAATGTCATTGAATGATATTAATTTGCCTTTAGGTAGTGCTCTTTTGGTTGAACACAGTAACAGATTTATTTGGGCACACTTTGTCTTAGAAATGGTTCAACATTGTTTAATAAAAATGAAAAGCTCAAGCTAGGAGAGAACAACGTCATAGTCTTGCCAAGGAAAATCATTAACACAGCTATTCCAGGGATCACACAAAATTTCAGCAACATTGAAATCTGAAATTTTTCTTGGATGTGAACCTTAAAGAGCTTTGACACAGAGGGAGAAAGGTGAAGTCTCCTGTTGTTACAGACAATATGATGTTTAACTTCCTCATGATTTAGTAATCTTTGTCTCAAAATGAGTTTAGGTTGTTTATTCCCACCACTAGAATTACTGGATGTTTGATGATTCAAAGCTGTCTACCACTTTCCAGTCTAGCTGTGTTCATGGTGACCTTTTTCTCATTTGTTTAGATGTCAGTGTTTTTGTTTGTTTTGAAAGGGTCTTTCCTTACCTGTTGTTTATTCTCCATAGTGTGTTTGTAGGTAGCATCTGCCTTCCAGTATTTGTTTCCATAAATAAACCAATCCAAAGTTTTTAGACTCCACAGATTCACTTTCCAGTTTATCATCTTAACATACGACTGGATAGTATCTCAGTCTAAAGTCATGCCTTGAGCATAGGTGATCAGTCTTGCCATGCAAGTAAGTTGTTTTATTTTGAGACATTGCAATTAGCCTTGTCAAGGATGGATGCTTGCAGGAAGTCTGGTATTAGGAATGCCTTGTTATTTCATACCTGTAGTGAAAGTTATAGTTTGGGAGCAAGACTTGGGTTTCCTTTCCTGATGTGGATGGCAGTGGCTCTTGGTTCCTCTGGTAATTCAACTCCTGGAGTACTAAGGAAGTGGAATATTCCTTCTAATCAGAGCCTTTTCTTTCTGTGATTTTCCACAGTTTCCTGCTTAACATGCTAAAAATTAAGTTTAGTCATGCTGCATCTTGCATCAGATAGAATGTTTCAGTATCCTTCTAGTGGAACTTTCCATTATGAAGATACTATTTTGGTTCATCATAAATGATTTTTTTTCTTTCTTTTCTTCCTGAAGTACTTGACTTTTTGGAATAGCTGGAGGAGACCTGAATTTATTATCTTCAGGAATAACTCTTAAGTGACATTTAAGACATTAATAGTTTAGTACGCTATCTTTGAACTTGTAATTTTTGTTACAAAGATACAGTTTGCACAGTTTTGACTCTGTAGCCTCTTGCTGCCTGCAGATGCTATGGCCTGAATTCATCACAGCACTCAAACTCAAGCACAGTCTTAAGTAAAGCGTATGAGTGTGTCCATTTTATTTGCCTAGACACTTTTTTGAAGGATGCCTCTAGACTGTCTGCAAAACCAGTTAACTGCATAAGGACAGCAAACCCTCAAACATGACCCCAGAGCATATGTGCCCAAGCACTCTTGCATTGTTAGTATGCAGCAAGATGTTTATAGATGGGCTGTCTGCGAGTGATGCGCATGCTTGTGAGGACCTGATGTAGCTTAGGCTGCCAGTGCACTCTGGGCACACAGCCATCCCAGAAGCTTCTAGGACTTCACTTCTAAGAGCTGCGCAAACAAATTTGACTCTGCTGTTGACTTCAGCTGGCAGGGCTAATTCTTTAAAAACAAAATTCAGAGCTTAAAATATAGACATGATACCGAAGGATTGGAGAATGCTGTGGCCTTTAAGAAGTTATTTTTTTTACATTTGGTAATGATGAAAAAGGTGGATCATTTTTATTTTCTCTGTGGTAACAGTTCTGACACCACTAAGAAGACTCACACTGATTTAGTACGAATTTGACACTTTCCTCTCTTAGGTACTGTTGACAATGTCGTATACTGATTTTGCTGTCATTACATGTGCCGTAAGAGTTTCTGCTGGCCACAGCAGAGAGTGGGACTCTCTGTGAAACCCTGAGAACTGGGTCAAGTGACAGCTAAGCCCAGCACAAGGTGGTTCTGTGGTTCCCAGAAAGTGGAAACCTGGCTTCTTAGCAAGGGTGGTAGCAGACAACAGCAGCTGGGTCCTTGGAGAGGAATCTTGTAGAGACAGATTGTATAAAATATGTCATGCTGCACAAATTATGTCGTGTGGCAGGGACGTAAAACTGCTGTGCTGTGAGTGAGCAGAGCCATGTTATCAGAGATGGAAAGTTAGTGAGGCAGTTTGCTTGGGATCATTCTCCAACACTGGCTTATAGATGTTTGAGGAGAGGTCAGTTATTGCCGTGTACTGGTAGTCACCCAGTCCTGCAAACAGCAGTGTAGGGGTCTGCCTGTTCTTTGGTAGCCCACTATTAATTGTCACTTGTAAGCCTTGTATCACAAAGGCTGTGGTCCCTATAGTAACTACCTACTTCCGTGTCCATGCCATGGCAATGGCCTAAACTGTGTTCATCGAGTCAGGTTGTGCTCTGCTGCATAAACAGATTATTGCGAACACTAAAAAACTCCACACAGTGTATATATAATTTGTTCTTTATAGTGGTTTAGTAATACCCCATCAGATTTATTACTTTTCCAGTCAAGCGCATAGCTCACTTCATGGCTGATCTCCATTTCTTATTTTTTTTTGGCATGGGATTCCTTTTACTTAGAATACATGTGATTCATGGGTTACAGGCTTTTCTGTTGAAGTGCAATGTGTCTACAGTGGCAGTTGTGACTGCCACCACACTTGTGACTTAATCTACATAAAAAATTAACAAGGATCAGTGATATACAAGAAATTCCTACCTGCTGTTTGTGTAGGATGGCCATCTGTCTGGCAAGTCCCCATGTGGTAGTCAGATACGACTGAGAAGACCCAAGCAACCTTCTGACGCGTTTCCCCAGCCACTGTAGTTGCTTATTCTACTTTTTCATTTTCTCACCAGGTGCTGTTGAGATTGGGTTTAGGGATCTGCATTCGGCAGCTTTTGAGTTCTAGTCCCAACACTGTATTCAATGCAGAATCACGAAGTCACCCTTTTTCTTTCCAGGCCCAAATTTTGGGGGCTCCTAATTACACCTTAGGAAGTGATCCTGAATTTGGGCATGTCAGTTCAGTCACAGAAATTGATAAGTACCTGATTAGTCAGTTCTGGAAAATGCCTTTAGTATTGCTGAAAAACACTGAGACAAATTGGCTTTTAATGTCAAGCGGCATCTTCTATTTGAGGATCATTCTACATATGTTCATGATCCTCCACCTAAGCGATTTCCAAGATTCAGGAAAAGATCGTGAAAGTGTCGAAGTGGTGCTTTCTAAAGATACTCCCTATTATCTGCTAGAAGTTCAGTATCTTTTAAAGATACTGACGAGTCATCCATTCTGAGCCCATGGTAGAATACCAATACCTTTGGCTCTCTGCTCTGAGTCTGTGTGTGTGCATGGTTTTTGAGATCTTGCATTCACAGGTTGTCCTCAGTTTCTGTGTGAGACATTTTTGGAGCAATAAAGAACAAACATTTCATAACTTGGTATGTGTAACTTTTTGGGCACTTGTATTAATTTAAAAGGTTACAATATCATGCAAGAAGGCATGCAGCCAGGAATTGCTGGTTTGCTTTGCTGTCTTCCCTAATATCTACATTATAAAAGTGATCCCCATAAACCTTAACACAGTTACCATTCCAGAGTTAACTCCAAAAATACAGAATCATAGAATAGTTTGAGTTGGAAGGGGCTTTTAAATGTCACCTAGCCCAACCCCCCTGCAATGAGCAGGGACATCTCCCACTAGAAAAGGTTGCTCAGAGCTCTGTCCAACCTGACCTTGAAAATTATCTTTATAGACATCTAGATGAAGCTAGCACAAGATGTCTTCTGCAGCTCTAGTGTATGGTATGCATGCTTTCCTGCATGGTACACAACATGCTGCACCAGACTTCTTTTCTGGAGCAGGAGCCACAATAAACGAAATAAACGCAGCCTTCTGTAGATGAATGGTGTCTCCTGCAACTAAAGGTTAAGGTGTCAGCCAGTGATTTATCCTTCCTAATGGATTTGCTGGATTGCTGTGAGAGGGACATAAGTTACTACCTTTTGTACATTAGAAGTTGTGTTCTCAAAATGGTGTTTGGAGATTTCTGATATTGAACGAGGGTGAATTACATGTCAAATTATCAACCATCCTGCTTGACGTTTACTCAGCTCTGACAGGAATGTCGGTGAAGATGACATTTCAAAGCTCTTGTTAATAACCTGTTTCTGGAGAAAACCTGTAACATAGGCTGTTAATGGCATTGACTGTTGTGCTGTGGCCAGCCAGATGTTAGTGATGCGTGTTGTAGCTTTCAGCCTCCCTGTAGATTATTGTTAAGGTGCTGCCTCCTTGACTGCATCTGAGAATCCACCAAGTAGTTGCAATTTGGAGACAGGTGATGCCCTCCTGTAGAGACCTCTGGGTTAGGAATGCCTGCTGGCATTTGTGTGGTATTTTTGAGAGGAGAGAGTGATGTCTTCAGGCTTCATTATTCCCACAGGCTACGCATCCCCAGAATTAAGGAGCTTTCTTGGAACATGCACCTTTTCAAAGTATATTTCTATCTGGAAACATTTCATGAAAGATTTTCTTCCTACAGTTCTTGGTTTCCTTATCTGACAGTTCTTGATTGGTTGATACAGCTTATGCTTTTTTCTGGTCATTTTTTTGCTATGTGCTGTATGACCTTAAATCAGTATGCTTCGAATTACATAACCTGAAAACAAATGGGGACATGTGTCAATTTACAAGGCTGTTTACACCTCTTGCTTCCTTGTTCAGTGCTGTAACTCTAGGCAAGAAAGGAGGTGGCAGCAGCTTATTGCATTGTTTGTGCGTGTGATAAACGTCACAAAGACAAAATGAGGACATGCAATGAATTTGGCAGAAGTATCCAGGACAGAGTGGTTGCCTTCTTCATGCTACCAAACTCACAGTATCACAGTATCACAGTATGCTAGAGATTGGAAGGGACCTCGAAAGATCATCTAGTCCAATCCCCCTGCTGGAGCAGGAACACCTAGATAATGTTACACAGGAATGTGTCCAGGCGGGTTTTGAATGTCTCCAGGGAAGGAGACTCCACAACCTCCCTGGGCAGCCTGTTCCAGTGTTCCGTCACCCTCACTGAGAAGTTTCTTCTCAAGTTTAAGTGGAACCTCTTGTGTTCCAGTTTGTACCCATTACCCCTTGTCCTACCATTGTTTGCCACTGAGTAGAGCCTGGCTCCATCCTCGTGACACTCCCCCTTTATATATTTATAGACACTAATAAGGTCACCCCTCAGTCTCCTCCAAACTATAGAGACCCAGCTCCCTCAGTCTTTCCTCATAAGGGAGATGCTCCACTCCCTTAATCATCTTTGTTGCCCTGCGCTGGACTCTCTCCAGCAGCTCCCTGTCCTTCTTGAACTGAGGGGCCCAGAACTGGACACAATATTCCAGATGGGGTCTCACCAGGGCAGAGTAGAGGGGAAGGAGGACCTCTCTCGACCTACTAACCACCCGCCTTCTAATACACCCCAGGATGCCATTGGCCTTCTTAGCCACAAGGGCACAGTGTTGGCTCATGGTCATCCTGTCGTCCACTAGGACCCCCAGGTCCCTCTCCCCTACACTGCTCTCTAACAGGTCGTTCCCCAACCTATACTGGAACCTGGGGTTGTTCCTGCCCAGATGCAGGACTCTACACTTTCCCTTGTTATATTTCATCAAGTTATTCCCTGCCCAACTCTCCAGCCTGTCCAGGTCTCGCTGGATGGCAGCACGGCCTTCTGGCGTGTCAGCCACTCCTCCCAGCTTAGTGTCATCAGCAAACTTGCTGATAGTAAACTCAATTCCCTCATCTAAATCATTGATGAATATATTAAATAATACCGGTCCCAGTACTGACCCTTGAGGCACTCCACTAGTTACAGGCCTCCAACTAGACTCAGCCCCATAGACTACAACTCTCTGGCTTCTCTCCTTCAGCCAGTTCGCAGTCCACCTCACTACCTGATCATCCAGTCGACACTTCCTCAATTTAGCTGTGCGGATGCTGTGGGAGACTGTGTCAAATGCTTTGCTGAAGTCAAGGTAGACCACATCCACCGCTCTGCCATCATCCATCCACCGCGTTATTTCCTCATAAAAGGCTAAGAGATTGGTCAAACATGATTTCCCCCTGGTGAACCCATGTTGACTGCCCCTCATAACCCTCTTATCCTTGATATGCTTTAAGATGGCACCAAGGATAAGGTGTTCCATCACTTTCCCAGGGATGGAGGTGAGGCTGACTGGTCTATAGTTACCCGGGTCCTCTTTCTTGCCCTTTCTGAAGACTGGAGTGACATTTGCTTTCCTCCAGTCCTCAGGCACCTCTCCCGTTTCCCAAGACTTGGTAAAGATGATGGAGAGCGGTCTAGCAATGACTTCCGCCAGTTCCCTCAGCACCTGCGGGTGCATCCCATCTGGACCCATGGATTTATGGATGTCCAGATTGCTCAACTGATCTCTAACCCATTCCTCATCGACTAAGGCAAACCGCTCCGTCGACCTGACTTCATCTAAGGTCTCAGGGGTACAGGGCTCTTCAGGACTGCCTGCAGCAGAGTAGACAGAGACAAAGAAGGCATTCAGTAACTCTGCCATCTCTGTATCTTCTGTCACCAGGGCACCCATCCCGTTCATCAGTGGGCCTACATTGCCTCTGGTGTTAGTTTTGTCTGCCATGTATTTGAAAAAGCTCTTTTTGCTGTCCTTGACCCTTCTCGCCAGGTTTAATTCTAAGGAGGCCTTAGTCCTCCTAGCTGCCTTCCTACATCCTCTAGCAGCAGCCTTATATTCCTCCCAAGTGGCCAGCCCCTCCTTCCATGACCTGTAAACTCTCCTCTTCCACTTGAGCATGCCCAGCAATTCCCTATTTAGCCATGCAGGTCTCTTGGCCCTCTTCCTTGACTTCCTACGTGTCGGGATGCTCTGATCTTGAGCTTGGAAAAAGCAATCCTTGAATGCCAACCAACTATCTTGGGCCCCTTTACCTTCAAGCAGCCTTGCCCATGGGATTTCCCCTAGCAATTGCTTGAAAAGGCCAAAGTTTGCCCTGCTAAAGTCCAGGGTTGCAATTCTACTTGCTATTCTACTAGTCCTACCACACAAGATCCTGAACTCCACCATCTCGTGGTTGCTGCAACCAAGGCAGCCCTCAACCCTTACTGCTTCAACCAGATCCTCCTTGTTAGTGAGGATGAGATCCAGCAGCGCTCCTCTCCTGGTCGGCTCATCCACCATTTGCAGGAGGAAGTTATCATCCATACACTGGAGGAACCTCCTGGACTGTGGCTGGGTTGCTGAGTGGTCCTTCCAGCAAACATCAGGGAAGTTAAAATCCCCCACGACGACCACGGCCTGTGACTGTGAGGCCGCTCTCAGCTGCGTGTAGAAGGCCTCGTCAGCTTCCTCACCCTGATCTGGTGGTCTGTAACAGACACCCACAACAGTATCCCCCCTGCCAGCCTGCCCCTTAATTCTCACCCACAGACTCTCAACTCGCTCGTCACCTGTCCCTGGACAGAACTCGGTGCATTGTAGTTCCTCCCGCACATAAAGAGCAACCTCACCACCCCTCCTGGCTGGCCTGTCTTTCCTGAAACGGACATAGCCCTCCATGACTATATTCCAGTCATGTGAGCTGTCCCACCACGTCTCTGTAATTGCCACCAGATCATAGTCTCCTGACTTAACACAGGTTTCCAACTCCTCCTGCTTATTTCCCATGCTGCGCGCACTGGTGTACAGACATTTCAGGGAGCGAGCTGAGCACACCGATTTCACCCTAGGATTATAGGAGGCCTCCCAGTCTTCATTAATTCTGGAGTGCTGCCCCACTGGGGCAAGCCCAGCTACAACCCCATCCCCCTTCGAATCTAGTTTAAAGCTCTCCAAATGAGCCCTGCTAATTCGTGCCCCAGCATCCTTTTGCCTCTGTGAGACAAACCTTTCTCACTTGACATTGTCCAGACTGGTGCCCTATAAAACCAGCCGTTATCAAAGAATCCAAAGCCCTGCCTGTAGCACCAGTCTCAAAGCCAATTGTTTATGAACTGAATCTTCCCATTCCTTCCCACATCATCAGTGGAAGATGGAAGGAGGGAGGAGAAGATCACTTGAGCCCCAGACTCTTTCACCATCCGCCCCAAGGCCCTGTAGTCTTTCTTCATCCCCCTCAGACTGCGGGAAGCAGCTTCCCCCTCACCTGTCTGGAAGACCAGCAGCGGGTAGTAGTCTGTCAGGTGCACCAGGTTGGGGAGCGCCCTAGTGATATCCCTGATCCGGGCTCCAGGCAGACTACACACTTCCCTATGATGAGGGTCAACTCTGCATATCAGGCCCTCTGTTCCTCTCAGAAGGGAATCCCCTACTGCAATGACCCTTCTTTCTTTCTTATCAGAGGCAGTCTTAAGGTGCAAAGTCAACCCCCTTTTCCTATGTGGCCTTGTAGGCTGGCCTTGCCCCACATTCTCACCTACCTAACTCTCTGGTGTATTCTCTTGAGTTAGAAACTGAAAACGCAGATCATAATCTTCTGTAGTGAGTTGTATGCCCCTTGTATTTTTCAGCACGGAGAGACGTTCTTGTTTCAATACAGATTCCTACATTATCAGATTCCTACATTATCATGCAATACAGATTCCCTACATTTAAGCTACCAGAAAGCCTCTGACTATGTGACAAGAATTACTGTCATGGATATTGCATAACAGTTTATGCATAATGTGTAATGCATTCTCGGTTGTATGAAATATGGAGGATATTAGAGACATTTTGAGTAGTAGTTTAGATTTACACTTTTTTTTTTTTTTTGAGGTGGAAACGAGACAGACATTTCTAGTGCCCTTCAATGGCAGTGGAAGATCTGAGATGGTTGCAGTTAAAAATTAATGTAGTCCATAGAAGGGGAAGAGAGAAAATTATATTTCATAGATGGATTATGGCCAAATCATGAATATTTAAATCATTTCTGGAAGTTAGAAATGCCATGCTGCTATTTGAATACCATAGCTGCCTTAGCACGCTTCCTCACTGCTCTGTCCAGGGTGTGTTGCTGCTTGGTGTGGAAGGTTGGAACTCAACAATTCTGAAGAACATTTCTTCTTTTTTTAAGGTTTATTATTAAAACTAAAGCATTCAGGAAAAAAATAATTATTTGATGTGTGGGTAACTTCTCTTGAAAGCCAACCTTCATTTTATGTATTTGTTTTTTGACATACAGGACAGCTTTCCAGCTCGGTTTGGAGGAATACATTTTGTCAATCAGCCGTGGTATATCCATGCCCTCTACACAGTTATACGTCCCTTTCTAAAGGAGAAGACACGAAAAAGGGTATTCTGTTTAATTGTCTATTACCTGGCAGTTGTTCAAGCAGGTGTATCATACTCTGTTAGAGTAGATATACACAATATACCAGCTTGCTATTGGTGGGAAGCATTTAAATACATTGGCACTGTAAAGGGTAACTGTTTTGGAAACTTACAGAGCACATTCCTTTAAGGACACAGTCAAGCAGTGCATTTAAATGTATTTTAATGTAAGCATGTGTTTTCTCCTGGGGGTTATATAAAAAATATTGCCAACATTACCATTACTATTAAGATTATATTCAATTTCCATTACAATTATTTGTGTCTTTCTTTTTAAGAAAAGACGTAGTGAGTACAAAGTCATTTCCTCATGTGATTTCCTTGACATTAGCATGAACTAAAATACACAGCTGGTATATAGTAGTTTGCAGATACTGATTTGAATAAAGCCAATGAAAAGGAATTTGGGTAGATGCATCTGTACATAAGCACAGTCTCTGAGATGTTGCTGAATTTGCAGCATTTGCATCAATGCAATTAAGTTAGAGCTTGGTGGTGATAGCACAGAGGATGATATTATTTCTGTAACAGGAAATTTGTCACCCAGGAAAACACAATCAGCATCATGTGCAAAGCCACTACAAAGAATGTGATGATCCTTTTTTTTTTTTTTCAATGGGATCAGCTCTCTAAGCGACTGCATTTTTACTCCTCAGTCTGCAAGGGCCACAATGGTCCTTGGCAAGTAACTGAATTTTACTGACAGATTCTGCTTGAGAGGCCTCTGTTATCCACAGGTTTTGAACTATAGATCACAAAGCCTTTTATGTAATATCTGTTATAAATATGCAAATGGAAACCCATTTTGCAGGGTTCAGTTGCATTCAGTTGACTACAGCTTCAACAAAGAATATTATAATGCCAGATATGTTTGAGCCCTTTTTAAGTCAAGTGCTGTATATGCATAACCAGGGAGTAAAGTACAGCTCACAGGCACGTTATAACATTAAAAATAAGTGACAAGGCAGTTGAACATGGGTGCTTATCAGTTAACATCTAAATTTTTATTTAGACGTCTGAATCAGTGGCATGTATTTTCAGAAACACTGACTATTTACAACTGTTTTTGTCTATAGTGAATACCTGTAAGAAGTATTCTGGTGGTTAAATATTGATTTAGAGTCCAAAACTTAATGTCAAAATGTGAAAGTTATGCCTGGCACATAAGATTTAAAATCAGCTTTAAAACTACCATAAGAGGTAGAACAAATCATTGTGAAAAAAGCCCCAAAACCAAACCAAGCAGAATTTTCATCAGAATTTCATCAGGATCATTATTTATCTGTTTTGCTTATCCTGAATTATTTTGTATTTTTTAACATGTCTGGTGGATTTGCAACTGATGGCTATATTCCAATAAATGTCAGTACTAGGCATGTATAAAAACAATTGCTAAAAACTGAAACACTCCGTTGGAAAGGCACCATAAAACAAATTACTTTCACCATTAATATTTGTTCTTTCACACAAGGATAAATTTCTTTCTGTCATGGAAGAACATTATTGGGCTTGCATGGTCATATTAAGCTTCTTGTCTTCCCAGCTGACTGGAAGATGGGCTGAAATAGTGCAAGACAAGCATGTATTTGGTCTTTTTGTCTTTCATCCTTTTGAATTTGACTTTTGATAAATAGGGGTTATACCCCTGTCAAGGGGTTCCTCCAAGGTGAAGTGGAATGTGAACTGATAGTGCTCAACTGTCTGTGCTCACACCTCTGCTGACCTGTGAGGAACAAGAGGCAGTGTACAGCTCCTAAGAGGCAACATCCTACCTTGGCTGCTTCTGTGCTAGTCATTTAAAAAGGGTTGGGCACTGCCATTCCTACTGTTTAATTCTGTGGACATTTTCTGTCAGGGCACTGGCCAGTGCCAGATGGTACTTTCTTAGACATTGCCCAGGAACAAATTGGGGATGGCATGGACCAGTGAGAAGTATGGATGAGGTGAACTTGTTCTCAAGATGAAAGGAGTTTAACCATATGGATGTGAACTCCTAATCCCAAAGGGTGAATCCTGGCCCATTTTACTTGCATGTCTAAAAACAGCTGCTGTGAGCATTCTGTGCATCCATACCCAAGAGTAGACATTTTCTCCCAGTGGAAAGCTTGCAGGTCCCTAGTACCTGTCAGAGAAGGCTGTCCAAATCCAGAGGTGCTCTGTTTCTAGTGCTCATTGATCACACATTCCAGATATCTGAGAGGAAACAATAAACGTAAATACAAGTATTTATATACGTACATGTCATAATCACAGAATCATAGTATCATAGAATAGTTAGGGTTGGAAAGGACCTTAAGGTCGTCTATTTCCGAGCCCCATGCCATGTACAGGGACACCTCACACTAGACCAGGTCACTCAAGGCCCTGTCGAATCTGGCCTTGAACACTACCAGGTATGTGTAAAGCATATGTGAAAATCATTCTATGAGAACATTGATGGAAAATATCAAATAGTCCATTAACTATTCCCTCATTGTTGTCACAGGGATTATTTTACTGTTATTACTTATTTCATATATTGTCAAGTATGGATAGTAGTTCCTCATACTACTATATTAAGGAAGAAAATCTTTAAATCTTTCCAGTGGAGTTTTCATTACCCTGTACTATTTATCTTACTTACAGAACTTATGGCTGAATGCTGAAAATGAATATATATTCCTTAATATATATGGTGAATATTAATTTTATTTATTATGTTCTTAATTTATTAATTTAATTCACAGAATTAGAGCAAATAACAGGCAGTCTGTCTATCTAATCTTCCATCCATCTAGTTCTCAGACATCAGTTCTTACTCTCCTTAAGCCCCTTGCACTGCAAACATTTTAAGTCATTTATGCTTTAATCACTTTGTAGGTTTATGAACATAGTATAACCATGCTTATGACAGGGGTGATACGTGCCTTGGTGGCCATATCTGTTAGCCCAACACAGCAAGAATATTGTAACTGTACAATATCCTCTAATAATGATGATGTAATTTGGGCTTTGACTATTTTTATGAGACTGCTTTGTTTTTACCTGCATGTGTACATACAGATATTCCTGCATGGTAATAACCTCAACAGCCTGCATCAGCTAATACACCCCGAGATCCTGCCTTCAGAGTTTGGAGGAATGTTGCCCCCCTATGACATGGGGACATGGGCAAGAACACTGCTTGACCATGAATACGATGATGACAGTGAATGCAATGCGGACTCCTACAATACTCCAGCAAAAGATGTAGAAAAGGACCTCTCTCCCAAATCGATGAAAAGGTACTGTGGTCTTCTAGGATTGCCGTAAAGTTAACGTTTGCCTTTCTTTTCTTTTATGAAGATGCAGATAGTTCCCTCAGTTTATTGTTACACGAGCACTGCTTTTTTCCTTTTTAAAGAAAATCACTGTTGATTATGAGCCATAGAATTATTATACATGTGAGCTCAGTGCAACTAATTATTTCTGCAGTGCCATATAGGTAGTTTATGAAGTAGTGTGTTTGGAATAAGCTGATATCCCACCCCAGTGTGCAGTACATGTAAGAGAGGCAGTGCTAGATGGAGTGAGCCTTGGCTCAGAGGGCCAATTATCCAGCTGCGTGGTGATGATAACTCTTACTTTCATCATAGCCCAGTGCCTGGTATCCACCAACTTTTAGGTGCCAGGGCATTTACAGCATGTGAACATGCTGTAAACATGTTAGTCACAGTGACTGCACACAACATGAGAAAATCTAATAAGGAGAACCAGGACAAAAATCAGTACCTTTGTTATACTCCAGTCTGGTAAACATCCTGGCATTATTATATTCTATTTGAGAAGGTACAGTGTAATTGCTGCTGTATTTTACCATTCAAAATAAAGGAAAGTATAGGTAGAGATTAGTTACCTCTCCAGTAACTATGGAAGCAGTGAGGTGATTCACTTGGGAGGGGTAAACCTGGTCCAACCTTGCCAGGGCAGTAGAAGAGAAAGGGTAAAAATTACAGCAATGTGATAAAAAAGGTTGAGCAAAGCAGCAAAAGTCAGAGTGCAGCTCGCAGAGGGTAGGCCTAACAATGAGTCAGAAGAGAACAAACAGGGCACAAACCGATATATAAGCTCACTAAAATAAGATATGAATACGATATCCTGAGAATTCAGTTTCAGGAGATGGCATTTGATGTAAAAGCGAGAGAGTCTCTGGAAGCAGATAAAACAAGACAAAATATTTTCAGACTCCTCAGCCAGGAAGATGATTTTGGCTGGAAAATGTTGCACAGATTGGGGAGGACAGTGCAATTTTAAAGGGAGGTATTTTTGGGGAAATAGGGAAGAGACAACAGGAGATTGCCATAGGAATAAAAAAGGAAAGAAACAGTGAAGTTTAAGGATTTTGTGTTGCAAAAACCCCTACTGTGCATCGAAAGTGGGAAATAGCAAGACACTGGGTGGGTATGAACTAGGTAGCTGTCTCAGCAGTCAAGTTTAGCCTGTGGCTGTGTCCACCAGTGGCTCATGGCTGAAGAATCCAACTGGAGACCTGCCATCCTTTTCTCATCTAACCCTGTAGGGCAGATATCTGTGTTGATCAACTTTGCAGAGTATCTGTGTGTGACTTTGGTCCCTCACCTCTGCTATGGGACTGTAGTACAATCCTGTCCTACTGTGTTTTGGGAGAATTTATTCAGTAATGTCTGTGAAATTATTTGGGAGATGCAGACAAAAGGTGCTGTAGACTTACACAAATGTTTTTCCTTTTACATACCTTCATTCATAAATTGCTGCTGAATGGAATGAAGCAGAGCAGTAAATGCTGATTGAAAACAGAATCAAAATAATTTCTCCTTCTTCTTCAAGGCACTAGGGCTCCTGAGCTTGCAAGTCATAGATGAGGATTTGTTCAGTTCCATTTTCACATTCGCCTTGCCATCGGGGAGTTTGGAGGCCCTGGGAATTTATGGACAGATCTGCCTCACTGAGAATTTGAGGCCAGTTTTCCAGCCTTTCTGGCTCCCCTTCAGTTCCCCGGATGAGAACTGGAAACCTTTGCTGCTCAGACATTGGCAGCTGAGGAAGAGACTCAGCCGCCTATTAGTACTTACTTTCAGTTCAGAATTTTTGAAATTGGTATGCTTCCATAGCATTTTGGACCTTAATGAACTGGATTTTCCAGGAGTACAGCTTCCCACCAGCAAATTTTCAATCAGCTTTGCATTGTCATGGTACCATGTGAAGATTTTTAAAAAAAGAAATTGTAAATTCAGTGATCTGAAGAGTGTTCTAGATGAGGGTTGTGGTACAACTTCAATTAAAAAATAAATTTTAACTGTGTTTATCACAAGACAGACCATCAGATTTTAAAAGCTAATTTTCTTCATTTAGTATTAGTAAGAGAATGTAGTATTATCAGAAAAAGTTTTCACCTAGGCTGTAATTCAAATAGGTTTTTGTGATTTTGAAGTTGTGTTCAGATTTTTTTGTGGAAGACCAAATTGTCTCTTGCTGTCAGCATCATTCATTGGTTTTTCGTAGATGATATTAGTTTAGAAGAGTGAGCAACTGACTCTGTATGCATATCTCAGGAGATGTCAGTTTTCTCAGTGCTGTAGCCTTCCAAATGGACAAGTCTGTAGCAATAGTGCAGTCACAGTGTGCTTCCACTGATCAAAAATAGATGCCTATGTTGTAGAGACATACATGTGCTCTAGCCATCCAAATCTTCTTTATAGACGAGAAATAGGCATGAGATTCTAGCATGAGATTCATCTCACTGAAGGAAATGTCTAAAAGGTGTTGCTTTTGTCGTACCCAAGAAGTGTGCTTTTTGACAAGCTGAGACACGGGTGATGTAAGACCTCATATTAACACTACAGACTTTGTTTTTACTGAAGTATTTTAATTTTGCTGGAGGCTGGGTTTTCCTCTTTTTCCATCACACATTGTGCTGAATCAGAGAACCTGGGAAATTTTTACAATCATCATTGAATTTGCCCTTACCAGCCTTTCTTGTTCTATTTAGTTGAGCCGGTAAGTGAGTTTGACGGATAGGTCCACTGCTCCATAAATCCTACTGGCCATGGCAGAATTCCCTAGGGCTAGCTCAGGATGTCTCACTGTTGCATTGAAGTGCTATTCAGAAAAGGAGCAACTTGTGCTTCCAGCTAACACGTGCCACTAATTGCAGTGTGCCATTAGCCAGCTGGGTGGCTGAATTGTATCTTCTTTACCAGCCTGGTTCCATGTAACCTTCTGGTAGAGAGGGTCAGTGCTTAAGTCAGTAAAAAAGACAGCTTACTTTGTCCTCTGTCGTGTGCTGAAGAAAAGAGGATCCATTTTATTCTACCATTTGCTCTTATATCCACAAACCGAGCTTTTGAAGCCATGTAATCACTCCATTAGGGTATTTTCTATCCATCTGCAATGATCAGATGATTGGGTAATGCTGTACCATTATTTTTAAGCCCTGGCAGAAATTAAAATAGACAAAACAAAGCTTGAATTTTACCCTCATTTGTCTTGATCTAGAAATGTCAAATAAACTTGTTATCCCTCTGCAGATCTCAGTCAGTTGTGGATCCTGGAGTGCTGAAACGCATGGATAAGAATGAGGAAGAAAACATGCAGCCTTTACTTTCACTTGACTAACGGTTTCTGAGCATTGGACATGAACTGAGGTGGAAGACACTGCCTCTCAGCAACAAGCAAACCATTGGGAAAGAGTACCAGCTGAAATCCTATTTACTTATGTTAATGTAGCATGATGGCAGCAGGCAGCAGGTTTTACTATTCTGCCTGAATTCTGGATGCTCTTGGGTGAAAAAGAAGAGGAGAAAAGAAGAAAAATACAATGAAAAAAAAAAAAAAGAGGAATCAATAATTTATTCTGTAAGTGCCAACTTGTTTGTAAATACGATATAATCCTCCAATTTGACTTTGTAAGTTATGGTAAACAAATGCTATGGAAATGAATGACTATTAAATATGTCAGTGAAGTGCACCATAAAAAAGAGAAGAAAATGTGTGTGTGCTCACACATGCACACACATACATGCAGAGAAACACATACCGGACAAAGAAAAATATCAAAGCCAATTAAATATCCTTCTTATAGGAAGCCATATTGCAGCTACTGTATTGACTGCTGTTTTGTTTTCTCTTGCAATGCTCATATAGCATACAAGGATAAAGAAGGACTGTAAGAACCTAGAGATGCTGTAATCAGTTGAATATGTCCTAACTGTAGGAATTTATTTCCCAAATAACGTTATGTTTTAGGATTGTGATTTAGCATCAACCATGTAGCATTGTGAAAAGGTAACAGATGAGCTGGAAACAACTCTTTGACAGCTTTGGTTTTGGCTCTGTGGATCTGTGAGGTTTCTTCCTTAACTTTTCATTTACAGTTTGCAAATAACCTGTCTTGTTACCCTAATCTGGGTGTTGTCGTGTGAGACACATTGGAGTTACTTCTCTTGCATTTTGGGTGCACGTCAAGAATTTTTCCAGAACTCTGTTCTCCGTTGGAATGAGAAAGTAGTCTTCTAAATACAGCGTAATAACTGGTATTTGAAGTAAAGCGTGACAGCAGAGGTTAAAAGTTAATAACTGAATCCTGTGCACTGGGAGACTGGATATATATATATTTTTTTTTCCCAATCTCTGACAAGCATACAAGGTGACATTGTTAGACAAGTATATTTAATTGAAGGTTTATACAAGAAATCATACCTATTCAGTGTACTTAGATATATTATAGATTGTATATTGAGACAATGTCATTATTAATAGAGTATGACTTTCCATAGAACAACAGCATCCCACTCCAAGCAAGGATTAATATGAATAAGTTGTAGTCAAACATCTCAGCCTATGTGTTTAGGACACTTTTGTTTTGGTTGTATTGTAACTGTATATATTGAACATGTGCCATACTAGAGAAATACATTTTACCTCAGAAGGGCAGCAGCTTTTGCTAATGATTGGATAAATCACCTGAACCACAGGGACTATGTCATGTTTGTGTGCTGGTACATGTGCAGCCTGTTGTATGCTGAGTCAAGAATGCCATTTTGTATTAGGACTTAATTCTGCAATCAGAATGAGAAGACACAGGGTGTCCACCAAGACATCTGAATAGTCAGGTATTGTAAGAGCATGTCTTACAATAATGCAGGGATTAGTTAGAACACACTAACCACAGTGGAGGAGACAACTCAAAGCAACCCTGCCTCCCAAGCACCAGAGTTTAAAGAATTTCTTGTATCACATCAGTGATCACTGAAGTTTCAGTCACTGATTGTAAGTCACCTCTCCTCACCCAGGATGATTGCAGCTGTAATATTTAGTAGGTTGGGATGAATTAAGAGAGAGAGGAGAGTGAAATCTTGGAAGTGTGTTATCTCTAAGGTTTAAGCTGTAACTTCTGTGATGGCAGTTTGGTATTTCTCAGAGCTAAGAGAACCCTGTCTCTTACAGCATCACCCTAGATTAGCCCAGGCAGCACACTGATAAAGCTTTCCTACTTTGCAGTTCATTAGCAACACTGATAAATAGTGTATGCCCCAACACACCACTGCATTAAAGGAACTTTGATTAAGGAACTGAACAAGTCATCGCCTTTCTGCTCTTCTAATTTCATGATACATGTTATGAAATGCAAAGAGAAAAGTTAGGGAGCCTGAACATCTTTTCAGTCTGTCCTACAAGTTTTCAGTAGTAGAAATGGTTTTAATACAACTTCTACGGTTTGAGAGACTTAAAAGATTGATGAATTATTATATACTATTTTATTCAGTCCTATTTTACACATACCTTGTAACATCGTGCTGGATATGTGCGATTTGTCTCTAAGATTTGCATAAGTGCTGTATTTGAATGTATGTTATATATGCCCACACTTACGGTTAGTAGAATAGTATATTGTCATCAATCTGATTTTTAAATCCTTATCACATAAAACTCTAACATTGGTAGAAATTTTCTCCTTGTAAGGGCTTCAGGATTTCGTCAGTATCCCATGCGTATGCAAACTGTGACACAGTGGTGATCAAAATCTTCATGGATGATTTTAGATACATGGGCCAAATCTTGGTGCAAACCAGCACAATGCTGACTTCAGAGTACATGAGCTGTCTGGTCAGAAAATACAAATGCCTCTTATGTCCCCACAGAGCATCTTTGTAGGAAAGTGTATATCTATCTGCTCAACTGTATGAAGCTTAAAATTTGTTTTGAAGCTTATAGATTTTTTTTGTTTGCAAATCCTTTATTTATGCACTTAGATGTAATTTATGTAATGTTTTCTGATGCCTGATTTCAACTTCAAGTTAATGAGTATTAATATATTCTTTCCAGAAAGTGAAAGTAGGATATATTGTAATTTTGTGTAACTGGGACCTCATCTTTCACCAAGAACAAAACCTATTCTTTCAACAAGATCCTCACTGTTAAAGAGTTGGGCTATAGATTTTCTTGGCTGCAGCTTTTATTTCAATGAAGCAAATTCTGTCAGTGGTAACTGAAATAGTGACTTTGGATAAAAATATGAAAATTGATGAGAAAAATAATTATCCGTTATATGCTTTCAGTGTTCTTTGAAGGCATTTCTCTTTTACTCATCAGGGTACAAAAAGGATTTTCTTCACCTTCCCCTTGCTTGTAGAAAATCTTTATAGATAGGTCAATTTTTAACAGATTAAATTTGGACTGATTTTTTTCCAGTCTTTATTGTCATAGGAATCAATGCCTAGTTTTTATGGCAGAATTGAAATGCTAAAAATAGAATTCAAATGCTTGAGAGGGATTCTTCTTAATTTCTTACCTTTGTGGTGTAGTGGATAAATAAACCTTGTTGTAATTATGCATGCCAATATGCACAGAAAAAAAAAAAATCCTGCAATGTGAGTAACTTAGTAGAAAAAACAGATAGACCTCTCCGAGTAACTAAGTGAAAAAAAAAAGGAGGGGGGATGTGAGGGGAAGAGGAAAAAGAAATTGTAAAATCGATAGTTTCAGGCCTTTGGCAAGATGTAAAAATAACCCCTTACATGGTGTCTCTTCCGTGAAGCAAATGTTTAAAAATACATAGAAGAATTATGGAAACTTCCATGTCCAAAGCCTTCCTCCTGTAATCAAAGACGTCAATAGTCTCTTGGCTCTATAAAGCCAGGTAATCAGTCCCACTATGCTCCAATATATACATAGGGTCCCAATAGTTATTAGTTGTAAAATAGTTTGATGTCTTTACAGAAATGTAAATTTACTGTATAGCATATTTAAAAAGATGCTTTGCACTCTATAAACATGCTATGCCTAAACACAAAAGATATTTGTAAAGACATACATAAACTAAATATGAAATTAAAAAAAATAGAAGGGACCTCAAGAGGTCATTCATATGTGGAGGAGCAGGTTTGCTTCAATGTCTCTCTTAAAGAATTGTTTTAGCTCAGTACCTTGCATGGAATGCTCTTTGTATTATTTAATTAGAAAAGCCTAAGCACATCTGACAAAATTGTAACCTGACAGTATTTTATTCACGCCTTTTATTTACCTGTTTCGTTTGGGAAATTCAGAAGTTTGCCAAGTGTCACAAGAACTACCATTTAGAACTACCTGGGAAAATCTTTGCAATAAGCTTTGGTCATGTCCTTGTTATTATATTGTTCCTGTTATTATCAGCCTATGTATTCATCAAAATTTTTGAAAAACTCATGTTTGAAAGAGCACGGAAGAGAGAAGAGTTCAAAATCAGGCTTCAGGATTTTCTGAAGAATATTAAAATAGTTTGGGGAGGATGTGCTGAATTTGGTTTTAGTAATCTTTGCTTGCCCATGGGGAATGTCCTGCTGAGCTATCAACAGCATTGGGTGCCAGGACAAATTTGGAAGACAAATGTCAATGTGAAAGGCAAGAGCAGATGTCTCAGAAGATTGTATTGAAAAATCAATCATGTGGCTAGTTGTATCATGTCCTTCTGAAGAAAGGAATTTTACAAGTAGCTTATGAACCTGTATTTGTGGTGCTGAGAATAGTACTTTTGTCTCCTCTTTCTCAGGTAGCAAACCAGAAACACAGCCAGTTAAAGACATTAATATCTCAATGGAAGATATTCACATTGTGTTTATATATGCCAAAAAATGAAGACAGACATCTTGATCCCTCAGTCTGGTTTGAACTGCAGGACAAAATAATGTGTCCCTACATTGTGTAAGAAGAATGTCTGGTTCTTCAGTGATGCCTAGTTTCTTTAGAAACCTAGCTAAACATTTTACTATGAGAATTTTACAAACCAGGGGTGATCTGCTTTCCTGTGTAGTTAAATCTGAATGTATATTTTACCACTTCTGCTAAGGAATTAGTAAACACTGAGTTTTTCCTTTAAATTAAATGCTTTTCTTCCTATATAATTGAAGAAAAAAAGGTAGTTTACTCTGAAGACCCCTGAAATGAAATCTTGGATGCATTGTGAACTTGGTCAGGAAGGATCTCTTTTTGAGGGCCTTGAAAGATGCTTCTTGTGTATTAACTATGCAAGGAACACTGGCATTTTACTTAGAGGCCGGCTTAAGTGACCACAAATGAAAGTGCAAGCCAGGTAGATAGAAACCCACATCCTGTATAGACTTGTAACCTTAAATGATCATGTCTCACAGGTCTGTATTTAGCACATGGACTTGGACCTACCTTTCAGTCTGCATTTCAGCTTTCAGTTGTGTGGGAATTTTTGTCCTATCAGCTTTTGAGATCTTAAGTTTTCCCCATCATGTGGGTCTGTTGTCACAAAATGGCATTTCCCCCTGTTAGATTGCACAATTTCCAGTGATTTTGTTGTTTGAAAATAACAACCTGTGATATGCTGGGCAGTACTGAAGTTCAAAGGTAAGTCACAAACTCCCTATACTTTGTCATACATTCCCCAGTGTTTTTTGTGTGTAAACTGCTTTGATTTATAACAGATATGTCAGACTTACATGATAGGAGCTTAAAAAGAGAAAAAAGAGAAGTTTCTGCAGTGAGTTCAAAATATGAGTTGATGGTGCCACTGTGGAATCCAAATAGATTTGTTAAAACATGGCCAAAGTATTTTATCTATGAGGACTATGATCACCCAGCTCTGTTGTTTCTGAATCAGTCACTTACAACATGTCCTCTCTAATAGAGGTGTGACAAGGCTGCCTTTTGCTGTTAGCAGAGAATTCACTTCCAGAGAACTGGCATATCTGTCAGTTTGCAGCAGTCAAATGGGGGTTAATTAGGATTTGTATTTGATATGGAGATGCTGCTGTGATCCCTTAAAGAGGCTGTTGCATCATCAGCAACACACAGCAGTGCCTAAAGGCAAGCATCTCAGATCAGGTCCCTTGGTTAATAAAAATTTAAGGGGAGAAAAAAGCAATGGAAAAGATAATAGAAGATGACAAAACACAATAATTAAAAAACAGAAGCAAGCCTGCAGTAGAAAGCCTTATGAATGGCAAAAAATATATGTGTGAACTCATATGAACACTTCCAAGAAGTGAATCAGTAGCCAGTACTGTGTTCCCCATCTACATTATGAGCAGAGTTTCCATTTTTCACATGGTCTACCTTGTGTGGCCATGGTGGAATTTCCTAAATCTTTTGAAAAAGCTTGAGTTACCATGTGAAATTGTAGGTGCAGTAGCTGAGCTTGTGAACGTGGTTTAATGGATCAGTTCATGCCACCAGAGCCTCACCCCCAGCCTGACTCAGTCCTCGTACCTGAAGGAACATGTGAAATGCCATGTGTTCCCTGACTGAAGAAGTCATGCAGGGAGAGAAGGAAAGGAGTCACACACTCATAAGGTGGGAGTTCGGCAGAAAAAACAACAGGGAGTTGGAGTGAATTGATCAATCATTTTAATGTAATGGTGGGGAGGCTTTCACTTGCTCTGTGATACGAGAGAGGACTTACAAACCCCACCATACATCTGTCATCAGAAAGGAGAGACACCATGTTTCTCTCTTTCCAACAGACTTGGTTTCAACATATTTAAATCTGTTGTACATGCCAAGCCTGAACTGCCTCTGATGCTGCTGTTTCTGTGCGGGTCTTGGGATGTGCGTATCATGTAGCATGCAGGAGCTGGAAGCTAACGTTCACCAGCCTGTCCATAGGAAGAGAAAGGAGGGGTGTATTCTGCAACTCCTTGCTGTAGAAATAATTTTGGGGCAGAATTTAGTGCTTGCCTGGAATAAAGCGTGTCTTGCCCTGCCATCAGTGTCCGTGCCCACTCTGTATAGGAGGCAGTGAGTGTAAGCAGTGTGAGAATCTCCCCTGCACACCTCAGTATCTTTTGCTAATTATGCCGCCTTCAGGCTTTAACTGGTGATCTGTGTCCTGTGTCTTTAAACAGTTCTGCTGGTGATGTTAATTGTAGCCATTAGTCACTCAGAGTGGAGATGATTTAAAGGAAACTGACAACTTTAAGCATTACACTTAATTCTAAAAATATTAAATTGATGATTGCTACAAGTAATGCTTCAGATTATGCTAACAAAGTTTCAGGGTTTGGTTGCATTGCACACTTGATGGGACTTAGTGTACAATTGCTTTCCCTTAAATATGGTTTTCTCTGAGGTCCATGTGCATTTTTCACACAGTGGCAAAAGGAATTAATAGAAAATGTGATTCTTAAACTATGAATATACTCAGAAGGGCACAAACAGAATACCTGACACTACTAAAAAAATAAATAAATGTTTTGCAGTTAATTAGCGTTCAACTTGAAAGAATGTCACTTTAAAACCATTTGGTTCTCTAGCTCTTTTACTTTATGGAGTGCTGTGTGGACAGTATCCTACAAATCTTTCTCAGCTCTGCATCCTTTCTTCTTCCCCTTTGCATTTAACAACATCCTGTCTTCTGTATATACTTTGTACTTTATTCTATGAATAACTTGAGAAAACTAAAAAAACCCCAACATCCTGAAATTATTTTAAATATTTCCTTATCCAAATTTCTGGTAATAAATGGTGAAATGGAAAAAAAAGAGCAACAGCCGACATCATCATAGAGAAATACAAGACAGACTCTGGCTAGGAGTCCACGCAGGTGTAGATAAGTGATCATCTGCGACAGCTCTTGTGATTTAAGATATTGCCTTCCCTTGACTATTAATTATCACTCTTCAGGTAGGGACTGCTGTCCCAGCAATTGAGCAACTGCTCTCCCAGTATTTGAGCAACAGCTGATTATGGAAGTACTTCTGTCCCAGTGTAGATTGTGCACAACTCATGCTAACTCTGTTGATTCTGCAGTCATGCTAATGTACAAGCACTCACATAATCTATTAAAACAACTTTGTTATGAGAATAATGATAAACAGATAGTTGTGGTGGCATCTAAAATTGCTATATTGGCTACCTGTGCCTTAAGGCTCATGTGATCTGTAGTACTTGCACAGCAGTAACCACTGAATACAGGTCATTTTGCATACAGTAATCTACTTTGGAGCCTTATGGAAAAAAACAATAGCACCATATAAAAAAATAAAAAATTAAATTACAGGAGTAATTTGAAAACAGTGCTTGTATCCTCAGGATAAAATTTGTTTGTTTTTTTCTCAATTTAGTATTGTTAGGACTCAGGGGGTCTGTGATTTGTAAAGCCTGGACAAGCCTATCAATGATGTTCTCTCTATGTATAGTTTCAATGACAATTTGATTTTCACAACTTGTTGTCAGTTTGAATTTTATTCTTGGACCTAATCAGATGCTTACTTTTGGTCTGTTGTGTTGCAACCTGCAATCTGAAGATTAAGCGACTTTGTGAAATATGTCACTATTTATATTGTATATTGAAATATCACCATTTCTCTGTGATCAATGGGCTGCTTTGGAGAGTACTACTTCTATAAATCATTGCTGGTAACTGAGGAAGAATGACATTCTGTTAAATAAAATATGACCAAATGAAAATTAAAATACATATATATTTTTTGTGTTTGTACATGGAAGTGTTTGTCTGGCTTGCTTGTGCTAAAATATATATGGAGGACATTTTAACTGGATTAACTGTACTTGATTTTCATCAAGGTTTTGAAAGAAACATGAGAAATATCAGAATGTAAGTTATTTTCTGATCACGCTGAATGTCTCTTTCCGCACAACAGGAAGTTTTAGAAAGCCAACATATTCCACATTTACAATACTGGGCTGAGTTGTCACTTCTTGGAAGTCTGCAGGTCTTGAATGTCCTCACAGATTAAGATAATGCAGAGATGTAGCACAAGAAAAGCTCATTTTCCCCTCAAAGATATTTCCTACTCTTCTGCCACTTAACTTCTTCTGCACTGTGTTCCCTAGGACCATCTCAAGTTCATTGACTCTTCTAATGCCACATCAGGGGGAAGGGATATTAACCCCCCCCAGAGATGTCACTGTCTTCAGGGAAAAAAGCAAGAGCTTTCTATTTAACACATAATCTCAGTGGTATATTCAGATGCATTCTTTGTGCCAATTCTGCAGAGTATAACTTCCCGAGAACTACAGATTTCTCCATTACCATGTTGAAAAAATATCCATGTTTTCTCATCTACATGGGAATGTAGGCCTTCAGCTCCCAGGCACTGCATTCTGTTATACATTATATAAACCACTGCTGCACAAGGCTGCATCTCATCATTACAACTGTAACAAGATAGATGTCAGTACAGCTTTCTGCTCCCTTTGAAATCCCTCACTCACGTGCCTCTTACTGAGCAGAACTGAAGCTCCTGTGAGCCGTTGTGGTTTGCTACGACACTTCACCATGGCGCTTTGAGTTACAGCTATGATCCGTTTGTATGCTGCTGAGCTGCTTTCACCTGAAAACAGAGTGACCCCAGTATGTAAGTATGCGTGTGGGGGGTGTGTGTGTGTGAGTACATGTCTGCTTGTCTTACCCCACCTCCCATTTTGGAGCCCTTCTACGACTGTCACTTATCTTTGGGAAAAAGACGCCTCAAAGCTCACATCTGTGCTGGCATGGCATGGTATGGTGTGACGTGCCCAGGTTGACTTTGGCCTTCTAGGCACGTACAGATAGTTCGCTGGTCAAAAGCCCTTCCAGTACTGGAACACTTGACTGACAGTGTCCCTTCCCCTCTGGATATATTACCAGGCAGTCAAGCAATCTGCTCTTCATCCATCAACTTTTCAACCAGTTGAAAACTCTGGACTTTAGCAGCTGAGAAAGTGCACATGAATTAAAAATATGTCACACTGGTCAAAATGGAGATTTTGGATTTTTTTAATGCTATAATTCTTTTCAGAGCAACAACTTTTTAAGGTTTGTCCATTGTGAAAAGTTTAACAATTTGCCTCTTCCCAAAGCTACAGAAAAAAATTCTTAAAAGAAAATATTAATGGAATATCATTGTTTCAATTTTATTCCAGCAGTGGTAATGCTGGGGGAAATGGTTAACTGTATTATTTGATAGCAATATTTTTCATTTCAATCTCTGGAAAGAAATAATTTATTTTTTTTTTATTAACAGACCTGTAAATTCTTCCTTATGAAGCAACAAACTGAGAATGAGATCGATCTTACCATATCCAGTTCCTAGAATTCCTGCATAAAGGGTAACACCAATAGAGAAGTTGTCAAAATGCTGACCTTAATGAGAAAAAAAAGTTATTTTACCTCAATGTATAAACTGGAAGTTTATAGAATTTAAATATAAAATATTAAACTTTTAATTAGTTTCTAAATTAACACAGTGCTGGAAAATAGAATTATTTTAATATTTATAATTCTTTATCTTTTTTTTTAATGCATATAAACTTTTACAGTTCAGATCAAGCTACAAAAAATCAACAAGAAAATACCCTGAAATCTTAAAGAGCTCAGAATAAAATACAGGGTACAACTGTGCATCA
This sequence comes from Pezoporus occidentalis, assembly GCF_034315485.1. Lineage (NCBI taxonomy): Eukaryota > Metazoa > Chordata > Aves > Psittaciformes > Psittacidae > Pezoporus > Pezoporus occidentalis. The sequence continues at coordinate 3,145,133 of NW_026915713.1, read as the reverse complement.
TTCTACCAACTGGAGTTTGTTTTGTTGTCAAAAAAATACATTATTATTAGTAGATGCTTTTAATGCTCATATAGCAAAAACCTCAAGGAGAAATAAATAATCTTGTTTGCAGAAAAAGAAATCAAACCAGAAAAGAAACATGGAACTGGCATACCGCAGCTTATGCTGATCTTTCTTGATTGAATTCCTTATACAATGACTTTCTTTTCTTCTTAAAAAAACCCTGCAGCCATGCATTTCAGCCCATGTGTTTGGAAAAACCCTTGCAAAGATACCTGTCAGGTATATAGTTTCTTCAAGTTATGGTTTGCAGTTTGTGTATGATGGTCTTCAAGCTCCAGAACTAAGGAAAGGGGAAAAGGAATATATTGACTAGTAATTCATGTAAATCAGCTGATTTAATGAGAGAGAATGCTTTGGAAAAGTGGATTTAGCTTAGTGTTAATGTCTCACTATGGGAAAACTGCCTCATTACGAGGTTTAGTAAAAGTCAGAGGCAACTGCAGTGCAGTGTGGATTAATTATAATTCAGGTATTAACTAAGATTGACCTCAAGTCATAGTTCGTGTGAGTAACATCCTCTTCCACTTGCTGTTTTTGTTGAGGATCTGACAGAGGGTTTCAGAGAAAGTGGGAAAGTGACCTAACTACCATTTCTTCTTAAATTCTCTCGAGATCATTGCCTTGAAGTTTCTCTGCTAACTAATGTCCCTGCATTGTGAAGGGAAGCAGATGGATTTACTATATAAGAATTTCTTTAGTTTTCATTTATTGGTGGTTACTGTCTTCTAATTGTTTTGATGCTGAGGTGTTTTCTGTGTTAGAGCTTTTTTGTGGGTGGGAAAGAGGATAGATGATTCCTTTTTTCCATTTCAAGGCAATTCATCAAATTATGTTTCCATAACCTTGCAGCTGCAGACATTTAGTTTTGACTGTTTAACACTCCCTCTCCCAGTTTATTATTCAAAGTTACACTGTTTGTAATGATTAAATATAAGCACCTCAGAAATGCGTAATGATGCCAATTTTCTGCCTACTTTCCCTTTCCTAGAAGCACCTTATCAGTGCAATATAAAGCCCACAATGACAGCAATTTACACCTCTGCAGAGACAATAAAACACAAATAGCTTGGTTTATGTGGAGTATTTTTGCCAGGAAATAATTAGTTTTACCTTCTCATTATTTTCCCTCATGAAAAAAAAAACAAAAACAAAAAAAAAAACACCACAAACCACTAATGACTGCTGTTTTGTTTTGTTTATATTTATTTATTTATAACGCTTAGATAAGAATTTATCTATTACAAATGCCTATCAAGAAAAGTTGTGTATTTGTTGGATGCTACTGAGGAGGCGCCTGCCTGCTGCTTTTTATCACTGCTTGTTTGCAGAGTGACATTTGTGGGTTTGAGATTGCAGAAGTGACTTTGTGTTATGGGCTGGACTCACAAAACAATGCGGGGCCTTAGATACAGCCCAGCCCCTTCATCTGGATTTGAGATACACAGACCTCTACTTTATAAATCGTATTTTATATGGGTTCTAGTTTCTGTGGGATTTTTGTAACATAGCCTCACTGAACAAAACCACTGCACCATAGGGAAAAAAGTATTGGTGCTGTCAGAGAAGTAATATTCAGAAGGCAGAGAATAAAACTGTCAGCTTTTCCAAGCTGAAAGAGTTTCCCAAAGGGGCTTTTTATTTTGTTAGGAAAACTACCAGAGGCTTGTAGCATTACTGGTATTGATTTTAATGTTCCAGTTTGCAGTGTTTTATTTGCCAGAGCATTTTGATTAAAATGATTTGTCTTTGATCTTCCTTCTCAAAACGGCTTTGATTTAAAATTCATTTTATGACAGTTTATAACATACAACTAAAATGGTTAAAGTATTTTTTAATCAAACCCACTATGCTGATTATTAATAGGAAAGTGATATTATGAATCTGAATTATTAACAATATTTTTTTAAGGAAGTCTCAGGTCATGTTTTGTTCTCAGGTCATGTTTGGCTCTATAAACTCAAATGGCAAACTATCACAGTTTCTCATGGAGGAGAAACTTAGATTGAAGCTGCTTTGTCTGAATAAGTTTTCTGTCAGAGTGAGTCATAGATAGCAAATATATTGGTTCCTTTCACTGATTCATTCAAATAAGATTAAAGAGAAGAGGATGCTGTAAATCACTTACTTGTTGATCTACTGAACTAGAAAAATAACCACATCATTAACTTCCATCTTAAAAGGTAGGACTAATCTTCTTTAAAGTTTAGTTTGTGCTTGCACCTGCTCTATAAATTTAAGCAACTCATCCCTCAGCTTTATTACCTCCATGACATCCATGGAGGTCCATAATTCCAGAGCACAGATGATTGATGTCCCCCTATTTGGATTCCTTACTATTGCCCAGCATTAGAGATCATCAGAAACTGCCTACACCTGCCTGAAGAGGCAGGCAGGATGGGAGGGGACTGTTTTAAGCCTTTGATTTTTTTTCCATCATGAAGCTTTTCTTTCCCTGTTCTCAGTGAGACCGTTCAGAATTTGTCAAAGCAGCTCTTTCCTACTTATGCTTTTGGGATTGTGTTTGCTGTTTACTGTAATTTGGTTGGCTAGTTTCAATAACATATGCCTCTGCTCTGAGCAATGACTTTGGGAGCTTGAGCTCTGGCTGAACATTGGCACACATGTGGACAGGGAATGGAGATGCAGCTCTGATTCTTGGCCCACCAGACTGCACAGGAGGAGTTACTATTTGCTGCTTGCACTGGTCAGCAGACAATTATTTTGGTACTCACTAGTCCTGTGACATCTACCCTTGTACACACAGGCTTTAAAGGAGGCAAAAGAGCAAAAGGAAGAAAAGACGGCAGCAAAGCATTTAAAGAATTAGGATACCAAATTTGGTGTGTGAGTTGGAGCTTTACTCTAATGCTATGATTCTATGATGGCTAGCTGTGCAGTCAGTCACAGAAGTCTGGAGATAGACAAAGATGTGTATGGCTGTCCTTCAGAACGGACAGGGTACATATCTAGAGCCAAAGTCTGCATAGTGTTGCTGTGTCTGAATTTGCACTTTTTCAGAATGACGAACAGTATTGTCAGAAGATTTGGGAGCCTGAAAAGCAAGCGTGGCCAGACAGTATCTATTTCAACAGGAATCAGGACTTAAAGGCCCGAGTTTATTTCAGAATGAGAGTTTGCTTCTCTTACCAGTTTTAAAAGCTCTCCTTTCTGTCTTTTTATAGCTGCCTGAGCTTGTAACACATCAAATAGCTCTTACCCTTCTGCACATTGGTATACTGCCTTCCTCTGGCTCCAGCCATACAATTGGCTATATTTCCAAGTACACATTGTACCATCATCCTGTCACATTTCCATGGAGGGGTGGATGGTAACAATAATTAGTCTGCAGATTTGACCAATATTTTCTTGGTTTGTTAGGAGGATTCTGTGGTAGGGCCACCTAAGGCTAATGAACAAAAAATAAATGGTGTCAGTAGTGGTTAAAAGATAATTTAAACAATTAACACAAGGAAAAGAAAATGCTGTACACAAACTAGTTTGTAAATTTCAAACCTTCTTAAACAGAAGCAGCTGGTAGCATCCCTATTGTGGATACCAGGCTTTTTTATTGAAAATCAATCATTCCTCCTATGGGAATCCATTAGGAAGTGTTAATCGTAGCAATCTATTGCACCTCACTGATAATTTTTTGCAGCAGTATGATCTCCTGGACTTGTATTTATCAATGATTTAGGATGGCTGGCATCTTTAAAAGACATTAATTATCTGTACTCCTCCTGTGTTTAAATTCTTGCATAAAGACATTGTATATTAATCATAATTTTCCTCTGGGATTACAGGAAACGAACTTGGTATGTTTAGGAGCTGGCTTCGTTTCATGCTAGATGACTGAGCATATTATCCATAAATAAAAATGCAATGGTAAATACAAGGGGAGGAAGAATTTACAATAACAGCGCAGCTCCAGATGATTTTGTGGCTCCTTTGACAGGGTCTGCATTATGTTCCCCATCCCCATGACATCAGCCCATGGCCTCTCATTTTGTCTCTCCAAAAAAGATTCAGCTGAAGAGCAGGCTATAGCTTGAGTTTCGAGCTTGGATTGGCTCAAAGGAGCTCCTTGAAGAACTGGAAGGCTATAGAGGAGAACTCAAAACATTTGTTTTGAAGGACAATAGGCATTTTATGTCCTGACATATCTTTAGCTTTTACTGTGATCGTAACCTCCGTGTGCTTCTCTCTGTCCTTGAATGTCAAGGCAGGGCACCCTTCCAGCTGGGTGGAGAAGGTCATTCTCATCTCCTGCCTGCTCTAGGAGAACAAGAGTGTGTGCTTAGCAAAAAGGCATGTCTGCCTGCTCTCACATATGGGCTGCTTAGGGTTAGGGTTTTAGGTCAGATTTTTTCTGATATGGGGACAACCTGTAGTAGCCTTCCTCTCAGATCCAAGCATGTAACGGAGGATATTAGTACTGACCATTTTATTATATTGGTCAAAATTTGATATTTTAGTATTTGTGCAGATATTTAATATGACTCTTCTAAATACCATATATGCAATCAGAAAGCAGGTGTACATTTGGGTGAGTACCTAAAAGTTTTCAAGACAGTATTTGGACCTTGGGCATTAGTATGTATTTTAGTTTAGTGGGAGAAAGAGTTCCTGTTAGTAAAGTAACAAGATTAATTTATCTTGTGGTGCATTTATGCATGAGTCAGAAATGTTTGTCTGAGCAGTCTAAACTAGTTAACTGGGAAGTTTTAACGTTAAAAAACCGTATTAGAGATCTCTGTGTTTTCTAAGAAGCTCAAAAGTTTAATGTTCAGCAGTGCTGTGGCTCCAAGGACATTAAACAGTAGATGTATATTTAATAACTTGTTATAGTCTTAATAATAGCTTATGTATGCTATTTCAGCTATGTAATCTGAAGAAAATAGCTTGTTGAGGAAGGGAAACTCTTCACAGCACAAATCTGTAATGTGTCATTTATCTTGTTTTATCTTGATAAATGTGACATTTATCTTTGTTATCTTGCTCGTTATCCTGTTTGTAGTAAGCAAAGAGATACCTTGTGGGTCTTTCTCACTGTTAGAAAGCTTATTTGAAGATTTATAATGAACCTTTAACTTACTACTTTACTCTGCAGACATAAATATTTCTTTAAGAATGTCAGTAGTCAGGTGTGTTTGGAAAGATTTCTCTTCCTGAAAAACTGTGTATTTAACTGATTTGTGTCTGTTCAAAAGTCCAGAAACACACAGCTGTACATCAGGCCCTGTTGGTGAGGTAAGTGCTTGCACACATTTTAATTAGAATAAAGAATGCTTTTCCAGTTGTCATGTAATAGGCAAGTCAAATTCTGTTGAATAAATGCAGTGTATTTTTGGCTTCACTGTACAGTTGTGAAAGGGTTAGGAGACTAAGCACGTCCTCTAGGGAGGGCTATTAAATCATGTTTTTCACTCAGGATCCACAGCCTGTCTGCTGATGGGAATGGATTTATTAATGCTCCCTTTCTTTCAAAAAAACAATAAGTCTTAGACCTTAAACCCACAGCTGGTTTCCCTGCCCACTCTTTATGCAACAGGGTATTTGCAACAAATGCTCCTAACAATGAGAAGGCTAAGGTTTGCCCTGAAGAGGTAACACATTTCCCATCTCTTTTGCATGCTACATCAGGCTGTGGAGTAGCTAAAACTGCTAATGCTGTGCTGTCCAGTGGTTATGGCACGCTCCTGCTCCTGAAACACCTCATACACTTTATGCAATGGATGTTGCACAAAGGAACAATACAATATTATGTTAAACAGGCAGTGAGCAAGATTGGTGCTTGTGTATGAAGATAGTGAAAATTCTTGGAGATTTCTTCACTAGTATTCAGGTGCTGGCCTCACCAGCATCACATCCAGAAGTACACCCTCATCCCCAACCTCTGCTACAATATTTACACCCTTACAGTGAATTCATTAGCCCCCCCTTTCACCTCATCCTGTATGGTTCTCACTGAATCCCCATGCATATTCCATATGCAGTATTTAATTTCATAGGCATGGTCCAGATGCTTCGGTCAAGAGAATCTTGGTATTTATAAAGATCATTTGTTTGAGTGGGTCTAGACTTACAAGTTGGATGTCTTCATCATCATTATCTTCTATTCTGGCAATCTATGTGTCATCCACACATTTTACCAGCAATAATATTGTGTATTATTTGAGCACATTAATAAAACATTATTAAATTAATCCCTGCAAAAGGATCATCCTGTTAGAATATTCCTCACTTCAATATGACTTTCCATTGACAGCTGTATTTGGGCATCTGCCAATTAGTGAGCTCTTAATCCACTTATTGTGTTCTCTATTGGTTTATAAGACACTAATTTTGTAATAAGACTCAGACGTGGTACTAAATCAAACACCTTAGGAAACGCAAAATTTACTGATTACTTTTGTCAAATAAGTTAGAAATCTCATCAAAGAAAACCATAGATACAGTCATCTTTTGGGCTGAGCTACAGAACCTGAATCAAAACATTTGAACAAAAAAGTACTTATATATTTCTTTAGGGCTAATTTCATTGAGGGAATTTAAAACTGGAAGCCAGAACTGCAACCCATTTGCAGCCTACTTTCAGGTAAATTTATGAAAAGTGAATTAATATCAGGTGTAGCATCTTCAGTGGAAGGGAATGAAGGTACCTCTTCTTGCTCCTTTCTTGCTGGCAGTTTCTTCCTTGAATACCTTACTCAAATTGTTTATAATAGGTTGTGAGAGAGGTCTTAGTGCACTGCTATTGGCCAAAAGGAATGGTGAAGCTTGGGTGCCAGTGCAAGCCTGCTGCTCCAGACATAGATTTTTTTAAAAACCGCTGGTTCTTCCTTATCTTCTGAAAGCTTCAGGAGAAGACAAATGAATTTCCTAAAGGAAACAGGTGTAATAAGGTGCCTAAGTTCTTCTCACCTCTCCTTCCATCTCTGTTTTTGAATGATTGGTTTAGATTTCTCCCATTCTGACCTTTATGCAAAACCATTTTTTGGTACCTGAAAGGGTATCTGCACAGACTGTTGCCTCCTGATATGCATATGCTCTGCCTCAGTCTAAGCCTTGTAAATGTTGATCTTTATAGGTTAAGCTACCATTTTAGCATGGCACTCTGCTAGAGTCAATACAGTTTTCCTCTTCAGAGGAAGCAACATTATACTGTACTTAGCAGCCATTTCTATTCCCAGCTCTACGTCCAGAAGTGAAAATAATAAACTCTGAGGTCTTCAGCTGAAGCCATGCTTTCAGGACTGCAGTGCTTTTGTGGCTTTAAGTACCAGAATTTGGGAAGGAAATATCCACCTTGAAATAGAAGGAAATAGAAGGAAAATCCACCTTTAAAGTTGTCATGGTTTCAGCTAGGAGAGAGTTAATTTTCTCCCTCGTAGCTGGTGCAGTGCTGTGTTTTGGCTTTAGTCTGAGAATAGTGATAACACAGCGATGTTTTAGTTGTTGCTCAGTTGCGCTTACCCTGATCAGGGAGTTTTCAGTCTCTCATGCTCTACCAGCGAGGAGAGGCACAAGAAGCCGGGAAGGAGCAGAGACAGGACACCTGACCCAAAGTAGCCAAATGGGCATTCCATACCACAGCATGTCATGCCCAGTATATAAACTGGAGGGTTTCACCCAGAAGGAACAGATCACTGCTCAACGATGGGCTGGGTATTGGTTAGTGGGTAGTGAGCAATTGCATTGTGCATCACTGGGTTTATTGGTTTTTATATTTTTCCTTTCCCCTTTTAGTTTTATGTTCTCTCCCCTTGTTATTTCCCTTAACATTATTATTGTTATTATTATGAGTAGTATGATATTATACTTCAGTTATTAAACTGTTCTTCTCTCAACCCATGGGGTTTACATTCTTTCAGTTCTCCTCCCCATTCCACTGGGGAGGGAAAACGTGGCAGGGGGGGTGAGCAAGCGGCTGCATGGTATTGAGTTACCGGCTGGGTTTAAACCAGGACAAAAAGTGTAATATGAGATCACTTAAACTAATATCACATTAAACTTTTTTTTTTCTTTTCTAATCTGTCTTACTTCAACAGGTGCCTACAAACTGAGAACAGTAGCGGCACCAATCTTATAAATATTAATAGGCAAAAAAAAAATTTAAGGATGTTCTTTACTAATACTGATATTACACAAAATAACAGCATGCAAGGAAGATAATGTAAACTTTTGGGAATGATAACATTCTGTCATCGCAGATCTATCCAGACATCTATATCACAATTTTAAAATACTATAATTCTCTTATATATGGCATCAGGCAGTTTTATGAGCTTTAGGGTAATTTAACTGTGCAGGTGTTGAAAGATTTAGAGTTACTGTCATCAGCCATTCCTTCAAGTAATCATTGCTACTAGAGGAAATGGGAGAAAATGGATTTAAAAATCATGATCTTGACAAATTGGAGAAATGGTCTGAAAAAACTATGTTGTAGTTCAGTAAAAATAAGAACAAAAACTATACTTAGATGAACGTAAGAGCAGCACACAAGACAGGAAAATGTAACTAGGTAGAAGTTCCGAAGGAAAGGATCAAGAGTTGTATTATAAATATATATATATAAAAATAAAAATGAATATAAATATACCTATAAATAGAAATATATGTTTGTGTAAATATATCTGTGCAAAGCATTCAATACTGTCCAGTGTGACATCCTTGTTTCTAAACTGGAGAGACATCAATTTGATAGGTGGACCACTCAGTGGATAAAGAACTGGCTGGATGGCTGCAAGCAAACAGTTGTGGTCAATGGCTCAATGTCCAGCTGGAGACCAGTACCGAGTGGTGTCCCTCAGGGGTCTGTGCTGGGACCAAGCTTGTTCAACATCTTTGTTGGTGACATGGACAGTGGGATTGTGCGCGCCCTCAGCAAGTTTGCCGATGACACCAAGCTGTGTGGTTCGGTTGATAGCCTGGAGGGAAGGAATGCCATCCAGAGGGACCTCGACACACTTGTGAGGTGGGCTGATGCCAACCTCATGAAGTTTAACCATGACAAGTGCAAGGTCCTACACCTGGGTCAGAGCAATCCCAGGCACAGCTACAGGTTGGGCAGAGAAGAGATTCAGAGCAGCCCTGTAGAGAAGGACTTGGGGGTGTTGGTCAATGAGAAACTTAACCTGAGCTAGCAGTGCGTGCTCACAGGCCAGAAAGCCAACCATATCCTGGGCTGCATCAAAAGGAGCGTGACCAGCAGGTCGAAGGAGGTGATCCTGCCCTTCTCGTCTGCTCTTGTGAGACCTCACCTGGAGTATTGTGTGCAGTTCTGGTGTCCTCAACATCAAAAGGACATGGAACTGTTGGAACAAGTCCAGAGAAGGGCCACGAGGATGATCAGGGGACTGGAGCACCTCCCATATGAGGACAGGCTGAGGAAGTTGGGGCTGTTCAGCCTGGAGAAGAGAAGGCTGCGTGGAGACCTCATAGCAGCCTTCCAGTATCTGAAGGGGGCCTACAATGATGTTGAAGAAGGACTCTTCATTAGGGACTATAGTGACAGAACAAGGGGTAATGGGTTTAAACTTAAACAGGGGAAATTTAGGTTAGATATAAGGAGGAAGTTCTTTACTGTTAGGGTGGTGAGGCACTGGAATGGGTTGCCCAGGGAAGCGGCGAATGCTTCATCCCTGGCAGTGTTCAAGGCCAGGTTGGACAGAGCCTTGGGGGACATGGTTTAGTGTGAGGTGTTCCTGCCCATGGCAGGGGGGTTGGAACTAGATAATCTTAAGGTCCTTTCCAACCCTAACTATTCTACAATTCTATGATTCTATAATTCTATAAATATGAATATAAATATAAACATTGCCATATGGGGTAAGGTCAGAGGTCCACCTAGACCGGTATCTTATTTATGACAGTGAAAAACATTTCATGCTTAGGTAAAGACTACAAGCAACAGGAAGGGCAGAGTGCCATGTCTCCTGGTGAACTCTTTGCCCTTATGGCAACTCTGATTAAGAGCTTACTGAAGCAGAGTCACAGTTCCATATATTATTTTAGAATACCTTAGTCGATCTTCCATGATTAATTAAAAAAATTTCTGGACCTGTTCATATTTGTACAATCCAAATTATCCTGTGGCAAAGAGTTTCACAATTTAATTGTGTATGGCACAAACTTTGTTTCCTTTTGCTTGTGTTAAATCTGCTGCCTACAATTTCAATATATACCCCTTATATATTATGCAAAATAATACATGTTTCTTATTTATGTTTTCCATAACATTTTTTTCATTTAAAAATAATTTTATAAACGTTGATTATGTTTTTCTAAATTGTAAGAAGGCCTCTACTCTAGGAAATCTGTCCTCAGAGGCCATCACATGCTTTTAATAATCTTTGATAATTCTTGTCAAATTTTTCAGTGCCTCTTCTGATTCTACTTTACCAGTTTCTGATATCTGCTCTGTAATTTCTGATATCTGCTGTATAATTTCTGATATGTGGTGATCAGAATTACACATAGCATTTGAGACCTAAATGCCCAAGGATTTTATTCAGTGATTTTTCCTTTTGAGACAAAGAGGCACAAAATGAAATACAAACCTTTGAAAATAAGTAGAATCAGTTTTAAGTAATGTTAAGTTTGATGGCTTTGTAACAGTAGCAATGGAAAATTACTGAGGTGCATGATTCACACAGAAAAAAAACATAGGGTGTGACTAAAGAACATACTGAGTATTCTTGTATAAGATAAACCATTGTAGCTGACATAGTTTTAGGTCCTTATGACCTTAGTACAAAATAAGTGTAAGAAAAACAGGATAGAAAACAGGATGCAATAATAAGGTGTATCTAAACAGGATGTTCTAATAAGGTGTATCTGGGAATAGCAGGTGTTCAGGATGGGCTGCAGTTAAACTAACTGATAAGCAGAAGGACAGGATGATTGCTATGTCTGTAGTGTTAACGAACCAATTAAGCTCGTATAAACGTCTACTGTATCTGCTTTAAAGGCTGCCAGAAGTGATGAAGGGTTAGGGTTAGGATTAGGGTTAGGAAGAAGTAGTAAACGACCCCCAAAGACCCCTACCACAATTTTGTACACATGTGGGGAAACTTTCTGGAAGAATGACGTAAGACATAAGTAGCCTCATGAATATGCATGTATGTACATAATGAATATACTTAGTGACTATATAAGGATGGCTTGTTTAGCAGTTCGGAGCTACACATTAGGAGGAGCTATCCCCTGTGTCTCCTGGCACCGCAATAAAAAATACCTGCTTGTCAACTTGAAAACTTTGTTGTCAAGTCTGTTCCTGGGGTTTTCTCCAAATCACTTTCTTAAAAAGTTTCATATATTCTAATTGGTTTTGTGACTTCTGTTGAGTATTGGGCTAACAGTTTCACAGAATTGTTTGCAGTAGCTCTGAAGTCCCATTTCTGAGTAATAAAATCTTATTGAAATCCTGTTATTGTACATATAGAATTAAAATTACATATTAAAATTAATGTTCCCTTCATGGGATTTATTTTGCATTTATTGATTCAGAATTTCTCCTGAAATCTTTTCATGTTTTACCATTAGATCCTTCTTCAGCTATTTTCAGCCACTTTAGCTGTGACTAACCTGAATATGGCAGCTAATATTGCACCCCAAGTGTTAGCTCATCTCTGACTTAGAAGTAAAACTGTATATTTACATCAGGCTGTCTATGTGCACAGCCACTCAGAATATAAGTATCTATGTGTAAGGATACCTGATTTGTGATTACCCAGCTGACATGTATGCACATAAATCAGGTATTCACAAAGATCTGTGTTTGCCCATTGCTGAAAATCTGGTCCTCAGTGAATTAAATGCCATTCTAGTTAAAAAACATAGCTTCATGCTGCACAACCACTGTGTGTATATAATGTAATCTATTAGTCCCAGGGCTGAAAAAAGTCAGTCCTAATGTCTGCATGTTGGTGCTACTGGTGCAAAATTCTTCTCAAAAGCTTAATAGATTGCTGTGGAACAGAGTCTATAAACTGATGAATGGCCACAACAGTATTTTGGACTTTGTAAAGTTTTCATACAAGGCTGAACTGATTAAAAAACCCAAACCAAACCAAAATCTTACAGGCAGTGTTGCTGGGCACATTCTTTGTGAACAACTGTGATTTTCCTTTTTGCGATTTTGTAACTATGAAAAATTTATTCTAAAGTGAATTTTTTATTACCCCAAATGTTAAACTTCAGCAGAAAACTAGGAAAATAATTTTCAAAATTAGGTGTGCCCAATTAGGTGTGAATTAGCTGAATGCCTGTTTGCACACCCAATTGTCACATTAAATTTGTCATGGTTTCTTATTCATTTTGGGTAATTGTGCATGCAAATGAACAGGTAGTCATGTAACCTATAATTTCCATAAGTAATTGGCATATTTCCATTTGTAATTACTTTCTTTGTAACTGAAACTCAAATTTTGACTACCTTAAGGTTCATCAAGAGCATGAACTTTGGTCCTTCCAACAGGAAATGAAGTTAGGTGGTCCAGTGACAAAATGGAGTTCACCTCAAAAATAGGGAATTATCTGTCCAACCTAGATTATCCTAAAATGTTCTCTTGCTGACTGTCCTGGGCTCAGCAGTAGCAGTCATTTTTTCTCCTTCTTAGCAGCTCGTGCAGCTCTGTGGTTTTGACTTTCGGCCTGGGAACAGTGCTGATAACACCGATGTTTTTAGTTACTGCTCAAATGTTTAGTCTGAACAAGGACTTTCTGAGTCTCATGCTCTGCCAGGGAGGAGGGGAAGCCGGGAGGAAGCAGAGACAGGACACCTGACCCAAACTGACCAAAGAGGTATTCCATACCACAGAACATCATGCCCAGGATGTAACTGAGAGTTACCAGGAAGGGCTGGTTCACTGCTAGGTTGGGCTAGGTATCAGTATCGGTCGGTGGGTGGTATTGAATTCTCTTCCCTTGTTATTTTCCTTATCATTATTATTATTGGTGGTAGCAGTAGTGATTTGTGTTATACCTTAGTTACTGGACTGTTCTTATCTCAACCCGTGGGAGTTGCATTCTTTTCGATTCTTCTCCCCATCACCCCGGGTGCTGGTGAAGGGAAAGAAGGTGGGGAAGTGAGAAAGAGACTGCGTGGCTGATTTATGGCTGGCTGGGTTTAAACCACAATGCTGACCTAGGAAGGGGAGTTCCAGCCTGGATCAGTACTGATAGGTAACAAGATCCCAGCTAAATGTAAGCAACAAGGATCTAGATATAAAATGATCATTCTTAGTAGCCACTAAATTACTAGGATTTTTTTTTAGAAATGGGAATAGCTGGCCAGCCCGTCAAAGGTTTCTATGCTACATACCATAAACACTTATACAGTCATCTATATATTAACACAAGAAACTTAATCTCATCACTGTCATGAAGTAACTGGCATAACAGAGATGGGATAACTCATATGACTGGAAAATGAATAGAGTATACTCAAGAAAGACAAAGAAGACAGGAAAAAGTATTATATTATATATGCAAAATAACACGCTTGGTGGTTGGAATCATTGTGTATGCCACAAGGGTAACAGTTAAAGAGATGACGGAATAAAGTGTGCAGGTGTGTTGACAGAGCTTGATAATTTGGTCTGAAAAACAAATCTTAATGGCAACACGGATAGGAGTAATTGGCAAAACAGAAATAGGATGAAATACCAGATCTTTGAGACAGAATGTGGGATTTATGGTGGACCACAAGCTGAACATAAGTTAACAAGGTTGTATGGCTGTGAACATCATGTCTGGAATGTATACTCAGAAGCACAGCCCACAGGATTTCTATTCCTCTCAGACCAGTATTGCTAAGCTGGGTTGCTTTGGTCATTACATTTTGAAAAAGATGTGAAGTGACCAGAGAGAGTCCAGGAGAATCTCTACAAAAGCTGACCTTTGGGGAAATACTAAAAAAACTAGACCTGGGTAAGATACAGAATAGGAAATGGTTGGAACACTTGAAGTCTGTTACAAAGAATAAGCAGATAAACTATTTTCCAAATCTTTGGTAGATAAAGAAACAGCAATAGGCTTTGTTTTCAGCAAGAAAAGGTCAAGTTAGATATTAGGAAACACATTCTACTTGTAAGGTAATGTGACAATGCCAGTCAAAAATATAGCTTTGTGCTGTATGAGAAGACATCTGCAGAGATTGTAAAATCTTAATTGCTGGAGATATTAAAAACAGTTTAGCCATATGTGTTTCATGAACAACACAGCAATAATTGATCCTGCCAGAGTTGAGCTAACTGATATTTTCAGGGTTGCTCCCAGCTGTTCTTTATATAAACCTACTATTTTATGGTTGTATTTAAAATTATGTATTTTTAGTAATTCTTTAGGCTTTTACAAAAACAGAATTGAAAAACATAGGATTGCTATATCAGATCAAACCACTGGCTCATCATATCTTACCATCTGTGTCTTGCCCTAATTAATATCTCAGGTTTTAAAAAACAAGTTAAAAATCCTGCCATGCACCTGAACTATTCAGCATGATGCTGTATCCTTTTTGGGTATCAACAGGATTTCTCTCTGACCTCTTTTAATGGATATGTTTCTATATCTAATAGTTTATTATCTGTACTTCAGATACATCATTGTTATAATAATATAATTCACTCTTTTCATAAAATAAGTCCATAATATTTCATTCAAGGGGCTTAAAAAAAAACAACAGTCCACAAATCAATGTGAATCTGCAAGAGTTTTAATTAGGTACTAATGGGGCAGACCAGGAGTCATGATGTTTTTGCATACAGAAATAGAAATACTTTGATTGTTATATTGCTCCTTTCTTTCAAGAACAACCCACCATTTTAATCTTTGGTTCTTTGTTACTTGGTGATGGTCCTTTGTCTACAGGTAAGATCATAGCGGTTTGCTGAATCAAATCCATCTGCTGAATGGGATATGAATGCATCATAGTTATGCTGCTGACCTTTTTGTCAAGAACATAAATACATGCTCTAAGACACAGAAGAACTGGTTGTAATATCGGGGTTTCTTTTGTAAATTTTTCAATTTACTGAAGAGCTACGTTTTAAAATAACTATTGGTCCATGTAAAAAAAATGATTCACAGATGGAAGGAATCACTTCAACAGGCCTGTTTCTGGAGAAGCTGCATCTACCATACGGTTAATGGATAGCTGATTAATCAGTGAGCTGGCTGGAAACCTGTGTTTAGTTCAGTTTCCAGATCTCTCATAGACTTAGAATCATAGAATCATAGAAAAGTTAGGGTTGGAAAGGACCATCTAGTTTCAACCCCCCTGCCATGGGCAGGGACACCTTACGCTAAATCATATCACCCAAGGCCTTGTCCAACCTGGTCTTGAACACCGCCAGGGATGGAGCATTCACAACCTCCCTGGGCAACCCATTCCAGTGCCTCACCACCCTAACAGGAAATAATTTCCTTCTTATATTCAATCTAAACTTCCGCTGTTTAAGTTTTAACCCGTTACCCCTTGTCCTGTCACTACAGTCTCTAATGAAGAGCCCCTCTCCAGCATCCCTATGGGCCCCCTTCAGATACTGGAAGGCTGCTATGAGGTCTCCACGCAGCCTTCTCTTCTCCAGGCTGAACAGCCCCAACTTCCTCAGCCTGTCTTCATATGGGAGGTGCTCCAGTCCCCTGATCATCCTCGTGGCCATTCTCTGGACTTGTTCCAACAGTTCCATGTCCTTTTTATGTTGAGGACACCAGAACTGCACACAATACTCCAGGTGAGGTCTCACAAGAGCAGAGTAGAGGGGCAGGATCACTCCTTCGACCTGCTGGTCACGCTCCTTTTGATGCAGCCCAGGATATGGTTGGCTTTCTGGGCTGCGAGCGCACATGGCCGGCTCATGTTAATTTTCTCATCAACCAACACCCCTAAGTCCTTCTCCGCAGGGCTGCTCTGAATCTCTTCTCTGCCCAGCCTGTAGCTGTGGCTGGGATTGCTCCGACCCAGGTGTACGACCTTCCACTTGGCATGGTTAAACTTCATGAGGTTGGCATCAGCCCACCTCACAAGTGTGTCAAGGTCCCTCTGGATGGCATTCCTTCCCTCCAGGCTATCAACCGAACCACACAGCTTGGTGTCATCGGCAAACTTGCTGAGGGCGCACTCAATCCCACTGTCCATGTCACCAACAAAGATGTTAAACAAGACTGGTCCCAACACCAACCCCTGAGGGACACCACTCGTTACTGGTCTCCAGCCGGACATTGAGCCATTGACGACAACTCTTTGTGCGTGGCCATCCAGCCAGTTCTTTATCCACCGAAGCCAGTTCTTTATCCACCGAACTTGCATGACCTTAGGTAAATTACTCTTGCTAGATCCTTGAGGGAACAACCATTGTGCCATTTTATGAACTCACAACCCCTGTGCAAGGAGTAGAAAGCCATTTAGCCCAGCTTTGTATGACCTTGCTGATTTACTATGGTCTGAACTGACCCTGCATTACTTAAAGCTACCCAAAGCAGGACCAGAGCTTGCATTTAAGTTAGGGGAATCACAGGGCAGTTCTGGTTAGAAGGAAGCTCTGCAGGTGATCTGGTCTTACCTCCTGCACAGAACTGAACTGCTGTTACAGTGTTTGCTTATGAAGTGACTGGGCAAGTGAAATTTTGAAAATCTCTGAGGATGGAGCTTCCACAGCCTCTCTGGGCACCTCTTCAGTTGCTTGCCACTCTGATGGTGAATTTTTTTTCTCTTGCTGGAACTTGTGACCATTGCACCCCCAGAAGAACCTGGTTTGTCCTTTTCTGTAACCACACTTTAGGTTGTTGAAAATTGCAGTTAGTCTTCAACCTTAACCTTCTCTTCTACAGGCTCAAGCCCACCTGTTCCCTCAGCCTTTCTGCATGTACTGTAAACCACTAATCATGCTACTGGCCCTCATCTGGCCTATCTGCAGGTCACATCACTTGTACTGGAGTGGCAAAACTGGAGGCAGGGCACCACATAATTCTCACAAGTGCCAAGTAGAGGGGAATAATAATTTTCCCAACCTGCTTACTTTACTTCTGTTAATGCAGCACAACATGCTGTCAGCATTCATTGCTGGAAAGATGCACTGCTGCCTCAAGTTTCATAGAATCCCAGAATGCTTTGGGTTGGAAGGGCTTCAATCTCCCTGCCAGGGACAGAGGAAACCTTCACTACACCAGGTTGCTCAAAGCCCCGTCCAACCCAGTTTTGAACACTTGCAGGGATGGAGCAAGGTTAACTGGTTTCCTACCATAACCGCCATGGTTTTTCTGCAGAAGCATTACACAGCCAATCACTAGCCTGTAGTGTTGTATGTTTTTTTTTCTACCCAGAGGCACTAAAACCACTATTTGTTGAAGTCTGAATCATTGAACACAACTTTGAGCTAGTTTCTCATGCAGAAAGTGATTCACCTACCTCATAGTCATACAATCCATCTCCCCATATCTTACAGAGATTTGTTTTAATTTGTTTTCTGTATTCCTAGTCCCATTGTTAAAATTTTTCTCACTGACTGAATGATAATAAAAATACACAGGGGAAACAAGCTTTCTCTTTTCATTCAGCAATAAAGAGGATTTATTTTAGTGTTTGAATATGCTATCAAGCAGAAGATGTTCTGGAAAATGTCAATAGCACAAATACTACAATTTTATTGCAGTGAGAGAGGAATACTGGGACAGGCTGACTGTGGAGTAGATAGTGTCTACCTTAGCTAGTGCCAGGAGGCACTACCAGGGATGGACTATGGTGGCAGTGCCTGAAAGGATGACAGAGCAGTGCTTAGCATCTGCACAGGAAGTCTAATTCTGGGGACTCTAGCTGTGAACATCTTGCCGTGTACTAAATGCAGCAGAATAATTATTCCACAAGCTGCAAGTGGATGCCAAAGATTAACTGTCCCAGCCATCTCATCTATTTCTTGCTTGCTGCCCTCCCTTCTTGTAGGTCAGTTATCATTTTGTGCAGTTTACTGGCTCTGCATTAAACTCCCATTGACATGATTCTAGCAGGAGTTAGCACATTCAATTTCTTTGAAGAAGAAATGCTGAAAACATATACATGCAGTTCATTAAATTTTGTTCTTCTCATTAGAGTTTTATTAAGCATATTTATTTGACTCCTACTGCTATTTATCCTGTTTTCTCTGGATCATGTATTTACTGGAGTCAAGCATTAACATTATCGATCAAATCAATTAATGCCATTGATCAATTTTCCAGTGCTATTCCTACTGTATCTTTAATTCAGTAAGAGTTCTGACCTCAAGAATAAATCAGATTTAAGAGCAATGGCCCATTCACTCTAAATAAAAATTAAATATTTGCTATAAATGAGTAATTTCAACACAGCTTGTACAATTTTTTTGAGCATATTTCTATCCCTCTATAATGAAGAAAGCTTTTATTTAGAGAGCACAATGAAGTAGTTTTCCTGTATGAAGGACAGAACTCTAAAGAATCATGTTAGGAGAGAGAAGCAGAACACGTAAAAGCACAGCTGCCTGAAGCAAAAGGCAAAAGGAGACAACCATTAAGTAATTGGACTAACCTCTACTTGGCCTTTTTCAGCTGAGAGAGATTTATTTTGATAACATGCTGTTTGTTTTCTTCTAGGTTTGCACACAATGTAGAAGCTTTTCTCAAAGACTGAAAAAGAAACTGAAGCCTGCATCTCAGCAGAAGTCCCTGACTGGGTAATACAATAATACATCTTTCAGTAACATGGAATCTGGAACAAGGTTGTCCCAGAAGCCATAACCTGAATAACAGACAAATGGAGATATTGTCTTATACACAACTTTTTTCTGAATTGCAGCTGCAAGGACAACCTGGGGAGGAAATAAGGAAGAAAGCTTCTCTCACTTTACTTGAAAATGGATTTACTGAAGAAAAAATATCTCTTTTAAAGTAGAATGAAACATCAGAATCAATGGCTTTGCAAAATAGAAAAAGTAAAAAAAAATCTTTAATTAAAATAAAATATATATTCCATTTAAATTTTCACAGATCTAAAAAATGTGATTGTGCTTAAATTGACTATATTTAGCCTAATTAAAAAAAAAGCCCCAAAGTTATTTTAAAGCAGATTTTTTTTTTTGTTTTGTTTTGTTAGAAAAGATCAAAACTGTTAGGTTTGGCAATTTTGAAAGTTAAAACCCCTGATATTTTCTTCTGTTAGCCTATTGTACAAATATGTAATTGAAAAATTCTGTAACAAACATACATTTGCTAGCAGTTGTATGAAGTTCTTTTTTTTTTAAGAGTCTCTATCTTAATTTATCTAGACTCTGCATTTTTTGCTTGAGGAGAACTTCAGCAAGGACACAGAGCATTTTCCATTTCTGCGGACAAGGTGTATCAGGGTTTCCTTAGTCTGCTCTGAACATGGGTCTAATGTGAGAATGGTACAGCCTTCACGTGTATGCACGCAAAACACCCAACCCAGCCATAGCAACTGCATATATTGTTGAGATGAGGAGGAGGTTGGGGGCCAAGGGCTGGCTACCTGATGTTTGATTTGAAAGGGACCAAAGCACTGGCTATGTGAAACAGCAGGAACAGATGGCAAAGATAATATCGTTATTTTGACTCAGAAGAAGCAAGTAGGAATTAAGCTGGTTCACTGCTAATATTAAAAAATGTTTGTCTTTCACTCATTTACTTATGTATTTGGGCTCATTTCTTTAAGTCATGCATTTAGCAGCTATTACTTTCAGCTCAGACTTTGCAATGAATTTTACTAAGGGCTATATTTTACAACCATCTGGAGCTTGAAAGTATAACAGAATGTGAGCCTCTGCTCATTTAGAGCATCTTTCTGGAGCACACAACCTAATGTTTCCGTATCTGTACTATCTACACAGTAGGAACAAAATAGAATTTTATTTAATTTGTTGGCCTGGGACCAGCTTTGCTAAAGCATCTTCTCTCTCAGGCCAATCTGTTACTGCTGTGATCGGAAAGAGACATTTTCCACCCTTTGCCTCTGAACAGTCCAACTGCTCACAGAGGACTCTGCAGTCAGCAGCCTGCCTGGCAGGATCCTACCTTCCAGAGATGAGTGGGGTGATGGACATGGTAAATGAAGCACAACCTTTCTTCCATACTGAACCACTACCCGGTGCACTTTCACATATATCTCCAAACTCCTGGTGGCTAGTTACAGCCTCAGCAGCTTTGAAACAGTGTCAGGACAAAGAGCTTGCCCAAATACCCGTCAAAGCATTGAGGGAGTCAGAATTTATACGAAACTAGGACAGAAAGTGTAATTACTGTCCCAATATCATAACTGCAGAATAAAACCCTTTTCATAAACATATGAAATTCTATCTTAAAACTAGCTAGGAATTTTTTCCCCCTTTCATGGCATGACCCCTGGAAAGGATGTTTCAGATCCTTATTCTAATGCTGTTTAAGGTTGCTAATTTCAGTTACCTATGGACAGTTGCTAAGCAGATGTCCTCAAGATTTCAGTGCTGTCAGAAGTTTAAGTGTTTAACAGTGAAAGAAGTTTTGTATGATGTCTGCTTCTTTATCTCTTTCACAGTCCCATCCTCTTCATTGAGAAAATGATCATTTCACCACATAAAATAGTTTCATCAAACTAGTGTATTTTGCTTAGCTAAAGTTCCTGCTCGATTTGGCTAGGATGGGATTTCTATGAGAAGTTACGATTTTGGATCCAAAAGATTATAAAAGATCTAGATTGATAGAAAATATCAGAGATTTAGGTATAACACTGAGAAATTTAATTAAATCTGCTAGTATTTTTTCCACTCTGCATCATTTCTAATGACACTTGATCACCAGAAAATGTCCCACTCTGGTTTTACACTGAAGATCCAGTGCTGGACTAACTGCAAAGTCATCAAAGAACACAGAATGTAAGCAGCTCCTAGAATAAAACCACTGTTAGAAGCTAAGTTTAAGATTTACAGTTCCTTTCCCTCAAATTTTGTGTGGAACTTCAGATCAGAAAAAACAATAGAGGAACAATGTAATTAAAATATCAGAAATGTTACAAATAGCACAGTTTCAGACAATACAATGTTCTATTGCCAAATCACAGATAAGCCTGAAGGAAATCATATAGACTCTTTTGGTAGAACATGAGGCAACATTTGAGCTTAAATTATAAAAAATATTTCTTTAGCCCTGAGGTTAGTTATGAAACAAAATCAAATGTAACCACCAATGAATATAGACACACTAAACAAGTGTCCTTATGCCCTGCATGGAAGTGCTTTGATGTAGGTACAACAGAGAGATCTCTGTCTCTCTGGTGGTTTCTTACCTGATACATTAGGGAGTGAAAATGTGGAGTTTTAGATAAATGAGGGCAAGCAGGATTTTCCGTAGTTTTGGGATTTTGTTAGTCTCTTTGCCCAAAAGTACCTTAGTAATACCATCTCCATACAATTTTCAACCAGGAGAACCAGGAATAGCAGGTTCTCACTTAGAGCTTTGTACCACATATAGTCCAGATGGCAGTGATAACATTTCACTCTCCATCCTCTTTCATGTTTTGGGCTGCAGAAGGAATCACTGAGGCATGAAGAGAGTGAATTGGTCACTTGGCAGGAATCAAACATAGTTCTTTTTTGCCTACCATGTGCCTTCACTTTTCTCCCAGAATACCACTACTGACATAATTTTTGCTTCTCTAGAGCTAAAGATATCTCATTCCCCACCTAAATGCTAAGCAACTAGAAGTTACAGAATAATCTGCTATCCTGAGCCTTGACACTAGAGGCAATAGGCCATTTCAACTTTTTTTTTCTGTTGCTGTGAGTAAGGTTGCAAAAAAAAAGGCTCCACAAGAAGTTAAGGAGCTGGAGGTTAACAGCTGATGCCAGGAAGCAGCACTGAATTGCTTGACTGTTCAATGATTTATAGAGTTGCAAGCCTAAAGAGTTTTTTTTTTCAGGTAATGTCACATGCATAACATTTTGGGAGAGAATAAACCAGAGGAAGATCCTTACTAAAATTCTGAGAGGGTCTCATTGGATTAAATTTGCATTGTTTTTATTTATTTATTTTTTTTCTTCTCTCATCAGAAAAGAAAAAAGACTGTTCACAGCTGGTGACTCCCTATTTTTACACTGTTTGAATGGATATTTTTTACAATGTACCTAGGACATTACTTGTTGAATTATTTATTTTTCAACAGAGGACATGAAGACACAGTGACCCCAGTTTTCACTTGTGAAAGGCTCTTCACAAATAGCTACTTTGAAAGCCAGTGCAGCACATAGGTGAGATTCCCCAGGTATGTTTAATTATTTAAGTTGACTTTCATCCTATTTTCCCAACAGGCTTAGCAATTTTAATGGAGACTTCTTATGGGACACTGTGGCAAACATAGTGTCTCTTTTTTTCTCTGAATAACGTGCTGTTTTCTCTCATTTTGAAAATATTTTATCTAGTTTCATGAAGTGGAAAAGGATAGGTTCATATTTTGAGAACTCATATTGGATTTGAATTTCATCATAGCTAATAACTGAATATTATATGTTAGGAAAGATGTTCTGAAAATCCACTAAGGGGAAATTGATCTGAATGATGTGACAAGGATGAAAGAAATGCTCTTCCAGCAAATTATTTCAATGTTCAAATTGCCCTGTCCCCAGGAGTTGAAATCTTAAGTGCACAAACAAATTTGGGTGACTTTCCAGCAAACAGTAGCTAGGTTTTAATACAGTAGGTCATGTATTCTGGGACAAGTGATATTTACTGTTATAATGTTAAATCTGAAGCAAAGATGTTGATATTAGGAGAAAGAACGGTGTCACAGAAACATAGAATAGTTAGGGTTGGGAAGGACCTTAAGATCATCTAGTTCCAACCCGCCTTGCCATGTGCAGGGACACAACACACTAAACCATGTCACCCAAGACACTGTCCAACCCAGCCAGAAGTTGAACCTTTTATTTTTTTTTCTACAAGGAGCAGAAAGTCACCAGGAAATAAAAAAAAAAAGGCATATTTGCTTATATTTGTGTTATAACTTGCTCTTTCATCTGCAGGAAGCTGCATCAGTACTTTTGCCTAGATGCATTTTTTTATGTATGTCCTCATAGCTGAATCATACAGATCATCAGTCCCTCAAACATTAATCTTCATTCTCATGCTTTTTCATTTCCAAATTATTAACTATCAGGTCGTAGCGCCTCTATGAACAACTTTCTACTCTTTAGTCCTCAGTTTCATCCCTCCCTGTTATTCCAGTCTTGAAGATCATCTAGTTCTTTCCTATCCTCCCTGAATCAATAATATTATTCTTTATTAGGTCTTACAAAAGTTTCATTATTACAGTCCTAGTTATCTTGTCCTTGATGATGTTCTTTGGCAAGTAAATTTATGTTACTGAAGAACTTCCTCCTGAACCATCATTTCTCTAAATGTACTCCCCAACCTGGCACACTGAATTTTGTTGGGTCACAAAGGAATCTTTTTCCTTCATAAAAGGCAACTATAATTTTTTTCTAGGTTCCGCCAAAGTTCTTTCTACTAGTGCAGGAAAATTTGTAAGAAAAAGATTCAAGTCTCCTTAACACTGAAGAGATCAGCCATAAAATCAAATTGGTGTCTTTTCCATTTAGATAAACTGACTACTGATTTAAATAGAAGGTGTGTTGAAACAATTGCATGATCCTAGGAAAAGGTTAGCAGTTACTCATATCTAGAACTTGAAATTGAAATTCACAGTGTGATTAACATTTCATAAGCAGAGATATCAGTAAAGAAGTCAATCTGATACAGTTACAGGCAGCACAGTATTTGAGAAAACTTAGATGGTAGCATGCTGCATAAACATTTCTCTATTACATATGAAATACTGTATAAAATATAGGACCTTTCTAAAAAGTAGCAATGATATGGTACAGCTGGGAGTCATTTCACTACATAAACATGTAACAAAAGTAACCTTCTGAGTGCTCAGCTTTTGTGCTTTAGCCCGGCTTTTTGAGATTTACCCTGGGGACAGATACACAATGTTACTGGATCCCTTTAAGACTGCAAAAAAAGTTTGTTTGGGTCCAGGAATTATAGATACTGGGGATTTACTTCCATTCCAAATGAAATAGCTGGAAAATTAATTAAACAAGAAGTTGTGAATATTTGACTGGTAGGGACAAAGCAACCAAGATATAAAAATGGAGAATTGTAGTTTTCTAATATGTTAGAAGCACCTACCTATGGCAATTATCTATTATTTTAATGTTAGTTACAATAGTTGTCTTTTAAATAAATAATTTGTTTTCCTATATTTCATGAGGGTTATTGAATTTGACAAAGCCCTTGATGAGAAAAGTTTTTTTTTAATCCAAATCTTGTTATTTCCAGAGGGTGCAAGGAAGGCAGGCAGAGGAAGAAGCTGGAAAGAAGAGCAAGCAAAGAGAACTATTACCCTCACAAATGTTGACATTTTCGACTGGAGAAAAATCATTGTGGGATAAATCTATTTTGTGAACATGTTCAAATGTTTTCATTCTAAACAGAATTAAAATTCTCTTTTAAACATGAGATGATGGTTGATAAGCCAGCCTTGCTGCTTTTCACCAGTTATCTACCACAAAGCTCTTTAATAAAACACATACAAGGAAAAGAAACAAGACAAAGAAATATTTTAGAGACAGGATGATAAGTTTAAGCCCTGAACTTCACAAAGTGATAGAAGAACTTGTGTGTGAAGTCAGCCCTTTCAGAGATGCTATAACTGAGTGAACTGAATCACCAACAACCCTTCACATACATGCTCCTCTGAATATAATTCATAAGTAAAGCATGTATGGAAAGCCTTATCATGACTATATGTTACAAAAAAAAATTACTACGCATTATTCATATCTACATATTAAAAATTTATATAATTAAAATATTTATCATATGCTAAATGAAGCACACAGGATTCAGAAATTATGTGTCACTTGCCTCCTTTTTACTAATCAATTGGTGCTTCTTTGGCACTGTTCCTTATCCTCAGCACAAAAATGCCAAATAAGAATATTTTTTGATATATTAAAGAAGTCTTAGTAATTGATTTCAATTATAATATCGCACTTAAGTGAACATTTCATTAATTTAATCAACAAGTTCGAGCACAAAAATAATTAGTGATAGATATCTTTTAACAGTATTACACTATCTTTATTAGACCTTAATCACTTGGAAAGGGTACCTGCAAGGCAAACTTTATAACTACAAATGCATTTATCATGAATAACTGAAATTACATTATTTTTACTCTTCATGACTTTTTTTCTATGACAGAAATTGCCAACACATGGGATCTTAGTACAAATTCAAGTTTATCTACAAAGTGTGAAGGAAAAAACTATTGAAAAGAGGAAAAAGCTGCGAATGAAGAGAAATAAAATTTTTCAATTTTTTGAAAATTAAGCAAAATAAAATTTTTCAATTTTATTTTCCTATTTTCTCTTTATCAACTGGCTTTCAATCTTTACAGCTTTATCTTCTGAAAGGCTGTAATTCATATCAAAAAAGAATATTTTAAATATCAAAATCTTTTAGAATGGAAAGATGATTTAATCTGATAAAGTAACAGACTTTTAAATATAGTATTCAGTAACATATACAGTATCGGTGACATATTTCGTATTCTACAGGCAAACTGCCTAGATAATGTCTCTATGAATTCACGCCAGCATGGTGCAATATTTAGGGGTGTGATGATTAGTAGATACATTTAGAGTACACATACTATGTGACCTCACATTTAAACTGGTTTCTTTGAGGAAGCCAGTTCCTTCAGACCTCCTTCAAACATGCTTAGGAAACATTGACAATAATGTCAATGATAGACAGCACTGAGAGTTGCAATAGCTTATTCAGTACAATAAAATTCAGGAGGGTCTTTCTTCTTTGTTTATTAAATGTTAACCATGTTCTGAGTATGTATGCTAGTTTAGGTCCTGTGAGGATGTTGTGCTTTAAATCCAGTCAGGTAACTCGTTCACTCACTCCCCCCCTTCTTTCCCTTCCCCTACTCCCGGAGGGACGGAGAGGAGAATTGAAAAGAATGCAGCTCCCACAGGTTGAGATAAGAACAGTTTAGTAACTAAGGTATAACACAAATCACTACTGCTACCACCAGTAATAATGATAAAGGAAATAACAAGGGAAGAGAATACAACACCTCACCACCAGCCGAACCTAACTCGCCCCTCCCAGCCCGACCAAGCACTGACCCATACCTCCTCCAACCCTGCAGTCCCCCAGCCCTTCCGGCTAACTCCCAGTTACCTCCTGGGCATGACGTGCTGTGGTATGGAATACCTCTTTGGTCAGTTTGGGTCAGGTGTCCTGTCTCTGCTTCCTCCTGGCTTCCCCTCCTCCCTGGCAGAGCAGAGGCTCACAAAGTCCTTGGCCAAACCAAAACATCATTGTTGTCAGCTCTCTTCCCGAGCTGAAAGTCAAAACACTGCACTGCACCAGCTACCAAGAAGGAGAAAAATGACTGCTACTGCTGAACCCAGGACAGAGAACCATCAGTATTACTCTGTCTTTTGGAGCTTGATTTGGCTGCAGTGACTATGAGGTACCTCACACAGGTTTAGACAGTCTTACGCTTGTCAGAAATGGATTTGTAGGTATGTGAAGATAACAGATCAGAGAAGAAGGTATCTATCTAATGAGTTTTTCACTTATGGACCTATATTTTTCTTAAACCCTTTTCCATGTATCTAGGTCCTTCTTTCACGTTCAACAGCTAGAATAATTATCTTTACCGCATGTTGTATAGAGAATTATATTATTTCTCCATTCTGTACACATTCAGTATCAACTGGTTATTGTTACATCAGGATATTGAAAGACAGTCAAACAGCTGTCTCATAACAAAAAAGGATGTGCAATACTGGGGTCCAGGCTTCCCTTTGTCTTGCAACTTTCCATGCTCTTGATCCCTCTTTGCCTATCTCATACTGACATATTTATGAAAGCAGGTATACTTTTTTTTTTTTTTCCAAAGTTAAAGAGAAGAATTGGGGCTCACTTCTCCAGTGGGCATGGTGCAGGTGAAACAATAAATTAAGCAAAATATACTTAAAAATACAGTGTTGGCACTGATACCAATAAAGACCGGAGAAGATGATATTTTTAAATCGCTCTAGATGTTACGATGTGCTAAGGTAGGAGTAAAATATGTTCACTGTCATTAAAGATGTAGGAAGCATGACAGAATCATGCAATCAGAGCTCTAAATTTATCATGTTTGGTACATAGTTGAAACAGCAGAAACATCTTGCACTATGAACAACTGAGTTAAGTATAGCTCAGCATAGGCTTCTTCTCCCCAGCACTGTCATTGAGGAGCTCACCATTGAGGGAGAAAAGATTCAGGGACAAAAGCTCTGTTTCCACATGGTAGGAGGCACATTGCCTTTCATATTGCACCTGACTGACAGCTGGATGTCGTGGTTTAAACCCTAGCCAGAAAGCTTGTTCACTCACTCCCAGTGAGTGGTGCTGGGCTGAGAGCAATTGAGCCCCCCCTCCCCCCCTCCTCCCCCCCGGGGCTCTCCCCTTCCCCGCTCCCTGAGGAACGGGGAGGAGGATCGAAAGAGTGCAACTCCCACGGGTTGAGACAAGAACAGTCCAGCAGCCAATGTACAACACAAATCACCACCGCTACTACCAACGACAACAATAAGGGAAAATAACAAGGGAAGAGAATACAATACCACCAGCCAAGAAATGAGTCCCACCTGGAAGCCCGTGTCCTTCCGGGTAACTCCCAGTTACCCCCCACCCCGGGCATGACGTGCTGTGGTATGGAATACCTCTTTGGCTAGCCTGGGTCAGGCGCCCCGTCTCTGCTTCCTCACAGCTTCCCCTCCTCCCTGGCAGATCATGAGCCTCACAAAGTCCTTGGTCAGGGTAAACATCACTCAGCAACAACCGAAAACGTCGGTATCACCAGCACTGTTCCCAGGCTGGAAGTCAAAACACAGCACTGCACCAGCTACCACGAAGGAGAAACATGACTGCTACTGCTGAACCCAGGACACTGGACTTTAAGGACTTGACCTTCCAGTTGTTTGAAGAATGGAAACGTTCCACTTGACTTTAGTAGTGTAAATTCAAGCTTTCAAGCTGAGAGGAAAGCCTTTGCCAAAGTTTTAATCTTGAACAGGAATATTATTCACTGCCATAGTTTCATCGATGTCTCTTCAGAGAAATGAATCACTGATTAGGAAATGTGTGTTTTACACTTCTGTAAATTTGAAGCAATTGTAGTAAGTCAAGGAAGAAAAGTCCCTGGACAAGCAGTATCAATAGAAATTTCTTTTTAGGTTTTTATGATGTCCTGAAAAATTCAAATAATCCTTATATTCCACATAGTTTTGCAGGGGTGAGGACAGTCAAGGGATACTGTAAAAATATTGTTCAGGGATTGAGCTGATTTATGCTCATGTTTGAATCCCACCTGGCTGCTGGATATGCTTTTTCTTCTAGACTGTTTCATATGTCAGTTTCAGTCTGGAAGAGAAAAAGAGGATGGA
Organism: Pezoporus occidentalis; assembly: GCF_034315485.1. Classification (NCBI taxonomy): domain Eukaryota; kingdom Metazoa; phylum Chordata; class Aves; order Psittaciformes; family Psittacidae; genus Pezoporus; species Pezoporus occidentalis. The sequence continues at coordinate 3,116,547 of NW_026915713.1, read as the reverse complement.
AATAGAAGGCAGCCAATTGCTTATAAGATTAGGGACTTAGCAGCCAGTGTTGGTATTCAGGGATGGCTTTTCCTTGTTTGGGTCTGCAGTAACTCTGTTACGAAAGTACATGTGTTCAACATCAGTAAGCCCTTGTATTGTAATTCTCCCACCTCATATACCACAAAAAGACAAACTCCACAAATCCAAGTTATGCTTGTTCCATTTTCATTCCCTAAATACAGTTATGTAGGTAGTGGTAGTCTCTGCGAAATGTCACCTATTGGTAAGGAAAAAAAAAATACAATTAGATAGTCTAGTGGAAACTTCTGTGACATGTAGGTGACACAAAATTAAAAGAGGAGAGGGAGTGAGAAGAGAGAAATGACACTCATGCATCAAATCTAATACGAATATGTTTACTTTTGGCAACTAGAACCTACCGTAAGTTCTGAATTGCACTTTTTCCATACATCAGAATTATGCTAGTATACTGAAAACATTTCCATTTCTAGCTTTGATATTAGGCACATAGTGTAATAGTGTCATAGATGAACTTCATACAGCTTTGGCCTTATCCTTATCAAAGCTATAGAGGTGTTCTCTTAGATAGTTAAGAATATAGCAAACGAAGAAAGATGTGTTCCTCTCATGGCTAACTCATCCTACCTCTTGGATACTTATTGCAGAATCAGTGAACTGTCATAAAGAGTTACCAGTCCCTCTTCATTAACTACAGACTTAACATTGACTTAGAAACTACATTACATTGACACCTGGCAAACAAGATAAAGTGAGACAAATCACATCAAAGTCTCCTTTGAGTGATACAGTTCTGTATTCACTCTGAGCTTTAGCTGTTATCCTTTTGTATAGCAGCTCATCTTTACTGTGACCTACTGGGAAATCAGAAATATAGCCTCAGAGTTTGTTCACAGTTCATTTTATAGGTTTATACTCATAAAGTCTAAAGCAATAGAAATATATAATACAGATGGGATTTTTTTTCCTCATTCCTCTACGGCTCTACAAATTAGGGCAACTGCAGATGCAGAACTTAGTCCAGATGTAGGAATCTTAAATAACAGGATTTAATTTCTAGATATTGGTGCTAGTCAATGTTCCTGAAAGTTATGTCACTGGGATTCACAGAGGTTTTACTACTGAAGTGACATCTGGATTACCAGAAATAAGTTTAATGTAGCCCACTATTTTTAAATATATTTGAAAATATGCCATAGTATTGAATTTCAGAATGCAACTGTTTTGACAAAAGCACCTGGATGCTGTTTTAGAAGTTCTGGAGGAGCATATACTTTCTTGGCATTTCAGAATTCATTGCTACATCAAGAAAAATGTTAAGAATATACACCAACTCAACCATAGCACAGACAGCTAGAATGGACATTGTGAGGCGATCATTCTTGCCTCTAGGCAGAATCAGCTATAATGGTGTGAGTCCTGATACATGTTTATCTAGCCTTTCTTTTAAAAGTTCTGAAAATTCTGTGGAGTCTACCAATTTTACACTATCTTTACAACCAGATTTCTAACGTTTTAGTATTTAACCAAAATGTTTAATTATTTATATTTTTTTCTGATATTTGGAGTGTGTGAGATGAGTATGCACACTTTCTCCTTTTTATCCTCACACACTGGATTTTTAGTCAGTAACCAGAATCACATTTGTTGAAGTACTACACCATATAGATTAGAAGAGATGGTGTCTACTCTGCAGGAAAAAATTTATTATATATGAATATTTGTTTCATGTAGAGAATTCTTAGTATTGTTATATGGGGCTATAATTTGTACAGCACAATGCAGAAATACTAAGCCCAGGGCTGTGGTTTGCAAGAACATGTAATGGTTATAAAGGCTGTTTTCTGTTCTGTCATGAGTGACTGGTAGAAGCAGGCAGTGGAACAAATGTTTTGTAGAATCTTGTGGAAGGCTAAGGCAGGAGCTGTGGGAAAAGAAATGGTTTTACTGATGTGATATCAGGTTTGGTATGTCTCTTCCTAAAGCTTAGATTTAAGCTACTTCATTGTCTCATGGGATATTAGTGATTATTTTTTTAACAAAAAAGAACAGAAGCATATCTTACACTTCCAATTGAAAAAAATTAAACATCTGAAGATGCCTTTGGATATATTAAAGAAAAGCACAAAATTAATTAATTCTGGTATGAGCAATTGGTTTTCTGTCAGGCACAGTGATGAGATCTGGGGACTTCTGTTTTCCTTTCTTGTATCTGTGAGGGTATAATAGAAATTACTGCCCACTGAAATTGAACAAGGGGGCAGAACTCATTACATTTTTATGGGTGATCCCAAATACTTTTCCATTTTTAAATTAGATGAGCTTAACAGTGACTGTTGCTTTTGTCAATTTTCAGGTTAAGGCCAAATATTAACATAGTAATATGCGTCAGAGTCATGATAGTTAAAGACAAAGTGGCTTTTTAGCTGAATTGTCATTATCTTAGTATATAATCATTTATATATATTATTATGATGCTAGTGTTCATGTTGTATGCCAAGCCCTGTGCAAATATACAGGAAATCATGGTTACTAATAACGACAATAAACAACGCATCCAGCCTAGAGGAGTTCAGGAGCCCTATGCCTGGATGGCTGGTTTGGTACCAGCTGGGGGTAGCTACCCTGGCTCTGACAAACTCATGAAGCAAGTAACTCTGTTCACACACTGATAAGCCCCATCTCCATAAATGCTTTTAAGACCATATCTGGTGGGTGAATTAATTCGTTGCCTGTGAGGTGACAGTGGTTCAGTCCCCAGGAAGACTCTAGGTTACCAACACATCACAGAAGCAAGTCTTTGTTGTCTAGTAATTATACAGCACGTGATCATCAGTTTTGCAAACAGCACTGGGATCATGCTGTAAAGAGGCAATTCTCATCTCCCCAGAGGAACTAACAGTCAAAGTGGTTTGGGGTGATATTAGTCCATCAGTAGAAGATGGTAGAGACAGCTTGTTATATTTGGGTGCTTGCCAAACAAAGAAAGGAAAAGAGAATACTAATTTTTTAGAGGGCCAGCAGCTTCAGCTGCATAGCTGCAGATTTATGATGGCTACACCAACTGATTTGATCAGGGACTGAGATCCATCAAAGCTATTATAAAAAAAATATGATTAAACAAAAGCAGACACAGCCTGTCTGTGGTTTGCAAGGGAAATAGATGAATTCTCTGTTCATAAAACTGAACATGAGCATTGTACAGCCAAAGATAGCTTCTCAGAAATACTTGAAAAATTGAATGCTACCGTCTGAGGGAAGAATGAAAATGCACCAGGATAATAAGATTTAACTTTGTAGCAGTGAGCTTATGGTTTCTTAAGTTCCATATCCACCAAATAGCCCATTGCCTCATGTCTCTTGAGCCTTCATTTTGCTTTCATCTGCTTTCACTGTCCTCTTGTTTCTCATGTCTTCCTGGGGTAACTAACTCCTTGCATATCTGGTATATCCTCTCAGCTGGAGAGAGAAAGAATGGAAGAAAGTCTTCCTCAGTAAGGAAAGATCTCATTAGCTCATTTGCACTCATGTTTGTGCCCTCAGATTTTCACTCATCTCAAATGCAATTTTTCACTAATTAGTTTGCTCCCAGGCCTCTTTCTCACAAGTCTAAAATTAATTTCATAAAAAAGTCACTAGTTTGGATACTTTGGAAAGTTGCCATTAAAAGAAAGCATGTTTTTAAATGGTAAAACAATTTAATTCAGTTAATTATAATATACAAACATTAAATGTTAACGTTCACATGTGTGCACATTTCATATAATCTAAGCTATTGTCCTAGGTAAATATGTCAGTGCTCCAAAATGAAAAGCTTTACAGCTTTTCTACTTTTTCCTCTGGTGGAGAATACCAGTGATTGGGTTTGCTCAAATCTGTGCCTCCTACAGGTCTTCACAGTAGGAAAAATCTGATTTCCAAGGTAAAACACAGTAATTGGAATAGCTTCATCAATGAACCACAGTGATTTGTTCAGATCTCTGCGTCCTGTGGGTCTTCACGGTAGGCAAAATCCAATTTTGAGAGTCACATATGACAATAAATTGACATAGCTTCATCAATGTCAGCAGCAGAACACTAACATAAACCATTACTAAAATGACAATAGTTGTGTTTGTGAAAAGATGAGACAGAACAGCATTGGAGACTAAGACCTCTTATAAATGCAAACATCATGGGGAAAGAGAGTGCTTAATATACAAACCTTTTGTTAGCTTATCCAAAATAGACTTCAGACATTTGTGCTTTAGTCTGGCTTGAGTTATTGGACTTTATATAAAAGGCCATAGGATGAAATATAAGGGCTTATTTCAGGTTTAAATCCTGGGAATTTACAAACGTGTGAGCATGGAGAGTGCTCTCGGCATGCATATGTCCTTAAAAGTAAAGGTGCATTGCTGCATCCACACACAGACACTCTCATCCATCTTTGCATATTACTTTTGCAGTAATGAGAAAGCTATGTCCTCAAATTGCTGATAGTGTTCGCATAGCTCCACTAAATGTACTTTTCAAGGGGTTGGTATCTGAGCTATCAAATGGTAGTAAGTCATCCACAGTGTGAAAAGCATTTCTTGCTGATGTCTCAGAAGACACCATCTATGTCATGTGATTCTGGATTTAATTATCGTTTTGTTATTTATTTTTTTTAACAATCTTTAAAGTGTATGAAAATACTGAAAATACTGGAGAAGGTCTTCCATACTATTACTCAGTGATCTTAATAAGTATCAGCCTCTCAATTTAATTTCACAGAATCATAGAAAACTTAGGCTTGGTAAGAACCTTTAAGATCATCTAGTTTCAACCCCCTGCCATGGGGCAGACACACCACACACTAACCATGTTACCCAAGACTGTCCAACCTGACCTTGATCACTGCCAGGGATGGAGCATTCATAACTTCCCTGGGCAACGCATTCCAGTGCCTCACCACCCTCACAGTAAAGAACTTCTTCCCTATATCCAATCTAAACTTCCCCTGTTTAAGTTTTAACCTGTTACCCCTTGTCCTGTCACTACAGTCTCTAATGAAGAGTCCCTCCACAGCATCCTTATAGGCCCCTTTCAGATACTGGAAGGCTGCTATGAGGTCTCCACGCAGCCTTCTCTTCTCCAGGCTGAACAGCCCCAACTTCCTCAGCCTGTCCTCATATGGGAGGTGCTCCAGTCTCCTGAGCATCCTCATGGCCCTCCTCTGGACTTGTTCCATCAGTTCCATGTGCTTTTTATGTTGAGGACACCAGAACTGTACACAGTACTCCAGGTGAGGTCTCACAAGAGCAGAGTAGAGGGGCAGGATCACTCCTTCGACCTGCTGGTCACGCTCCTTTTGATGCAACCCAGGATACGGTTGGCTTTCTGGGCTGCAAACACACACTAAAAACGGCTCATGTTCATTTTCTCATTGACCAACACCCCCAAGTCCTTCTCTACAGGGCTACTCTGAATCTCTTCTCTGCCCAACCTGTAGCTGTGGCTGGGATTGCCCCTACCCAGGTGCAGGACCTTGCACTTGGCTTGGTTGAACTTCATAAGGTTGGCACTGGCCCACGTTACAAGCATGTCAAGGTCCCTCTGGATGGCATCCCTTCCTTCCATCATATCAACCGAACCACGTAACTTAATGTCGTCTGCAAACTTGCTGAGGGTGCACGCAATCCCACTGTCTATGCCACCGACAAAGATGTTGAAAAAGCTTGGTCCCAACACAGACCCCTGAGGGACATCACTCGTTACTGGTCTCCAACTGGACAATGAGCCTGTGACCGCAATTCTTTTCGTGTGCGAATTTTTTATTCACCAAGTAGTCCATCCATCAAGTTGATGTCTCTCCAGTTTAGAGACAAGGACGTTGTGTCCAATGCTTTGCGCAAGTCCAGGCAGTTGAAATCAGCTGCTTTGCCCCTATCCATCAGTTGTGTAGCCCCATCAGAGAAGGCCACCAAATTGGTTCAGGCAGGATTTCCCCTTAGTAAAGCCATGTTGACTGTCATGAACCACCTCATTGTTTTCCATGTGCTTTACCATGCTTTCCAGGAGTACCTGCTCCAAGATTTTGCCAGGCACAAAGGTGAGACTGACTGGTCTGTAGTTCCCTGGGTCTTCCATTTTCCCTTCTTGAAAATGAGGGTTGTATTTCCCTTTTTCCAGTCGTCGGGAACTTCACGTGACTGCCATGATTGCCCAAATATGATGGACAGTGGCTTAGTACCTTTGTTCGCCAGCTCCTTCAGGACCCACGGAGGGATTTCATCAGGTCCCATGGACCTGTGCACATCCAGGTCCTTAAGATTGTCTCAAACCTGATCCTCTCCTACAGTGGGCCCAAGATCATCATTCTCACAGTCCCTGCATCTGCCTTCCAAGACTTGAGTGGTGTGGTAAGAGCAGTTGCCAGTGAAGACTGAGGCAAAGAAGTCATTCAGAACCTCAGCCTTCTCCAAATCCTGTGTAGCCAGTTCTCCTGATCGCTTCTGGAGAGGGCGAAGCCCTTCCTGTTACCTTTCATATCCCTTGTCAGATTTAATTCTAACTGGGTCTTAGCTTTCCTGACCTGGGCCCCAGCTTCCCAGACAACATCCCTGCATTCTTCCCAGGCTTCCTGTCCTTGCTTCCACCTTTCAGAAGCTTCTTTTTTAACCCTCTTAAGTTTCCTCAGCAGCTCCTTATCCATCCAAGGAGGTCTCCTGGCCTTCCTGCTGCACTTCCTTCTAGTTGGGATGCAACACTCCTGAGCTTACAGCAGGTGATCCTTGAAAATCAACCAACAGTCTTGGCCCCCTCTGCCCTCTAGGGCTTTATCCCATGGAACCTTACTAAGCAGGCTCCTGAAGAGGCCAAAGTCTGCTCTCTTGAAGCCCAGGGCAGTGAGCTTGCTGCACGCTCTTCTCACTGTCCTGAGGATCTCAAATTCGACCATCTCATGATCACTCTAACCAAGGCTGCCCTGAAGCATCACATTCCCAACCAGCCCCCCCCTGCTGGTGAGCAGGAGGTCAAGCATGGCATCCCCCCCCCCGTTGGCTCCTCTATTACTTGCAAAAGGAAGTTGTCTTCCACACGATTGAGGAACCTCCTGGATTGCTTGTGCTGGGCCATACCGTCCCTTCAACAGGTATCAGGGTGGTTGAATTCCCCCATGAGGACAAGGACCTGTGAGCATGAGGCTGTTCCTATCTGTCTACAGAGCACTTCATCCAGAGAGTCCTCTTGATTGGGTGGCCTGTAACAGATCCCCACAATAATGTCCCCCATAGCTGTTCTCCCTTTGACGCTCACCCACAAGCTCTCTGTTGACTCATCACGTGTCCCCAGACAGAGTTCCATACTCTCCTGCTAGTGCAGGGCTGGGAAGAAATGCCATTCAGTATTCCTCAGCATGTACTGTTAGGGAAAGAAGGAAGCAGGGAGAAAAAAAAATGGAAGCTGGAAGAGACCTACAATGACCAAGTCCAACTCGACCGCTTTAGGGTTGGACAAAAGTTAAACCATGTTATTAAGGGTGTTGTCCAAATAACTTTGAAACACTGATGGGCATAGGGCATTGGTCACCTCTCTAAGAAGCCTGTTCCAGATTTTGGCTCCCCTCTACGTAAAGCAATGCTTCCTCATGTCTACTCCAAACCGCCCCTGGTGGGGGTCTGAACCACTCCCACATGTCCTATCAATGGATCCCAGTGAGAAGAGATCAGCACCCCCCTCTCCATTTCACCTCCTTGGGAAGAGCTGCAGAGAGCAATGAGGTCACCCCTCAGCCTCCTTTTCTCCAAACTAGACAAACCCAGCCTCCTCAGCCGCTCCTCACAGGACATGCCTTCCAGCCCTGTCACCAGCTTTGTTGTCGTCCTCTGGATGCATTCAAGGACCTTCATGTTCTTCTTAACAGTGGGGCCTAGAACTGCACCCAGTACCCAAGGTGAGCCTGCACCAGTGCTGATTGCAGCAGGACAATCACTTCTTCCTGATTTTTCTGTTGTTTTGGTCTCTGTGGGTTTGGGGTTTTTTTTTGTTACTAGCTCCCAGCTTCCCGGATTGATGCCCTCCTCCTTTTCTGTATGCCCTATAGTGGACGCTTTTGGCCCCTGCACGGTTTGGGCCCGGCGCAAGGAGCCCAGCTCCCTCTCAGCTCCCCTGACACGTTTCAGCTACTGACAGCGTCCCGCAGCTCAGCCCCTGCTGCAGGAGCACCTCCACCAGGGCGCACCGAGTGCAGCCCTGCCCGTTGTGCCCCCGCGCCTCACGGGACCAGTGCAGGCACTTTCTGCACCCCGAGCTCTGCGCTGCAGCCTCCCCTCTCACCGGCTCTGTCTGGTGCCGACGCTGCCACCGCCGGGGCAGCCAGAGCGGAGCTCCCAGACCGGGTCCCGGCCCTGAGACGAGCGCTCCCCGTCCCGCTGCCGGTTGGCTTCCGCCGCGCCACGCGCTGTTCCCGCGCTCCCTGGGGCGGGCTTTCCCCGCTCAGGCCGGGCCCGTCCCTCCTGGCCCCGCCCCCTGTGGGTCCCTGCTCGCCCCGGCGGAGCTGCCGGCGCCTGGGCAAGGCCCGCGGGGGCTTGAGGCTCCCTCGGTGGCTCTCGCCGCTCAGAACTGAGGCTCCTGGACGCGGCGTTTCCCCTCGCTCCGGGCTTGGAGCCTCCTCTCTGGAGCTGCTCACCTCGGGAAATATGACTTCAGAAACTTTAACTGAAAATTTTTGGTAAAGACGTTTATATGAGGAAAAGAAGTGGCTGAAACATTAAGAACAGAACTGATCGTTCCATCACAAGCGTAAAATACTCAGCTCCATCTAAAACTAAGTCTTTGTGTATTAACCAGTGATTTTATTTTTAAAGGGTATTAATATTAGAGAACAAATGTTAGAGTATGATTTAAACAGTAAAATACACATATATCTAAATGAAAGAGAGAGTGGTACATTCTTGGAAGCAGAAAGCTGACAATGGTTGCATGTGATAGAAGCTCCTCATAGTAGGGGTCTCAACCAGGATGAAAGCTGTCAAATGGGGTCATACTTAAATCTTGTTAATTGCTCTATTGCGTATTTTTTTAGAGCATTTATGATATTAACTAAATTGCAGAAACCCTTTTTATTACAGTGTGCCAGTCATTACTATCCATGACACAGCTGCCCAGAAACAGATAGATATGTAATATATCCCTTTAAAAAATGTGAACTGCACTCCCATGCCTGGATTACTTTTACAATACTTCTGCCTTTGGTTACATGGATTTGTTCTTCTCACTAATTATAACCCACTGAAGCTATAGGCCACCAACAACACTGCTATAAACTGAAAATGTTAGACTATTTTTAAGTTTTAAGTTTCAGGCAAATTAGAGGCACACTGTTGGTTTTATTTCCTGGAAATCAGAGCACCCAGAAGTTTAATTTTCATGACATTTAGCATTTAATAATGTCACTGTCATCAGTACAAATTTTCCAAGTGCCTTTTCTGCTTTTGTTTTGAAAACAAATATGTGAAAAAAATTCTTTAATACTTCAGTTTTCTCTTCTGCTTTTTGGGGAAGCATCCAGATGATTAGCTAAACTATCAATCAGTTAAAAAAGTAGATTCAGGGTTGGATCCAAATGTCTTTAAAGTCTGTAGAAGTCTATTAACTTCTGTTGCTTGTCCCCAGGGATGATAAATGAGTTGTCAAGGCATTCCTGGGAAAAGCTCTCTTGACAATTAACTAAAAAGGAGGAAGATTTGCCTTATTTAAACATTTAAGGTCTTAAAATCTTCTTAGAAAAGCAGATAATTTAATTAGTTTTTATCTTCTACATCTGTAATTTTTTTTACGTTTTTTTCTGAATTTGAAAATAACAGTTAATTTGACTCCTCATTCCGGCTTTCTTGTTCTGGTTTACTAATTTGGTCTATGAGAGAACATATAATTCAATTGAAATGTAAGTGATAGGTATGCAACTATAGTGTACCCATGTATACACTCACATATAGATAGATACGTATCTCAGCAGAACACTGTATCGACTTCCATACTCTATAAAATCACCAAGCAGTAGTGATATATGCAAATTTTCACAAGCTAGATTTATACCCACTCACATCAAGGTCAAGGAGAGAACAAAGAGTTTCAGTTGTTTTGAAAAAGGGTGACCATATCACTTTGACAAGAAAATAAGATATTTAGAGAGATGTATGGAAGGTTCTTATCAAGTTGCCTTCATGTTGCCTTTTCTTCATTGAAATGCTACAACTAATCTAAGATCTATTTTAACAGCGTGGTACTCAGGACGACTCCTTTAGATTGTTTATCTTCTGAAAGAAAAAAGATCACAGAAGGTGAACTGAACAACAAATGTGCATTTATATCTTTGCAATTCAGCTGGAAAGTGTGTAGGGGAAATTCAGCTGGAAAGCTTTATTTTCCTATTTCTTTGTCAGGTCCAAAACTGATCAGACCTTCATATTGTAATAGACCTCTACAGGATAAAAAAGCAGCTGATTAAAGTGTTCCTGTCTACCCTTTAACATAACCAAAATTTTTCAGTTCAATGATTTGGTTTCAAAGAATGTTTGTTTTTTTTCTGCTATCTGGAGCTTATAATGGAGTAGATGGGAGAATAAATGTATTCCTGAGCAAAATTTATCCAAGAAATAGAGAAAACTTTAGAATTATAAAAGCAAATATCAAACTTACCAGGAAGAAGCTGCTTATTAGCTCTGCTCCTAACAAGATTCGGTGATTTGCTGGTTCAGACACCAGACAATATTACCTCATATTATTTCATGTTGGTGACTAAGGCAAAACCCAAGAGTTTGGGATATGGGCATGCTTATTACCATTAGATATTCTGCTGGAAAACGAAGAGGAGGTTTCAGTTTAAAAAATCTAGAGAGGAGTTTGTCTGTGGGCAGAGCATCCTTTCATCTGTAGAAAATGAGACCATTTAGATTTTTTCTTAACAACAGAGAACAAGAACCAAAACAAAGGGAAAACAGGGGTCACACTGGTCATGTGAGCAAGGACATATTTTTTGCTTTGAAAATAAGCAACTCATGCTAAAAAACATTCTCTAGTTTGTAACAAAGTTTACTAGTGAGTATTAGTAAGACAGAACATCCACTTACATAATAAGTAACATCTGGAAAGAGAATATTTTGCAATAGCTTTCCAAAAGGAAGAATTGAGTAAATTAAGTTGCTGGGCTTTTGGACCAGGCAAAATAAAATTATGCTCTATTTTTTTTTTTCTCATTTCTATCACAATAAAGGATATGACTGGAAATTGAAGAAAACTCCTGAGAAGTATTTATAGCAATAACTAACACAGTTCTTGAGATGTAAGTGTCGTAGAACAGATTTTTGTGTGGAGGATGTATCACAAGAAGTGAGCATATACAGAAATCTATAAACCAAGAGAAAAAAAAACACAAAATGCCATATTACATTGTTTAATTGAAAGGCTAAGATTTCTGCATTGAGATGTACACTGTGTATAAGGAGGCTTTGCCCACAGATGAGTGATATGACTCCTTGACTGTTTGGCTAATTATGAATTTTTTGAGAATTTAGGATAAATGGAAGGTATGAAAGCTAGGTATCTGGTGACCTTTTCAGGTGTATAAATAATACATGCTTCATATTTTTATTTGTCTTTGATCTTCTTCCATCTGGAGAACAAAAGGTGGCAGAAATACCACATTCTGAAAGCTGAATCTTTAACAAATTCTTCTTCTTTTATGCATAGTTCCTGCCCAGGAACTCTCATAAGGCATTTTATATTTCCTCTTATTTTGTCAGTTACCAGCCCCTCGTTCTTTCAGTTTCTTGTTGGTAATTTTCCTGATTGTCTGGACTACAGGCTGGTCATTGGAGACTGTGGGTTTGTCTGTGTTGGTTGTGCATGCAGCTGTATTTTAAATAGCCGTTTTGATGAACATATGTGATTTTGGTACAGATTAAGTTCTATTCTGAATGGCTGCAGCAACCATTTAGCTTTTCATATGTCAGAGTGTAATCCACAAAGTATGTACAAAGACTAGCTAAGATCAGTATTGCAAAAAGCTCATTAGGAATAAATACAATGCCAAAGGACTTTTTTTTTTTTTTTTTTCAGGCTGATTATGAGAAATGTCATGCATTTGTATTCAGATTTGTATATAGTTAATACTGATAGGAAATGTACATATGTAAATGGTTGTCCTTCAGTTTTGGATCCTCAGGAAAACATACCACAGCCACTAGAACAAGATTTATATTTTTTATTTTCCTAAATGGATATCAATCAGCATATTTTTGCACTATTTCAGGGTAATTTGAGTAAAACCATGCAATTCAAGTAATTTTTGTAAAGTCTTCAGGTGAATTTAATGAGGAAAATGCTTGACACTTTGAGTGGACCTACTTCTGTTCTTCAAAGCAGGTACTGAGATTAGGAAACAATAAATGACTAATTTTATGTCACTTATCCAATTATATTAATTGTTTATATTACCAAAGCTTTCAGATATCTAATTGAAACATTGTGGAAATGAGATCTGGAACATATTCTTGCTATTACCCAACTCAAATGGGAAGACAGGATTAAGGATTAATAAAAAAAAAATTTACCAAAAGAAGCTGAATAAAAGTAACATCTTATAGTATATTATAGTATATTTGTTCTGGTTATTGGAATTAGATAAAGTCTTGATTTAAATTAACTGATTTTAAGAGTGCTATAATCTCATTTTAAGACAGCTTTCAGAGTAAAAACCTATGGCAATAACATCCACAATAACCTATTCAAAATCACAAATTGGGAAGGAAAAAATGTCACTAGAAATATAAAAAGGCCCACTGAAAGAAAATTAAAGATTGACATTTTAATCATTGCTGTCAGCTCCATCTCCAGAGCAGAGTTCACAGGTGACTATGGAGGCCTTCACAATGAAGTTATCAGCAGTACTGTGCTGTGAGAAAGCCCTTTCCATCAACTACCTGGATATTTCATACACTTCTGGGGTCCCCTCCACTGGTCTCAGATATATCAAATTGGCATGTTTACCTGTTGGAAACCTGGATTACTTTAGTTTTAGGAGTGGCATCTCACATCATAGCTTTCATCTGACATATGCTAATAGCAGATGGTTGGCTAGTATTTTGTCCATTTACATGGTCTTCGCTGCAAGTCAATCTGATTTATCCACAGAAGAAAAGTAGAAGCATTAAAATGATCTGTTTCTTGGAATCTTCATGTTGGTAAAACACTGTTTTTCCTCACTTTTGCCATGCTGTTTCACTTTCTGTGTTCACTTTAGTTTTTAGAAAGTGAATAATTTGTATTTCACAAACAGACCATTCTTTTGCTGCTTCAGGTTCTATAAAAATATTTGTCATTAGTACGACTTGTGGAGTCAACTTACTGATAGTACATTAAGCTGCTCCAAGTAAGTGAGAGCTTCAGGCTACACTGGTCAATGAGACATAAAAATAGCACCAGTCACAAAGCAAATTTTCGTGATTTAGTGAGGCTTTTTCCTGTCAGCAATTTGATTGAACGTTAAGAAGAAATGATTTAGGATTGTAGGTAGTCTTGCAGTCTTGCTGATACAAGAGCTACATTCAACCTTTCACTCCCTAGATAAGATTAAATGGAAAACAGACTCACTTCAATGCTGAGCAGGTAGATAAAGAAAAACAAGAAGAGCAAAAGAGGCAAGAAAACACACACACATGATCATACACACAATCAGGTCAACACTTCGTTAACATTGCAGAAGAAACAGGGCAGGTTTACATTTCTTTGTCAAACACAGTTCATTACTGCTTCTTTTGCTTTTGCCCCATGGAAACCTTACCAGGTAATGTGTCCAAGTGTATCACATTCCTGCAATGACAAATAACCACTGTAACTACTGTGGACCTCAGCAGAAAATATAAAGTGCAAAATGTGAGCAATCACAGAACTCAGACTCTCTACTGCCCTGGTTTCCTTGTCTTCCTCTTGGAAGTCTTTGAGCGAGTTGTTTCTTCCTTGCTTGGAGAGAGATTGGTGGGAAATTGCAGTCCAAATCCATTAGGTCCATTTAGGAAGACACATTGAAAGTAGCGGACAGGAGCTAGGAAAACAAAGAAGAGGTGGTTAGTGTTTATGGCTTCCAAACTGGGGCTCTGAGTCTATTCCATGTTCTTTCAGAAAACATCTGTATAATTTCATTCTCATTAAGTGAGTTATAACATCACAAATCTCTAGTGTGATGACAAGCCATGTTCCACATATCAACAAGATTTTAGCTAAAAGGCTCAACGGAATATCTTTGTAGCACAAGGTGAGAAATTATTGACAATTTCACATTTAACTCTATTATTTCTGTCAGTGTTATAGTCCTACCTCTCTAAGAATATTTGCATTTTGGGATAGCTGAACCAGTCCCCCAGATTCTTACATATATTTTCTGATTTTATATTTCACAGGCACTTTCAGATACATTGGGAGTTTCAGAAGGTCTCATGTCTAATAGTGTTAATGACATTATTTTATTAGGCGTCACATGGATTATCTTTTATTATGAATAAGGGATTATAAATGACTGTACTTCTTTCCTAGACTTTCACATTCAGGTAGGTTTTATCCCTTTTGATTTTTGAGCATTAGCCTGTGTAGTTACACTTCTTTCCATTATATTTTAAAAGCTATCAAGAACACATACTTTAGCACAGGTGGAATTGACCTAATTTGTTTCAAAAGCTGAGTTTTGCACTCTGAGATTAACATTGACAAGATTTTAAAAGATAACTGTTAGTCAGTTGTGTGTTTGGGAAAATGATTATAGGAATGTTGGCATCTCAAGCAAATTGCTTTTCATCCAGTTGATTTTCTGATGACTTTTTCTTTCCTCTGCTGTTCACTCCATATTAAATAATAATAATAATAATAATAATAATAATAATAAATCAGCTGTTCCCCATGACAGTTCTAAACCAAGATAGACTCCAGGGCTCCCTGTGCTATAAACTGAGGTTCAGGGTGTATTTATTGACTACCAGGTCATAGTAAACAGTGGAGCACAGAGCAATGTGTCAGAAATGATGGTATATTCAATCCAATTCTATTATCCTCTGTGGTATTCTTGCCTGACTCACTCAAAGGTTAAGTCTTTGTTATCTAAAAGCACACTTGAAAATTGAGATGGAAATCAGATCCTTTTGCAAAAGAATTACTGTTTTTCCACTAAATCTAAGAATAGAAACAATTCTTTTCCCCAAAATTTTCAGTATTTCTCTTGTTCTTCTGTGAGATGGATCTGAGATTTCTTCTGAAAACAGAAGCAAAACAACTCCCTTGACTAGAACTCACAGGCCAAATCATAGAATCAGTTAGGTTGGAAAAGACCTTTAATATCAAGTCCAACCATTACACCGCCTGCCAAGGGCTACCAAGGCCACCACTAAACCATATCACTGAGGGGCTCATCTACACGGTTTTTGAATGCTTCCAGGGACAGTGATTCTACCACTTTCCTGGAATGTGACAGACCAAGTTTTCCCTGTGAGGCCTGACAAGCCATGGAGTAGGTGCATGGAGTGGATGTGCTATGTCCTCTACCACTGGCCATTTTATGGAGGTACTTGGGCAAGATATGTTATAGTTTCAACAAATAGACTTACTCCAGCTTTGAACTAAGGTAACTTTTGTGAGTAAACCTAACTAAAAGCAGTGTATTGCCTCTAAACCTTCTATAATTAAAATCAGTCTCTGTCAGCGATTTCTCTATCAGATCTTCTTAAAAAAAAAAACAGACAAAAAAAACCCAAAACAACAAAACAAACAAAAAAAATAAAACAGAAAGCAAACAAACAAAAAAAAAAACCCCAGCAAACACGCATACCCCTAAAATTTAATCACAGTGGTTGCCAGTTTGATAAAGAGAAATACCTTACGGGAAGAAAGCTGCCAATTAAAAACTCATCTTTCACTGTTTAATTGGAATTATTTCTACATATTCTTCTTATGGATATAAAAAAGAAAATAAAAAATAAATAAATCTTTCTACTTTCTGAAGAGGGCAAATAGGGCATCATGCACTTTCTAGCCCAAATTAATACCAATAAATAGTTTACTTCAATGTAAAAATATACTTACCTGTATTTTACATGCAAGAAGAATGCAAAAATTTAGCTCTTTTTCACAAATTCCTGATACATACTAGCTTACATACATAAAAGCACTTTTAAGGTGGTTATATATAGCATACCTGACTCCATTGTGTTTTCCAGAGGTGTTATCAGATCATCATCATTCTAAAATCACTTATTAGTACTAGCTACTGCAACTGTTTCATGTGAAAACCTGAATCACAGTCTAGTGTTAAAAGCCACTATATTCGTGGAGGGAAAGGGCAAACTTTCAGATTTTTGCAGCTTTGCCAACAGCCACAAAATATATGGGCCATAATACTTAGTTGAAAAATAGACACAGAAAATAACTATTTGGAAAAATCTAAAATTTATATGCATTTGGAATGTCTGTTGCTAAACATATTACCACGATTGTGTTATTTCTGAGATGCCTGTAGTTTTTATAAAGCGAGACCTGTTTGGCTAATATGTACTTCCGTTGGAAAGTAACAGAGTTACTTTGTGGACAAACTGGAACGGGAAAGTCTGAAGAGTGGAATTTGCAGGATAAACAGTGCAAATGGGATGTGAATAAGTACAAAGGGGCTAGAAAATTCGGGATGTGTACAAGTATTTTTAAGATAAGGAGGAAAAAGCAGTCCCAATTCTTCCAGGAGAAATGTTTAAGAGGTATAAGGCTCACTTATGAATATTGCAGCGTGCTGTCATCCAAAACCAGTGTTTTGGACAACCACTCTGCTGTCAGCCAACAGACAAAACCGCTGGTAAGAGATTAAACTGTTTTGAAACATTGCATGGTATGTGAGATCTAGTAGTTACTGTTATCAGAATACAGGATTTAGTAAGGAAGGTGTTATGTTCCCAAATGTAGGTACAGGAAGAGAGAATATTCAGGTTTTGGATGATAGTCAAACTGTTAAAGAAGGAGGTTTTTTTGGTTTTGGTGCTTTGTTTTTTTTTTTTTCATACTCTCTTTGTAGATTGCTTCTTATTAATTCTCCCAGTACAAAACTACACATTTATAAGGGAAAATTTCATCAGCATACAAATTTCACCAGTGTGCATTGCTGGGATGTATCTTTTGTATTTTACCTAATCAAGCAACCAGAACTTTGAAGTAGACATATTGCAAATGCCCAGTGGTTTGACTGTTTTGGGTTTTTTGTTTTGTTTTGTTTTGTTCCTCTCTCCCTGCCCCCCACCCCTCCTTCTGGTAAGTCTCTCATATATTGTATTTCTTCTTTATGGCTGATGAGAGTCACACTTTTGTAAACTGAAAGATCAGTTTTTAACATACTTGAACTTGTTTATCAAAATGTCAGCTGCCCATATAGTAAGTCTATGCTGAAGGAAATGGTTTCAGATACATGCTTTTTCCTATGTGCTTTTTCACTATTTCCCTTTCATGCTGCCTTTCTTAGGATGCTTTACTTAGCAAACCTCATCTGCAAAACATGCAGATAAGAACTTTATTCAAAAAATACCAATATCTTTGGAACTGTGTATCAGAGTCTGCAGCAGTGTTTTGATATAAGCTGTAGTCAGGAGCACAATTTGAATTTTGGCATGCAAATAAGAATACAACATCCTGTTCTGACTTTCTAATTCTTACATTCAAAGAGAATACACAATGTGTCTTTTAAACTGAAGAGGGTTCTCAGTTTGAATGTGTTGTTGAATACCCTCAGGGCAAATGTTACACCTCCCTCCCAGACAGCAGAAGCAAAATGTGGTTTAACATTAGACACCTTTCAGCAGCTTAGCTGAGACAAAATAGTGACCTATATCTGGCCTTCTGCTTTTGTTTAGTATGTAGTTTATGAGACTTCATGTAATTACTTAAATTTCCCTTATGAGCAATGCAGAGGGAAAAAAAGAAAAAAAAAGGTTGATGATGAAAATGTATAAAAATGGGGTTTTTAACAAATTAAAACATGCTGTTATATAAGGATATCTGATATGTCAAATGAATTAACTTCTGAAGGGCTGGAGAAGGGGTATTTGCTTCCTTGTTTTTCACTTTGTGAAAAGAATGGGCACTTTTTCCTCTCACAAAAAGAGAGAAATCTTTTAAATTGTTTTTGATCTTTTAAAATCATTTTTGTCTAGATGGAAATCAGTTGGGAGTGAGAATAGCCAAGATGAGTTCCAGAAAGCAGAGAAACAAACAACCCCCCCTTGATTCCAGGTTTGTGTGAAGCTGTTTAGGCCTGGTGAAGAGGAAATTCTGAGTACATTTCATAGATAGCCAATAAATTATACAAAGATGCCCTGGAATATTTGTATAATTTATGCCCTTGATGTTTAAGTGACATGCATCTCATACAGAGGGCTGTTTTCAAGAAATGTAATATTGCAAGAACACTTTCTAGGTGCTTTCAGTTCTTCAGGAGACAGGAGAAAACCAGCCTATTGATGTCTTTCTGGATGGCAAGATGGTCCTCTATATATCCCCCCAGCACTGTGCCATCTGCAAACTTTAATGATCTGTTGCATCATCCAGATCATTAATGAAGATGATAAATGGAACCAATACTGACCCCTGAGTTAGCCTGCTAGTAACTGGCCTCTAGCTAGACTTCCTGACACTGATCACCATCCTCTGGGCTTGGCAGTTTAGGCAGCTTTCAGTCCACCTCACTGCTCATCTAGCCCGTGCTTCATCAGCTTGTCTATGAGGATCCTATGGGAGACAGTGCCAAAAGCCTTACTGATGTCAAGGTAGACAATATCCACTGCTCTCCCCTTGTCTACCAAGCCAGTCATTTCGTCATACAAGGTTATTAGGTTGGTCAAGCTTGACTGTCCCTGTGTGAATCCTTGCTCACTATTCAAAATCAAATCCTTGTCCTTTGTGCATGTGACAGTGTTTTCCAGGATTAGCTGCTCCATCACCTTCCCAGAGACTTAAGTGAGGCTGACCAACCTGTATTTCCTTGGGTCCTCCTTCCTTTTTGAAGGCCCTTTTTAAAGACAGGAGCAATATTTGCTTTATTCCAGTCCTCAGGCACCTCTCCCAGTTGCTGTGATAGTTCAAAGATTATTAATTTTACTTTGAAGCTCTGTTTTAACATTTAAAGAGCTAAAATACAAATTACATACTATTCATTGTTGTTTGTTCTTATTAAGCCTATTGAATGGTAAAGGTAACAGGTAACAGGTAAAAGGCAGCTAGCTGACACAAGTTTCAGTAAAGGATAAGACACTTGAAAACAAATAAAATCCAAAGCCATAAGATTGTTGGAATAATTAAATGGTGTTATTAGATACTGTTCCATTTCCAAATATTCACATAAGGCAAATATATTAGCAGAATTGACTTGGCTGAGAACCAGCAGACAGGCTCACAGAATTAGATCTGACTTTCAAAGCATGCACATCTGTGATACCCCCTACAAATACTTTTATGGTGTCATCCATAAGTCCTTTACAATCCCAAATAGATTACTCTGTGTCTCATAGTGAAGAGTCAAATCCACATGTGTATGGCATAAATCATCATTATATGAATCTGCATAGAGTATTAGAGTCAATGTATGAGAAAGCTTAACACTCAGGTTTGAATATTGCTTAACAGGTGGTTATAGTTTTTTGCCTTATGGTTGCTTACATTAGTTAACAGTCTTTATTTACTGCCTGGGCAGAAAGATTCACACTCAGCCATTTACATTTCCAAAGCATGAGAAAACAGACACTGATGAAATGACAGTAAGATCCCAAATCTTTTGCTGCTGAGAAGTATTATGGAATTACTGGGGAAGACTGAAGCTTTAAATCTTAATAGATCACCAGAAGAACCTTCCATACAAAGGGAATAAAAAGGTCTTCAATCAGTGATCCCCTTCTGTAAGAAACCAGAATGGGGAAAGATTTTCATGAGAAGCCCAGTCTTTAGGACACAGACTGTTAAGTGTCTGTCCGCTAATTAAAAGAACCCTGTAGTGGAAGAGACACTGTGAAAGTTCAGTTCTAGGTAAGCACTGACTTTTTCATTTTCATCCTGCATATTTCTCCATTTGTAGACTCTTATATTTTAAGCAGTCTATTTTGGAATTGTTTCTGTGCTGATTTAGCTGAAATAGTTCTTTAAGAAAACTGATGAATATGAGGGCACTCTGTCCTTAGAGACATGATGGATCTTAAAAGTTAAGGTGCTGGGACACTGAAAGAGTTTGTCTTCCAATGCACTGATTCACAGTTTCTAAAGATAATGGGTTGTAGCTCCACTTAAGCAGCATGTCTGGTTTGGGAATTGATAATTAGGGGGCTAAAGAGGGAAAACCAGTTTTCCTTTCCTTCTTTAGCTGTATTCAGTCTAGTTGAGGACATATTTAAATTCCAAGGATGTCGAGGGATCTTGTGATAATTTTCATGAAAGCTTCTCCTTAGGTAATATAATTTGGTATCATTTTTAGGTTGATAGGTAGACTCAATGATCTTAAAGGTCTTTTCCAACTGAAATGATTCTATGATTCTGTGAATCTCAAAAACACTACTTAGGTGTAGCTTTCTAAATTCAAAGTGCCAAACTACTGTTCAAGTGTCTACTCAAGCAATTAATGGAAGTTTTGGTGATCGAAACAACAACAGCAACAAAAAATGTAGTCTTTCACAATCACAATAGTCTTTTTAAAAACTAATCTTATAAGGAAAGGAGGCAGAAAATTCAGAGAAGAATTAAATTTACTAATCGTAAAGAATATAAAGGTGTTCCTGCTTATGTCTTACAATGGTTAAAGTCCATTTATGTAAGGCTGAGATAGCTGTTTTTAATGCAAGTCACCAAATAAATTATTCATTAAAAAGCAATAGCTTTCAGCAATAACAGTTTGGCTATTAGGGAAAAATTACAGAGAATGTGTGAAGAACAAAAATTTATTTCTAGCGTTTTCTAGTTTGAATTATATTCCTTCATTTAGAGGCTTTCCTAATAGAATTAAGCAATTCAACAAAGCACAAAAATTCGGGCAATCATAGCATTAGAAACAACTAATTAGTAAGCAATTATAAGTAAGAGGAAAGTACTAACAATTGCACTTACTTCTTTCTGATTGCTTCTCAGAAATGCACAGACCATGTTTTGGTTCAGCAATCAGAACTGAACCACACAAACATAAAAAAAATCTTTTTCCGTGAACTGGAGAGCTGATTTTTTTTTTTTTTTCTCACTTACTAAAGGGCAAGGAAGAGAAGCAGGTATTTTCCCATTTGCTCTGTTTGCCTGTCAAACACTGGGCTCTTTCCCTTAATACTTCAGTAAAATTACAGTATGTCAAACTGACCAGAAGAAGCAGAGATACAGATGGGGAAGGGAAGCCATGTGGAATCCTTGATAAATATCACAAATTTTTGCTTTCATGCGTTCTAATACAAGTATATAAGTCTTTGAGCTTAGTGGGGCTGTGTAACTGACATTTAATTAAATCCCATTTCTTTGAATAGCAAAGCTCAGTGCTGAGGGCCCATGCAGGAAAATGAATGCTGTTCTCTTAATTGTCCATGTTTAGATATTGGCTAACGAAAGCAACATGGTTTGTTTCAAAAATTAGGTTTATCTTTTTTTTGACAAGTCCTTTTTGAGTCCTTTCTTGATACTGAGCATGCTGTACAGAGACACCACTGCCATTCTTAAGAAGTACAATGCTTAATGGGAAGATGGAGGGGTAAAAGAAAGGGGAAAACTTTTATATGTCCGTCACACTTAAGCAAGAAATATCACTACCACTGTACATCAATTCTATATATGTGAAAACATCCCCTTAAAATGACATTTCTCTATCATTGTACAGACAATGTGTGGACAGGGAAAAAAGGAAATTGTCCTATGAGGGTACTTCTTTTGCATCTTATTTTGTGACTTAAATAAGGAAGAAAAATGAAGAATGGTCAGAAATTAGTTCTCAAAGCTACTTTCAAAGTGGCTGTGATATAATACAACTAATTGCTTATCCTTGCAAAGAAACACCATCAGTGTTTTCATATCCATTTTAGCAGGACGTCTGTCAGTATCAGTACAAATAGTACATGTCTCTAATAACACTTTCTTGGTATAAGGTAAGTTTTAAATGTATCAAATCGATAGTTCTAGAGGTTATTCTGGTAATATTTATTGTCATTAGAGGGGAAAAATATCACCATAGTAAAAGTATATATAAGATCTAAAGACAGAACTGGTTAAAGGCATGATATCTTACTTATCAAAGTCAATGTTTTTTTAGAAACATAACAAGAAAACTCAGTGAATGACATCTTTGTTCTAAGAAAACTGATTTCTGCAATTTTATCTTTAATGGGATATACAACACCTAACAGTCATTTAAGGGAGTAAAATACTGTGTATTTTGCTTACTGGCAAGTTAGCAGTCACTGTCTGATGAGAAGACTTAATGGGTAAATTAGCTGTATCTTTAGAAAAAATTACTTTTGTTACACAATAAAACAATGCAAGATGTAGCAGTGAGACATATATGTGGTAATACAGACACTTCCAACAAAGCATAAAAGTAATTCAAGTACAGTCTTTAAAACTTCGCTACTATTGAGCTTTCAAATGAGTCTAGTACTCGCATTATGTGTTTTACTAGTGAAACATAGGAGCAAACTCAAGAAACTATATTCAAGAGGGACCAAAAATTAATACAGGTCTGATCTAAGGTCTATTACGACCGATTGGATTTTTTCAGAGCTTGCAGTCATAATTACATGAGACTATAGTGGTATTTGGTGGGCAACAATACAGAATTGGATTTTATTGCTTTACTGAGCAAAACAATGACAACACCTTGACAGGAAGGTAATCATGTACCTTATGCATGTTGATGTTACATGGTCTCTGTCAACTCATTCCTATTGCCAGCATGCTTAAATGTTATTACAACTTATTGCATTCAAATAATTTAAGTGTTTGTGACTAGGAGGATGGGATCTGTGCCTTGTGCTATTTACATTCATAGAATCATAGAATCATAGAATCACAGAATGGTTAGCATTGTAAAAGACCTTAAGATCACCTAGTTCTACACCCCCGTCAAGGACAGGGATGCCTCACACTAGATCGTGTTGCCCAAGGCCCTGTCCAGCCTGGCCTTGAACACTGCCAGGGATGGAGCATTCACAACTTCCCTGGGCAACCCATTCCAGTGCCTCACCATCCTCACAGTAAAGAACTTCCTCATATCTAACCTGAACTTCCCATTTACGTTTAAACTCATTCCCCCTTGTCCTATTGCTGCAGTCTCTAATGAAGAGTCCCTCTCTGACATCCTTGTAGGCCCCCTTCAGATACTGGAAGGCTGCTATGAGCTCTCCTTGCATTTTTCTGTTCTCCAGGCTGAACAGCCCCAACTTTCTCAGCCTGTCTTCATATGGGAGGTGTTCCAGCCCCCTTATCCTCATGGCCCTCCTCGGGACATACTCCATCAGCTCCATGTCCTTCTTACGTTGAGGACACCAGAACTGTACACAGTACTCCAAGTGGGGTCTCATGAGAGCAGAGTAGAGGGGCAGGATCGCCTCCTTTGGCCTGCTGGCCACACTCCTTCTGATGTGGCCCAGGATAAGAGTGGCTTTCTGGGCTGCGAGCACACACTGAAGCTGGCTCATGTTCAGTTTCTCATTGACCAACAACCCCAAGTCCTTCTCCACAGGGCTACTCTGAATCTCTTCTCTGCCCAACCTGTAGCTGTGCCCAGGATTGCCCCTACCCAGGTGTAGGACCTTGCACCTGGCATGGTTAAAGTTCATGAGGTTGGCATCAGCCCACCTCTCAAGTGTGTCAAGGTCCCTCTGGATGACATCCCTTCCCTCCAGCGTATCAACCAAACCACATAACTTAGTGTCATCGGCAAACTTGCTGAGAGTGCACACAATCCCACTGTCCATGTCGCCGACAAAGATGTTGAACAAGATCAGTCCCAACACTGAACCCTGTGGGACCCCACTCATTACTGGTCTCCATTTGGACACTGAGCCATTGACTGCAGCTCTCTTCGTGTGGCCATCCAGCCAGTCCTTTATCCACTGAGTGCTCCATCCATCAAATTGATGTCTCTCCAGTTTAGAAACAAGGATGTCATGCGGGACAGTGTTGAACGCTTTGCACGAGTCCAGGTAGATGACGTCAACTGCTTTGCCCCTATCCATCAGTTCTGTAGCCCCATCATTGAAAGCCACCAAATTTGTCAGGCATGATTTGCCCTTGGTGAAGCCATGCTGGCTGTCACCAGCCACCTCGTTGTTTTTCATGTGCCTTAGCATGCTTTCCAAGAGAATCTGCTCCATGATCCTGCCAGGCACAGAGGTGAGACTGACTGGTCTGTAGTTCCCCGGTCTGTAGGTCCCCTGGACTGACTGGTCTGTAGTTCAATGAAAGATGAAGCTAATTAGAACATCTTCCTCACCTCGAATTTGCACAGAAAACCATACAGAAACAGAAGGAGACTGTTTCAATAGAAAGAATAGTTTCTGTTTCTGTTTGAAACTGTTTCAGACGGAAAGAAACTGGAATTCAATAGGTTGGCTTCTTTAAAATATTTCACTGAGTCTGCTGTCAGTTCTTCTCTCACTAATTAAGAACTGCATCACATTATTATGATTTCTCTGCTGGATTTGACTATATTGATGAGACCTGGAAACATGAACTCACTACAACATCAGGATGCTGGGTTTAGAGCTTATAAATGTTTAAAAACAAAATTATGTTGATGAAAAAGCAGGAGAGTTGCTCTGTTCTCTAAGCAATGTCCCCATTAGATGAGAAGAAATATGAACATTGAACGGACTTAAAGGAATGGCCATTTACAAAGCTAAACAATCTGAAACAAAGATAAACAATCTTAGACTAAGAAAACTGTTGAGGAATTAAATTTTGTATTGAAATTTGCTTCCATGAGATATGTAATGGAAATACACAATATGTACTTTTTTCCTCTTTTATTGTCATGTTATTTACTAAGATACACAAGTCAAACTAAAGGGTAAAACCATTTTAAGAAGGAGAAACATTAAGATACTAGATACTGATATTTCATTTGTGGCAAAATCATTCAGAAACTTATACTGAGATACATTTTTTATTATTATTATTTGACTTAGCACAAATTTAGTTGTATTTAAGCACAAATTTAGTTGTATTTATATATGTGTGGAGTTTAATTTTAGCAAAGTGTTTTGACCCAGTTAAAAGGAAGGGAATGAAATCATTATCCAACAGGCATAAATAATGTTACTAATTGGATTTATTTTGCAAAGTTAGGTAAATCAGATTCTCATTGCTGAATCTAAACCAGCATGCTAAATAATATATTTTTTCATACTACTTTTTTGCATAGTCTGTGACCATTATGCGTTGTTTAGTTACACCAATTTATCCCTACAACTATAGAAATTCTAGGTGTTTCTCTAATTATTTGTTAAGCAAATAATTTTTAGGCTTAACATGAGAAGTAAGCAATTAATGAATTAATTGTAAAAACCTCAACTTTTTATTATCTATCTTGTCTGTCATCAACTTTTGCTCTTCTTCCATCTCATTTTTTTGCCAAACATCCTTCTTTATTTCTGGGATCTCTCTCTGGACTCTGAATTCTCCCTTAATGTATTCCCTGGTAGAATTTTGATCACTCCCTTTTGATGTAAACAGTCATTCCAAGCTCAGAGGGCACATTGCCAAGTGTAACTGAGGTAGTTTTATACTGTTTGTGGACTTAAGATTTAGAGTGGTCTTCAAATACCTTGATAAGATTTAGGTTGAATGACAGCTCCCCCATGATAAGAGTAAATATCCTGCCATTATGGACTGCAAAGCTTTCCAGATATTAAGCTAAGTGCTGTACATGTGCATGATCGACAAAAACTAGCTAGATACATTACAAGATGTGCCTGATTTTATTAGTCCAGAATTATTTCTAAATTTTATCCAGTGACCATTTTGTTTTATGTAAAAAAGTTTCTGAAGCAGAAACAGTCTTGTATAAATGGAAATGGAATTGTGAAAATTCAGGAACAGGCAGCTGGTGTTTCACCCATGTTACTCTGGTGTTCCGCCCATATTATTTTGTAACTAAGTAGCTCTAGTGACCTCCTGGGAAGTAGAAGCTGTAAAGTTGTCTCTCTCTGTGTGAAGAGGACTGAGTCAGCTAAATCACTTGGAGAGCACACAATGACTACACCAGTATAACACTGTCACCACCATTTTAAAAACAAATTTATTACAGCTGCATTTTGTCAAGAGCCTGATATTGATGGGTTAGTTGTGTTCAAAGCATGTTTGGTAGACAGGAATTGTTAATCAAGTTTCTGGATCCTAGCGAATTTTTGTAGGAATTGGGAAATAGGCCAGCAGTTTTCCCTGCTTCAGAAACAGGGATGTAGGGGTCAAAAATTTCTGTGCTTGCATAGGAAGGTGCCTTATGGATGTAGAAACCTTAAGCTTTATGTAACTTCTTTGACAGACTGTTTGGGACATTAAAATCTTCTAAAATAATGTTTTGGTCTGACCTTATATTTTTAACAGTGCTTTTCACTGTAGATTGGCAAGGACTCTCTCTGCTCATTAATCTTCAGGATTTACCTCTTATGGATTTTAACTGGGAGTCTGTCAATGGGGTCTGTAAAACATATTCACGGTTGTAGCACACCTAAGGTTTACATAATAAGAAGAAAAAGTTCTCATCAGTTGGAAGACTGAGCTATTGAAGTTCAAGTGCTATTAAGATGTAGCTAATATTTAGGTAGTACATAAAAATTGAACCTAATCAACCCTTCTTTTGTCACTGTGTTGGTAACTATGAAAACTTACAATTGTTTACTGGAGAGGTGGATTTTGAGCTGAGTTCAAGTAACTTAAAATTCTTTTTAAATCGAGCATCCTAAAATTGAAGATAGATACAGCTTTCTAAATGGCTTGTTTTTCTTTATCTGATTGCTATTAATATCAGGGACTGGTTGTAAGAAATCTAAAGCCACATGAATCTATTCTATGCAGCTTTTGAAAGCTGAAAGAAGATTTACTATTTAAATTTTTAGATTAGCTAAAACCTTTTCTACTTCCATTTATCAGCAAAAAGTATTAGTATTCAGCACAGCAGGAAAAATTCACTGGGTTTGTCTGTAAACAGAACATACAAAAGCCATCAAGTTCCAAGTCAAGTGTACATGACCTATGATTTGGTCTCAACTTTTAAATTCTTGGGTTGAGCAAACACCAAAGAAAGAACAACATTCATAAAGAGAAACCACTTTGATGTTATTCTGGAAACCTTTCATCCATTGTCTGAAAACTAACTTATTCTTTTCAGTGGACAAAGAATAGTTTGAAAGTACTTACATAGTTCTGTAAGTTATGAAAAAGCCAGTTATGAAGAACTGTTTGAACAGAGCTGCTTAAGATCTGGGAAACATTCAGCCAAGAATAATTGCACAATGATAATGTACAATTAAATCATAACAATTACTGTAAACGAAAGCCACAGTAACACAGTTTTTGAATGATGTAAACTTTGCAGGGGTGCGATGTGCAGAAGAAAGTCCACTGGCAAACAAATTATAGTACATTCCTGTTTTATACTGAATTTGTAATGTTGCACCAGAAAAAAAAAATCTTGTATCTTCTGGAAAACTCTTTAATTTATCTTACTGGCTATTTCTTATGATTAGTACTACTTTATTGATATTAATTCTCTATCAATAAAATAGTAAAACTTTTTTGCTAGCATAGATTCTACATTCTGTATCTATCAGCTAAAAAAAGAATCATTAAGAGGAATTAAAGTCTGTATGCAACTCTATGAATCTGTATCACAATTAAATAAAAAAAGATGAAAAAGCTAAGCAATTTGTTTATGTTTATGTAATATGTTTATGACTATGCAACAAAGTCTTGTGAGCCATGTGTGGAAATATACATGCTAAAATTTGGATGCTTAATCTTAGCATTTCATTTACATTTTCTCTTCCTTCATGTCAGGTTTTTCTTTACTTGTTTTATACTTAGCTACTTCTTAATTATTATTCAAATATTTGAAGTTTATACATATGGATAAATAGATATTTCTAAATACAGATACATATAACTATACATATTACACATTTTATATCATGTACATAGGACACTAAAACGTTCCACTTCAAGTAAAAAAGGTAAAAAACTCATATACAATAAAGTAGTCTGCATGATTACAGGTTAAATTCTTTCTTCAGTAGTTTAAGACAACAAAGTTGTACTGGAGGGATCCATACTAATATTTAATTCATATTTTCTGTGTAAACCATAACCTCATGAGTGAGATTAAATACTTTGATTCTTGTCTGTCATGAATCAGTACAGTTCACTGAAGTTGTAGGGTTTAATTTGTCAAGAATCTGGAACGTGTTTTTATTTTTACCATAAACTAGGAAAAAAACATGGATATAGCCTATAAAACTATGCAGAACAATTTCCTCCTGAGCTGTTTGACCTTTGCTCATCTTTTTTGTGGGGGGATTGAGGGCACAATATGATGGGAGACAATATTTATAAATGTGAGAGAAGATAAGCTGAACATGCTTCTTCTTATGTGGTTTTGTTATGGAACAGATTTTCTATGAGGAGCATGAGCTTGTTTTAAATAATGTACTGCCAAATGAATTACAGGCCACTTGATTTATAAAGCAATTATCTGAATATATGTTTAAAAGTTTAGGAAGGTGTAAGCCAATACCATTTGACCAAATAATTCACCACAGGAAAAATATTTATGGATTTGATCTACCTGGCTTGCCTACATCATATCCCCTAGACTTGAATGAGAGATGTGAAAAGACTGTGTTTTCTCCTTTTGCAAAAAAAACTCAAAACCCCACAACCAACTCCCCCTCCTCCCCCTCCTCCTCCTCCAAAATAAAAAAAAAAAAGGAAAATTTTGGAAAGGAAAAGGAAGTTCCCTTACAATAAAGGGAAATCATATACCTGATGTCAGGTTGTGATGTCGTGAAGCTTCTTTTACTGGTGGGACTTCTAAAAAGCAAAGCATAGGTGATAAATAAATCTCCATTTTCACACCAAAATATTTAAATAAATTTCAATAAGAAACATGCTAATTTCCTGGAATCAACTTACAGATAGGAATCTCTATAAACAAGATTTTTCTGTAAGCATGGCTTTCCTAGTAAATTATTTAAACATAGAAATTTTATGTCTAGCAAAGCCATAAAAACAAACTGCCTCTAGATAGTTTACCAAATTTGCACCAATACAACTAATTGGTATCCTTTTCTATATGCAAGTCACTGTCTCTAACCTACATAGAGAAGACATTTATGTCCTAGACCACTAACTTAATACATTTGCGTAACTTATTGCTATTAATTATCTTCAGAGGTATAGCAGAAACCATTTATCTGTCTGCATATTACTGCAGGGAAACAACCAAAATGGTGCTGCGTCCAACAGGTTAGTCAGAATATAGGTGACCATGAAGTCTGTCTTGTGTAAAAAGCACTACTTGTTATCAGTGTAGTTATTCTACAGTATGAAGCTAGTGATCTAAAGCATCGCACAAGCTATGGAGATGAACTTTGCACTGTCTCACTAAGGAGCATAACAGCAGACTAAGTAGGGACTACTCATCCTACTAGTCTGTCAATACAGCGCTGGAGGACCCCGCAGACAGGCTAATGCTGTACTAGCCAGGGGGGGTCACAGGCAGGGCACTGCTGCAGCCAGATTGGATGTGCTGATGTAATCAGCCGAGAAGCCATCTGACACTCGGTTACTGGGGATTTATGCACAATTTCATCATTTTTATTTACTTGCATGTATTTAGAAAGACCAACAAAGCTCTTCTTTTCAATCCCATGGAAAAAACTGTTTGCATTTTTATTGTTATCTGCTGAGATTTTCATCTCTTTATTACCTTTGTTTTTTTCATGTTTCAGATGTTTCTTCTCAATTGTTTTTTCTAGCAAGAAAAAAAGTAGCACAGTTCAAGGTTAGTAAACTGACTATGGAACAGATTATTGCCTAGAGTTTTCAAGTAATATTCTTTGAAAATTAACACAGACCTTGTATGGTTTGTTTCAAATAAAAATCCATGTAAAAAATTTTAATCTCATACTGTTTTAAATGTGATCTTCTACATATGCATGCACCCACAGAGTAAATTCATACCTTCTTTTTCCTTAGATGTCTTTGTTTTTTTCATAGCTAGAAAGATTTGCAAGGAAAGAACATTAGGTGACAATCATCAGAAATATGGTACTCTTACAAAAAGTACATTGCACAAAGCTGATCTCCTTAGTAATTTCTCTGGAATAATAACTATGGTAAATGTGTCTCATGGCATGTATACAAGGTACCTAATATTACTACAGTGGCTGCTGCCCTTAGTGGCAGTAGTAGTTATAGGCTTTCTGAACAGTCACTGGAAATTGTTTGGATATTGCTGGTTGCAGAGTAGTTTGGAAACTCCTGATAAAGGCTTTAGGCACAAGAATTCTGTAATTCCCTAAGTACTGCCAGAATTCCCCAATTATTGGTGGCCAAAATATGTTATGTAAGGATCCTTCTACTTGATGCCTGCTTTTTACATTTTTTCCTGGATAGATCTCAGTCATCTGAAACAAAAAAAAACAGATCCCTACCCACGCACCCCAGAATATGGAACTAGATGGATGTTTAGAAGCTTCAAACGTGATCATTCTGAAGTACTACAGCAGTAGGTTCTGATTTTTTATTTATTTTATTTTTCTCTGATTGTACAGTCACTTAGAACATAGGCTTTTTTTCTTTTTGGCATCCTTTTCCCCAGCCTGCAAACACAGACATTTGGTCTGTGACTCCATTCAACAAGGCAGATTGAAATTAAGTAAGGTGCATTGCTTCAGGCATCTGAGCCCATTTCAGTATTCCCTGTTGACTGCAGCAGAAAACTGGCAGGCTGCCTTTGTATTGTTCATTTGCACTTCATATCTTCCCACCAGTTGTAATAATGCTTTGTTCAGTGTCTTCTGATGCATGTGTTATCTGATTAACACTAGCTTACTCAGTGCTGATCACCTGTGTCTAGCCCACCAAAACATGCTGCAGAAGATGAACAGTAAAATAATGTAATAACCAATCAGAACAGTCTTTGGTAGAGAACTGTGCAGCTGCAGTGCTGTCAGTTTAACCGTGCTGGTTTACATTAGCATTGTTCATTGTTGATGAACAATACATATAAATCAGTACTGATATGTTCATTAATTCTTTTCATAAGAATACCGGAGAAATGTAGTATTTACCTGCTGTTGGGATTTTACCTGTTGGCTCTCCAGGAAAACAAGCAGAAATGAAGAAGAAGGGGGAAAGGAAAAGAATATGAAGTTCAGTACCATGGTTTTTCAAGGCAAGTAACCGTTTAAATAGATCTCTTTAATCTGCAACTTTTCTGCAGTGTATTAATTTTCAAAGACATGTGCCTTAACAATGGGCATGTACACAGAATTTCACACTGAAAGCTGATTCTCACTCTTTGAAGTACTATAATCCAGCATGCAATGGTTCCTGCAAATGCAAACACTGTGCCAAGCAAAGCTTTCCAGCAAGCAAATATTTAGATTTATTTTTAAATGCGCGTTTAAGGTTTTAGCTGATTGTGTTACTTTCCACAAAATGTATTCAGTTTGTTACCTCTCTTTTCCTATAACCCACATGTCCCAACCAAAGACTGGCACTGACCTTGAATACCCGGCAATCACCCCTCTACACTGTTTTTCCTGCATTATCAGTTCGCCTTGCCTTTCAAAATAAAAGCTCTTGAGATCTAGAACAATTTTGTCTACATCTTCGCACAGCACCTAGCAAAAAAGTATAATATATTCCTGTGCTCTTGTAATGCCCATAATAATTAATGAAAATCAATTAATTGATTAATTCAATGGGATAGAAATTCTCTGGTATGAATCACATTACTCTTTTTAAATCAAAGGAATAATTAAATTGTGATTTAGAATCCAAGATTTTTTGTACGTATCACTAATTCACTAATCACAGTTATGTTTTAGAATAAAATTTAAAGGGAAGAGAATAACCTCACTAGCCAGGCAAAGCCTTTATTCTTTGAACCTAGAGCTGGATAAAAAAAAAACCTCAGGGTGTCTTTTGATTGAATTATCTGTATTTTCTTCATGCTGAGTTTTGTCTTCAGATGAATGTGAACTTCTGCAGCTCACACCAAGGTGAAAATGATTAAATGCGTTTTTCAACAGGAAGGCTGAACAATAAAGAATGTTTTTCACTAACACATCCCAGGAAACTTTCATTCAGATCTTCGTTCATAAGGAGACTCATAAATGCCAGTGCTCAATACTTCGGCATCACAGGCATTCAGCAAAGACCAGTTTTGCTTCTGTTGAAAGTCCATATGCTTAAGTTCTTTAATATTTACATTTCTGCTTATGATGATGCTCAGTTACTGAAAGCTGATACATTACTGCATTGTGACCCATAGTGACCTATTCTCATTTTTCAGAAGAAAAAAGTAAGACATTTGTCTGAGGCACTAAACCTGAGAAAGGTGTTCATGTTATCATTCCTTAACTGAGGGGTTATCTGGCTGAGCGATCTGGACTGGCCCAGTTATATGCATATATTAACAATTCTAATTAAGGATAAATGATTGATTACCTTAGTGAGGTTCTGGAAGACTGTGGACCTGCAGGGTAGTTAGTCTGACCCTCTGACCTGTATAAGGGTTATTTCTTCTCTCAGTGCATTAACAAACTTCCATTTACCCTGAGGGCTTTGTGAAACATTTTACCTCTATCACTGGACATTCATTATAGAACTAAATGGGAACAGAGTTTAGCCAATGCTTAGTTTTTTTCTAAAAATAGCAGACTACATGTTCTTCCTCTTGATTGTAAAGTATGGTTTGGTAATACTTTTGCATGAGTGAGATATTGCACTATTTTTTGTCCTCTGTTCAAGATAACCTCGCAAAATTTGAGAGTCTTTAGTCAGTATGCAGGGAGTAAATTCTGAGTTTCATTAGACTTTCAAATTTGATATAGAACCAATTGCACTCAAAGACCCTCCTGCTTACTAAAACGGAAATAATAAAAAATAAGATAGTTTGCTAGTTGCTTTTATAATTGAGCAAGCAGCTGTGTGGTGTTTAGCTGCCTGCCATTTTAAACCATGAGAGCAGGTTACTATAAAAATGTATTGGTTGTTAATCTGGGGACTTTTCAAACTCAACCTTTTATTTCTGTTTTTAACATGTCATTCACTTAATGTTACAATATCTCTACTGATTTAAACCCCATTTACTTTTACTGTACAAATCATCAGGGTACAATGTGTGAATGAATTTGGTCCTGAATTAATGAATGGATTTATTTTACCTTCTACTAGACCTGAACTGCAAAATCAGTGAGTACTTTGTCCATGGCTACATCTCGTACTGGATTACATGGTATCTATGTGCATGTTATGACAAGTATAAGTACACCTAGCTAGGAAATATATGGAGCAAAGCTATGTAGAGCTCTAGAAATAAAGAAGGCAGTGATCTAACCAAGTGTTATTATTTGAGTGGAAAAAAGCAATTTAAAATAGATGTCTCTGGTGCTTAAAATCCTGGACTAGATTTATTCAAAGATGGTTAGCTCAAAATAGGCATTGTAAACAGAATTACTTTTGTACATGATCATAGGTCTGCTTGTTACTGTTTTTTCTTTTTTCATTTTTTTCCTTTTATTTTTCTAAAGGCACTGTTAACCTTTATAATTATCTCAAGCAGCAGGATATAAACTCAAGAATGTCATACAAACATCCCTCTGCAAAGGTCAAGGGAAAATATCTTGGCTGTTCCTTATATTCACAATATGCCAGAGTAATACAGCTCTTGACAAAAAAGCATTGTAGACAATGATTTTGGATTAAAATGTTACTTATTGCAGAAAGCATGAGAAATTAGTCAAATCTGTGACAGTTCTCTAATACTAAAGAGTGCCATCAGGGGGTTTCTCAGACAAGTCAGTGTAGAAGACAAAAAGTCAGTGAACAGATCTGGTGAATACAAAACTGAAAAAATCTGAATAATGGAGTCAAATAGAAGAAAATTTACTTAAAATACTGTCAAAATTGGAAATAAACCCACCAATTACTTCAAAGGAAGTGATAATTTTGCAATAATAATTTGAAAACTGAAAACTGCAATTCAAGATTGTGGGATATCTTTCAGTACCGGCATATTTCAGATCCTTTGTGTTCCTTCTTTCCCTTTGAAGCTGGGGTTCAGAATAGCACTGTGTCTTCTGATAGGTGTTTAAGGGTGGGTATTCATCTTGTCTAACTTCAAGTACCTGACATAGGAGACCGATTTAGGAATCTTAATGGGAGCATTTTTCCTTGCCTTGTTGTCAGCTTCTGATCTGGAGCAGGAAGAGGTATGTGTCTCATGGGGCTTGGCCTTGGTTTTGGATACATTTTGTAGATTACTTTGCATCAGAATAACACATGATTTGGTCTTGATGTGCCAGGCATAGTACATAAAAGTAAACAGATCTCTTGTGCTGACAAGGCTACAACTAATTAATCTGTGAAGGTCCCTACTTCACCATTTTCACAATTCAAAGCATCCAAAGTGTTTACATTCTTTACATTTGCTGTTCTTTTGATTGTTGTCTGATTATGATTTCCAGTATGTAATGTGTAATGAATTGCCATAATAAGCGTAGACCTGTCTTTTTCTGTTCAGATAACCTTAACAAGGACATTATCCAATGACTTCAATGAAAGTCTTTGTTATGAAAGAAACTCCCCTTGAATTCTCCTTAAAACTTGTCTAAACCAGAAACATTCCTTTCTCTAATTTAATTTAGTTTTTTATAAAAGTAGGAAAAAAAAGCATATTGAAACAAGGCCAAGAATGTGCTTAGTGAATTAATAAAATAAGTAATTTTCAAATGGTAAAATAAGTAATGAAAAAGTTGCCTAATTCAGTTATGCTACATGCCATTTTGTTATTTCTAACAAACAATATGTTCGCATAAAGATAAGTCATATGTCTTTTAGTGTGTTTTTATAGAAAGCGAAAATAGCAAACAGAGTTTGAATGTTGCAGTCACAATATTAAATTATAGGTTTACTTTGGGTGTGTTCAGTGTTATTAAGCAGATGGAGTACAAAAGCATCTGTAGTGCAAGCAAGAAAGTACCGTTTTGCAACATGACAAAATTGCAAAAATGCAAATTGAGGCAACATGCATCTGAAAAAAAGATTTATATTCCATGGGAAACAAGACATGATACGTACTCGCAGTGTTTTTCAGTTTGACTGGGAATTTAAAAGAGGGAAAAAAAATTAGAGTAGATTAAGGTGCAGAATAGTCAGATACAGCATAATACTGTTACAGTGACTAATGGCTTTATTTGTTCTATCTTATTTACTGCATATCAAAACATTATATTTAGTAACCTCTTAGTAATTAATAACAATCGAATGATGGATAATGATAGTTGAGATGTTCTCATCTGCACATTATAATTGCTGTGCTAGAGTTAAGGACGAATAACAAGAATTTTAATTCTTCACTTATTTCCTTTCATGGAGAAGCATGGAGACAACATTTTTTAAATCCATGGTGATTGACTCATAGTGAAACTGAACAGTGCTGCTTCCTATATTTGCAGTTATTTTGCTCTATCTTATACAAGTGAGGCTGTGTAGGAGCTGTGGTGTACAGAGATTTATCATAGATGGTGAACATTGCCACATCATGATCTGAATAGCACATTGTGTAATACCTGCTATAGACAAAAACTGAGCTATTGCTGGTCCTGAGAAGTTGACTTATGCAGGAAGACTGAGAAGTCCAAATAAATGGCAGACACCACAAATAATTAGCAAAATGAAGTAATTTGAAGCACTTTCAGAAAATGGTTCAGACTCTTTGATGACGTAACTTCTTTGGCACTGGTGGAATTACAGATGCAAAAATTTGACCTTTGAGATATATATATATATATATATGACAACCAGCATTGAAATATCTGCTGTGCTTCCTTTGCTATGGTATGACATGTCAAGGCCAACCTATACAGCAAAATAGACCACAGGGCCATGATTTTGGCATTTGTCATATATAATTGTACTTTGCAATTTCTTTAAGTAACAGTTTCAAAAAGTAATGAATGAATAAAATGCAGGAGTGCTCACCTGGTTTTGAAGGTAGAACATCTTTTTCATGTCTGACTGCTTCATGCTCTAGATAAAAGAAACAGCATAATAAAATTCCCATAATGTTTCTATTACTGTTTGCATGCCTTTTATTCTTTTCTTTTTTTTTTTTTTTTCAACTAAGAAAGATTGCATGTCTATATTTCAGGAATAAACATTCATTTTCTCTTGGTTCATTCTGTTATTTTGTGAAAAGGACACGTGGCTAGTTACCAATAGATTATCAGCTGAGTGATCTGCCACAAAATAATAAAGTTCAGTAGTGCTGCACATAGCTCCACACATACAGCAACTACTAATATTAGTAAGAGTTATGCATGTATCTTAAGGAAGAAGTCAGTTAATAGGGGCTCCCCTTAAATTCTGAAATGTAATTTATAGCTACTCTCTTTTTTTGTTATATGAAAGAAGAGTACAGAGTAAACTGAGCTACCATCCACTCGACCTTTATGTTGCTGATTCAGACGTACTTGAGCTGAATTCTCAAAGTCTCGAACACATCCTATTCCATATGAATAAATTATTCCATATGAATAAATGGAAAATTAGAGAACTAACAGTGCTTGGTAGGCAGTACCCCTCTCTCTGTCACCCCCTTTCTATTTCATAATTATTGCTGAAAAAATATGAATTTATGTTAGGTTGCTGGAAATGGAACAGATGAAGAAGCTTCGTTTTACAAAAGTAAGCTGCATGGCAAGTTGATGTATGGACTCTTCAGTTCTTTTTGACTGAGAAAAGCTCTAGACAGCTATACTAAAATAATATATGATTAGGAAGAAAATGTGGTGATTTTTTCTTCTCTTTTAAATTCAGCAAGAGTATTTATTAATCCAAGTAGTTGTTAACGATGATTTTTACAAAGCTTGTCATTCCCGATTTAGTATTTTTTGTTGATACTTGTGGTATGGGAAGCAAAGAATGAGTTTACTCCTATACTGAAGTAATTGGTTATGTCAAATAAACTTTGGCAAGACAGTATGTTAAAAGACAAGACAGAATATTAAATGAAAGTAATGAAAAGCATGGTGATAAAGACACTATAATTTTAAGCAAAACTAGAAATTGCTAAGACCGAGTTTCCATATGCTAAAGTCAAAAAAGGCATACATATCCAGCTATTTTACAGGATTTTTTCTGATGAAGGTAGGTACCACGTACTTGCTGGTTTTGCCTGGACTGCAGAAGACAAAAGAAGGTAAAATGTAATATTTAGATATAAAGAGAAAAGAGATTCTAATTTTTCTTTTTAACATTCAAATATTTTTATGACAGTCAGTTCTCACTTGTTCTTATCTTCCCCCACTCATGTAAAGATGCACAGCATTTGGGCCCCTCAAATGTAGGTAGACTCTAACATGTTTAAACCTTTGCAACTCCCCCTGGCTAGCTATGAGCTTCTGCTGAAACAATGCAGTATTTGCTCATTTAACACAGCAGCACATTTACATATTCCAGGACCATTTCTCCCTGTTCAACAGTGTAAATCAGAAGTAGCTCCAGACCAGTCAACAGATTACTGGAAATTTTGGATGGGATTCAACTGATTTGCAACATCAAGAACACATTTGTATACAGTTTTAGTCAGGAGAACGCTAGTCCTCTCCAGAGGCTAATCTGTGTACTTATAACTGTTTGTTGAAAAAAGATGGGATGACTTACCCACTGTTGGAAGTTGCCTGTTGCAAGCTCAACAGCTATTGATCTGAAAACTTACACATTATTTCTGTAGTAGCTTATGTTAAATTGGCCTACCCAAAATACTGCATTTTCAATTTGGTTCCGACAAACAGGAAAAAGATTTATCAAGCACATGACTCTAACAAATCTTACAAAAAGTGGTCAAGCCATAATACTTTAGGCAACTTTTTTCCAACCACTGCTGAATTACTGTTTGAGCCTTCTGATTTTGCTCAC
Source organism: Pezoporus occidentalis (assembly GCF_034315485.1). Lineage (NCBI taxonomy): Eukaryota > Metazoa > Chordata > Aves > Psittaciformes > Psittacidae > Pezoporus > Pezoporus occidentalis. The sequence continues at coordinate 3,078,321 of NW_026915713.1, read as the reverse complement.
AAACTTAAAGCGGAAGTTAGCTGACCCTAAAAAAAAATTGTAAATTTAGGTGTAAAAATCATGTAAATTCAAAGACGTTGAATGCTAACTCATTACATGTTTGGGTTAGAAATATACTGAAATAGTTTTCAGTAATTTCTCCACTTCTATTAATAGAAACATAATTTATATGCTTTTGAACAAGCCACAGCACTTTATGATCCAATATGAACTATGAAAACAGATTTTTTTATTGGATAAACAGAGTGCTGTAAAATATCACTTCATAGTGAAATGCTAGATTATCATGAGAGGTCTTACAGAAACCAGTATAAACAGGCAAATTATATGAATGTTCACAATTAGAGACAGAACCATAATATTCTGTTCAACATCTATTCTGTTACCACAAAGAAGACATATACAAAATAAGAATAAAAATTATGTAGTAACTGGCTGTCCTGGGTTCAGCAGTAGCAGTCATTTTTTCCCCTTCTTGGTAGCTGGTGCAGCGTTGTGTTTTGACTTTCGGCCTGGGAACAGAGCTGTTTACACTGATGTTTTAGTCTGACCAAGGACTTTGTGAGCCTCATGCTCTGCTGGGGAAGGGGGGAAGCCGGGAGGAACCAAAGACAGGACACCTGACCCAAACTGACCAAAGAGGTATTCCATATCACAGCACGTCATGCCCAGGGGTAACTGGGAGTTACCTGGAAGGGGCTAGGACTGCAGGGTGGGATGAGGTATCAGTCGGTGCTTGGTCGGGCTGGGGGGCGAGTTATCAGTTGGCTGGTGGTGAGGTGTTGTATTCTCTTCCCTTGTTATTTCCTTTATCATTATTATCATTGGTGGTAGCAGTAGTGATCTGTGTTATACCTTAGTTACTAAACTGTTCTCATCTCAACCCGTGGGAGTTTCATTCTTTTTGATTCTCCTCTCCGTCCCTCCAGGAGTAGGGGGAGGGAAGGAAGAGGGGGAGTGAGTGAACGAGCTGCCTGACTGGGTTTAAACCACGACACTGGCACCTTTCAGCTTTAAACAAAACTATTTTCACTATTTTAGTGAAAATATTCATCATCATCATCCTCATATCAAATGAAAAGCTGTTGGCATCATCGTCCAGGATTTAGCAATCTTTCATTTTGTTTGGATTGAGGTTACCTCCAGTAATAATCAAGAGGTAGGTATCTAGAAAGGTACTTCAAAACAGCTTTGTATTGACTGTCAATGATGATGAGAATGTTCTAATCCCTTGGATGACCCTTCAGGTCTTCTGTAACAGTCATTATTATTTGAATTTTTTTCTGCCAGCATTATTATTACATAACCTACAAGGTCTAAGTCATAGAAAAGACCTAGAGGCTTAAGGATTAGTTCCAAAAATATTTTCAAGATCATAAAGCCAATTTAAGATACATCCAAGTTCTTAATCTAACTGGTGACGCATCCTCCTGCATTACCCCTTACTTGGGCATTGGTCTTCGTGCTAAAAATTAAGTCTCTTGAAAGATCCGATCTTACAAGGGTACATGGGATCATTTCAGGGATCGGATTTACAGCTACACCCCACTTCATTAGCCAACTCTGGTAGAGAGGCTGGAACAAACAGCCCAAATGCCTTGACTTTGCTGGTCAATGAAAAGACTGGTTCTTAGAATGTTACCTACAATTGTCACTTTGCTGAATTAGCTCTAAAAAAGTGCTAACAGTCAGATATTTCAAAATACTGTAAAAAATGATTGCAGTGCAAATGTACTACATTAGATGAGTGATAAATAGTATTTAATATCCCTCCCTTTCCCCCTTCCCCTCCATAAATCAGCAGAGAATCACTTGTTCTTACCTGACTTCTCACCGGGAGTTGTCTTTTGTCTAATTTTCTCCTCTGTATTTTGAAAGCAGCATTACAATTAGAAATTCACACTGTATTAGCATATAACTGGAAAAATATCTCTATACATATATGTATATATTATACAAATGGTTTACAATGACAAAATAAATGGATGTATTTGGCATCACTATCCCACCGTAGCGCTATGAAACAGCATGTGACTTCTAACTGAATGGTGATATCATACTGCATGTAAAAAACAAATCACTGAGCCTAATGTCTCAGCCTCCAGAAAAGAGCCACATGCCTGGCAGTGTGTTTCAGGCAGGCACTCAGGTAAAAAACATGCTAATAATATCACTATTATAACTTTGTGAACATCACCTTCCTGGGTGTCTAAGTTCAACAGTTTGGTATTATATGACACTGAGAACTTCTGCTTAGATACTAACCACAAATATGAACGGAAATACCTACATATGTCTATGCTCTGAAGATGAGAGAGGTATGGAGACCTCCAAGCATATGCTAACTCACAGAGGCACATCCACATGGGAGAGTGTCAGTCTGAATGTGAGTTCATACCACCTGTCAATGGACAAGCTTACCAACACCCAACTGGTTATCTGTCACAAAATCATAGAGCAGCCCTAAACTGCTGCTAATCTCATGAGAAAAGCTGCCCAAGTTCATGTACTCTTGGGCTGCATTTGGCTGTACTCAGCACAGTTCTCTGATAACATGGACCCATGTCGACATCAGCCACAGGACCTGAGCTGCCTCTCCTCCAAGTAAGCTGGCGGATGAAATTTTGGGCAGAGACATAGGTTGGCCTACACTTTCTGATCAGTTGGGGTTTGTCTCTAATTGCCCAATGGCCCAGTGAGGTGGGAATTAGGATGTTTTTTTTTTTAGAATCTCTACTCTGCCCAGTTTAGCTGACTTGAACTTCACCCTTCCTAATCCTTTCATAGCTCTACTCACATTTTCTCTTTTCCCATACCTGACTTCAAAGTTCTCTCCTAAGCCCTACCTTTCACCATTCACATACATGAATACTTTTCTTCTAATTATGTTTAAGACACATTCAGAATGGTATTTCCCCTTCCTCTTGCTGAGGTAATCAATTTACAGCCATATGCCTCTGGCCCCTTCATCTTCCCAAAGTTGCCTCTGTGATGCATCAGATTGAATCTGACAATGCTTGGATGGAGGTTGTATCAGGCAAGGATGTCTTGTGCCCCAAAGCCATTCAATTCAGCTGAGTACTAGCTGGCTAGAAACCCTCCCAGGTTTGTGCATGCACAAAGCTGCTTGGCTCTTGAATACGAGCAATGTCTCCAGCCTGGCAGTCAAAATTGTTCTTAAATGAGATGAAGGAGATGAGGTAATGCAATGGGGATGGGTAGCTAAAATAACTTGTGAATTACCAGATCCCCGGTTTACCTATCACTGTACATCTATACCCTCAAAAAGTCAACCTTAAGAACTGCTGTTTTTGTTTTTTTTTTTTTGGGGGGGGGTTATTTCTCTGGAACCCAAATGTCCACATTTGACTGCTAAATCCTAATATGCACTCTGACTAAACACTTGGATAACACAGTATTTAGAACAGCAGACTTTTGTGTGATCTCAAGATACCTGATGTTTTCTTTGAATTTAGCATATAAGTTTCAGAGGATTATTTTTCTGAGGGCAGAGAGAGCAGGTTTATCTACTTCTCTCTGCTGATTTCTTTTTAACTTGGCTCTCAGATTCTCAGAGGTGTGCACTTGCCAAAGAGGACCAAGACGACATTTGTCATACGTAAGTAGAGGGAGAAACAGTCTCGTTGTACAGGCCATTTTTCTCATCCTTAACACAGCAGCATCCAGCAAAACTACAATGCAAATATGGACATGAAAGATGCGGCAGTTGTGTTTTGGGGTTTGTTTGTTTGGTCTGGGGGTCTTTTATTTTTTTATGGAAGAAAATCAGCAGTGATGGAGGAACATACAGGGAGGGATAAAGCTCCACGGTTACTGAACTTTTCTATTCTTTGGAAATAAAATATAGCCTTGCATTACCACGCTTTTCAGTTGTCATCTAGTAAGTGGCAATTTAATTTCTCTTTGCTTGTATTAAGTTTAGGGATTTCTCCCCAATCCCGTTGTGCCCTCCTTACTCAGCTATTGTTATTGTCAGCTTCTTATGAAAGCAATGAATTAAAAAATCTTAAGTCCATTTCATGGCTGTCTGTGAAGGTAGAGTTTTTTTATAGTAAAACCAACATCTAGAAGACACAACTTGTTGAGATGAAGTATCTTCTTTCTGCTCCTAGATGAGCTTTAGCATGTAACAGTGCATTTCACTAATTTAGATTTGGGCATTAAGTTTTCTACATGCTAGTCCACAAAAACCCTAAGCATGCTGACTTTAAACATAGCACCTGTACCATCATAGAGTCATAGAATGGTTTGGGTTGGAAGGGACCTTAGAGCTCCTCCAGTTCCACCCCCCCTTGCCATGGCAGGGACACCTTCCACTAAACCAGGTTGCTTAAAGCCCTGTCCAACCTGGCCTTGAACACTTTCAGGGACGCTGCAGCCACAGCTTCTCTGGGCAACCTGTTTCAGTGCATCACCACACTCACGGTAAAGGATTTCTTCCTTAAAGCTAACCTAAATCTACCCTCTTCAGTTTAAAGCCATTCCCCCTTCTCCTATCACTACATGCCCTCGTAAGAAGTCCCTCTGCAGATTTCCTGTAGGCCCCCTTTAGGTATTGGAAGACTGTTATGAGGTCTCCCTGGAACATTCTATTCTCCAGACTGAGCAATCCCAGTTCCCTCAGCCTGTCTCCATAGGAGAGGTGCTTCAGCCCTCTGATCATCTTCATGGAAGTCGTCTGGACTGGCTCCAACAGGTGCATATCTACTCGTGTTGGGGGGCCCCAGAGCTGAATGCAGTACTGTACCTTTGCTGAAATCTGCTGTGTTAATCCATTGGATTAATGACAAGTAGAGCGCTAAATGTTTGGAGCTTCTCTTTCTTTGGATATTCTTTCTGCTCTTTTCAACACTAAATAAGATATTCTTTCTTTTCTAATTCTGGTGATAATTCACAGCAGTGTTTGCGCTGTAACTCTAGGAGTCAATCAAATAAGTCTCTGAGTAGATGGCATGTCTGATCCATTTAAAAGTAAGGGAGGGATTTCTTTTCAAACTTAATTCACACATGAAAGCAGAATGTCTTGGACAGGCCAAGGAATTTGCATTCATCTGAGAATAAAGACAGTAATTCTCTGGTATTTATCACCTACCTATTCTGAAATCTACCCACACAGCAAGTATTGATCTGCTGATTCTATGGGAGAACACCCTGATGCATTTCCTATGGCTTTTTCTCCGAGTTTCTAGGATAATACATAGTACTTTGGCAAAAATATAAGTAATATTTCCCATTTCTCATGTACTTTTAATTTACTATACCATGAGGAGTCTGGCAAAAAGAAAAACTAAACAAGACCAAACACATCCCCCACCAACTGACGACCTCAAATGTTACAAAAAGTCCAAAATATTTTTTTGTGAATATTTCAGAAAAATTCAAATTTTGTTCTTATTTTGGATAAGCCCAAAGTTGAAAGTTTTGAAATTTTTCATTGGAGGGAATTCTGTCCTCTGCAGAGCTCTAGTTTTGCAGCACTAGAAGCATTAATATTAATTTTTTCTCTGATGTATGTAATTTAAATGGAAAAATACAAAGCTGTAAACGTTTCTCTGTATATTTCAGGCAGTTTCAGAGAAATGACATAAGGAATAAATTCTCCTGCTTTTCTTGCTCTCACACGCACACACAAAACACACTTTAAACATTTCCCTCCAGGATCAATATATTTTCTGAAGTTCTCTGGTTTCTCAGTCATGTGATACACCTAAGTCTTCTGATAGGAGGCATAGGAATAATAATTTGAAGCTGACCTGAATCAAGGTGAAAAAGGAGACCACTGCTTTGTACAGAAGGAGGCTTTTATAATTCAGTCTGCTACCTCAAGAGCACTCATTGACACAGAGCAGGCAGAAGCACTGATACCACTGGTGCTTGCAGGTTAATACTTCCAGTCATCAACTAAAACTCAAAACAGCCACTGCTCTCCAAAACAACCATTAATCACCTCGGAAGAGATTTTTTATGTTAAACAAAATTTAGGAAGATTTTTTTCTTTTTCTTTTTCTTTTTTTTTTTTAGGGCTTTAGTCTAGAATATACTGTGCTAAAGTAAGCTCCTAATCAGGCAAATGTAGTGGTTTGTGACATCATGCTCTCATGTTTTCAAATGCCTTTCCAAGGAAATTTATTTTTATGCTGCTATCTGGATGAGATCAGGCTGATTGTGCAGGAGCACTGATTTCATTTTGCAGGAAAGGTGAGTGATCATGCCATCTGCCCAGGCAACCCACATTTTGGTCACCACTGACCCCTCCCAGGTGTCACTGAGCTGGAAAGGGGGGCTTCCTTGCCAGGACGTTCCTGCCTTGTCTGAGCCCACCTGCACCTAACTGCTGGCTGATGATCTCTGCTAGATGTTGATACATAAAAAGTGAACAATGAGACAAAAAAAACCCAAAGAACAAACCCAAAAGCTTGGCCTATGTGTCGTTGAAGGTTAGAGTGAGAAACACTGTTTTTTTCCCCTGTTGTCTCAAACCCAGTAATACAACTTTATTAATCAGCTGCTCAAGGCTTGCAGGAAACCTCAAAATGTCTATGGAAATATTTAACTTACAAATAGAATATTGTATTATAATAACAAAGAAGAAAAATAGTAAATATGTAGGAGAAATTGTTTTCTTAAAAACAAAATAAGAAAAAGCATAATAAAAAAAATAAAGCCTGCCTGCTTCTCATTGAACACATAAAGTTTTAAGTGGTTTATCCAATCACTTATTCATGAGCTGCTCATTTGTATGTGAAGTTCAAAGAGCAGCACTTCCAACAAAGGTTGACAGGAGGCTGATACTTGCTTTTCAGTGCTCCCTGTGTCTGATAAGACCCTTCAGGAGCAATGTAAGTGGAGCATCAAAACCAGTGATTTCTATGAAGTTATTCTCTTAGTTTTGTTTCTTCACGCCAGACCCAGCTGTGGATCTCTGGGTGCCTTCCTCCTCAAAAAGCATGATGAGGCACAAAGCCCTGGTTTGAAAGGCAGACCCCGTCCTGCTCACCACAGCCAGTTATTGCTTGTTATTACTTACAGTTTAAAAAAATGCATAGCCAGCCCAGGATTAGCTTTGTGTGGGTTGTTTGTTAATTTGTTTGTGTTTGGTTTTTGTTTGTTTGTTTTCATTATTCAGCTTCTGTTCCTAGAGTCAGAAAATGGAGGTTGCCTCTGTTCAGTCTATCATGAACCCAGTGAGACTGTAGCTCCTCCTTTTTAGGGAGGCACACTTCATGTAACAACTGGTTATTCCTCTTTGATATACTGAAGGGCAGTAGAGAACTTGTTCCCCAAACTCTGGAAATCAGGTTTTGCTAACGCTTTATAAGCCATACTACAACAGTGAGAGAGAGTCGCAGGAACTGTGGAAAAACTGTGGAAGCTTAATCCTTCTTGTTAAAATTCACCCATGTTTTTGTTCTTCTCCCAAACTCTGAGAAAACCAATGACACAAAGCAAAAACAAGTGTCTAGCTCAGAGGAGTTCTCCAAGCTTTGTAAGCACCACATACAGTTATTGAGTGGAGCCTGGAGTAACTAGAAATTAAATTACCAAACCCACCTGGCTTAGTCTGAGATGAGTCAGCTTTTTCATGTTTAACACGATCATGCTCTGCAAATAAGAAAAAACCCCTACATTAGAAAGCTTTTAAGTTTTTAGATTTTAAATATAAAAGATTCCTATTATGATTTTTAAATATGACTTTGCATTACATACTCACACCAGACTTCAGAAGAATTTTTTATAAATATCTTCTTTGAGTAAACATATTTAATTATTTTTCCCCTAAGAAAATGAAAAATAATGCCAAAGAATTCTTTTTAGTTTTTAATGTGGTTTAAGAGATCACAAAATTCCATTTTTTTTTTTTTTTAATTATCATAAGATTCCTAAAATTGTGAAAAGCTTCTACTGATTTTGATTGCTATCACATATCTTCTATATACAAAATTTGTCCTGGTGATTAATATAGACATCATAAAAGCATTTTACTACAACAGAAGTGGGGTTGTTTCATACAGACAAATAAAGGTTCAGTATACTGTATACATAAAAAATGTTCAGTATACAGTATACATAAAAAAAAAGAATTTTCCATGTTTCTCTGTTAGCCTGGATCCCACAGACATATTGTGAGGCAGTAACAATAATAAATATTATACTGTACTAAATATAAGCTGTATGCAACTTTCTGCTATTTAAAAACAGTGTGATATCCAAGCCTCAACATTATGAGACAGAATAAAACAAGGTTATGGCATTTCAGAGGAATGTTAAAAATATATTTAATTCTCATTTATTGCAGCTATGTCTAAATTGTGTAGCAGGTTACAGCTGCAGCATACCAAGAGATAAATCTCTCTGTTTCTAGGATCGGAGTCCTAGCCAGGGAATTGCACAGGCCCTTCCTTTTCTTTGTGCCCCTTGATTTTTTTTTCAGTACAAAGCTGCCATGGAGTCAGGGAACACAGGTAGGTCCTATCTCAGCCCAAACAGGAAAACAGTTTCCATGTAAACTGAGTCCTGTGAAACACACCTGGTCCTGCAGTGCAGAGAGAGTCATTTCAAACCAAGTCAGCATTTCCTGTGAGCTTGTGTTGATGAATCCCCTCTTAAGCTGCAAAAACTTTAACAACATAAATATCTCCTAAAAGCTCAAATAACAATGTTCTTTATCAGCTTGATACTTACTGTGTTCGTGAGGTTTCTCTGAGGTTGCTAGAATTAAACAAAAGAGGTTTATTTTAATATTTATTTGTATGCCTGTAATGCAGGATTTAATGCTTTTTTAAATTACATTTGTAGTTACATAAATGGTCAGTGAAAAAGGTTCCCAGAAAAAAAAAACCACATGAGATAAAAATGAAAAATGAGCTAATGCTTTCCATGGACCTTAAGAGAACATTTTTCAGGTAAAGTGAGAGCTCAGGGAGTTGTACCCGATGCCATTTTTGATTCTACAGAAGGAAGTGAAATGCTGAGACCTGGCCCACCAGCTGGATTTTTCTTCTTGGCTTTTGCAAGGCAGCTGTTGTTTTTAAGAAAATAAAGGCTCTCCCAGCTGCATGTAGTGTGTGAAAGAGCATCATCCCACAGAGAGGTGCAGCAGTGCAGTGGATGAGCTGCCTTTGCAGGCCCGGCAACACAAGCAATAATTTTGCTGCTTTGAGCTCCTGGGCTCTGAATCACTGAGCTCTCGAGCTTCCACTCGGGGCAAAAAGTAACTGCTGTGCAAGAGGGTTTTTGTTTTGCTTGTTTTCCCTGCGGTATAAAACTGCTTCAATTTTATATCCAGCCTCTGTTTAATCCAAGTTGTTACTGAGCCCTTAAGGAGACAGCAACCGGAGATGGTGTGCAGAGCAAAGCAAAAACAACAAAACTTTTCTGGGGGTAATAGAGACTATAAAAACAAATTAAGTGTATCTTCTTGTTCCTAAGTATAAAATCAGAAATAAGAAACAGCAGAAAAATAGGGATCCTATGACAAAGTTATATTTGTTATCTTTATATGTGTAATAAAACTTTTTTGTAAATTTAGGCTCACCTGTTTTGTCTAAACAACCTGAAACCTACAAAAAATATTTCCCTAAACATCTTAAACTTAGGTAAATTCTGTTGTAATTTAATATCCATGAAATACCTCTGAAATTTGTAAAGGAAAATAGTTTTGTATTGTCTTAAAACACATAACAATATATGCTCATCTAGCTATGAATTTCATTTAGTAAAAGGAAATTCATGGCAAATATATGTAAAAAAACCCCAAACAGAACGTCAGGGGCTGATATAGTGACTTACATAGCTACCACAGAATATGAGTCACATAAGACTTTCAGTGACCACCAAAAAATGATCATAGCTTGGCCACATGTGAACAATATTAAAGAATCTTTACTGTCACTGCTTGACGAATTTTACAAACAAGCTTTTGTTACACCATCCTTATGTCATATATGCATTTTGTTTTAAAACACTAAAATCAAATCACAGCCATTACACGTGAACTTTCTAGTGAACCCACTGCAGATATTTCCTTTTTTCTGCTGGTGAATATGAGTCACAGAAGAATGTTTAAAACTATAGAAACTCAACCCATGTCTGGCCTCACAAGTTCAGGAAGCTATTTGTGTTGCCCTTTTCCATATTTTTTGTGGAGGTATTAATTAGACAAGCTTGTATAGTGTCAGTATCCAGACAGAGCCTGAACACTGAGATCATGGCTATCAGCACTTTCCTAAAAGCCTAACCCTCTTTTTTTTCTTGTGTAACACTCAGAGGTATTGCTGCTGCATATCTTAATGAAATAATGAAAACCTAAAATAAAAAGGTTTTGCTGGATAAGTTGGCTGTTCTACAACATATCTAAATTTTATTGAAAAAAAAACCAAACACAAAACATAACAAAGTGAAATTTTGAGATGGTCTTTAGGCTGTAAAGACATCTGCATTATGACAAATCTGCTAATTATGATTTCCGTCCATTCACTATTAATCATATCCTTCTTATGTGTTGTATTATCTCATCAAGATCATAGAATCATAGAATAGTTAGGGTTGGAAAGGACCTTAAGATCATCTAGTTCCAACCACCCTGCCATGGGCAGGGACACCTCACACTAAACCATCTCACCCAAGGCCTCATCCAACCTGGTCTTGAACACTGCCAGGGATGGAGCATTCACAACCTCCCTGGGCAACCCATTCCAGGGCCTCACCACCCTAACAGGAAAGAATTTCCTCCTTATATCCAATCTAAACTTCCCCTGTTTAAGTTTTAACCCGTTACCCTTTGTCCTGTAGCTACAGTCCCTAATGAAGAGTCCCTCTCCAGCATCCCTATAGGCCCCTTTCAGATACTGGAAGGCTGCTATGAGGTCTCCACACAGCCTTCTCTTCTCCAGGCTGAACAGCCCCAACTTCCTCAGCCTGTCTTCATACGGGAGGTGCTCCAGTCCCCTGATCATCCTCATGGCCCTTCTCTGGACTTGTTCCAACAGTTTCATGTCCTTTTTATGTTGAGGACACCAGAACTGTACACAGTACTCCAGGTTGGGTCTCATAAGAGCAGAGTAAAGGGGCAGGATCCCTCCTTCGACCTGCTGGTCACGCTCCTTTTGATGCAGCCCAGGATACAGTTGGCTTTCTGGGCTGCAAGCACACACTGCTGGCTCATGTTCATTTTCTCACCAATCAAAACCTCCAAGTCCTTCTCCGCAGGGCTGCTCTGAATCTCTTCTCTGCCCAACCTGTAGCTGTGGCTGGGATTGCTCCGACCCAGGTGTAGGACCTTACACTTGGCATGGTTAAACTTCATGAGGTTGGCATCAGCCCACCTCACAAGTGTGTCAAGGTCCCTCTGGATGGCATTCCTTCCCTCCAGGGTATCAACTGAACCACACAATTTGGTGTCATCGGCAAACTTGCTGAGGGTGCACGCAATCCCACTGTCCATGTCAGCGACAAAGATGTTAAACAAGACTGGTCCCAACACCGATCCCTGAGGGACATCACTCGTTACCGGTCTCCAGCTGGACAATGAGCCTGTGACCGCAATTCTTTTCGTGTGTGAATTTTTTATTCACCAAGTAGTCCATCCATCAAGTTGATGTCTCTCCAGTTTAGAGACAAGGACGTTGTGCGGGACAGTGTCCAATGCTTTGCGCAAGTCCAGGCAGTTGAAATCAGCTGCTTTGCCCCTATCCATCAGTTGTGTAGCCCCATCATAGAAGGCCACCAAATTGGTTCAGGCAGGATTTCCCCTTAGTGAAGCCATGTTGACTGTCATGAACCACCTCATTGTTTTCCATGTGCTTTACCATGCTTTCCAGGAGTACCTGCTCCAAGATTTTGCCAGGCACAGAGGTGAGACTGACTGGTCTGTAGTTCCCTGGGTCTTCCATTTTCCCTTCTTGAAAATGGGGGTTGTATTTCCCTTTTTCCAGTCATCGGGAACTTCACCTGACTGCCATGGTTTCCCAAATATGATGGACAGTGGCTTAGTACCTTTGTTCGCCAGCTCCTTCAGGACCCACGGATGGATTTCGTCAGCTCCCATGGACCTGTGCACATTCAGGTTCTTAAGATGGTCTCAAACCTGATCCTCTCCTACAGTGGGCCCAAGGTCTTCATTCTCACAGTCCCTGCATCTGCCTTCCAAGACTCGATTGGTGTGGTCAGAGCCTTTGCCAGTGAAGACCGAGGCAAGGAAGTCATTCAGAACCTCAGCCTTCTCCAAATCCTGTGTAGCCAGTTCTCCCGAGAGCTTCCTGAGGGGGCCTACGTTCTTCCTAGTCTGTTTTTTATTTGCTATGTACCTGTAGAATCCCCTCCTGTTATCCTTAACACCCCTAGCAAAGTTTAATTCTAACTGGGCCTTAGCTTTCCTAACCTGGTCCCTAGCTTCCCGCACAACATCCCTGTACTCTTCCCAGGCCACCTCTCCTTGCTTCCACTTACTATAAGCCTCTTTTTTCATTTGAATTTTGCTCAGGGTTTTATTCAAATGATGAATACAGTAAGATGAAAGCCAAAACCTGAAATTCCAAGACCATTACTTTCATTTTTACAGTATCACATATGTCTATAACACAGTTACTCTGATTTTCAGTCTGCTTAGTGAAAATGGGAAGAAGATAGAAGCTAAGTATCAATGATGTAGTCAAACTTTCCAATATATTGAAACATATATTCAGTATTGGTATTTAACCTAGAGGGTGAGGAATCAGAGGCTGCATTCTGCTGCTCTCAGTCATTTCATGTAGTATCCTCCACTGAAAGTAAAGCATGTCTACTCAAATTTTGAATTTAAACACTATTTCTTTTTACAGTGCCTAGATAATCCATGACACATGCTTCAAAATGTGTGGATGTTGAAAATCTGAATGATTTTAAAAAGTGACTTGGCAAATTAGAGAAAAATTTACGAAGTGCCCTTAAACATGAAGATAATGTTTCTGGCTTAGGAAGTTCCTGACCTGAGATCCTGGGAGGTTACAATATGATCTCTGTGTGGCTGTTTTATTCATGTACACTTCCCTAGACATTTGCTGGTTTGGCCATTGGCGGAGAGTGTGTTGGGTTAGATCATCTCTTGGTCTCACTGTTCTGATGTTACTAATTAACAGGACTAGCTGTTGGGTAAATAACTGTTTGTTCTTAACAATGTTAGAAAATTAATTCCTAAGTACTTTATATTCATTTGTTCAACACAAACTATATTAGAAGAAGAAAAGGGTCAGGTTGGTATCTAATGAAACCAGATGGTTGGTTGATGAAATACTTGGAACTACATAAAATCTGAGCTTGATCAATGAAATTATCTGCTTCTATCCTCAGCAAAATGTTTTCAAATTTCTTTTGTGTCAATCTAAATTAAACTCAGTATCAGGGCTTGGTAGTTATCTTGCTGTTTTTCACATTCACTTCAAATTTTCTTTGACTCTTTCTTTGTGCCTGCTATGGAATCATAGAATCATAGAATAGTTAGGGTTGGAAAGGACCTTAAGATCATCTAGTTCCAACCTCCATGACATGGGCAGGGACACCTCCCACTATACCATGTCACCAAACCATTATCAAAGATAGACAGCAACACCACAGTCACTGAAGTGAAACACCTGGATAACTGGTGAGGTTTATCACACCTGTTTGTGTGGAGCACGGTATCAAATATTGGTACACTACCCCGTACAGCTGTTTTCTCTATAAACTCTTTGACCTTACCATCCTATTCTGAATTCCAGTAGGTTATTAATTATATAGTGTGTAGTTTTGTAAATTAGTTTCTGATATTGATTCAGAAACAAAATCCTCTGTTTTATTGAACCATAAATTGGTGAGGCTAAAATCAGAACATGCTTTTTGATTATAACATGTCTATTTTCCATCTGGATAACAGTCATTTGCTGTTCAGAGGGCAAATATGTTTGTGAGTGTGCACACTCTGTAAGAAAAAGATATGTTGTGCAGGAAATTTAAAGAATGCCAGAACTATTTGTTTTTTATTTATTTTTTAGTGAAGAATAACAAAATAATAATACACACTGTAGCTGAGAAAATTATTTCTAATTGGATAGTTACATGTACAAGTAAGAAAGTTACTTTACATCAGGCTAAGTAAGAGCCTGGATCATCTCTCGTTAAAGAGAGCACAAACTCTTTAACAGGATTTGGACTCTGCATCAGAAGAACACACCCATGATGTTTATCTGTAACAACATTGCAGGTCAAAAGAGGAATCAAGATCAATAGCAGTCTTTTAATGTAATTCCCAAGATTTGTGCCTTAACCTTCCAGTTTATACATCATGATGAAGGATAAATCTTTGCTTTCCTTATTCAAGCTAAGTTAGTCCATTCTTCCTGAAAATAAGCCATAGGCAAACAAAAAAATTTGGCCCTTACACAAACTAATGGGCATTCCTCCTTAAAAATTCATTTTGTAATCTGCAAGAATTTAAGATGCCACATCACTCTGCCTCATCATCAGTGTGTTTTTAATTTAAGGTTGGATAAAACTGTCAGTGCAAGGTTTTACAGACTGTGGAACAACTGTATTACCAAAAAGTCAACCATAATAAAACATATTCTTTACACTGGGATGGTTCAGAATGTCTTAGATTATATCAGCTTCAGGAAAAAAGGGGATTATTAGGATTTATCATTGTTCAAAAGCAGCTCCCTGCCTTTGTGAAGTTATTGTCTGTACCCTTTGTCTTTCAAAGGAGAAGTCAAATGTTCCCACAAGGTTTCTAGATCAGCAGACCCTGTCTCCCATATCTGCCTGTGTCCTACTCAAGTCCTGCTGGCTGACTGAGCAGCTGGCAGACTGTGGAAAAAAAGCAGTCTAATGAGCATATGTCAAAAAAAATGACTCCTCACAAAACAGATCAGCTGCAGCAAGCTTCCAATAAAGAGAATGGCCTGTGCTCACCCTGACCCTTGCTCTATGGTAGAAAATTGACTTGACAGTGTATGGCCAATAGATGGATGGGTCATAGAAAGCAAGCAAGAAGAATGTGATGGTGGGGGTTAATAGAGGAACTTGTATAATTAAAGTGCATGCTGTGCAAGACTTGTCCTTAAAGGTTCTCTTAATTCCCTACAGTATTCATTTTACATTTCTGGTTTACCTTAAACCTACTGCTTTCCAGGTTATCTGTAGAGGTTTCCATACATTCATGGAGTATTATTCCACATTAACATGGCAGGTATGGAATACTAAGCGATTTATCTAAGGCTATCTGAAAGGTTTGCAGGGAAGCAGAGAACTTGAGGTTCCAGGTAGTGCTCTCACTCTTATTCGTTAGCAGGGAGTGCTCATCTAGGTCTGTGCAGCACCACAGACTTCCTTGGACCACTGTTTCAATGGGAGTCTTGTGACTAATGATGATAATAGGGTAAATGGTTAAGGCAAACCTTCCTAAAATGCCATGGTTCTCCATTATATTAATGAATAACCACTGATATCAGAGCCTGCAGGGTATTCACTTGCAACAGGCTGATGTTTCTATCTTTGCTTTCCACCAAAAATCTGTCAAGCTGCTCTCACAGTTTCTTCTGCTTTTTTTCCATTACCAGAGTAACCTGGTCCAAGATATATGCTTTCGTACGGTTAGCATGTTTATGTCTTTTCTGTTTGGCTTGCCTTATACCTCGGGGCTGTGTAGTGAAGAATGAGCTGACTCTTGGGTTTGGGGGATTTTGCTGTTGTTGTCTAGAGCAACTTGTTTTTTAAAACTTATTTTTAACTGGTAATTCAAGAGTATTTTATACAAACTGGGGGAAAAAAAGGGATATTTCAGAAAGACAAGGAAAGGGAGAAACTTAATATGGCATAAATGTGGTAAAAGTAGGAAAGAAGTACAGACATTTCTGATATTTTTAAATGATTTTTAATGAGAGGAATTGGTTCGAGTTGAGTCTGAGATGCATGCCTGTAGGGAGCATCAGTAATGATTCCAATCCTTCTCTATTTCCCAGTTTGTCTGTTAAACAATAGAAATGCACTGGGAAATGTAAGTCTTGTTGAAACAGCAATCTTGTACGATTACACTGAAAGCTAATGTCTTTAAGGTACTACAAGTTTTAAAATCCCAGGAGGACAAATCTTCCATCGATGGAGCTGGAAAGAATGAAATTTCAGTCAAATGTAGATGAGGTACATGTGCTGCATTAATGTATTCAGCTTTAGGCATGTGTGGCGAAAGACCTGAAGAGCTTCCTCTCAATATCATCCTCAGCTTCTGGCGTTCTCATGTGCTCTTCCCTGAAATTGTGGGATGGGAACATACAGATGAGGGACAATATGCTTAAAAAGCTTTCACTTTTAGAAATATCAGTTTTACATTTGCATATAGCTAAGGCAAAACATAGCCAAGCTCAGGCCATGCTTTATTGCAACACAAATTATTGACTCATAAAGGGTAACTGAGCGATATCTGGCAGACTGAGGTATGTTGGATGTTAAAGTGATGGCTTTTTTTTTGAGCAGAAATAGTGTGTTCACCATTCTATATAAATTGAAGCCAAAATAAACACCTCTTGCAGATATTAATATTCATTAATATTTGAATCTTTATTTCATAATGCCTGTTATTTGCAAAAGGTTCCAGAATCAATGCAAATACCTCAAATATAAACTCCTTTGTTGAGCTCTTTTTTAACTATGACTGGATTTGTAAAAGCATAATCATGGCTGAGTAGATATTTACATATATTATTAAATAAATGTAAAAGAATTGCCAGTGAGACAAGAATACCCTGGAATACCTGGAATTCCATCCCCATCTCTTGAAATATGTAAGACCAGGTTGGATGGGGCTTTGAGCAATCTGGTCTTGTGATGGGTGTCCCCTGGCTGTGGCAGGGGGATTGGAACTAGATGATCTTTAATGTCCCTTCTAACAGTAACTATTCTGTGATTCTACAAAGAATAAGATGACCTTATGAAAGTCTAGAAAATAAGATTTTTGGAGAAAAGATTAGTTGATATTAGGGGTGAATAACAGTAAAAAATAATTAGTTTTGAAAAGATGGACTTTTAACAGTGTGCTACTGAAATTAATATGGTGATTAAAGGAGAGGGTTAAAGATTAGCTTCTACAGAACATCCTAAACCATCATCATTCTTCATGAAATGCTGCTGATCACTGGTTTTGCTTTAATTGCAATGTTATAAGAGCACATTTCTGAAAGTGATGTCTGCACAGATAAAAAAAGAAATGTAGATTATCACCAGAAAAACTGTTCATTCTGGAATTTCATTTGAATAGAACACCTCTGAGCATTCATTTGCAGACATCTTTACTCAGAGCAATAAAGTAATAGTTTATCCCATGGGGAAATTTTTAGTCAATTAACCATGTGTTATATGGATATCCAGGTGTTTAAGCATATTATGCTGATTGACAGGTGAGAGTGTTGCTGACATTATGCCAATATACATGTATTATACCTAATTTACGGTAGCAACAGAGGCCACCAATTACAGAGATTACTTTTTCTACAGAAATCACAGCTGTTTCATAATCATTAAAATACTAGTTTAACTGTCTCCATGTATTGGTAACAGGGGCTGAATAAATTATTGTTATACTTTAAGGCAAGTAAGAATGATTAACACAAGTTGTAATCATACCTGCAATTGAAATGCTATGCTAGGTCTATCAGTATGAATTATTTTGCAGGTTTGTTGTTACATAAGGTACAAAAAAGGTATAATCTCAATTTTACCTTGAATGGATTACAAAGGTGTAACCAGTGACAAGGTTTAGATAAAATATTTTGAGAATAAAATGCATACAGAATAAATTTGTGGGTATTTAAAGAAAAAAAAAACAACACTGATGCAAGTTAGCATCATTATTTTTATGTGCCTTAACCAAACCTAAACTGTGTTCCTTGTTATAGTCAAGTCAGAAATATAGTTATATCCATGGGGCAATTCTTTTTATTCTGACAGATATGTGAAACAGTTGAAACACTCTCTGCAGATGCTTATTTCTCTCCATTAACTCTAAAGTGAAATTAGGGTGAATAGCTTTTATGTAGCTGATTAATTTTAGACATCTATGCTTGCTTGAGTTAAAGTTTCTTAATGATTAAATTTATCTGAGGATCTAAAAGTTCTTTAAATTTATGAATGCAGTGAAAAATCTTCAGCCCACTGCGCTCATCATTCCTTTGCCTGCTTTCTATTTATATTGAGTGGGTACTTTGAAGGGCATGTTCTGGTCATGTCTTATCCTAACTGAAATATCTGCAACATGGAAAGTACATGAGCCTGGTCCCTCAAGATCTGGCCATCACTTAACAAAGGTTGTACAGACCAGTAAGTCTCTCATAACCCTGCAAAATGAACATAAATTATTTATAACCCCCAAGATAGCTGAGATGAGGTGAACAGAGGTCAAGCAAATTTCAGCTAAATGATGCAGACTTTTCAAAGCATCTTCCACATTTCATTCAAATGCTCCAGCTATCATTATTCCTTGAAAATGCCAAGGTTTTGTTGCTTCACCTTGGGAAGTCAAATACTAATGTATGGCCAGTCATCTATTAAACGAAAAAAATCTTCAGGTAGGACCGGATTAACACCGAGTTACACCTTGTGTGTAGTTTAAGGCTCCTATGAAGCGTTCTTCAGTAAACCAATGTTGTTTAGTTCTTAATCTGGTTCAGGAAGGAATGTTAACTACTGGCTTGAAGATCTTTTGAGCTCCATCTTGTGGCTAATTCAGTAATTTTAACCTCTTGAGAGAGATGCCTATCCTAACTGTAGTCAAAATAGCACTGCTAGTTTAACATCATATTAGCATGTGACTGGTTTTATTATCTTCCCATAGATAATACAGTATTTTTGACACCGTTTTAAGAACATGCTCTTCTACTTTTTTTTTTGTCCCCTACCTTTTTTTTTTTTTTCTTTTTAGGAGTACACATTCTGTTAGCAGGCTGTGTTATACAGTTTGTAGTTCTAGAATTAGGCATATTAGAAAACTACCTGTGAAAGTGTGGTTCATGTTGCACTGGTGGTACTCACAGATGAGAGCAGAAATCCCACCCTGATATGACCATTTCCTCTATGAATAAGAAGGCTGTCTTCCAGTTTTCTGGTCAACTCCAAAGCTAAGCAGTTCTGAAATGCACTACTGACCAGTTCTTTTTTACTTTGGAAAGCATCTTGATTTTTATATACATTGACAAAGGACATTGCTGTGCCTTGGCCAGTTTATACCATACTCTGTATGCATAGCAGCAGTTGACAAACAATGGATAGGGTATTATTACCAGGAGTAATTGAAAGAAATTGTCCTTTACTGGATTGGCAAAAATATGTAGTTTGGAGCTGGAATGTACATGCCTTACCCATTTTCTGCATTTTTTGATATTAGCTACACTCAGACTATATGCAGTGTTTTACACCATAATGTGTTTATTAGGAAAAGGTTAAAACATGATCCTTCATACCTTCCTGTGAAATTACTGCCAATGAAACTTGTCAGATGAATGTGGTTTTTTTTTTAAACTATTAAATGAATTGAAGGGCAAACTGCCAGAGTGATAATGCTGAAAATCAGAACGGGAGACATGTTAGCAACAGGCAACTCTCTTCTGCATCCAACTAGCTTACAAGTACTCATAACATCTAACTCTATGTAGTTTATATAGGAGATGGGACTCCCAAAAGACAACTATCCTGAATTAGAGGTGGATTCCGACTTGCCCCCAGAAGCAAGACAAGATTTCTCTCTCTGCAGGAAGCCTGGAGAAACCAACTTCCTGACAACTGAGGTTCACAATTCACTTTAAACAATGGGACTGTTATTACACATATGCATGTGAGTGCACAACCCACAAGGATTCTGCGATGGTTAAATGGGTTCATTAGAATCACAGAAGCAAAGAATCTTAAGGCAAGCTGACATGGAGAGAGAATTTACTAAGGGTGCTTGCTTGACATCCCTATCTTAGTCCATGCCCTCTTTAGTCAGATATCAATAAGGTAAAAGAACTGTGAACTGAAATGAGATATTCCATTTTATGCAGAACTAAGAAATCTTGAAATTGGCTTTAATCTGGCTACCTTTCACACAAAGAGTTTTTGAAGCTCTCTGGAATTATGAAATATTACTGAAATACAAAAATAGTGGTTTGATTTAAAAAATATTAAAATTCCTTTTGTTTCAAGAGGGCACTTGAAACTGAAAAAGTGCTGATTTTTTTTTTTTTTTTTTTTTACAGCTCTATTTATTGTTTTTTGGAGATGCCCTGAGGCTGATGGGCTTTGTCACAAATCACCAGTGCAGGTGAGTATTGTAATTCACTCGAATCCCTGATTGCAGCACTTTGAATTATGAGCAAGGGTTAAAAATTTTCATGTTCTGGTAGCCAGATTTGCTCTTGGGGATTTTAGGAACTACCTTACTCAAGCAAAAAATTGCTGCCTCTTGACCTTTAGGAATTGCTAACTGTTTATACATTTCTATGACATGGCCTCTCTCTCACACACATTGAAAGAAGTCATAACAGATGCTGGAAGCTGAAGCTTTGGTCACAAAGTCTTAGGACTTCAGTCACAATGTCTTAGAGAGCTAACCTTTTAAATAGAAAGGATTAATATGTAAATTTCATGTATAAATTGTGCCTTAAGGTTCCTGTTAGTATCACTGGTATTTGGTGAATCACTGAAGTACATAAGATTTCTTCACTTTAATATTGTTCTTTCTTTGTCTTTCAAACTCCTCTATGTCTGATTTGGGCTATGTACAGAATGCACCATTGATAGAAAATGACATTCCATCTTCTCTTTCTGTGATGGCTTGTCACTGTATTGCTCATTATTGGTTTTCTAGAGGAGGGGTGTGTATTGGAAAAAGAATAATTGGAGAAGCTTCGCATACAGTACAGTCCCTATATGCTCTGTTTATGGTGATTCGCATGAGAAATGGTAAAGTGGTATCTGAACTATGCATCCTATTACTGCAATATATTTTGGATAATGAGCCAGTCAGTTTGGAGCTCTCGTTGGCTACTTCTATTACTTTTGCAACTGGGCAAAAATACTGTATCCCTAAGCAAAACCAGCAAACATCATTGCCTTTTTTTCTTGCCAGTCAGAGGAATAGACATGCACCCTGGAGCAATTTTTATCGTAACAGAATAAGCAGAAATAAATAAAACCTGATCATAATAGAAATTAGGTAATAATAAGCAATACTTTCCATGTTAGGCCTGCAGAGAGTATGAAGCTAGCTAAAACATGGCATGTTCATGGTTTTGGAGGAGGCTTTGTTACTTCTCTCCATTTGTCCAGTTTCGTATATATCTACTGAAGACAGGAACATCTCTGAATTAATTTTCCTTAGTGGAAAATTTCATTTGACTAACATGGTTTTCACTAGAATCACTACTTCCTCTGCTGACAATGTAGTTTATGATATCAGAAAACCAGAGGGAGGTTTACTTCCAAAATAAATAAAATTATGATGTCTTAAGAATGGCCAAAGCTGACTTTCAGGCTGCACCTCCATGTTTCTGTGGAGTAGTTGGTGATGATCTCAAGATGAGGTACACCCTGCCCTGAGCCAGGTGCTTGAAAGTATCCTACGTATACTTGTTGGTAAATCTTTCCAACAAAATCAGAAATCAGAGGAAAATATTATTTTGGTTTTTGCAGAAAATATATAAGAAAATGTAATGGAAAAATTGATCCAACTTCAAAGCATGCACATTAAAGACTAATATTTTAATCAATTTTGTTAGGGAAGATTATTGTTAAGGAGGAAAAAAATCCTAACCCATGAAAAGAAATGAACCAAGCAGTAGGTATTTCAAACAAATTCCCTTGATGTTCTTCTGTAAATGAATGCACCCATAACCTGTGTGAAGCCTGACTAAAGTAGCACCTTTAACAATTACCTCACTCCTTTCTTTCCATTAAGGATGTAACAGTCCATGTGATAAATTGAAGGCTGTGAACACAGAAGGCATTTTGATGTCTGAAAACCACTGGCTCTAAGTGCACTTGCCAGTTTTCTTATTCTCCCTGCTTTGTGTGCTACCTTTCATGCCTCAGTTGCTGTAAATTAATCTTTGGACAAAATATCCTTCCTGATCCCTATTAAGCATGGCTGGTTTTGATAATACAAATGAACTTTATTATTCAGTTAAACACATGAAATGAAATTTTGGCTCCAGTGGAGTGAATGGGAATTTTGCCACTAACATCAGCACAGCCAAGATTTCACTCATGAACTGTTAAAACAGTTGAGATTATAAATTTTTTCCAGTTCAGTTAACAACTCTATAGTAGGGATAATGGAAAAAATAATAAATTATAAGAATGGGAAACATCTTCATGTATAGACAGTAAAGGCTGGCTCCATTGTTCAACTGTGTGAATCACAGAATTTCCAAATCTTTTTGAAATAAGAAGAGACACTTAGTCCTCCTTAGTCCCCCCATCAATAAACTTCAGAAATAAAGAGACATCTTTTTTCCTCACTTACTCAATGCTGAATATGAAATAATCCCCTGAAACCTATGGAAAATTTCTGGAAACATTCCCAGTTTAGTGAACAAGGTATGGCTTATTAAAAAAAAAATAAATCAATAAAGTTGAATAGATTAAAGAAAAATGCCTTAATGCCAATATTTCATTATTTTTGGTTTTGAAATAAAATTGACAAATTACAAAAAAGTTTCAACTCAGCAAGTCTGATTCTATATATATATATATTTAGGGCCTGATAAATACAGTATATTTTTCTTTAAGCATATTAAGTAATGTTTTATATTCTGATTCTGGGCAATTTTTCCTACTAATCTGTTAAAATACCAAAGAAAGACTTCAGCAAAGATTACGTGCATCCTCCATACATATCTGAAAGGAGGAAATTAAATGCGCCTAGGAAAGGGTCTTCTGCAAAGAACTAACAGCCAGGTCAGCATACACGGTGCACTGCCAGTTTTGTTCTCTGACAAATCCTAACATGGTAACAAAGAGCTTTCATTTTCTTCCCAGTCAGAAAGATGAAGTGTCTGATACTGGGCTGTGTTGGCCTGTGGTAAAAAGGAGCTAACAATACTGGAAATGACAACTGTGTTATCACAGTAGGAGTAGATAAAACTGGCTGATGGTAGCACATGAGGTGGTGTATGTCATCACAATTGTATCACTGAATAAAAGAAGCATTTCTCGCAGCAGTCACAGCCTGAAAGACACTTCAGTCAAGGGAAAATAATTGATTTACCTTTCTTCTCCCCATCCTTTTTCACAGCAGCTGAAACAGAAACAAAAATACTGTATTTTCACAATTGAAGTTAATAATATGTAATATCAGTGAAAATAATTCAAACACGCAGACATATATAGCGTGCATGTCACAAACCATACATAATTATGCAATATAGAAATAGATCTCTTTGCCAGATGAAGAAACGGATAATCAGAAAGATGAAGTGTTTTCTCACAGACACCTGGCTCTGCTGTTCATGAGAGAAAAATCCAGCTTTCTATATTCTCATACTTCTTTAGTCACAAAGTCATTTTTCATCCCAGACACTAATACTGGGAAATAGAGGCACAGAGTGAATATTTCAAAATCAATAATTTGAATGGGAAGGCATGAAGGTGTAAGGAGAGTTCAGAGGAAGTCTATGAAGATCCTTTGTTTAAGAGAAATATGTGCTTTTTTGCTATTAAAGCTTGTGGTGGTAAACAGATGAGTAAAAAAAACACCTGACATCATGTTCAGGTTTCTAAGCCTTTACCTAACATGAGGATTTACAAGACCTGATTATGCTGCGATCCCATCTGCAAATCCTACAGCATAAGTTTTGTGGAAAGGAAGATTGAAAAGAGACCAGAAGGAAACTGCTGCTTTAAACTTTAACCCCAGTTTAAATAACAGGGAATTATTTCCCCAGAGAAAGCTGTGCTGTGTGAGCAGTATTCAAAATCTGGAGACAAAATATAAGTCCCCCAAAAGCCATCTTGGGATTCCAAGCAAATAGTGCATGTATCTACAGTGGGTACTGAGGTATCTAAAGTGGGAGAATCACCTGCGAGAATGAAAATAAAGTTTTAGTATCTCAGGAATGTGCCCAGCAGTAGAAAAAAGTTTTCTTGCCTAGACTTAGTGGTACCAGATAAGGTTTCCAGGATACGGCCCTCCGCTTTCCTAGGTGATATTGCATAGCAAAGCTGTGAAGCATGCCATTCGCAAAACTGTCATTACTACAGATTTAGTACTTTTTCCTCCAAGAAGCTGCTATAGAACCCTCCATGGTTTTAGAAAGGCATGCTTACACTGTCACTTTAAGTGTGCTAGAGGGACCCCCAAATCAGCAGAAACCCCAAATGTCAAGACTGGATAGGGCTTATAAGCAAACATGCAAATGCACCCCTGTGCTTCTGATTTCTGTCCTGCCATCTTATGGGATGTGCCTCACCATGGTTCTGGGCCTGAGGCAAGCACAAGCAGAGCAAAGTCCTTTCTGGCCTGCAACTCCTCTTACATCTATCCAATGTCTATGATTATCCTATTATAACCTCTTGTGACATCTGTTTGAAATTTCACCTTGGCCACACTTTTTCTGAGGGAATATATTGTAAATACTCAACAAATCTTAAAAGACAGAGAAACCTTCTTCTGACTACTGTTGCCAATAGCATTGTTCTGATCAAATCCTGATAGCCAAACTTAAGATGACAGGGAATAAATGAAAAAGAGCCATCCTCTTTTCTACTGCTGGGCACATTCTTGAGATACTAAAATGCCATCCTTTACATTGCTCTTTCAGAAGCAGAGCAATATATCTAAAGTGCAGCAAAAAGATGTATAGATTACCCAAAGAATTTGGTCTACAACTGATCAAGAGCCAGATTACCTTCTGAGAACAAATGTGGTTAATATATTGTAGCTGGGAAGGAAAGGACATGAAATAAAGTAGAATGATGAACTAGAAAACGTGATGCTCTGATATGAGAGATGCTCTTGGCTGTGGTTTTTTTTTTTTTTTACCTTGATTATTTGGAGAAAGAGCAAATTCTTAAGTCAACTATTTATTTTATTTTTTGCACTGTACTGATGAGGGGTATCATCTTATCCTTGAATTAGAATTTTCTATCTACAAACCTGTTCAAAGAGGACTGTGTTAATGGCCTTAAATCACAGTCTTCGTTTCCTAGCACTACCCAAATCCAGTTGTACACTTCCATTTAATATAGATATGGTACAAAGCAAAATATGCACATCAAGGATACATATCACATTTTCAAGGATCATGAATCCAGATTGACAACTGCTCCAGAAACTGGAAGTGAGCACCATCATGCTTTATGTTTCGGGAATGGTAGAAAAAATTGTTCTGAACCATGATGGACCTTGTTCAAAGTAATAAGTATTTTTATGGGGGGGGGGATCAGTTTCAGGATGGTTCTGTTGTTTTTAACTTTTATCAGAAACTTGAAACTAGATCACCAGAAGTTCTTTAATCCCATAGACAGTGATGATTCTGAGGGACCTTTTTTTTTTTTTTAACTATTCAGCAAACAGGAACATTTCTGAAATATTGAAAATAATTAGAAAAGACCAAAAATCTTGAAAACACTGTTTCCTATTCAACAATAGCCCGTTCCATGTAGCTTTGTGATGTAGCAGGAGCCAGGAACAGATATTTAGTCTGAATATTGCCAAATAAGTGATTTCTTCCAGAAATTCTCCTGTTATTTTTCTTATAACAAGCAATTAGTTCCATCCTGACACATGAAATTTAACTCCCTTTCTAAACTTACAATAATTAATTATGAAAATTTGAACTATGAAAACTGCCATTTTGTATAGATATCCAGTTCCTCTGTGGTGTTTTTGAAGATCCATTGACTTAGATTTGTGATCTTCAATTTTATCACGGTCAGACTAATTAATCTAAAAGGTAATCTGTATTTTTCCTATTTGCCTTTCTGTGAGACATTTGTTGTGCTTTCCTAGCCCACTCTAGCACTTACATGATAAGTAACCTTTGTCAACAACACTCCAGACAAGGTGCATCTTTGATTTGTGCAATGGTGTTTTTCCTAATACATCTACATATGGAAGAAAGTTCTTCACTGGCTTGTCTGCATTAGTATTGAAGTCTTTTCCTAAATTTACATGCTTAATTTAGAGATAAATTCTTCTTTAATATTTTCCCTCCAGTATATATTACATCTATTGACATTAAATTTTCTTTGCCATCACGCTGTCCATTCACCTTGTAAATTCAGTGTATCGCAGCCCCTTCTGATCCTGAATTCTTTAACTATGTCATATGAAAATTTCATTACATTTCTATTTCTATCTTTGCCTGTTAATTAAGGAATATAACATGAATCCAGACATGGAATCATAAGCAATTCTGTAAACTGGTTGCAAGATTTAAACGAATCAATTACTTTCTGCTTCCTAATCAGATATTTATTTCCTTAAATACTGTTCCTCTTAGGCAGCAGCAATTTAGTTTCTGCAGTAATTCCTATACTGCAACTTCCCAAAGACCTATTTAAACCATCCCACAAATGCTGTGCTTATTACTCTATTAAAATATTTAAAACACTATTAGTAAGATATAATTTCCTTTTGCAGATACCATGCAGGCTATATCTCTGTGATGTGATTTTCCAGATACTTTTGTTCTGATTTTAATTATGACTTCACCACTTTTCTGACTCAATTTAAAATCTCTGAATAACCCTGATGTAATTTAACATATAGTATTTACCCTGACACACTTTGAGAATAGTTGATTTGGCTGAAGTTGGCGGAAGTTTTGCTTATGTTAATTTGGTTATAGACATGTAAGTTGCAGTCAAACAAGGTCAAATGCAGGCTCATTCACTGCTTCAGGTACTCTGTGATAACTGTTCACATATATGCATACTTCTAAGCTGAAGTGAAAACCACCTCATGTAGAGAGCTAGAGCAAAGCAGCTGGCATTCACTAAGTTGATACTGTCTTTGCCCATCTCACCATAAATTGTCCATCTGTTCATAGCCTGAGAAGTAGGTAATGGTTTAAAATATTTAAGAACTGTATAAAGTGCTGCATCTTTCTCAGGTCTTCCTAACAAATATTTTATATCTGTTCCAGTCTTTCTGAGTTTAGGATTTCTCCTATCCATGTCAAGAAAAATTTTAATCATGTCAAGAAGCCACAGATAAAAGAACCAGTATACTTAACAAGAGAGAGAAATTAGCCTTTAAATTTGTTGGCTCATCTGTGTTTAGAATTATTCCCATTCATTGGCAGGAAACACCTTTCTTACCCCTTTCATCCTTTGGGCCAGGTTTTAATGAGCAGGCTTGGAGAAATAAATTCTTATTCAATTATCTTGATGCATTTTATTATTAGTGGTCAAGGAAGATGTTGCAGTCAAATTAGCAACCTAGCTATCCTTTTTATCCTAATTTGTAAGAAATAGCTGCCAGACCTAGTAATTCATTAGATAACCCCCAAAAAAATTTTACAGTGTTTTCATTACCAGCAATGCCTTAATGAGAATACACAAACACATTATCTAGAATTAAAGCAATACAAGTGTGCAAGCTCTGCTTCAGATTATCAGGATTCACACTGCATGGTTTATCAGGCCCCCTGTGAAGTCACTGGATAGAGGTGGTAAGAGGGTGGATACTGAGCTAGTCACCTTTCTGTGTGGAGTCAGGTCCAGCCTATCGTCAACAACTAAGTCATACTGACTACTGGCAGAAAACTGACTTCTCCCATCCCTGTTTGAGTCCTTGATACCTAAAATGTATGAGGATTAATCCAAGCACAATCCCAAGGACAGGCACAAATCTCTGAAAATATCACAAAAGGCCAGCGAGTGGGGTAGAGCCACTCAGGGATCTGATCTCTCTGCTGCATCAGGGGGTGCAAATCTCTCTCTGACAATCTCACTTTTCAGAGAGAGTTCCCGAAGTACAAAATGTTTTTTGAGAGGGACAGTTTTTCCCTAGATCTGTGTAAAGAAAAGTGCATTTGGCAGTTAACCAGAGGGAGCCTGACTATGTCAGCTGTGGAGAAGCACATTGTCTCAATCAGAGAGAATCCTGGTTTCTGATCTAAAATACTGTGTGAAACAATACTGTGCAACAAGAATTTTGATTTATTGTGTAAGCATATATAAATAAAAAGTTCTAAATATGCACTTAGAGGACTTTTCAGACTGCTGTTATAGAGATCTGGGAGTCCCAGCATGTAACAGTCCCTACCTCCAGGAAATACCTTAAGTGTCAGCAGACATTCATTTACAAACCTGTTTTGACTATTGAATGTGTATTTCCACATATATATGCAGATGCTACTTATTCAGCTTGAACGTTTTCCTTTAAAAAATATATATAAAAAATCAAACCATAAGGACAGAGTTACACTTCATAGTTTTCTGTAAAACATGCTTCATCTTTAACTTATATAAACTGCTTTCTGGAATGAAAATCTTATCTTTTATAGAATGGTATTCATTCATATTACATGTGTTATGTTTGTTCTTTTTATCTTGTTTTCTAATGTTTATTGAAGATTTTTCACAAAGGAGTGCTAACTCACAATAGGAATTTTATAACTCCCACTATGACTCAGTCTTGGTATTTATGTATCTGTCATTATCTTAGTGTCTGACTTTTAGAGCTCTGATGCTTTCTTGAAGTATTTCTTATTGACAGTGTTCAGCAATAATATTCTGTAATGGACAGACTGTTTGAACAGGCTGATACTGCAATTTTTATACACCTATTATATCTACCTTACATTTAGCCTCTCTATTATTTAAGATTTTCTATTGCAATTCTATATCCAGCTTGTATGGATTTGACTTTCACATTTCAAAAATATTGTCTTAACAAAGGGGTTACACAGTGGCCACTTCTAGAAATGCAATTTACAATGGATTTGACAGATCTCTGTAAAATGGCATGTCCTAATCAAATCACTGCTGTTTCTTAAGGTGTGTTTTGGTTGGATAGTTCATACTGAGTTGCCCACTAAAAAAGCTTCCTGTGTACTCTCAGTTGGTTAAAAAAAAAGTAGAACCAGTGCTTATAAACGTGACCTCCTGCTTGCGCTTCTTTACAGGGCAACAGCCACAAAATGTCTGGAGCACTTTTCCCTACAGAGGCTTTTCTCAAACTGTCTGCCTGATCTATGCACCATGTCACTTAACATTGTTAAAAAAAAGAAGTTTAGTGAAGCACAGCATCCCACACGGATGCTTAAAGCCACTTTATGCATTGGGACTACACGCTTCTGACAAAATGTCAATGTCTTGTCATACATATTCAGTGTCACTGAGTTAGTTGTATTTGCTTTTGGATGTGCTGCATTTCTATGAATCCCATCAGCTAAGAAATGGCATATGAACATCTGTCACATGGAACAGAAAAGACAAAACCAATTTTTAAAAACCTGCAGCCACTAAGCTGAACTGCCTTCAAAGTGAGCTTGTGTAACACTTGCTGTGTCATGGACATCTATGACTAGAAAATGATGGAATCCTTTTGCAAACCCTAAGGTGGCGTCACTATACCCATGTATGCAAACTGAGACCTTCCCACTCAAGTTGTACTTTTCTGTTGCAGTCTTGCTCAAGGGGCCTTGAAAGATCTGCAGTCCTGCTGTGAACAGTTACTTTACAGATCTAAGATATACAGGACTTAAAAAAAGCCAGTTGGCCTGATTGTGTGTCTCACAACATCTAATCCAAACATTCTAAGCTCTTATAGAGCCAGCTAGAGTAAAAAAGAAATGCTTTCACTGCTGTGGGATATGAGTTGCTCTCAGTGAGCTTATGCAAGGCATCGAGTACATCCACAGGAGACATGCAAGGCTGTGCGCCAGCCACTAGGAAAAAGAGGAGAGAGTAGTGAGCATCTCATGTGGGAAGCTGGTAAAGGCTGTGCAGACTCAGCATAGTCACCTCTAAATTATGGCATTGCTTATCCAAATATCCTGCTGCTACTATAAAACTCCATCAGTTCTAGTTCAGACTTCATCCAAGCCATTAATTCTTTATCAGAATAATCACAGGTGTCTCTAATGTAATCTTGTACTTCAGTGGAGTTAAAGTCAGCATACTGCAGTAAACATTCAGATCTTGGGTTTTGTGTCTTGAAAAGCAGGAACTATAAGACTGTGAGAAGACACAACACAGTACTCCCTGTTGACTAAAGTAAACTGAAAAAAATGGTACAGTAATAGGTCCCTAGTTTTCTAATGTCCGTGATCTTGGGCTGGCAGCCCAGGTTCATCTATTTTGACTACATCAAAGAGTTTCAGGCTGTTTAAGCCCTATTTACTTTTGTAACACTAACAAAGCATTCTCTTTGCTTCAGAATGGTACAACTGCGCAAAGTAATAGCGGATTTCTCCTATTCTGCTGTATACTATCTCCATACACTACTGAAAAAACTGCACTTAAAAATTTGCAAATATTACCTTTCAGAACTTTGTCAGAGAAAATGTTGCCTCATTATTTCCAGTGATCCTTAGGGCAAATCTAAAGATAGGGGGTATAATTGTCTGAAGTATTTTCTAAACCGACTTGAAGTTTTTAACATTGACTACTATATTCCCATGACTCAGCTGACTGTTATTAGTTAGCAAGTTATTACATTTTCTTACTCATGTTAAATTATTTACACATTCAACCCGAGAGACTGCTTTTTGTTGAGCAAGTGCTGTTTAATCAATATGCAAATAGTGTCAAAGTAAAACTAAGTTTTGTTTGAATTTAGTTGATATGAATAAATAAACATGAAAGTAGTTGGGTAATTATAATTACAGTTTTATCATTTCCTAAAAAATGCCTAGTATTTGACAGGTATTACAAATTGTAATTGATTTTTATTTGATGGCTACTGCTAATGTTTCTTCTAATGAAGAAACACCAAAGCACAATCAAACAATGTGTTATAGAAGAAAATTAAAATTCAATCTGACATGACAACTTTAAATAGAATAAATGACTCAAAAATTAAGATTAAAAAAATAAGTTCTCATAACTTTGGGGTCTATAAAGTTCTATTGTTACAACTTGCTTGTTTAGCCCCAAATGTATCTCTCATTTATCAGCCAGGTAAAAAGAATGTCCAGCAGAAAAGGATGCCATTCAATGATATTTATGTATGGCTAAGTGAAGAAACTAGGATTTCATTTGGGAATACTTGCACAATGGACTTATTTTCTCAACTGTATCTTATGATAAGGCTCAGCACAACTTGGAATTGTTACCTTTTTCTTTAGCCATAGTTGAAGCCTTCATTTCTTTTCCTTTTGAAGAGTCTGGAAGAGATATCCAACACAAAAAAGGAAGCAGAAAATAAGTAGCATAAGTATACACTGTGCCCAATATAAGAAACATGCATAACACCAGATCAACCAAATACGCAAAACAGGTAAGTGTTAAGAATTAGAATTTCTGTTTAATAAGAACCTCAGCTAAAGATTTGAAAGCAAACCAAAAAAATTCCTACTATATTACCTGACAAAGTTTCTGCAATTCAAATTATGCATTCATTCCCGTGCAGCCTATCATTTCAGCTTGTCATGTGTATTCAGCAACGGCTCTGTTACTAATTCACTCAGAATAGACTAGCATTCCCACTGTAATATTGGTTGTGCAGGTCAGAGTGTTTAAAGAACACCACGGAAGGCTTATGATTTTAGTATTTCTGATTCATGTCAGACACTGCTCCTTTCAATATTTCAGGTTTATTAAGTGAGTAGAAGCTAGGTTTAGTTCCTTTTCACCAAAAGCTTGTAATTCAAAATATATCAAAACTGCACCAGCAGGTCCTTTCATGAGGACAACTGGTTATTTCCCAGCCACATAATGATAAGACATTACCCTTTTCCTTTAATGCTGCTGGAGGCTTCACATCTTTTCTTTTACCAGTCTCTGGAAAGAAACATTTAACATTTATCACAAGTCAGGTTAGAGAAATAAGATGACACTTGAAAAGAAAACAAGTCAAACAATTTGATATGTAGAGAGCAAAAAGGATGTGATAATTAAATGGATTTAACAGCACGGAAATAAAGAACAGGGCAAAACAACAAGGTCATTCATTCATCTTTTTAGACTTGGATATGCAAAATAATAATTCTTCAATATGTCATTAATTTCTTCACATTTTGAGGAAATCATTAATCTGTCTTTTAAGTGGGAAATGAAGAATAATAACTTACAAAGAGGAAAGCAATTCTATACAGCAGTTGGCATCAAAAGATTTTTCTTTTGCTGAACCCAAAGAAAAAAATAATCCACACTGATATAATTGAAATATTAGGAACACTATTTTTGAAAGCCAGAGGCTGCTGATAAAGTGAAGTGGGAACTTTTTTATTCAGGAGTGACAAAAGGACCAGTTACTCATTCAGGATTCCATTATTCTTTCGATATCAAAGACACCATATGGGTATTGCCTGT
Organism: Pezoporus occidentalis; assembly: GCF_034315485.1. Taxonomy (NCBI): domain Eukaryota; kingdom Metazoa; phylum Chordata; class Aves; order Psittaciformes; family Psittacidae; genus Pezoporus; species Pezoporus occidentalis. The sequence goes on along the minus strand of NW_026915713.1, from coordinate 3,045,837 downwards.
GAACAGGATTTCACTTCCTGCATATATATAGCCTTTTAAAATCACAGGCAAGCTGGTTGTAAAATAAGAGCAGTGTTCATCCTTTGAATGTACATTCATATGTTTTATGTCACAACGAATAGTTCGAGAACATCATCGTATCTAATTTTTCTGCGCTGTATGACAAAGTATTAAAGGAGATGAGAAAAAAAACACTGATGTTCTAGTTCTTTCTTTCTTCTACTTGACAAGGCAGAATCCAAGGACCAAAGACAATCCAGAAGTTGGCTAAGCAGAAATAAAAGTAAACTATAATATTGTTATGGAGCCCAGGTGAGATGCATGGACTGACAGCAGTGACAAACAGAAGAATCCTGAGCCTCAAGTGGCACCCCGGTTTCATTCCCCAGAGTTTTCACAAGGACTAATACATTCCTCCCAGAAGTGCATCAAATTCTGCTTCATGTCTATTCAATACTCTGCACTATACCAGCCATAATCTGGACTTTATGGAGTATATCCAGCTTCCAAAAAAATGAGACTGTCACAATTTGGACCTCAGATGTGCCTTTATAGTTCAGGAACCATAAGCAGTTCTGTTAGCCTTTGCTGCGTCCCTTAAATTTTTGAGCTGTCCCAGTACTCTCCAGAAAGACTGTTCAACGCATGTCACATTGCAACAAGTAAGGTTTCCTCCAAATACACACTACCAAATAATCCATGACCTCTGCATGCACAGCTTGTAGGCCAGCCTTCTGTAACTGAAACGATTAGAGACATATATGTCCGTGCAGCCATCAAATTGGGAAAAAACCCTGACATATCAGTCACGCTCAAGCACCTGGATCTGTCGGTAACCTCAGCCTGTCTCATTCTCTGTCAACTGTATTCTTGAGACATAGCCACATGTCCAAGTTTAGCCTACTCCATAGTGGGAATGTCCCCACTATGAGTTTTTTAGACAATTCACTTTTGACAGATTAACATTCAAAGATGAACATTTTTGAGTAACATTCAAAAATAGATTTTAGTATTTCCCCCAGGATGCAAATTCAAATCTCTGCATGTAAAAGAAGCCCAGGTAGTTACTAGGAATCCTAATGTGAATCTGTAGAGTACAAATGTCGTTAAAAACAATACAATGGATAAAATAATCTAAACATGAACCAGGATGGGTTTGATTCTCTATCCTTGTATACTCCTACTCAAGACCTCCTTCGAGCACTGAATAGCTGTTCTGATATGATTAACTTCTGAATTTCTTAACTTCTTCACTTACCTTTTTCCTTTGATCCCTCTGGATTCTTGGGATTTTTTCCTTTCAAATAGTCTGTAGGGAGATAATAAAGTTTTTGAGACTTAGAAGACAGGACTGCCCCTTCACAATTAAAAAAAAAAAGACAAATATTTAAAAATTAAAACTAAAATTCTGAACATAAGTGAACACCTAATACATTTTAAGGTGCAATAATGTTAGTAGAAAATGCAAGAGTAGAAGTTACTGTAGATCACTGTTTGTAGAGTTTTCACAGGAAGGAGAAATTGGAAAGGAGAAGGGGAAAATGCAAGTCATGACAGAGGATTACGAATTCTTAGGGTTTTATCTAAAACTTCATGAAGACAGAAGGGATTATCATGTTTTCTGTGGTGGTCTGAAGCCTAAATTTTAACTTTAGTCCTTCAGGGACCATGTATTCAGGACCAGCAAGCACAGGGAAAACATACATTATATTACATAAACAACTAATTATTTTTTTTAATTATGTAATAGCCTTCTGACCTCTTAAGTGTATGCAGCAGGGAATATTAGGAGGAAATACAGTTTTCCAAAGTGAGGAAGTAATTTCATAGGCTTATGAATATATGTGGTTTGAGTGAGAGTATATCACAGGTTGAAGGGTGCTGTGTAGATGCTGAGTAGACCATTGCACTCCATCTGACAGGATATAGCACCTAAGCATCTAGAAAAAAACATGCCATTTATTCCAAATGAAAGTTCACCAAATCTTCAGTAAAACAGATAAAGCTGAAAGATCCTTTCCAAAATAAATTTAACTCTGATCATCCTCCTGGCTGCCATGGTAGCAGGATGTGATCCCACATACCCATCTGGCTTTAAGTGTGAGTTGTAACAGAAAAAGTTCACTTCTAAGATGGCTGAATTTGTAGGAAAAATCAGATGTTCAGGGATAGGTACTTAAATTAGGAGCCTGGTCTTCACAGGAGCAGGTAGACTCCTTCAGGGGATTGAAAATTCACTTCCTGTATGAAGACTGAAACCCTTTGAAGGAGCCTACCTGATATTTCCTACAATCTGTAGCACCTAAAGCAGGTTCAGCACTTTTGGCTCTTACAACTGGTGGAGGTAGCTGTCACTGTAGGACTTCCCCACCCTCTGAGCCAAGGCTACTGAGATCACCAGTCCTGCTCTCCAGAGAGCACATTTTCATCTTCAGGAGTTTGAACAGGGACTCGCTGAAGACTTTAAACTTTTGCTCTCGACTGCCCACTTTACTGCTGGTCCCAGAGGAGGAAAAACATACAGCTGGCTTAAAGCCAACCTTCAACTTGCTGTTTTCCTCCAGCATCCTACTCCAAGGATGAAACTGGGTCAGGTTAAGAAGATGGTATAGAAAGATACAGCAGCAATAGTATGTGAACTTTTCAGGGTAAAAATCTAGTTCTTAGGCAAATGACAAGAAATAAGTAGGTAGAAATTGGAGGAAATATTAATTGAAGAGTCAGTGCTTTTCTGCAGATGAGTCTCACAATGTAACTCTACTATTAAAGAAAAAAGTGTGTCATAAGTTAAGATAAAAAATGCTACAGGCAATATGTTATTTCATTTTACTTTTATCTTAAAGGAAAGACAAGCATGGCATAGCAAGTGCAAATCAGCCCATTTGTTTCTTTAATGACAATGTGCTATTATGTATATGGCAAGAAAGAAATACACACTACTGGACTTACTTACCCTACCAATCTGTGCACAAAAATAAATGGGCTTATTATCCACACATAACTGACATGAGAAAAGATGCAAAGATATCCCAAAACATGGCAAAACCAAATAAGAGGGGGAAAAGGACCATTTGTTTGGAAAACAAATCATGGAACACAATGTAAGAGTGAATTTACATTATCTATACAGCACAAATGCTGTCACTTTAATAACTCAACATAGTGCAATTCCAGCAAATTTCTTAGAAAAACTCAGTGAGGAGTTATACATAAAATATCATAAGCTTTTAGTGCTACTGTTGGAGACTGGATAAATGAGCTGCTACTCTGATTAGCTATCTACCAAAAATCACATGGCAAATTATACCTTAGCTTTTCAGTGGCCTCACATTATTTGAATATGCTTATGTCAACAAACACAAACCCCACCCCCCTACCCCCCTCCCTTTTATATTCATTATTGCAATGAATGCAGTTATTGAGCTTCTTTACTCTTTATTTCAGGAAAAAGTTGAAAAGCTAATTATGAATTTTGAAGGAGTCTTGAGATGCCCTTTCTCACAAGACAATGGAAAGTATATTCTTCCACTCTCCTCTTTAATTGCTGCAAATAAAATTAGATTCAAAGACTGAAGACATCTTATTCACCTCATAAAATACATAAGATAACATTCTCAGGTTGCAAGCTACAGAGTATCCCAGTGATAACTCCAAATTCAGGGATCTATTTTTCCTGCCACTGCTTTAAATGAAAATACTATGCACTGGTTTATGAAAAATAGCCTTCTTTATGATAAGGTTTTTTGTCTGGACATCATCCTCATTCATCCAAACTTAGCCCATCCTTCAAATAGAATGGGGTATAATGATGCCTGTTTTATTGCATAAGGTGCAAGGCAAACATTAATGATAAAAACAATTTAACACCTTGTCTAAAAATGCTTATTTGGTCTTACATGAATTACAACAAACTACCAAGATACATAATTAGCACACATATGCAGTCCTGAAAACCCTTAATTTCCTCTATTACACACAAAAATATATTTTTATTTGCTAGAAACTTCCACTTTAAGAAACAAATCTTAAGACATCAAGTTGCGAAGAGTGAAAAGAAGGCCCCAGTAATCTGGTCCACCTTTCCAGAGGCCCACTGAAGAGGCTCTAAGAGATGATGGAGAAGGGAAAGAGTGGCATGCAAGTATGGCTTTGACTAATTTATGAGCTACAGTTTGGGTAAATATGGTTATGAATTGGGGGATTTATAGTGCTAAATATATGTTTATTTAGCAGGGTGATCCAGAATGCAGCCACTAAGATTTCTATGGGTTTCTCCCACACAGCTTTGCCAGTTCTTCCTGTAGAGTCTTTGCTGACAGTATATTTTGAACTGAGCTACCCCATTCACTAATCAGCACCTGCATTTTTAGACACAGGCACTGGACTTTGAAAGTTTGACCCCTATTAGAGGAAACAATGTGGCAGGTGCTCACAAGATCTGAGGGGGGTGGACATCAATGGTGCTGAAGGGGTTCAGAAGCCTGTGGTGCGTTTACAACTGTATTCGGCATCAAACAGTAGATTGAGATGTCGCTGTTAGCGGCAGTAATGCGTTAGGCATACATGACTGTATTCAGCAGGTAAAGAAAGTGGCCTGAAGCTCTGTTTGGTAAAACTTTGAATAGTACATTGGAATTTTTTACAGATATTTTTGCCTTGTTTTCCTAAAATGTAAGAAATCTGATACAGCATGGTCTGCACTTGATATTTAGAATAAATTCTTGCCTGCCCCTTTCTGGCGTCTGGGTGGAAATGGTCTAACGTACTCTGCCATATTAGAAGGACCTGTTAATAACTTAGTGATTGAAGTCACTGACCTATTGAGCATGAGACCAGGAAATGAAAAGCAGCGCTTTTGGAGGCACTCTAAAGGACATGCTACAGAAGCTTTGTTCAGGGCTGGAAAATCCCGTTCGATCAGTTCAAAAGAAACTCTTGTCAAAGATGAAAAGTGTTTGAATTTCCTCTCTCCCTCTTTTTCTCCCCCTTCTTCCCTGCAGTCCTCTGAAAGGAGCAGCAGGCTTAGCATACCCACTCCATGAAGAGGAGGACAGGGCAGAGCTGTCACTCAAGTGCTTCTTTCAATTTTTTGGCACAGCCCCGTCAGGTAACAACAGATTATTCAAGCAGTCCATGGAGAGGGCCATTCGACCCTAGGAGAGTTTGGATATACATTTCTGGTCCAGATAACTGTAAATGGAACATCTGTACATTAATAGTAGATATGCACAGAACAATACATGAACCACAGGATTAGCAGATTATTATAATTAATTTTTTTTTTTTTTAATGAAGAAGTGATTAATTAGTGATTGTCTAACTAAACAAGAGTGAATGAACACAGCTTCTGGGATTTTGAAAATATGTCTAGCAATAAAATTATTCCTTCTTTTGTTTTAGGCGTTTGGTTGGGTTTTGTTTTTCTTTTCATTTTTCCATAGCACTTGAGCTAAGCTCTTCATTCAGTTCTTTATTTGAAATAGGTTATAATGACTGTCATTTAGAGTGAATATTAATGTCTGTCTGTAACATTGATTTTTTTTTTATCCTGAAGAAACTAAAGAACATGTCAAATAAGGTTTATCTATAAATCACATCTCTTTTAAAATATAGCTATCTCTGGAAAGGTTAAAAAACACTCAGCAAAATAATGGGTGAAAGGAAATTCATCTCAGTTAACCATTTACCCTGACCAAATTTAAAAAGATATTGGAACTGTTAAAAAGTATGGAATAAAAGAAAGATTCAGACCAACTATCATGTTCTAGATGGGGGTCTGGATGAAGCTGGGGTTTTTAACTGTAGCTTTTACAGACTCCAGAAAGTACATTATCCACTCATATCCTCATAAACTTTACTTTATTGCTACTACATCCACAGATTTATGCAAGCATTCGGTTTTCACAGTATCACAGTATGCTAGAGATTGGAAAGGACCTCGAAAGATCATCTAGTCCAATCCCCCTGCCGGAGCAGGAACACCTAGATGATGTTACACAGGAATGTGTCCAGGCGGGTTTTGAATGTCTCCAGGGAAGGAGACTCCACAACCTCCCTGGGCAGCCTGTTCCAGTGTTCCGTCACCCTCACTGAGAAGAAGTTTCTTCTCATGTTTAAGTGGAACCTCTTGTGTTCCAGTTTGTACCCATTACCCCTTGTCCTATCATTGTTTGCCACTGAGTAGAGCCTGGCTCCATCCTCGTGACACTCCCCCTTTATATATTTATAGACACTTATAAGGTCACCCCTCAGTCTCCTCTTCTCCAAACTATAGAGACCCAGCTCCCTCAGTCTTTCCTCATAAGGGAGATGCTCCACTCCCTTAATCATCTTTGTTGCCCTGCGCTGGACTCTCTCCAGCAGCTCCCTGTTCTTCTTGAACTGAGGGGCCCAGAACTGGACACAATATTGCAGATTTTGACTTTGTTTACTGGCTCCTATTAAACACTGATTCTTTAGGGAAGCAATTTCTTAAGAAAGTTCTTAACTATTACTCAGAGTGGTTTTGTGATATTTATTCAATTCATTTTGAGACTTCTGAATGCGTATCATCTCACTATATTCTATTTATGACCTTTTCCCCCTCCCTTTTTCCATGCCATAAATCCTGCAATATGTTTTAACCCATTAAATGTTGATTGGTTAAGATTTATAATGGGAAAGATTTATAATGTTTATTTTAAAATTATGATTTTAATTCTACCTTGTGTGGTTTTCCAGTAAATTTTATATTTTATTATTTATTCTTACCTTTATCTTTTAAAGCTGTAGGATTCTTTCCTTCCTTTTCTTTAGCATGTTCTGTAAAATAATTTTATTATTATTCAAGTTAGAATGATAAAAGGTTATCATCTAATACCTCTGGGATAATGATTGATTGAATAATTGTTGGTGTCTAACAGAACCATGATTACCAATTAAATGTAGCACAAAACTGTTTCATCAGCTTTAGCATGCACACAAGGAGAAGCTACAAAATTTTCTTAAGTGTGATGAAAGAACAAAGATTACTAAAAGCTTATTTCACTTTGCAGCTTTCAATACCAAACATTAACAAAGCTTCCCTAAGTTCTGAGTTTAGAATTCTAAGTTTTCATACAGATGTTTCATATTACCAAGGCTCTATTTCACTTCTGATCCTGGTAATGCAAATTAAGTTTTATCATAAACTTAAATAGTATTATGTAGATAAATTCCTAACTAAACTATACCATAAAAACAAAATGTCCAATGCATTGCAAGATTTTTTTCTTGATGCGCATAGATCTTAGGGTTTTATATAATATTTTCCTGACATGTTACCTTTATTTTTTGTAGCAGCTGGAGATTTGGATTCTTTCTCTTTTCCAGGATCTGCAAAAAATGTATTCACACTGATAAAGTGACAATCAGAAGCCATCACTGAGTGAAAGTACGAGATTTAATCATATCAGAGAATGAAGCATCTAGATCATATGGGTGACTATGATTACATTAGAAGAAATAGTGAAAAATGTAGTGATTGGAATAGTTGTACAGAATTCACCTGTTCCCATTCAGAGGGTTCAATCCACAAAATGTTTTTTATTGATTTGATTATGAAACCTTTAAAATTTGCAAGCTTCAACTTACTATGGTATCAGGATAGTTTTTTGTCTTTCTTAACCAGAAAGGACAAAATGACCTTTGGCCAACTTTGACCCATAAATGCTGTCTGTGGTCTACTGTCCTCATCTGGGATTGGCCATTCTTGCTGAGCAAGTCCAAGGGTCTCTTGTTGCAAGTATTCTTTCTAAGGGTCAGATGTATATCAAATCTAGAGAGCGACACAATAGTGACAAATAGGAGGACAAACAGCTCTTTTTATTCTGCCTGCAGAAAAGTAGTGAAGACGGCTAGGACACACCATCCTTGATGGATACTGTCTGAGGAAGGGCAGTCCCCTGTAAAAGGTATAAGAAATAATTCGAACCAGACAGAAAACCAAGAATTATGTTTGAGACAGTATGTGAGATCACCTTTCTGGGCTGATGAAACCAAGGTCTTCAAAGCTTTTGCAACCCAAATGAAAAAGACAGTCGAGACTGTCCCAGAACAGGCTATTCAGAAGGACCAGAGACTTGGATTTTGAATTTTTTGCATGTTGAGTGTTTTAACCATCTGACTGCTGATTACACATATGTGTATATATATATGTTATATATATAACCAACTATATGTAGTTGGTTATATGTATAGATACATGTAAACCCAACTAATACTGTTATATACATGTAATTCTGAGAAATACTAATTAACAGGTATTTTCTGGGGGAAAAAAAAAGAGAATAATATAATGTTCTCCATCAGATATGAAGAAAAAACAATCTTTCTGTTGAGAAACTCAGCAGGAATTCAGTGCCAGGTCTTAGAGAACCCTGTTAGAAGACTCCAGGTTGCTACACATAGGATGAAAGATCAAGACTTAATGAGGAGGAGGCTGTGTTTAGCAGACAGATATGAAACTTGTAGTAGCTACGGTGAGTAGCTGCAGTGATGATTTTTTACTGTCTTAAGCACACACAATTCAGAAGTTGTTTTTGTTACAAAAGCATGGAAAGTGTCTAGTAGTTCATTATGGTATCAATCAGTCTTATTGTTCATGCTGCACTATTTGGCTATATGTAAGACAAACTGAGCTAATAGGGAATCTGAATTGAAGGAATCCAGAAATAATAAAATCTTATTTATGGTAGAAGTAACCAGCAAGTAGAAAAAAATTAATGTACTGTTGACTTTGAAACTCTTTTTCTGTTGGAGCTCACATCAAAGGATAAATGTTTCACTATTTTTCTCCTTCTACTTTGTGCTTATAAAAAGGCAATACTTCCAGGCAATTAAATTTTTAAAGGAGAAGACTTGGAAAAGGTATTTGTTGGACAAGGTCAAAAGTGTAATTTTATTGTAATAAAGTGTCTCTTTCCAGCCTCACTACATCCTAGACATCTGTTGTTCAGAAGCTACCCCTTCTCTCCTTCTTCTGCCTCCAGGTTTTGTACTCACTGGATTATGATTCAGTCACTAATTTTCAAAGTCAGAAAACAAAAAACACTGTGGATGTTTATGAAGCACATACAGTGGAACTAATGTAGAGCTGATCTCTAATAGTCCTAATAAAAAGTCAACACCAATTTTTAAATACTAAGTTAATGACAGAAATCTATGCTAACAGAAATAAAACTCAGTGAGAAGACTGAAAAACTTGTCCTGTGCTCATGTGTTATAAAAAATTGCCAAGAGAGATTCCATGGTTGGTGCAATGGTGTCTATAAAAACTGGTACAGCGTGGAAGACACAACCTTTCTTTTTTCTTTGTTGTCTTCTTTTTCTTTTTCTTTTTCTTTTTTTTTTGGTGATTCATGATTCAAGTAATGATTTTGTGATTAATACAAAATACAAGTAACACCACTAAAACCTACACCATTATGCCTTTACCAGAATAGATAATTTAATGCACATTATAAATTCTTTATTTTCAAGAGCCTGCCTGCAACAACTGTAAGTTGTTGTGCACCTCCATATTAAGAAAATTGTTACCCAAACTGTTGCAGAAGATGTTACCACAGTGATGCATTTTAAACAAAAGAGCATTAAACAGTTCTGACTGAAACATTAAGTTGTTACTGATGAAGCTTGAAGTTCCATATGATCCCCAAACAAAGAAACCTTAGGAAAGGTTTTTCAGAGATATTTGTTATCTCCAGGAGAAAAAAAAAAAAAAAAGTCTTTTGGGATGGCATGGCATGTAATATACATACTGCTAAAGAATTTTAAAAAATATTCATGAATAATATGAAAATGGCAAATTGAATTGTAAATACACACTGGCAATATTCTGTAGGACTGAACTTACTGAGGTCTCTTAGACAGTCTGCCATAACCTGGCAAAATGACAACATGTAGCTCAAATCCCATGACAAGAACCTTGTGTTACTTCCTCATACTTGATTTGCAGTGTTAAGCTTTTACTGACATCAGAATACATAACTGAGATCTGCAGTGAACCTAGCAGGTGTGGAGAGAATAATTTTGTGTGTAAAATAATAAAGGTAAACTTTTTAAATGGTTGGGGTTTATTTGTTGTTTCTTTTTTTTTTGGTTCATTGGTTGTTCTGAGGGTTTTTTGGTGGGTTTTTTGTGTGCTGGCATTACACATCTCTTCCTTTTGTCAAGGAAGAATGTACAGTATTGGTGTTAAACTTCTTTGGCATAAACAGACTAGAATTTCTTAACATATCCATTATTATTATTATTATTATTTATTATTATCAGATATGTTGTATCAGTTCTACTCTGTCTAAAAAAAAAAAATTTACAGTTCTGACTAGCAGCAGGAGCTCCTATACCTTTTTCTTTTCATTTATAGATTTGATATTGCTTTATCAATTATAGGGAGAAGCATTATGTAAAATGACAGCTTACTTCCTTGCTTCGTCTTTTGTTTATCTGAGGACAGAGAAAAGAGGGGAAGGAGAAATGAAAAGAGAAAAGAAAAAGGAAATATTAGAATACATATTCACATAGAAAATTATATTTAATACAGTCAGCTAATGAAAATGTATTTAAATATATGTTGTCCAAAAATGCTTAAACATACCCTGAAAGTGATTTCCATTCTATTGTTGCTTGACAATGTGAAAAAAATTCATTGTTCAGACCTAGTACCTTGTAGACATGCAAAGAAAGGAAAAAAAAAAAACCAATCTCACGTGACCTGCTTTAACTGATGGCAGTTAATTCCTTTCTTGGTAATCTTGGATATCTCATAAAAAAATCTTTGCCTTTTCCTCATTTCATTTAAATATTAATTCTCAGTTGCCTTAATAACAGGCAGTGTCTCCCTGGCAACCGTCTGACAGTTGCTCGTGCCATTTTTCAAATAGGACAAAGAATTAAAGCACTGTGTTTTCCTAGACACTTATGGCAGTTCTCCACCTTCTTGCTTTCCTTTTCACTGTTAAAAATGTTACATGTAACTTTGATTTACTACTAATAAAAGATCAGTGAACTGAAATGGTGTAGCGATATTTAGTCCATTTCCAGACCACAGGGATCTGAGGTCAAAACTGCAATAGCATGTTTGATCACTAAAACCTTCCAGTTTGAAACAATGAAGCTACACCCCAGTTGCTAGACAGACTCATGAACTTTACGTTTTCTTGCAAATATCCATGCATTTAGTGTTTTTCTTAAATTGCAAATCCTAGTTCTGACCAGCTCTGAATCCCTCTACTTTTGAGATGTATCCTAATGGACTGTAGCTATCAGAACAAATTATTTAATTTCTCAATCTAAAAGGCTCAAAAATAGCTTTAAGTTCAAAAACTATTTTCTGATGAATTCATACATCCCTGATTAACAAAGAGTCCTCACTTTTCTTCAGAACTTTCTGATACCTGGAATCAGTGAATTAGGTACAGTTTTCACTCAAAATATAACTCGGAGCTGCTTCCATCACCTTATATTTTACTCTTCCATGAGAAATACAGGTACATGCTAATATTAAAAAAAAACAACAACTTTCTGAAAGTTTTTTTGGCTCATATGTCTTTGAGTGATCAACATGTTGGCAATCTGTTGTGCAGATATGAGAAGCAGAGGCAATTGCTGTCTGAAAGTATTTATGTTTGCTTCTGTGCAGCAGAGGAACTGAGCTACTGCCAGCACTTGGAAGTAGCTGCAGAAGTAGTTGTAATAGATTGCTCTTTTTCCTTTGTCTTGAAGAAACTAGATGGCTGCTATTATGGGGAGATAGTGCTGCTGCTGCTGACTGCTGTCCCCTTTTTGAGTCCTGTGGGTATCACAACCAAGGGCTTAGAAATCCCTGCTCAATGCCAACCGTGTGAAACTATGGTTTGTACTGCTCTCTTTTTAAGAGAGCCTGTGTACTTTATGGCACAGTTGAAATATATTACAAATAAAGTCCCATCTAATGTTGGCACATTGTAGAAGGAACAAATCTTACAGCAAACACAACCTCACTGCTGCATGAGGTAGCCAAACAGAAGGGAAGCAGTGCAGGTGGCTGCGAAAGCACTTTTATGTCAATGGAAAATAGTGTGGAGATACCCAGACTAACAATAACTGAAATCTGGACTAAGACCCACCTAATTATAACCTTTTCCATCACAACTAACAAGCAGCTGACAGCTTCTGCAGGGTGTCTGTGCTGGTTTAAGTAATGCTGAGTAAAGCTGAAGCTGGGAAACTGAAGAAAGAGATAATAGCTTGTCCTGGGTTCAGCAGTAGCAGTCATGCTTTTTTTTCCTTTGTGTTAGCTGGTGCAGTGCTGTGTTTTGACTTCTAGCCTGAGAACAGTGTTGGTGAAGTCGATGTTTCCAGTTGCTGCTAAGTGATGTTTACCCTGACCAAGGACTTTGTGAGGCTCATGCTCTGCCAGGGAGGAGGGGAAGCTGTGAGGAAGCAGAGACAGGGAGCCTGACCCGGGCTAGCCAGGGAGGTATTCCATACCACAGCACGTCATGCCCGGGGTGGGGGGTAACTGGGAGTTACCCGGAAGGACACGGGCTTCCGGGTGGAACTCGTTTTCTTGGCCGGTGGTATCGTATTCTCTTCCCTTGTTATTTTCCCTTATCATTGTTGTAGTTGATAGTAGCGGTGGTGATTTGTGTTGTACATTGGTTGTTGGACTGTTCTTGTCTCAACCCATGGGAGTTGCACTTTTTCCATCCTCCTCCCTGTTCCTCCGGGAGTGGGGAAGGGGAGAACCCCTGGGGGGGGGGTGGGGACGGACCTCGATTATTGTCAGCTCGGCACCACTCACTGGGAGTGAGTGAACAAGTTACCTGACTGGGTTTAAACCACGACATAGCTGAACTGACCAAAACTACATTACTAAGTATGTGCTATAGTTCACTTTGAAGGTTATTGGCAAGTTTGGAAAAACTCCAGTATGCTAAGACTGAAACGCCAAATTCATCATCAGAGCTTTAATTGCAAATTCGAGCACGAGTAAATATGAAAATCACCTTGGTAGACAGTTAGTAACAAGCACAGTAGATTAAGATGTGTATTGTTATAAAGGAAGCCAAGGCTGATAAGCTTTGGGTATTTCTGCCAATATTTTCTACTTTGCTCCTTACCATACTAACCTAAAAAAAAGTATGGGCTGCTTTTAACAAGTGTACAAGAAGCAAGAATGCAGGAAAAGCTGAAAGTAACAACAATAATAATAGATGTAATTTATATCATGGGAAAACACACATCTAAGTGCTACAAGGCTATCTAGATGCTTTAAGTCTCCTTTTCTATTCACCACCATCACACAGTGGCTCAAGCTTTGTTTTAGCCTGGGTGTAGACCAGCCCTTGGTGATCCTGCTCTGGTTGGCTTTGGAAACTATGTAGACTTTGTGACCTTCTGAACTATGTGTCGTCAACATGCGGTTCTTGCATTCTGCTGATCGGACTCCCAAACATTCCCATTCCTGCCTCATTCATACCAATCTTATGCTTTTTGCTAAAAACGTCTACAAGTTCTGCTTTTGAAAGCTTTTGAGTTTTTCTGCAGTGGATCTTCATGACCCTTCATGGGGCTAATGTTCCATTAGGGTTAAGCTGAGTTGACTTTAGGGGTCCTCTGCCCCTTTAGCTCATTGCAAGTCACTCTGAAGACTGAATATTAAAGGCTGATCCGTGCCCAAGCTACAGGGGCAGAAAGCCTCTTGCAAGATCTGTGTGTCACGAAGTCCCAGCATAGGATATTTAAGTGGAAATGGGCAGCCTATTCAACCTTTTTGAGGGAGTTACATTTTTGTGGAAGTGGGACAAAGTCAGCTTCCCAGTGGAAATTCCCTGTTTGATAAATACAGCAGAGCCCTGACTAATACTTTGCAGAGCAGTGGATTTAAAGGCTGTTGTCATATAGCTATCTGAATCTGAGGCGTTTGTTTCTGGGCCATTGTTTTTTAAGAGAGATAATGGCAAACCGATTTGTTTTCTTTTTACCTTGCTCTGCTGCCTTTGTTGCTTTTTCTTCCTTCTTTTCAGGTACTCCTGCAAAACAAAGATAAAGTTTAAGTAAGATTTCTAGACTGAAGTGTTGCTCCAACAGACAAAGCTTTTCTTAATGCTTACAGATTAAGGCAAATGATTTCAAAGATTTGGAACCAAGAGATACCTTCTCCCTTCCCCCACACCCCATACATGTCTATATAAGCATTTGACTACAAGTATTTTTTATCTATCTTAAAAAGAGGAAAAGCAAAAAGGGATTTTATTTTTTTCCTTTCAGAAAACAAATAGCAGCATTGACTTCCAGATCCCTACTGAAACACAAGCTAAACTGCAGTACACATCACATGAGAGCAAGGCAAGCAGGTCTACTTTGCCCAGCCATGTGAGAGTTTCTCATGCAAGCATGATTTTCTGCTTGTACTACAGAAATCTGTATTCTGCATCCTTGCAAAATACTTCCCATAATCTTAATTTTAACCCTGTAGCTAGTCTCAGGAAGGACAGTGGCCCACAGCCAGATTATATGCTACAAATACATAACTGTATCACAGTTGATACTGCGATTTCTGCATGAAAGAGAGAACTTAAGATTCGTCCTTCTGAAGGGCTGATAGATCTTTACTGATGCCAGTAAAGCATCAGTAAAGCATCGCAGCCCAGGTGAGGCCAGCTGACATATCCAACTGACAGTTCCTAAATCGATTTACGCAGCTTGAAAGGCAAGGGACAGAGATTATTTGTTCATGGCTCCACACTAAGGATTAAATCATCTAAGAGGAGGAGGTACAGGAAGGAATCCCTTCAAACTTTGCTGTCTTAGGAAACTTACATAAATATGTGAATCTTTTATAGTTTCTGACAATTTACATGGCAGGTTTGGCAATGTACAAGATTTCCTGTAGATTGCTTAATATATTTAGGACAACATATGTATTTTTTCATCTAATTGAATTATTCAAGGTTAAGTCTTGCAAATGTAAAGTTATTTTTTTAGCTGTAATTGGCACTGCTCACACATAGCTTCTATAAAGCCAAGGTTTTGTAGCCAGAATTTGTTATAATTATTATGATAAGAATTATTGCTTTAGTTTTAAAATATATCATCTTCTCACAGTGTTTGAGACAAAAAATGTGGCATTAAGAAAATAAGCTTCACTGTCATTGCCTTGCTTAAAAGTAGTGCAAAGAATAAAAAAACAGCATAAATGGCAGGACGTTAAGACAGACAGTAGAAATTAGTTTACATCTGATAATATAGAAATGGCTTTGCAGCTACAAAGTATCAGCCCATAACATCTCCTCAGCTTGTTTTTTCCACCTGCCAAGCACAGAAGTATTTTCAGCATCTATTATTTTATTGCAGAAAATCACAGTTGTAAATTAAGAGCTTGGCTTTTAGAGCCAAGGTAAATACTGAGGATCATGTTCTGTTATTATTATTTATGTTGAGAAATTCAGGAAACTTGAAGGATGTATAACGTGCCTCCAGGCATGCTGGCTGCTCTCGGAGGGATGCCCTGGTGGTACCTCTGGGGCCAGGCTTGCTGACCAGGCAGCAGTTGAGCCTTTGAACAGTTGAGCCTTTGAGCAGTTGAGCATGGTGGCCCAATCAAACCAGCTCAGTTGGTAAGCTATGGCCTGTCTGCAATATCTGCAAGTGGGCTGGAGCCAAAAGAAGGATCTTCTGTTCACAGCAATAAACCTTTCCTGAGATTCAGTGAAATGTCAGGTATGGACACATGAACTACGTCATGTTGTGTGAGATGAACCAGCTCACATACATCAATCACTCCCTTGCCACTTGCTTTTGCTTGTCCCAGGACACTGTGGGGTGAGCGGGTGTTTGTGACCAAGCTCCATGAAGAAAGTGAAATATTGCACCTCTGCACCTCAGTTATCTCAGGTAACTCATTTTATTGAAAATTATAATCTTCAATTTGCCTGAAAATCAAGTCTAGGCTGAAAAAGTGACTGACTGGATCCACAGGAAAAAAAGCCAAAAGTGAGTATTCCATTTCTATCCAAATACCTAACTTTATATTGATGTTACTGGACATACAGAAAGTAAAAGAGGAGCAAAGTCCCTTAATATTTATTGTAGTTCTCTGCTCTTAACATCCATGTTATTTAGGTCCACATCAGTAGGGCTACTCAAATCAGCAAGAAACTAGACACCTACATGCCTAAACGAATCTAAGCAGCCCTGCCACTGAACAAACCAGTATGACAGTGCTTACTGAAGTGGTTAACATCTTGAATAATAACCATATTTTAATATGGAAAAAAAAGGGTTATGAAAAAGAGCACCAGAAACCAATCCCATATGCATTCCAAAATCTACTTTTACTGTCTGAAGTTGCAAAGTAGCTAAGAGTAAAATGAATTCTTGAGAACTGTTGTTTTCTCCAAAGCATGTTTATCCTTTTTAGCTAATATTAAAGCAGTTTTGTTTTGTTCAATTTCTGAAAACCAGAATGCTGATGGAATAAAAGATGAAAATATTTTCTGGATACTGAACTGCAGGGTAGAAAAGCAATACAACATTCTGAGAAGATCAGGTATTTAGAGTCATCAAAATCATGCAGTGGTGGTAGACCATGAGTGCAGTTATGGCAAAGGAACCAGTCATCCTTAAGAAATGCTGAGGCTGCTGTTTAAAAATAAGAACTAGTACTATTAACAGTATTCTAGCTGTCGGTGCATTCAGTAATACTAGAACACTTCTGTGAGTCTCTGTAAAGAAGAACTTGCTGAGACAGATCAGGGCTTTAGTAACTTTCAGGAACTGCAAACTAGCATTATCTGGTTATGGCAAAGAAGTATCGGGAAGGACAAATAGGACATTGTATTATTCTCTTTGTTTCTTGAGAAGGAAGGTGTGAGCTACTTTGGTAATGCTGAGAGGTCTTTTATCATCAAAGTAATAGCTGTCACTTTAACAGTCTGTATAAATAGGTAGCCTGCGCACATAGAGTTGGTGTTTTGAATAAGACTTCAAAAAAGGTTTTGAGTATGTCTAGAGAAGGAGACTCCACTTCCTGCCTGGCAGCTTGCTCCAGTGCTCTGTCACCCTCAAAGTAACGAAGTTATTCCTCATATTCAGATAGAACTTCCTGTGTTTCAGTTTGTGCCCATTGGCCCTTATCCTGTTGTTTTGCACTACAGAAAATCTCGCCCCAGCCATAACGACACACACCCTTAACACATATGTATGCATTGTTAAGATCCCTTCTGAGTCATCTCTTCTCCAGGCTAAACAGGCCCAGCCTTCTGAGCCTTTCCTCTTAAAAGAGATGCTCTGGTCCCCTAATCGTCTTCATAGCCCTCTGTTGGACCATCTCCAGTAGTTCCTCACCTTTCTTGAACTGGAGAAGCCAGAACTGGACACAGTACTTCAGTGTGCCTAGCTATGTTGTCCTTCCAGCAGATAGCATAGTTTAAGTCCCCCATGAGAACAAGGGCCTGTGCATGTGAGGCTACTTCCAACTGTCTGTAGAAGGCCCAACAACTTCTTCCTGATCAGGCAGGCTGAAGTAAAAACGCACAACTGTGCCACATATCTTAGTCTGCCCCTTAATGCTTACCCATAAGCTCTCGACGCATCCTTCACTCAAGGCAGAGCTTGATTCATTCCGTTTTCAACCCTTGCCCCTTGAAAGATGATCTCTTTGTAACAATTGATCTCACTGCAGGTGTTAGCAGTTTGAAAAAATGGTCCTTTAGTCATATGACTTAAGTAAAATAAGCATTTAATAATTTATTCCTCAGCAGAAGAACACCAGATGTTAAAAAATCCCTCCAGAAAACCAAACCAAAACCACTTGCTCCCTCCTGCCTGAAACAATAAAAAATTAAATGAATGCACATAAAGGGAAAGGTAGAAATTTGTTAGGGATCCATATTTTCAGTAAATTATAGTTTTAAAAAATAGATGAAGTAAATGGAGTCTGAACTCCATTTATATTTTGTCATTAGTAAAATTTCTTGACAGCTTGGCATAATGTAGATCAAATGGATGATTTCTGTGAGGATTGTTTCTCTGATTCCATAATCTCTTGAGAATCAAATGAGAGATAGCTTAGCAGATATTGTTTTGTGCTCAAAGTAGCCAGGAGAGCAATTCATCAGTCAAATATTTCTGCAGTCTCAATAGTTGTAGGCTACAATCAAATTGTCAGAATGTTTTTATCCTAAAAGAGTCAGGTTGCATAACTAACATCCACATCAAAAATATGCATTCCAAAATGTCACTGGTTTTAAAACTATTTTGAGATGTTTACTCAGTGTGAAGAAAAGCTGAAAGAAAACACTCTGACTGGAGACAATAAACACTTCACAAACTGAACCGTGAGATCAGAAACAGGATCTCTTCATCGTGGCATCACTAATATCAAGAGGTCATGAACCTAAGGGGTGTCTTATGGTTTAGGAACTGTTCTATTACATGAAGAAATGAAAAAATTTCTTGCCATAGTGGCATTACAGAAACTTTTATGAGAAAATGCAACAAAACTTAATATGAACTTGATAGTTCATCAGAAGTACAAGTTAGTTGGAGTGGCCCAGACCTCCTCCATGCCAGCAGATTTTTTTAATTACCAAAGAAGAGAATTTGATCAAAAGGCTTGCGGGGTTTCAGAACAGAACTGTTGGTCTTCTGTGAATATGCTTAAAAGTTTCAAAATTTGCCAACAGTTACTGAATATTGGAAACCATGTTGCACCCAGAGTGTTGCTACTCTAAATGGATTAATAACAGAAAAAATGGTAAACAAGCAAACAAAGAGCAGCATTAAAGAGCAAATAGAGATTCAAAAAGAGTGATTTTGTTCAGTCTTAGCTATTAAACACTACTGGAATTTGTCATCATAAATATATATTTAGAAGAAAATAATAGCATTCCTTTGTGATTTCTTACTAAGAGGTAAAAAGAACAGATGTAATATTTTAATATAAATACTATTTTTCCCCTGGAGTACAGGCTATGTTTGAGTTTCAAAATTAGCAACTTAATGTTAAAAATTAGATCACTTGTTAACAAGTAATTTTTTTAAGAAATTAACAATTACTTCAGAGCTAACATCAGCTATTTCTCTTCAATGGTGACTGACTAAAACAAAGTTGTTATTTACTTAAATACTGGAGAATATTTTCAGGTTCAACATTCAACTGATCCTATGGATGGCCAAGACCAAAATTTTCAGTTGTGAGACTGCTCTGTTGACAACAGAAATAACAGAATGATTCTTGTTTTATATAATAGATAAATTTCTATTCATTCTTAATGAACTGTGAACTTCCTACAAATTTTGTTCAAGTGCCCCTTAATTCAATAGCTCATAAGGAAGAGTTCACTTCCATCTTGCAAAATGCTGAAGACATGATGAAGACTTATTACCTATACAAATGTTTGCTTCTTATCTAATAAAATATGAAATAGGGTATTCACCAGAAAAATTTGAAGCTACTCAGAGCAATAAAGCATAGAAGTAAAAGCTCTGCAGTTTCAAACCCCCTGCTAATTCTGTTTCTCTTTACAAGTGACCTAAACAAAGTAATTCTTAATAAAACTATAGACACAATCCAGGAGAATAACAATTTCAAACGATATATGACAATATTTCCCAGTAGTGGCTAAAGAAAATCTAAAGTTTGCAAAAACAGACTTAATTCTGTGAGAAACAAATGCATCATTAGTTCATTTTTTTCAGGCCCTGAAGGACATAGGCTTGGCAGAAATGGGTTCACAGATGTTGAGAAGTTGACTTTATATGCATACTACAACATTACAAAAGAAATAATAATGTCTCAAAAGATTTATTTAGAGGCTTCAAACAATAGGGGAAAGCAATCACCCATAGCAGCAAGGCTACCTTTATTTTCAGCTTTGGCTGTCTAGAATTTGCTAAAATATAAAAGCTTAACTCCACATACTTTTTGTTCCCCCCCCCCCCCCCCCCTTTAGTTTCTGCGTTTTGTCTGGTGGGAGTAGAAAGAAATACCTAAATTATTCTGCTTTGTGTTTTTTGTGTTTTGCTCAACACAATTAGCTGCAGAGCAATGACAGTGTTATGAATTTAGCCCATGAAGCAGGGAACTTAAAAATATCCAGTAAAGGGACCAATATATCAGCTTTGATTTCCTTACATTAATCTCCACAGCTGTGATTCTGCATCTCTT
This sequence comes from Pezoporus occidentalis, assembly GCF_034315485.1. Taxonomy (NCBI): domain Eukaryota; kingdom Metazoa; phylum Chordata; class Aves; order Psittaciformes; family Psittacidae; genus Pezoporus; species Pezoporus occidentalis. The sequence continues at coordinate 3,025,664 of NW_026915713.1, read as the reverse complement.
CCTCATGCTCCAGAAGAGCACTCCACTGCCTCACAATTCAGCCTGACTACTTATTTACTGGTTAATGCGAATGAAGCTTCAGAGACAAGCTCTGAAGTAGAAGGTGCTTGAAAAATAGCAGTGTATTAAAAACTGGTAATTCTCATTTCCCTGCATTTGTCTTGTGAGAGACAGCTTGGATACCACAGTCCACAAGTCTAAGCAGTTGATACGTGCAGTCTGTCATGGGTTCAGCAGTAGCAGTCATTTTTCTCCTTCTTGGTAGCTGGTGCAGTGCTGTGTTTTGACTTTCGGCCTGGGAACAGAGCTGATAACAATGATGTTTCAGTTTGGCCAAGGACTTTGTGAGCCTCATGCTCTGCCAGGGAGGAGGGAAAGCCGGGAGGAAGCAGAGACAGGACACCTGACCCAAACTGACCAAAGAGGTATTCCATACCACAGCACGTCATGCCCAGGATGTAACGGAGAGTTACCTGGAAGGACTAGGACGGCAGGGTTGGAGGAAGTATCGGTCGGTGCTTGGCTGGGCTGGGGGGAGGGGGTGGTGAGGTGGTGTATTCTCTTCCCTTGTTATTTCCTTTATCATTATTATTATTGGTGGTAGCAGTAGTGATTTGTGTTATACCTTAGTTACCAAACTGTTCTTATCTCAAGCCGTGGGAGTTGCATTCTTTTGATCCTCCTTCCCATCCCTCTGGGAGTAGGGGGAGGGCAAGAAGGGGTGGGGGGAGTGAGTGAACAAGCTGTCTGCCTGTGTTTAAACCACGACACAGTCCCATTTGTTTGAAAGGGAATGTTTATAAAGCAAGGTGGTCATTGATATGAATAAAAATGGACTAAGAGTGAAGTGCAGTTTGTAACTTGCCATTCCATTTTCCATTTGTGTCTAAGATACAAGTGACATCTGTAATGTTCATGAAGGCAATTCAGAGCTAGTATCTTGCATTGTATATATGGTAGAAGTGGCATGAACAATTAAACATTTGCTCAGCTCAGACTTAAGCCCCTGATGTTCCTCACTAGTCTCAGTTTTCTGTGCCTTCTGGAAAGGAGCAAGCAACCCTTGGAGCAAGCACTGATGCTCCCACACATCCCACCTTCTACCATCAGCAGTTATTACATGAAAGGAACATAAAAACTCTTTCACTGAACCTCACTGTAAAAATTCTCAGTCTCAGTAAAGAAAAAACTATTCAGGCACTGGGTTTGTGCTGCAGCTGGACTGGCACTTCTTCTTTCTGCCTTTAACAAAAGCCTTTCGGTTTGAGTTAGGGTTAGAAACTGAGTTTGATATAGACAGAGAATTACAGTTTTTTTAGTCCATGGACAACTCAGAGAAAAGACACCTTTTTTGTAGAGGTGCTTTGAGGTCCTGCAAGGAAGGAGCTGATACAGTTTAAAAGGTCCACTTTGTCTTAGATAATTCACACCTGCCAGCAGTTTTGTCACAAGAAGCTCCTTCATTAACAGTGGAATTAGCAACAGCATTCTTCCCTTTCCATTTTAAAAACAAGTAAAGTAACCCACCTTTTGACTTCAGAGTTTCCACAGATGCTGTAAAATAAAAGAAAACATTCCAGGAAACAAATTTTGCAAATGCATAAAGAAATTATGATTGATCCTAACATCTGTTCCTTTGGTCAATATGCTACTTCTCTACGTAGAGCAGGCATTCATTTTTTTTAATGCAGACAAAAACTGACACACATATATGTCATTTTTTTGGATAATCTCATGGTAGATGACTGATTAACCTGCAGACTAAAAGCAGTGGAAAACAAGGTCAATAGGTAAGTTATATATGGAACTTCAATATCTCCACAATTTTCAAGTAGTGAGGCTGAGCGAAGGAGTGAAAGCAGGTTTCAGAGTAGGCACATATCAAACATGGGCATGCAATAGAAATCTCCTTTTAACAATTTCAGTAATTTTTGGAAGTTAAGGATTTTGTTTTTCTTTTTAGTTTATTGAAAGCTCAAACCACAGAGCTCTTCTAGTATTGATAAAAAAGGGAATATCCAATTTTAATAGTCTTCCTCGATCATTTTTTTTTCAGTTTTATTTATTATTCTTCATAATTGCATTAGCTAAATCAAAATTACTTGAACTAACACATTTTTCTTTCTTCATTATTCACACCTTCATTCTGAAGCACTGTAACAGATTTTTCTGCTATGGAAAAGGACAGTCATTTTTCTATAAATTGACAGTCTACAGTAGGGTTTTTTTTTTGCTCAGAATTCATGTCTGAGAAAATAATCATCTGATGAATGAGTCATCAAGCTTGGCTGCAAAGGGAGTTGAAAATCTTTATACTCTCACAAATTTGGATAAACTGTAGAAGCAGATTCCAGTTAGGAATAAGAAGAGCACCAAGCTACAACAATGAAATGCTTGGTACTTGGAATAAATACAAACTAAACAATCTAAATTTTTCCTCTCCTCCACACTCTGAAGCTCTTATCTTGTGTTTTGTTCTCCATCCTGGAGAACATTTCCTGTAACCTCAAAGCAGTTCCCCTTCCTTAGAAATCTAAATCTTGTAAAAGCTGAAATAAAAAATTCTCACCCTTGTTCTTCCCAGCACCATTTGATCAGATCTTAATTCTGGAAGACCAAATGGCTGTATGTCTGCTCCACAGCCATACACTTGCTCAAGTAACTATGATCAAATATTTATCTCTGGCTTCGTTTTTTTGACAATTTACCTAATCCTGTCTCAAGTTAAAATATAATATAAATAATAATAATACAATATAAATAAGACTCTAAAACTTACTGACTTTCAGGACTTACCGTGTACTTTTACTTCTTTCTTTGCTGTTTTGGGTGTAAAAACAGACAAAAAGAAAATATTTACTTCTGGCATGTATTAATTTAAAACATAATCATAATTAAAAAGCAAGATAGCACAGGGAAAATATTCACCAATTTCTATTATTTTTTTTCTTTCTTGTGTGGTTCTGAAAAAGAACTTTTCTCATAATGTTTTGTTTAGGTGCCCTGGACAATCATTTCTGTGTTCCTAGCAGGAGTTTGTTGTGGAACATTCCTTTCAACTCTCAGTTCAGGTGAGCCCTTCCCTATTTTTCTGCATGCCAAAGTAAATTCTTTATTGTTGCCATCAGTCTCTTCAGTGGTTTTCACACTACCCAAACAAGGTCAGACTACCTGTTTGGATAGTGTAAAGGATAAGGTGTTAAAAGAAAACTCTAGAAACAATGCAGGCTAAAATACCTATACTTTTACTTCAAGGTGGTCTAAACGGAGAACCAGCTGAATATGCCTCAGGATACCTGTGATATGGTCCTTGCCTTTCTTTACAAGAGAGGCTGAAGAATAAGCAGAGAACCTAGTCAGGCCACTGCCACTCTTGCCATGGGATAAAAACAGGTGGCCCTGGCCTCTTTTACAAAAATATACAGTGTGGTGGGAGCCATGGCAGGGTCTGGAACCTGAAGCCAAAAAACCTTATCCATTTAAACTCTGCACCCTCTGGCAAACTATGACTGGGATTTAAAATTTTTAATGGTGATTTCTGTAACATCTCTTTCCATCTTGCCAAGACAAGCTTCAAAACCCCCTCAGAGAAGGAGTAGGTGACCTACCAGGGAGAAGAGGGATAGACTGAACATGTTTCAGAAACTGACCGTAATCTACCAGCCAGGATAGATGTTCATGGTAGCAAAAAAATAGATAAGCTTTTGCTGTCTACAGATGATGTCTGCAGATGCTTTTAATCAGCTGTCCTGGGTTCAGCAGTAGCAGTCATGTTTCTCCTTCATGGTAGCTGGTGCAGTGCTGTGTTTTGACTTCCAGCCTGGGAACAGTGCTGGTGATACCGATGTTTTCGGTTGTTGCTGAGTGATGTTCACCCTGACCAAGGACTTTGTGAGGCTCATGCTCTGCCAGGGAGGAGGGGAAGCCGTGAGGAAGCTGCGACAGGGCGCCTGACCCGGGCTAGCCAAAGAGGTATTCCATACCACAGCACGTCATGCCCGGGCTGGGGGGTAACTGGGAGTTACCCGGAAGGACACGGGCTTTCGGGTGGGACTCGTTTCTTGGCCGGTGGTATTGTATTCTCTTCCCTTGTTATTTTCTCTCATTGTTGTCGTTGGTGGTAGCGGTGGTGATTTGTGTTGTACATTGGTTGCTGGACTGTTCTTGTCTCAACCTGTAGGAGTTGCACTCTTTCGATCCTCCTCCCCGTTCCTCCGGGAGCGGGGAAGGAGAGAGCCCCGGGGGGCGGGGGGTTGTGGCGGGGCTCGATTGCTCTCAGCCCGGCACCACTCACTGGGAGTGAGTGAACAAGCTGTCTGGCTAGGGTTTAAACCATGACATCAGCATATTGAAAAGCTCTGCTGTGCAGGTTTGGATCCACACAGGAACATTACCTGTATTTAAGAGTATTTGAGCTGACTAATTACAAGATAAAGAGAGTTTCTATTAAATACATGCTTGTCATTTACCTATATCTGATGATAAACAGAAGAGATGATCAAAATTAAAAGGGAAGTTTTAGGTTAGATATAAGGAAGAAATTCTGTACTGTGAGGGTGGTGAGGCACTGGAACAGGTTGCCCAAGGAAGTGACAAATGCTCCATCCCTGGCAGTGTTCAAGACCAGGTTGGAGAGGGCCTTGAGCAACCTCGTCTAGTGGAAGGTGTCCCTGCCCATGGCAGGGGGGGTGGAAATAGATGATCTTTAAGGCTCCTTCCAACTCAAACCATTCTGTGATCCTATGATTCTAGGATAATATTTTCTCCATGACTATTTTAGGATATATTTGTATTAATGCTGTAGTATACAGTTGAGAAATATTAGTATTGAAACCGTTTCCATTCTATAATCAAGACATAAAGTTCAATTTTAAAAGTGATTCTGAAAATTATGCCCTTATTAAAAGCAAACCTATCCTTAAATTTGAGCTATCCTTGAAATGAATATGCAAAAATGAACAGGAGTAACCAGTAAAAAATTAAATTAAAATTAAATTAAAATTAAATTAAAATATGTTGATCAATAATATTAATACAATATTCACATTAAATATTAATTCATAATCAATATTAATACTGAATGCACAGTGGGCATCAGAAAAAGGTATGCTCCATACAGAGCTATGAAAATAATTTGCATTAGAAATGGCAGGCTGATGTGAAATATAGAAAAACCCCCAGACTGCTAGCTTTTAAACAAAATATGACGTTGTTCCATGCTACAATTCCTAGTAAGTTTGTAGCAAGCAATAGGTGCAGTTCTATCTGAAAGAAAATATTCATTTTTGTCTGAGTTTTTAAATCTAGATGAGGAGTTAGCTTAGGTATATTTTAAAGAAAAATGTAGTTTCTAAAATAAAGTTGTGCTCTGAGGGTTAGGGTTTTTTAATTTAAAAAAAAACAGATTTTTTTTATTTTTCTGTATTTTCTGAAAATATTGATGGAATTTCATAAGAAGTCTCTTTCAGCCAAAATGTAAACTTCAAAACATCATGACTAGTTGACTGAAATCAGGGACCGAGTTTTTTTACTGGTTTCGTGGGGTTTTCTATTCTGCTATTGTTCAAGACAGCTTCCTGGAAATTGAAGGAAATGTAGTTATGACTTTAGTGGTTCTGAGGCAATTATTTTTCCCTCTTGTTCTAAGATCTGTCAGCTCTCATGAGATCAGGGAACAGCATGACATAAAAAGCACTCAGCAAGTGCTTTTGCAAACTATAAAATTTTCCATTTACTTAGCTTTATTTCCTGTTTTTCAAAACTGCAACCATTACAGAACTTCAAGAGAGTTTCTTTTGTAACAGTTTTATTTCCAGAAGCATATGAAATAAGACCCTTTCTCTTGAGAAAAAAAAAAATTAAAAATACTAACACAGAGTCTGACATCAAATATTTCTGGGAAAATCAGTCATGATATGAAATTTCAAGTGATTCGTGCTCTGATATTTTAATAGAATGAACCGAAACCTATTATTACATGAGACAGAAATGTCAGAAGCCTAGATCTTTCCTTTCTGCTACAAGTTAGCATTGCTTAATTTCAATGTCTTTTCTTTCCTTTTCTACTTTAACTAACAATAGTTAGTATCACACAAGAAGGGGTATTGCCAACTGTGGACACATTAGGCATTTGCCATGACATTTGTCATTCTTTTTATATTTAACCATTTTTATACATATATATATATTTATACTTATATTTATGTATACCTATATGTATATGTTTTGACTGTACAACATGTTTTTATCCAGGAAAACTTTGCTGGTAATATCTATTTTTCTATCAGACATGGAATTCAGATTTGATTTAGTTTAACATTTCACCATCTTTATAAGCAATGATGCTTTGAACAAATGGCTTTTTTTTTTTTTATGCAAATTGATAAAGTTATGTATAACATGTATTTTTTATTTTATTGTTAGTGACATACTCCTAGATACCCCTGGAGCCTGTGGGAGATGGAAGAAAACCTGAACCTGCCTCTGCAGCTTTTCCCCAAGCCATAAAGCTCTTCCCAAAGCACAAACCCTGCTAAAAAGCTTCTAGGCTGGCCCATTTGCTGTGGTGCGCTTTGCTACGAGGATGGATAATCCCAAACTGTGACCTTCTGCCATTTACCAGGAAAGAACAACTGATATCCCATCCTAATTTGCATAGCTATGTGTGTACATATGTGTGCCATACATGTGTTATTTCCTAATTCAGATACAGCATTCATGTCCAAGAACTATTCAGAAAAAAAAAAAAAAAGTGAATGGAATCACACAGATTGGGAATTTAAATAAATGCAGTTTCAAGCGAATGTGCTGTTCTGTGGCATGCACCACATTAAGTAACCAACATCATTCTGTTTGTACTCTGTAGCTGCATAAAAATGGTGTTTTCTGTACTGTTTAATTTTTATCACAAGTATTTCAGAAAACATATTGTTAAAAGAAAAGGAAGAAAAGAGGCCTGGATGAAACGCAAATCCTTTCAGTCCAGTCTATTGGATCTGTACCTTTACTTCACATGTAGAAAGCAAACGGCATCAAGACTGACAATGGAAGTCTTCACTATGGAGAAATGAATAAGGTAGAAGCCACCAAAACAACTTAAAGACTTTTCTTGAGAGGGTCAGGATTATGCTTTTTTTCTTTGGTGATTTTGCATAGCAAAACAAATATCTACACAACTGGGAGGCAGGAGATAGAGTTGCTGCCTCATATCCAAATGTTTGCTTTAACTAGTTATCTTAGCTTCATTTTAATACAGCTAATTTCTTGTTTAATACAGGTCCTGCATAATTTTTGAAGCATGGCTGTTGCTCAGAGAGGAAGCTAGCATTGACATAGACACCATCAAACTGGCCAAGGTCCTTAATTTTGGGTGGATGTAGTCAAATCCTCATTAAATTCAAGCTAGACACTTGTGGTTTCAAAATCCTCCCATGTACCATATATCAATTTTTGTACAAGAGTCATTATGAGGAAGAAGCTAAACTGGTCATACCTCGGTAAACCCCTCTTTATCTCTGATTCAACAGGCTCTGCTTTTTCCTCAGAAGGTTACACAATCAAAACAACCATCTTGATGTTAAAATGTTAACAGTGCATGATCTTCTGTGTTATGTGGACATACTTGAATAAAAATTGCTAGAAACCTTCGTTTAGGTCTAGCACACATTTTCTCACTCATCAGCAGGGTAGAGGAAGGGAAAAAAAAAGAAAAAATGAAAAGAGGTGATAAAAATATATTGAGCACTGCCCCTAGGATATGGATCTCAGAAAGTAGGGTCATTCTTAGATTCCAGATCCTTCTCTGAAGCTGATGGGATCTGTCCTCCCATACTTGAGTAGGCAGAAAGTCTACCAGTTCTTTTTAGAATATCAGGTTCTATTAACTCAGAGGTAAGGGAAGCACATTCTTTCCATAAAACTCCAGTATAATTATAGTGAAGCCTGAAGACAAAGCTGACTTTCAGAAAAACAGTACATTTGCCTCTCTAGAGCATGAAATGCTCTATCATTTTCTGCAAAAAATTGGGATAATCAAGAGAAAAATAACCAGTATAAGGAGGAAATGGAAAGAATGTAGATTTCTGATGACTGTCCTGCCAGCCTTGAAAAACTCTCAGTTGGAGAAAAAGCACTCCCTAAGAACTGAAATCACATGCACATAAATCAGTTGCTCAGGTCAACACTCTTGAAGCACATGCTTATGTAAATGTAGAGTATATTTGATCACTCCTAGGAAAACAACACTTTCATCACTTTTGTCATATGAGAAGGGGAAGGTGTGGGTCTTCTGCTTTCCCATCAGTAGGAGCAGAGCTAATACACAGTGTGGGTGTATTCATAGAACACAGATGCCAAATTCCCCATTAGAATAAAAATCTTTCTGATTTAAAATCCTTAAAAAGGAAATTAGGTTAATCCTACAATTCTGACTAGGGCACTTTTTGTGTTTAAAACAGATGTACCACTCTTGAAAAGGACTCTCTCTGAAATCCTTACACATTATGAACAGAGTCATGGTGGAAAGATCCATTCTTGATGTCTGTCATTAGAACTAATTTTTAAAGAACAAATTAACTTCACTAGCCTTAGGATATATGGCATGGGTATTCAGGTTAAGGCTCAGGTGGCAAAAAAACTTCTTTATAAACATGGTGTGATTTTCTTAATGCAGAGAGCTAATATCTGCTAATAGATCTTTGCATGTGAAAAAGCTTAACCTGTATTTCCTTTAAATTATGGATCTGAGGAGCACTTCCACCCTTTTCAGAACTAAGATGACTAAGCTGATGAGGTGCAAGTATTTCCAGTGAATCCCCAGTAGAAGGACGCTCTATTGCTTTTAAAAGAATCCTGTGCTGAACCACAACAGTTCAAACTGGGAGCACCTCAAGGGAGGTATTTCTACATCACTCTAGGTGGAACTTCTCAGAAGAACATGAGAAATTACTGAGTATGACAGCGGGTGTAGTACACAAGCTCATAGACCGCAGCAAGGTGAAAGTAATACAGTTTTCTTAATGGTCTCTCACTGTGAGGCAGACCGAGTCATATTACTATGTAATTGATTTAGAGCAAGAGCATATCCGCTGAGAGTGGTCATAGCTTGGATGGTGCTCAGCCATTATTACTTGCTCATGATTTAACCTAGTCATACTCCACCTGTTTTTTGAGAAGGGAAGGATTTCTGTTTCAAGCTCTGTAATCCATTGAGAGTATGAGTCTGAACAGATATTTCAAGCAACTTCTTCAGAAGGTATTTGAAGAAGCAACATCATTGAAGGAGGACAATGACAGAAAGTGCTAGGAGAAGTGTACAGCTGGAGAGTCAATAAAATACTCAGAGGAGTTTACTGTAAGAATTAAATAAACCCAGCCACCGCTATTTCTGAAATATGTAAAACTACAAATTCGGGCACTCCACGTAGTTGTTTTAGGAGAAAAAAATTACTCATCAGATTATTTGTGGTGCTCTGCAGACTAAAGTGGTACTGTGCATTGGTAATCGCTTGTTTTTTGCTTATGATACTGGGATGCAACTTCTTCATACAGAACCTTTCAAATCTATAGTTGATGTAGACCTGTATGATGATGTAAGAAAATTCATATTTAAGAAACATTATAGTGAAGCATACTGTGTTTCCACTTGCTCTCAATCTAAACCATAGCATTGCCATATTCAAGAAGATCATAAATTGTAGATATAATATAAATATTAATGGTATAGAAAAGTCTAGTCCACATCACTGCTCCTCTGAAAATTAAGTCCATTTTTATAATTGTCTCAGTGATCAAGATGAAGCCCATTTATTCCCTCTCTAGCAAAGTGAAGGTGGTACCTCTTCCAAAAGTCTAATGCCTAGGAAAGTAATCATATATATAGTGCATATGTTAGTCTAGATCCAACAAAGTTTAAGCATACACTTAAATGCTTTGCTGACTCAAGATAGAGTTAAAGATATGTTAAGTGCTCTGCAGAAATTGGGCCCAATTCTTGCCAAAAGTGCACTTAAATCATGAAACAACTTCAGTGCAATGAAAGATTGCTAGCCTCAGAACAAAACCTCTTAAAATGCTTTTTCCATAAACAATCCTTTTAGCTCTGGGTTTTATTTAGAGAGTATTTAATTTTGACTCTCTTTTACTCTTATTGTTACTTTAATGTAGTAAATAATTTCTTTTTCATAGTTAACTTGCTCCCCCTGGCTTGCTTTTGAAGAAACGCTGAGTTTTTGTGTTAGTAATAACAGCAGCGCTTTGCTGCATTGCACAAATTGGACCATGGCATTTAATAGTAACTGGTAATAAAAATAATAAAAAAATATAAGTCACAAAATAAGATTGCATTTTTAGTACAAGTGTCTTCACAGTTCACTGCGATGTAAAAGGAAGTATAGAAAATTATTTTAAATCCCAAAACAGAGGATACTGTAAGGAATGTATAAATGCAACAGCGGTATGCCAGGCTATGAGACTGGGCATTTTAACATCCTAGCAAATGAAGAAAAATATCCTGAATTCTAGGCCATTTACTCAAAAAGATTTTAAAATTTGGTGAATAAATACCGGATTTCAGATGACAAAGCTTAGTGTAAAATAAGCTATTTTATGCTCCATTTAAGTAAATCCTGTATGTAAAGAATTCAGGGTTGTAAAGTAAAATATTCTAACACTGGAAAATTCTTCCCCTTTGAGGTCATTTACTGTGATATAAGAACTCATTTTGCCTTTCCCATTCAGAGTTAGGTAATGATCCTGTTTACATAATCCTGCAGACAATTTAAGACCTCTTAGTCTGCAATATTTTTGCAGACTTGAGCTGGGATGAAAATGTCAGTGGGTTGGAATGATTTGTGGAATTTGTCTCCATCCACATAATAGATTCCTGCAGATACTAAGAAGCATCTGGGTGAGGGACTACTGCAGTAACAGCAAGGTTTTAGCTGCTGAGGGTACAGTGCATTCCTGGCAGACCAGGAGCAGAGGCAGCTGTGAGGCTCCACTAAGGCCAGTGAAAGCTCTCTGGGATAAACTTGTGAAGACCAGGACCCAGTTTCTCCTGTCCTTCTGTAGGTTGTTGGGGACTGAGATCAGATAATTTCCACCTACTTAAAAAAACTGACAAGTCTGCAACTTTACATTTAAAACCAGAAAAAAACTGAGTAACTCAGAGAAGGTACGATGTTTAACTTCCCAGAGAGGAAGAATGATGCTGACTGGGACTGAAAAGAAAGCCTCTTTGATTCAAAAGGACTACAGAATGATCCTGGATCTAAACCTAAGGACCCTGAGCAGCAGGATTAATACAGGTAGGGTTTCATTATTTTGTTTACCACTACATAAACACCTGCTACTTGAATAAAAATTTATTTTGTCCAGAAATAAACTGCAAAGCCTGTCCTTATACACATAATAACCTACCTCTATCATTTGTCCCTGAAAAGTTAAACTGTAAACCCAGAAAATAAGCCCTGAGAATGGGTTAACTTCAGGGATTAGAAAACTGAATGGACTTTTCCAGCTACCAGAAAAGATTTTCTTGGTAACACCTGTACCAGAGAAATACATGCAGAGATGTTAACCGAGGGCAGTGGCTGTTTGTAAAGAGAAATTTGAGGGCGCATAGAGGTACTAGCACATGATATCCTGAAGAGATTGCAGGGTGGTAATTTCTACTAGCGCCATGTCCACATACAGTGAGAAAGAAAGAAACACTGTTTGTCTCCTTTTCATCTTTCCAAAAGTACTTCCATGGGGAGTGTGTAACATGCAATTTACACTAGGTTTTGATTTCTCTTAGGCGATACATTTGCACAAGAACGCATAACATATACATGGGTTTAGCATTCTTTCTATGTACTTGTGTCCTATAGGTGATCAAAAGAAGACAACCACCAAGCCCAGCTCCTTAATAAACATTTCCTCTATTCAAAGCATATCTGCTGTCTCATAAGCTTTGAATTATTTTTGACTTTTTAAGAATAGCAATGGTTATACCATATGGCAAATACAAAGATTCTTCCTTGTTGCTGTTTTAGTTGCTGTTGTTCTCTTTGAACCAAGATTTAAAATAGTTTCTCTGTTAAGTCAGTACTGCCCACTGCTAGTAGAACCAGCAGTTCTTCCTGTATTAGGCAGAGTGTTCTGAACCTCTTCAAACTGATCCTCTGACCAGGATTTTTGGTATAACCCATGTTCTAATATTCTGTTCTTACCTCATGAACTCATTTCCTATGTAATTTCCTATAATGTCCTTTTTTTTTTCTTTTTTTTTCTTTCTGCTTCTTACCAACAGCAGGAAAATCAGAGGAATAATAAAATAATAATAATTCCATCACAACTGACAGAGTCAGTTTGAGAACTGTATGCAGCTGACATCTAAGCCCTAGAAATTGGCTATTTGTCTGCCATACTTATTTTATTCTTTCTTGGCCTGAACAAAATTTCATTGATTTTCAAAGGGGGAATTGTGCTCAAAAAAAGTTTCTGCTATGAACCGACAGGGAGCAATGAATAAATTTTTTTTTTTTTTTTTGCATGTGCATCGAGAGGAAGATGGGAAAAATTAGGCATTAAAAATCTGTAATTAGGCAGTTAAGTGTCAGTCCAAAATCTGTTAAACATACTGTAAAATTAAATTAAAAATTGCAAGATCATTTCAGGGAAATTCTAACTGTCAAGTTTTACAGTGTCAAAAAGTTAAATTTGATTTTTAAATCAGGCAAATCATCAGGGGAAAGCACTATCACTGGTGTTTAAACAAGGTGTAGAAATGTTGCCTATAATGTGAGATTATCCCATAAGAAAGACTCACAGGAAGGACTGTTCTCATCCCTGACTATAGCAAGGGGAGCGTGTGGAGTTTAGTGTAACTGAGGCTCCCTGCTGCCTGCTGGGGATCCCAGTCACCTCTCTGCTAATACAGCTGCAGATGATCCCTGTGTGGAGCCTATGCTTCCTGCCTTGTCCTGCACTGCCATGCACTTGTTTTTCTCACGGTGCTGAAACAGGACAGAACACTTACCAAGCTGAGGTGTGATGTGTCTGTGCCCACTGAATTCATGGGAGCTGCAGGGTGCGATACGTAACATGGTGTGGGACCTCTTCCCAGGTGGGCTTCATGGGGATGGGGGTACGGGGAAGAATGCCAGAAGATGGCAGATAATGCAGGTGTTCAGCACACACATTCCTAGCTCTGAGAAACCCTCTAGAGAGCACACTGGGCACAGTTCACACAGAGTACCTGAGGAAAGAAACCTGCGTCCCTCCTCAGAAAAAAGCAATAGAAAGAGATTTTGTAAGGCTAGGTGACTCTCAGACCTGTCCTGATGACACAACTAGGGAGGCAATGCACTGTGATGAAAGAAGAGGAAATGACAGTGGGGTTTAGGATGGGGACATCATAAGACAGTGTAAGGGAAGAATAGTCTCATGAATTATCTTCAACTCCATTTTCTCCCTTCAGAATAACATCAGTTCCATATATCTATGAAGCTATTCTGCTTGAAAGCCAAATACCATGTTCTCCAGCAGAGTTTCAGATGGTTGCCAGAGAAGGACTTTTTGTCCAGTTAGAGAAAACACTACATTTGAAAATATTCCCTTTGAAAATCAAGTAACAGATATTTGTTGAGGCTGGTTTCCTAGAGCAGCCATCAGTTTCCAGGCACAAAAGCTCTCTTAGGATTCCAAATTCCACACTCACTCTCTTTTCGTTCTCTGTCTAAATATATGGAGATAAAATAGTGCACAGTGTATTAGGCAGAATCTGCTTCACCAGTGACGTTAAGACCAGGAACATATGTGATGTAGAAGCACTGGAAGATGACCAGCTGTGCTCTCAGTCTGTTCAGTCTGTTGATAGGACTAAACCTTCAGCTCTAGGCATTCTGGGATTCAGGTTATAATGTAATAAGATATGTGGAAGAAAATGAAATATGAAATTGGATAATGCATTTAATTTACTGTACTAATAGGCAACAGTCTAGTTATGATGTTGCCAAACAAGCATATTTAATATTTTGCTATGGTGAGTTATTATGGGAGTAAATTAATTTTCAGAGAACAGTGGCATTTGGGGAGGAGGAACAAAAACGTAGAAGTCAAAGTCTGCTGCTTTTTATCACTTTTAAGGCAAACTAGGTATCTAGAAATGTGTCAGAACAGACAAACTCATATTATTTTTCCAGAAGAAGCCATGCCAGTTTTGCCCCTTTCTTTTATCTTAAGCAGATTACTGTCATCACCATTCTTGCCAACAAGAAGACTCATTGGAATATTTTTCAAAAATGAACACAAATATTGGATGCAAACAGGTGGAATGAATTAATTTCAAGCATATGGTTCTAACATAACGATTTCTGCAGTGCACTGTCAAGACATTTAGGGGTCTAACTATCACACATTTTGGCAACAAAGCTGCTTTAAGAAATTATCAGTTACACAGCTATAGATGTGAAGCCAGACTTACTGATGTGATCCAGACTGAACATCCTGCCACACACACACATACAAACATGCATTTGTAGGGCAGTTTTTAGCTCTAAGACATGGCAATGATGTGGTTTACACTGTTCTCCCAGTTGCGTTAGCACAACTGAACACAGTGTCAAACAAACACAGCAGACAGGGATTGGGAGCATCTACAGGGAAATGGTGCTTCTTAGGCCAGCTTCACACAGTACGTTGTATAGCTGTACTGTGCACCCTACAATACCCTATAGTGACTGCAGTTCCAGGCTGCAAGTCCTTTTTTGGTAGAGCAAAGAGGTTTCTGGCTTACATTCATCCTGGGCTAATTTTCAGTCATCTCCTTTACTATTGGAAGTTATTATTCCTTTATTTGGTGGAAGCAATCTCTAAAAATAGACTACCAAAAAGGTCTGAATTAGAGAAAGACAGCTGGAAAACAATCTTAGATAAATAAATAGGTCTCAGAAAAATATTATGTTTTTATATTGATACATTTTCACATGAGAACACCTATTTTTTCCTCAGTTATTTTAAAATGTAGTAAAGCTACAAATATCCTGATGTTCAGGTTGTTATTCATTATATTGTGTTTTACTAAATTAACCAGAAATGCAACATTTTTGAAGATGCCTTTGTAGTAGGTGGAATCAGAAATCAATTGAAAATAGCAGATTTACACAATCCAATCTAAATTCAGATATGATTTTGTGCCATTATTTTGTTTAAAAAGTGTTTGCTTGTCTTTTCAGTGCACATTTATGATTATCTAAGAGCTCCATTTTTGAAAGCCTACTGTGAGGTCAGAACTTTGTAAAAACAGACTCTCTTCCTGAAGGGCTCAAATACAGCCTCACACAGGAATTTATTTCTGTGAATACTGCTTTTTTAATCAGTCTTTACATTCATATTCTTTTTTTGTATCTCAAGCCCTGCAGAATGGCCAAATATGACACCTCATAGCTGCCATAGACAGACAAGAAGCAATCATAACATTAGAGATCAATGCAAATACTTTTTTTCTTAGCAGAGATTTCACATAGAAATTATCAAAATAACTTAGAGCAGACAAAACACCTCAAACCAGTGGCTTTTGCATAATCCAGCAGATGGTGCTACGACGCAATAAACTGATTCAAGAACACAAGAAATATACTGAATATGAACATTTTACTCCTTTACCTGGTGCTGCTGGGTTTTCGGTGGCTGGTTTGGCTGCAGGAGCTTTTGCTGGCTCTTGAAAAAAGAGAGCAAATTAAATCAATTACTATGGATTGTGATATTTAAAAACAAGTAAACAAACAAAAATTCAAACAGAAATCTGAGGAAAGGCTTCCAACGAGGTTCAGTCTGTAGCATTTTTTATACTGAAGAGTTAGACAAAGGTATTTCCCAAAGAGAAAAGAGCTGAGTTGCTTTCAATAAGCTCAAAGGCATCAACAAAACAGCCATCTGAAGGAATAACAAACTCTTGCCATTGGGCACTGAATAATTTCTTTTAGCCTTTTCTGTCCAGTAATTCACTACCTACTGGCAAAGCAGAGCAAAGCAGGTATCAAGGGGTTTGGGCATGGCCATGCTGCTCAAGCAGCAGCTGTGGTCTGGGAGCATTTGCATTTGATTTTATGAGAGCAGAAGGTCCTTAAACAGCCTATGGCAACAATTTCATGTGTGATCCTGCACTTGAAAGAGCAGCTGTTGAGTTCTCTTAGCAGAGAAGAAGGACTTTTCAGGCTCCTAAACTGTTTCATCTGTTCTTGATCTTTTCATTTACACTACCTTCTCTTTGCTGAGACAGTACATTTCCTTGCAGAATGAAGCTCCTAAATGATAAAGGGTATGTGCACCCCCAAAGGGACTTGAAGAATCTCAGTCCTGGTTAGAAGAACCTAACCAGCTTACTGGATTTCTTTACTCTTTACTAGTGTTTAGTTAACTGCTTTGATCTTCAGCAACTACCAAAATAGACCATATTTAAATCACAATAATTTAATAAATACCCGTATGCTAAACTCCATTGACTTTCATAACTGATTTCTTATATCAGCTAGAAGATCCTCTAACTCACAATTCACCTTTCCATATTTGAGAGGAAATAATTAATCATTTTAATCACAACCTGAATTCCAGAATACCACAAATATGTTAGCAAATCCTTCGCATCTGTCACTGCACTATTGCAAAGAAAAATGATATGGCTAAATCGGGAATGTAATTTTGATTTCTTCACCTCCAGTCTTTTGAGAAATTCATAAAAGATGAATCAGATTGTCTTCTGGAACAAAATGAAAACAAAATATATTTTGCATGTGTGGGATTGTTTTGTTTCCATCCATTTGAAAGCTTACAGCAGACAATTATATCCTAACTTATTATCACAGCATTGTAATTACTTGGGGTGCTCACCTCGACTTCAGGGAAATATGTGGAAGACCTTGAAGTATTTACTTAATGTTACTTTCCTGACTGCCTGCTCTTGCAGAAGAAGCAGGACACCCAACACACATGTTCTACAAGTGACAAGACGGACTTAATACAAAACTCCAGGACTCCTGCATTTATTTCCTTCTGAGCTGTTGGCTAGAGCTTGTTGTCCAGTGAGACTTTTTAATTTTTCTTTTGTAGCATCCGTGAAAACACATTAAGCTGGGATTCTTTTTTCTACCAAGATTTTTATTTTAATTTGAAATATTTAATTTCTGAGCAACTAAAATTATTTCAATTGAAGTAAAAATTTAAAATGAAGGATATGTTTAACCAAAGCCTTTTAATTTCTTTTTTTATTTAACTTTTCAGTAGCATTGAAACAAAGGTTCAAAATGTTTTAAAATTTCTTTTGCAAGCATAAGCTTTGTAGTTTGTAATTCACACATTGTTTGAATGCTAATGACTGTGCATCAATAAATGTCAGATGAAAATTGCACCTTGTGAAAGCTGGGAAGTTTTGCTGTGACAGCTGCTGGAGAGTTTTCCCACAAGCAGAATCATGTGCCCAAATCAATAGACCCTTTAAGACCTGCTTGCAGGCAGGCAGTTATTTCACCAACAGGACATTACTTGCAGAGTAAGTCCATTGAATCTTTTGTTCAGTCTTTCTGCAAAATTTGAGTAGGAAATAAATGTATAAGCTTTTCTTGATTATCAAAAGAAATCTTTCTTTAAATTCCTGAAAAAGTGGGGATGGTGGGGGATTATTCTGCCATACAGGTCAGGAAAGATCATATATGGAGATGGGAGCCTGCATTCTTTAATCATGAATTTGAATGAGATTTCAAATTCCCATAATTTTCCTAATTTTTCTTATATACTGCACTTTCAGAACACAGATCTGAGAAGATGAAGTTCTGCCAGTGAAACTGTCCTATTATGTCTGTGTTGAGGCATCGATGCTCGGAAATTTGTAGAAAAAGAATGTGTAAGAGTTCCATTGATAACAATATCATGTTCTCACAGCATGTTTTTTGTTATTTATACAGAACAGCCCAGCCCCTACCTCTCTTCTGCCTCAGAAGTCTCTCTGGCTGAATCTGAAGTAACTGGATAGGCAGGGCCTGGTTTTTTTTGCATTTGTGAAGATAAATTTGGTGGTCCCCTTGTTGTACCTTCAGTCTTCCTATCCCATTTACCAAAATTGCTGCCACTGAGAGCATAGTTAGCTGAGATCTCATTTGGAGCTGAGATCTCCCCATGAAACTTAGGTTTTTGAAGACAATGATAGAAAAGAGGGGAAGGCAGAACCGTCAGTCACAAAGGAGTGTGGAATTAGAAGTAGGATAAGAATGGATTTAGAAAGTAAGAGGCATCAGAAGTCTAAACATGTCATTTTTTAATTATAAATGGTGCAGCCACTTTCTTCTTTGTATTTTCAACAATTCAATAACTATTATTTTGTACTATTGAAACATGATGTTTGAAACTACATGACATATGAGAGAGATTATAACCTATGACACAGTAGTATCTTACTTTTGAGTTCTTTGGACACAGCAGCTTCCATTTTACCTGTAAGATAAAAAAACACATCTGCATAAAAACAGCTAGGAAAGCTTTAGGTAGATAGAAAACTGCAATGTGTGCTTTAGAGGTGAAACAGCTTATTTCCCACAAAGTGAATTTGAATGGTGCAGTAAATCAGTTTACTTCTGTTTGTTTTCTGGTACAGTTTAATTTAACCTTAAGTGTAAATACAACAACACCTGTGTGAATGTGAAAATTTTTGTTTAATTTCGGTATAGTAATCTGTGAGTTTCAACATGTAATTGAGTTATCATGGTTGACATGTACTAGCTGTGCCATGGCTGCTCATCATGTGCACATTATCAGGCTGCAGAAACACAAGGGAAAAGGCGCTAGAAGCCGAAGTATGTAATGAAAGGAATTATCTTCCTACAATTGTTTGCAACCATACAATTGAGGCTTAGTTTGGAAGGCTTCACACAACACCTAGCCAAAACTCCAACTGCCACATACTTCCCACAAACCAAAACAAATGGAAGATTTACAGCAAAAGGGAAGAAAGAGAGAATCCAAGCCATTCCTACAGACCAGCCAGGAGGAAAGATCCCTGCTTCTGCAAACTTTTCCCAATGTTCAGTTAAAGTTCAATCTAATGCATTACTTTCAGGCTTGTGAAAAGGAACTCATATCCACCCCTGGTTGATCTAAACAAGGTTAAAATAAATTGGCTATTTCAAATCACAGCATGGTCAGGCAGGTTATCAGAGACACTTAACTAGGCTGTTCAGTCTCATCTTTAGTTAAGGCGACACTTTTGTGCCATTTTTTGTAGGACTTTATCTGATTGCTGAGAGAAAATTAAGAATCTTTGCTAAACAGATGTAAGTGGGCAGAAATACTCAGTGATAGCTTCCCTCTCCGTTAAAATTCTCGGCGCTATTCCACCTCAGGGCTTTTAGCTGGGTACAAAAATTGTCCATTTTTATAACCATACTTCAGGCCTTGCATGCCTTTTTCAGTAGCCTCATCTGTACTACTAAGAAAGGCTCATGGAGGTCTTGTGGGATAGGAAACAAAGAGACTCATAGACCAGTAGCAGAAGTTACTCCCATAGGTCCCCATAAGGAAATGAACATCCTCTCTAATAATCTATAGTGTGCCTAAAACACAGACGGGATAATGTTTTTACCTACAACATATGTGAATGATAAATTAATTGTGCTCTTAAGCACTAATACAAGAAATACTTCAGGGTAGATGCTGCCAAAATAAGTAGTTTGCAAAACCAATACCATTCCATTACTGGCAATAATATAAAGTTCCTTCAGTTTCTGTTGCTCTCTAAATTGCTGTGAAGAATTTGATATGAGATAAGGTAATGCAAATGACTGCCAAGTAGTCTAGTAAAAAGTCTTGAAAAATTCAGAAGAAAATACATTTCTATTTGGATGATATGCTGCTCTGAACTGAAATGTTTCTAGGTTAATCCTCTGCTTCCACTAACTCTCTGTGAAAGCATGTTTTGCAGGCATTACTTCAAAGTATGATAATTACCACATTTAGATGAAATTAATCACGAGGCAGCTTTCAGCCACATTATCTGGCTAAGGAGCCTACTGAAGCCTTCAAGAAGTGCCTATTAGGTGCCAGATATGGAAATGTTTAAGTGTGTATATTGCAGTGATATGATCATTTATCACAATAATCTTCTATTGCTGAAGGTTATAAAAAAATAAATAAATTCACAGCATCATTTGCAATAACAGTCTGAATCTAAATAAAGCCCTCAAGTTCTTTCATTCATTTTTTTCATAGAAGTCATCATCTATTAGGACAACATACTTTAATATATTTTAGAGCCATAATTTATGTTGAAAGTATCAATGTGTTTTTCCATCATATGAAATACACAACATATAGCAAATTCTGAATAAATATCTGGACAATTTTTGCACTAAAAAGATCTTATAATTTAGGGTGGTTTGGTGCATTTTGTTTTGTTTTGTTTTTAAAGAGCAAAAAATTACCAACAGTTGGTTCCAATAGCACATGTTGATATGAAAATATAAATATTTTTGTGCTTAGGCTATTCCTTTCAAGCCAAGGGCCCTAAAGTTTGATTTCTAAAGCCATACTTAGGCTGTAATGATTTGCAGAAAGGTGCCCAAAGGAGTTTTTGAAGGAGCTTGAACTATGGAGGTTCCTTTGAAGCTATATACCATTTGCATCTAGGCACCTCATGTTTGAACGCAACAGGTGACAATTGCAAAGAACTGAACAGAAGGATGGAAAATCACAGAAGGAGGGAAAACTGACCTGGATTTCTGAAGTCCCAAAATGTGCTTACCTGCTATACACCACAAATAACACATAACTAAACAACTCAAAGGAAAATATTGCCAAAACTGAATTTAAAATAAATTATATTAGTGTAATTTAAGTCAATGAGCATTTTGCCTCATTCATTTTTGTTTTGTACAGGCCTAGGGTTTAACTTTTAAACTATGAGGGTGGTTGAGAATGCAGTTTATGTTACATGGGGTTTTTATAGTCATTACATCTTAAAACCACCACCACCACCAAGCTCTCTGACACCTTGGTAGGTCTGTTTTTTTCAGGTTAATTAAGAATTGGAATTCGCAGAAATAATTAACTTTTCAAACACTAATGTTAGGCAACATATAAACATCCTAATCGCATCTTTGCCAAAGAGTTTGGGAAATAGAATCTCCAGACCTTTAGGCTATTTTTCTCTTTAAAACTTTACATCTGAAGTCTGGCAACAGGGAAGGCAAGTGTTTGACGCAAGAATGATGACTACACTTTTTGGAAGCCATGTAACTTCATTAGGACCCATGTAACAGTTGAACATCAGGCTGGGCACTCTAGCAGCCTTAGAGAGTAGTACAGTCAAAAGCACTGTGACTGTCTTTGGTCTTGGTGATAGAACTGTTTGATATTCAACAATAGGAAATGCATTTTCTTTTCAAGAAAAGTCGCACTTCTACAACAATGTAAAACAAGAAAAGACCCCTAAAATTTTAGCACTTAACACAGGTGATGACTTCAAAATATGATATGTTTGGTAATTTGGTGCCAACCTGAAGTAGTCAATTTTTCAGAAGTTGTTGAGGGCAGGTTTGATATTCAGGTCTTCTTAAAGGGCTTAAACCACCCAAATAATGAACAATCAAAAGTTTCTGGCTATGTATGACAATCTTAGCCATGCTGTTGGTTTTGCTTTTAGTTTTGTTTTGGTTTTGTGGTGTTTTTGTGGTTTGGTTTTGTTTTGGTTTTGGGTTTTTTTATTATTTTGAAAGCACCTGCAACAGACTTTAAAAGGCAAAGCACCATAGCTTAGAAAATCATTTTTCAGCTGTGGAGGACTGTGAAGCACCCTTTTCTTTTTACAGTTAGTCTCAGGAGACATTTGAGAACAGTTATATTCTGGTCTGTATTCTCAAAAAGCAAAGATGGTTGTACAAGCTCCCCTCTTTCCAGATGAATGAACAGATTTTTCTTTTTCTGACTATTGATGGAAGTAAAACATTTTTTAATTATTTTATTAAACCCACCAAATATTTAAACAAACATGACCTAACTTTGCTCTTATTTCTACAGGCTAAAAGGATCAATTTTGAATTCAAACTAAGAATGAGTATTTGGCAACCAGCACAGATGTATCTCAGTAGAACAGCAAAGTACTTTATTCTCTCACCTCTTTTCAGCACATAGCTCGATCTTTTCCTGAGGCGTCAATCAGTATTCTTTTGAAGTAAACTAGCAATACACAGTAACCGCAAATGACATCTAAACTACACATAGGGCAAGAAAAAAAAAATCCCTCTGAGCTTATATAGTGTCTTTCATGCCAGTGAGTCCCTAGGAGGTTGGTAATAATCCATTAGATAAGGATGCCCCAGTGCTCTAGTATAGAGTGTGGTTGGTTGAGTTTAAACAAACTTTCAAAACGTAGTATTTCAAACATTGCTCTGAAATGAATTCTAGATCTGAAATTCACAAAATTTTTAGACCCTTTTTAGCAACATATTTAGAATGCAGTCTACATTGTACATCTGAGGACAGCAGATCTTCAGCAGCTCCATACAACTTTTTTTTTTTAATATTAAAAGAAGTTCATATTTTACTCTCTTGAAAGCCTTCCCTGTATTTTTTCTTCCTAGAAATCACTCAAATATATATAAGCATATAAAAACCTCTTAAATTAGAAGTCTTATTCAGATAAATGAATATTTCAGAGACAATATACTGATGGCTCTGCTAATGATGAACTGTTCATAATAGCTGCCTAAACCCACTTTTACTGTTGGAAGCATTATTTTTATATGTTGTATCTAAAACAACCTTTCTCTTTGGAAGCTTACCAAAGAACATGATGGTAATACCAAAATTACAAACAAAACTGATTCCCGTTTCAGTTGTCAACCACAGTGTCTGAGCTGAAGGGTAGCTAATATTCTAATAAAAAGTTGTGTAAGCTAATAGCTAAGTTTGAGGGTGCTAATGATGCAAGGATTCCTCTGTACTGGCTGATCTGGCCTAAGCAACAGGATCCTAAGAAATTACTAGATGCCTCTGAAAGACATAATTCATAGAATCATAAACCAAAGAGAAATTTAAACTGTTAAGCAGTTACTAAATGAGGAATTCTCATCCTAAACCTCAGCTAGCACTGACCATCTATCTTCTCTACCTGTAGCTGATGATCACATACTAGAATGGACTTAATCAAACCCTACTGATTGTCTGATGATCTACATAGACCCATAGAAAAGAAGTTGCATGATGAAGATGCCTCACACAATCTGATCATAGCTCTACCAGCTGACTAAAAGAAGAATGTTTCTAAGAAGACTTACACAAATCTTGTGTCATAGTTTGGCTCTTACCATGTATTATGAATTAGGTTTTCAGTTCTTCTTTTGAATAAAAGTGGGAGAAGGAGAAGATGGCAGAAAAATGAACAGAAACCAAGAACCAGAAAGAATTATGTTGAAAGTTGAAATTATGTTTTCCCAGTGTCTTGAAGTTAAAATTGTGCTGGCTGTCCAGAAAAGAAAGGGGCTTCTGGTTGTTATTACTGACCAAAGCACAGCAGAAAGCATGTTTCAGTTCTGGCTCTGTAAATGAAATACAGCTACAGAGCTTTTAGGACAATGTACCTTACAAGTATGACTGCTAGTGTTCCCTTTGGTTCCCTAAAAAAAGTTCACAAGCATGGAAATAAAACAGATAGCAGGTGGCATCTGATGCCTGAGAACTTCCATCATGTGGATGAAAAACATAATTAAAGTCGCCTAGAGACCAGTCTCAGCACAGTCTGCTCCCAAGCTAGCAGATGTACCAGAATTTAAAAACAATTTATTAAGTAGCAGGATTTGCAGCTAATGTGATTTACAGTGGTAAAAAAGCAAGACACCCCAGACAGCTAAGCATTATGGAAAACGAACTGCTGTTGAACTTATAATAATTAAACAAGCATTTTCCAACTCTATTGAAATACACTGTGCAATAGCACCTTTTTTTTATTATTATTGTTATTTACCTGGAGTTCTTAAAACTTATTTCCACAAAACTGTATTGATTTCAGCTAATATTACACCATTCTGAGAACTGTTCAGTTCAAAACTGTCTTTGAGAATTTGTTAATGAATTCCTTGTCCATTTATACTATTTTTGATAATTTCACACTAATTGTGTGGCATTACTGAAGTAACTGTCATCTTACCACATCTCAAAGCTTTTGGGAGTATTTTTTATTTTTATTTCAGACTCTTCTGAAACAGCAGATGCCCATTATCAGAATGCCTACACTTTCTGTTTTAATGTTTCCATTTTACAATAAAAATATTTAAAATGTCATATTACAGGGAATTAAAACAATATTGTTCTTTTCAGTGAGCTTACAATCTAGGAAGCCTCTATCAAAACTGCTCATACTAATGTAAGATTTACTTTTTTAACATATTTTCCCCAAACCCTAAAATTTGACTTTGGCATTGAAGAGCTGTTCAGAAATAACAGCATTTCTCCCACATGGAAAATTCTGTTTGGAACAACACTTGATTTTATTCCTTGTCTTAATCATTGAGCATGATATTGCCATATGTTCTGTGACAACTACTGACAAAACTCCTTTTGCCTTTCCAAAATATCTTAGTGAGCATTAAAAAGGCTTCTCACTGCACTAGTGAGGCTGAAGATGTGCACGAGGAAAAGAAAGGTACTGTGCCACTGCTGCTTCAGAGCTGTTCCCTTGACCCATTTGGTGACAGCAATAAATCCCTTGACCAGAGTTTATCTAGCTTCATTTGAGAGTCATTTAGGCATAACAGGGAAATTTATTGGCAGAGGCCAGAAGCCTTGAATCCCAGACTGCAGGTTTTGTGTTGAAATCTCTCCAGGCTATAGGACATGAAGTGAAGGGAAACTGCAGATGTCATTACTGTTGCTGGGTGAAAGTGGAAGAAAGTGGAGCTTCTGGGAGGTAAAATCAAGTTTCCTCAAGCAACATGAGACTGGACTATAACAAAGAAGTCTCAAAAGGTGCTGATAACCAATGTGGGATATAAAGGGGTTATAAGAATTTAGGACTATGAAAAATTAGCTAGCTAACATTCTTCTGTTGTTATTACAATAGTCAATTAGTGATAGTACTCTTAAATTTTGACAGATTATTTTCCATTGAATCAGGAAAAATATTCAAACATTTCCTTTCACTGTCTGTGAAGGGTGTTCTTCCTCTCACATTGTCCCTATTTTCTTCCTACTCACAAGATTTTTGATACTTTTTTAATTTATAGAATCATAGACAAGTTAGGGTTGGAAAGGACCTTAAGATAATCAAGTTCCAACCCCCTTGCCATGGGCAGGGACACCTCCCACTAAACCATGTCACCCAAGGCTTTGTCCAACCTGGCCTTGAACAATGCCAGGGGTGGAGCATTCACAACCTCCCTGGGCAACCCATTCCACCACCCTTACAGTAAAGCATCTCTTCCTTATATCCAATCTAAACTTCCCCTGTTTAAGTTTTAACCAATTACCCCTTGTCCTGTAACTACAGTCCCTAATGAAGAGTCCGTCCCCAGCATCCCTATAGATACTGGAAGGCTGCTATGAGGTCTCCACACAGCCTTCTCTTCTCCAGGCTGAACAGCCCCAACTTTCTCAGCCTATCTTCATATGGGAGGTGCTCCAGTCCCCTGATCATCCTCGTGGCCCTTCTCTGGGCTTGTTCCAACAGTTCCATGTGCTTTTTATGTTGAGCACACCAGAACTATACCCAATACTCCAAGTGAGGTCTCAGGAGAGCAGAGTAGAGGGGCAGGATCACCTCCTTCGACCTGCTGGTCACACTCCTTTTGATGCAGCCCAGGATATGGTTGGCTTTCTGGGCTGCAAGCGCACACTGCCGGCTCATGTTCATTTTCTCATCAACCACCACCTCCAAGTCATTCTCTGCAGGGCTGCTCTGAATCTCTTCTTTGCCCAACCTGTAGCTGTGGCTGGGATTGCTCCGACCCAGGTGTAGGACCTTGCACTTGGCATGGTTAAACTTCATGAGGTTGGCATCAGCCCACCTCACAAGTGTGTCAAGGTCCCTCTGGATGGCATTCCTTCCCTCCAGGGTATCAACCGAACCACACAGCTCGGTGTCATCAGCAAACTTGCTGAGGGCGCACTCAATCCCACTGTCCATGTCAGCGACGAAGATGTTAAACAAGACTGGTCCCAAAACCGATCCCTGAGGGACACCACTCGTTACTGGTCTCCAGCTGGACATTGAGCCATTGACCACAACTCTTTGTGTGCGGTCATCCAGCCAGTTCTTTATCCACCAAGTGGTCCATCCGTCAAATTGATGTCTCTCCAATTTAGAGACAAGGATGTCGTGTGGGACAATGTCGAACGCTTTACACAAGTCCAGGTAGATGATATCAACTGCTCTACCCCTGTCCATCAGTTCTGTAGCTCCATCATAGAAGGCCACCAAATTGGTCAGGCAGGATTTCCCCTTAGTGAAGCCATGCTGGCTGTCGCCAAACACCTTGTTGATTTTCATGTACCTTAGCATGACTTCCAGGAGAATCTGCTCCAGGATTTTGCCAGGCACAGAGGTGAGACTGACTGGTCTGTAATTCCCCGGGTCATCCATTTTCCCCTTCTTGAAAATGGGGGTTATATTTCCCTTTTTCCAGTCATCGGGAACTTCACCTGACTGCCATGATTTCCCAAATATGATGGACAGTGGCTTAGCAACTTCATTCTCCAGCTCCATCAGGACCAGCGGATGGATCTCATCAGGACCCATGGACTTGTGCACGTTCAGATTTTTAAGATGGTCTCAAACCAGATCCTCTCCTACAGTCGGCCTAGGGTCTTCATTCTCACAGTCCCTGCATCTGCCTTCCAAGACTTGGGTGGTGTGGTCAGAGCCTTTGCCAGTGAAGACTGAGGCAAAGAAGTCATTCAGAACCTCAGCCTTCTCCAAATGCTGTGTAGCCAGTTCTCCTGATAGCTTCCGGAGGGGGCCTACATTGTCCCTAGTCTATTTTTTATTTGCTACATACCTATAGAATCCCTTCCTGTTATCTTTAACATCCCTAGCCAAGTTTAATTCTAACTGGGCCTTAGCATTCTTAACCTGGTCCCTAGCTTCCCAGACAACATCCCTGTATTCTTCCCAGGCCTCCTGTCCTTGCTTCCACCTTTTAAAAGCCTCTTTTTTCCTTTGAATTTTCCTCAGCAGCTCCTTATCCATCCAAGGAGGTCTCCTGGCCCTCCTGCTGCCCTTCCTTCTATTTGGCATCTCCAAGTCCCTTATCATCATCAGGCCTTGCATGTGTTGCTTCCCCACTGTGCTGCTTCTACTATGTCCATCATGTTTACAAAGAAGCATTATATTCTGTGCAGCCATCGGGGGCCTGTAAGCCCTGAGCAGCAGAGCAGCAGAGGCAGGTAGTATCCTAAAGCTAATGGAAGTTTCCTGAAAGTTGAGTGGCAATGTGTGTGGCTAAAATACTAAATGTTACCTCAAACAGATTTCCCAAGATCATTGAGAAAAGTACAATAGAGTAAAAAAAAAAAAAAAGTGAGTAGAGGGGGATGTGAGCAAACAAGTGATTCAGCTACACTTGTAAGAAACAGCCTGTGCTTTGGGAATGGCTAATTTCAACTGTATCAGTGATTCATAGTTTCACTAATTAGTGATTTCTCCTTTCTACTTTGTAATTGCTGAAATGGATTCAGTCTCCCCCACTGCAGAGCAGGTGGAAACATGTTCCATTGCCTTCTGCATTCATCAGGAGTGGTTTAAAAAAGCAAAACTTTCAAGCACGATGCAAGATCACAGTCACCCACATAGAGGAAGCTCTAAGTACAGTTAATTACACAAGCTGAATTTGTTCAGGGGAAAGGTAATGTTTTACTGTGCTGTAAGTGCAGGTAATAACATCAATTCCTAACATTTAAGAATCTAATCATTTTCTGAAATAAACTGTCCATTGTATTAGCATAAAAATAACAGCTGAAAGGTTGCTTCATCATTTTTTAGCTTTTCTCAAAAAATTATGGAGGATATAGTGCCTATATCTTTCTTAAGAAAGCTCAGCACCAATACTTGTTGAGTGAAGCATAAGAAGAATTTTTTTTTATAGTCAGAATAGGCTTTGTTAAGTGTATGCATGTCATGCATCCCTTGGTACCTCTTTCTGTATTTCTCAACACATATCAATTTCTTTCTGTTAGAGAGAAGGATGTACAGATGGCATCTGTAGACATAATCACTAGGATGAAGATACTTCCTGTTCTTCTGAACTCAAATGCAGTCAAATTTCTCACTCTGTTAAAAGGGAGATCTTGAATAATGTAATGTCCATCCATTCATCTATATAGGTGACACACACTCTCATAAGTGAAGCAAAATCTATAAGCAAGCAACCTCATGCAGTACCTACTGCAAACAAGCTAAAAAATCAATGCCGTTATAACCACAGCTATGCATGGGTCTTCTGCTTAAGAACACCTGCCCGTTCTATTATGCTAATCATTCAATAATACTTCATCTGACAGTATCTCTGAGTTACTTATAGCAAAGCCACAAAGTTGGCTCTGCTTCTTGAAAAAGAGAAAGAACAAGTATGGCTACTGGGAACATTTACTGCAAGGTTAAACAATTGTAACTAAGAGTGAAGTGTAAAGGATGCTCTCATAAGTCAGGAATGCCTCTGGTCTATGAAGCTTTCTAGGGGAAAGGCATCCAAGAGACTGAAGTATACTTTCAAATAAGTGACATGGAAGTCTTTATCAAATATGTATTCATTAAAACTTAGTAAAAGCTTTTAAAACTTCAGTTCAAAGTTAAGGGGAAATTTGCCTTTTTAAGTGTAAAGGAAATAAAGGAAAGAACATCAGTCGGATCCCAAACTCCTAAGATTATCACTAACTTTATTTAGCTGTGGGTCAAGCCTTGAACTTGTTTACTGAGTGACAGCAGAAAATACATAGCACTGCCTAGATACGTCATTGCAACCTGGGTGATGTGCCTGTAAATGGATGTTTGACATAGAATAATTATCCCAAATATCAGGCCTACTGACTCAGATATACATTTTGAGGGCACAGAACTGTTTTCCTTCCTTTAAAGATTAACTTTGTGTTGTTTGATGCATAAGCATATTCTAATCCTGTTATTTCTGGGTGTGACTGGAAAAATAAACATTACATTAATCCCAAGACCAACATAAACAGTATTGCTGCAATAAATTAGATTCTTTAATTAGAGCTATGCCATCCAGCTGGTTGCACAGCACAGGTAGTTCATTCTGTATATTTGAAAGTCCAAATGCAAACTGATTATTTGGTTACCTTGTGGACTTTAGATATAATATATATCACCTTCAAACTTGATTATTTCTAGTGTCACACTTCTCTAAGAAGTTCTTTACAAGAGTAGCAATGCAGTGTCAGAAGAGATTGCCTGTCAGACACTGACTTCTGTGCTCCGTTCAAGGAAGATTCTCTTGCCACCTCATCTAAAAGGGACTTTGTAGTACCAACCCAAGCCTCCTCCCTTTTCTCGGTATTTATTAAAGAGTTGACATTTTTAGTTCTTTCCCAATCAAATTTTACCACTGTCATTCACCATTTGCCCTTCACACATCACTCCCTGTTTTGTGCAAAGATGGAAAAGAACGAGCACAAAGAAGCAGGCCTGGCCTGAGTAATACTCAGCATAGTCTTGAAAGTGCTCAACTCACAATAGGAAGCAAAGGGGCCACTAGAATTTGCTTAAAACTTATTCGTCTACTGCTAACATTTCATGTACAGAGAAGGCACAGGAAATATTCACCACCTTCTCTTCTAGAGTTTTATTTGCACAACACATGGAACTGAACAAGGATGGGAAGGGAGATGGAGGTTCCTCTAAAGCAGATTCATACTAAATGAAAGAGGAGGTCAGTCTTTCACCTCAGAGTTGCAACATCAAGCACAATGAAGAGTTTGCCTTACATTGAGTCAGCTGTTAAGGTGAAGTGAGAGACAAAGGGAAGGTAGGAAAAACTTGTTTCTAATTCTTTACCTCTTTGCATTTTACCTGATTTCTAGCTCTTGAACACTGAACCCTAACCATGTCCTAAAAGGGCATGAGTGTTTGATTTGGTCTTGGTATAAATGATGTTACCATTCCCAGCTGAAGAACTCTTTCTGCAGGCAATAATGGACAATATTTTCAGAAACAGCACAGTGACCTTGCAGCCTCTGTACATTTTCAAAAGCTGTTTAGGAGCTCAGTTGTCTCAGAAAATCAGTGGCAGTTATGTGCCTGGCCTACTTTGACATGCTTGTAAATCCCACCAGGTACCATGCTACACCTTTAGGCATCTAAATATCTGAAATCATGTTGTCAATCGCTGCTGCTGATGGAACATAGAATTAAATGTTATAAAAATAACATTTAAAAGAATTTCTGTTCTTCCAACGAACCTGCAAGACAGGTTGTCTCCCGCTGCATTTCTTCCCTGGCCCTCCACAGCATTCTTTTAGCTTTGCTTGTGTATCTCTGAGGATATAACCCCATAATGTCCAAGGCTAGAACACACCACTGGGTTATCTAGTTCAATACTGTTGTCAAAGACTCCTACATTTTACTAGGCACCTTTTCAGCAGATGTGTATCTTCCATTAGGTAAACAATCATCTTCTGCAGGCATCAGGGAAAGCAATATACACCCCTGTGCTGTGGTAGTTTATCACTCCTAGTGCTAAGAAAATGTATCTCATTTTCAGTCTGGATTCAATTCAGCTCCCAGACATTCATTCATGTTATTTTCCTATTAGGTTAAAGGGAGCTATAGTAGGCAGAAACATTATTTTCTTTGCTTTGTTTGGGTTTTGTTTTTTGTGGGGTTTGTTTGTTTGTTTGTTTCCCCTGTGAAGGTACTTAGTATCCACAATAACAAACTCACCTCTTTCTGATAAGATGAAGAGAATACTCTACTCTTCTCTGTGAAGAAAATCCTTAATTTGTAAAGAATTCGAGTTACTTTTTTCCGTTCTTTCTCTTATTTGGACACTGTATTGATATGCATGTCCTAGTCAGTCCAGTGCCTTGTACACAGGTGAAACGTGGTCATGGTCTGTGTTCCCTGTTGTTAGGTTTATGATGTTATGGCTGTATGAAAAAATATGAACTTGCCATTCACCTTGTCAATTTTAAAGCTTCTTTCCAGATGTAAATGTAAGTGGCAATATAACACATGAGGCAATAGGGAATTGGGCCCTGAGGTTAGAAAGACTGTACTTGAGTGTCAGAAGAGAATATAACTCTGAATAATAGGATAAAATTAAGCAAAGGAAAATTTAGGGGGAATGGAATGAAATACTTCTTAACTGTGAGATCTATTAAGTTGTAGAATAATCTTCTGTGGGAATTGATGGAGGCCTAGTTACATCAGATATTTAAAACTCAACTGGATAAAACACTTGAAGATATTCTGTAAGGAATTACCCTGCATTGCCAGAAGGAAGGATTAGATGACCTAGTAGGTCATTTCCATCTCCACTTTCTGTGATTTTGTTATACAAAGCCCAACAAACAGGAAATTGTTCTCAAAGTCAAGTCTAAACCCTGTCTGCGTCAGAGAAAGAAGAGTGAGTAACATCACCTGCTAGTAACTGCGTAGGAATTCTAATCTAGCATTTCTGATGGTTAGTAAATGCAACCTGTACTGAAGGCTGAGTGCATAGCTTTTGTCTGAAAGCAGAAGCATCTACTAATGCAAAAATATGAGGAAACATTAGTTGAGTTATGAATAGGATCCAGGCGAGGAGGGGTAGGAAATTAAAAATCAGGTTGGATCTGACACACATAATAGTGTCATGAGCAAGATTAGTCAGGAATGAGTCAGCCTGTAGTACAAGAGAGGAAATCTGAAGCTCTATTCAGCCAGCTGGGAAAACTAAATGTGTTTTCTAGGCTTTGGTGTATGGGCATTGGTTCATAGAATCATATTACTAACAGAAATCATAGGATGAGACCAGAGCCAGGGTTTTTGCTAACGGTTGTACAAACTGCAAGCCAAATGTACAAGTGGATTAACAGTCTAGCAGAGAAAGATGTAAAAAGAATATTGATAAGTAAAACCCTAGATCATAGAGTTCTAAGGTCCATAACTTGATTTTCCTTTTTTTGTGTGTGTGCTTTAATGTGATTTGTTCCTGAATTTGCTCTCAATTCATAACACACTATGCTCCCTTAATTATTGCTCTTATACATTTGTCTTTATGAGGAATCTCTAGGCAACTCATTGCTTATTATTTCTGTTACTAAATTTCTAACCTTTCTAAACCTAGATGCAAATAAACATGAATTATAGGTTCCTGTACTGGCTGGAATGTAGTTAACTTTCTACATAGCAGCCTGTATGGTGCTGTGCTTTGGATTCATGGCTCTAAAATTGTTAACATATCCATTTTGATTATTGCTGAACAGTGCTTATGCACCACCAAGGCTTTTTCTTTTTCCTACTATAGCTGCCCCCACCAAGCTGGGAAGAGGTTAGGAGGGAACACAGCTGGGACAGCTGACCCAAGTTTGCTGAAGGGATACTCCCTACCATATAACGTCAAGCTCAGAAATAAAAACTGAGGGCAGAGAGGAAGAGTGGATGTTGCTCACACTGGCTGGGAATTAGTCTGCTTGTGACAGCTGATGAGCCATTGCAACTGCATAACTTTATTTTTTCCTCTTTCTTTCACTTATTAAGCTTTGTCTCAACCCACAAGTTTTCTCACTTTTGCTCTCCCTTTTCTCTCCCCCGTTCCACTGGTGGGTGGGGAACGAATGAGTGTCTGTGTGGGTGTTCAGCTGCTGGCCAGGGTCAACCCAATACAGTCTTTTTTGCATTAAACAAAGAAACAGTGACAAAGGGTTCTACCCCTCAAAACTCCTACCTTATACATGTTGAGGCAGCCACCCTAAAAACAGGCTTCCAGTTTTTCTATTTTCTTATTATTTTGTCTAATAAGCCACAAGAAAATTAAGGAATAAATGTATTTTGTTTTCCGCATGTGACCAGTCAGTTCCAAAATACCATTGGGTCTCTTGGTCTGGCTTCACAACTTCAATTTGCTGTTGTAAGTGGCCTAAATTGAAACCTCCTCTATGCCTACTTGGCCCTTTCAGGTCTGACAATGGATTCTTCTGAAAGTACCTATCACACTTCCATCTGCTGACATTTATCATGTGACATCTCTCACATTAAGGGAACATGAGACTCAAGGCAGAGCCCAAGCTGGGCTGCTGAAAGCTGTCAGCACTTCAGTTATTTCCTAGCTGGAAATACACTCCTGGGAGTGGGCAGGGCAGGGTGAAGAGTTTCAAACCCTGCTCTTGAGAGACAAGAGAGATGGCTTCCTACAAATGTGTGCAAGCACAACCCATTTGCTTCTCGGAAAAAGACCTGGGATTAAAATTTGGATCCCAGATGAGGCATTGCATCTATTACAGACAGAGCAACCCAAAACATTTCAGGCAACGTGGTGTGTTTCTAGTCTAGATCAGTGGGTATGCAAAGAATTTTTTTTATTATATGTCATAAGGTGTGTTTTAATTAATTTTGACTTTTCTGACAGAGCTGAAAGTACTGTTATTCCAAAATGTTTCTTCTGAGAATAGTGTCACATTTGGATGGCATTCTATCTTATTAGCCATGAAAGCAATAGGAAAGGATTGTGAGGAAATAAGTAGCAGGATCATCATTTCATCATCAAACTCTTTAAATTGCCACATTTAAAAGCAAACAACAAAATACCCTACGTGCATAGAATAAAAGGAAAAGGTAATTGGCCACCAGGTGTCAGTAGTTGTCCTTTTATTGTAATGGGAATATAAAGACTGTCGGTAATGGTTGAGCCAAGCAAGTCACAAAATTAAATGGATTTTTTGTTGTTGTTGTTGTTGTTAAGACCAGGAATTAAAAAATGATCAGCATAATTTGTCTTCCTGTCTGTTTAGAGCACAATAACAAAGAATATACAGTGCATAAAATGGTCTTTTTCCTCAATTTCCTATTAAATAATTGCATCTGTGACCAACCCATGCAAAAAATGACTGGAACCTGGTAGGTCTTATTTGCCATTGCCTGATCACCTCTAATCTGCTCTGCCTATCTAGTACTATAAAGTACCTTCTCTAAAATGGGATTGAAGGTAAACTCCCAGGGAAATGGTGGATTCACTATCCTTGAAGGTATTTAAAAGACTTGTAGATGTTGCACTTAGGGACATGGTTTAGTGGTGATCTCAGCAGTGTTGCATTCATGGTTGGTCTCCATCTTAAAGTTCTTTTCCAACTTAAATGATGCTACCATTCTATGAAAGATGCATCCACAACAAAGTGGATGTGCAACCACTACAACCTAGCTCCCTGATTTAGATAGGGATTTCAATTTTCCTTAGAAAGGCTTGGATGTTTTGCTGGGAGCATGCCTGTACCAACACAACAAAATACAAGCCAGATCATTCTCCCTGATCTGTGGTCAGTGGATCTGCACACCAGGTCTGTTTTATGTCTGCTAAGCAGAACTGCCTGGGGAGGTTTGTTACGATTAAGATGTTTGTCGCAGAGGGTCAGCATGTAGGGATTCTTGAACACTTGTCCAGGTGATCAGGCCTTATGTTTTTAATCAAAACCATTTTCTTCCTAAACATCATTTGCACTGGTTGGTGTCCTGGGTTTGCATTAGGGAAATAATGAAAGTATATAGAAATTTGGGATATTTAATCCAGCTAGCTTTATGAACAAATAGCCTGGTAGACATGCCTGTACCTAAATGGTCTTGTGTAGAAAGTGGAAGAAAAGACTCTGACTATCTTCCTAAAGTCATTCTAAGTCATATTATAAAAAAATGCTTCACAAGACCTAGGTATTTTTATTAGCATTATTATTTGAAATTATGCAGCAACAACAGGAAGGCAAGATCATCAACGACAGCTGAGCAGAGCCTTAGTTAGGAAATGGTGTGATGATCTAGGGTGACATTTTCATTGCTTTATAAGCTCATTTATTACCTATGTTATTTGTTGTGAGAACCAAAACAAAGTGGGAAAGGAGTTTGAAGCAATCAAACTTAAACACATAGGATGTGTGTGAACTTCATGAATTTTTAGGAAAGCTGCTACAAGAAGGAGCTTAGAACCTCCAAACTGTTGAGACTCTGAGAAAGGGACCAACAGGAAACAGTCTGCAAGCAACCTATGAGTACGTGAGAATACCAGTCTCTGCATATTCATTTTCATGTAAGGCTGGGCACCGAAGCTTTGACAGAGAGAGTCTCCTTTCTCAGACTGCAGGCTAGACTCCTCCAAGGTGATGTGTCCCAACCACTGGGAGCTTTGTCCTGGCAAGAGGTTGTCTCTGTCGAGGTTCAGCAATTCCTTTCACAGAGATTTGGAAATGTAGCTCCTTCTTTATCCAGAGTACTAAATAGATTTTTGTAAAATGTTTTGAAGTGTGACTGTGCCAGACCCTTGTGTCTGACAGTAATGTTTGTTTAAGCAAGATATCTGAGTTTGTAACAATAGAATTATATATTTTTCAGGACAATTAAACAATGTTTCTGTACGAGATGAAGGTCAGAAGATTAATGTGGCTTCATCTACAATGCATTTTTAAAAACTAATTAAGAATCGTACAGTTCGCTCTGTACTAAAGACTGAGAACATTTAACATTAGATGACTCTTGCTCCTCTGCAGCAGCCAAAAGAGAGAGAGAGAGGAATGGAGGAAGAGAGTTAGAGAGGAATGGATGAAGAGAGTTAGAGAGGAATGGACGAAGAGAGTTACAGATGAAAGTGAGCTAGCATGCAAATAAACAAATACATCATGGGGATGCAGTTAATGGAGAGCCATAAAAAGCCCCATTCTTGTAACATCAGACATAAAATTTTCTCTTGGGTAATAGGGATAATCTAAAATATTAATCAGCAAAAATAGTCTGTATTTGCAATCATAAGTATTTCTTGTTAAAGGAATAGAGATGGAGAAAAATAAAATGCTGCTTTCAGAGCATTATTTTGAAGACTAATTTATCACCTCATGCTTTTGGACCATCTCCCTCTCTCTCTCTTTTGTGTTTGACAGTCTATATACACAACCATTCTTCCATGGGGAAAACGTGGTTAATAGACCTCCTGTCAGAGGTGAGTCTTCTGGGAGGAGGTATGTGAGGGTGAGGAGCAGAAGTGGGACTGGAGTGCCAGTCAGCCAGCTTGTGGCAGAACGAGCTGCCTGCTGGCATGGTGATGGGTGCTGGTGGCAGTGAGGAGGCACCATGGTGCGTGTGCACATCGACTTCAGGGATGCCAAAGTTTAGAGGAAGGAAAATGAGACACAAATCAGAGGCATCCGGAGGTAATGGGAGGATTAAAAATACAGTTGCCTAGCCTTTTAACGGGAAAAGGTAAGAAAATTGGAAGCTGTTCCTAAAATCTTGCTTTTGGATGCTTATCTACGCTGCTGATTTAAGCTCTCTGAGGTTCATTTGCTCTGTCTGGCCAAAGCATATAAATGCTATCAGACATTAAGGAGCCTCATTTCAAAACTGGGCTATGCACTGCTATTCTGTTGATCAAATGTGGCAATTATTTCAGGCTTAAAACCTTTTAGGGATAACAATAGGTGCTGCCAATCAAAGCTAGAAGGTATAAATGCATTCAAAGATGAAGCTGAATGAGGAATAACAGCAACATGTGTAGCTAGAATATATTATGGATTACCATCCTCTCACACAAAGGCTAGTAAACTCTTCAAAATGCAGCAACCTACAGAGCTAATAAAAGGGACAGAAATGTGCGGATGTCTCAGTTTGTCTAATTTGTGTTTTTCTAGCATTGGTAGGATGACTCATTGGATTTAGCAACAGCTTGTGAAGATGAACATATTAATAACTTTATGTTGCAGCTCTGCCATAAAATGTAATCTTTTACAATTCTATATTCTCAAGTGAAATACAAGCTTAGTACCAGAACAAAATTAGGAAAGATATTTGGGTTGTCAGTATATTTTCCTTTTATATCTGTGTTTGTGCATTTAAATATGCAACTTAACTTGGAAAAGAGTATTTCCTTTCAACACCATGCCTTTCCCAGTGTGCCACTCCCTGCTATAAAAGGCTGAAGCACGCTTAAATATGATGCTGTCAGGACAGTACTCCAAGGTATTCCATGTCATTCTCTGTATTTTTATATTGCACCAAACATAAATTAACATTTTCTTACCAGCCATAAATGCTTGAATAGGAAAGTTCATGTAGACTATGTAGGATTTGATGACAAAGAAGCCAGTTGCATATTGAAATTTGCATCTCTAATCCATGGTGTTAGTAAATAATGGGACATATATCCATTCAGCTTTTGACAAAATTCAGCAGATTTTAATAAATAGATAACAAAGCACAAGGCTTGTCTTGAGGACATAGAAACTATAGTTCTGAATCTTTCAATCTTATTTTAAATCTCTCCCCATGGTTTTAGGCATTACTCTAGTCTACTGAAAGGTTCATCTGAGTAATTGACAGCTTGCAGACAAGATAGCAAGTAGGACCAGTGCTTCTAGGCATTGAGATCATGACCAAACCACTAGACTGACCATCTTGTTTCTCCTTGATTTTAATGAGACCTCATTTTAATGAAACAGTTTCACAGGCTGTGTCACTTACTGGAGATATGTTTGTGGTTTTTGCATTAAACATACTTGCAAATGTACTGAAATAACAGGACAGAAAAGTTTCAACAATTTTAGTGCAAAGAAGACCCCAAACTTAACTTCCAATATATTTGAAAAAAATATCTTTTTATGCTAAATGGTATGAAATACAACTGATTAGGCTCAGGACATTTAATAACTTTATTTTAAAATTAAAAAAAAAAATACTTCCTGGGCATGGGCAAATCCTCAGACAGATAACTGTTTTATACCACACTAAGTGGTTTGATATGTTGATATTACCGTTACTACTTAAAATGAGCTGAATTTGTGAAATAATCAAAAAAATCTATGAGCTCATTCAGGCCTCTCATGCCATACACCCTTTGAAACTACTTATGCTCCTGATTGATTTAGCATATAAGATAAAGCAGTGTTTCTTATGTGTTTGCAAAAATCCCAAGATCACAGAATTGAAAATTACATGTATTATATATACACAAATGCATATATGCATATAATATGCATAAAACACTAAAAACGTTACACACACGCGCGCACACACACACACGTATATATAAATATGCTTTGATATTTATCTCCAGCTTAGATTCTTAAATAATATAAATTACATATGCCCCTATCTCAAATACTTAAAACCTGAAAGTGCTCACACTAAATAGTCAGATAGCTATTGTAGAGAAAGACCGAATTCAATTTCTTACCTGCTTTTTTACTTTCAGGGACATCTGTCTTCTCATGAGCTTTCTCTTTTTTTCCTTCTTTATCTAAGATTTAATTAAAGAAAGTAATTTGATATGCTAGAATTCTGAACGATGCACTCAAATATGCAGTCAGCCAAATCCTAGTGGGCATACGCTGAAAAAAAAGTGACTTATTTGGGAGTTTAATTCAGATTATTCTCTTATAGCACTTGCACCCAACTAGCCCCAGAGCAATAACTGAAAATGGAAATTAATCATTATGCATCAACTCTGGATGATTTGAACCCTTAATAATTCATCAAAAGCTCTGAAAAAATCAGTGAGTGAATGTGCTATCTTTAAGCTTAAGCTTAAATGAGGTCATTAAGAATTAATGAATGACATAAATATTTTCCCATGAAAGCAAGACC
This sequence comes from Pezoporus occidentalis, assembly GCF_034315485.1. Taxonomy (NCBI): domain Eukaryota; kingdom Metazoa; phylum Chordata; class Aves; order Psittaciformes; family Psittacidae; genus Pezoporus; species Pezoporus occidentalis. The sequence continues at coordinate 2,986,876 of NW_026915713.1, read as the reverse complement.
TTAGTGGATTTTGGGTGCTTCCTGGGAAGGAATGGTCCAAATTCTTGTTCAGATGGATATCAAGGCTTTGCAGTTTGGTCACTGCAAGTTTTGGTTGTAATTCTGTAAAATAAATAAATAAATACTGCTACCTCACATTCAGAAAGTAATGTGCCATGGACAGAGCCTCTCTCTCATAAGTTTTGTGTATGGCAGTATCACTATGTCCTGCTATATCTAGGGACTTCATTATTTTTTTTTTAAAAAGCCCATAGATGGGCAACAAATGGAACTTTTTATTTGTCAGGAAAAGAATTTGGAAAATATTGGACACAGACCACATCAGACATCAGATTAGGCTTAACATAAAAAAGAAAAAGGTCTTTGAGCCAAGAGTGGAAATGAAAACTGAATGAAGCCAGAAAGAAATATTTCCAAACCATACCTTTCTTCTTAGTTTCAGTCGTAGCCCTCTTTATGTCAGTCTTTTTCTTTTCATCTTTTCTCTCTAAAAGAGGAAAGAGAAGTTCAGACGATTAATTTTACATAGATATAAATATGTGCACACAAACACACATAAAATACACAAATGCACAAATACAACTTGAAACTCAGAGAGTGAATGGGGTGCTAAGGATGGAACTGAAACCAGTATGTACACCAGATAATTACTTAAGTAATTACTAATTCAAACAATTATGCCCATTAACCTGATGTAACTAAAAGTTAATGTGGTGATTCAGTAACTGTTCACCTGTTCTGCTTTTTTTATAAAATCTGATTGCCAGCAAAACTACCACAAAAGTAGTACCTGCGATTAAGTGCATAATGCCATGAAAAGCCTGCATATATATATTTTACAGCACTTTTAAGGAATTGAAACTTTGAAACTGTAATTACAGCACTTCTGTTATTCTTGGAGAACTGCAGTTAAAGCATCATCTGTAAAAGAACATGACTTGTTCTTTTAAAAGCATCTGCCTCTATTTTGTCAATTAATTGGATAACAGTAGAAATAACGATAATGTTTTTGCTTTTTTTACAAAAAGCTACAACAATTTAATTACTTATTCCATGAATGTTATTAGCTAGAACATTGAGAGTTCAGTAGAGAAAATGAAGAAGCTATAATTCTTATTTTTCCTTTGGGAAATGAGTCCCCATTTTGATGGGAAAGAATACACGAGTACAAGAAAAGTTACTCTAACTGTTTTTTTAACTGCTCATCCACAAAAATCCGCATTTGTTACCTTCTGTTTGTGCTGCATGGCTTTGGGTGTTGATGTAGCTAGTGGAAATATAGTTTTCTCTTTGTGATGTTTTGCTGTTATGAATGTGGATAAGAAACCAGGTTTTACTACCATGCAAAATGACACAAACATAGAGCTACAAGCCTTTAAGCAAAGAGTCTTTTCTTTCCTTTAAAAATGAAGGTATAGGAATATTTTCTGAAACCAGCAGATACAAGAGGCAAATATGATATTATCCTGTGCATAAATTAACATGAAGATAAAGAAAAAATGAAGACACTTACTTTTTACTCCTCTAGCTACCACAATAGACTTTTCTTCTGCTTGAAAACATATAAACAGGGAACAAAAACAAAGATTAATTGAAATACTGCACAGCATGCTTCCTAAACCAAACCCAAATATATGTACGTTTGAGAGAAAAATTGGTATTTTCATACAGTACATAAATTCTGCAGTCTGGTCATGATTGTTTCATAAGTAATTATTTTGCTTTAGGTGGGGCAATGTATTTATTTACCAATATTCAGGGTCTCCTCAAACCATATTTCTGCTGATTTTCTGACAATAGTGCTCAATGTTAAGCTTCATCTTGACATTTTCTAGTTCTTGTTTTAAACAGATTTGTTTAATGTGTTTCCCTTGATACTGTCTTGACAAAATGAACCAGAAAATCCTTGCATGTATTTTACAGAATGTTTCTCCCAGTGTTCTGCGTGCTTAATTCTCCCTGTTGAAATCCTGAAAGTACTGGCCTTGATGATACAAATTGCTTTGTGTCATGAGCATGTTTTCTGATATTGAGGTTTCCTAAGCATGTATGGAGCACCAGAGTAATGTTCATGCTCCACAAACTTGTTTGGAGCTTAATTTTCTTGTAAATGTTAATATTCTTGTTATTATCTATCTCTAGGATTCCTAGGAGTCTCTCTGACACGTTGTTCCAAAGGCTCATGCTAGGGACTGTGGCTGCCTTCTCAAAAGGGGAGAGTTCACCCTCAGATTACACACCAGTTGTTACACAGCTTTACTTTTCTGTGCCACCTATGAATCTTCAGTGTTTAGTTTCCACATGCAGCGTAGAACATTTAACTGTTTAACTTTTGATTACTCTGCCTGACTTGACCGAAACTGTTAAACATGCTAAGTCTATCAGTTACTGTCAGGAAGAAGCTTCCTTCTGTCTTCCTTTCACTAACCTTCTCTCCTAGTAACTAGAGAGTGAAGTGCTGCTGGTACTTCTGTGATTTATATTGTTTTTTCTCAGTACCTCAGTTTTGGAGGAGCAGTTATAGCTCCATGCTTCCAGATTTTTCTTCCTTACACTTCTGGTGCTAGGTGATGCACAGCCATTATTCTTAAGACAAGAGCCTTACAAACAAGATTCCCTTTAGCCAGAGAACATTTTTGCCTTTGAATCTATAGCATTTTGCATGCTTCTGTGGCCCAGCTAAGATACACAGCATCTACTCCAAGTTTCATAGCAAGTCTCAGAGCCGTATGTGTCTTGAGAGCCATGAGCTGAGAATGACATGACATGAACATGACATGGAGCTCTGAGAAATGGAGCTTTATATTGATGCTGTACAAGAAGTAGCAGAATAACCTAAAGCACAAGGAGACTACATCCCTGGCTGCAGAGTTTTTATTGCCAAGTCATTACACCAATTAATTCTTCTTCCATCAAGCTCTCAAGCTGCAATACTCAGAGTGCTCAGGGAGCCTGGAGACATGTATATTGGTTATGAATTTTTTTGAGGACAATTACATGGATTACATACAGGTATTAAAAGTAACCCATGAGCACCGCCCAATGCAAGATATGCACTCTTGGTAAAGTCTTAGAAAAACAGTCACAGGGTTTCCAATCACATCTTGGCTGCCCCATTGATGTCCCTCACAGCTACTACTGACAAAAGTATGGGTAAATTAGAACAATGAACTTGGTAAATAGATACAATGAAAGTGTTATTTCTGATTTCAGGAAGCAATCCCGTTTCTTGAATAAATTTATTTCCTTTCAATCCGAGTAGCTCACAATTGTTGCATTTTAAGCGTATATTTAGCACCAGCAAAATTGTAATTTCTGAAGCAGTGAATTCAGTGGGTATTCTACAGATTTGTAGACAGCTAAATTAAGAGGCAGAACAAATAATTACATAGGAACTTATGCAGGTCTTTTGCACTGTAAAATATGAACCCCATTTTTTTATTGAAAGTACTTGGGGTTTTTTAGTTAGGAACAGTAAAAGGACTACAAATATTCATGGATCAGTTGCTTAAAGAGGGATCAGCGGCTTACACAAGGAAACACAAGGTGGTTTTGATGATTCAGGATTGACTGCATTAGGCAATTAAAGTGCAACTGACTACTGATAAAATACCTTTATTTTTACTGGGTTTTGATAATATAGTTAGTTATGCTTTTTTCACCAGGAGTGCTAATTGTGAACTACATTTTATGTACAAAGTGTAGGATGTATGTGTACAAAAAAAACCCTCACCTTCAGAAGTCTGCAATGACCTTATAAGAATGAAATAGGCATATATGCAGATGGCAGAGTATGAGGTGACAGTCAACGAGACAAGCAATGGACTTTGCATTTAGTCATTTTTTCTGTAGGCTCTGTGCAGAAGTGGAATTTTACATAGTACAGGGAGCAATCCAGTGAGCATGAGAAGTGTGTGAATTATAGTGATGTACTACTGAATGGGAATTCAGCTAATTTCTTTTTTTTTTTTTTTCTGGGAGTGAAAAAAAAAGCATAGAATAGTTTTATTAGAAAATGACTGGAGTAAGGAGAACAGCCCTAAAGAAAGAATCTCCTGAGATGGAATTATTTATTTCTGAATAAGGGGTGAGAGACTGATAACACCAGTGGAAACCAAGTAAAACTCAACAGAGACCAAGAAAGAAGTGCTTCAATCTGAATTGCCTGTATCATCCTTGACAATGTCTTTATGTTATGTTCATGGGACATCAACTAATTCTTGGACAAGAGGGGGAGGGAAGATAACAGAAACATGCTAGTAACGCAGCACTTGAAAACAGGCCTGGTAAAACCAGCGTGCTACTGTGCCAGTGCTGAGTGGAATCTAAATTTAGGGATGCATGTGATTTCCTGGGCATAGTGTCATGGGAATGCTGCCTGAGAACTGGAAGAGGAAGGTTCTCTAAGAGTTTCTTTTCCATGTTGTTCCAGATGCTCCATGTGCTTATGGAAACACTGACTCTGGAAGGAACTGTCAGCTCATACTATCCCCCCTGAGAAACCGAGGTAAGGAGGGCAGCAAAATAAAGCTACCTGTACCTTCTTATGGAGAGGCATGATTATAACAAACACTAGCTAGTAGGACTGAATGACAGAAGTTAGAAGATGTTTTGTTTCAGATAAGCTTTCTAAAGTTCAGAGACTTAAAAGGCTTATCTGCATTTATCTAAAACCCTTTGAAAGGAAATCTCAGGAGAATAGTTCTTGTGAGAGACTTTGGATATTGTCTGGCTTTGTGAAATACTACAAGAGCTTTTCTTGCCTACTGATTCTGGTCCTGGCAGAAATGGAGTGGCAGAGATATGCATATACTCACTCACATACAAAACAGAGCAAAACAAACATTTTCTTGAGGAACTATAATTCAGACTGAATACAATAACTTCATTTCAGGTAAAACTTAATTTCATTTTTCTGCAAGCATCTCTGTACACCTGAAGCTGTCACTGGAATAATTTTAAAAGACCATAAAAAAAAATCTGTATTTTTAAAATTGTATTTCCTTATTAATTTTTAAGAGATTATGGTTGTTCTTCTTTGTTTTCATTGAGGATTGAAATTATGACTTTGCATGTTGCTTAGGGTGGAGATTGACGATGACTGGACAGTTGAACTTTTGATTCTAAATGATTTCACACACATTCAAACAGTAAGGCTTTTAAGGAAATAACCAAACCAACCAACCAACCAAAAAAACTGCAAAAAACCCAAAGAAATAATTTCTGCTTAGTTTGGAATGCCATGGAAACTCATACTTTTAAAATTAAATCTAAATTTCAAGTAAAAATTTACCTCATCTGTCTCTTTGAAAAACACAAATCCTTTCTGGGTAAGAATGTCCTTCTTGGTCCAGTTATTTTCTCTATGAGAAAAAAATCCTGCCTTACCTCAGACAAACTACTGAAAAGTCAAGAATGATCAAAGTAACCTAAATGGTATACATCTGAAGTTCTTAGAATTGCTTCTTTTCACAAACACAGATACACGCACATGCACATACACATTCTCAAATACTCCCTGTAGCTCACATGTGAATGCTTAGGCAAAAATTAAGTGCATTTTCGAAAAACTCTGTTTAAACCACACCATTTCAGCAGAGTAATTCAATACAATTTGTTCTCACACTGAGCAAGTGAAAGACTAATGTGGCACACAGGTGATTGGAAGTATAGGCCACCCTGAAGACCTAGGCAATCTCTCCAGACTGATTTTACTCTTTGAAACTGCTTCACTGTTTTCAAATCCTGCCCTGAAACACTATTTGGTAGCTTTGAAGATTGCTTATGGAGGTATTATTGAGGTCTGCAGAAAGTATGTATTAGCAATTTTGTGTTTGAAATTCTGAATGCTTACATGTGACCCACATAAGTGTTCCTTATTTCTTCCCATAGTGATTATAGGCTCCCTCTTCATGAATGTTAAGCGCCAAAACCGTTTGTTAATAGCATAGGGCCATATGTTGCCCTCACTAAACAACATAGTAGGGATCAAAGGAGTACCAATACCAGTATAGTGAAGCTGGAATATGCATGCCAAGGAAAAAAAAAAGATTGCATACCAACTTCCATGACAAGAAAAGTAATAGAAAATCCATTGGACAATAGACAATGGCAAATACGATTATGATGAAGAAGTAAATTCCCAGGGGAACCCTGACTTCTCATGCTACATCCTTCACTAGCAAGAGCCAAACCAACACATCTTAGACAGCAGGGTTAGCTTCCCTCTGTGACTGACATTCATACTAAGCAACACAAACTGACCGTAGCAACAATTGTGTTACCAGTGCCGGGAAGGGTTTGGAGGGTGCTTTTGATGGGCGTGCTTTTGAGCAAGAATGTCTGAGTTTTAGAAAAATGGGATGAGTAGGCTATGCAGGACATCTTCTGCAAGGATATCCTTTTTCTTTCCAAAGAAACATGGAATGTCTACTTTTGAAAGCCCAGAAAATCTTAATGTAAATCACTATTTCCCATTTGCAGGTGCAACATATGAAAAAGATTATTGCTTTTCTGTAACATTTAGATCAATTTAAAAAGATTAAAGTAATATTTAGAGTTGTTTGGTTTTGTTTTATTGAGTAGATTTTGGTGAATATTTATTTTTAAATGCATAATATAATGTTGGAAAGTAGATGATTATTAATAATAATGAGAAGACATAGTAATATGTCTAATCAAAATATTAATATCTTAATAAATATTTTTTTCCCAATGTCGAAATTTTTCTGTCTTATACTAGAATAGAAGTAGTACAGAAGAGCCTTGTGTCATTAAGTAAAATGTCAAGGGCTTTCTGAAACAGTGAAGATTTAGGCTTTTTTCATCATAGCTAAATCATTAGAGTTTACTGCCTAAATGACTAATATGAATAAAGAAATAACTCACTTTGAAACCTTTTTGCAGTTCATTTCAAGGGTTTTGCTGTATTCAGTACAGACTCATGGAGAAGTAGGGCCCATATTTCTCAAACACCCCTTGTTTTTATGTTGTAGATACAGCACCCTGTTTAAGCTACCTAAACTGTTTCTTCAAATAAACTAGATTAAAGCTTAGCCCATAATACTGTGATTTTCTGACAAAAAAAATTCTTATTTATTTTTATTCTCCCCTGAATTTAAATTTTTCAGAAAATTCATTTTCATTTGCAAATCATGTCAGTGTTATTAAAAATGTTCTAAATTTGGATAAAACATCAAAATTCTGCACTTTAAAAAGTTTTCCTCTGTATCTTGAATCGCTGTCTCTAGAAGTTTCTTCTTTATGGGTCATTGATTTTAACAAAAGTTTTTTTCTAGAAAAGTCTGTGTATGGAAGAGGAGAATGTCATTGACAGACTGTACAGAGTCAGAATTATTTGTATAAGATTTTTACATTTCTATACATCAAGGGAGCTTTTTCAAAATTTGTATTGGCTCTAGTAATTTAGATACTCTTGGCAATATCCCCCAATGTTATATTCATGAACGGAGGAATAGACTAGAAATTCTTAAAATTCATAGAATCATAGAATAGTTAGGGTTGCAAAGGACCTTAAGATCATCTAGTTCCAACCCCCCTGCCATGGGCAGGGACGCCTTCCGCTAAATCGTATCACCCAAGGCCTCGTCCAAACAACAAAGATGCAGATTTCTATTTCAATGCCAGTTTAGCCTCCACAGGAGTTTTGGAGGAAGTTAAACATATTTCATAACAACTCATTTTACTGCATTCTGCAAAATCTTTAATTAGATAATCCAAACAGTGATCTAGAAAAAATACTTTTTTTTTTTCAGAGATCCTCTGAAACCATTATAGAAATTTTAAATTTTTCTTTTTGACCTCATTTAACACCACAAATACCAGCAAGATGGCAAAGAACAGCCAGTATATGTCAGGCAAAGGAAAGAAAAATTTCAGAGCCCATCGCCATTTATCAACAGATCAGAATGGTTATGTTGATGACTCTTCCAGGATAAGTGCTCTCTCACTCAAACATACCAGCACAGATTTCTAGGACAATACAACCTGGAAAATTATACTCAGATAAGATGCTGTTCCAAGGTGGGTTTTTTTGTTGTTTTGTTTTGTTTTGGTTTTTTTTGATATAATGCTCTTAAAAGTGGGACAAAGCATATTGTCTGAGATCATATGTGATATGCATTAAGATGCCTATGACTAAGAGAAGCATTTTGATACAGGCTTTCCGCAAAGGTATTATGATCTTGTGAGAAACAAAGACATGCTACTCTAGAACAATTAACATGAATCCTTACCAATAACTAATAAGCCCTGAGCTTAATTTCAACATTTTTTCTCTCACTGCAGTCTTCTTGAGAGATTACACTGCCATGTCAGAGAGCATAACACGGGAGGACTATCAGAAGGGAAAGTCCTTCTCAGGTGAATGGGGAAATGGAGGAAGCTAAAAGGTATGTGAGCTGAGCAAAAAAGTTAAGACCTGAGAGAGATATTCACAGAGAATCAGTGTACACTGCAGAGCAGTTTTAGGTTGCCAGTGATAACAAAACACAAGAAAGCAAGAGTTAGAAGAGGTGATGAAGACTATGGCCAAGAAAAGAAGCATATTAAAGTCAAAGTTCAGATAGCCATGGACAGCAGATCTGTTCAAATCACAGTCAGCACCAGGGTCCTCCCTAAATGGCTGCATCAGAGTGTCAGCCAAGATGAGTGCCTCTTCCAAGTCCTTGTGAAAGTTCCAGAAAAAGATAAGATAAAGACTATAAAATTAGTTATTTTACTTCATGGTTTGACAAACAAGGTTTCCAAATTGGAACACAAGTAAAAGCTATGTATCAATGTATTTCTTTTCACAAATTCCATTTCCCTCTTTATTTGTTGTTACAGGATCTTTTGTTTTGTTTTGTTATTTTCTTCTGTTGGTGGCCTGAAACTTCAAACTCTTGATTAAATTTTGAGTGGAATATCACAAGACAGCAGTGCTTTTTGGAAAGAGCAAAACCACCATGAAATAAGAGAGCAATGATCTGTTCTTTTCCCTTCTTACCAGATGAGTACAAAGCATTTTGTTTTCAAAAATATATGAAAGATCAATTCACATGCACACATTTCAATGTAATTTATTGCATACTACTAGAATATAGTGCACAAATTGGCATTTTTTTACACAACCACCCCTTTTCCCGAAGATTTACTGTGGAATTAAAGGAAGACAAAATTGTAATGACAAGACGAGAAAAGCTGAGATTTAATAAATCAATATGCTGTTTTCCTAAGACCTCATAAATGCAGCAGAACGTAATTTCTACTGGGCATCATATACTATCCAGGAAAAGCTTTCTATTTGAAAGCATAAAATAATTTAGAAATGTTAGAAACATCTAGCACATATATTGCCAGTATTTTCACCTTATCAAAAATCAAGGATGGTCCAAGGTTACGTAAGAAAGCAGTGGCAAAATAGGGCAATAGGGAAAACATCTCAAACCAGAAAAAGAATAGAACCTTTTTAGTCTTTACCAGCTACATGTTTTCATATCTAGTGTCAGAATATCAGTGAGTTGGAAAGACTAGTGTCTAAATAGACTGGTATAATGAATTTTCTGTGTGACAACCATTCTGTTTTTTCTTATGGTTTTACCTTTTTTTCGGAGCTGGTTGCTTCTGTCAAGCACTGGGCTAGTCCTTTCAATGTTCTATAAAGTACATTTCTCAATTAACAAGTGCTTGTAATTGTTCCGTATTATGAGAAATTATACTACCTTCAACTATATAATAAGAATCTTTTGTTTCAATCTGTCTTTTCAACTGTTCAGTGATATTTAGTCGTGTAACAGTGATATAGGTATGCAAGCATTAGAAAGTCACAGAAAGGTGTTTCTTCAGCTATTTCAGAGATTTAAATTTCCCTGCCTAGTACTCTTTTTCTGTTCTGATGTTGTGCCAAGTATTCCCACAAATTACTAAATTATTTTTCCCACGGGTGAGATAAAGCTTCACAGTTTAGGGTTCCTGAAGGATATTTTCTCATTTGTGGTAACCACAGAATAACACACTATAACAGCTTTTCACAGCAGCATTTTTATAAGTAATTCTTCATCAGTTTCTCCAAACCACTTGCATGAACAATATTGTGTATTATTGTATCCTAGTGACTGGCCTTGAGCCTTAAAGTGAATTAAGTTGGATGATTTTGAGCAGATAATCTGCCCCCTCAATTTGTTTGCCAAATAGGTGTCTAATTTACATTCACAATTACCTCAATTGCATGCACAAATGAGCTAATGAAACACACAAATGTGTAACTGGTCATAAATAGTAATTTCCATGTGCGATTGCAGTAATTGCATGCTGCTCATAATTTTGAAAATCAAGAACTTAATGTTAATTTGACGCTAATTCATGTTGTATAACAGTTATATTTAAAGATTACGTTTATCACTCAACAAATGCAGCAGTCTTCTTCTATTATGTCTCTTGTCCATTATGGTTAATTGGTGGATAACAGTGTTTAACATTGCAGGGACTTTTTCTTGATAAGCAGGGATCAAATATTTCCCTAAACCAAGCAGGACTGCAGATCTATTTATATACTATATTGTGTTGCAATACCCACAGTTTTATACTCCTATAAACAGTATGTTTAGAAATATTAATTTGAGGTAAAAGAGATTTTGGGTAAAGAGATAATAAGCCACATTATGGAAATATATAATTTAACTCTTTGTTTTAGTGAGAGGTTCTGCCAAAATCTAACTCATTTTCTGTTTCCAAACGCAGGCAACTCTTACAGCTCTTGTTACTTTTTCTGCTGCCATCCCATCTGTTTTTCTCTCAGACTGCAATTGCTTTCTGGAAAACATAGAACTAGGACTTCTATGAGAGAGATTAGCAAGTGGATGGTGTGACTGAATGCCTCTAAAATATTACAGAAAAACTGCTATATAATTACATGAAAAGACACACATTTTGTACTATTAAATTGTATGGTGTAAAGACCAAGAATGTATATTACTGTAGTAGTGCTAAGTCATTGGACATAGTCCATTTTAAAACTAAAATGCATGTTTCAAAAGTTTTACTCATATCAGTAGAGTGTAAACAATATAATTCTATTGTAAGGGTTATGTTTTATTCTTCTGAAGGTAAGATCTGACTGTATTTTTCTTTCTGTGCTTTTAACAGTAAGAATAAGATTGATAAATGCAGAGCCAGAAATATTATGCTCATTATTGCAGAAAATACACAGAAATATTATTGAATAACAATAGCTGAAAGAGTAATCCAAAATATATTAAGAGTATAATGTTGATTATGTATACAATTAGATGGCATCTTATGGCTGAAAACCATCCACAGCATTTTACAGATTAAGGCTTTATTCTGAAATCGATTTTCACTTGGGAAATCCCATGAGCCATCTGTGGGACTACTATAAGGAATATAAGGTCTTGTCATGCAAATATGATTGTGCCATTCATGCCCCAGGCCTAATAGCTTGATCAGTTTTATAATATAGATTATATTTATAAACAAAATCCATTAAACAGAGAGTCAAGTTAATGACCAAAAGCCAATAAAGAAGAAAAAAACTCAAACTTGCCTTCAATAATTGCTGTTTTCTTTCTTGGACTATGTTCTAGAAGAAGACGAGGTGGTACCATTTCCTTATGTCCTGCACATGAGTACACAGGTTAGGAAGCATAGAAAATGTATTCACTAACAGGCTGAGCAGATTTATTGGGAGACTGAGTTCCCTTCAGAATTGTTCATGTTTAAAGTATTACTCTGGGCATAAAAGGTACTATTTTCCAGACAACACTGGCAGGAAATGTATTTCTCAACAAATAAAGGACTTTATTTTGAAGATACATTTTAAATTCGTGAAGCCCAAGTGAATCAAACATATGCTGAAATGCTTACAGTTCTATTTTTCTTCATTAGGCTAAAAAACTCTGAAGAATAATTCTGTGATAATAAGGTTACATATTCATGATGCCTCTTCTACAGTAAAAGCTTATTTTCTTCTGTCAAACAAATGATCTTCAGTTGTTCCCTCAAGTCCACTTATTATGAACTTCTTGAAACACCAGTAAAAATTATTATGTTTCTCATCCTTAAGGATTATTCTTAATTAGCCAGTACCAACCAGGTCATGCACTGTAAACACTGATGAGGTTCTGATTCCAGCTGCTGACTGAAATACCTCTTCACTCTTAGAGCATTGAACTGTACTCTCTCACACTGTATTAAACTAGGATTTGCTGTACTGTCTTAGCTTATGTGTAGATACCATGCTTTATCCAAAATACATTTCACTTCATCAAAGATTCACAAACAGATCTATCACACTCATACTATGTATGCTTCTTTTCTGGTTTATAACACCTGTTTTCAGTCTCATTCCCTTTTAATTTCTTTCTTTGACATTTATGTTCAGTAGCTATTATATCATTGTCATTTGGAAAACACAATTTGTTGTGACTTGTGAAATGAAATTAAGTAGTTAAATATAATATTGATTCATATGCACCAGCATTCATTCACAGCACCAGTGTCCCCATGCAACGAGGCTGTTAAATCTCAGTTCCAGCTCAACATCACAAACTCAAAGCCATTCCTCATGCCCGGTGATAGACTCCAAAGAGAAATTAAGATCTTAATGAGCCTCGGAAACTGAGGTATCATACTTACCTCTCTCATTTTGCAATGGTATGTGTACTCATGTGGCATGCATGAAAAAAACAGCATCTTAAAGACAACAGTGGGATTTGAGCACCATGGTCTTAATGCTATTGCATCTCATTAGCATGTGTATGATTGCAGGCAAATAATTTGCAAGCGTGTAGTTTAGTTCATCCAGTAATTTATATGAAATACCACACACAGAGCTGCTCAAGCTTGACTCATGTGCCTGAGCCACTGATGAAATGTTGACACATTGACAAAATCAATACATTGAAGGGTCTGTGCAACAAATGGTAAAAATCTAGTTTTACACATATTTCCTGCCTTGGCAATAAACACAAGTGGATATTTACAAATCTCATCACAGGATGACTCTAGCCTTAAAATGAACAGTAGGCAAAATTCAGGAATCCAGATGTCTAGCAACATTTTTCCAAGCATTTTATGTCTTAAAAAAGTAATCTTAAAATTGCAAACTGAGCTAGTGAGATGCTGAATATCATTTGCTGCCAACCAGAACAGGTAAGTTTTATGCATAACTTCTATTGACATACAGAAATTTCATTGACTGAATTCCTAGTTCAGAATTAAAAACATCCTAAAAATTAACAAAAAAATGATAAATGAACTTTTTCTTTCTGCTAGTTTTGATTAATGTCCTGAACATTGTTTTTTGTTTTGTTTTCTTTTTCTTCTGTTTTTGCCTAAACTATATCACCTGTCCCTGGATAGAAAAAGTGACAGATTTTATAACTTACAGTTTTATGTGAAAGATGGCAAAGGGCAGTGGCTCAGGAGGTTGAGTAGATCAGTAATGAAGAAGGATAGTCAATAATTTGGACTGCAGTGTGGCACCTACTGCGTGAGGCAATGATCTAACACCTCTAGGTCAAAGTATAGGCTGGCCCCATTATCTTCCTGCTCTTTGCTGTAGAAGCAATTTTCTAATGATTGCACCAGTGTTAGTTAGTATAATGCCAGTGCATTACCACTTACTGCTAATGACTTGTCAAGTTCTATTTTATAGTTTTACAAGTTTTAAGCAAATAATTTATTTCATGCAAATTAACCACATGATCCAATATGAGGGTGTTTTAAGCACCAAAAGCTTAAGCTTCACAGATCAAAAACTTTCCCTTAGGCCAGAGTGTTTGTTCTGAGCAGGTTCCCATCTACTCTGATAAAAGGCTTCTTTAATGTTTCCATGTGTTATTAAATGTCTCTCTATTCACTTTGAAGGGAATGCAAAGGACAGAAGCAGAATAAATATTTTATCCATGCTTTTGATGAGATATGTTAAAGGGGATATCCTAAGTCAAATTTCTTTCCCTTCCTTTTTTTCTTCCCTATAAGTTATAAAGCAGAAGTGGTTTTCTGCAGTACAGAGAATTCATAAATAGAAACGAGGAGCTGACCTCAGGTGATCAGACCATTAGGATTAGTGGTGACTACTATTTTGACTACTATTTGTCCAGTGGCCAGCTGGACACATATCCATGATGTAAATGAGAGGAAGGCAGGATATTTTCAATGATCCCAGTGGATAATCAGATTAGTCCACGAATCATGAGATGTCATTGTCCAGATTACCACTATTATTATTGGACATACAGCTATCCTGCTGCTTTAAAAACGCAGCCACAGAAGAGCACTGAAATTTAGCATCTGCTTATTTTTTTGCTTCTCATTTCAAATGTAGAATTTAGTTTTCTACTATGAGATAAGATGAAAATGTTCATTTGATTTGATTTTTTTTTTTAATTAGGATTTGATTTCTCCAAAAGACATAATTGCAAACACAAATGTATGCATGTATTTCTGTGCCCAATTTGTCCATGCAGTTGTGCTACAATATTTTTATGCCTAATCTGTCTATGCAGTTGTTTTACAGATACCTCCTTCATAGATGATATTGTGAACATCTATCTGACAACAAATTACAGCCAATGGAAACCAAAATAGTGAAATGTTTTGACTTTAAGCCCATGGGAATGTGCTCACCAGGAGGGAAAGTGTCATGTTAAGGCATGAGTAGCTTCCTCTACTGCCTGAAAGGAAAGAAATATGTTGCACAGATGAATAGAAGGTTTAAGACACTAGATGGTAACATGAATACTTCATTGAAAATAAGCTACAGTCCTCAAACTCTGTGAAACTTCTGTCATCTGTGTTTATTAAATCACTTGAGGTATCATGAAGAAATTAATTCTGACTTTTTTTATGAATATTTTAGATTTTATATTACATGATAAGTAATACAAGACAAACTTTAATTACCTTACTTTTATCAATCTAGGAAGCATCTTTTTTCATGTGTCAAAAATGTCATGTCTGAGCACTGAGGATAAACTGATTTCTTATGATAACAGCAAATCATGTGGGTTTTCTTTCTTCTCCGATCTGCCCAGTTCAATTTGTCTGCAGCGACCTTCATTGTCATAGATAAATCAAAAGGTCATGGGATAAAAGAAAACACTCCCAAAGTTACTATAAAGCATTGCTATTATTGTACAAATAAAGGTATTGTAGACAGGTGAATATTCCAATTTGATATGGGGAGAAATAATGTCACCACAGAATGCAATATGTGGAATTATATATGATTCCTATGATTGTGTACTTTCTTATATCCATATACCAGTTATCTGAACAGCAGCATTCCCATAATCCAAGAGTACTAACACTTTGTTCCAGTGTCCCTCAAACAGTGCAGCAAAATGTCTTCAGATAAATCTCATTCTGTCCAGATGTGACATCTTTCCCTAATGACATTTAAAATAATTGAAATAAAATAAGTGTGCTCTTTGTAGAGTCATTTGTTATGAAAAGTAAATTAAAATCAAACGTTTCATGAGCCTTGGAACAAGACATGGATCAGCAGAATGGGGTAAGACTGCCAAATACACTTTTAGGGGATTGAAATCTTAATGGAGTTTCATCATTCTGTTCAGGCTTCCAGTTCTGACATGTAAGCTGCTTGAAGTTAAAGATGACCCTCTCTCTTGTTGTCAGTCTCTGCTCTTCAGACATTAGACTGTCACTATTCTGAGGAATGATTTCTCCATTTAATGCTTCTGCATAAAAACTATAAGCAAACTTGTTTTTTCTTTTTGATGTTAAGAAAGAACAGGTGAGGATCATGAGGTAAGATTGCATAACCGTTTTGAACAATGAAATGCTCATTTTGGGGAAGGAATGAATTAGGCAGGCAAGAGAGTTATGGGTAAAACTATGAATGGCATTTTTATTTTTATTTTTCTGTTTTAACCTGCAGCTGATGCTATTGGTCTCAATCAGAAATGTACGTAATGTATCTCAGCTGCTTAACACAGCTGAGCAGTTAAATGCATTTAAAACAAGATATCTGTTGAGAATTCTTTCCCAGAAATTTTTACTACAAAAACCTTCCTTAGCTCAACCCGTATCTTGTGAAAGGTTTTCTAATTTTTGTGCTCAGAAGATTCAAGCCATTAAGGAGTTAAAAGGTAGGTTTTAACAGTTTTATCATTACACATTAGTAAAAAGTCACACAGCCTTTCTTGACATTAAAAGAAAATTGAATTGGAAATGGAATTGAATCGTCTCCACTTCTCCTATTATTTATCACATGCATTTAGAAGGTAAAAATAATCCTACATGTTATGTTTAGAAATATTGAAAGACGGACCTCAAAGAACTGAATCCTAGGACAGTGAAAATGAGGGGTTATTGTGTGGAAATGATGGGTTATTAAAGTTATTCATACTAGAGCACAAAAGGACTGTAAAAGCAGCTTATGAAATGAAAAGACATACTCATCCTTCCTCTGTCTCCCCAAATAAACTTAATAAATTGGTATCATATACAGTGATACCTAACATAATTAATATGAATAACAGGAGTTGGTATAGACACATATTTTTCACAATATGAAGTATCCACAAGAAAACAATTGAAACAGAGAAAAGAAAACACTGAAATTAAATACTTCCTGCTAATAATTAAACAGAATGGAGGGGACTTATAAGCTGTTATAATGAAAAGTAATAGACACTGCATATGCCATGGGATCACTGCTAAGTAATTGATGATTTATTTGTGTCTGGTTTATCTGTAAATAGTATCGTTTCAATTGCCATTAGTCCAGCTACAGCTCAGAAACTTTCAGTGCTGAAGTCAGAAAAGCTATCTATGCATTACTTACAGAACGCTAAAACTTTACGTTGTCTTCAAGAAAGAGGGCATATGGCAGGTCTTACTAAACAAAAACAGCCTACCATTGATAAAATCAAATTACAGATACTATAATCTCTTTATCTGTAGATAATGATTATGTTTAACATAGAAATCACTGGAAGTCCAGTGGAATCAAAATACCTGTGACTACAAGCCAAGAAGTTTTTTGCCTCTCTGAATATTTTTGCTAGAATAAGAGAAACAAGAAGTTAATGATTATGTTACCTGTCTTGTCTGCACTTGACAATCGCTTAAGAGAGTGAGTCTATCACAATTTTTCTGAAGTAAGAATTTCAATAATGCAGCTTGAAGTTAAAAGGAAGAGAACTAAGTGATTTTATTAGATCAAACATCAGAAGTAGGGTCCAAAAATAGAGAGGTGTTGGCTACTAAATCCCGTTTCTCACACCCACTGAAATCAATGACAGCTAAGTATTAGGTTAGTGTTAAGTATCTAATACTTTTGAAGGTTAGGCTCTATGTAATTAAGAAACTCACAGAGCTTTCTCTTTCTTCTAAAAGTGCTTCCACTGGAATATTTTTGGGAATTACATGATTATGACATAGGGATAATAAAAAAATAAATACTGAAATTAAAGGCTAAAATTTACACTCTTTAAAAACTATGGTGATGTTAGGTTTGATGCAGTACTTCTCAGGAGCTGTCATTTCTAGAGCAAGACAGAATACAAGGCCTGAACTGTTTCAGCCTGAAAAAAATTCAACTAAAGCTGCTGGTTTTATGTAAAGGGTAGGAAGAATTATAAGAAATACTGGAATAAAAATTGATAATAGTTGAGATAATGATTACTTTAACCACATTTTGGTAACTTCTGATTCTTCCTTTTCTTTCTCCTGGGAAAGACCCTATTTCCTATAAAGAGGTTGTTTTTAGGATAGAGTCGCAGGATTCACTGTCATGAGTTCCAGCCTTTGTGATCAAAGCCTCCTCTATAATTTTTTGAAAACTGCCTTAACTTACCATGCCTTTCTATTCTATCAAGAAATAAATCCTATAACAATGGTATTATTGTTATTCATACTTTTCAGGGTGACACTGCCGGTTTCTTGTCTTAGCCAACAGCTGTTCCTGATAATACCATTTGAATTCTTAGAGAAAACTTGTCATTTCAAGTCTTCATTTAAGCAAGATCCTTGCTTACATATTTGCAGCATACTTCTTGAATGTATGTAGGCTCTTTCTCAACCAAACATGTAAAAGTGAACTGTTTGATAGTTAAATCTAGATAAGTCACCCGAGGGATCCATTTTTAGTTGATGGAGAGAAATTGGTACCTTCAAAGGATGATTCATCTTTTCTAACTTGCGCATCTTTTTTAGGTTGAAATTGTCTTCTACAGACCACCATTTCATACCATTGGCTATGAGGACAACTAAAAGTTCGAGTTTAGCAATTAACTTCTGTGTATCTAAGTGAGGTGCAATTTATTGCAAACATCTCCTTTTACAGTTCTATATAAAGAAGACACTACATATGCCACCAAAATATTTCAGGACTAAAATCAGGAGCTGTAACTACTGCCTAGTAACACAGTGTTCCCCAACACCAAAGCTATTATGTGAATGAGTATCACAAAGAGAGAAAGGAATCTGTTATCAAGCTTAACTAAAACAAAACTAAAAAAAGATAACAGCATTGTTTAGGTTTAACGTGTTGGCATTGAGCACCTTTTGATCTCTATGTGTTGTTTATTCTGTCAGACAAATACTGAGCTCATTGAAGGACAAAGTGAAACTAGTGGAAAGAAACCAAGTACCTGAGGGAAGGAAAATGTTTCCTGATGAAGGAAAGATAAATTAGTTTTGACTTGTTTTAGTTATATGTCAGTAAGTTGCCTGTCTTTTTTAACAAAGCAGATACATGCTGAAATTGGATGGCAAAAGAAAGAAATGCTCGAACAGAGAATGGCAAAAACCTGCCACAGCTAACTGTCACGGGGACTGTGGACTAGATGCAGAAGGAAGTGGGCATAAGCAAGGCAGGGAGAGCACATACTCCTTAGGCCGCAGATGAACACTTCTTTGTCCTCTGCATTGCATGCTCTCACAACAGAAGAGGTGAGGAGTTATTGCTAAGTTGGAAATGCTTCATGATAGAATTTATTTTGTCAAAGCATTTTTAAATCCTATGTTCTTTGTATCTGTGTGGTATGGTGACGAGGTACCTGTTGTTAAGACTGATCTTCAATTTGCAGCAGAGACAAGAGCAAATCTATATTTGGGTAAGGAGAGTAACTTCTCTCAGTCCCACACTAGAGCTATAAATTTTGTCTTGTTAATGAGAAATTCAACAGAAAACTGGAAGCCTTTCTGTATACATTTTTTCTTCTTCATGATGTTTCTGTGTATTCATCAATAGGAGGTGTTTAAAGGCACATTTGCATAGATGTAAGCTATATTCCTCTCTATTAAGGTTGAGAGACACTCATTGTAAACCTATTGTTAACTTCTCTAAGACAATTTCAGGAGTATATTCTCAAGGTAAGGATTTACTAGGTTACTTGTAATTTTGAAAAAAAAATGTATATGCATTGTAGAGATATATAACCTGGGCTTATACAATTAGCTGAAAGAGAAGATTACAGGTTGTCATGTCTCGTCAAAGACATGTTTGCTTGCAACCCATGGAAGGTTCCTTGTTTCCTGAAGTGGTCAGCATTTAAAGATGTGATTGGCCGGCTTGGTTAGCTTAGGCAACTCCATGATGGTCTTTATGGTTTCTCAGGCATTGTGTAAGGAGATTAAGCAACTAGCTGAGGTCTTCAAAGGTCTTCAGAGACTACTAGGTTGATGAAGTGTTTAAACTATAGATTATGTAGTGCTCAGTGCTATACCATCAAAATCTTTCTACAGGTCAGGCTTGCTCTCCAACATTAGAAAATGACAGAAACAAGAGGTACATATATGTGTATCCACGTAGTTAATCCTCTCTTTTTGACTATGTTATTTGCTAACAGGATGTTGCTGAGCAGATGTTCCAACCTGTGAAACAAATAAGTTAAGCCCTTTAGCAAGTCCCAGTCCCATTTTAGCTAGTTTAGGAACACTTGGAAACTTGGACATTTGAATGGGAAAGACTGAAGGAGACAGAATATCTTTCCAACTGTTGGAAATGGCTGAAAAGTTTTGCCTCAACTAATATTCTTTACTGGAAGAATAATCTTTTTTGAGCCCTATCAGCTGAAGTTTAGCAGAGCTAGATGTAGCTGACTTCAGTGATAGTCTTTTCATTGCTTATAATGTGATCTCAGGTTTATCAACAATTGCACCCCATCCCTTTAAATGACTAATCCTATGTATGCTCCAAATAGAAACAGTCAACAAAATCTGCAATATCATCATTGTCGGAGTTCTTCTGCAACATACTGATTTTTAAAACCTAATAAATCTAGGCTTGAAAAGGAGAGCCTTTCTTTTGGGAATGGTGTTTTTCTCCTTACTTGAAGCTATCCAAGTTCTGAGAAAGAAACATATGCTCTCATAGGCTGACATTTGGAATTTGCGATTTTTAGGTTTCTGAGTTGTTTCCTTGCCAACTATACCTCAAAAATATGGATAAAACTACTTCTGGCTTAAATAATTGTCTACAAATATTTTTCATATTGAATTTACTTCTGACAATGATATTGAATACTGAAGAAGGGTTTTGTAGCTCTCTAATGCTTCCCATGTTTTAGCCTACTTGAAATAACATCAGCATTTGTTGTAATAATACCAACTGGGAATCAGTTATGACGATTAGTCATTAAATGTAATAACTATTTTACAAAGTCACTGGTTAAACTTATTTTTACCTTTTTAATATTAAACTGAATTTGTTTATTATTAGCCCTTTTCCCTATTTAATTTTTACCTTTAATTTCTAAAAACTTACTTTTCAAACCTGAGGTGGTTGAATGTTTTGATGGTCCTCCACAACACAGCTAGCTTTTTTTCAGACATTGTTAATGAATCTTTTGAGGTTACCCTTGATTTTTAAACTTGAATATTGAAATATATGAAATAGTTATAATATGAAATAGTAGTAATAACTATCATACAAGTGTGAGGACACATTTTTAGTCTAATCTCCCTGCTTTGACAGATTATTTTGGTTTATTTCCATTAAAATCAAACATTTAGACTCATTTACATCATCAAAATTTTTGGCTTTTCTTTGTATCACATCCTCAGAATGGCTTGTAGTGAACTATCAAAGAAAGAGATCTGTTCCTGTCTGCAGAAGCAGAATACCACACGTTCCCCGGGTAGATGCTTCTGGGAGAGTGAAAGTCTTTTGTAATTTTTTTGGCAAACTTACAATAAAGTGCCATAAGAGTGTTGACAGATGCAGGTTTTTGTGCCAGCATCTGGCTCTGATTCGCAGTGGAATGATATAAACAAGGAATAATGGATAGCTGTTTTGACTCTGTGGGATGGTGACAGGATTTTGTACTGATAACATCCCCATTAAGAGATCATCGTAATTTCAGAGTTTGACCAAGTAGACACAGCTTTTTGGGTGAGAAGCTAGTCATAGACAAGAACCTCAATAAATGTCATCAGCAGTTGTCTTCTTATGTGTCATATAACTGAAATGTAAAGAAGCAATATTTAGACTCCAAATCACAGCTAAAACTATTGCAAGAATTAGACATTAATAAATTATTTAGAAAATTTTCAATAATTAGAACTTAATTTTCAGTTTGTCATACATATATTTAAAATTACTCTTCATTACTTCTTTCCTTTCAAACTGTTTGAAAAGTATTCAGAGCTCTCTCAGGAGATTACTAGAGGAATAAATGCTTTTGTCATTCAATCATCTCCATTTATGTCATTACCAGAAACAAATCTGTCGACAAGTGTTTCATCATATGAACAAGTTTTTATAAACTGGTGGACAATTAACTATCAACTCTGTAGATGTATCCAGATAAGTGTCTGCAAATTTGGGGGTACAGTACTGCCCTCAGAGGGAGGAGACATGTTAGTTCTTAGGTATCATCTTTCCCGTTTAAAATGTAAAACTATCAGTATCACAGTTGTCAAACTCTTGCTTTAGCATTTCATTAAGGCAAATACCTAGTTTGCTTGTTTCCTACTGTAGGAGAGGGGGCCATGGAGTAGGTAGAATTAGAAAACATCTCTCCATAGGAAAAGAAAAAATCTCTCTCAAATGTGAAAGCCTATAACTTAGCCCAGTTTTTCATGCTGAATTTCTCAAAACAAGAAGTAAATAACATGTTACTTTCTTATTTATTATGACTGATTTTTTTTTCTGTTGCACTGCATTAAATATATCCCCAGAGAAACTACACTGGTATTAAAGTTGTCTCCATGTAAATGTAATGTAACAAGGTGAAAAGTTGCACCCTGTCATTGAGATATCCATAACACATCCTAGTCTTTAATCAAGTAGGAGTGACACTTAAAAATAGTTCAAGAGTCTAAAGGGCTTTGCTATCTGAAAAGCAGAGGGCAAGAATTTAACTCCAGTGCCGCAGCCCACCCACAGCAAATTCAGGCATTTTTACTGTCAAAATTAGGCACTTAATGGTCTTGGGTTTTTTTTTTCAGTCATATACTCGATGATCTTGCAAAATTGCTGTATTTTCATAGCAGTGTCTCCATAACTATTTTTGGATGTTAAAAGGCAAGTATCAGACTGACAATGTCTTGGAATTCTCCTGCCACATTGTGTTATAACAGTAATTCCTGTACATTTTATTAAGTACTTCTTGAAGGTGGAAAAGAAGTGACAAATCTTGGAAGAACATTGTAGACATGAAAGATATTCAATCTGCTACTGTAGACTGTAGGTTCCCTATGGACTCTTGCCACATTTTGCCTGAATTTGTTAACTATGTTTGTCATTTCTTTATTATTATCAATTTTTATGAGTATATGTGCAAACTGTGGCTTTGATGATTTTTAACTGGCAAGGTGAGATGACTGTTTTACCTTATAGGATACACTCTTGCCATTTAAACATTCTAGAAAACCTGATGAAATTATCCAAGGCAAATATTTTTTAACAGTATAAGATTAGCAACATTGTCTACATCTCTTTGGCTTTTGGACCCTGGCATGGAAATACACAGTAAATTGATGGAAGGAAATGGTATGGCCACATTCTTTACAGTCTAGGTATTGCTGGAAACACTTATGTGGTGGGATAAGCTCCATAGGGTAGTTGGGTGCTTTGGTGCAAAGATTTTAGATAGACTAAATAGACAATAATATCACACCTGTGCTCAGTCTTTGTTGTCATTTAGATAACTGGAAAGATACAATCCAGTAGTGAGTCCGGTGTACTGTAAATTGCAAGTTGTTTAACCAAAACTTGCATGGTAAAACTATGCAGATAAAATAAACTTCCAATTGATTGAAATGAAAACAAAATCTGACCATAAGTACACAGTATCTCCATGAGAAACAAGTATGCCATGACAACCAAATGGCCATAAGATGCTTATCACTCTTAATTCAGCAGTACACAACATGCAAAACCACATGCTGAGAAAGGCATGCAAAAAGACACACAAGAATGCACTTCAGGTAGCTGCAAAATAAAAAAGGCATTTCATTGGAATAGCTCCTTGATCTGCCAGAGTAGTTCAGGAAATGTAAATGTAAAGCAAGCTGGAAAACATTGTGAGGAAAGAGGGGAGGAATGGTAAAACAGGAGTATGGCACAGTGGGAATAAAATAGAGGTGATCCAGTTAATTTAGAGAAGCATGTGCAAAGTGCTTAAAGAGTGACCAATTTGTGTCCCTGAAAACCATCCACATGGGTGAGGATTTTAAACTCTCTAAGGGCAAAAAATATTTATGAAAAACAAGTTAAAGATTTCTGCTCAAATAGAACTTTATCTCCTACCAATAAAATAATAATAATAAAAAGAATTTTAGAAATATTAGTCAGAATAAAATTCAGAAATATAAAATAAATTATCAAATACATGGTACAGATTATAGCCATGAAACTAGACAAAAGAAAATTAGTGGCCTTCTGTATCAAAAAGTCTATCTTGAACCTCAGGTATACCAGTACCAGCAGAACAGAGGTGCCGGTCAGAAAAAATGCACCCAGCATCTCTTAAAAACAAGCTCTCCTCTTCAGGTTGTAAAGTTTTTGAAGTAAAACTTGGAAAATTAACCCTGGAAGAAATGCATATTATTTTTTTACTTACAGGCAGTCAAAAGTAGTACAAAGCAAGTTGGAACACAGTGATTTGTTAGACAGTACTGCCCATTCTTGGATGAGAAGCTTCAGTCTAGGGATGAAGATCACAGAATCTAAGCTTTGAAGGAAGGGTGGTTCAGCAGCCCCTCTGAGAAACTGTCACTTATCACATGCATGTTAGACTGAAAGTAAAAAATATTCTCAAACTACATACTTCATCAGATAAAATCAGAAAGCATTTTTTTATACTGTGTACAGTAGAGCTCAAGAGGGCTATCTATAAACGTTTCAGTAGAATCCAGGGTAGGTCACTGTTGCAGTCGTGATATTCATGAGATGGAATTGTGGTTTAGGAAAACCTATCTAAGTTTATAGCTAAAACTCCACTGATACCTATTGTAAACGGCTGAGAACCACAGATGATTTTCTTTTATAAAAAGTAAAATAGAAATCTTGGAAGTCAACTGGTATTAATATAAGTACTGCAATTTACAGGAGGTCTGCATGAAACTAGTCAAAATCAGGGACAAATGCTGGCCAAAGAAACAAAATACCCATCTAGTTCTTCATGAAGCAGCTTAGCAAGAATTCTCTCTTCTATGGCTTCCTATTAATTCACTGCATAGAGTTTGCATTTATTTCATTCATTTATTAAAGCTAAGACTACAGTAACATGAAAAAACTTGGAGTAAGTGAACCACATTTCAGCCTCGTCTGTTAAAATCAATGCAAGAGCATTAATACTACTTTTATAAATTCAAGAAGACAGAAATTCATGTTTGGTGTAAGCAACCTTACAAAAAGCCAAAATATCTATGTGAAGGAATTTTCTGTGAGAAAAATGTTGTGTTGTTTTTTGTTGTTTTTTTTTTTCTCATTCACAAGTGCAATTTTAGGATTGACAGAAATGCTTCCGGGTTTCAGAGTTTTCTGGTGTCAGGATCATAGAATCATAGAATAATTACGGTTGAAAAGGACCTTAAGATCATCTAGTTCCAACCCCCCTGCCATGGGCAGGGACACCTTACACCTCCTCAGCTGAATTGCATTCAGATCTCTTTGGACAATGTAATTTACTATAAAATATATAAACTGATAAAAGGATAAAATATAGCAGATTTTAAAGCTAATTGAATATTATGGTTAATAAAGAGACTTAGTATGCTGGTGTTTCCCCCACATTTATCTATCCAAGAAAATTAATTACAGTAATATTTCAGTCCATGAAGGCCAGTGTGAAATGAGCACATTGCCTGAGAAAGGCAGTAAAAAAATACTAACTACACAGTGTTTTGTGACAGTCTCAATAACCACAGAGCTCAGTGTACATGGACTTTACCTTACTTCTCAGAGACATGGTGTGGAGTTTTCATCATTGCCTTTTATGGTTTGTGGGTTGACTAAAGCTTGTTTTGAAGGCAATGCATTATTTTACCTCCCACACAAATGTATGAGGCTCCATCACAACAGCCATTTACATAATTAAACTTCAGATGCTGGCAAATGGCTTAGGAGTTCAAAACGCAGTTTCTTTACAGGTGGAGCCACAGGTGGACTTTAGGAGACCCTGAGTTAAGGGGCTGTCCTTTTCATTTTGACCTACAAATCAGATTATTTAAGCTGCTTTATTACTTATTTCTACTTTCTGGGGTCTCATGCTGTCACCCTAGCTGTTCACCTGTAAGACCAGCTGACCACCCAATGACCATTAAGCAATTTTCATCTGTTTAAGATGTGGTTTCTTAGCATGACCCTGTCATAGTACACTGAAAGGACACAAGGTAAACACTGGGAAGTAAGAGCAGACAGGTATGTCTTTTATCTTCTGAAATTCAAGTCACTGCAGATTTCTCTCTGTATCTCCCTGCTTCCCTTCACGATCTTCCCAGTTTCCTCATAACTGGAAAGGTCAAAACTGAAAAGCAATATTCTCCAAAACTCCCTTTCAACAGCGTGTCTATTCTGTCTTTGGAGATGTCAAACAACCCAGGGAGCTGTCTGAAAAAAAGGCTCTGATATGTGTCAAAGCTACTTGCAAATGTCAGGAAAACTATGAGAGATCTTGAAGATCTCCATACAAGTCTCTGTCTTGTGATTTATTAATGGTACATCTGTGTAAAGCCAGACACTGGGTGAATCACATCTGGTTACTGGAAAATATTTTTAAAATCAAAGTTTAACTGAAGGTCACGAGGATTTTGCTAACCTTTCTCCCAGTCTGAGCCTAGACCAGTCCCTCTATTTACAGCTGTCTTTAAAAGTCCTCGAGGCAATATAATAGTTTGCTCTCTTTTAATAGAGCCCCTAATCTCTCTAAGTCACTATTTGAGAGCAGGCCATGAGATGTTCTCTCTCTAAAATCCCAAGCTTCATTTTCTCTCCAAAAAAAATCCGTGTCCATCCTCTTCCTGGTTTGAGATACTCTGTTTCTCAGGTACATCATTGTAGGACTTCCCAACTCTGATTGGATCTGGGCATGTGTCCTGTTTTCAGCTGGGATAGAGTTAATTTTCTCCCTAGCAGCTGGTGCAGTGCTGTGTTTTGGCTTTAATCTAAAAACAATGCTGATAACACACCAATGTTTTAGCTGTCGCTCAGTAGCGTTTACCCTAATCAAGAACTTTTCAGTCTCATAATCTGTCAATGAGTAGGGGCCCAAGAAGCTGTGAGGGAGCAGAGAGAGGACATCTGACCCAAACTAGCCAAAGGGATATTCTATACCACAGCACACCATGCCCAGTATATAAACTGGGAGGAGTTATCTGAAAGGAAACAGTTCCCTCTCAGGGATGGGTTACGTATTTGTCAGTGGGTGGTGAGATCTGTACTGTGCAGCACTGCAGTTTATTGTTGGTTTTCTTTCCTTTCCCCATTTAGTTTTACATCTTCCTCCTTGTTATTTCCCTTATTAACAGTAGTCACCATAGTAGTGTTAGTATTATATTTTATTTAATTATAGTTATTAAACTGTTCTTGTCTTAACCCACAGGTTTTATATTCTTTCAATTCTCCTCCCCATCCCACCCAGGGAAGGGGGAAAGGGAAAGCTGAGTGAGCAGCTGTGTGGTTAACTTAGTTACTTGCTGGGTTTGAATGACGACAGCACGTCAAGAGAGAACCTAAGCCACAGGCAGAGATAAGAAAGCACATCAACTCAGAAAAGTACCAGTGGAGAGCTTCTTGAGAAAATAACTGACTAAAAAAAGCCTGCAAAACTTAGTTGGTCCTTAAATATTCTACCATTGTCTCTTTTCATAACATCTTTGCTTATCATTCCTATGGTTAAGTCCTCCCTATAGTATGCCCTCTTGCACTGGCTTTTCAGAAGAAAGAATATCCATTAATTAAGGTAAGGGTAGATTGACTTTATATTACAAGATGATGCCTGGTAATCATCAGTAGCTCTAGCTTCTTTTTTTTGGCTAAGTATTAAGTGCCTGTGTTAGAACAGATGAACTAGGAAATGTGGGAAGAGGAAGATAGAGGATAAAGCACAGAAATGGTGGATCAGCAAAGATATTTTATATACTAACAACAACAGCAGTGCTATTTCTGAAGCATTCTGGGGTTAAATTTTGCTGTTTGTAGCAAAAAAAAACACCACACCAAAACCAAAACCAAAACAAAAAAGCTATAAACAATGAGCTCTTTCCTCTTGCATTTCAGCCGACAAAAGCATGGAAAACTAGCAATTTTTATAGCCTTTCATTGACTTTCTTTAACATAACCTTAATTTTAATTCATGCACTGTAGACAGAAAACTAAAAGCTTTAATAATACAGCCATTAGCTCTTATGCTTTATTAAAACTATTTGCACACTCTTTGTTGCACTTGTGAGACCTTTCAACAATACAAAACACGCTTTTAATATGTAAAGGAGCAGAAACTCTCAGAGAACAAGAATATTAGAGCAGAGTTCAATGATGTAGGAAAGTACCTGGATAAAAATCCCCTTGCGCAAACATGTCAATCACATAGCGACAGAACGCATATTGATCTAACAGAGCAAAGGAAAAAGAAGAGTAATGAAGAATGCATATTTAAAATGTTTCTATTTATAGTGAGATAAAGCTTGGCAGTCCAAAGACACATTTCAGGTATAATTTTACTTAGATGTTTGTTGTTTTTTTTTTACTGGCCTTCAATAATTCACATGCTCTGGAAGAGACAATTTATTGTCCAGATCTAATTTGAGCCTCCTAGTAAAAAACTTCAGAGCTACCAGTGCCCCGGAGCTACCAACTCTTTTTTGAGGCTGGCAGGATGCAGTGCATACCCCAGCAGTGTGCAGCCTCAGCTTTGGCATGCATCCTGATCCCACGCACAAGTACTGGGCAAAATGCTTCCTGGCCTCAGGTCCCAAAGACTTTTTTGTATCCTTAAAGGTCCATTTCAAATTTCCAGGTTATGGAAAAATTCATTAAAGTTTTATGTTACAGTGTTTTGTTAATAGTGTTTTAACAGTATAATCAATACATCTATTTAGTGAACAGGGATATAAAGAGAACTCTTTGTACTTATACTCCTGTAGCAATAAGATTTTCCACAGAATTTTATCATTTCACTACAGAATTATTTTAGAAACACTAATCTTTACAAACATATATGTATATATTGAACCTGTATATATGTATATTTAAACTACACTGTTGAGAAATTAAGGCTTTTGAATCTAAATGAAGCTGATTTCAGATATGTCGAATGTCTATTGATTTCTCTTACATATGCAGAGTTGAAGACCTTAAAAAAATTCTAACATTAAGAATAGTGAAGAAAAGTTACCAGTTGTAACCGAATGAAGAAGAATTGCAATATTATTGCTGGATTCCCCATTTGGCCTGGAAAAAAAACATGTTGCCTGACTGGACTCTAAGGGACATTAACTTTGAAAGTTAATATTGATGACTAAATGCCAACTCTGTTTAGCTAATTAGTTCCCAACTGTCTTTGAGCTAGACATATTCATCTGTCTGTCCTACACTGTTCTAGCACAGTCCTTAAACTACAGAAGTTACGTCTCTTCCCCTTTTCACCTCCTGTTTCATCTCTCTCCCGTTCACCTTCAAAGACTCCTACCTTCTCTTTGCAAACTTCAAAATAAAATTATGCAAACTTAAATATTTAAAATTTAAAGATTGGCAGCCACAATTAGATTTAAATGCAAAATGATATTCACAAGTATATAACATTCACCATATTATTTTCTTTCTCACATAGTTCACAGGAACATCAGTATTAGTTGATGAGGCATTTATACGATTGCTGCTTTATAATGTTGACTGCCATAGAAATCCTTGGGTGTAAAACTTCAGCTTTCAACGTAGGATTTCCAATACAGTTGTAGAAATTAGTTTTACAAGCTCAGCAAATATGCAATTGTTTCTACTAGTCGATAGGAGCCTATGCAGTGATTTCCTGTTACTGAGATGGCATGAATGATACTAATCAGTGTTGTAGAATCCGTGGCAAACCTTCAAGAGATACAGAGGGTTGTGGTTCTAAACACTGCTTTTAAAACATTTTATGACTACTCATAAGAGTTTCTATTTTTGTATTTAGGAATATAAATTTATCATTCTTCAAAGCTTCAAGCTTTGGATTCCATCCTTAAGGAATGTAATTCTAATGAATTTGGCTGCAATATCTGTACTAAGTCCATGTGCTAATTTTCTGAAAAAAGGTAGTAGCATATGTGTAAGAAAACAAGTATGTACAAATCTACACTCTCACTAAGACTGTCTAAAGCCACTACAGTGTTTGCAATGACTTCAGTGAGCTTACAAATAGGGCCCCAGCAAGTGTTAATAAATAAAATGGACCAATTCATATACTTTAGCCCAGCAAGCAAATGGCAAGACACAATTCTTCCCTACAAAGCTGACTTTTCCTTACCCCTCTTTGCCAAAACCATCTGCCTTCATCTATGCTGTTCATTGGGAAGAGACCTTGGACCGTTTTGGGAGCTTGTATAAAAGACTGCTATATGGCAAGGGGCAAAACAGTGACAGGGGACATAAAATGCATAGGCAATCACAGGACAGAGCACAAGCCTGTGGTGGCTCTATTTAGGTTGTGACATAGACATAAGGTCTAGCGGCTCACACCATTTCAGTAATATCCATAGAATCACAGAAAGGTTAGGCTTGGAAGGGGCCTTAAGATCATGTATCCCAACTCCCCTGCCATGGGCAGGGGCGCCTCACACTAGACTCTGTTTCCCAACTCTCTGTCCAGCCTGGCCTTGAAGACTGACAGGGATGGAACATTTACCACTTCTTTGGGCAGCCTGCTCCAGTTCATCATGGGAGGTGCTCCAGCTCCCTTATCATCCTCAGGGCCCTCCTCTGGGCTTGTTCCAACAGTTCCATGTCCTTTTTATGTTGAGGACACCAGAACTGCACACAATACTCCAGGGGAGGTCTCATGACAGCAGAGTTGAGGGGCAGGATCACCTCCTTCTACTTGCTGGTCACGCCTGAACTTCCTCTAAGTTTAAACCCATTATGCCTTGTCCTATCACTACAGTCACTGATGAACAGTCCTTGTCCAGAATCTGTATGCCTCCTTCAGATACAGTTTTTTTTTTGTTGTTTGTTTGTTTTTTAAATAAAACAAAAAAAGGACAGGATGTTAAACCCTGAACAACAAAAACAGCATTTCTACAGTATATTATATAATAAGGTGCACTAT
This sequence comes from Pezoporus occidentalis, assembly GCF_034315485.1. Taxonomy (NCBI): domain Eukaryota; kingdom Metazoa; phylum Chordata; class Aves; order Psittaciformes; family Psittacidae; genus Pezoporus; species Pezoporus occidentalis. The sequence goes on along the minus strand of NW_026915713.1, from coordinate 2,956,133 downwards.
AACATCTCGTTGAAGTTCACAGGAATTCTGTCAATCAGCAAAGATCGAAACCTAAGGAATTTTAAATGAATACGATTTTCCAAATGCCTCTTCATGGCTAAAAATTCATTTTAATTTAAACTGCCTTGTTTAAAAGAAAATTTAAAACTACATCTGTCACCTTATAACTCTGTAATAGTGGCACAAATATTCATCTGAGTACTAATAAATCACATCGAAGTTTGTGACTAGAATCTTATTGATAAATACAGTTATAGATATTTCTGTCAGTAGACTGCATTTGATTTACCCTGGGGGATGACCTATCTTTTTTAATTTTAATTTGAGCAGGGAATCATGATACAGGAGGGAAATCAAACAGATCTTCTGTGACTACTATTGTATTTTTTACCTTGCTGCAGAAAACCTGGCAGAACTAGTCCCCTGAGCAAGAAGTAAGGATTGCAGGTTCACAAAATCTTGGCAAAACTGTATTGACTTCAAAATTATGTTCACCTTGGGTCACAGTGGGACTGAAATATAGAACTGAGAGTATCCAGCTGGGCAACAGTGGCTTATGGGGGGAAAAGGAAGGACAAAAGTAGAAAAAGCAGCTTTCATTGGAAGTATTTAGCCCTATCTCTAGTGATAAGGGCAGTTGGAGAGGCTCCTTCCTTCCTCCACTCCACCTGCCAGGGTTCATTGCACAGTCACTTGAGTCACACTCTAAAGCAGACATACAAAGTGGTCTGTTAATGTTTGATGTTAAGATGGATAATTTTGCTAATATTCATCAGATAAAGCAGCAATCCCACAAAAAAAAAAAAACAACAAAAAAACAACAAAACCCAAACATAACAAAACCAATAAGCAAAATAACACCACCCATTTTCTGTTGCTGTCTGTAACGTTGAACCCCAACTTGCTTTAAAATATTTTGCTGTCAGGGAGTAAATTGCCTCATCTGCTCACCACTGCTTTTTGAGATCCTTATCCTGAACAATATGGAGTGGATCCCACTGAGCCCTGAAACCCTGTCAGAGGAAACAAAAACTGAAAGAGATTTGTACTTCGCAAAGGGGCTAGACAATTTTCTGAATTTTCAACTCGGTCACAGGAATCAGCATGAAAAGTGTTGCTTTGATTCTATGCCTCAAAGGCTCCAATATTTGAAGTAAACCTCCAAATTCACTAGAACACACACAAAAAAATTACCAGCTCAGCACACTATGAATGTCAGAAAGGGGGCATCTCTCAGATTTCTAGAAATGTATAATTTCAGCAAGTCCCAAGGTGTCCAGAGCTGATGTTTATGAAATTCTGAGAGAATCTGCCAAAGGAAATTCAGATATCCAGGCAGGGGTGGCTGCTTTGGTGTTCAGGCACAATGATTTATTCGTGGTTATCAACTGAAAGGATCAAATAGGTGCATCATTGAATGCTGAGCTCTCTCTAGTAATGTCAGAATAATCCTGTGCTTGCAGTGTAGCAGTTCATACAGAGAGCCAGGTCTGATTCCTTCATTCATACAAAATTGTACCTAAAGCCATGGAAGTGCCACAGGGAAATCAGGAACTAATCAGTGTAACTTGGGAATGGAAGAACCCAGCCTGGCTCTGACAAAGAGGAGCATATAGTTAACATCTCTGACCTTGATGCATGTTGATTCTTTGTTTCATCACTTAATTTCTACCTTTCACCAGGGTAAAGGCACATCTTTCCTTTTTAAGAGAAATTTGGAAGCCATTCACATAAAGTTACATCAGGCAGGTGTATCACTTTGTCATACATTACCTGACAACATGACAACGCCTCACATAATGTGTTGTAAAACAAATAATTACATTAACTTTCCTCTGTTGCTACTTTCTTTATTGTTATGGTAAACGTATGCAGATGTAGAAACAAAACAAAATTCTCAACAGGTCATTGGGCAGTCTATATTTTCCAAAATAACTCTGCTAGAAATACACTACATAAATGTTACTGACAAATCCATGAAGACTATCTGAGGAGAAATTGGTCCTTGGTAAAGAAGGATTTAAACTAAAATAAATCTTTAGCCATGATAAACAGTTAGAACATTCTGGGTGTAGATTAAACTTATTTTATTCTCGACAGTCTCCTCCTAGTAGTGTGAGATTCATCTGGAATTTATTTATACTGCATTTTTGTTTTTCATGGATGGAATTTGGTCCTTGACAGCTTTAGCTCCATTCTCTCTGCTTCTTCCCTACTACCTTTTTAAGATCTTCATCTGTTTCCTCCTGGGTTTTTTTACCTTTCTTTTCAGATTTAGTTACAGTCTGAAGAGCTTTCTCCTCCTTAACCTTCGGTTTGGCCTTTATTAGCCCAACTTCTGTTGTTTTAGTCTCTGCCTGCTTGACTTTCTCAGTCATCTTTGCTTCTGCTTTTCCATCCTTCAAGTCCTTTTTAACTTTTGATTCCACTTTAGTGCTCTTTACTTTCTTCTCCTCTGCAGATGAAAAAGAAAAAGCTTTCAGTGTCATTCTTTCCTCCCCTTCCCAGACTTCCTCCCTCCCCACACCAGTAATATCCAGTGCCACTTATTTTATTTTGTGCTTTCACTACTAAGTACTTCTTCATTATTAACAGATCTGATGAAAAGTATAATCCCCCCAAACCAGACTTAGAAATATGAGATGCAAGCATTTTATTGTCTTAGGTCCTGTAGCGAGTATTTGACTGATACTAAATACAGTAGGCTATGGTAAAATATATAAAATGTTTCTAATGACTTTCTAACTTTCATAGTATAAACTAGGGAGGCAAATGTGGTTCACTGAGGAAAAAAAGATACAGAAGGTACTTCCAGGCTAAATCTGAGTAACTTTAGACTTCAGAGATCAGAGCTAAACAGCTGTAAGCTCTAAAAGTAGTTGATTTAAAGTGTGGCTATTTATAAGCATCACTTTTATGCACTGATTCTACTTCTCTGCTGAAGAAATATTGAGTTCTTGAGTTTCTACACCAGTTCCCCAGGCTGAAAGACTAGTCTGAGGCAATCCAATTCATATTGCACCTTACAGCAGAGTGGAAAGTTTCCAAGGAGAATTACTAAATTGTAAATACCAGTGTCTGAAGCTACACAGAGGTTGGTGAGACCAGGAGTATTCTTTCTGCTCACATGTATCAGAAGCTTTTTCTCATCTGAGACATGGATGTTGACAATATGTATGTTTCTAGTTTACTTCACTGGAACATCCAATAGTAGACGCCACTGAATATGACTTAAACTAATCTTTTTAGCATGATGTTCACACTCCTGTTTTCTTCATAGCCTTATTACATAAGCAAAACCCGTATGCCACAAAATCTGTCCTTTGTAATGCTCTAGCCTTCTATTTCTATTAAGCCACTGGGCTGACTAGAGCAATTTTATCAATATGTAAACTGAATAGTCCTACCTATTTTAAACCAGAATACAGATATTGATATGAGGGCATTTCTACTTCCAAACAAAAGAGTAGCATGACTAAGAATTGATGGCTAATGAAGAAAGAATTTGCTTAACTAGTTACAGTGAAAATGTACGTATCAGATCACTTACAGACAGGCCTACTTCTTTTCCCAGGAAATGTTTCACATCTTTAATTCTCATCTTTGAAATTTTAAGAGATTTTAGAAGGATCATGCAGAGAACTAACTCCAGAATGTTCTAAAGACATTTTATTTCAAATTATATTTAAATTTCATTATAGTATTATGTAGCTGATTTTTCACACATATTATATTCTCTGCTCCAGTAACAGAAAGTTTATTGTTTTTAATGTAAATTCTGGTTAAAAATGTAGTATAAATAAATAAATAAATAAATACCTTTGGGAGGAGGTTTCTTTTCAGCCTTTTCATGTCTTTCAGGTTTGTCTTTTTGAATTACTAGAAATGAGTACAATTGTTCATTAGGGGAAAAGAAATCACAAAGAATAAGAAAATATTGCAAAACACAACAAAATCATGGGAATTTTCACATTTCTTCATGATTCCTCTGTTTTGCTTTGCAAAATCCTTGCTTCCTTTCTCAGGTTCACACACTGGGGTAAAAACCTTCAAAATATCTGTTGAGACTCACTAACCAGAAGACAAGTCGGTCACACAGATCTGAAGCTTTGCAGGGAATGTTTACACTGCACATTCTAGATGACACAGATTTCCTCAGCTCAAGCTCTGAGCAGCCATGGGCTTGATCTTGTGCTCCAGCCAACAGAAAGCTGTGTGGCTACATTTGTCTTGCCGAAAGGTGCGCTTCTTAGCTTGGGCTCACTATCATACAAACACCACCACAATCCTGGTGCTCACTTCAGAGCCCAGCTCGAGTGGGTTCATGTCTGCACAGGATACACTGTGTAAACATGCACTGCTATGTCCCAGAAATGTTGTCGACATTTTTTGCAGAGACTCCTATCTTTCCTCTCTTGGTTGCCATCCAGACACATAGCTGGAACAAAACAGCCTTGAGAGTTAATTACACTTCTTTCAAGAGATAACTACATAGCAGCAACACCCTCTCTAACTGTATTCCAGCCTGGAATACCTGCCTGTATAAGCCATGATTGATATTTAAACTTTTCTTTTCTTTTTTTTTTTTTTTTTAAGATACTGTCCTGGGTTCAGCAGTAGCAGTCATTTTTCTCCTTCTCAGTAGCTGGTGCAGTGCTGTGTTTTTGACTTTTAGCCTGGGAACAACTCTGATAACACTGATGTTTTTAGTTGCTGCTCAGTAATGTTTACTCTGACCAAGGACTTTCTGAGCCTCATGCTCTGCCAGGGAGGAGGGCAAGCTGGGAGGAAGCAGAGACAGGACACCTGACCCAAACTAACTGAAGAGGTATTCCATACCACAGCACGTCATGCCCAGTATATAAACTGGGGGCAGTTACCCAGAAGGGTGAGATCACTGCTCGGTTGAGCTGGGCATCTGTCAGCATGTGGTGAGCAGTTGTGTTCTCTTCCGTTGTTATCTACCTTATCATTATAATTATTGGTGGTAGCAGTAATGGTTCTGTGTTCTACCTTAGTTACTGGACTGTTCTTATCTCAACCCGTGGGAGTTACATTCTTTTGACTCTCCTCCCCATCCCTCCAGGAGCAGGGGGAGGACATGGGAGGAGTGAGCGGCTGCGTGGCTGAGTTGCTGACTGGGCTTAAACCACAACAGATAGCTGTTGCTTGGATGGTGTGTTTAAACAGCATTCACATCACAGATGCTTTCTGCAGGCTTTAACAGGGGCTGGAGAAGTACCCTCTCTTTTCACTGAACACAGAGTGACTGTGGGGGCAGTAACTACCAGATTTTCAGTACTCCTGTTCCCTGAAGTTGGCCTGGACCTGAGCATCCTCATCTTTTATTGACTGCAAAGTGGTTGAAATAGGCCCTTAGCACCCATGGTAGCTGATCCAGTTTAGAGCAGAGCCCAGACAAAAGGGAGTGAGCTTGGGAATAGATATAGCTCAGCAGCACACTGCCAGCAGAAATGTGCCTTTGGAAGCACTGGGACAATGAGTGCCCTAGTGCACTGAGTCTACCCATAGTGACTTGCATGGCATGGAAACACACAATAGAGTGTAGCAGGTCTGTATGTCACATCACAGCAGCAAATCTACTTAGCTACAAAATGGCCAAATTCTTCACAAAATTTTCCAGCCAGTGACTAGAGTCATGGCTGTTATTAAACACATTAAAGCTCTAAGTGATTATTTGGTTAGCTAGCAGAAGATAAATGGGCAAGCAGGCTGGCTGCTCATTAGGAATATCTCAGTGATTCTTGGAAGTTATTTGCTTTTCAAAACTACACAGACACTATTGGCATTTATTTTCTCTGGATAACTACAATGTGATTTCACTTTGTTAACAGAAAATTGTACATTTTCAAGTTAGACACTGAAAGTAGAAAAATGACCAAATATCCTCTTAAAAGAGACTGTACAATGGCTACCTTTCAAAGTTTTTTGAGGCTTTAAGTCTTCATTCTACCTCTCTGTAATTTTCTGTAATCTCTTTCTTCCCTCTTATCCTCTCTTTCACATTTGTCTTCAAGAGTAAGATCAGCTCCAATAAAGACTGATTTGTACATCTGAATCTATACTGTCTGAGCAGATTCAAATTAAAGCTAATAAATTCATGCATCCCATCATCATGAGATTAATCTAAATGCCATAACAGATTGATACTAAGATGTATTGCATGATACTTTTTTTCAAGACTTAGCTGAGCAAAAGTAAGAAAAGTCAACGACTGAAACCTAAATTCATTACAGAAATACCTGGCTTCTGAAAAGCAATGTGCACTAAAGAAAAAAAAAAAGAAAAGAAAAGAAAATCTCAGAGCAAATGCATTCAAATGCCAAACAATAAAAGAGTTAGACTTTAAAAAATAGCAAAACAGGGCAAGCTGATTGGATTTTTAAATCCCCCTGCCCAAATCATGGTTAAAGATGGTATTATAAGTCAAAAGAATGCTGAAAATAGCATCTCACACATGATATTGCTTTAGAATATATATGATAATTAGTAGATATGTAAATCTTAACCAAAGCCGTGGAGGACAGTACAAATCATGTACTGAAATGAAAATGTTATTGCAAAAAAATAAATGTAGGAAAATGAAAATCTGTTTTTGGATGTGATAGAAGATCCAGACTGAGAGACAGTAAACACTCCTGCATTAAGTCTGCACCAGATTGAAAACTGATACATGAGAGAAAGCCTTCTTTGCAAATAAATTACTGAATCCCACTGTGGAGTAAAAGACAACAAGGAATGCAAATATTATAGTCATAGGCTTATTTCTTTAGCTGCACAAGAATGATTCATAATTATCTCTCTGCATCAAAACAAGAGAACTAAGCAAGAAGTATATGCTGAGCAAGAGTTTACTCAGGAGTTGATCAAGACCTAGTCAAGCAAAAGTCAGAGCACCCAAAAAATGCACAACTTGAACTAGAAGAGCTTTATACTTTAAATAGTCGTCTCCATGCTCTCCCAAACTATATAAGCACTGAAAATCTAAAATTTTGCAAAATCTAATAAAAATCTCCATTACCTTTAGAAGGTGCTTTCTTTTCATGTTTTTCTGGCTTTTCAGGTTTCTCTCTCTGAATAGCTAGAAATACATAACAACAACATTAATGGTTATTAAAAGACAGAAACGTTGTTTTTCAAGCGAGAAAAGTGAGATCAAGAAACACAGCTAGGCACCACAGCTATCCATACAAAGAACCAGAAATATTGATTCAGCTGCTGCTGCTGCCTGCTGTTGGTGCCGAAACACATGATTTGAACTTTCAAAAACTTGTCTGTGATCCCTGAGGTTTCTACCATCAGCTGGGAGAGGAATGGCTTTTCTGGCATGATTGTAATTCCATGACAGAAGTTAGTCAAGAAGAGTCAAGCTTACTGATGTTGTTTACTGGTTCTTTTGTTGTTGCTGTTGCTTTGTTTTGTTTACACTGTCATTTATTGTTTATTTTGGTTTATTGTTATTTTTGAGCTTTCTTGTTTATGACTTTGGTTCATTTCTGAAGGATTTTCTAAACTCCACATAACAACTAACAGTTTTCTTAGCTATGAATGATTAAACACTATAATTAATTACAGATCTAATTGCAATGGCGTTATAACTAATGCTCTTTGGGGCTTTTTGTTTGCTTTTAATTTCCACTTTACAAATTGAAATAAAATACACTGTAGTTACTAGATTTCTAGCTCAGGTTTCAGAATGCACCTGAGTTGTGCAGTAATCACTGAGCTGTGGTAGTCTAGAATATTCTCCTGTGTGGGCCCTGATTTGCCATTTTTTGAGATTGATGTTTACAAAATAACTTGTCCATATCTATGCAGAAATGATTTTTGTATGTGATCATATCTCCTGAGGTACCCTACAGGGACCAGGCATATAAAAGCACTCAGCTGCCTATTTCACTCCAGCATATGAGTTTATACTAAGAACAAATAAAATGCATGCATGAGCATTACTATGTTCTCTTCAGCCTTGTGTTGGTGCTTCAAAAGAAAGTAAAAGTTGTGGAAGATAAAGCAGTGCTAGATACCTATTTACTTCAAGTAACTGTTTAAAGACTTAGTCCTGCCTTATTCAATACCTATGCAACCGCCCTACTCAGTATTATATTTAAAATGTTATTTTTTCACATGGCCTACTTCATTACCTTTGTTTACAGGTTGTCAGGTACATTTTCCATGATGACCATACTCTTTTAGCAACATAATTACTGTGAGTGTTGGAAATACTCAGAGATTACTGTGAGATTATCTCTTTTCCTCAGACAAAAAAACAACAAACAGAATAGAAAGTGTTACTCAGCCTATATGTCTGCAGACCATTACCTGATGTAATGAATCTAATTAATAAAGTTCTATAACATTTTTTCCAGTCAAGGAGATACATAAATGGAAATTGAGTAGACAATTAGTTCTGGTGTACCTCAAAATGTAAAATAAATTCTGTCATTAAATCATTACCTGCATGCTTTTCCTTTTTTCCATGTTTGTCTTGTCTTTCCAGTTTGTCTTTATGTGTCACTAAGAAAGAAGAAATGTGTTCATATATGTTAAAAAATCCTGTGGAAAAACTTAAAAAATAATTCTACCAAGATAAGCCTTAGGAGACAAAACGGCAGACTACTTTACTCTTAAGATGTCAAGAGCATAACTACACATTATACTACACTGGTGTGATCTGACAACTCTGGATAGCAAGTTACCGCTTACCATCCAAGTCACCGTAACATGCCTTAGCTGTTTACTACAGTAATATCATCGCTTGCAATTGTCTGTCCAATCCTGGAGAGAGATTTTCAGAAAACTGTCAAGGACTAAAGCAGAGCTCACACTAAATGCTGTTGCCTGCACTGGGATGAGGACACCACCTGGGCCTCCCCATACTGTCAGGCAGAGGCATGTAAGAACCCTGGAATCAGTGCTGGAGCCAAAGAGCATCACATGCAGACATGACACATCTGCCACTTGCCAGCTGGCTTGAAATGGATAACCAGTAATGGATATGGATATCTAGTAATGAACACTAGCTGAGATCAGGCCCTGGCAATGATGATATAAGAGCCATAATTAGACGCCCAGTATGTGCAAAGTAAAAACTAACATTATGACAGTGGAAAATGTATTATGCTACCCAGTTATTCAAATAACATTTTCCACTCACTTTTCTTAGAATTTTACACAATAATTTTCTGGACAATGGGAAATAAGCATGCAGATTTTAGAGCAATTCAGAAAAATGAGCTGTGAAACTGCAAGCTACCTTTAACTTTTACTCCTGCAGAGATTGCATCCAAGTTTGGTAAAACTCCATTTGCAAAAAAGAGAAAATAAGGAAGCTCTTTTACACTACAGTGAATTCCATATCTAATTGAAACAAAAGAAGAAGGGTAGGAAATGTCCAGGCTTTCACATTTTTTTTAGAAATATAGTGTGTATAAGAATGAGCTCCTGACATAGCTGGCTGAGTCACTTGTGACTGAGACACTTTTAATTGTTCTCTGTGTCATTAGATAACTTTCCTAAACTTCATCATAGAAGCTGATTAGAAATTAGAATAGTATGTTATTTACTCTCTGTTACCTGAATCTTGAAAAGCAAATGTATATAAAGTGGAAAAGAAGCAGTTAATATACAGGGATGCAGTGAAACTTTGGAGTCTCCCAGTCACACTACAATTAAATGGGCCTTAAAAAAACATGTATCCATAGTCATAGTTTTAAAATACAAAGTACAGTGTGAAAACAATGTTTCTTAGTACTGTAAATACAGAGAATCCCTATATGCAGCACTGGTTTAGTAGTAAATGTGATAGTTCACTAAATGAAACTAATACATTCACTTAAACATAAAACACAGAAAATTAGTAGGAATTATGACAAGTTAAAGACAGTATAATAATACTTATTCTTCTTCATTGGCTATCTGAGATTGGCTTTCATTTATTATTAGCTTTTAAAAACATTAAATATCGTTCTCCTACCAAATCAAATTGAAGAGTTTCCCAAATTTTCCATAAAATAACAGAGAAATTTTAATGACACATTCATGTTTTAAGATGGGACATTATTGTCTTTTTTCTGCCATTTTTCCAAATCTCAGAAAAAATTTCTCATGTTACCATTATTCTATTTTCTAGTAATAAATATTAATTCTAACACACACTTGAACTTATGGGCCTGGCATTAACCCCTAGAGTCCATCTTGCTAGCTCAATGTATTTTGAATTAGTTATATAAAATGGGAATCTCCAGTCAAAGACCATTAGGAAAGCCTAGTCAAGCGCAAATTTTGGGAAGGTGTATGTTCACTTGGGTTGTGAGACTTGTGTTCTTGGTCTGAAATAAATCAACCACTGCTGGATATCGGGTCTTCCCTTTTTTGGGTGATTTATTATGACCATTGGCCTATTCATTCTTCCAGAATGGGTTTCTTCTTTCAGCCTGAAACTTCATTAATCACATTTTTATGTAAATGACATGTTCTCAGAAGGCTTAAAGTGTTTTGACAAGTAGGCATATTTCAACAAATGCCATTTTGCCAAAACATCTTTGACAAGATGCAAACTAGATGGTGGCCTTCAGAGCCCAGAGCTAACTCATGACTTGTGGGTGGAGAGGAAACAGTGTCTGATTCTGACTCCTATAACAGGTCGATCTGTAATTTGTTGCTGGCATACATTAACGGCAAATTAGTAAATCATCTCTGAAATGAATCTGGGGAATTTTTTTTCCAAAGGCAGGTGTCTGGAGCAGAATACCTCCAGGGACCATGTTCTGTATGTTAAAATTTGCTCATTACATTTTGCTTAGAAGTATTCCCAAAGATGAATATTATGCTTAGATTTATTAAGGAAGAATAAAAAAGATATTTATGCTCTGGGCATCTTTTACATAAGTTAATAATACAGTAAAAACTTATTCATAAATCTCTGAACATAATTTTAGCCTTTTGCTCAGCAATGAATTCAAAGTGATTTTAAAATACTAATTTTCCTTCCAGCTGGCTTTCACACCTCCTCCATCCTTAAACGTAATTGGGTTTACAAGAAGGGTCTAAAAGTCAATACATTACATTGTTTTGAACCACTGGCAAAAAGACAAGGAACATACTGAATACATACCCTTCAGGGGTTCCTTCCTCTCAGTTTTTTCTGGTTTCTCAGGTTTGTCTCCCTGAATTACTAGAGATACATATATAAAAAAAATTACACAATAAATTTGTAATCTGGAGGAATTATGTATACTTATTTCACTAAGGTGATTGAGGAAAAATATTTGTAAATTCAAATAACAGATTTTAGCTCTGAGTCGCAGGTACTAGATAATGTATAGACCTCCTTGATGTCAATATTTAATTCCAGGTCCAAGGGAAATATTTTTCATTGGGTAAGACTTCATATGTTAGACCATATTTCTGTAAAATAAATGATTATTCAGTGACCTTAATCTAATCTGTGAGATCTCTTTTGGTCTCACTATACAAGCAACCTGACTCTAAGATTTCTGACAGAGGGAATTATTTTCAGTATTTGAGAGTACAGATTTCTCTTCTTAAAAAAAAAAACTTAAGAAAAAAATGCTTGCATATTGCTTTCCGTGCTGTTTTTTCTTTATTTTTAGCTGTTACTTAAAATGGATTAAAACAACCACATCTCTTTTAATCAGAGCATAACCTCAGGAAGATAAGATGTTCAAATCATGACAAGCTACATGTCTGACTAGAAACAGGCAAACATGAATCCTTAGGGACTATTGCCCACCCAACTTTCAGTCCATTTTTGGACAAGACTATGCTCCACATCCTGATGATTTAGATGACAAAAATTTCCCATGTCAACCTCTACTACTAAAAGGCTAGCATACTGTAATTTCAGGGGCAAAATATTTTCTTTGTAATGCTCAAGTTTCTGTCAATGAGTAAATCACAGAAAATATAACTTCAATTAGAAGGCAACTGTGAGCTTTATACATAAGCACAGTAATGGTTTTGCATACATTCATCTCACCAGCTTTGAAGCAAATGTCATTTCACAGAGGTGCAAGCATTTCTTTGTTGGTTAAATATGTCCTCATTAGAAAATAAGTCCATGTCTTTAAGAAATAACAGTACAAACATTCAGTAATTTCTTTATGTCTTGCATGTGTTCGCATTATCCAAATACATTTCCAGTCATAACAGGTAAATTATTGTTGATAACAATTAGCAATGCAGTGAAAAGAGATTGAAGTGAGATTTTTCAAGGTCTTTAAGGAATATGGACAGCCAATTTACAGTAAAAAAACAGGCTGTGAAGAATGCAGCAGCACCAGCAATGTATTACTGAATGAATTAGAGGATGTAATTCATTCAATTGCTTTGGGATATCCAGTAACTTACCAAGGGAAAGGCATCTCCCCTCTGCCTATCTCGTGCAGAACCTAGACTGAACATTTCTGCAGAAACTGTAGCATGCTTTTACATCTTACATTTGTATTAGCAGGTGCTAGCTTTGTACAAAACACTTTGAGCTAGCGTGTTGTCAGTTTTGGATAGGAAAATAGCACAGTTTTGCAAACAATAGCTCTGTGATGGTCAATGGCATTGAAACTTGAGCTTCTGCACATCAGACAAAAGCCCTTGTAGTCTCTATGCCAAAAACCATAGCTGAACTATGCAGAATGGACTGGCAATCAGAAAGCTTGCTTTCAGCCACAGAACATCTTACTTCTGTAAGGGAGACTGTTGTGGGGTTTTGTGTTTTGTTTTGCTTTGTTTTTAAATTTATTCTAGTTTCCTCATGACATTTCCCTATTTTGTGCTTTAGAAAAAAAAACACAAAACCAAACCATAAAAAAAAACAAGGCAAAAAAAATCCAACACAAAACAACAAAGAAAAATGAGCCTTGAAGGACGCTAACTGAATTGAGTGTCAGCAGACCTTAAAGTGGACAGAAAAATCTAATTAATGTTCCTTCATGTTATCCCCTTACGGTATAAGGGGATAAAAAGAAGGGAATTTGTGTGAACTCCAAGTTAGAAACACGGAGAAGGGACCACTTGACTCTGTCTTGAGAAATAAAAGGAACGATACATCTGGGCATGGAGCCTGGAATGTGGATAAGCAAAGACCAGGCTGGCGGAAGCATAAGCTATTTTTCTTTTCCCTATGATAGGCTGAAGGCCATCTCTGGCTAGTTCAAGAGCCCTATTCTGTATGTTGATATCCCATAGTCTCAGAGTTTGCTAATCTCAGATTGCAGTGTTTGCCATTACCTCTTATGGACGCTGTCAAAGCTGTGGCATTTGGGTAGAAACTTATCTGGGAAGGGCAGATGCTGCCAAAAATTAGAAAGCTCATTTTTCAGGACTATGATGACTGCACATTTTTGTCTCTACCATCACAGTGAAGAAGGGCCACCAAAATCCTGAAGCTTTTGATCTGACAAACTTAAATAGTATTTTTCTTTTGCATTTTAACTCTGCTTCCCCCCCCCAAAAAAAAATGTTTTCATGTTCAGCATCATATGTAGTACTCAAACCTCTGTCATAGATAATATTTCACTGTCTGCAGATCTTTACCAGATTTAGACCTGTGGATGTCTATTTCTTTGTAAAGGATTTAATACATGTCCTTTTTCAAGCCCGCAGCACTTATGCGAAAGAATTAGGTTTTGTAAGTAAATCAGGCTGGCCATATTCCCATGTTTACGTGAAACAAATCAGAGTTAATAAGATTTTCTTTTGCATATAAAAAACCAAAGAGAAAACACATAAAAATGTTTTTAAGGCTGCTAAGTGAAGCACTCTTCAGCTGAAAAATGCTGGTACTGAAACTGTTCATTCAACTTCAACCATTCAATTTGCTTTATGATACACTATGTAATTAAAACATTGCTTCCTTTCTTTTTATAATAGGATGCTGGATTTATAAAAAAAAAAGTGAGTAACTAAAACTAGTGTTATGACAATTATGTAAGCTAAATCTGTCCCACAACTTAAAGAATATTTCTTGGACTTCCTTGCAAATACTAAAAAATTATAAGCTCTGACTGAATTGTTATTAGCTTGGAAAAAAATAAAACACCCCAAAATGACCCACACCACAGATTTTGAAAATCACTGGAACATTTTTATATTACTTTGAATGAAAATTCAGCTTGAAGCAAAAATATGAGCATGAAAAATTTCATTCTCAGTGACCAGGGTGTGGCATATTTATAAATAATCTAAAATAGGAGTTGATGAGAAAATGAACATGAGCTGGCAGTGTGGGCTTGCAGCCCAGAAAGCCAACTGTATCCTGGGGTGCTTCAAAAGGAGCGTGACCAGCAGGTCAAAGGAGGTGATCCTGCCCCTCTACTCTGCTCTTGTGAGACCTCACTTGCAGTATTGTGTGCAGTTCTGGTGTCCTCAACATAAAAAGGACAGGGAACTGTTGGAACAAGTCCAGAGAAGGGCCACAAGGATGATCAGAGGACTGGAGCACCTCCCTTATGAAGACAGGCTGAGAAAGTTGGGGCTGTTCAGTAGCAAGAAGAGAAGGCTGTGTGGAGACCTCATAGCAGCCTTCCAGTATCTGAAGGGGACCTATGGGGATGCTGAGGAGGTACTCTTCATTAGGGACTGTAGTGACAGGACAAAGGGTAACAGGTTAAAACTTAAACAGGGGAAGTTTAGATTGGATATAAGGAGGAAATTCTTTCCTGTAAGGGTGGTGAGTCACTGGAATGGGTTGCCCAGGGAAGTTGTGAATGCTCCATCCTTGGCAGTGTTCAAGGCCAGGTTGGACGAAACCTTGGGTGGCATGGTTTAGTGTGAGGTGTCCCTGCCCATGGCAGGGGGGTTGGAACTAGATGATCTTAAGGTTCTTTCCAACCCTAACTATTCTATGATTCTATAACAGAAAATTTGAAGGTAATTTATCAACGTATTCCAAACTTAATTGTATAGGAATAGTTATCTACTTCACATAAAATTAAAAGCAAGTAGTATATATGTGACACATTTTTCTGAATTTCAGTCATCTAATAGTATATTTAATTTGCAATGAATGGAAGGTAGTGAAGCAGGATATAATTTAATTTTTCTTCATTAAAGTGTTTGAGATAGAGACTTCCTCACCACAAAAACAAGTGCAAAAAGAAGAGATGTAATAAGGAGGCACTAATTTTTTACCTAAGGGATCTAAAAAGTTTCCAGCTGAGTAAGTCTGAAGTCTGATGCTTAGTATAAAAGTAGGTGGTGAGCATGATATGCACAAAGCAGAGATTGCTTGTTCCAGCTAAGTACTCGTTTACACAGCAACACTCAGAAAGTTAAGATAAATGAACTAATACAATGAAGTTTGAGTGCATTAGTCAGAGACCATTAAATCTCTGTGTAGATTTTTTTATTGAGAAGTAAAGTAACCTTAGAAGTAACCTTAGATGCTATGAATTAATTCTTCTTGAATACTCAAAAAAAAAAAAAAAAAGAGAAAAAAAAAGGAAAGGGGCACAGGCTCCCAGGTCCAAAACAATAATTTAAGAAAATCAGAGTAATTAATGGGCCATGAAAGCACCTGCACTCACTCTAAATCACCTCAATTACCTGAGGAGGTGGAAGAAGATTGCCTCTGACTGCCCAGGTCCTCAACAGCTGGCACTAGGCATGCACACTCTGCTTACTGCAGCTGCTAACCCTGTGCTGGATTTAGCCCTGCAACACTGAATGTAAATGCCTATATAAGAGTGAGACAAGGTCTCATGAGTTACATGTTTATATAATTTAGAATTAGATTTAATTGTAGCAGTCAAAAAGTGTTACATCCATCTGAAATGAGATTTAGGTTTAACAGCTCTTGGTGGTAGTCAAACTTCCCACAGCACTGGCTTCATCCTAGGCTGCTGTAAACCCATACAGCTAAATAAATACTTGACAGATGTATCTTAATCACTACAGCTACATTGCTATCTCTACCATGTTAACTAGTTTGAAGTTAACTCATGTATCTCTGTAGCCATACCTCCAGAAATTATGCAGCCTTGTGTCAAACATTAATATGACATTTCATTTGCTAATTTTGTCAGTGTGCATGTGTTTCTAGTATACTGTGGATTTGTATGGTCCAGGTCTATTTATCTTTTTAGCTGTCTGAAATACCTTGCCTTCCAGTTATAACAAATTAAATTATGGGGTCATATTATACTTGTCTTTATAAACTCGTAATTTATCCATGTGCCAAAATACAGACAGTTTTATTCTGTGATTTTTAAAATCTGCCCAAAGAAGTGGTAAATGCTCCAGTCCCTGGCATTGTTCAAGGCCAGGTTGGACAGAGCCTTCGGTGACATGGTGTAGTTTGAGCTGTCCCTGTCCATGTCATGGGGTTGGAAATAGATAATCTTAAGGTCTTTCCAACCCAGCCATTCCATTATTCTATGATTCTACGATTATCAGTACCACCCTATTGACCACTTAATAGAGGCAGGAGGGACAAATATGTGCCGTGAATAGCAAATGAAATAGTTCTGGAGGGCCTGGAATCTGTTTGTCAAATCAGGCTAAATTCAGAGATACTTTCCGAAGCAAAAGAGAGAGATTAGTGTTAATTCATAGGCAAACAAGTATCTGTCCTATAGTCACCGGGACTTAATGTATGGTTGCCACAGGTAACATTTAATCATCACATTGTCTTTTTCCCTCCCTCACTCCAACAGCAATGTATTAGTGAAGTGTATTTGGGAAAAGCCACACTGTAGATCAGCCTTTTCCAGTTTCTTCTTAATGTCTGTGGTAATAAAATATATTTCCCAGAAACGCAGGACAATTCATTTCATTGTTAAAATCAGTTTTCCATAAAAATCAGAAATGTCCATCTGGATTATCATTGAGCCTTCCATTAGAGAAGGTATTTACATGTACTTTGGAACTTGATGATCTTCAGGTCCTTTCCAACCCTAATATTCTATGATTCTATGATTCTATGATTTTATTATTATTCTTCCCTGTTTACAAAGTATTGCATAGTTATGTTTTATTCATTGATTGTAATAGTAGTAACAATTATGACACCTGCTACTTAAACAGACTTCAGCAACAGCTTAGAGTTTTATGTCACAAAATGACAAACTCACAGGACAGCTGTCCCAGGCTGAGAAAGCCCTAACCCTCAGCCTTTCCTCTTGGGGCAACTGCTCCAGCCCTGACCATCACAGTGGCCTCAGGCTGAACTCAGTACAGTTTACTGATGGCTTTCCTGAACTGGGAAGCTCAGAACTGGACACAGCATCTAGATGTGGTCTTATGCGAGATGAGTACAGCGGGATATTTAATACCTTACTGTTACTGATGGGCCGAGCTCATACAGTCCAGGGTGCCATTTGCCCTTGTGAAAGTACTAATAAATCAAATACCAAATTGGAAAGAACCTATTTTATAGTGACTCTGTGCTTATGTATGTACATAATTTTGAAATAATTTCAGTGCTCTTAAGCATGAGAAAATGCTTTGGTGAATCATTTCTCATAGTATTTCTTCTTTTCAGGATCAAATTGACTAAGCACAATAATTGAAATATTACTAGCACTTTATAAAAATATTTAATTCAAAGCAAATTTTAGGGCACAGGTTTACCTGACTCTTAATGCCATAAGAATCTTTGTTATAATTTCAGCCACTTCCATCTGGAATTTTCAGTAATTATACCTATTCCTCTTATTTTCAAAATCAGGCTTGTGGGTGGAAATCCCTTGTAAATCTTGGGACTTAGATTCAGGGAGGTTGACTATTCAAAAAATATGCTTAAAATTATTTTTAGAACTCTAGTGTCATATTTTGGGGTGGATAACTGAAATTTGTTTGTGGTGTTTGCATTTATCAGAAACATCCAGTTTTCCTCTGGATTTTTCCTATTAAAAACAATATTATATTAGAGTTGCACATACTTTCTGGAGGCACTTTAGAAGGTAACAGTAAAACTCCCTTAAGATTCATGCCTTTATCATACTCTAGCTTGAGGCCAGATGGAATGTTTTCTTATAATTTTTCCTCCTATGTACAAGACGCATTTTTTGGAACTAAATATGAAAACAAAAAAAAAACAGAAAAAAATCTGTCCTGTGCTTCAGTAAGTGACTGCATAATTAAAGACAGCATTATCAGGCATATGCATAAAGTGACTTAGCTCTATGACACATGAATGCTTTTTTCTGGCATTTTATAAAATCTTAGTAATCATTTCTGCAAAGTTCACGTTCTTCTATGTAAAGCAATGAACTCCCGTGTAGGTAAAATGGTACACAAGAGGCTGTTTTGGTCAAGGCTGCAACTTCATTTGTGTTTTTAGAATACTGTGTGTGAAAAGACCTTACCTGGGATCCCTTGCATTATTGCCGGGCTAGACCACTGATAACCTAAAAACCCTCATTTTCAAACAACATGATTTATTAAGTAGCTGGGACGCAGGTCTAGACACTCCAGATGACCCTGATTAGCACAGACTGGAAAGCTAGGAATAGGGGTGTAAAATACTATAAAAACATATAAGAATACATACAGAACTGAATATAGTTGTGTGAAGGAGCATGTGTGTATATACATACTACTTTTAATAAGCTCCCTTCTTGCTTCCTCCTGTCATAACTAAGCATAGCACTGGTGCATCAGAGAGATGTTCATAAAATTTTATGCAACCTAACCTTTATAGAGGAGGTTTCTTAGGCAAAAAATCTGCACATATCCCAGGAAATATCTTTGTTTACCTGACCTTTGAAAACCAGTCCAAAACAGTTCCTCTGTGGATTTTTAGAAAGTGCCAGTTAGAAAAGACTGAGCAATCTGCAAAAGAGTAGGTTCTTAAAATGGAGGCTTTTCTTATCTCTGATACACAGCTGTCTCACTGTTAACTATGACTTCGTAACTTCGTTAGCACCCACTGGCCTATAAATTTGCTTTTTTCCTTGCTCAACACACTTCACGCTTTTTGCACCAGAGGAAGTTCATCCGCACTCTACTTTCTTGCACCTTTGCTACGAAAAGGATTTCTGGATAAGTTTAGATGTGAAAATATTTTTTATGACTCTCCATTGACAATATAGCCAAACAAAATTACACTATTTGCTAATGTTAAGGTACAGACAATTCTGTGATAATTTACAGCTTGAATGCTTCTATAATGTAAAAGTGATAACATATGTAGTTAACAAATACACTGTATATTGCATATATATGTATATAGGTAGATAATCGACAGAAATACAAAGTCACCTTTTGTTGGTGTTTGCTTTTCATATCTCTCCAGCTTCTGTTTGGGAATTTCTGAAAACAATGCAATGTAAATTTAGCAATATTATAATAAGCTTCACACACAACATATCAGACGCATTTTCATGATAAAAAACACCTACATTCTTTAAATATTATAGGAGAGTAATGTCTTTATCATCTGCATATTCAGAATTATACACAATATAGTTCAATTTTATATACATATGCATATATGGACAAAAAATAGTAACATTAAATGACTTAATAATTACTTTGGATTTAACTGAGCAATTTTAAAGTAAAAAATACATTTTGCTGGTCTGCAACAGCTACACAGTAACATGTGTTGGTCATGAATCAGAAAAACTCATGGTTTTACTAAACATTTTTTTAATGTGTCTTGAGTTACCAGTATTTTATGTTTTCCAAATTACCTTCAAAAGGAAAAAAATGTTCTTTTTACTGCATTTACTAAATTTTTTAGAGCTCACTTGCTGAACTGATAACTCCAGCACACAAGAAGCGATTCAATACTGTATACAGATTACAGAAATAAAAGTTCCCAGGTTAGGGATCATTGTCTTGGAGAATGATTCATTTGCTATATATCAAAGCATTGAGTCTGTATTTTTAGAAGAGGAAGTGGTACAGTATTTACCTTCTTTTGCTACACTATCTCTTTTAAACAAAATTCCTCACTTATGCTATTGATGTTAAATTACTGCTATATACCTCTGACACTAATTTATTTCCTACTGCACCAAACAAAAGGATAACATTGAAAATGCAAAGTGTTGAATTTGAGAAAAAAACAAACCAGAATTAAATCAAGATTGCATAGCACTGTTTGCATACAGTGGTAGAAATTTAAAGGCCGTTTATTACTGGTGTTCAGTAAAGTTATTAAGACTATACAGAGTGCCAGGTTTATGTTATTATGCAT
Organism: Pezoporus occidentalis; assembly: GCF_034315485.1. NCBI lineage: Eukaryota > Metazoa > Chordata > Aves > Psittaciformes > Psittacidae > Pezoporus > Pezoporus occidentalis. Next base: position 2,935,948 of record NW_026915713.1, on the reverse strand, counting down.
ATATTTCCTGCAGTAGGAAACTGGTATAAAATACTGGATCAAATTCGTCTTTGACAAAAGCACATGACAATCTCACAGACTCTGTGGGAGATGCTTCTGTAGTTAAGGGTTAGATTTGGCCTGTAGTGTCTAATTAACAAGGAACACTGATCCCAAAATTAATCCAACAAAGAAAATATTGTGCATACTACAACTCAACTCTAAAGAGCTATTTTAATGCCTTTTGAAGAAAACTGAAATTTTCCACTTATACCCTTAGTTCTTTCTTCAGGTTGTAACAGCATGCACATTGCCAAAGAGGTCCAGGCAAGGGTAATTTTGCTTCCCACAATTTTGATCTTAGTATAAGTTCTTGAAAATAAATACAGAATGCTTTTATTTGATAGTATTTGCCATTTGATAGTATTTGCCATCTGGAATATTGATTGTGTCTTGTTTGCAGGAAAATCACCTATTCTATGCTATCAGCCTATGTTGTCTTCGGATAAAGAGAATACTATTTCACTGAGCTAAAGTGCAATATAGTCCAAAATACTGTTAGCTACTAATGTATGGCAGCAAAGTTAAGCTAATTATATGATAACATTAAGCTAAAGGACTTTTGATTCAGTTTTCATCTTGTTCCTTGCAGCCTGGGTGTGTAGCTTATTTATTGTCATATAAACCACAAAGGTTGTGATTAGGAAGAAATCATGCCGTATTGTTTAACTGTATTTCATTTTAGCCTGGATTATTTTTCTTTCTGCAACTGTATGAAGATTCTTTTTCTATCAACTGAGATAATCCAGTTTATAGAAAATCCTTTTCTGGATTTTCAGAGTTTCCCTGTCTCCTTGTCACTTCCTCTGCATTGCAACATGCAGTAGAGACATATCTCACCCAGCTCAAGAGGTCATCCTACACACAGAGGTGAATATGGCCCACTAAGTGATAAATCACATTCTTCAGGCAGTCATCTACACAGACACATATTCCTTAATTGCCTCAAGATGCCTCAACTTTTCTGAGTTCCCACACGTCCCATGTGTCTCACTACAGAAAATAGGCCCCTCTTTATTGAAAACATAAGTATAAACATTTGTTCTTTCAAAATAAAAACTAAAGGTCTTTAAATTTGCTAAGGGTTTAGGGAAATTCTCACTGCTAATTTGACTGCAAAACAGTATGGAGCAATGACTGTAGAGCTGGCCATTTAAATCAGTCTCACATTCTGCCAGCAGTGAAGCTTACTTGACACAAATACTTCAGTAAAGTACACAAAAATGTCACTTTCTAGACAGTTGCACTGAGAATCTCATGTAAGTTGCTGCTACAATTAGAATGCTACACATCACAAAAAATCCTGTGCAAGTTCTTTAAAGTGAAATACAGTGTGTATATTTATGTTTTAACATATCGCAAAGTAGGGCATCAATAAGATCTCTTCATAAGCTTCCTATTATTGTTTGAGCCATCATAAAAAATTGCAGCTTGGAACACATCAGTTCTGATACATTACAAGCTAAATTTTCCCAGCACAAATAAATCTATTCTCAATATATGCTGATCTTGACCAATTTACAAGATAGAAAATAGTGACTCTTCGATAACTGTAAAATATTTAAAATAAGGAAACACATTAGATTATTGGAGAGTATTTTTTTCTTTTCTGAAATTTCAATACCGTTTTCTTCATCTTTAATGACAAATAGCTTTAATTTTCTAGTAATCACATCATATCTTATTGCTAAGTTGAAGAAGTGGCTATAATACCACAGAACACTTACAGGGCCAGTTTAAAGCATGTAATTTATCTCTATCAATGTGACACATTGTTAATAAATCCCAAATATTATGAATTCGTGTTAGAAAAATGACAGAATCAAGCAGCAGCAAGGATAATCTTTGTCACCACGGCAACCATTCCGATCCTTTACGAGATGACAGCATGGTTTATTAAATTATTGCAAGGGAGTATGTATTTTAAAAGCTGTATTTCACTGTTTGTTTTCTTCAGTTATCAAGCAGACATGAAAAATAACCTTTCCCCTTGCATGCCTTCAATTTTGAATGGGTAAGTACTTTATTTCCTTAAATATGGATACTGCTTGGCACTGACTTCTCTAGACTTCAGGTCTTGTGCAGATATACAGAACATGCAGATTGATTAAATAATGCCAAGAAAGGAAGCTAGCAGTCTCCTCAGTGACCATTTCAAGATGCTGGAAGGAGATATATTTGACCATATTGTTAGCAGGCCCATATATCTATGTACTGTTGACCCAAGGCAAGCCCTCACAATCAGCTGATGATCAGTGTCACAGACAGCTTTACTGAAATAGCTGTTGAACATGCAGTTAGTGTACTAGCTTCCCCCACGCCTTACCCAGCTAATCTTCATTAACAGCAGTTCACAGTGTCTAAGGACAGCCGGACACTGGCTGCATGTTACAAAGCCCCAGCTGTGGGAAGATCAGGGTGGGAGAAAGAGAAAAAAATTACAGTTCCCTGAATCTGTGAGTTAATGATGCAGCACTGTGCAGGTTTACATCAGTGTGAAGGAAGAGCACAGCCCCTCATAATATGGCATGAGGTTCCTGCTTCCTGGAACAGTTCCCTTCGTCTGTTCTTGTGTTTTTGATTTTGATTTTTTGTTATTTCCTTTTTTGGTATAATAAAATATATGGCCTTATTCTTAGCCATTTAAATTGTATAGTGTTATGATAGCACCTATAGGACTCAGCCTACATAAATTGTTTTCGGTACCACATGGACTTATAACGATATAATATCCTATCTCCTTAACACAGGAGTTGAAACTTTAAGAGGGGTACATTTATTCTCTTACTGGGAAAGCACAGCCATGCATCTTGCTTCATTAGAGGATGAAGTGGTGTGTAGCAATCTGGCATTGCTAAAACAGCTCCTAGACCTCACCCTCTGCTGAGTTATCATCTTAATGGTGAAATATAACAAAATATATAAAAACAACACCCCCCCAGAACTCCCCACAACAACAAAACAAAACCAAACCAAAAAAAAAAAAAAGACCACAACAGCCAAACAACAAACCAAACAAAAAGTGTCAAGGGTATGAAAGGCAAAGTGAGAAAACAAAAGGATTATTGCCCCCATCTGAAACTCAAAAATGCTTTACTCAAGATAACACAAAAAGTCAGCAAAGGAACTGGGAATTTAACTCTGATTCTTGAAATTCAATATTATCCCCTTATTCTTAAAGCCATCCTGTTTCTACTTAAATACTGTAGTGAGAATAGAATATAGGTTTTATGTATCTTTTAAAGGTATAATTGAACAGATAAAATTTCACTTGAAATTATAATACATTGTTCTAAGAAAACATTACCAGTTGGTCATCTTTTTTCATAGTCTTTTACAGGTAACACAGCAATATACATGGTCAGTGTTTTGACATTCTTTCTCTTATAAACATCCAAGTGTGAAAAGGCAAATGAGTCCTATTCAGACTCCTGGTGAGCCAGAGGTTAATAATTTGCTCCTGAACAGTTAAAACCCTTACAGCTATTACCAGCAATTTAATGGGGCTATATCCTTTTTAGTTTATCAAGACTAATTGGTAGCAGGCAGCTGATTATCCTGAAAAGTTGGTGGAAATAGATACTGAGGGCAAGGTGTGAGTGGTGTTAAAAGCTTTAGAAAATGAGAAGGGTGTAATTTCTAATGTGTTTCTAGATGCTGTCTGTATGAAGAATTGTAGTCAACTCTCCTGCTGCTGGTATCCTCTGGAGAAATTTGCAATTGTGCAGCTGATGTGTATGTTGAATCTAGATAACACCAACTGGTGAAGATGACAGCTATCCTGTGGGGCTAGGAAGAGAATAAAGGAAGTTGTACATTAGAGCAACTTCTAGCTATCTAGTAAAATATTGTGTTGCTGTACTCTAGAAGGAAAAAAAAAACACCCAAGTTTTGCAAGAGAAAAAAAAAACATGGGAGGAAAAAAAAAAACACCCCAAAAACCCCACCAACCCAAAAAGAACAGGCGATATTTAACTGGGGAATTAGATTGCTATATTATGCCTATATCCAGGAGCAAGAGACAGTGTAACAGAAGGATTTAGGTACAGCATTCAGTGTTGGAAACTGAGTGACACATACGGCTAATTTAGGTGACTTCCCTACTAGCTTGCTGGCAGCAGAGTCTTATCCCCAGTGTCTTCTTAGATCTTGCCAGTTTTGAGGATTCATAGCAACTTCACACGGGGGTGCAGAACAACTTTTCCTAAAGTCATGTGTCATACGATCTTTCATGAAAACATTACAGGAAAAGAATTGCCTCTTACCAATGAAAATGCTGAACAGCTTGTGTGCTCATCCACTGTGTGAGATAATGGGCCACAGTGCCTCTTAAATATGATTTCAAAATTATCTATCCGTCTCTTTGGAAATCACAACTACAATTTAAAGTGAGAATGTAGGTTTCTTTTTTCTTTTCTTTTTCTTTCAAATTTTGCCAAATTATACAGTGTTTCTTTCATCTGCTCTATAAGACTGCTTTTGACAGAGATCACAGAATACTATTTCTCATTCTTCTTGGCGCAAAGCACTCCACTATGCTGTATATTTACCTCAAACAACATGTTGTTCCAAACTGAAAGGTTGCTGTGAAGTGATATTGGTTTTCCTAAACTTGTTCAGCAAAAGTTCAGCTACTCCACCTTAGCTGTCTTTATTCCCTCCACTTGATACTTTCTTTGACATCCTTAAACAGCTATCAGAGATAATAGAGAACATGACCTTCAAATTTTTCTGGACAATTTACTTATCTTTAGCAGCATAAAGCAACCAAGTAGGTTTTATGTTCCCTCAAGAATGCAGGGATTTAACATGGCCTTCCAGATATATGTTAAGCTTTCTTTGTAAAGCCAGAAGAGGACAAAAATGATTAGATTCTAGTTCAACAAATGTTCAATTGTTCCCATACTATTGTATTTTCATTAGTCTATAATAAAAATTCACTGTAGATGACCTGCTGGCATCATCATCAATGCTGAGACATGCTTTATTCCAGTGTGGTGTGGTGTTATTTTTATTTTTACAAGACATACATCAGAAGAGATGCATTACAAGGAAGACATTTTCAGAACAGTCTGCATGTTATTTTCATAACAGCAAAACATCCCAGCCCCTGTAAAGATTTTATTACAAACCAGTCTTTCATAATCTCCAACTTTCTAAACTGAACTTATTCCACTCCTTTTCTCATTATATTAAAGACAATTAAATATATACATACTTTTCTTTATTTCTATGTTTGAAATAACATTCCTCTTATTATAGAATAAAATAGCTCTAGCAATTAATGGTGAGGAGGCATATATAATTAACTATATATTTATTATTTTATCACAAAATTACTGATTGTCGTGATTTCCCTTTGTTGTGTCATTGTGTCATTGACCTTCTGCCTTTGTTTTTATATGTTTAGGAATTTTGTGTATCTACTAAATCTGCTTAAAAACTTAATCCCACGAAATCTTTCAATACAGAATTGTCTTTTAGCAAAGTAGAAAAATATTTATTTTTCCTGAAAATCTGAGAGGAGAAGGAAAGTATGAAGGAATTAAAAGTGGAAGATATTAAACGGTTTTCAACTCTAAGCAATTTTTACATGGCAGTAATTTTTATTCCAAGTATATAAATATGTTATAAATGTTTTTCTCATTCCCAGACTGCAGTTCTGTACCTTGGTTCTCAAAGGTAAAAAGAATGCTAATTGCAAAAATTAACCACAAACCTCTTAACCCAAACAAATCAGAGATAAGAGCCACGTGATCAAACCCAGGCTTTTCTTTTCCTTCTGTGGAAAGTCAAATTGTCTTGAAATGTTTCTTTGTATGGATTCCAGCCTGCAAAGATGTTATTGGACCAGTTTTAAATGATGTTTTTCATAACCAATTTTATCAGAGTCTGCATTAGCTGAATGTTATTTTGTGCCCAAAAAAATGCAGACAAAACTTGTAGACTCTGAGTAAAATGATATATACAGTAATACATAAAATTGCTAATCTTGATTAGCATCAAAGACACGTTTTCCCATATAAATCTATTCAGTAGGGGTGTTTTTGTGGAAGGAGGGAAAAAAAAGAAAAAGAAAAAATCACAAGACTAACCACAGTTCCTTTGCTCAGCTTTAAAAGTTAACTCTGCAGATCCCACCTTAATGAATTGGTCTTCAAATGCATATTCCTCTATAAACTCAATCACTTCTAGAGCCAGCTGGGGTTTTTTGAGTGTTTTTGGGGGGGCTTTTTTTAGGCATCTGGCATGCAGAGATACTGTTTTTGTGGGTCGTGAGCATGGGGCTTCACTTTTCATATCCTCTCCTTGGCACAGCAGTTGCTGTGAGGGGATGTGAGTTCACCCAGAAACATTGAGGACCTCCTGTTTTGGTGCTGTGGATTTAACTAGTTTTGGAAGGCCCCCTTACTTCCCAGTTCAGGTATTTACCCTGTCTCAGGCACACCAGGCTCCCAGCCAGGGAGGCACCTTCTCTGAGAGTCAGAGAACACTTTCAAACTCCTCAGTGCTTCATTGCTGGGTCACAAATGTTTTCCACAAAGGTAACATGGATAGTTTTGCTTAGTGTTTTCCCTGATTTAAGAGGGTAGATTAAACAGCTGCAAGCCTTTGTGCTGCTAAACTTCCCAGGATTTCTACTAGCCTTATGGCTCAAAATTCTGTACCTTTTGAAAGGTAGCTGGCAAGTCTGGACTAAAATGTTTTGACTCAAACTGAAACCTTCTCACTGTTCTTCAGTAGCAAAAGAACTGTAAGTGAACAACCCTGTTCCCTAGTGGCATATAGTTTTGTTTCATCTGGATAATATGGAAGATAGTTTCTTCCCATTATAAAATGCTGATTTTTCACGTGTATGCTATTATTGTATTGGTCAGAGTAAGTAAAATAAGATGAGATTGTTAAAAGAACATTAATAACAGAAATGGATGCCACAAAAACGCAAAAAAGTACATATCTGGAAAGCAGTTTAACATCTGAGAATTGAACCAATCAACGATTGTCATCTTTTAACACAGGGTGTACTTTACACAAAGATATGCAAAATGCTTTGTAGTCAAGTGTAGCCTAGGGAGACAGTGAAAGCCTTTTAGAGAGACCTATTACAGCAACTCATATACAGAAAAGTGAACATTACCATATGGCAACGTAAAAGAAACTGAATTCAGAAGGCATTGCCAGTGCAAATAGATACATACTTTAGGGGTGAATGGAACTGCATAGTGAATTTCTAAGACACATATAACAACCATATTGGCAACTAAGTTTTGAGGTTTGGTATTCTGAACTTCCTTGTCAATTTTTTGTTTGAAAACTGGTTTATGAATATGAATGTTACTTCCAGAAAGCCCACTTGTTTTATTTTTCCAGATTTGTTACTGTATAGCAAAAAGACTTCTAAATTATAAAACCAATATTCTAATTTCAGTATTCTGCCCAGAAATATAGTTACCATTTTAGCTAGCAATGTGAATTTTTCCAGATAGTCTTCTGAGATCAGCAGTAAGAAATATTTATTTGTAGCTTATAGTTATTTTAAACTTTAGAAAACCCTTGTAGCAAAGAATTTTATATGTAAGAATCTGGACTTCTGTCCCATCCACTGGGTGAGTTTGACTTTTGGTCTGATCCTACATAACTGCTCTTATGTACTTAATAGATAGAAACAATCTGACACACATTATAAATTGCAGGACCTTAAATATTTTTATGTTTTTAACTACCCCATCTGAATACCCAAGCCAGTTCTTTTCGGGCATTTATAGGCTAAAAAACATTTTCAAACCCAGTTTAGCATCTAGGCTATCTAAGCAGATGGTTCCTACCTCTCCCCTTTCCCAGGCAAAGCTTTCATTGAAGTCTGTTTGATTACTCTTAAAAGGAGACGTGAGAAATTATCTGGTCTCAGAATCTTTCCTTTTGGGAGCATTTTGGTGGTTGCAGTTAGTGCAGATTAATATCCAGATCTGAACAAATAAATAGTTTGTGCTGTTGTGCTGAATAAATAGAAGACTGAAAACAGAAAAATAAGGTGATTTGCTGAACAGTTTATTTATAATTAAAAGTTCTTGCAAGCTTTAACTGATGTTTCTGGGGTTTTGTGGTTTCTTGTTTTAATCTATGATTTTTTAAACTGCATTGTTCTAAAAAAAAAAATTTAGATCCAAGAAAAAAAAAAGAAGGATCATTTCATAGAACTATTTAATACATTTTTCTACCTCATACATAACCAAATTCACAGAAATTTAGCAATCCATCTCTCCTTCAAGGAAATACTTTCTTTTTATTTTTGATATAGAAGAATCTTATGCCAATAAAAAACTATTTGGTAATACAGACATGGTTAACAGTACCCTGAAGGTGGCTAATTTCTTACTGTGTTTTCTAAGTTAATTGTATTTATTGAAATGAAAATTACTCACATAGTGACCTACTCGTGTGTGTATGAAAGGAAGTGCAAGAGAGAGAAAGACATAGGATTTAATCCAAGCAAAAATATAAAATCAAGGAAGGATGTCTTATGACAACAATTTCTTAATCTTTGAAGTATAGAGTAAAAAAAACAAATAATTCTGATCTTAGAATATTTTCCAAAGGTTTCCAGCAATTTATTCATAAGACCACATATTAGATTCATGTTTCCCAGCCAGAATGCATTGACTTTAACATGCAAAACCCCCCACTGTTAATGTGTGCAGGTTTTTTCAGGTGTATCCTGGCTACCTAAATGAGGAATCCATGTTCAGATTTTAAATTGTCAGATACCCATATGTAAACTGGAGTGAAGTTCCAGAATAGTTTAATAATCTCATTATTAGCCATGGATGACAATGCTGAAGTGTCTGCACTTGCTTATATTTTACGATCATTATTTCTAATGTTGTACACCAGGTTTCTTAACTCTTTCACAAACTTGCCACTGATATCAGTAATGTCCATCAAAAAAAAAAAATTATCTTTTTTGTATAAAAATAATTTTTAGTAAAAAGGACCAAAATATAAGGAAACAAACAGCTGTCAAATAACTGAATTTGTCTCTAAATATAAAACTAACCCTGAAAAAAATGAACTAGACTGTCAGTTGTAAAAATTGTTATAGAAAGAAATAAAGCCAACAGCTTATTAAGCCTGCAAGAAACAGTTATTAGGCTTCTCAATATCTTTTGTGAAAATGCTCTGTAGTTTTAGCATGTTAAGAATGCCCATTGTTAAAGACTGCAAAGTCCTCTACGGGATATTCTTTTACTACCTTCACCAAAGAGCACTTTTTTTTTTCTCCAGACAATATCAGATGTTCAGACTTTTCTAACTATTAAAGATAAATATTAGTGATAAGACTTGGACTAGCAAAAATAATTGCAATAAAAAAGGCACTAGAGAGGAATTTTCATCCTTGCAGAAGGATTCTGAAACTGATATTAGTCCTGTTGAATGTGCAAGCCTATTGTCATTACTTGTACTTTTATTATCTTTGCTTTCAATTTACATCTCTAGGAAGGTGATCTTTGCTTTCCCTGGGTTTGTGATTATCATTACACTTCCTTCATCCCTCTAGTGTCCTTACTACTCCCCTTGAAGTTTTTCCAATATGTAGGTGTATTGTGTCTTCTTTATTTTTCAGTTACTATATTCAATTGTGAAGTAAATTTTGTGCTAACATTTTAGCATTCATAATATCTCCTAGTCAGCAAAGCAGAAGAGTGAAGTCTTGTCCATACACCAAAACTAGCCATGGAGATTTTTCAAAAACTTTCATCCTATTCATGGGTACCACAGTAACTGTGTATTGGATCCAATACAAATACTTAAAAATCAGGCACAGCAACTATAATGTACATTTCCAGAGTGAAATTTGAGAGATGATTTCTGTAAATGAGTGCAAACCATTAAACTGTTCATCTTCTGGAGAGAGCCCTAGTGTTCTGGACAGTCTGGGTAATCTTTTTGCTTAGGATATTCAAATGCTACCAGCATGTCCTACTTGCACAAGCTTGTCTGAGCCTTCACCCCCCAGGACTGCCTTCTGCACCCTATGAGCTTCAGCCCTGGGAGTTAACCTCACTGTGCCTAAGCAGAAAACTGTTGACTAGGCTTTATCACAGAGTTCTCAGAAAACTTCTGTATAGTCTTAGACCCAGGAAATTCAGCTCCTTGTTGTTTACACCATTTTAAGAGAAGCCTGCAAAGAGAGACAGTAACAGCTCTGAGGAGCTCAGAGCTGCTGGTCACTCAGCAGATATGCACAATATCTGCACTGGCATGCCTAAGGGACCGGTGGCTTCAGACCACATGCGTTGTATTTCTGTAGCCCAGAAAAAAAGTGGTGACAAAATCGCATACAATCAAGGACAAATCTTAGCTGCTAGCATGAAATGGAGACCTTCAGTTGTCTAGAGATTATAATAGGTTATTTGGGGATGTTGGTACGTAAAAGCTTGTAGCTATACCCAGAAAGGGTCTTAGACCCCTTTATTCATCAGCCCTAGTCAAGAAACAGCTTTTTGAAGAGAGGTAAGGATGGGACTCTTTGTCCCCTGAAAGATAAAGAGAAAAATTTTGAGTGCAGGTCCAGGAAGTAGAGAAACCCCCTCAAAATCTATTTTACTGCCCACGAAGTACATTTGAATTTGAGCCTTTTCACATCCATGTGGCTGAGTTACCCTGTAAGATAGTAAGTCCAAAGGAATTACCAGCTCCGTGTCCATTTTATTCACACCAAAGATAGAAGACTTTCTCTTGCATTTATATCCAGAACAGGTCTGAGAACTCTGAATACTCTAGAAAACATTTCAAGCTGGCAATTAGGTATTCAGCTTCTTGGATGGAGGACTTTTAGGCCTCAACATTCACCTTACCTCTTCCAACTGCCTAATTTAAGCATTTTCCAGCTGGATTCTATTGTATTGCCTAGTGTCCCAATGCAAAGTGTAAGGTATGTCACTGATTGCCAAAGAAGCAGGCATTGCAATGCTGAACATGGTATTATCCAGAATACTTGTATGGATTAAGTCTTCCAAGCAGTGAAGTATCCCACAGTACTCCCAGCCTGGTCAGCTACAGTGGCCCATGGTGAATAGACACCTTCTGCCCATGTACCCAGCATCCCTGCCAACAATGACCTACATCTTTAGACTCTTTACATCCACTGTGAAATTAACAATGTGTTTTTCTCTTTGAGAGAAGAGACAGAGCAATGCTGAACCTTTTGTGATTCTTACTGGTGGAATAAAGAGATGGAATGTTCTCCTGCACTGTTTATAGATTGTCTTCAGCCCTAACATGAAGGGTCATCCATAGAAAGATGAATGGACCTGGTCTTCAAGCCCATTAATTCTTTGGATTCTCTATTGAGACTGACAAAATGTTTCATTAAACAGAAGCCTGATCCAGTTCCAATTAACTTCAGAGAAAACTGGATTGTAATCTCAGCACCAGTTGGGGTGATAGATTCTTTAGTACGGGCATTTAACTACTGATAATTTGATGGATACCAATTTCAGGTCACATACGTCTGGTTACACATCTTGCTATTATCAAGCTTTGCTTGATTTGGAGAAATAAACATACCCTTGCTTTGAAAAACTTTGCGTCCTATAACCTCAGGCTTTTTAATACATTTTCATTTTGACTTAATAGAAGTTGAGCTTAAGTTTTATGTTTCAACATAACAATTTTAATGTCTGAAAAGACGTATATTGTAAATCCTACTTGCTTTACTTGTCTGTTTTAAAAATTCAGTGATAATTAAGTGATTTTTTCAAGAGATTCAGTAGTTCTTCTTTTAGTTCTTATTTTAGGTTTCTGTGTTGGCACAAGGTAAAATGCTCTTACGACACTTCACCTTTATTTCTCACCAAATATCCTTTCTATATTATTATTTCTAAACATTTTTTTAATCCAGACATACACCGAACTCATATCGGCATTAATAAGAATCCCACATGCAGGGCAGGGGTATAGACAATATTCTGCAATTCTATTTTTTTAATGAACATTTTTCAGATTTTTTGGATAATAATGAAACAAGAATTCTCACAGAGCAGAAAACAGTACAGCTAGTATTATTACTAGAGTTTCTCATTTAACGAGTTTTTTAAAACTTACAAGGTTAGTAAACTGACATGTAACTAATGACAGGATTTACATCAGAAATATATTAGTTAATTCTTATAATGGTTGCAAAATATTTGCCCTCTAGAGTAAAACAAGTGACCAACCTTTTGTCAGGGAAGGTTCCACTTCACCTAAGACAAGAGAAAAGAACAAATGTCAGAGAACAGGTATCATCATCATTAAAAAAAAAACCACATTTTTTTTCTCATGTTGGCTCATTTTAGTAAAAAAAAAAAACAACAAAACGACGAACTATTCTTTATATGATATATGACAAGCACTCTATTCTGAGATTTTGGTTTTTTCATAATGTATCTCACCATAGAGGTTTTCCTGGGTTTAGGGTAGATAAATTCAATGCGTAGTAGTAACCAAAGAAAAGTCAAAATCTGTGTTTGTGCTTCTGCATGTTAACTTGTTACTACAATTTACAATTTGCTTAATTTTATGCATATTTCCCTGTTTTAAGGAAAGGTCCAGCCAGTGTTTCCATTTTAGCTCCAAATGATAAAATGTAGATGCAGGTTAACAAGGTTGTAAATCTAGCAGCTCTTCCAGTGAAATCCAAGGCAAAAAATCAATTTCAGTGGAAATACAAGCACTTGATTGCTGCAGTGTTTTATTCCACCTCCATGCAGGACATGAAATTTAAAGGAGTTAGCCTGAATGACTGGGGCAAGTGTGCAGCCGCAGCTGCACTGACTCCAGTGAACAGCGGGCAGGGAGTTCACATGAACTTGCTTTTTATAATATAATGCAGTAAGTTGCCTGTTGTCTTTTCACACTCCTTGAAGATACTGATGAAATTCCACAGGCTGGTAGGACTGAGGTTTTCGAACACTCTGAGCACTCATATCTTGAACTTTGGTATGTTAGGTATTTTATGACCTTTCCTACTTCCATTAACACTTATCCACTGGAGTATTTGAATGTTTGCTGGTTCTTTGGGGGCTATGAAATGATACAAATGAACACCGTTCAAATTTTAGCAAGCTCTCCATATTTCACCTTTTCTGTTTCTCAACCGTGTGAGAGACTGGCTTTCTGCTAGCTGCAAATTATATCTCAGAATAGGATGCCCAGTTCATAGGCTTACATGTAGCAGCCTATCTATTAGTATTCATATATGGTGCTAATATAAAAAGCTCATGCACACATTTAAAAGGTAGAAATTTGATAATATCTGAAGTTTATGAACAAACTGGCAAAAGTCACATTCAGTACATGTGCTTTTTAATTATATTCTGGTATAGCCAAATAGAATATAAAATAAACTACCATGAAATGAAGATGTGTCTCCTACACTCATTGCTTGTCAAAATGACCAATACAGTGTTACTTGATGATCCACTACTGCTCTGCTTACACCAGGGAGCTCCTTTTTTTATGACAGAAGGCTAGCTATTTCTGAATTTGAAAGCCTGGTAATTTACATTCATTTATCAAATGATGTCAGATGAAGAATGTTACTATAATGCAGAAACATAGCTTCTAGTAAATTGAATTATTTGCAAGATGCCATTCAAAATCTGGTCAATTCAGCCAAAATGCTTTTTTTTTCCTATTTTTTTTCTTTCTTTTTTTTATTCAATATATTCTTCTGCCATAAATATATCAAATTAAAAAGTTGCAAGTTTCTTGGTCTATCTTGTATGTTTATCGGGATTCTTTAAATTCTTGCCAATTAAAAGAAAGTAGCTATTGCCATTCTCTGAAGCAATATCCTGATGCATATTTTGGTTGTGGCTTTGAATTATGTATAAATTAGTGCTCTTTACTTCAAGTTCTACTAACGGTAATATTTAATTCTGACAGCTTTCCTGTAATGGTACATTAAACATGAAATGAAAGCTAACAAAGAGACCAATTTACTGATTGGAATAGCCAGTAGATGCTTTATTAGCAACAATGTTCACTTTTCATTTTGTTTGACCTTCTTGTCTGTGAGGTTAAAAGCTGAGTAAGCCAACATAATGCATGTAAAACAGCAGTTAGAGCAGTTACAGACGTCTTTACATTACAAATACCTTCATCACTGTCATCATCATCACTCCATACGATGTCAGACAGTAAAGAAAAAAAGCCATAAAGCCAATCAGTGGATTCTTCCAATGTCTCATGAATGATTCTCAGTGGTTCTGTGCTGAGCTTGTGAACAGATCTTCCTGAGTGCAGAGTTTAAAATAAAAGCCATTTGAAAAAAAAAAAAAATACTCCTTCAGTGATTAAAGTTCATCTTCATTTTATACAGGACTACTTATACTATCTCCTTTAACAGAAACAAAGATTGTGAATGTTAATCTTTATTATTTGAGGACAGCTCTCCTTCTTGTCCAGGACTGGTATAAACTGTATCCTACTATATTTGCTGTTTGCAGAGCGATTAGGGACCCAGTGGATAATTTGAGCTGACACTGCACTCCAAGTTCTGGCTCTTCTTAAGAGGCTTGGTAGGGCAAAGTATAAATATAGATTTGATTCTACCTCTTTTTCATCCATTTAGATAATCTCTTCCTTTCAGCCCAGTTTTTTTCCTCTAGCTCAGGCCATCTGCCTCTTGAGGACTGTTTAGGATTCACTGCAGTCTGTGTCCCAATCATTTCTCATGTTCCCTTGAGCCTTCCCCTTTACACAAGTCCTGGCTGATGCAATTGCTAACCACAATGACCTGGCTAACCACACAGACAGGTCGTACCATTGCCATGGAGTGCATGTGAAGGATGGGAAGAAGAAAGCTGTGTATAATCAGGCTAAAATAAACCTGAGCCCGGAATAAAGGGGAATACAAATCCAATTGTGACAGAGTCAGCTACTGCCAAACATGTACTACTGCATGTGTTGGTCTTCGCTTTCTTACAACTCTTCTAGAGTTTCTTTCATGCACATTTGTGCACATCTGCATATTTAATCAGGTCTAGTCCTACCGCTGCTGCAGGCAAGTAAGATGGAAAACAAGGAAGCTGTGAGTTTTTAGGTGCTCCACCTTTGTGGGACCTCCAGTGGAAGTAAGGCCCCTGCTCCCTACTGTATCCACACCCAAGGAGAGCAACCATCAGGGGGTAGTACCAGCATTCCCTTGAAGGCTTTTCCAGTTGTGATTTCACCAGATTTCTCCCTACCATGTTCCAGAGGAACTTTCCAGCCTCTGACAGAGTATATCTTCTAGCCTTTCTGTCCAGCAGACTTTTATTTTCTTGAAATCTGTACCAAGCACTGCTTAGGAAAAGGGACAGCTCTCACTCAGTTCATGTTACTGTTCACTGTGCTTGAAAAGGCAGACTGAATGATTGCCCTATCTGTGTGAAGTTTTCCCACAAATGTAGGCAATCACAAAAATCACAAAAGTGATTTGAATCATTCACCTCATCTTGTTTCTAGGCATTTCAACAGAAATGCATGCTCAGTAGTAAGATGGGAGCTGTATCTCTGTTTACCACTATCTTTCTGTATGCAAACGTTTTAGTAAGAAGTTAAACACAAGTCTCTCCAGAACTACTTCTGGTTGCAGTGTTCTGACTCACAAGCCAAATCTTAGCAGTAATCAGAAGTATTCTTACATGGACTTGCAGGTTACAAAGACAGGCAAAGTGCAGGCTTGAAGCAACTCCTTTAATGGCAGCAGTATGAACAGTTATTTTCTAAAAGTGCTATAATGAAATATACAAGTAACTTTATTTGAAAAACAAATGGATCATAAAATAATTCCATTTATTTCTAATTAGTTAATCTGAAGCACAAAAGACCAGGCTGACTTTCTATTATTTTACATCCGTTTAGCAGTGATGTATACCAAAGAAATATTTTTATTATTATTTTCTTGAAGGTTATATTATATAGATATATTCTACTAAACAATCAGGTACATCAAATAAATTGATCAAGCGCCATGATGAAAGGACATAATTACAAAGAAATATGTGTGATCTCTTAATTTAATCTACTATTATTTGCACTAATGTATTCAGAATGATTGAGTAGTATAACAGGGCATGTGCACTCTGTTTTTCATAAGGCATTTTATTTTCATTGGCCTCATGCATTGAGATGTAGAAATTTTATTTTTTCAACTTATTTGCCAGAAATACTTTTCTCAACTGTTTACAGGGAGAATGAATACTTATATTTATGTTATTAAGAGTAAATCTGAAACCTGACTCCTGATGTCATTTGCATTTTACTCTAATCTAGAGGTGCTGAGGAATCCAAGGGGACTAATAGAATGGACATAACCAGAGGGATCTTAGCATAACCAAGGATTTGATTCACAAGCACGAATGGTTTAACTTTGGGCAGCTGCCTTGATTTCCACTCTGTCTTTCCACCTACTCTTTACCTTAGGGTAAAGGCTGGTTGCTTAGGGATGGCTCAGTTGCTTTTACAGCCACGGGCTTTTAGAGCTGCAGGGACTACAGCTGTAAACTAGTCAAGAATTGGTGTCAATTTCTTTTAATATACTGGTCTATCAACTAGCAGTTCAAGAACCTCTTCACAGGTAGCAGAGCTGTTCCCCCTGGGCAGGCAAAGGAAATGCTCAGAGAAGAGCAAGATCAAGAGCAGAGGAAATTATTCCAACCACCCCAAGGCAAGCCATCTTTGCTGGTGAATCAAAGCCCCTGGTCTTTAATTCATGACATCTTTAGCAAACTATGAAAAGGGATTAGAAATTGTAAGTGTCCAGAGGAAAAATTCTCCAGCTACACCTACACTAACAGGCCCAATCTGCAAATCCTGTTTAACATAGAAAGTTTTGGAAACTGGGGGCTGGGTAGAGGACATTTCAGTGGTATTTGCAAAATTAAATTTTGCATACAAACAGATACTGTAAGATCCACTTGCAATTTAATGGACAGGCCTGGAAAGTTATCTCATTGTGCATAGATCTTCTGTTTGACTTCAGTTGTATTTCCTAAATTTTTAAAAAGTAGTGGCAATGGTAACAGTGTGTCCAAAAATGCTTAAGAACATCACACCAGGTAATGCTGAAATGAAAATTATTACTGGTCAAATACATGCTTTTAGCTCTCCCCAAAATTTTGCCAATAGCAGGTTCTTTTCCTAGTAGAACAAAATACACGAGAAACAAAGGAAATAAAGCAATTCAGGGTATAACAAGTAGAGAGAAAGATGTCACTTCACACACATGCAAAGAAAGATAACTATTTTCAGAGGGTTTGAATACTCTTGCTTCAAGAGTGAACAAAGTTTGAGCTTGATATTTGAATGAAATTTGGATTTTTTTTTTTAATTTACAAATGTCCAGCAAGGGTACAGTATGGTAAATTTCTTTAGAATATCCTTGGATTCCACACATTCAGACTGGATTAACTGTCTTCTGTCTGACACTTCATTTCTTGGCAGACCTCAGAACACCCTTTATTGTAAAACTAAGTTAATAATATACTTCTCTTGTGAGACTGTGTTACATACTATGTAATATATCATTTGTTCCTAACATATAATTATAAACTGATTAATATTTTATACATGGTATGCAATGTACAATATATATATTGTATATTTAATGTCACATATCATCTTTTGTGCTGGGAATAGAAGGGGCAGGATCTTAAATTTAAACTGTAAACAGCATTTATGAATGCAGAGTATTTCTCAGATAGATAGATACATGCTGTAAAGTTCTACCTTTTGCTGAACTTGTAAATAAGGACTGAGCCAGTTCCTCTTAGATAATGTAGTAGAAAAATACTAAATGTCTGTCGAAGGAGGAAGGAGGGGAAGGAAACAGATGATTGCACAGCAGGTTAAACTCAGGGATGAAACATGCAATTAATATTGAAGAATTTTTTTGTCAGTATGTAATTTCATTTAATCGCACCTTAAATTCAGATTATCCTATCTATCTGCCAGATGTACCTTAAAGCCAGGTGTTTCCCTAGTGGCTTCTAGACTCCCTTAAAAATCAGTGCAGAAAGACATACTTCAGAAGTCCACTCTTGGTTTCCTATGACATATTTTTTAGGGTTATATGAATTAATTAGCAAAGATGTCTGTTCCTTTCCATTGACTAGGAAGGAAAGGAAACCTGAAAAATTAGCACAGATATGACAGTTCATTTTCCTGTGACTGAGGTATGTGACATAGATCCTATTAGTAGTGCTGTTTCATATTTGAATCCTTCTTTTCACTGTACACTTTGGCTAAGTACTTAGATTTGTATCTTTGCATTCATAATTGATATGATTATTCACCTTGATAAAACATTTGCATTCCAAACTAATGCTGGTACCACCAACAATGAATTACTATAACATTTTGTTTTGTTACGTTTTTTATTACTTGGTACAGTATAAGAGATGTTTTTCAGTAAAAAGGTCAGTAAAAGTTCATTACTTTGCTGGCACTTTCATTGCTATGGGAATAATAAAGTTTTGCCTTTCTTTTTTTTTTCCCCAATTCTTTTGTCAAAGGCTTTTTGGCAAATGCTGAAATTTGGAAGAGTTAAAGCTACAGAGAAAGAATTCCCACCAAATCAAGTGACTTACTTTGTATACTACCTTTCAAAAAACTTTGCTGTAGGAAAACTCAATTGAATTTTGCTGGGAATGTTTGTTACCTGTTATAGGTATCTGTAAGAAAATGTTGAAGCTTGTTTGAATTTTCTTTATGAAACGTATGCAAATTTGGTTAAAACTTCTTTAAGAAAAGCTTTAAGATGTTCTGTAGATATTAAATACTTATGAAAACTCACTATGTATTTTGAAACTGGCTTTCATGATCATTACATCAAAATTAAACTGCTACAATTCTTTTTAGTTCTCCAGCATTATTGGCTCAAAACCAATATTTTTTATTTAAAATGTAACAACAAGAATTCCAACCAACTAATTTCTTCAGTTCTGAATTCTGCTTGGATCACAATTTTCACTTCAACTGATTTGAAAATAGAATTCACCCCTTTTATAGTAATTAACAACTCACACTTAACACAGCTTTATGAAATCAACCAATGACAGACTTTAAAAGTCCTTCAATCAGCATTAGGTGCGTTCTTGAGACGTAAGACAATTTTTGTAAACTGACAAAGTCACTTCAATTTCAGTAAAATTGAGGTACTTTGTGAACAGAAGAAACCTTTTTTTCATCAGGACTGATAATAGGTCCTTTATCAGTGGCTTTTGGAAATAGGAATTGATTAATTACATGGCAGCACCTCAAGCAAATTTGGTTGAGTTTCATGGTTTGTGTCATTTATTCCCGTGAAGCGCACAACAGAAAGTGACTGATTTACCTGTGTAAATCACTTTATTCGTTATTAATAACTTTGCCATGAATGTAGTCTCCTATCAATCTGTTTTGCTTGTCAAATAGTTAAATACATACTCAGAGTTTAACCTCTTTTAAAAATTTGGGGGAAGGGGGGTATAATGAATTACAGTGAATTACTTAATAATTGTTGGATTTTCATCAATTACATATTTTGACTCTAGTGAGTTGAATGCAATTAAATTATAAATTATGGTAATTATCTGGTGTAAAGACTGACCTATGAGGTATAATCTAATACATTAATATTGACAAGGTACAGCTGATGAAGACAGAGAATTTCTGTCATGTTTGATAAAATACAAAAGCCTAACACTAGTTTGCAATAATAAAACATATCCAATTTTAGTAAAGTATTCCGTTATAAAGAGAACAGTATTTTAATTTGAAAGTTTATATATTTTTAATATTTGTTATTAGTAGTAGTATTTTGTTTCTACTCTGTGATCTTCTGAAGAGTAATAACATATAAAACTCAATTGATACATAAAATCTTTCATTATTAATATTGCAGTTTACCAACATAGTTGTCCTTAACTATTATCTACCTATTTCATATAGTAACATCTGGCATGCTTATGACACTAATCTGCAGGACAAACTCTAGTGAATATCACTGAATTGTAAGTATAAATATATCATATTAATTATATTGAATTGCAAGTATAAAAACTATACCCACCCCCCTCAGACTCAATATTACCCAGTAATTTCCATTATATAGGTACTTAAGTCGTAAATATGAAGACTGCAGTTCATAGCATAAAACTTCTCTGTCTCTTTCTAATATCAGCCAAATGAGAACAAAGTAGTTATAACTAGAATCTAGTTGCCAAACTTTAGAAATTCACAAAGTGTCACAATCCATCAGTTAATACCAGGTATTTTTTATATAGTCACACACTGTTGTATATGGCTTGATTTGAAATCAGCTCAAAGACTTTTGGTTTGATGGATCAGACCCTAATCAGGTTGTGTTTTCTGAAACAGGGAGACATTTTATCTAAAGTAATTTGAAGATTTATTGTTCATCATTGCAAGTATTCAATTCTCTAAGAACACAGATCTTAACTTTAGATTAAAAAAGCAATACTGTTAAAAAAATGTACAATGGCATTTTTAAAGGGCAGTTAGGAGGGTAAATTGAGTACCTCTCAGCTTGTCACCCTTTCCTGGGAGTCTCCTGACTGAGGGCGACTCTTAGATGACAGACCTTTTTCAAGCATGTATGAAAATGGGGAGGAGGCTATTGCAAAGAATTTTGCAGCCCCAGTGAGCCAGAATTGGGGTTAGTGGAGAAGCAGTGCTGCCACATCCTGGCACTCTGCTAGTGCCCATGCTTTGTTATTGCTGTCTATCAGACCGCACGCACACACACATATTGAGAGCACTGCAGGCAGAAAGTCTTTACCAGGTGGTAAACAGGGATCATCACAATGTTGTGAATAGGTGGCTATAGCAGATGGCAACAGGATGAAACCCAGAAAGGCCAATGAAAAAAAGGAAGAAACACCATTAGTGATAATGAACATCCTCAGCTGTCACTTGACTAAAGGAAGCAGTTAAGAAGTGAAGTGAGGAATTATTTAATTTCTGTGGGTCTGCTGTTATGAAGAAGAAATTGGAGTTCATTACAAAGAAAACAATACACTGTAGATGTGAAATAATACAGTAAGAAAGCAATGTAAAACATGGTTAAATAAGGCACAGGTATTTTCACAAACTACAAACATTCTACTGCTGGAAAAGAATTTATTACATACAGTGGATTTTAGTTGAATTATTTAGATTTCTTCAACATCAAGTAAATAAAGAATTACACCAATGCACTTGCTACTGAAATGAATTGCTGGTTTTGTTTGTTTAAAATTAGAAATTTCACAGATACCATTATGGACCATAAATTCGGGCTGTGTTTTGTATCCCATGATGTGCATTCAAACACACAAGACCTTTCTCTTCTCAGATCCTTCCCTATTTATTGAGACAGTTTCTGAAATTTCTTATTTTCAACTTTGTGACCTTCATGACCTTGATCTATCACAGTTTATCATCTTCTTATGTATGCTAGACCATTTGGGATGAACACAGTACTTGCAGCACTGCAATACTTCATAGACTGTCATTCTTTCCAGCATAATTTAATTTTCTAGGGGTTTATAACTCAGCTGTGAGATTTTCTGCAGTGTGAAACATGAGAAATAAGATGTCATCTGGGCAGCCCTTCTTTAAACTAGAATAGGGTTTAAATCCCTTTAATTGGTTTTATCATTATGTTTTATCATTATGGAAGACAGTGAAAAACAAATTGTTTTGTAGGTTTGAGTGCATTATTTGAAGTACTATATAATTCAATTAAAAATCTCATTAAGAACTTTGCAATGGATAAACTGTTTATTCATGCTATGGATTGACAACTTTAAATACAGTAAAAATTGTGTTTCAAAAGGTTATAGCACTGTTTTGATAAATTCCAAGGTAAGCACAGTAAGGGTCAATACCTTTTTTACCAATTATTTCAAATTGGTGAAACTTTGAAACACCTCTTTAACCAAGAGACAAAATTATTTGTTCCATTAAGTTCACTGGTGCTTTAAAATAAGCTGGAAGTTTATTATTTCTCCTGTGTAAGTGCAAAAGTAATATCAGTTTTTGGATATACCGTTACAAATACAATAGTAAATATAAGTACCATCTTATTTTTGCAGTTGTTAAACGTTTCCAGTGATTACAAGTTCAACAGAAAGACCACAGAGTGATGACACTTTGGGAGAAAAATGGATGTATGCATTCCTAATAATTATTATTAATTCACAAAAAAAAAAATAAAATCAGCAGAATAGCTGCATTTTGCAGACTTCCACTTCTCTTCTGTCATTGACAGGCATTGCCTCCATAGAGATCTGCCTTCATAACAGGTCTCTAAAAAGACTCCTTATAGCTAAGCAAAAGGAATTATCCACCACAAAGAATCTGCACTTTTTTCTTTTAAGAAAGCAGTCACCACAAAATGGCAAGTTCACCATGCTGTGTGTGCCTGCTAATTTCACTTAGATTATTTTGTGTATAGTCTTGGGTTTTACAGATTTAGTGAGTTTTATTAGGTTTGATTTAGTTTGGCCTTCAGGTGACTGGCTAAATCACTATCAATTTACTCTGAATATTGAAAGCTCTGGATCTGAAATTAGGGCTGTGTTAATTAGCTGTAATTGGTCACAGAGATGGCAGAGAATTCTGAACACTTTATTAGCCCATCAGCAAACGTGGATTCCTGGGCAATCAATCTTCAGGATTGAAATAAATTATTTAGTTACATTTAGCAATTAAAATAGATAATCCAGTTATGTGTACAAGAAATGCATGAAATACATCCCTGAATTATGAAACCAATTAAGGTGCGTTTTCTAACCACAAAGGATGGTAGTAATAACAAACTGTTGCAAAGCCCACATCAAACCAAAATGAGTCATTTTCTGCATTTCTGAAAACACTGAGAACGTATGAAATCTTCCAATGCTACTTATTCATACACACTACATGCTTCATGAGATTCCTAGTTTCTTATCTCAGACTTCTGTAATGCACATCACCTTCGTACCGCATTAGAAATATTTCATTCATGTTTATAGTTGTACAATACAACATGGTAGGAATGCAAGCTTTCATTCCTCAAAGGAATGAACATAATAAAGTGAAACACTGCAAAATTTAATTTCTTTCTGGGTAGATAGAACAAAGGAGAATCTTTCAGCACTGATTTAATTCTTGTCTCACAATTTCCTCAAAATCCACTGCCAAAGCTGACTTGCACATCCCATCTCTGTTCTAACCTCTGAGCAAACTGACACGTAACCACCAAGGAGGCCCCACTTTATACATGCAATCCATAACACAGGGTCCTCCTGCAATATTTTACATCATAACCACACCTCCTGAATACTACAGAGCACTACAGAATTTACAGTCAGCATGTTCTGGATGTGTAAAATTGCACAAAATATACCTTAACTCTTTCTATGAGTGGAGCTTGAATTCATGTATTCTAACTTCAGCTACTGAAATACCTTATCTTACCTCAGTTCTAATGGATCCCTTTCAAATACCAAATAGAGAGGGTCTCCCCACCAAAGTAATTTAGCACATCTATTTTACAATGAAAATATCTCATTTTCATATAGTCACTCCTGGTACAAATTTCATCTTATATAAACTGTCAAAATTCCCAAAGTTGATAGTTTACTTCTGAAAGAATGTAAAACCATAGTAATCGAGAAGAAAAATCTATGGTTTGGCAGTCTAATCATAGAAGCAACTTGAAGTTTATACTGGTAAATTAAAAGAATACACAAGACCTAAAATATATATACTTATACTTTATGTCTATTTTGAATTAATTCCCCTTAAGGTAATGACAGCAATATTGTTGATTGTTGAAAGGTAATGACAGCAATATTGTTGATTGTTGAAATAAGAAAATAATTTCTGAGTTCAAATCTAAACTACTTTCTACTCTGCTGATGTGTTTCTACTTAGCTCCATGAATATCTGTGTATCTGGGTAACTCATAACTTAGGGCATTCACTTTCTTTATTGGCCAGAGGCTAACAGCTCTGTAGTGTAATCAAGAGGAACAAAACTGTGTATATTCCTCAGACACAAGGTTCCTAGCTTGATTTGCTATGTCAAGCCCCTATTTTCTGGTGAAGTCAGTCCTGTGTAGTACAGTCACTACTAGCAGCTCTGCTATAGAGACAGTCATTTCTTGCACAGAGATGTAGTGAAAGTCTCTGGTAGCAGCCTGTAAGTTGAAGTCCCTTGTCATCTTTGTAACCACTCTTTAAAAATTTGCAGGCTTCTCCTAGGTCACCCTTCAGTTTTCTCTTCTCTAGACTGAGCAAGTTTCTCTCTCTCAGCTTGCTTCATTCATATGCTATGCATACTTCCTAAACTTGGACTTCATGGAACCTCAGGTAAAAAAAAAGGAAAGAAATTGAATGCACTGACTTATGAAAGTGTTACTTAAGGAAAAATACACTGAATATTCTGTGTTTTATAGATTAAAAAAGTACAGTTGAATATAATTTCTTTGGTATCCTTCATTTACATTTGGAAACTAGGAAATTAATTTTAACCATGCTTGTAAAACTAAACTTACAGTTCTGAAAATAATCATTCACTTTTTTATGCAGGTCTGGTTGTTCAAAGAACAGTATCAAACCCAAGAGAAAATTTCACTGGATTTTAGAATTAATGAGTCCCTAAAAAATACACTTCAGGTTTTGCTTTCTATATGAAAAGATGGCATTACCTTCAATGGACACAAAAGGCCAAACTCTCAGAGGGTGAAAATCATTTTAGTGTCAATAGCGCCTGACAGGTGCTCTTACGTGAAATCTTCAGCTATGTCCATTGACTTTTTATAAATAAGGGGTTTAAACTGGAAAAAACAGACTGAGTAGGAACTCAGGAGTAGAAAAGCAAGGGTCATGATAAGAACTGTGTAGTCGTTGGTATGTAAATACAAATAACAGTCTAATGAATTCTGCTCTACAGGAGCACAGCAGTTTCTCCTCTTAACATTTCAGCATGAAGACCCGATTTAAAAGGTAGCTTAATTTATCACTTAGGAACAGAAATATCTTTGGAGAGAGAAAGAAACAAACTCATGAACTCAAACTCAAAATACTAGAGTATCATCTCGCAGAAATCTCCACAAAATACAAACTCACCCTGCAGATTAAATTTTACGTTGTTTTATGTCTACAGCTTGGTCTGAAAATATCAGTTTCCATCAACACCTGTGGGATTTAAACTCATTTAACCAATACAACATGAGCATCAGATTTCCATCTGCTTAGAAAATTTCCAGAGTCTCCAGTACAAATTCAGATTCTCATTGCTTAGCAGTACCCTGACTAGTGTATTGAACATGTATGAGCTGACAGCCAGTTCAGGAATTGCTTAGTCTAAGAGTTTGTGCCCTGGCTCTTGACTGCTCATTGAAAAAATGTTAAGAACTTGATTGATTGATTGATTGATTGATATTTCATATGGAAAATTAAAAGCAGAATATGGTGGTGTGTCGCTCTTGGTTTTTATCTGTCTGTGTTGTAGCATTAAGCATGTGGTGCCATAATTAAAATCTGATGCCTGTTTTGGGAGGATTGTTGAAAAATAACTTTATATTTTGCTAGGACTCAAGTGACTTCCTTCTGAAAATGAAGACAGATGAGAAGCAAAAAAATCTGAGAGGTTTATGATATGTTTTCTCCATATTTCAAGCCTCTGTGTCATCCATTGATCCAGGATTGGTTGGTTTCTTTCAAGATCTATGTCTCAAAACCATTTTTAGTAAATCTTGAGGTCAATATTGATATATAGCAGGACAAAATTCTATCAATTTATCAGTAACTAATAAAGTCCAGGAAATTAACTTTGAAACATCAACTCAATTTGTTTTGAATTAAAAGGCTGAAGTTTGAATTTCAATTCCTAGTAAATTTTTGTTACAGATGTGATAACTTTAGAGCTGGAGTTCTTATTTAAAAAAGAAAAAAAACCATAACCATTTGTTTTCTGTTTTACATACATGTTTCCCAGTCAAACTTCTCACAGAAGTTTGGCTTGCCGAAGATTATGCACCCTTTACAAACATAGGTTGTCAATTTATTTTACTTTTCACTATATATCATTGCTAGATACAATGTATAAAAATGAAGTAGCAGTGAGGTAATTTCTCTTCCCCACTCCTTTCCTCTCTTTTCTCAACCAGGATCATATTCCTTGTGCCACCCACTTCATTTTCATCTTTGCCTTCAGTAACCAATATGTACCTCAAAACTTGATTTTCAGTCAATTTGCCAAGTCTTAAACTAAGCTAGAATTATGGCCTTATTGAAAACAAGCGTGTGATTTAGCTAATAGTAAGAATCTGGTCCTCTGTGCTTATGATTTTTTAAGATGAATTTAGGGTTACCATGTTTAGAAATTATCTTTTGCACTTTTTTTGCCAGTGAGCTATACAAGCATGTCAGAACACTGAAGGCAGCTATGAAGTTTTTAAAATATGTTACAGAAAATGTGAATTATTTTATCCTTCTTGAAATGCTTTTTTATAGAAATTAAAACAGAAATCCGACCATACATGCTCATATACACATTATATTACTGTCAACATACACATTTTCCAAGATGACAAGGAGCTGCAAATAAAGACATTTAAATCATAAAAATGTATGAAGTGTAAACTAGTATATTCTGACTCTTCTCATAGTATCTCTTCTCTTGGTAAACTCAGCAAAGACACTATGCTCTCTCCAAGAATGTAAAGGATGTGCATAGTTACATAATACATACTCCTTAATTTTTTTTTTTTAATTTCAATATATGGGATGTCAAACAGAATATGCTGAATTTTACCTGCAAAGGCTTTGTAATCCACCAAGTCAAACATTACAATAGCTACTGCTGACCAGGTAACAATCAGAGCAACGACAAGAATCCATACTGCTGGTGAGCTGAACGTTGTCACAAGGTCCTCCGTAACAGATTTTTTGCCCACTTTCATGGATGATGAAGGAACAGATTCGTTCTTACCATCTATTATTGTCGTGGTTGTAGACATATGTCCTAGGTAAAAAGACAAAGCAGAGGAAAATAGAATATAACACTTGGAACCTAAAAATCGAGAATATCGTTGTTCTGAAATCAATCTGTAATCAGAATATTTAGCATAGATGTGAATATTGTATTATTAAAGGCAGGCAATTGTGCTTTCTGGAAGGAGTTTTTCCTGAACTGGGGCCACTTTTAGTAAAGTTAACTTTGGAAATAGTGAAATTATAATGAAATAGCCATGACCAGCCTTTTTGATTACAATATGATATTTTTTAGTCTGCCATGAATAGCTACAGACCTGGGAGAGTGATTGATGAAAGCATAAAATATTATTACTCTCCAAAGGGCTGTCTTGTTATGGGCTGTAGGCCAGATTCTCAGGTGATGTGATTAAGCATACTTCCATTGACTGTAATGGAGCTAATGTGTAATGGAGTAATGCCACTGGAGGTTTGGCTGGAATTCTGCTGTCAAGGCCACATATCAATAGCAATAGGAACATATATACTCCATTTTATCTAATAGGAACACAAATGATTTACATGTCCAGTATCCTTACAAGTTGCCAAATGGCTTGTAGTTGATTTTTAAATATATTTGTGTTATTTCTGACTTAATGATAAAGTCTCCTAAGGAACAAGAATAACAGTGTCAAAGCAGACTGGATTCCAGAAAGCACAGGTTTGTGCTAGAAAGCTGGTAGGAAGGTGAGTATTTACATACATTACCTAAGAAAACAGGTGACGTGCATTAACTGTTTAGTGAAGAGTTAACAATAGTGACTTAATCTGCTTCTTCCTGGAGTATTAAGGAAAGTTAATTCAGGACACAAGCCAAAATTATGGTTATGGAAACCTGACCACATTTGAAAGTTCTCAAATTACTCCTCTTCACAAGAGAAAGAGATGACTTAAAGAATCATGGTTGGTATTTGTTTTCCAGTATATACAATAACAGTAGTAAAAACATTCATAACTCCACAGCCAAAAACTAGAAGAGCACAATATCTATACTTAATTAGGTTTACAATATATGCGTGTGTGCTGATGTTAAAGTATTCAAAGATATAATAAATATATTCCAGGTCTGTTTGATGATACCAACTGTCCTAAATTAACGCCAGTGATTTCAGGTACCCTTGCCAAAACAGAGGTGTGGAATTTCAAGGAATCAGATGCTGCCTGTTGGGCTCATACCTTTGTGTCTTGCACTGAGATCACCTATCTTCTGTCACAGCTGATAAAACTTATAAAGATGATAATTTTCTAGGATTTTGACAATTTTCTAGTATTATGAGGTAAGGAAGGTGACAGACCTGCTTTATACACAGATAAACAGATTTTGTTTCAATTTTCACATAAAGAATGGCAAATATTCATTTGGAAACCATTACTAGAACTAAGGTACAGGGCTGTTGAGGACTTTCAGATATTTGCAATCACAACGTCTATGTAGCCTCTATTTGAGAATCACTATATTGATATTCTTAAATAAATAAAGGAAGGAAGGATTAGTTCCTTGATATTAACTTGACATTACCAATAGCTATGTATATTAATCCCTAAAAAGAAAAAAAAAAAGGCATAACAAGTCCTCCAATCCTTATGCTAATGAATATTGTTTTTCTGCAGAAAGTGAGAACAGTAATCTAATGTGCTACTGAAATGACCTTAATGTATCTCACATATATCTGTAGAACTGTGAAAGACAATTCTGGTATCAGAAGTTCCCTAACTCTAAATCTGTCATATCCATAGAGTGTTCAAATTGATAACCCAAACTATTCTACAGTGCTTTTGTTTGTTATGTAGGGCATTGGGTGTACTTCCCTTAGCTCTACCTTTTAAACTTCCTTCTGCGCAAGCATCCTAACACTGATCAGTGCCTTGCTTCTGGAAAGCTGTTCTGCTACACAGCAGTGTTGTATAAGCAGAAGAAGATTGGCATATTACATGCTTTTGTTACTTATTTGAAATCTAGTCTTATTTATAGAATGTTTATTCTGTTTATGAATAATGTCTATCTACTAGGATAGAATTTATACACTTTTTTAAAAGAAAAAATATTATAAAACCATCACTATTTCCATTTCTTCAAACATAAATTTTAGATCAAACATTTCACAGCAGGAGGAAAAATCTGCCAAGTGACAAATAGCAATAAAGATCTGATTCCAAAAGTCAAATTCAGAATCAACAGCATTTTGTTATTCTACTGCATACAAAATGCTAGTAATTTGTGCATGCAACAGGTCATAAACGACACATTATGCATTTTTTTTTCTCTTGTGAATATCAGTCAGAGTTTATGATATGTAAGAGAGAACAGAAAGGTACTGTCTCATCTTGACTATCTGATTACTACCACAGCACATCTCCAAGGACATACTAATGACAGATATTTGCACAGTTATAATATACAAGCAACTAAAACTCTATGTGTGTATATAGATAAAGACTTAAAATTACCATTCAAAGGACCATTCCTCCAGGTTTGTTGCTATGTAAAAACTGTTCTTTCCTATTTGGTATACCTCACTTTTCAAATTCATGCTGCTATATGCCTTCTTTGATAAAGAAAACAGCTTCCCATAATTTATCCATCTGAGCAATGCCACAGAGACAAAGCTCAAGTATCCTGGAAGATTATCTTTTGCATGCTTTTGGCTGCTGATGTAGCTGTGTCAGATTTCTCCTTAAAAACTCAGGATGTTATACAACAAAATCACCACCATCACATTCATTGAAATGGGAGAACAATTATTAACTAGAAGTCAAGCTAAGACTAATGCTGTTACACTGCCAGAGCTTCCTGATGCAAGTGCTTGCAGTATGATTCAGGAGACCTAAGAAAGTTCTCTAGTGCTGTTAGGGATGCTTCATGATATCAGAGATATACAGGACTGTCAGGCACAATCTATAGCACACTAACTTCTGAATCTCCTGTAAGAACCCAGACAGAATATCCTAAACCACTGAAAATAGAAATTAGACTTTTATGTTCTTAGATGCTAATATAAACAAAATTGGCTGGAGGAGTTTATCTGAGAACTCCCAAGGGAGATATTGATATTGCTACTACACAATCTCATGTGGGGGTTGTTTCCAAAAAGTCCAAGATGACTGCCCTCCCCCCTAAAACCATTCTGTTATTGCATGGTACTATCCTGATGTCTTTCTCTGCCTGTTCCTTGCTTTGAAGTGCCCAGGTGTTGCATGCATTTTTGTCCATTTTCCTCCAGCGCTAATCTCCCCAAACCTGCAGCAGTGCTATTTACACAGCAAGACCAGTAGAGAAAGAGGGGACCTACACACACGCAATGTTTCCAACAGTTCAGCCAGCACTCCATAGTTAAGCAGAGCTCCTGCCCAAAAGGTCAGTGGGTCTTCAGTTGCTCCATGGGGGAATGAGAGACAGGCTTTTTTATTGCTTTGAAATCATCTGATAGAGGCTAGAGAGTTTTACTTCTGCAACTGAGAAGGGCCATTCAGCAACAGGTTAAAATCAGATTACTGAACTTTTCCAGACATCCTTGCTGCCCATAAAATACACATTTTCTCTCCCAAGACAATTTTCACTCTGTATTTCATCCAATCAGAATCCAAGGCAGTTAACTTTAAAGAACACTGCAGTGGATCAAGAAATCATGAGCATATCAGTTGTCCCTGCTTTGGGGGAGGCAACATCCGTCACAGGAGTGGAGGGTGCAGCTGAAGGATGTTACAAGTTCAGCCATCCAATTCTAGTCCACCACCATGTCTGCTAGAGCCTCCTGGCACTTTGGGTTGTGATTGCTATTGGTTTGCAATGAGGATGGGAACTTAAAAGAATTACATATACATTTCTAGAAAATGATTATTCTGGGAATATGTACCTCTAACTCCACAGTTTCTCATGCACACAGAACTATACCCTAGGGTCACAAATGTCACATTTACATCAATGGACTGATTTGCTAAATTCCAAACAGCTAAAACTCTGAGATTCTTACTATTCCTGCTGTTTCAGAGTTGTCACTTAGGATACAGTCTGAAGAACCATAAGGTCTCACAAGTATAAATAAACCTTGATAATTGGTGACAACTTTGAGATGAACACCATGTGATTTTCAGAGTCCAGAGTGAGCTTGTAGTCCTAGCAGCTTAGATAAAATACTCTTTGCATTTGTGAGTAGAGCTCCCTTAAGGCATAATAAGCATAGGAGTCCATGGTTAAGAATGGGCACTTGATTTTACAGTTCAACAACTATACCTTCCAATACCCAGAAGAAAAACCAAACAGGAAACAGAACAAAAAATACCCCTACTCCATTCAGACTCATTCAAACATAAAGCAGTAATTTTCTGTATTTATGTTATAGGTTTTATTTTGGTTTGTTTTGTTTGTTTTGTTTTTGTTTTTGTTTTTTTTTATATAACAGTCCTAGTTCTGCCAATAACAGCAAAAATAAAAATAAAAAGACAATCACATAAAATATTCAATATGCAATGCATTTTTAAGGCGGAGCATATTAAAAACAAAGGGCTAGTCACAAAATCATAGAATCATAGAATTGTTAGGGCTGGAAAGGAACTTAAGATCATCTAGTTCCAACCCCCCTGCCATGGGCAGGGACACCTCACACTGAGCCGTGTCACCCAAGGCTCTGTTCAACTGGACTTGAACACCATCAGGGATGGAGCATTCACAACTTCCCTGGGCAGCCTGCTCCAGTGCCTCACTACCCTTACAGTAAAGAATTTCTTCCTTATATCCAATCTAAACTTCCCCTGTTTAGGTTTTAACCCATTACCCTTTGTTCTATCACTACAGTCCCTAATGAAGAGTCCCTCCCCAGCATCCCTATAGGCCCCCTTCAGATACTGGAAGGCTGCTATGAGGTCTCCACGCAGCCTTCTCTTCTCGAGGCTGAACAGCTCCAACTTTCTCAGCCTGTCTTCATACAGGAGGTGCTCCAGTCATGCTACTAAAAAAAACGTAGATGTCTTTTAAATACTGTTGCTAGGGCATTTCACCTCAGTGCAGTCTGCTCTAAATGAGAGAGGTGGTAGATTTTCATTTGTCTGTTCCACTACCCAGATGAACACTCCAATAAATACAGAGTATTCTGTATTCAGGTCATTAATGGCTCTTGTTTGACCTATTCCACTTCATTTGGAATATTTAAATATTAATTAAGGGAGCAGAAAAGAGAAAGTGTGACTGTATAAATTGACACTGTATGTTAAGCACCAGCTGGAGCCTTGGGCTTTAACCTGTTGACCTTACCAATCCACCACTGTTGTGATCAGGGAGGCAGGAGTCTCAGTTTACGAGAAGGAGGGTACCACAGGGAAAAGAGGACAAGAGATTAGAACCCTTCAAAGAAGGACTGGGCAATGGATATATGATAATCTGCTGCATTTTTTCATGTCCAGCACATCACTCTTAGTGAGTCCACAGACCTCTGCAACTCTCACATTAATCACTCTTTTCCCACGTGGGGAAAATGCTTTCTATCACAGGAAAAAACAATACCTACATCTGTTGTTCAAGTGATACTTATGCTTCGCTGTGGCATCCTCCAGTTTTCATCTCTTTTCTATGGTTTCTGCACTCTTGCCTTACACAAATGGAAAGGAAAATGCAGAATTTCTGCTGTGGCTTGCAATAAAATATCAGTAACAACATTCTCTCCTGAAGTGGTCTACTAGTGACTTGTCCAGAAAGCTTCTGCTGCATCATGAGCATGTAGCCAATTTCCAAGCACTTTCATAGGCACAGGTTGTTGAAAACACTTCACTTAACTCATGCTTTTTGCCTTCTTTATACATTCATGTGGGAAAAAAATACTGAGCAGAAAGTAGAGACCCTCAGAGAGCCTCCACCATCTTACCTGGCTAGCACCAGAGGCCAGGAGATGCAGATAGATGGTAAGAGAGTACAGAACAGCAAACAAAACCATTTAGTCTCCTCCAAATGCTGCTAAAGCATATAATTACAGTGGATCTAAAACCACTTACTATGGAGGATCTGCAGTCCTGGTAAACTTCAATGGGTTAGGAACCTACTTAGATTCAAAAATTTGGATCATAAAATCATAGAATAGTTAGGGTTCGAAAGGACCTTAAGATCATCTAGTTCCAACCCCCGTGCAGGGATGCCTCACACTAGATCATGCTGCCAAGGCTCTGTCCAACCTGTCCTTGAACAATGTCAGGGATGGAGCATTCACCACTTGGGCAGCCTGCTCCAGTGCCTCAACACCCTCACAGTAATGAACTTCTTTCTTATGCTTAACCTGAACTACAGTTGTTTAAGTTTAAACCCATTACCTTTTGTTCTATCACTACAGTCCTTAGTGCGAAGTCCCTCTCCGGCATCCTCGTAAGTCCCCTTCAGATACTGGAAGGCTGCTATGAGGTCTCCACGCAGCCTTCTCTTCTCCAGGCTGAACAGCCCCAACTTTCTCAGCCTGTCTTCATACGGGAGGTGCTCCAGTCCCCTGATCATCCTTGTGGCCCTTCTCTGGACTTGTTCCAACAGTTCCATGTCCTTTTTATGCTGAGGACACCAGAACTGCACACAATACTCCAGGTGAGGTCTCACAAGAGCAGAGTAGAGGGGCAGGATCACCTCCTTCGACCTGCTGGTCACGCTCCTTTTGCTGCAGCCCAGGATACGGTTGGCTTTCTGGGCTGCAAACGCACACTGCCAGCTCATGTTCATTTTCTTATAAATCAACACCCCCAGCTCCTTCTCCACAGGGCTGCTCTGAATCCCTTCTGGGCCCATCCTATAGGTGTGCCTGGGATTGCCCCCAACCCAGGTGTAGGCCCTTGCACTTGGCACTGCTGAACATTATGTTTTCTACGGGACATATATAGAAATATAAAGGCTCTTCTTAACACTGATAGAGAGGCAGATGGAAAGAGGGAAAGACAACTTAAACAGGCAAATTCAGCTTGTACTTGAAAACTCTTTTACCGTCATCTGCAACAGACTCTGAGTAGGGCAGTGACATACAGCTCAGCCCAGAAATGGGTGGCAGGCACCTAGAGTAGGTCTTCTGATTTTGAAGGAACTTCTGCAAGCTGTTGAGCAGAAATGTGACCTCTTTAAGAATAGCCAATTTATTTATAGCTGCAGCATAAATCTTCAGATGGCTGACATTCAGCCATTTTTTTCCTTTTGTATCATTTTACATACCTTTAAGTACAAATGAACTCAACTGGAATAACTAAAAGGGAATAATAAATAAATATTTGCACAGCTCATACCAGAATTTACAGACTTCTAGATTCATTGCAGAGTACTGAAGTGTTGCTGTACAGTTTATGTAATTAAAGTACAAAGAGAAAGACCTCTACACATATCATATGTATATCGGCAGACTTCTCAAAATTAAAAGCTAGTATTTCTGCAGACTAAAGGTTTGAAAACTGTGACTGGGACTGTCTGTGATGAAACATTTGCAGATTTATTGGTGGCTGATAGTTATAAAAACGTAATATTCTTTATGAAATGTGGAAAATAGGGTTGGAGATTATGCAGAAACCAATTCTACATGACAAAAGAAATAGAGACTGTGGAATATGGAGAGTATGGTGCATGAAAATTAACTGAATGAATTTAGAAAAGCACTTCTAATCACATATGGTGTCGAGTAATTTTTTAATTTCCTTTTCTGTTATTATATCTGTATTGGCTCTGTTTTGATCAATAGACAGTATCTGATAATTTAAGGAAGTGAATTGTATTAATCTTTTCTATCCATTCTCTAAGAAATTATGTACACCAATCTTTTGATCTCATCAATTTCAATAAGGAGTTTTGAGAATAAAAGATACATCTTATCAAGCCATTTCATTATCTAGTTCAAAGAAAAAGTGTACTTCATACAGTATTGATAAATAATACTAACAAACAACGGTAGTACTACTAATAATAAACACTATAAAGTGAAAGCTAAAAGTTATTAATGCCATATTCTACGGTATGATATATATTTTTTTGATTGTAATAATGACTTACCTTAGGGTACTGTGGTGGGCTGACCCTGACTGGACACTAGGTGCCCACCAACACTGCTCTGTCACTCCCCTCCTCAGCTGAACAGGGGAGAGAAAATATAGCTAAAGGCTCGTGGGTCAGTATAAAGACAGAGAGAGATCACTCACCAGTTACTGACACAGGCAAACAGATTCAACTTTGGGAAATTAGATTAATTTATTACCAATCAAATCAAAGTCAAATAATGAGAAATAAAACCAAATATTAAAACATCCTCCCAGGCACTCCCTTCTTCCTGGAGTGGGATGAACTGACATCAACTCCCACTCTCTATCCCCCTGTGCTTGTTGACCTTAGTTTTCTTAAATAATAAAAAATAAATATTAAAGTCAAAGAAAAATCAATTTAAAAATATTTTATTTCTGTTATTGCTTCCCTATAGTTCTTTATTTGCAATGACGCTTGTATGAAACAGGATCTTTTCACTTTAAGAACCTGCTTCTTATACCCTACTTGCAGTCATAATTCTTCCATTGTGGTATTGCAAGATTTCCATGTCAATCTCTAATTGTTCTAAATGGGAGGAAGAAGCAAGAGAAAATAAAAGAAACAAATCTAGTATTTTTACGTAAATGCCCTTTACAATAAAAAGGAGAAATACAAAATATTGGGTGGATTTTTTTCTACATAAAACTATTTTTCAAAACCTGCTGTGAAGTGTTAGTGACTAAACAAAAGAAATGTGGAAAACTTCAGAAATTATCTCCAATATTTTAAAATAATTTTCTTAGTATATTTTGATCTTTCATATACAGTCCATTGTATACCTGGTATTAATCATTTTTTGAAATAGTCAGGTGAAGAACATCAGTTCATTGTACTTGAAGAATAAAAAATTACAGTGTCTACAAACCCCACATTTTCCACCTAGCTAAAATTATGTGTATGTATGTATCTGATTTTTTATTTTTTTCTGAGGACAACTACAAAGATTACTTTAAAGATACTTTTGTATATATAAAAGATTGCAACAAGTTGGCATATGTAGTTAACTCCTTACCATGCAGATTCAAATAATGGATTTGGACCATTGTTCTGTGTAAGGAGTCAGAATCCCCTGAGGATAACCAGGACTTTGCCCCCACTGGAGCCCTCCTGATCAAAGAAGGAAATCCAAGCAGTAGCAATTAAGGATGGCTTGTCTAGAACAGCTCAGAGCGTGGAATAGCGTAGTGAGGAAAGAAGTCTTCTACAGATGGGAAATTTCATGCTCTCTAGCAGCAAGTGTAACTGAGGAAAGAGATCTTCAGATTTTGCAAATGAATAAGGGTAAATAACAGAGAAGAGGTCTCTTTGCTCAAGACATATTTCCCCTGCAGACAAGTGGGAACAAATTTCTTAACAGACACTTTCCTTTCCCCCAGTCATTTAAAAAAAAAAAATAAAATCGTTGATGCTTGAGCCTAAAAGGCAGCATCTGCATTTTGGGGAATGCATCTTTGGATCCTGTTGAAGAAATACTAATAAGCTACTACTTTTTCTGGAAAAGGCCACGTTATGAGCTTTAGTATTAGATCTTGAAGCAATCTGAGAAATTCAAAGAGGGGAAGTGGAAACTTGTTTCAGTCAAACCTCAATTGCACCATGTTTTGAAATACTATCAGCAGTAAAATAAGTTAACTCCCTCTCATCTGACATACTTCTAACCTTTGACTTCAGATTGCCCAGCTAGGTTAGCAAATATTTGCAGGATTCAGAAGCCCACATCCCATTGCAAATTCTTACAAGATGAGGCCTAAATCACTTGAAAAGTTGAACTTCATTGATTTGGAAACAAATTTCCATCTTTTCTTACATGCTTGAATTTCATACTCTAGTGAGGCACTTGTCAATGCTTCAAATTAAGTGGAGGAGAATTTGTCTAATATATTTTACAAGAAAGTGAAAAAATGCCTCCAAAATTGCTTGTAAAGAACATTATAGTGATATGACCCTTAACCTTCTGTTTGTACAGTTGTTTCTTGTGTGTGTATGTATTTCAAAGAGCTTTTACATTACTCTGATTATTCAAGTACAACAGACATAGAAGGGATTAGTGGTTAGTTAAAAGATGTTCTGTGTTGCTTTGCCTGCTGAAATAGTCTTAGATGACTGATTGTATTGCAAACCTTTCTGCAGTAATTCATAGATGAAATGACTTCAGAAAGAAAAGTAAGGGAAGCCCTAAGGACCAGATTTAAAAGCAGGTTTTACTGGGAAATTTTATAGATGATTTTCCATATAGCTATATCACTGTGTAGTAATTTCTTGAAAACTTAGGAGACCACAGGAGTTAACAATAATCAACACAGAATCAATTACTTCTATAAGATCAAAACTGCTGGAATTACAGTTGATAAGAACAAGAAAATTGTAGTTTAGTGCACTTAGCACCACCAAACAAGCATGGCAAAGGGATTGAGTTGCTCCTTTTCCAAAATGCAGTACACTTTACTTTTCATGATCTGGAAGTTGGGTATTTAATTTTTTCTCTTTCAAATAACTCTTCAGGTTGATAAGTTTTTCACACTTGCTTTTAGAAATGTTCAGATTTGTTCAAAAGCAAATGTTTAATTCCTGTCTTCACAGTATGCACTGTAACTCAGTTCTGAACACTCCATCCTAAACTCTCAGCACCCTGAAAAATCCATTAATTTTTTGGTTCCACACCTGAATTTTTTAGTTGATCAGCAGTAATGCCTTCCATTCTTTAGCAACAAACTGGTGTTCTAAAACAGTAAAAAGTAGTTTTACCTTCCTGTTCATCTTAGAAATCTGACATTTCAGAAAAAGATGCCAAAAGGATATTTAGACATACTTGTGAGTTAATATAAGCTGAGAGGTACATCTTATCTTTTAAAATGTCAAAATGAAGGTTGGAGGAAAATGATTGCCATTTATCTTTAAATAGCATGAAACCTTCTGAAGCAAGAGCACTGTATGCATTCCTCTTGTTATTCGTTTATGGAAACTTGGCTCTACACATCCCTGAAACCTTCTGAGGGGATTAGAGAAAAACACTGACCTTTTTTTCAAAAAAAAAAAAATCAGTTTCTATCTGCAAAATAATGATAGCCATAACAGATACTAAAAGTCACCAGGAAAAATAGTAGGTTACAAATGCCTCTAGACAAGTGTGCCAGTATAAAGAAACTCTGTAAAGACAATTCCAGATCTGTGTTTTCTCTGATGGAACTACCATTTTCTTTCAAATAAGTGCATCTGGGAATGATTAATAAGATCATTTGCTTGATTTCATTTATGTTAATCTAACCTGACAGTAGAGGAAGGATCTACTTTATATGTCTTAATGGACTGATATCTACAGACTCTGAAAACGAAAGTACTTCTAGAAATAATTCAATATACTCTCCACAATACAGTGCAAGCATTATCTCACATCACAAGTCTACCAAGTCCTCCATATGGAGCTATTCAGTCATTACAGGACTCAAATATGCAAATCACCACATGCGTAGTTTGAATGTATGTACGCATAAGTCATATTGAAGAAACTTGATCCAGGCTGTCTTACCAGAGACAGAAGGAAAAAGCATTTTTAGTCAACAAGGATAAGGAAATCGTTATACTAAAAGTTATGCCGTAATATATAAATATATATGAAGGGGAAAACTAAAATAAGGGCTCATGGCAAGTCAGTCATCTATGTCACTGATGTATTTCATCTGTAAATAGCAATTTACTATGAAACAGGTCATGCTCTCTGGGAGAAAGAAAACTGAAAGACGGTATGTGGCTTGCAAAATAGTGTAATCAACTTCATGAGAAACGGTAGTTAGCTGTAATAAACCAGGACTTCTAAACCAAGGTTGATCAGGAAGTTATTTTCTAATAAATATGAGAGTGCTTCACCTGCAAACTTAGACAATAGCTAAAGGCAAGTCCACTTACGTAGGCACCTAAAATACCAGGGAAAAAATGTTTTCTGAAACTTGCTTTGAAGCTTACGGAGCTATCAAAATATACCACCCAAAATGCTTTCTGATATGCTGTAAGTATTCAGTTTGTGTTCCTATAAAAAAAGGATTCTAGGAAGCAGTGGCAGTCGCGATAGTAATGCTTCCTCTGAAGGTTTTGTTTTGTTTTTTCTTTTCTTCTTTTTTTGTCTGAAAGAATCCTTTGGAAAATATCCCTTCAGTTTTAGGGGATGAGAGGGCTTTTGAACTGACACCAAGGAATAGAACTCAGTGTTTAGGTAAAAGTTAACGTGGGGTTTTTTTTGTTTTTTTGTTGTTTTCTTTTTTTTTTGCGATAATGTTTTAAAAAATGGTAATCTGATGTTGAAGTTTAACCTTGATAAGCTAAATTAATATTATCATTCATGTTTGATCTTTATTTGGAAAGAGGTGTGATCTATATGGGCAGCTGAGAGACATAGGATACAATGTCACAGCGAGAACAGTTGATCTTTGTTGAGAGTACATATTCACAACTCCTCTGTCACCTAAAATGTGTTCTAAAAGTCTCAGGAGCTGGGAAATCTTTACACTATCTAACAAAGATTTATTTAATAGAAACTTACACCAGATACTTAGATCTTAGAAGGAAAACTTATTTCAAATGGAGAAAATGGAATGTTTTTGAGACTACTGAAATCCATTCTAACTAGCAAAGTCTTTGACCAAGTAGAAAAAAAGTCACTGTGTCCTCACTTACTCACTCATTCCTGAACAAGCTACCATCACTTAGCCATGTCTTAATCCATTTTATTCAGGATTATAACCTGGCCAAATTTTGGAATGTGTGAAAAACTTGTCAATTCAACTTTGATGAGAAAATCACTACATAATATTCATGTACAGGTACAGTCTTGGGTATTTTCTTTTCTTTTCTCTTTTTTCTCCCTATGCCAATATTTTTGTAGTGCCTTATCTACACCCTGAAAAGAAGAAAAAAAACAAGAAGATTCACGATTCCTTAAAGGTTACCCAAGTAAAAAATAAAATCGCTTCAGGCATCACATCCATTCTCTGTATTCTTCCTCCTGCCAGTCCAAATCAGTTGACACGTGTCAGGACAACAAGGTTGTCACCAGGTGTTAGAAATCATTATCGATACCTGACTTTTACCTACACATAAATTAACAGCAAACGAGACTGTTAGTGAGTCTGTCTTGTAGCCATACCTAAGTCTGGAGGAGTTCTAATATATCTAATTTTCACACTACCACATTCTGAACAAACAAACCCAGTAGAGTTGCTAAACAGCACAATGAAGAGCATACAGATTGTCTTAGGGACTCTTGCTTCTGTGACCTGGAAACCAGGCCCTAAACCCTCCTCTTTTATTGTGAGGCACTGGAGACGGACCTACAATTTAAATCTTTCTACCACACCTCTTCAGATCTCTGTATAGGTGAAATAAAAAAATAAAGACTTCAACTGACCACACAGAAATGAAATTCAAACTGGTATCTATTTATCCTGGTTATAAATGCCAAAATTTCTACTAATTAAAAGCAAAACAAAAAATACCACAGACTTTTGTTACTGTCTCTGACAGTGATACTTTGAGCGACCCTAACCAATCAGTTCAAAAAACATTCATAGTGTTAAAGTCTTGCCTGAATATAGTGTAAAAGATATTATTCTGGGTTAAAAACCCCCTCCATCTAGTGGTGGCGCCTCCATGTTGTTATTGCTAACTAGAAGGGAGAGTGAGCTACACCAGGGAAAAATTTTGTCATGGTTGGAATGATAGTTTCCTCATTTCTTTCCATGGATTCTAAATCAAATAATCTTTAGCATATGTTGGAAGCATGCACAAAGTAATCACAAAACCATTCAGCTCTCATTCACAAGTTCTAACAATTCCCCACATTCTCTGTAATATCAGATCCATATAGTAGGAGTTCCAGTATTCCTAGTACTGCCCACAAGTAACAGCAGGTGCTGAAAAGTTTCCACTCAGCTTGAGTGCCTTGTGTGCACATCAGACGCTTGCAGGACCTCTATAATGCTCCTGGAATCTCAGACCAACCTTTGTTTTATGCTTCGCTCACTGACTGTCATGATGACAGGGAAAGAGAAGAACAAAGTTGCATAACCCTAACCCTAGGGTTAGGGTGCCTGAAAAGTATATCTATGTACATTTGTTCCAATTCCACAGAATCATTAGGGTTGGAAGGGACCTTTGGAGATCATCTAGTCCAGCCCCCTCTCAAAGCAGGGCCACCAAGAGAAGAGTATGCAGAAACGTGCCCTGTGTATACAACCTCCCTGGGCAGCCTGTTTCAGTGCTCTGCCACCCTCAGCATAAGGAAGTTCTGTCCATGTTTCCCATCCAACTGAAAAATCTTTTTCTTTCATGTCAATGAAATAGAGACAACAGCTGAAAGGACATTTTTCAGCCTGGTATTATTTTCCAAACTGCCTGTGTATTCACAAACATTCTATTGATGCTCAAACATATATACACATAAAAGTATATCCATATAAACACAATTTTTCCTATTTATTAAACATTTACATTGTCTCAGGTTATGTTCAAAATTCTGTTCTTGGTATTTTTATAGAACTTCAAATCTGTTTGTTTTTTTTTTTTGCTCCTAGTCTTCTAACATTTATCTTCCCTCCAAATCACGTAAGGCCATACTATTTTCATACAGAAGAAAGAGATTATGTGAAGAGCAAAGGCCATACTGGAAGTCTGGCAGGAGACAGAACTGAAGCCAGGTCTCCTGTTCTAGCTTCTGGTTCATTGCTCCTCTACAATGTGTAATGTTTAAGCCAAATATACCATAGCCATCTTCTGAGTGTAGCTGTTCATCATCTATGCCCATCTTCTCAAGCTATTTATACTCATTCAGCATGTGCACAAAGTTCCTTGAAATCTTTCCATCTTGGATTTTTAGAATACTTCTGGTATTCTTAAAATGTCACTTTCTCATTTCAGGAAACTTTCAAGCAATTCTCTGAAGTTTTTTTAATATTAATACAGCAGTCTCAACTCATAGCTTTGTTGGTATAATGAAAAGAGATAGAGATGTTCTCTCTAGATGTAGAAGTTGATAGTCCCTTCTAAATTTTTAAGAAAGCTTTTGAGAGATAGTTATTCTATACACATCTTTGCAAGATTTTGCTGGCTGTTATATTCTGGTCAAAGGCCTATTCATCATCTAACCTTTCATTATTAATTTCCTTTTCTATTGTATCAACAGAATGCAGCTTCAGCTGTAATTAGATAAGTGCTAATAAATAAAAAATGCATACTTTCAGTTTTATTGAAGAGGAAGATTTACATTAGAGTTGATATTTCAGCCTTACATCTTACACTGACTATATTCTTATGGTCACGTAATTCATAATCTTTCATTCACTAACAAAATTCATCCACCAATAAGTACAGTACATAGAGAATGCTATTAGAAGTATTATGGTGGAAGACAAGAATAGACACAAAATGTATCTAAAATGATTGAATGACTAATAATGAATAACATTCATAATATGAAATAAAAGTAGGCTGTAAGACATTGTACTACACTTGTTATAAATTATTAGAAATTATAATGGCTTTTATGTAAAGTAGTGCTTTAGTTAAACCTTAGGCCAGGTGCCATGTAGAAGTCTGAAAGAAACTCTATAGGATGATTTTCTTAAGTAAGTTTATCTACATACTGCACAGCATACCATGTTCTCCCCAGGACCTGCACAGGCAGGCAATTCTTGACAAGTATGTGGGGAAAAGCTGTCCACATTGTGCCTTTAAAAAAGCTGTCCACTATGTGCCTTTACAGTTCTTCCACCTTTTGGAACTGTGAACAAAAGGTTTGCACCACCTAACCTGGCAAATAAGATTTAAATAAGACAT
Source organism: Pezoporus occidentalis (assembly GCF_034315485.1). Taxonomy (NCBI): domain Eukaryota; kingdom Metazoa; phylum Chordata; class Aves; order Psittaciformes; family Psittacidae; genus Pezoporus; species Pezoporus occidentalis. The sequence goes on along the minus strand of NW_026915713.1, from coordinate 2,893,030 downwards.
CAGTCTTATTTACAGCTGAACCTGTTTCCAAGGGAGATCAATATCCTGCCCATAGGGGCAGGAGCGGAATGGTTAGCATTTAAAGGACATAAGGAGATATCTGTTCTGGGAGAAAGCTGAAACATTTTCCTTGTCACCAAATGGGCACATACAAGTTAGATTTTCTTCCCTCCATTTCCAGAAACACACAAACCTGGCGGACTACAACCTGAAAGAACCCCTCAGATATTAATTCCTAAGAGGGTGCTACTCTCTAGGAAACCACTACACAAATGGACTTGGAAGACCATAAAACATCAGGGGCTTGTTAAAGTCACTGTTCTGTGATCAAGTGCTGAAAATGTTGATAACAAGTCTGCAAGCATAAGAAAGTGTAAGATCTACTTGTCATAGAAAAATACTGCTAAGATTTGTATCATCACCAGTGTAGTTCTGTCCCAGCTGATATTTCAATCCACATCAACTTTAGTCAGGAGCTTATTTTCTGCAGAAAGAAGTATAGATTAAAAATAGTTAGAGTGCTGCAGCACTTGTAGATTTGTATAGTGGAAATTTGGGATGGTAATTTCTACAAAGAATAAATTCAGATGATACTTTTGGAAGCATAGAAGACATTAAAATGTTTTTTTGTATGAGACACCTGCAGAAAATTAATAGGAAGTTCACATTATTCATAACAATGTCCAAAAAAGTGCTCATGGAATGCTGGTTATAAAATCGATAAAGAACAAAATAATTTATTATTCCCTTATCTTCCCACTTCATTGCCCTAGCATCTAAGCAAGTTTGCAATAAAAAAAAGTTTCTGCAACCAAAAGTAAATCAGCAACTTGCTAACTGATAATAAACGACTAAAGTATATGTGCTTTCACATAGAACATGTGCTTTTATTTTTCAGCTAATGAGACACTAATGCAGTTCTACTTTTATTCGAAACCATTGAAAATTATTCTTTCCAATCACTGTGAGAACAAAACGTAATATTTCTATATTTAGTGAAGGCAAAAATTCCAATTCTTCCAATTCAAAGAATGAAAGACATAAAAGAAGAGGAAAGATTGAAAGCAAACATAGATATGAAGTCCTGACTGTAGCTGAAAATAAGAGAATCTTTACCAAAATCAAATTCAGATATTTAGCAAACTTTATGTAGGTAGTTTTCACTGAATACCTAAGTAATTGTAACTGCTTTTTGAAGACTTGAAATTATTCAATTAGACATAGTGACATGATTCTTAACAAAAACTTAAGGACAACAAGGATTGTGTTAGTAGTAATAGCAACAATAGTAATTTCAGAAGTATTGACATAGTCATTGAGTCCACAAATGTAAAAGAGAGAAGGTTTACAGTAAATACAAAAAGTAGAATAAAAATAGGACTCAGAGTAAAAGGTGGAATGATATCTTCAAGCATATGATTGTAGAGAATGCATCCTGTAAAAGCATGAACACATTACTTGAGTTCTCCATTCACACTAACTTGAATAAGTGAATCTTTGGGAAGGTTGTTTTCATTTGTGTATTCCTTAGGGACAGCTGACTAAAGTTGTTTTAGTGAAAAAGCTATTGAGACAACTATAATAATAATGAAACATACTTTCAAAAGTGTGTTCAAGTCTATGAAGTTTACAAGATCATTCTGCAAAATCACAGACTTTAAGACAGGGTGCAGTTCTTCATGTGTTCACTAAGCCTGAAGATTTTTACACCTCCATTTCTCTGTCTTTGGAATACATAGAATATTCTACTTTAAAGCATAATGTTGTAATTCATTTTTAGCTTATATTCACTTAAATAAAGCACATTCTAAAAGAGAATGTACATACATCTGCTACTGCTTACATTAGAAGTGAGAACTGAGAGGAGAAAGAGGAACACAGTGCAGAACCAGGACTTCACAGGCTTTTCTAAACAGTTTTTTTTTTTAGCATGCTTTACACATTTTTTTTTTGTTGTTTTAATACCTATTCTTGCGGGAAAAAAATCCTTGGTATTTTGGTTGGTTGGGGGGTTTATGATTAGAGATTGATCTCCGTATTACATAGTGAACTACAGGATTTTCATCAGTATGTGAGAAAATGAGTAGTGCAGGGTGGGAAGATCAAGGGAATTTTGTGAGGACATACCAATGCAAGTTTTATTTCACTGTTGCTTTCTAATTCTTAACACAACAACCTAATATTAATCAGAACCATTTGTTAGGTCCTGTGTGTCCACATGACCAGGAATTCAGATTTCTGCACAACTTTTAATAGACATCCTACAGGACAAGTGTAAAGGTCTTTCCTGCCTATTCACACAAACATTGAAAAATAGGGAGGTGTAATTTGCTGAAAATGAGATTGCTGGGCTAGAAAACAGACACATAATAGCACTATAAGATTTTTTGTTGCTAGTGAAATAGTGTCACCTGAAAAACAGGGTCCCCTTCCGGGAGGATATGTTTGATGCTGGAATTGCTCCAATGCAACTGATGTACATCTATTATCAAGAGAAGATGCAATCCATATCTGTCTACCTGGGCATCTTCAGGGAAACAATCTGGAACTTAAAGTTGTGTTCACATTTGAGAAAATAAAAGCAAATGTAAACAGCTTAATGAAGAAAAAAAGGGGAAAGTGGGTGAGTCTGCAGATACAGGGCATCAATGGCTGGTTACAACTTGATATTCTTAAATAAACTTTATGCTGCATTCAACATCTCTTAGAGCAGTTCAGGATCTGGGTTTGCTGAAATTTCACATAATGTTCGCAGTATCTAACGAAAGGTCACATTAGGAAAGAAATCTTGGGTTTAGGCCTGCAAAGATACTTGTCTAGTTTTAAATTGAGCACCTATGTTTCAGGGTCTGAAGCCTTATTTTTGAAACCCATTAAAGGCAAACACTTTATTTAAAGACTCATTTTTGCTGTAGTGAAAAAGTATAGGAACCAAAAAATACTATTGCTGCCTGTCTCACTTGGAGTAGTGGTGATTTGAGAGAGCAGAACTAAGAAATCAATAGATGGGATGATTAGGGAGGATCCAAAAGTGGAGAGAGGAATGCAGGTGTGTTGGAGAAGTGTATGCCTCCGGGGACCTCAGCCACCCTGCTCCCTGCACATGAGGATATGGGTCTTTATAGTTCTGGTAGCCTCTGCAGATGAGGTATTATTTCTGGTTTTCTACACTTTTCTACACAGTGAAAAGTGGATAGCAACCGTGCTGTAAAACTAACTTAGTCATTTGTAACTCCTTTGACACTGCCTTTAGCACTTCACAGTGTGAAATGCATTAGCTTATACTGGGTGGCAAATGAAATGCTAGCAAATATATTCTTAAAAGAAGACTCTTGATAATTAGTTTTTAAGACAAAAACCTAGCTCGTATCATTGTTTTGTCTGTATAATTGAAATTATCTTAATTCATTAACTTGGGCAAAATTGCACATTGCTTCCCTACCCTGATGCACTAATATCTGCATATGCACATTTAAATAGCATTTAATTTTAAATGTGTGCTGAAGTCTCATCAATATTTGCAGATAACCTTGCAAAGCAAAAGGCTTCCCTGAAATTTCATTCTCACATATCTGTAGCTTCTTCATAATTTCCAAAGTTCCCTTCTTTCCAGAATATCAGCCATCTCGTAAAGCGTCCCTTGTGATCTTTCTTACATCAGCATTGTATAGATCACCAAAAGAAAATGACTACAAATCACTGGAAACCTCTAGTTTAATAGCAACTTGCAGGCAAAATATAATACATTTGTATTAGAAAATCTATGGATTTCTCACTTGTGATAAATGAAGGAAACAGGCATGGAGGCATGTCTCTGGGCAGAGGGCCCCGTTGCACTTGTTTCTGGAAAGGGAAGGAAGAGATATAGTAGACTGGGAAAAAAAGTGATTTGGAGGTTACTGATCTGGAAATTCATCACTTCATTTGGTTTACTAACAGCAAGATAGAGCATTACATTCTCCAGAGCATTTCAGGTGGCTTTTATGTATTCAATACAAAATTACAATGTCTAGAACAAGAGATGGATTTTAAGATAACTGTATTTCACATGGATTAATTCTGCTTGAGCATCTGATAACAAGACTACTCTTTCTATGAAAAAAAATACTTGTATTTAGTTTTGAGTTGACATGCCTCTTACTAAAGTGACAAATCTATCAAATGTAGTTACAGTTTAAAAAACAAACAAAATAAGCTTTTTGAGCCCTTCATTTTTGAAGCAGGAGAAAGCCTTGTATCCTCAGAATTCATACTGTACTACCAAAATAACATCTTCATCAGCTTTACAGGTTGTTGTGACATAAATTAAGAGCAGAGTATGCAGTGGCTCTGCTCCAGGTGATTGGATGTGGTCAGCCATCTAGTCATGCAGATGTCCCAGGCAGATAAGAACATTTAACTTCTATCACAGACCTTTTGCTATAATTAACGTTATAACCATACTCCTGTTAAAATACCAAGACAAGCCAAAACAAAACAACAGTAAATACCAAAGGGATAAGCCTAACTTAGATATTTCCTTGTGAAGTTATCAGTTTTTTAATCCTATCATGAATGATGATGCAACAAAATCTCTAGAAAGAAGAGGGTTTGAGGATTTCCCTTAAAAAAGGAAAACCAATTAAAATCATACTAAATTTATGTTATGAGTACAGTTTAAATATTTGGATTATAAAACTAGGAAATGTATCAGATTGCAACTGCATCAAATACATATGATATCACCTTTTGATGTTAACTTGTATCCTTCATCATATATGCTCATGTACCCATTCAGTTGACTCCAGCAGGAGTTGCATAGATAGACCCTAAGCCAAATTAATGTCCTGCCTGTTATAAGAGGGAAAGGTCAAAGCAAAATGAGGATCTTGACATTTGAATAGAAATATTAAATTGTGTCTCTAAAAACTGTAAAACAGTTACCAGAAAACTATATTTATGGTAATTGTATCAATTGTGAATATCTTCTTAGAGAACTCTGAAACAAGATTTAGCCTCCCTGACATGCACAGAGAGCCAATCTACATAGTGGAATATAGGAAAAAATTGGGTTCATTTACATACCAAAGGAGGCTACAAAGGCTTAGATTCATTGTGTCTTCGACAATTTGACTCCAGGCAAAGGTACAGAGATACTTTTGAAGTTGTGAGAACATAAGCATATATGGGGAGTAGCAGGTCTTTACTCATTACATATTTGTAAAGGATTACTTAAAACTATCTTTGAAGATAGAAAGAGGAGTCTTCTCCAGTGAGAAAGTTTTTCTGTGCTTGGCATTTTATATTTTCTTTTCTTATGGTAAATGCCTTCATATCACATATGGCACCAAGAAGAACTTTTAGGCCAGAGACAAGTTCATGCTGTGCTGTAGGACTGATTCTAAAAAAACCAAAGAAAACCCAAATCAGCTGCAGGACTCAAGTTATGCTTATTCAGGACTTAAAGCCATGGATTTTTCATTCTGATTTCTAAGGGCAAAACCCAGCACTGACTATGATTTTGAGCAGCTGAATTGATTTAACTGAAATTGCAACATAAGTGAATTTTAGCATATGAGATAGTTTGGGATGAAAAAAAAACAAAAAACAAAAAACCCAAAACCAAACATAAACAACAAAACTAGAATCTTCTTTAGCTTTTTTGTTTAGGCTTATGTACATTACATGGTCTGTTTTGTTAGCTCAGCTATTTTCCTCAAAATCGAACAACTCTGAAGAATAATATAGCAGCTTACTGTGTGTTTTACAATGTTCTTCTAGTTATGTTTTGCATTCAGAGAAGGGACCCATGTTACAATGCAAGTTAATACCTGCTGTATCATCTGTGAGGTCTTGGAAGAGGAATAGAAAGAGGAAAACTATTACAGAGTAAAAAAAAGCATCAAAAGCTAGGAAGAAAAGGACAGAATGTGGGACAGGACAAGATATGTTGGCAGTGCCATCTCACATCTCTGCCACATATTGGTGTCACTGTCTCTACTGTTAGTCAAATATTTGCTAGCCATGTACTTGCTTTGTAATTCTTGAAATAACTTACATAATTCAACAAAAAAAGAAGCTAAATCTTTCTGATCTCTTTTGAACACATACTGCTCAAACACATTCCCATTCAGGGATCTAAAGTCTGAATGGCCATGTTCCAGTGCACCAAGGAGAGATTTATTGGAAGATTCACAGTTAAGACTAAAATACGAAACAATCAGAATTTAAAGCTAACAACAGAACATGGCAGTGGGATCAAACATGGCAGTGGGATCATACGGTTAAGAAATATAACTAGTTTTCCATAGCTTTAAGTTAAGTCTTTCAGTGTAGTGAATTTACAGTTCAGATCTGCTTAGCTACTTCATGTTTCCTGTTCCCAGTTTGACCTGCCAGTATAAAGCAATAAGAATATTAAGTCTGCACATCACTGTAAGGTTCCTTTTGACCATACTTTGAGTTGGTTTGGAAGCACTGTATAAAAAAACAGTGCTGCTGGTTTACAGTTATCTATACATCTCCAACTATTGAAGACATTTCAATCCTATTTGTTAATAATTCTGTATAAGTCCCAAATGATGCTGCAGTGGGGAGAGGCAGGGAATATAACTGTTGGTGCTTTTTGAATCACAAAATGAAGTTATCTTTAAATGCTTTTAAAAATACGTCTTTTGAAAATTAAATTGGAAATTAAGAAAACCTGTGCTAAGTAATACACTTTTACACCTCAATACACTTTGACACTGCTGTCTAAAGAAATCACTTTTATTTAAACAAAAGGCTATTACAATTGTGAAGAAAGTTAATGAAATCACTGAGCTACTGGAAATCACTGGTAAAGCATGCACAGTTAAATTAAGGTAGACTTTTTTTGAGAGTATAACCTGTTTGTGAATGCAAGGAATATGGTCTTAATTTAAAATTATTTTACTATTTGAACTCAATTATTATCTTATTCTATGTCAAGAAGTAATTACGATTAAAAAATAGAAAATAGAAAATATGCTTTGTTTTTCTAACATTTGAATAAATATTATATGGAAGAGAATTAGCTCTATCAGTTATATATTCTTGTAGAATGCAGACTAAATTACAAAAAAAAAAATCAATCAATCAATAGAATCACAGAATACAAATATTATAGAATATTATATTTGGTTAAGAAATCACTTAGCTTATCAAACCAGGTTCTGTTTCAGATTTTTCATATATACACAGATAAAGAGTTATAAAATGTTTTAATTGAATTCCAATTTCCATCCTAATGAAGCTTGACAGAAGTCACAGTAAAAACAAAATCATTATCTAGTAAAAAAGAAATGCATCCTCTAGCATTCTTTATCATAAAAACAAAACAACAACAAAACAAACAAAAAACACATAAAAGCTAAGAATCTGGATAAATGGTTCCTGACCCATAGAGCTGTCTAACAGACTCTCTCTAAGGGCAAAAGGCACAAATTTAGTGAGAAAGGCTGCATTCAGACACTGTATTAATTTGGGAAAAAGAATGATAGAAGACATATGCAAGACACATTAAAATTGCTGTTTTGAAATCCAGGTTTCTTATTTGCTGGTTTAAATCCTGCTAACAATGGTGATTTAAAAGTATTTTAAAAATAATTTTTCAATCTTTTTCACTTAAAGCAATCCACTCTCTACTACTTTAAGTATGGTTTAAGCTGGTAAATGAACACTGTGCACTTGATCAATCTTTCTAAACAGATCAGAAAACAGGGAACATCAGTATCTGAAAGAAAAAGAGAGCTTCTCCATTTCTGTAAACAGCTGACCTGACTCAGACATTAGCTCTGTTTTCTCTGTCATCACTGTGTCCTGGACTTAAGCCAAACCTGTATTATGAAACATGTTTTAAACTAAGCCAGTTTCTGCTTCCCAGGGCAGAACAGTAAGAGCAGCATGAATACATCTCTTACTCAGTGTTTACATTGTAGGCAATGGGTAAACACACTCCAAATGTTTATAGATTAGATGTTTTTCAAGTATTAGGTACCTGAAGGCAACGGCTGGGACTTTTGAGAATCTTAAGTGGCTGCATAGATTTAATTCATAAATCAGTGGTTACTGATCACCCCAGTAACTTGAAAATGCTACTCATTATGTAAGTAACCTTCAAATATGTTTCAGATACTTATGGGCACAAACTTCTTTTAAAAAAAGTGAATAAATAATCAAACCTATGGTCCAGCTCTTTGCATACACATAAGCATGAATAACTGCACCCACATACTTTTAGCCTGTCATGGACTAGCAACACAATTTATTAGCTTAAATCTCTGATTTACAGGTTTTAAGGCTTCCTGCTGTCCATACCTAGCCAATCTTCTTAGGGACTACCTAAACTAATGATACATTAGAGTTTCTCTGCACCAACTGAACATATAGATGCCATACCAGCTGTGAGTAACATTGCCCACAAATTCCTAAACATAAAGCTTCAGCTAACAATTTTGGCTTCACACTCAATACACCATGAGAAAGCAGCCAGGCTGCAGCCAAACTAACCAACTCAGTTGTCCAGGCCCACAGGCACAGAGGAATCCAAGTTTTAAGGAATTTCAGTGAGAATTTGGAGCATTTGTTGCCCCCAGAGACTTACTTTTTTACAGGCAGTCCTGGGTTTTCTGACATTTTGTCTCTCTAGGTAATTAGGCTGTTAACTTTACATGGGACTGACTCCTTCAAAAAGTCAGTGGCAAAATTGTCTTTTCCCTACCCCACTGCATAAGGTATTCCATCTGCTTCCTCATCAACACTGAAAGCCAGAAAAAAGACATCTTTTCATTTTGCAAATTTTCTTGTTGCAAATAAATTCTATAGAAGCCTCCTACCTCAGTGCTACGTAGCAGTCTAATGGAAGGCTAGAAAACTGCTCACATGCCTTTAGCTATCAAAATGAATCATCTAATCTAATTTATTCATCTAGGCTCCTTTTTGAGTCAGCACATGTAGCACCTTAAGCAGCAACTCATGAATTATCATGAGAAGCAGCTATCTCCCTCCTGCCTGTAGTGTGACTTCACTAAAGTTTTTTCCAACTTTTTTCCAAGTGGAGACTGCTGTTAGCTTCTGGCCGTTGCACTCATGAAGTCATTATGATTTTACTCTCTGGCTCTTGTGTGTTATTTCTCATACATTATCAGTTTCACATCTATTAATCTTCAAACACAGAGATCTTGTCAAATCTGCCTTTTGAAATGGTTTATATCTTAAAACTTTTCATAGTTATCAAATATCCTGAAAAAAAGCACAGAAACCTAGAAGCTAATTTTGATTTTGTCACTGACAAGCTGTGTGTGGCCTCAGGGCTACCCTGTCTCCTTGCAGTCTGCTCCAAGGCACAGGAAACGTGTAGTTGCACAGCTCAGCAGCAAAATAAGGACCAAATTGTGACTTGTCGTCACATTTCTGTTTGACTCCTGCTTCCCCCTTGCTAGGCTGGGGAAATAAATTGTGGCAGACAAACAGCTGGTGTAGAAACCTTGTCTTTCTCCTCTTCTCACCTCCCCAGATTAGATCAGTGCACAGTCTCCAGAGCATTGCAACAGGCAGAGCTAAGTCTCTGCTCATTCTTCCCTGCGAGGGAGCATAAAGAGCCAGGGAAGAGCCATCAGCCTTGCACTGCGACCTGCAGTAGATGGAGTAGTACAGACCAACTACAGGGCTGCTGCTGGAGCAATTCTGCACGTACAAATTAAGCTGTACTTTGGTAGAAGCCATTTCTCAGAGGTGTCAGGCTTTTTGTATTCATATTTCGATGGTGGCAGCTCTAACCACATCTGCCACTGAGTCCAGTCCAGTGCCTTCATTCACAAATACAGCAGAGTAGCATAGTTATAGATGCCCACGGCTTTTAGACAAGCTCTGAAGTGTATCACAGTAAAGTCCCTGGCCATTACAGAGTACTCACTCAGTAACAGTTGAAATGTAATAATAACAACAGCAGCAGCAACAACAACAACAACTAATAATAATAATAATAATGATAACAAAAGAAAAGATCCTGAGACTGTTGCAAAGACACAGTACTTTGTACTGAGACTTTTTCTGCATACAGTTTTAATGACTTTCATAGAATCACAATCACAGAATAGTTAGGGTTGGAAAGGACCTTAAGATCATCTAGTTCCAACCCCATTGCCATGGGCAGGGACACCTCCCACTAAACCATGTCACCCAAACCTTTTAATAGTACATTTCTGTGGTTGCAATTACATGTAATATGAAGATGCTGAAGATAATGCTTTGGAATCTTCTCCTAAATATTTGCTGGCAGGAGACCTAGGTCCTGCCAATTTTCTAAGGACATTTATAAATTGTTGTCTTCAGAGGTCTCCTTTTGTCTCCCACCAGGTACACTTCACCAGTATGTCCACAACTAAATATTGTAGCTGTGGAAATGAATAGGCAGCACATGTGGCTTGCAAAGCAAGTAGGCAGGCCAGGGTCACTGCTTGGTGGCTATATTTTCAAGCTACTTAGTCTCATTGTCATTACCAGGATGCTGACCTTTCCAGAGCACTTCGTCAGCCTTGTACATCTGTCTCTGAATAGATCATGGTATTGACATAGGCTGCTAGAAAAAGATACCTGGACCATCTCTCTACACCAGCAGCCACACTGGCAATGGCAGTGTTGAAACCTGCACCGCTGTTGTGCTGTACTCTCTGGCATGTCAGCATAGTACCTCAACAGGCAAGGAGCCAGGCAGTTTAGCTGATCTGTGGCTAAAATATAGTTAATACCTACCACAAGGAGCAGGTACTTTAATCCTAATAAAGTCATGAAGACACAACAAATCAGGGACTGGGATGTAGCATAGAAGAAAATAAAATAAAAAAGGACTTGTGTGAAGCAAGGGGTATTTTAATTGGTCCAAACTATATGTTGCTAAAGTTTAAATCTGCCTTGTGAATACCAGCAGTAGCCCCAGAGGAAAATAAACTGCAGTGAAACATTAGCCCTGGTTGAATTCATAGTGTTCTGCCAATTTAGTGTTCTGTACAATAGTGTTCTGTACAATTTCCATCTCGTGGGTCCAGACTTTAAAAATTATACAATTAACAAAGTCCATTCCAAATGTAAGAAAAAAAACAACTACGCCCCCTCCCACAATCAAACTAATCTAAACTAATTATATGGCTTATTTACCTGTTATACTGAAGGTTAGATTACTGTGGAGCTGATGTCCCTTATCACCTGAGGTCTATTGCTTTGCACATTAAAAAAACACAGGAGAAAACCACACAATATTGAAGCTAAGGAACACCTGTAAAAACACTATAAAAGCACTATAAAAAACACTTTCAGACTCTAAATGACTGAAAATTCATTTCCAGACTGATTGAAAATTTCATTTTTTGCTGTTAATTTTGGACTAAAAATCTCCCCAGTTTGGGATTGTTTTGCTTGAATAACCTTGCAAAGAGGTACTGCTGCTCTGATGCTGATAGTATTAATGCACTCATTTTGGAAGATAAATAGAAATTCACAGATTTCCCTCCTAGCAGCTACAAAATAACCAATGTTTCCATCAAGCCAGGTTAAGAATATCCAAATAATCAAGTACTAGCATTTTGGTTAGGGCTGTCAGGCTGAGCCACCTGTTCTGGTAGTAGTTGCTGCCAGAAGCAAATTATAGAACCATCCAGCTGCTGATTACAAAAATCATACTCGTATCACCTTCTTGTGGCTAATCAGACATCAGGCCAGGACTGTCATACAATTTGATATAGTCCTAATATCAGTCCTTTAGAAGACAACTGGCTCACTCTCTAATAGTACTTACTGCAGATCCTCTTACAAATAATAACAATGAAAAATGGAAGATGAAAAGTACAACTTTCCTACACTGAAACGCATTATAACGTTGACAAGCAGAAAAAAAATAACTTTCAGAAGACTGTTTAAAAGCCTTTTCTTTTTTTTTGTAGTGTCATTATTGAATTTGGTAAACACTGATGAAAAAAAAGACTTGGAATAAAATTCAACTAAAATATTCAGTATTAAATTTAAAGAAGGCTGCATTTTAAATATATTCCCTGTCTGACTGTGGTTGATAAAATATTGTTATGCGTCTAAAATGTTATGTAAATATGAATGGTCAGAAAATATTAAAGTATATGAAATATTCATATTTTAGAATATGTATTTCCTGGTTAATACAATTGCTTTTCATTCTTGCAGGCCTAGCTCTGGGGTACTAATTCAGCACAACTTTCACTGACTCTTTTAGACATTTACCTGCATAAGAATTGCAGAGCTGATATCTTTTACCCTTCAGTAACATCCTGTAGAGTTCACCCTCAGGGCTCTTTATGGAAAAAACAGGGCCACCAAACTAAGCTATTTTGACTCTGGCAAATCTCCAATTATAAAGGACTACCACAGCTTTACCTGAGCAAAGGCTTGGGGGTAGTATCACCTGACGTTCAGACATTCCCCTTCTTGTATCACTCTAACGGAACATTAACATTAAGCAGTGCTGTTCTGCAAATGAGACTAACACTATTTTTAGAGGTGTATGGAGATCTAGCTTCAGTAAATGGCAACAGGAATGAAAAAAGAAAAAAGAACAGAAAAGATAAGTAGAAAGCAATCCAACAAACAAAATGAAATGATCCTGGAGTGAGTTATTTACTAAGAGCAACAAATCGTATTTGTTTGAGCATCTACACTGTCAAAATATGCATAATTTTTAGTTAATTATACTTGAAAATAGTTACCGTACCTTCTGCTGTAATCTCGGCCATGATGATGATGGTAAGAGATACTCTGTTTAAAAGGTCAAGATGTACTGTGGAAGCTTATATAACTGTTGCTGACTCTTGCAGGAACTGCAGAATGAGGAGGAGGAAGGTCCACTGCTTTTTCTAATTCTGTTCCTTCTTCTTTGTGCCCCTCCAAACTTTCTGTCTCCCCTTTAGACTCCTGCCTTCTCGGAGCAAACTAAGGACTTCCAAAGGCAACACTTAAAGCTTAGTTTAAAGTATCAGCTTCTAACAAAAATAGCCATGCCTTATGGTGAATCTTCAGCATGTTTTTTCTAATATCCTAAGAACCACAGACACTACAAATAAAAACGTCCCAGCTATAAACAGGACAGGAATGCACAGAAAGGCAGAAAAAAAACCAAAACAAAACAAAAAAAAAAGAACTGGCAAAGAACTGTTCAATGCTCCTGCAGCCTTGCTAGCGTAATTGCAGTTCTTTGGGGGGTATGTCAGAAAACATGAAATACAGAGTTCAAAGTAACCTTATCCATCCCAGCTCAACTTTATTCTTAGCACACTCAGTGCTTAGCACATTCTTCCTGGCCTTATTTGGTTTGGGGAGGGTCCTATGAAGCTTACTGCTGACTAAGGGGGAGGGTAAATTTAGGTGATTTTTCTCCACTTTGATACTTAGTCACAGTTCAGAGCCAACTGAGAGGCTATTTGAAACCTATAAAACTGGTAACTTCTTCAGCTTGGATTTGTTTTAGTACTCTTCTGGGGTTTTTTGCAATAATCTCACATACCTGAAAAGTTCATCTAAGTATTACGGAACGCTGTTAAAAATGTAAATAGTAATATTGTATATAGTCTAAATGCATGAAGGTAATATGCAAATATGTCAAGATCAGCTATTTACTAGGTCTGATTTGTGGAAACAAAAATCTGTGATTTTAAACAAGATTTTATAAAACTGAAGACAAGTACACTTTTAAAACAATTTAGAAAAATGAACATATTAGCAGTTTAAATAAGAATAATAATTTTAAAACCTGGCAATCTTTTTTATTGTATTGCTTGCAATTTCACTGCTGTAGAGTTATGTATGCAGGCAAGAGCTTGAAAATGAAATTAGTGAAAATGTGCCCTTGAGCCAGCATACCTCTACATAAATGTCATCATCACATGAAATCAGAAAACATCTTGCGCTCTTCTTACTAGGGAACTGTTCTTCTACTAGGGGACCATGTAGTTTCTACTGCATGGGCTGGCATTTGCACTTCTCATCTTCTGGCTCAGGAGATATAAGCACCGGGCTCTGTGGCAAAGTATAAGGAGAAGAATTTATTTATCCAGTGCACAAGATGCAGAAGTGAAGGTTCACTGAACAGTTTACAGTCACCATCGGGATCTTACTCTTAATTCTATTCTAACACCTTTCAAGCCTGCCCATGTCTCAAAATGCTAGCCTTTTGTAGCCAAAGCTTACAATCTGTGCTCATCCCTTTTCTTCTTCAAGTCTACTGCAAAGATTTTTTTCTTGCAAAACCAAATCTTTTCCACCGACAAGTTTTGATTACTTGATGCTCAGTAGTCAGTGCTTTTCTGATCATCCTCCTAAGACCTTTAGACTGTCTTTCAGATTATCCTCACTAAGGCTCATAAACTGATTTTAGTCAAAACTTTATTACTTTAAAAATACTCTTTCATGAATACCAAAATGTTCTTGGAATCACATTTATATGAACAAAACAGCTGCCCACAATAGCTCGGTGGCTAGTAAAGGCTGCTAGGATATGTGATACTAAGGCAAAGCCATTGTCTTTCTTAAGTACTTCTTTCTCTTCTGATGAAGCAATTCCATTTTAAAGGAACAGTTAAATATTTTTGGTCATCTACATTTCTAATGCTACTTGCTTGTGATGTAAAAGAAAAAATCTCAGCTAAACACCTGAAGCAGAGAGTTAATCAATATTGCAAAGTCAGGGCTGCTTTCACTTCTGTTACTATTCCAGCTGAAATAAAATGATGAAGTCTCAGTTTGGGTATATAAGGAGAGAGAACTGGGGAAAATATTCACATCTGAATTTTATTCTTAGTTTATGTAGCAAAATCCTGAGACTGTGGACTATACCCAGACATCTGTTTGTATAACTGTATGTGTATGGTTGTCTGCCCTTCACTGTTTCCATTTTAGCTCCTACCACCTGCCCTCTCGCCTCCATGCCTTACTTCCTTTGCTGCTATTTATGTTCAACTTCAATTATGGACTGACATTCTGAAACCAAAATATAAGAGCAGAGGAAGTGGGAGAATTCAACTGGAAATCAATTTTCCACAACATCAGCCTAGTGGCCAGAAAGAGGACTGCTTGGCAGTCTCTGCATCCCTTGTATATGCAAAACATTCATTCTGGAAAGCAGAATAAAGTTGTCGTATACACAAATATCTTACAACAAGTAAAGCTCTAGGGAGCTGTACTGGAAGTTATACAGTTGCTTTCTTTAAGAGAGGCAAGGTCAAAGGAGATGGGTGTCATATTTACTGGAGATAATCAGGGCCTTTACAAAAATACACAGAATTAAGGTAAACCAAATTCTGTTACTGTGTATGTGCATGTAAATTTATTTTGAAAAATGAACATTACCATCTGAAAATTATACAGAAGATCATATTTCTCCTTAAGGAGTCTAAGAAAGAGAAATTCTAAAAATTTTGTTTAGTATCCGTTAGCAGTTTTGTTAAAAACTGAAGCTTAGATCCTGGCCCAAGTTTAGGAGTTTCTTCTACACTAATCTGTGAAATTCAAATTATTCAGAAAGCCAACACAAAATCTGTACCCCTCTTCATCCAACAAAGAAACATTAGTTCCCTGATCTAGCTTATATATTGAACTTGACCAAGAATGCTTTTGATGGGAGCCCTGTCTCTTTAACCTGACTGGAAATCTTCTTTTGTAAAACGTCCTTTCTCTCTCCTTGTTCATATTTCAAGCAATAACAAAACTGAAAAATTTGAAACTACTTTGGTTCTTGCAGGAGATACCCAAATCTTGACACACACAAATTTCTCTCATTTTCTTTCCACCAGGTCTCAGGCACAAAGTGAAAATGCTCTTTGCTCAATTTAGCACTAGGTACTTTCTTCCCACTCACAGGGACTATACTGTAAATGAATTGTCCCGAGATCAGATCTCACATTCAGGAGTGATGGCAGGAGTTGTAGCGTCAGATTACGTGTCCCTCCTCACACCATATTCCTGAGATGTAGAAGTCTATGTCAAAAAAAAATAAATAAAATGAAGGTTCTCTTTGATTTATAGGTTCCTGGACAGGGAAAAAGCAGCAAACTTAGGAAGAGGAGAGAAGTATTAGATGCTTCTACAGATGTCTGTATGTAACCATATGCCTTGATCTCAGATAATTTCAGTAAGAATCTTAACTGATGAATCAAAGAAAAGCCAATATTTGAACATTTTATTTTAGGAAAATGTCAGAATTGTACTGTTTTAGAGACCTTAATAAAAACTCCTGCTGTTAGATAAAAAGTTGTGTTGTTCATACAATCAAAGTAGAAGTACACAAATACTTTATGAGCTGATTTTTGGGCTGCCTTAATGATATCATTAAAAGGAAAAAGGGAAAGACAATAGATCACATTGAATTACTAGATAATGAGAGAAGAGAGTTTCATAGTGATGCAAAGAAGCATATGAGAAATTAAGTAAAACCGTTGGGCAACAAGAAAATGCAGAACAATATCTGAGCTTGTCTGCTAACACATTACTGAGGAATTCTCAGAGTTCAATCCTACAAAATCAAATGAAGCAAAATAAAAGGGCTTTGTATCTCAGCCCATGCTCAGCAGCACAGCAGGGTTAAGGAAAGGAAACTGGAAAGGAAACTTGACCTTAACTTCTATATATCTGATGGATTCTGGGAGCATGCTATTATCAGAAACAGAAGGTAATCAACTGATAAGAACTACCTATAGGATGGAAGTGTAATGGTAGAGAGAAGGTGAATGGTACTCAATCCAGTGAATAGTAAAGACACACACAGAAGCAAATACAGGATTAGAGTGAAGTCTATCACTGAACTTTGATGTGCATATGAAGAAAAATACTAATATTTGTTTAAGACATCAGCTGGTTTCTACTGAAACAGACATTTCTACTCCTTTTTTTCTTTGATTTTTGTTTAGGAATACTGTTACTAATAGATAAGATTTTCATCCAGTCCCAGTGGTAAAACCCTATATTTTTCAGGATGGATAGAAGCATGCATTTCTATTCAGATGTCCTTGAAGTTCTGATTGGTCAGGGATGTAGTTGTGACCTTCTATGGACCATTACAGAACTCTAAAGTAATTGTCATACATTTCTAATTGATATTTTAAGAATAACGCTTGCAATAATTTTTGAATCAATATGATCAAATTATAGGCTTACTTTGGATATCGTGAGGTACACCCAAAAAGTACAGAAGTAAACAAGGCCTAAGCATCACATCAGATAGAGGTTTAAGCTTGGTATGTGTTTAAACATAAGTCATTCTGCATCATTTTTTTATTAGAGTTTCATACATAGTGCTTTTAAACAATTTATTCTTTAATATGTCAGACACATTTAGTTTAACTCTGCAGTAGATCTGTCCTACATTTAATTCAAAGAACTGACAAGTATTTAAGAAACCCTGTCTCTGTAGGCAGACTGGTCTGAATGTAAAGAAGCTTCTGCCTGGGGACAGCTGACAAGCTGGGGTCACATCACCTTGGCACCCTGAGCTCACTAAGGGGCTTTTGGTAAGTTAAATTTCACAAAAAGGAATTACTCCAAAGCTACATAATAGAAAGTCGGCAGATATAAAAGAAAATATTTATGATGCCGACTATTCAACTTTCCATTGACAATACTCCCAATTAGACATCATACTGCAAAACTGCTGATGTCACGTCAGCCTGGGTGTGACTGAATAAAGAACCATTTCTAACATTGAAAAAGGCCCACTGATTATAAAACTGCTTCCAGGAAACAAGGATTTCACAAGATGGCCTACTTGTTCATCTGAATTTTGGCTTCTTCCTAGCTTTTCTTATAGAAGACATTCAGGATCTAGGCACCGTGAATTAAAAGCCACTTCCAAGCTAAGCCGCTTCTGCTTGGAAATGCAACAGGGGTGTGGAAACAGGCTTGGACAATAGAACGCTATACATCCTAGACCTTTCTTGCAAGTTTAAGCGGGCTTTTTTTTCCTCAACATCCCTGTGTGTGTGATACAGTTGCATCCCTAAGAGTGGTCCTGCAGACAGCATGTGTCTCTTGTGTTTTGGTTTTTTTTTAAAGCAGGTTTTTCTCTTATTCCTGACTTCCTGTATGCCCTGGGACATTAGGACCTGCTTGAGTTATGCATTTCCACATACGAGATAAATATCAGCTCCTGGCACTGGATAAATCATTCTTTGACTCCTGAAATACAAAAGTCTACAGCTGGAATTAACCCTTTGTGTGCCACAATGTCTGTCGCCCACTCAGCAATAACACAAACCTATGATGCAAAACACTAAAGAAAAACTAGCACCTGTTATTTTTCACAGAGAGACAGATACAGAAGAAATGAGACAAAAATATAAAGCAGGCAAAATATTTCAGCAATTATGAGGTATAAGAAAGAAACTACATGAGAGAAACCAGATTTATAAAAAAGTATGTTTGTTTCAACAATAGCTATAATTTTTCCTTGTGATTACTCTTTCTTTCTTCCTCATTCTAAACACAATCTTGGATAGATCAAAGCTAGAATTGCAGATGAGGAACCCACTTTCTTATTAGTATTATCTCTATTTAAATAGAAAATCTAAATGGGAAGCTTTTTCATTGGGCGATTTAGCTTCTTTACAAAGTGCAAGTGGAACATATGAATTAGTAAATTCAACCTTGTCACTGCTGAAAACTGCAACTGCACTGAAAAAAGTATATCTAAAAAATAAAGGATCTCTTAAAATGAGACTTAGGTTCGAGCATTAAGGTCTTTACCACCTATCTTTGCAGATATATACTAGTATTCTTGAATAATGCATCACCATTTGTCACATTAGATTCCTGTCCAAGCCCCAACATGTCTCCAAAGTCAACTTTCAAATGTAAACCATAATGACTATTTGTCTGCAAAGCATTTACTGGAAATAATTGCAACATCTTTCTTATTCCTCCCCCTGTCTCCCTGAAAGAGCAGAACACAGACCAAATGCAGAGGACTACAATGATCCTTAAGGAACAGTTAAACAATTACTTTTGGGTTTTTTTCAAATTCACAGTTTAAATGAAAATGAAAATATTACCCTGGAGATACAGAGTAGAAGATCCTGAGCTGCGTCCCAGAGCTAGGAAGGCAAGGCAAGGACATTGAGGACTTTTGGAAGCTCCCAGCTGCATTCCCAGGGCCTGAGAAAACCATGCAGCTCTAGCACAACGGGCACCAACCACAGCTGCCAAGGAGCTGTTGGCAGTTGTTCCCTGTGGGGTGAAAGGGTCATGCAGCCAGATTCGGCAAGGCAGCACCTCAAGCTGTTGTGCCACTGTCAAACAATCCAGACTGGGACACAACTATTTTCTGTGTCAGGGCATTTGGCCTCTAGTATAAAGGGGTTTGCTTGAGATAATTTTATGGGTACTTAGAAATAACTGTAACTGTACTTGTATATTTTAAATTCACAGACACTTTTTGAAGTGGTCATTTGTCAATAATTTTTATTCCTGGTTCTTCAAAGATTTTTCTGTCTGATCACTTGTGCTTCATACCCTTTCCTGAGCTACCTGGACAGTTCAGACTTTTGCTCAAATTCATGCCTGGCAAAAAGTCTGGCAAAGCAAACATAACATGCATATTAGTATTCTGCTTCATTAGCAATGGTACATTATAATGAACAAGGAAAAGCCATGTCTCTTGTTACCTAGGTAGCAGATAATTGAGAAGGGAGGGTTGGGTCTTTGTTTTGTTTTGTTTCAGAGAGACAAGTTAGCTAGGGTTTTACTTAATCTCTGTGGAACGCAGATATAATGATACTACTATTCCCCACACTGCAGGTAGCAACAAAAAATGTTATCTATCTGTTCTAGAAATAAGAAGCAAAGCATGACAGTTGGATAAAGCAATCATTTGGTTTAGCTGCAGTAATAAAAAAGGCCATACAGCATTGAAACTACACAAACACAGGACTAGGAGTCCAACCAGAATGTGCACTTTTCACACATCACCAAATTTGAACTAATGTTCACAATCATATTTATGTTCCATATACTGCAAAGAGGTGCCTGACAGAAATCAGGGTGCTGCACAGTCCACAGGAAGGTTAGGCACAGATGCAGACCATAAGTAGTGAGATGTGTATGCCACAAGCAAGATTATGGTCCCAAACCCCCTCATTTGCTTCTTGACTTGACAGACCTGCTCTGAAAACGACACCGTCCTGCTTCCTCTGCAGCATTTGTCACATGAGTCTTTCAACCCCACTATCTCCATCAGTACATTTATTTTCTTAGTTAAAAAAAAACAACTCTTCATTTGTCACAGTAGTGCCCTGACAGTGACCAGCAAACACTACGGGCAGACTAAATCCTAATGGCATTTTTAAACCACTCAGTGTGATTTTACCAGTTCTTCCACTCAACACTAACACAAGTGAGCTGGGAAATAAACTTGCTCCTGCTCTTTTCCTGCTAAAAGACTGCCATCAATATATATTAGTAAGAGAACAAAAGCTCTTTTTGCTTTTCTGGCCATGCAAGGTCTATCAACACTTTCGCTGAGTTAAAAGGAGTGAAAGATCAGGCATTTAAACTTGGTGATCCTGAAGTAAACTCATGTCTTGAATAGTCTGGGTGTTTTTTGAGAGGTTAATTTAAACACACCTGTCACTCTTAAGTACAAGGCAGTTGGAGGATATTAATATTCTCTTGAATTATTTAAAAGACATGACTAATGCGTCATGTACCATAAGACTCTTGTCTGCAAAAATAACGCCTGTGTCAGTCATTGTGGTGTGGTTTGGATTTTATCACTAGCATTTATCAGTATTACTGAGTCCTGAGTGCAAAGGATTCTGTGAGGTTACCAGCTCTCCTTCAGTTTCAGATGTAAGGCCCAACCTACAGACTCCTTCACATTGTTCCTTTTGATGAGGGATGAATCAAAGGTATGGAGTCTCCTTCCTGAGCAGAATCTCATATGAGAAGATAAAAAATATTTTAGAGAGATTTCTAATAAACTATTTATTTTAACCACCAGCGACTGTGGCATAGGTAAGTCAGTCTTTCAAGAAAACAATTTTTTTTTGGCTGAGTACTGGAGAACAGTATTATCTAAGGCAGTAACTCAGTGAACTGAACTGAATACAAACTCCTAAAAAAAGTTCTCACAGTTTATGCTAATAAATCCCTCCTGCGCATTGATGATGTATGTATGTCCAGGTATGCATAAACCAGTCTTCACTTGCAGACTAGCAATGAGCCATCACTGGGGTTGGAGGGGAAATGAAAGGGCATTAAAAAGTATGAAAAGCAAATTTTATTTCCCTTATCTATGCCACAGCCTAGGTATCTCCCGTGGTATAAGTTTGATGCCAGATGAAGAACATCCTGTTATGGAAGCTATTTCTGATAACTGTTTGATTCTGTTTGAAGGAGTTCACGAAGGACACAATTCTGCATTATGCTGCTTCCAGATGGAACAGCAGCAGCAGAGCAAACTGTGCACCCTTTTAAAGGTGTAGCTATCTATCTCAGTGGTTCATCAGGCAGAAGTCACAAGTGAGATACAAGAACGTTTCAAGGAAAGAAGTTCCTTTCCTGCTATAGCATGCACGAAAGAAGTTTTTATCACCCTTTGCTCATGGATTACAGTAGAGGTCCTAGCACCATAGAATCTCTTCCTCACCCAACTCTATCAATTAAAACCCAATTTTCAGAATATCAAAGGTCTCAGGTAAAGCAAGTGAGAACTGGGGGAAATTTCAAAAACAGAATGTGAGCTATGCACTTGTATTGCTTGCATACTTGCATTGCATATGCAACCAGTAATTGTAAACTTAAGTATTTAACTGAAAGCATGTATATGTTATGATTATACTGAAAGACAATAATTTTATTGAGTTATTCAGTTTTACAGTCACTTCACTAATTGTCTTTCTTTGAATGCACAACATAGCAGATAATTTGAGTCAGGTCATGGATCAGGTCATGGAAGGAATGTGCAGATGAATGAATTATGAATGAATGAATGAATGAATGAATGAATGAATGAATGAGTGAATGAATAAAGAGTAGCCAGAAGTTTTAAAGATCTAGTTCTTTATTATTTGGTATTCTCAATGTAAATGAACATGTAGTATCTGTCACACTTCTCTGCAAAACTTGCTGTCCTCTTTTATTTCTTCTAAAATTATTTTATGGTACACTTTATGGAGTGGAAAATTTGTGTCCATAACTTAAGAGTATCGAGACATTGGCTCTCAGTTTTCAGTTTGATTTTGTAAACTTTGTATGTAACTTGTTTTGCACTTCCTTGGACCATTACAGATATATTATGCAAAATCATCAATAGAGTGTTAGCTAGTAGCCTCATACAGTGGCAGCAACTTGCCTCATCACAGTCCCTAATAGGAAGAAAATGAACTTCAGTGTAGAAAATACATTCCACACACACACGTCAAATAAATTTCTAGAGAATTCCTACGGATTCAATTTTTACAGTTATACTACACTAATAATTTTCATTTCGGTCTTGGCTAGATCCTGATGTGCTGTGTGTAACCAATGCATAAGCCATGTGTTACCATGGGGTAAGAACTTTTACATTGCTCCAAATCTATGTAAACATAGTCAGAAAAATTTAGTCAGAACAGCTGCTGTTAAAATCTGAGCTGAGAGAATGCCTGAAACTTTCTGCCATCACTTTCTGGATTGTTCTGGGAGAGGCTGTAATGGCTGCCTAGATGTGTGATTGTGGTTGTGTAAATCCCAAGTCAAAACACTGGAAAATTTCAGGACTCAGGAGTTCAAGCACGGGCCAAGATGCAGAAATATATGTAGCCCCAGCTTGAACAGTAGCCATGTTGTGGTTCCTGAGTCTAGGAGTGTTTCAAAGTACAGGGTCTACTGCTACAGCAGAGCTGGAGGGAGGCCCAGTGAGGATCAAGAGCCAGGCATCTCACTTTCTAAATTTTTGCTAACCTTCATCAGAGGAGGTATTTGAAATAAACACACCTTTGACACAGTAAATAGATATAGGCATGCCAAATAATTTATGAACAAAAAGTTATCCAAATGCGTTTCCATGCCCTGGGCTTGAGAACTGTTTTCTACTACATTTTCAGATTAGACAAAAATTTATGTCCACAATTCTAAAGAAGAGGTCAAGTGCCTAACCTGAATGTGTTTCACCTAGTTGATGTACATTTTACATCACCATTAGGAAGACTTTTGTTGTGCCATAGGTTTCTAAAATAAAACATTAAGATGTGAAATCTAAACAATTATTTTACAAACCTTTGCAAGAATCTGGAACCCAGTGTAAGAAGTTTACACCTGTGACCACCTACTGTGTCTGTTGCTCAACACCAAAATAACATTGGGAGTATCCATCTGTCACTATTAAAATGAAATAAAACAGAACTATTGAAATGTAAGCTCACCATGAGAATTTTAAATACTTTGACAGATTTTTATAAAAGAAAAAACACTTAAAAGCTATTTTTCAAGTGATTAACATTGATTAATTCACCACTAAAGATTATTTGCATAATTTTTAGGATATATAATTAACACAGTGATTTGTATGAACACTTTAGTCTTGAAAGAGTTTTTAAAGGGTCCCCTTTCAAATCAAGCTGTTATTTTTGCATTCACAACCAGTAGGGCAAAATTAAATATATATGCCTTGTCTTTATACTGTTCATACTTAAGACACACAGAATATGGGAGCATATTTTGAAGCCGTTCAGAAGGAGCCACTGGTGGCAGAAATACTCTGCCTGAGCCTTCTGACAGACACACAATATTGAATTATAGAATCATAGAAGGGTTTGGGTTGGAAAGGACATTAAAGATCACCTAGTTCTAGCCCCCCTGCCATGAGCAAGAAATATGATGTCATTAAGGTGGAGGAATTCCAGTGACAATTGCAATTTTGCTGGTTGTCAGAGCAGATGCTGCTCACACCTGATCGGTGCTAAGAAATAGTCCAGCATCTCATACTTATTCAAAATGAAAAACCAGACTTGGTTGTGAGAGAAAGTATGTTTAGAAAACCTGAATGCCAAAATGCAAATCCAAAAAGACACGATATACCAGTATATGAAAGATAAGGGTGGCACGCTTAGTTTTCTCCCATCCTTTATGACTTAGAAAAAGACAAAGAAAATGCATAATTTGAAATTTAAGATAATCTAGCTTGAAAGTCCTTACGATCCAAATTTGCCAAGGCAAGCTGGTAACAGAAAAATTGCACCAGCTTTGATTTTTAAATCTTTGGCTGCTGTGAAGCTCATAAATTAATGTTACAGAGAACATTCTCAAGAATACCCTCATAAAAAGGGGAGTAAATCTATCACATGAATCTAGCACAGTATAGAAACAAATTGTCTGGCCATATCCACCAAGGAATTACTGAAAGAACAGCGTTAAAAAAGGATACTTGATGTGAGCAGGCTGGAGTTTTTCTACTGCTGCTAGAATAATCATTCCATAGCCAAAATGTCAGTTCATTGGCCAGATCGTGTCAATAAACCCCAGCTACTTCACAGGTCAATATCTAATCTACATTCCTTTCCTGGGAAATTTTAAAACCTTCACGATATTTTGGAGGATCAGAAAATCTGCTATCACTACACTTGATGACTTGCCAGCAGAAGGATTTGCCTTTTTATTGCAGAAACAGGAACACACATACTTGATTGCAAAGATTTCCTTTAAAAGTTATTTACAAAATGACAGCCTCTTTTCTTTCTTATTTCCCTCTGGAAAAACTAGAATTCACAAATTAGATCTTTTGTTTTCCAGAGTTGTAAACATCCCCTGATTCTTTACAATGTCAGATCGATTCTGTCATTTAGTTTTAGATGAAATTAGTCTCTCTTGATATCCTTATTTCACTAGTCTATCTCAAAGTCTTTATTAAAAATCCCTTGAACTTACCATTTATTCCTTTAGCTTTATAAATCGTCTGACACAAAAGAAATTCTGGAATAAAATATTGCCCTGATATTTCTCATGCAGTTGCCCCTGTACTCTGGCAGTTTGAATATCTCTCAAGGACAGACAGACCAAAAGAGGCTGGCAAGCTGTTCTGACTCATACTACAGATCTGCATCCTCTGTTTTGGCTATACCTATTTGGGAGCATCAATACCAGTGGCAGTTGTTCCCTGTGAAGACTACCAGACTGCTATTTGAGTACTGTTGCTGCAGTGAAAGCCCTCTACTATCCAGACAAACCTATTCCTTAGGTGTATAGAAATCAGGTGGATTCCCATATAAACAGTCTGATGAAAAACAGTGGATTGCTTTGCCTTGCAAGGGCCATCAGAAATGGTCTATACAGTTACCCTTGGCACGGTTGCTTAGACAGAAGATGATCAGCAAAACATAAAATTTATCTAACTTGGAGACTAAAAACTAAATGAAAGACAAAGTCAAAAATCAAATTAAAATTTGCATAAGAAGGGAAGATTTATCATTCTGAAGCAACTCTTGGAGCCCTGATGGTCAGTGGTGGGGACTAGCAAAAAACTCCATGGAAAAGTTTTTTGCTATAACACCACTAATTGGCTGTACAGAGCTTTCATTGCAAAGACTTTAATACAGCCTAGTAACAAAATGTCTAACCCTGCATATCAGGACCAAAGTGACCTATGAACCATGCTCTCACTGTAAGGAGCTGATATGTACCAAGTTTTAACTTTACTGTTGATAAGTAGTGATATTAATATATCCATGTCACACTTCATTGCAGTCTAACACTTTTCAAAGAGGGAAAAAAATCTTTCATGGGAATTGTGATAAATAGAAATATTCTCTTCAAAAACAGTCCTGTGGCCTTGCCCTTCATTTAAGTCTTCTCTCAGGGCTGCAGATTCTTATACATAGTTTACCCCTGACTCAAATTATTCTTATGACTCAGAGCATACTGAAGATGACTCTGATACTGACAAGGTTCCTTTTAAAAGTTGTAATAATAATTTTGTCTATTGCTGAAATCACAGAAGATTTCAACTTGACATGTATTCTTTGCACCAAGATAGAACAAGTTCATGAATCAATTTACTTCTGCTGTATTTCTTCCTAAAATAAAAATATGTAAGCTCTTTCTCTTTCTCTGCTTTAAATATGCACAGACCACTTGGCTGAAAATGGCTTGGGATATCTGAGAACTGAATATAAATAGTCCTATTAATTTTCACTGACTAAAGACTAAATCATTAAGTACTCATCCTACCCACTATCCACGTAAGTCCTTGATGGTTAAAAGCTGACTGGGCTTATAGTTAATATATAATTTTTTTTTTTTTTTTTTTTATTATAACAGTGCAACTAAAAAGGAACTAAAAAATTACTTGGAATGAAGACGAAAGCTTGAAGGCAAAGGATTAGTTTTTAGCAGTCTCCTGTCAGGTCACTATTGAGTAGTTCAACTAAATACCTGAAAGGGATTTACGTTTTGGTTTGGTTTGGTGGTTTTGTTGTGCTTTTTTGTTTGTTTGTTTTGTTTTGTTTCTTCTTAATCTTTGTATTGCTCCAAACCTAAATCCAGAAGGACAGAGCTTAGTATTTTGGTAAAAAGGTGGGTTTCACCACCCTGCAAAATAGTCCTCATTTCTGTACCTGAACTCTCAGAGAATATGAGAGAAATAAAGAGTGAATAGACTGTGGAAACTCTCATCCCCTGCAAAGAAGAAACTAGAAAAAATAACATATGCCTGTAAAATTTACTCCGGAAAAACCAAATGTAACTTTAAAATGTGTTTCACTGCAGCAATCTCCAGTGCTAGAATCCTTTTTTAGAGTGGAATTTCTAAACTTACCTATGGACCAGGACAATATAACAAAAGTAAGCTGAGAGAACTGAGCAAGAAACATTGCAAGGTACTAGGCTGGTGTGAAGACATTGTCCTCACACAGTTTCTGTGATCATTTCACTAGTAAACGAATACACATTTGTATCCTTATTCAAATGGCTTGTCAGAAATTGTGAATCCCACCCTAGCAGAAGATTATGTGCCTTTCTAAATGCTGGCTCATCAATTAATTTTAAATGGCACATGCCAGTTTTCACTTTACCTTAACAGGAGTTAGTTACAGATCAAAAGGAATAGACCTTCCCTGACCTTATCAAAGTTTTGAGTTGTAGAGAACATCACCACACTCCACAACTAGACTTACGTGGATTTAAAGAAAGACTTCAAACAGGTTAGAAACCATTTATTTCAATGTATCAGGACTGGCATCATACTTTCTAATAATTTCTAATCATTCCTAATCAGGAGCAGCCTCACGCTCAAAGGCCTTTGTTCTCATGGGGGACTTCAACCACCCTGATATCTGATGGAGGGATGGTACAGACCAGCACGAGCAATCCAGGAGGTTCTTCGATTGTGTGGAAGACAACTTCCTTCTGTAAGTAACAGAGGAGCCGGCAAGGAGAGGTGCCGTGCTTGACCTCGTGCTCACTAACAGGGACGGGCTTGTTGGAAATGCGATGCTCCAGGGCAGCCTTGGATGCAGCGATCATGAGATGTTTGAATTTGAGATCCTCAGGACAGTGAGAAGGGCGTGCAGCAAGCTCACTGCCCTGGACTTCAAAAGAGCAGACTTTGGCCTCTTCAGGAACCTGCTTAGTAAGGGTCCATGGGATACAGCCCTAGAGGGCAGGGGGACCCAAGACTGTCGGTTGATATTCAAGGATCCCCTGCTACAAGCTCAGGAATGTTGCATTCCAACTAGAAGGAAGTGAGCAGGAGGGCCAGGAGACCTCCTTGGATGGATAAGGAGCTGATGAGGAAAATTCAAAGGAAAAAAGGCTTCTAAAAGGTGGAAGCAAGGACAGGCGGCCTGGGAAGAATACAGGGATGTTGTCTGGGAAGCTAGGGACCAGGTTAGGAACGCTAAGGACCAGTTAGAATTAAACTTGGCTAGGGATGTTAAAGATAACAGGAAGGGATTCTACAGGTACATAGCGATAAAACAGACTAGGGACAACATAGACCCCCTCCAGAAGCTATCAGGAGAACTGGCTACCCTGGATTTGGAGAAGACTGAGGTTCTGAATGACTTCTTTGCCTCGGTCTTCACTGGCAAGTGTTTTGACCACACCATCCAAGTCTTGGAAGACAGATGCAGGGACTGTGAGACTGAAGACCCTAGGCCCGCTGTAGGAGAGGATCTGGTTTGAGACTGCCTTAAGAACTTGATTGTGCACAAGTCTATGGAAACTGATGAAATCCATCCATGGTTCCTGAATGAGCTGGCAAATGAAGTTGCTAAGCCACTGTCCATCATATTTGAAAAATCATGGCAGTCAGGTGAAGTTCCCGATGACTGGAAAAAGGGAAATATAACCCCCATTTTCAAGAAGGGGAAAATGGATGACCCGGGGAATTACAGACCAGTCAGTCTCACCTCTGTGCCTGGCAAAATCTTGGAGCAGATTCTCCTGGAAGGCATGCTAAGGCACATGAAAATCAACAAGGTGCTTGGTAACAGCCAGCATGGCTTCACTAAGTGGAAACCCTGCCTGACCAATTTGGTGGCCTTCTATGATGAGGCTACAGAACTGATGGACAGGGGTAGAGCAGTTGATGTCATCTACCTGGACTTATGCAAAGCATTTGACACTATCCCACATGACATCCTCGTCTCTAATTTGGAGAGACATCAATTTGATAGGTGGAGGACTGGGTGGATAAAGAACTGGCTGGATGGCTGCATGCAAAGAGTTGTGGTCAATGGCTCAATGTCTGGCTGGAGACCAGTAATGAGTGGTGTCCCTCAGTGATCAGTGTTGGGATCGGTCTTCTTCAACATCTTTGTTGGTGACATGGACAGTGGGATTGAGTGCGCCCTCAGCAAGTTTGCCGATGACACCAAGCTGTGTGGTTCGGTTGATACCCTGGAGGGAAGGAATGCCATGCAGAGGGACCTTGACACACTTGTGAGGTGGGCCGATGCCAACCTTATGAAGTTTAACCATGTCAAGTGCAAGGTCCTACACCTGGGTCAGAGCAATCCCAGGCACAGCTACAGGTTGGGCAGAGAAGAGATTCAGAGCAGCCCTGCAGAGAAGGACTTGGGGGTGTTGGTTGATGAGAAAATGAACATGAGCCAGCAGTGTTCGCTTGCAGCCCAGAAAGCCAACCGTATCCTGGGCTGCAGCAAAAGGAGCGTGACCAGCAGGTTGAAGGAGGTGATCCTGCCCCTCTACTCTGCTCTCGTGAGACCTCACTTGGAGTATTGTGTACAGTTCTGGTGTCCTCAACATAAAAAGGACATGGAACTGTTGGAACAAGTCCAGAGTAGGCCCACGAGGATGATCAGGGGACTGAAGCACCTCCCGTATGAAGACAGGCTGAGGAAGTTGGGGCTGTTCAGCCTGGAGAAGAGAAGGCTGTGTGGAGACCTCATAGCAGCCTTCCAGTATCTGAAGGGGGCCTATAGGGATGCTGGGGAGGGACTCTTCATTAGGGACTGTAGTGATAGGACAAGGAGTAATATGTTAAAACTTAAACAGGGGAAGTTTAGGTTGGATATAAGAAGGAAATTCTTTCCTGTTAGGGTGGTGAGGCACTGGAATGGGTTGCCCAGGGAGGTTGTGCATGCTCCATCCCTGGTGGTGTTCAAGTCCAGGTTGGACGAAGCCTTGGGTGATATGGTTTAGTGTGAGGTGTCCCTGCCCATGTCAGGGGGGTTGGAACTAGATGATCTTAAGGTCCTTTCCAACCCTAACTATTCTATGATTCTATGATTAGAGAAAATAAAGCAGCAGCAGCATCACATGTGCTTCATGGCATTTATGGTTGTCAGACTATAACTTTTTTCCACTTGACTTTTTTTATGATATTTTTAGGTTTTCTAGTATCAGAAGATAACTGCTTGACTAATAAGAGATTAATTTCTCATGTGTTAGGGACAACCAGATGTTCAGCTCTAGTCAGCTGGACAAGGAAAAACAATGGCAGAAATAAAAAAAAATCTTAGACCTTCAAGCACCCAGATTTCGCTTGTTCTGCATAAGTGTCAGTATTCTACAAAGAGACTTTTATGATGTATTACTTAGGCGGTAAAGACTGGGAAGTACCTTATGTCACATTGACAAAAATGTATTTCAAATGTATTTGAGCCTGACAACTTTGAAAGAGTGATTGCTTTTTGAGTATGCGATCACAACAGATATAAAATAGAGATTTTTTTTCATCTTTTCCTCCCAAATCTTCAATAGCCATATCAGAACTTTATTTCTTTTGCTATTTCTTTCACAAGTAATGGTTGATCTATCATTTTTCATTAATAACTATAGCTTCAAGTCTATAAGAACCTTGTTCTTAAATTCCAAAGGAACAGAGTCTGTCTAAAGAAAAGGTTACACATGAAAAAGGAAAGGACGAGAATTTCTCTATAAATGAGATAAATATCTCTACTTGTTTTTTTTCAGTGCTTCAAACTCTGAGCATATTTCAGTACTGAACATTTCTTCCATGTTAGATCAAAACTGTACACATTTTCCATTCACTGCTCAAGACTAGCATATTGAAGATATATTAGTATTAAGTGACTGTATTTATTCACTCACACTGGATAGCTAATTGTGTTGCTCACTATTTCTTCTCTCTGCCAAGTCATTTTACACTGTACTGACATAAATAGTTTGTTGGTGAAGATGGAGTTTCACCAAAGTGGCTATCACTGGCCATCAGCATTTGCTTACTGTCCTGCACACAGGCTAAAGAAAATGAGGAATGGATTTCCAACTCCCAGAAACTCTCAGGTACGCAGCACAGCTTGTGACTGAGCCCTTCCAGAAAGATTGTCAGTAAATGGGAAATCTAGGAGGAAAAAAAAAAAAAGCATAGGTCACTTTATTTCCCTGTTTTGAGCCAAAGATAAGAAAAAGTGTAACTTAGAGTGGTAATTCTCAAGTAGGAGGGTCAGTACTATGGAATCATATAATGTACCTTGATACGGAGCGATTCTTGTCAGCCCAGTAACAGAAAAAACTTACTTAAAGAACAGCGTGCCCTGATGTCCTGGTTGAAATAAGAATCAAGATCCAGGAAGCACTACAGGACCATGAACAGAGAGGATTTCTCCCCTCAGCAATCATATTATGCAGTGTAAAAGAACAGCATTAGTATGTACGTTCTGAAAGTCTTTCCAACACCAAACTATTAGAAATAGTATGGAATTAATGACTGAAAGACAAATTCCAAAGAAGTCTAAAAGTCTTTATGGAGGTGCAGGGTCACTCTATTTCCACTTGCATACTAATTTGATGATTTGTAATAGCTAATAATAAACCCCTGAACACATTTGACACTCCTAGAAGATAGCTGAAAATGGTGCCTGTCCACCTCCAGTGATCCCCACACTGGGCACTGAGATGGCCCAGATCAATCACGTGCCTGCCATACTCTGTTTACCTCTGTCCCCAGCATACTGCTGTGAAGTTTGTAAAAAGCCTGCCTGCTTCTGTCTTCCTTAGTTTCTGAGTCACAAGAATTGTCCTGGTCATGCCAAATAGCCAAGACTTACTTTTCTTCTCTGTTTTCCTCAATTATCTTTTTTTTTTTTCATTTAATACAAAAAGAAAATAATATTCATATTGGAATATGCCCTTTTTGTCATCATACTTTATGTTAGATTAGCAGTCTCATGTTCTTATAGATCAATGCATTAACCATTCTCACAATCTATTATAATTAAGTCAAATCAAGTAAAATACAAGGTAAAGTAGATATAAATCTCAGATCGTATACAGGAATCCCTAAAGAAGAATGTAAGAAAAAAATTAGAAAACTTCCATAAATTTAAATATCAAAAAAGCAAAAATAATCAATGACACACAACAGGGAGTTTGATTATCCCATGATAATAATTCCCCCAAGCTTTCCCAGACATTTTCAATCCAAAATTGAAATAGCATCAAAAATAACATCTGAGATTCACATTCATTTTCCATGTTATCACTGCACGAATCTTAGGGGCTACATTCCTGACAACGTCCATCAGGCCCTTCCTAAAAATAAGCAGAATTTCAGATGGGGATCTGAACAATGGGTTTTAGAGAGAAAAATATTCAGATTTTTTTTTTTTATTCTTGAAATAGAAGGAATTGCTATTATGTAAAATCACACACATTCTTTTGTATGCAAGTGTAAAAATGCATTTTCATTTCTGAATCACATTTATAAGAACACCAGAACTCTTATAATAATCATCATATTTCCATTAGTGTTTATATTTTGTACCCAGATTACAAAAGAACATTGCATGACAGTTGGAAAGAATATAGATTTAAAATGTGTTAAACAGTAGCTCACCAGGCTGTCTATAAGCTTTGGGAATTCTTCAATCAGGAAAAATGACTGAGTTTTTAATCAATTTACAAAAAACTGATAGGAAAATGTAAAGATTTCTAATAGCTGGAAGGAACAGGAATCATTTGCCACTGGATAAGCAGATTTCAGACAGTATTTTCAGATTTTCAGACAGTATTCAAACTGTATTTTAGTACTTTTCACCAATGTGTATTTCCATCCATGAATTCAGTACTTTCAACTTAAATAACAAGGTTAAGCAGCCATAAATATATCCTGGGAAGGCATCATGACAAACTGGAACTCCTTGGAGGCACAACTTACCATGTGTGATTAAACTTGATGTATGCTAATTAATATACAGTCTCAGTAGCTTTCAGAGACAATGCTTGACAGTGTCCAGTGGTCCTGTTATCATTTTTCAACTTGTATCTCCTACATGGAGATGTGAAAGGTAGCCCCACTTACTTGTCTGAAGTTTCTTCTTTCAGCAAAAACGCCAGAAGAAACTATTTTTTCCTGCTCTAAAATTATAATTTTGTGCCAGAACAGAAATCCCCTTAGAAAAAATACTCCTATGTAGCTGTATATAACTTAACAAAACACTTTTCATATTCTCAGCCAGCAGATAACACTGAACTTTCATGATTAAGAAAAAATAAAGTGTAGAAAATATGCAAACTGTGGTCATAATTTGTATGTTTTTTACAGGTTGCTTTTCATTGGTAGTTCAGAAAGTTTTGCATTATGAGATAAAATTTTTGCCATTTTTAGGCATGAGAAACAAAAACACGGAGAGGAGTATATATTTATATATATTTACTAAAGTTACCCATTACTAAACAAGAGAATTTGGAAAAACAAATACAAAAAAAACCAGATTTCATTGGTCTCAAGACATCACACTGTTTCTTGTTATTTCTTTGTTCACCTTTATACTCTTTAATAAACATTTAATAGAAATACTTTGTCATCTATGGTCCAGAATATCTGATAAAAACTATGTACATTTAATATTTCATTGCAGTGCTAAGCTTGTCACCAGATCAAATCCATTTACATATTATATCCATTTCTGTTTTTCCTCAAAACACATGCTTATTTTCTTTTGCAAGTTTTAAGGAAAAACAATTCAAAAATATTCAGAAAATCAATTTAAATAATCACAGGAGGAACATAATTTCCTGTTTCAAAGACATCTACTTACCTTCAGTTATTCTTTTTCTATTCTTATAACATGCCAGATGTTAATTTGGCTCACAACCCCTTGCACAGAGTCCTACCGCAACTTTAATCAAGTGATTAAGAGAGCTGTTATTTCATTAGTGCATCCTTTTACTGATCATTGTGACACATTAGTCAGATAAAATGGGTACCAGAGGCTTGTCTCAGAAATTGTTCATTGTGGTTTCAACTGCAAGCACACTTTTGTTGCCTTTCAACCTGCAAAAAAGTCATTGCTCTAAACAATCTGGTCTAGCAATTTTTCTCTCTCTGCATAAAGGGCCTTATACACTACAGCAGTAAGAAGGGAGGAAGGAAGGGAGGAAGAAAGAAAGGGAAGAAGGAAGGGAGGAAGAAAGGAAGGGAAGAAGGACGGAAGGGAAGAAGGAAGGAAGGAGGGAGGGAGGGGCGAAAAATATCGGAGGTTTCCACACATATAACACAATGACATATTATACAAAACTTAATCCTTTAGTGAATGACAAATACTTCAGAACTTAAAATTTCAGAAGTCTGCAAAATCCATCCTATCTTCCCAGATACCTTCAGCTTCATACTATACCAACATAATTCAGCATATAATGACAAAAAATATTTAGGTATTCACATGCAGTAATTATTGTGCCATTTTGGAGCATACTGAGCAATCATTTGGGGCTCAGCAGCCCTGCAGCTGGCTCTGGTGTCCTTCTCAAGGGCCATCCCCACAGCCAGGTGGGGACAGCCTGTCTCTCACTTCCCCAGGGATGGATCTGTGCCTTCATTTACAGAAATCAGATTTAGCATGACAATGAATGGGTCACTGAAAAATTCCCTGATATTAACCCTTACTAGATGTGTTCAAGGAAAAATTTTTAGTTGCTGAAAGAAATGGCATTTTTCTTTCTGTATGATCAGCTACACAGCTCAGAGACTAGTGGAAAAAGTAACTAGGCTTTTGTCCAGAATTGGATATGACCTAATCTAAGGAGTATGTCAGCTTCCTTCAACAGAGAAGTAGGCTATTTAACTTTGAACCAGGTGGAGGGTCTAACTAAGCAGGTCAATCTTTCTCTTCAATTTCAACTAGAATTTCTAAGATAAATGCATTTGTAAACAGTCATTCATTCCACCAAGAAAAGATGGCTTTCAGAATTGCTGTTAAAGAAGCATTTGACATCTATTATTACAGTCTAATTGCGGCACATATTCTCAACGCCATAAAATTGTGAAAGAGTAAGCTGTTACTTTTTGCTCGCAAGTGTATTGTGATGTAAAACATGGAAGTATAGGGTATGAAAGAGCTATAGTGAAATTCAATTACTGTAGATACATATAAGCTTTGACAAAAATGTAACAGGAACATGCAGCTCTGTGTTACTGACAGATAATCAAAGTACTGGCTGCTTTCACAAGTGTTGTAAGAAGTGTTTCTCTATTAAAGTTTCTTTTTTTAAAGTAGAATTTGTACTGCTTCTTTAAAGATTACACAATCAAACAAAAGCCAAAAGAATGAAATAACGAAAATTACATTCAGTCTCTTGTAAACCCTCCTGCCTCACAAACAAATGCAGGATATCCCTGCATTTTATTATAGGTTTCATCAGTAGATTTAGATCCAGAGCTGTGATTAGGGCCTGAAAAATCTTAGGCTGAAACTGAAAGATGCACTTCAGCTGTAAATATGTAGCAATTATCCTGAAATGAAGTTCATTCCACATTTTAGCTAATCACCATGGAAACCTATATTCATTGGCTCCTAATTGGAAATGTTCCAGACCTGGAAAACCTTGTAGGCTTAAGACTGCATAATTTCTTATTTAAGCAATTGCACTGTTCTTCTGCATTTGTGACAGTAAGCCATGGCAATTTTGGCAATAAGCCTTATGAAAAGCTACTGTTCCGGTAACTCCAAGTTCAAAATTAATACTTGAATATTGCTAAACCCCAAAAGTTTTTTAAATCCTTATATATACATTTACTCAGGATTTCTAATAGGCTTAAGGGTAAATTTTTAAACTTTAGTGTCAAATGTTAGCCATTTTTAATGCAATTTCTAGAAAAAAATGCTAGGACTGACTTAAGTAGAGATGACACACTGATTTCTACTGTTTCAATCCTAAATCCATCCTTCAGATTTGAAAATGTTCAAATAATCAAGAATGAAAGTTTCATTAATATTGCTAGGACCCATGCACACCTTCTCTAAGATTATTTAGTTGATTCATTTACTTTCCATCACCCCTTTCCTGAATATTTTGATCAGACCCACAGATTTTATACGTATATCTTTTGTTTATGTTTGTGATCTCAATTACATAATCTTTATTAAAGATGGCATTGAATTCCAGTTGCATGTATCATTTCACAAAGAAAAGACTTCAAACTACAAGTTCCTAGATGACTGCTTTCTCTTTTGAATTACACAATTATAGTCTCTGGTTTTCATTAGGACTGCAGCAAGAAATTTTCCCTACCTTTCAAAATGAAGCATTCGAGCAGGAGTTGGTTTTCTGGAGAGAAATATTCACTGAAATTCTAGGTTAGCTTGCTTACAAAATTTCCATCTTTGTCATTCCCAGAAATAGGTTGAAAATCGTTTGCTTGAAAGAAAACTTCCAGCGAAGGCATTAGGAGAACTCATACAAACCCATGTTTTCCATTATTCAGTTTGCTGCAATATGGTGCACCACTATACAGGACGGAGTAAGCACAGGCTGGAAAAAAACAACTATGTAAAATAACTTCTAACTTAGAGTCATGCTGCTAGACCAAGCTCCGGAGTGTTGCTACATTACAAAAGTGTTGGTCTCTGAACTAGCGGGTTTTAAATCAGTTCTGGTTCATATGAAATCACAGTTAGATTACAGTGTAAATGTTTCCCAGACTGTTATCAAAAGCACTCTACCAATGTGTTTCTGTCATCCATTGTTATCTTCAAAAAGTAAAAAATGAATCTTTGTTCAGCAGTAAAAATTGAATCTTTGTTAAGCAGTTACAGAAATGGCACAAAATACTTCAAATTATTGGAAATAGTTCTGGGTTGGTTTTCTTTTCTTCCTTTCTGTGACTGGAAAGGTTTAGCATTCCTGCTCCCTGTCCTCCCTGAAACTCACACAAAATAAACAATGAACAAAAGAATATCCAGATACTTATACCCATACATGCGTATATACTGTTGTCATGGAGCAGTCCTTAAAGAGAACGTTTAAAGGTAAATTCCAAATAAACTTGCTTGCATTTCCTCCAGTGTTTCTATGGGCCTGCAATGACAAATAGGGCACCTAGTTTTGTATTAGGACAAGGAAGTAAGGTGTGTTTAAACACCAGGGCAGTATTGTTGTGTGAAAAGCTGATGCTCTTTTTCCAAAAAGTGGCCACTTGTGATACCTATTGCACCCCACTGCTCTAGCTTTTTGCTAAATTTGAGTTTTCACCAAGAGTTTGCTGCCTCAGCAGTTAAAAGACATGAAAAATATTTCTTTCTAATTCATTCTTTCAGAGAAGCAACTTCCTGTTGGCTGCTAAAATCTTAAATTAGTGGTTTACATATTGGTTACACTGACATTAAAACCTTCCTAGCTTTAGGAATCATTCTTATTAAACATGGCCCAGTATACTGATTTATCTAGCATTGAGAAAACCTTTAAATTTTGGTCCAGCACTTCTTCAAGTTTCGAGTCTTGGTGTATCTGAGATCTGAAGTTTGGATACGTAAGGCTTCTCCTGCTACATCTCCTGAGAACCTTATGAATAAACAGTCTTCGTATGACTAAATGTATCCATTCATTTTATTAATGCTTGCTGTCTCTGAGTAGTGCTCCTTCTTTCATGAAAACTTTGAAGTTTTCTGTTAATCTAGAGCTTCAGAGTGTTCCGAGTGTTAATAGCTTTTGCTGAGGTACTCTTCTCATCTTCTTATTGCCCTCCAAAGAGCCTTATTACTCCTTTAAATACTTACATGATGAATAAATGCTTGTTTACTACTAGTTACATTACAAAAAGAACATTTTTTTGAGTTCATGCTTTGAATTCTTGTTAAAATCCATTCCCATAAACGGAAGTCCAGAAAGATTAATGGTCTTCAATTAGAGCATACCTATTTTAAATCTATTTGCTCTCTTAATAATTACATTCCAGTCAATATCTTCCTTTCTGTATATTTACCAGGTTGATCTATTAAGATAGCTAAGGGAAGGTTGGGATGGAAAAATGGGAGTTGGAAAATAAGAGGGGTTTTCCACTTCAGCTGTGCAGAAAATGAATGCAAGAAATTAAAATTAAATGTCATTAAATCAAAAAGAAACACAAAAGAAATGCTCTTCAGGGAAATAATAAGAATTATTATTAATTATGTTCATTGTTAACAGCAGGATAACAGAAGTTGCTTTGTTAACTTATATCGAATTCAAGTAAAAGAAAATAATATGGAAAGTTTTCAGGTTTCATGCCAGGCATAACATGGTGTTTAACATCAAGTACTTGTAATATTCATCTAACTGCACACAAAATGATCAAACCTTGCCCATCTCATTTTAAAAGCCATCACAAATAGCCATGTTACATCATTCCCCATTTTGGGATTTTATTGCCCTTGAGATCAGCTGGGCAAGAACTTGGGCCTCTGTTGTCCTACTGGAGGCAGCTGCTGAAGGGGAATGTTTCTCATTAGAATTTAACTTTTTGAGACCAAATACACGCACACACAGAGAAAAACCAACAAACCAACAAATGAAAAAAAAACCCCAGCAGACTGAACTACAAATAATGTCTATGAAAGGAAATGGCTCCATGCTTTCCAGAGTATAACCTCTTTTCTACATTCTTCTAGTGGTTAATCTTTCTGAGAATAACTGAGTTTGGTTTATGTTATGTTAGGTACATGCTTTCAAAGAATGAAACTTTCCTAAAATTATCATTTTACTTTCTGAAAATCAGTTCTGGAGATAAAAAGTTGAAATGTCAACAAGACAGGTGTGCATCTACCTAAGCTAAACCGTTTCTTCTACGGTGGACAAAGAGATGCAGACGGGGGATTGAAATCAATGTATTTTTTTTTTTTAGAGAGGAATTAATTTCAAATCTTGCATAGAAGAGGTAAGAGAAGACACATATTAAGACAATTCTGAAATCAGAGAGAGCAGTACAATTTGAAATCCTTAAAATACCCATTTTATAAGGTTAATTTATATCTAGCATGTTATTAAGTCATTTAATGGTATTCTTTTCCTAAAAAGACTGTTTAAGAGTCTGGATAGTACAATGACAGGTGCTAATAGAAAACCTAGCTACTAGTGCTACTAGTGCTGCATTAATTCAGATGTAATGGGTTGGCTGGGCTTTACAAAGTTTTTCTCATAACCTTGTTACTTTATAATACTGTGAACAGATTTATATATATATTATAGACAAAGTTCAGAATTTGAGTACCGTGATAATAAAAGCCATCCAAAATATTTTTTTAACTTTTATTAAATATATAGAGATATCAGAAGAAATCAGTTGAACTGTATGACATATATGGAAATAAACAAGGTTAATTTTAAACAAGTTTGGGTTTTTTTTATCTATTACTCTCTGCTTTTTCGCTAAAGCTCTAAGAAATAGACTTCTCATATCACTGCTTTTAGACAGCAATAGTTGTCCATTTGGAACAGAAAAAAAAAACAAAACAAAAAAGGTGTTTAGATAGATGCTGTTGTTGCCATCTGTGTCCTTCAGAACAAAAGAAGATAAACACAGACAAAAAGAAGATAAAAGGAGCAGGGTAAAAAAAAAAAAAAAAAAAAGATGGAAAAAAAAGAAAGAAAAATGCAGCTTCTGCTTCTGGGCTTCACTTTTGAATTATGGACTAGAGCTTAACAACTTTTTAATTGTGATGAAGGCCATGATCTCCTTTTGGCTTACCTGAAAGGGCACATTCCTTCTTTGAGTATGCACGACCCAGCGCAAGACTGGGGCTTCCCTTCCCTATTTTTTTAATTTGTTTTTTCCCCAAGAGAATGGGTAAGTTTCTTTGCTCATAATGAGAACAGAATCCTGTGGTCTGGACAGAGGTCATGTTGTTCTAACCTGCTCTTCAGAGAGGTGATGTGAACTTTCTAAAATATGAATGTTCCTCAAAATCATTGTTTGATAAAGACAGGGCTGAGAGTCTGCCTTAGCTAATGCATGATGTCTGGTCACCCTACCAGAGGCACAAATACTTTTGTGCTCACAGCTGTGCTGCCCTAAGAGGTTACTTTTGTCCGCCAGAAGAGGATGAAGTATTTGTTCACCAGATAGTTAACCTCCATGTGCAGTTCAGAAAATCTCTACGAGCAGCAGATTATTTCAGAACATCTCTTCAGCATCCCCTATGAGATGAAGCTGTGGCAGGCAAAACCAGGCTCCTTTTTATATAGAAGACCAAAAGAGAAAAAAGAAAATCAGAAAAAGAGAAATGAGATTAAAAGAAATGTGAGGGAACAACTGGTGGTATTAGGGCTTTAGCTCATACTGTGAAGCTGGCATTTGCACTTGTCTCTCTCCATCTGGCATGTTCAGGGCATTTCTCACAATGAATGTTTTGGATGTTACAATGGAACCCCAAAGATCTCAGTTCTTTCAGTAAAAAAAAAAAATGGTTATGATGGTAGGAATATCCTATTAGCTTTTTTTTATCCAACAAATAAAGTGTAGTAGTTTTTGGTCCCATGTTCTTGTCTGTCTTATATGATCTTAGCACAGTTCTCTATGGATAATTTTGTGGTAATTTTTGTTTTTTCAATTTTATTTTATTTTGGAAGAAAAGAACAGCTTGGCACAGTCAGTATAAGACTGTTTTAACAATCTCTGTATGAGATGAATTCAGAAAGTCACAGAATTTGCATAGTAAACCAATTGCAATAATTACATTGACAAACCAAAACCATTAATTGAAGAACCTGTGTTTGAAGAAAATGCCTCTAATTATAATAAGGTTAAATATTTCTGACAAAAATTAATCCTTCAAATGACATTTGAGTTCAGAAGAGAACGGTAATCCACATTAAGTTCCACGGCTGTAATATGATATTTTAAAGACTCAAACATGCAAGCGAGCTATAGCAAAAGTTGCATAATGCTGATCTTTTTACCCCTGAGACTGTTGCAAATGTCATTAAGGCAGCTACAGCTAGCCAGTCAGTTAGTGTCAATCAAAGCCTGTGAGGCATTTTACAAAATAGTCCCTATCAGTGTATAGTGGTATATGAATTAAAAGCAAGAGATGGAACCATTTGTCATTGTAACAGCTAAGTTTCCAATTAGCCTATACTTTTATTGTACATGGCATGTGTAGGCTATGTATACTTTATTGCTCAATGCATTGTAATTGAATAACACAAATGTTTGAAGGAGCTGACATTCAATCAGAAATATCTGGGTTTTCTTCATTTACTGTGTGCATGGAGGAAGAAGAAGAATAACTTTTTTTATTTTAACTTCATTTAGCCTACATTATGTACTTCACACTTCTTTACACACAGAGGGACTTAAGTCATAACCAAAGCCTTTCTGACAATATCTGTGGTCCAAATTGGTTATAACATAACGTATTAGTGCACTTTTGGACAGAAAGTATCCAGAGTACAGATCTCTATCATAGTGATGTAGACTATCTTAAATCTGATGATGATAACTCAGTTGGTCTCACATTTTACCAGTAAAGCTGAGATCAGCAGCTAATCTATGTTTCTCAAAGAGTTCTTTGGGGTTACTTCTGCACACATGAAGTGAACCTAGCTGCTATATTCCTGTGTGTGTGTTTGTGTACCCCAAAGACATGGTCAATTTGCTACCCAGGATATTTGATGAGGGAGTAGAAGAGAAAGTAGAATGACATTCTTGCAACTGTACCACAGCATTTATCTATTCCCTGGTTAGGCATCACCCAAAGCATAAAGAATCAATTCAGCAGCTGGCTTATAAGCTGAAAAAAAATGGAAAATTGATGCTGTGTCAGGAACTGCTTTTCTCTAGTTAGAGTAGGAAGCTACTATTTCAATCACTCTGTATTGCTCTAGATTTTAAGTGGTGAAGTATCTTTGTTTATCCCAATTTCTAAAATGCAGGTCTTTTGAGTTATTTGCATTCTACATGCTGATTTTAGCATATCAGATCTGAAGTATTTTAGACATTGATTTGTCATTTGTTTGGCCTCTGGTACTAAGATAATACGACAGTTCCACTAGATGACTTTGGACAATTCTGAATTTTAAAGTGACATAATACCATAAAGAATAAGATGCTTTTAAAAGAACAAGAATAAAGAAAATGTCATAAAATGTCAAAATAAATAAAATAAAATAAAATAGTACATTTCACATAACGAT
Source organism: Pezoporus occidentalis (assembly GCF_034315485.1). Lineage (NCBI taxonomy): Eukaryota > Metazoa > Chordata > Aves > Psittaciformes > Psittacidae > Pezoporus > Pezoporus occidentalis. The sequence goes on along the minus strand of NW_026915713.1, from coordinate 2,851,177 downwards.
ATCAAGTAGTTTTACAAATCTGCTAGAGTATGGAAGAAGAATAAAAAGTAAAGGAGGGAACTGTTAGAAACTATCTCTTTTAGTTTTCTACTCTAAAGCTTCTTGCCAGATACTCTGGTTTGAATTTTCAGAAACTGTCTGGAGATTTAGATGTTAAAGTCCCACTAAAAATGCCTTTGAAAGTCCTATCTAGGACAGCCTGTTAGGAGTTTTGTGGAAAGAGTAATTATGAGCTAGTGTATAAATACAAGCTGAACAGATGTAGATTAACACCATCTGTAGGGCAATTCTACACAGAATTTAGGGCCATAATGTCACCTTTCTTTACCTATTAATCCAACTGTCTTCATTCACTGCTGTACTTTCCCCTGAGTATATTTCATCTACAGGAAGAACACCCAGAGTCAAGCAATTGCATAGGTTTCTTTTTTAAATGCCTAAAAAAAATCTCTCAAATGAGAGGTTATTTACTGAACTATGTGCTTGTTTCACCCCAATAGCCTGCTAATACTTGTTGACACCAGGCTGAGTATTATATAAATGTGGTGGAGCAGAGACACTGCAGGTTATAGACCGACCTGAAAAGGTTGAAATAAAGGCAGGCAAGAGGGGACAACAGGGGATGCTAAAGCTATGGGAGACTGCAGAGAAATAAGCAGGACAAAAAAAAATTAAAAAAGAATCAACATGAGTCAAATTCCTTTAAGGGGTGTTTTAAAAGGTTTTATGGGTATGATCTACCTTCATTAGAGAGCTCTGTACTATTAAAATAATGGCAAAATTACTGAAACAGTTTACAAGAGATCCTTATTTTCCAGATATAAGTAAAGATTAAATGCCATTAAAATCATGAGGCTGAGAAAAGAGCTGATTGTTCTCTCACAGGGTAAATACAAAAAAAGGAGTAAGAGTGATTTACAGTGAAGGACAGAGCTAGCATTAAAAAAAAAAAAAAAGAAAAAAAAAGTGTACACTGATGAGGAATTAATTCAAGGTGGAAATCAGAAGCTACCTAAGCATCTCAAGAGCAGGATTCCAAAAGGCTGAGCATGTGGCCCAGAAAAATAATCCAGAAAAATAAATCCAGTGTTTACGCTGGAACATCAGAAATCTAAGAGGGCAGTTGCTTGATTGACAGTTTCATATCCTGGGAAGCGATTTGAAAGTGAAAAAAAACCTAAACCAACAAAAAAACAAATAAAAAAACAAAAAAAGAAAAAACAAAAACAAAAACAAAAAACAAACAAACACAAAAAAACACCAAAAATCCCACCCAAACCCCACCAAAAAAAAAAAAAACACAAACCAGAACAAAACAACCAAACAAAAAACAAACAAGCAAACAAAAATCCCCAAACCCTCCTGTCAACTGTTCAGCTGGCCTGCTGTTTATAATTATATACTTAAGCTTCAAGCAGCAATTAGCTTCTCATTACATGTCTGGACACAGCAAAGAATCTGAATCCAATACAACTAACATGGTAGAAATAACAACAAAATAACATTGACATTTGTCGTGGTTTAAACCCAGTCAGGTAATTCGTTCGCTCACTTCCCCCCCTTTTCTTGCCCTCCCCCTGCTCTCGGAGGGACGGAGAGGAGAATCAAAAAGAATGCAACTCCAACGGGTTGAGATAAGAACAGTTTAGTAACTAAGGTATAACACAAATCACTACTGCTACCACCAATGATAATAATGATAAAGGAAATAACAAGGGAAGAGAATACATCATCTCACCACCAGCCGACCGATAACTCGCCCCCCCCAGCCCGACCAAGCTCTGACCGATACCTCCTCCAACCCTGCAGACTCCCCGCCCTTCCGGCTAACTCCCAGTTACATCCTGGGCATGACGTGCTGTGGTATGGAATACCTCTTTGGTCAGTTTGGGTCAGGTGTCCTGTCTCTGCTTCCTCCTGGCTTCCCCTCCTCCCTGGCAGAGCATGAGGCTCACAAAGTCCTTGGCCAAACCAAAACATCGCTTGTTATCAGCTCTGTCCCCGAGCTGAAAGTCAAAACATTGCACTGCACCAGCTACCAAGAAGGGGAAAAATGACTGCTACTGCTGAACCCAGGACATTATCCACCCCTTATTCCATACCATTCACGTCATGCTCAGATCCCACATTTTCAATATACCATCACTCTTATCTCAGTGCATGGACCAGTCCCTATAAAGCTGCTGAGTCCATCTGGTCCATGATGTCAGGCTCCATCTCTTGTAACAGTCTTCCAGAGCAGGAGAGACTGTGTGCAGTGTTCACACTCATGAATAACCTGGGCAATAGTATCCATTGCTAAGTCCACCCCTCGATCATGAGTCCATCTCCATGTTGCATCTCTGTTCTGATGGCCTGAAGTGCCATGGGCCCACCAGGCTTAAAATAATTCACTGTCCCCTTAAGCAGTTTCTGCAGCTTGTTGCTGGGGACTCCATACAGCTGCCTTCCATCTCCGACGCTTCCAAAGCACTGGAGGGGCCCAGTGGACTAGATACTTGCCCATACTGTCCCACACACCCTGCCACTCATGACTGTCCAGCCTTGGGGAAAATCTCTTGGTCCCCCCATATCCTCGTCTAACCCCAGACAAGACCCAAACCTGACTCTGCTTAACTTTTGAGATCAGACAAAATGGTTGTGGGTAGAACACAGTCTGTGTGTGTGCCAACATGCTGATCCCCATCACAATCAGCAGGCAGGTCCCAAGGATACTCAAAGGCCATTCAAAACCTCCAGAACTCTCAAACGACGCTGCTGTGCTTGTCACTGGGGCTGGTGTAGCTGCTGTGCTTGACGGCTCTCCCACCATCAGCTTCTCTTTTCCTGAGTCCAGCTCTTCCCCCTCTGCCTTGCTGGGAAATGCTGCGTGGTCTCCTGCATCCTCCTGGGGCTCGGCGGGCGGCTTCCGGGAAATGCTCTCGGCCGTCGCGGCGCTCGGCTCGGCCGCGGGGCTGGGCTCCTCCGCGGGGCTCGGCTCCTCCGCCGCCTTCTCCCGCTGCTCGGCAGCCGCCTCCTTCCTCTCCTCGACCGCCCCGACCTCCTCCACCGGCAGCCGTCCCCTCGCGGCCTCCGGCCCCGCTCCCGCCGCCGCTTGGTCCCCGGGGCCGCTCTCCCTGGCCGCTTCAGCAGCCGCCGGCTCCCGGGGCCGCTCCCCCTCGGCTCCCCGCGGCCTCACGAAGGCGGAGGCGAGGGCGAGGGCCAGGCCGGTGAAGAGCAGCCGGACGGCCAGGTACAAGTCCACGGCCACGTCCGTCCCGCCCTGCTGCTGGAGCCCGCTCGTATTACAAGCCATTGCCATAAAGCACAGTGAGACAAGAACCTTAGCCCAGGCCCCATACTTGATAAACACTAACACAGCAAATACCGGCTCTACGTAAGTTACAACATTCTGAAGCTGTGAGATCAACAAGAACAACTCTGAGAGCCAATAAATCAGCATTGTGACGAGTGGCTATTAATCCAGTCAAATCTGTCGTTATCTCAACCCTTCGTGCCCCACGTTGGGCGCCAAAAAGAACTGTCGTGGTTTAAACCCAGTCAGGTAATTCGTTCGCTCACTTCCCCCCCTTTTCTTGCCCTCCCCCTGCTCTCGGAGGGACGGAGAGGAGAATCAAAAAGAATGCAACTCCAACGGGTTGAGATAAGAACAGTTTAGTAACTAAGGTATAACACAAATCAGTACTGCTACCACCAATGATAATAATGATAAAGGAAATAACAAGGGAAGAGAATACATCATCTCACCACCAGCCGACCGATAACTCGCCCCCCCCAGCCCGACCAAGCTCTGACCGATACCTCCTCCAACCCTGCAGACTCCCCGCCCTTCCGGCTAACTCCCAGTTACATCCTGGGCATGACGTGCTGTGGTATGGAATACCTCTTTGGTCAGTTTGGGTCAGGTGTCCTGTCTCTGCTTCCTCCTGGCTTCCCCTCCTCCCTGGCAGAGCATGAGGCTCACAAAGTCCTTGGCCAAACCAAAACATCGCTTGTTATCAGCTCTGTCCCCGAGCTGAAAGTCAAAACATTGCACTGCACCAGCTACCAAGAAGGGGAAAAATGACTGCTACTGCTGAACCCAGGACAACATTGAAAGAGAACTATTTAGGGAAAAGATTAAATTATGGTAATGTGTTACCTAGAAAATTTCAGTAAATCTGCCAGAGTCAGGTAAGTTCAGAATCAGTGAGATGAGGTTATGACCACATTTATTAGATAGAAATGACCCAAGTGAGTCATTTCTGCAAGTGGGGAAAATTAAGGAAAAAGTGGAAAATAGCTTTTTTGAAAAAATGAGAACTTGGAGTTCACTCGAGACAAACATTCTCTGATTTCTGTCTAAGAAAAATAGTAGGGTTAAACACTTTATTTTGCAAACACCAAATTATCCTAGATGTATCTCAAGCTTCAGATTTACATAAAAATATTGGTAGAAATGTTTATAGCCAAGTAGCAAGAACCACACAACAAAAAGCATTTCTTCTTGAAAAGAAATATTTCTGTGTGCCTTTAACATTTATTCCATTGCCCTAGGATTCATATAGAAGCAAGAGACTATAATCCTATGACAATGTTCTGTTCAATTCATATCATCTCTTAATTAAATTAACGTATGCTTTATCACAGGCACTTATTAAAGTAATTGTTCATGTAAAGTGGGGCTATCATAGATATAAACATTACAGTCATCTTGATACGATTCAGAGATCTTTGCTAATTACTTACTTGAGTAAAATTCTACATTTGACTTGCCCTCTGTGATAATAACTTATTAGAAATCAGCCTAAATTATTATGCAAATTCTTTACTAGCATTACAAACCTAGCAGAAACTATGAAAGAAGACTAAAAGAAATATTCTGCAACTGGTGATCCTGTTTCCAGACTCAAATATCTAGGCAAAGTTTCAATTCATACTAAGCAAATGTAACTAGATGAGTCAGAGTACTGCCCCCACTGCCTCAGAACACAATATAATAGATGGTCAGGGACATCTTCTTCTCTGGAGTCATGAACCTGCATCTTCACAGTGAGCATTTGACTCAAATTCATCAACAGCATTGAGATTTTCAGCATCGCTGCTTGAGATAAATTTACCTGATAGGGACTTTTAATAATGTTGTATATTACTCTTTAACAGCAGACTTTCCAAAACAACGACACGCAGAGTCACCTCTTTTTTTTTTTTTTCCTTTATTTTTTTCTCAAATTATTCTCTCCCCAAGGCATATCTGAGCTGCTGAGGATTAGTGAGGAAAAAAAGTAAAAGTTTTCACTGCACCAAGATTTTGAGGGAAAACAAGTGATTTTCTCCACATGTAGACGTTTCCCCTCACAGCTATTAACTTGGTAATGTAATATTAAATGAAGAATTAGTGCAACATGCTCTTTGACCAGTACTATTTAGCAAAGTAATGATCCTGTTGTCTTGAACATCACATCAGACATCTACTATATATGATGCTTAGAAATCCAATTCAGCCTTTGATTGAACACTTTTCATTTTTACTGAAGTGGACATTAATCAATGGATTTCTGACCCAAACTCGTCATTTATAAACTTTACTGATGTCTTCCATGCAGCTTTAATAATAATCTTAACCTGATTCCATCTTCAAACTTTTGCAAGACTGAGAAACACACCAGAAGATGATCACTGTTAAATTAAATTATTGATACAGAATTTCCTTTCTGTATCAATGGTATCAATTCCCTTAGCAAAGGCAAATGTATATTTCTGAAGTTAAAGATTTTTCTGAATGGCTCAACTGGCTTTATAATACAGGAAAAAAAACCCACAGAATTACTTATAAATTGTGGAAATTGTCTTGCAACACAGGAAGAGATTGGTTGCTATGGCTGCTGCTTGTGAAAGCAGCTGGCTTCTTCAGGATATGATTATTGTAATATATTAAGTGGCAAACTCAAAGCACCACAATTATAAACAAACAAACAAATAAATAAATAAAATATATATTTAAAATAAACTGTGCATAGACAGAATTAAGGAAAACATCATCTAATTGAATATTCCATGTCTCTGCATTCCTCTTTCTGTGTTTCAGTTACTGGGCTCAGCCAGATATACGTTATAGGACTTGATGGACAAATTGTCTTTTTCAGTCTTGTAAACTCTATGCTCCTGCTTCTGATAAATTCAGGTTGATGATTTCACATTCACTTTCACTTCTAAGGGCAGACATAGGATAATTCATTCATAACTATTTCTCTCAATGGCTACTTTCTTTTTTTATTATGAAGATGTAAGGAGAAGAAAATAAAGGATGATTTGGATTCAGGGTTACTATATTCTTAATTTTGAAAGAAATTAGTAATTGCTAACATCAACCTGCCCTTTGAGTAGCTTTTGCATACTATTCTAAAAAAGTGTGATTAATTTTTCTTTAGGTAGTTTTTTGGATCAAAGAATCAATTGAAAAAAAAAAAAATTAAGTATATCAAAACAAACTAATTCATAACTCACTTAGACAAACCTGACTGTCCTTTTTATTTTCCTTTTTTTCCCAGAGAAAAAACAGAAGGTGTTTTTGTTTCTTTGGTGTACAAGTCATTACTTATGCTTTTGTGATGTCAACTTGCTATACTTGTAAGAATAATTTTCATGTTCATCTGCAATGACTTTCTGAAGGAATCAGTTGTTTTGAAGGCTTTATCGACAATTGCAGAAGTTCCAAATCATTACCTAAATTTCCATTCTATTCTATCTGGAAATGTATTTTTATAACTTTCAGACCTTGTCCTATTCCTTTTGACTTCAAATGGAATTTTACAATAAAAGGACACCTGTAGTTTTTAAGGGGTAACTGAAAGTCACAGAATCACAGAATACTGGAGGAAGGGACCTCAAAAGATTATCTGGTCAAACCTTCTGTGGGAAAGGAGAAGAAGGCTAGACAAGAACTATTCCATTTTTCTGTTAGTCTGCTTAGATATGACTCATTGTCTATATTTTATATTTTATTTTATTTTAAAATTGAAAGTGTTACAACTAGAAAAGACTTGTTGTCTTGGAGAGGATGGATGGTTATGGACATAAGAGTAATGTTCTTTTAGAGAAATATCTTTTATGCACATGTACTGCTGAGACTCATTTCTTACATTTGAAGTGCAATATAGCAGCCAGTAAATGTATGTATGAGCTCTTTTGTATGACAGGAGGTGAAATCCTGCTTCCCTTAATCATCAGGTAGAATCCTTCAAGAGTAAAGGACCTGACTACTGATTCTGCTTTGAAATGGAAAACTTGGAGAGCAAAAGAATTCACCACTTAAGAGAAAAAGGTATACTGATATCAGTCATCTTAGAATTCAAATGACTTCCTTGTTGCAAACGGTTGTGCTAAAAATAGGAATGATTTTTTGTTGAGGAAGAAAGCCTGCAAAAATCTGCAAAAAATCCCTGGTCTAGAAAAGATTTTTATCTTGTAAGACTTCTCACATATTTGAAATTAAACAAATGCTTAATTAAGGCCAAATTCCATGTTTACAGGAATTCTTGTTAGACTAGAATCTCGTGATTTGGGAGAATAGTAGAACAATAGTTTCCAAATTTGGCTGATTTGTACTGTGAGTCAGAAAGAACAACAACAAAAAAAATATTATTCCGTTTCTTCTGCAGTCACTCTCATGCTATCTTTCCCTCCCAGCTTAAGGGCATTAGCTGAAGAAACAGAGAGATGCCACAAGGATGATCAGGGGACTGGACCACCTCCCGTTTGAAGACAGGCTGAGAAAGTTGGGGCTGTTCAGCCTGGAGGAGAGAAGGCTGTGTGGAGACCTCATAGCAGCCTTCCAGTATCTGAAGGGGGGCTTTAGGGATGCTGGAGAGGGACTCTTCATTAGAGACTGTAGTGACAGGACAAGGGGTAACGGGTTAAAACTTAAACAGGGGAAGTATAGGTTGGATATAAGAAGGAAATTCTTTACTGTTAGGGTGCTGAGGCACTGGAGCAGGCTGCCCAGGGAAGTTGTGAGTGCTCCATCCCTGGCGGTGTTCAAGGCCAGGCTGGAGAAAGCCTTAGGTGAGATGGTTTAGTGTGAGGTGTCGCTGCCCATGGCAGAGGTGTTGGAACTAGATGATCTTAAGGTACTTTCCAACCCTAACTATTCTATGATTCTATGATTCTAAAAGTAAGCATTCATCTAAAAAAAAAATGTAATTTTTTTTTTTTTTTTTGCCCATAAATACAGGTTAATATTTTTGGCAACTTACATTTTTCCCTCTGCAGCTGGAATTCATTCAGACAGCTCATAACAGTCTGCCAAGGCAGATGCACAATCTAGGCCACTGCCTCACAACTGCTTTTGTAAGTGTGGTTAAAAGAAACACTTTCTAGATAAATACTGTGAGCATCTTAAAATTAGGAGCTTGAATAAAAAATGACAGGATTCACTTGTCCAAGCTGGATCAGAGGAAACAGCTGGATGCACAATTTAGGGTATGGAGATATTTTTTTCTCAGTTCTAATAAATACCCATTATTAATTCCTCCCTAAATATCCAAAAAATAGAGATTTAGCTGATAGTTCAAATTCAGAGGATGCTGTACTGACGAAATCAAATATTTTTCATTATATCCTATTAATATGAATGCAATCATCATGTTACCTTGCTTATAGGAAGAATTAAACCAACAGAAATTTTATTTGTTCACAGTCCCAAGGTTTTTTTCAGCTGGTGTCCTGACTTTATAGCTTTCTTTTTAAGTACACTTGCAGTAGTGGGAAGTCCCACCTCTTTTTAATTTTGCTATTTACTTTTCCTATTGTTCTTTTACTCCATCTCTTTCTCTCTCTCACACACACACATACACATGCATATATGTATGTATTCAAGAAAATAGTCAGCAATGTTCTCCTATTTTTGACCTGCTTGGAAATGGGGGATTTGTTTGGGGGATTTGGAAACTCTTATTTTCTCAGCTGTCTCCTCTGAAAGCATTCCCACTAACATTCTGGGGGAAAAAAAAAAACAACAAAAAAAAACATTAAACTCATAAGTTTCAATAATGTTCTAGCCAATGAAGTATCTGTATGGTGCTGATGAAGATCTACTTCAAAGCAGAGCAGTTTGGTGGAACTGTCATCTGTTACACGTAATTAAACATTTCTACATTTGGATTTCCACCTCTGAAGGTCAACCTTGCTTAAAGTACAAGCAGCTTAAAGCAGGTTGTTCAGGACAAAATTTCACAGCCTTTCTGGGAAACCTACTCTGGTGTTTGATTGCACTGACTCTGGTTTTATTCTTTCTAATATACATGCAGAATTTCCTCCATTGTAACTTGGGCCTGTTGTTTCTTATCCTTTCACAGCTGACTTCCAAGAACAGCTTTTTTTTCTACACACCCTCATTAGGTGGTTGAAGACAGCAGTAAGATCCCTCCTTAGAACACAGTTCTTTCAACCTCCTCTCATACATCACATGTTCCAGCTTTCAGTCATCATGGTGGTGGTCCTCAGTTGTATTTGCTCCAAGTAGTCAATGACTTTTCTTTGCAGCAATGGCATGTTGGAAAACCCAGCATGGTAGAAAGTCCCTCACAGTGAAAGTCACAAGCTTACTGTTTCTTGCTCTTCCACAAACTCTATACCATCTTCCTGTCTGTTTCAGTTTATGGGATGGCTTTTAAGTAGGGATACTTTGGGTCCAGAAACAATCTGCCCTATGCATAGCAAAGTTCCCAAGCTGGTACTTCTTCCCAGCACAAAACCAGCTAAGGACTGTGACATATAAATAGGTCCAATGTGATCATATGGGTCTGAGAGGGTCTGCAAAAAAATGAAGTTGATTAGAACTTCCTAATTGGAGCTTGTTTCTTATGGAGTAGACAAGGTTTTTTTACTTTGCCATCAATTCCCAGGTTTCTGAGGACAAGGCTGCAGAAGCTGTGTTGGCTGATTGGTCATGCCAAACTTCACCTGCTCTCCATTAGGTCATTCGGGTACATCTGTACCACAGATGATGAATCTTATTCTGCACTGTCTAATGGTAATTTTCTGTAGATATGTGGATGCACGTATCTCCCTATCTACCCACATAGCTATCCAATGATTTATAGAATTATAGTTAATCTAGAGGAAAATAAAAACACAACCCAAACCGTTGAATTGCTTCTTTGTGGCCATTAATAGTGAAATAAGCAGGTCATTAGGTATGAATTAAACATCACCTTTGTGCCAGCTGATGCAAGGAAGGCCTTGGCATCTACTTTGTCATGATTTTCATGCTAAAATATTAATTCTGTGTAGACACAATGTGTGAAATGAGACAGACCTTTTATTCTAAAAGACTCAGTATTTTCTAAAAGCTTCCCTAACTTGTAACTATTCCTGACATTGATTGTGCCAGAGTCATATGATTTAATGGAACATCCTCTCTGAAAAAAAAAAAAACAAAAAAACACGAAAAAAAAACACAAAAATCAAAAAAACAAGCCAACGACCAAAAAAAAAAGCCAACAAACTTTTACAGCATGAATTAAGGTATTAGAAAAAGGGAGAGGAGAGGAGAGGAGAGGAGAGGAGAGGAGAGGAGAGGAGAGGAGAGGAGAGGAGAGGAGAGGAGAGGAGAGGAGAGGAGAGGAGAGGAGAGGAGAGGAGAGGAGAGGAGAGGAGAGGAGAGGAGAGGAGAGGAAAAATTTTTTAAAATACGGATACCAAGTTAAAAACGTCTTCATCTCTACCTGATAAACACAAGGGTTATCAGGGAAGAAGTCAGAAATTCTTAAGCATGGTATTGGTAAACCTTAACTACATTTAACAGAGCTCATTGGCCAACTTCATGGCTCCATTCATCAAGCTCCTTTCCCAAGCACTGTTGTAGTGAATATATTGTAGTGAAGACTGTCTTAAGACAAAAAAAAAAAAACCAACTATAATGAACCACAATGGGCATTGCTTAATGTTTTTACATTCCCACCATGAAGACAGACCTGTTCATTTTGTACTGCCTGATATGTGCATCCCTGAAACAATAGCCACATGAGGTCACTGTAGTTCATACATGAGTCATGAGCTTGAGTCATAAGCTTGAATCATAGTGTTTTCAAGTGACTGAAACCAAAAATGTGTGACTGGAAAATAAAATGGTTTGTATCATATATAAATAAAAATCTGCAAAAGAATTTATTAAAATTGGGTGCATTAAATACAAACATTAATTGCATAAAATACAGAATATAAGTTAATAGTTTTTTTGCATTTGAAAAACAGTTAAATATTATCCCATAGTAGCTGAAAAGAAGCAAGGATATTACCTACTATATTTACTGGAACTTCCTCTGTAGTAGGTACTCTCCTCTGTACCTAGTTATACAACATTTGATGGGCTGTGCTAGCATAAGAACATCAAAAGAGTTTCAAGAAAGACCTAGAAGTCCACAATTTTAAAATTTCTTATCTTTCATGAGAGAGATTTCTTATTTTCTTTTTGCTTTTAGATGTTGAAGTTTGGTGTCTTCAGAGGTATGAAAATGTAAAAGGCTGAAGTATTATGAGCAATGTGAGACGCTCTGGCAGTAGAGAAGCAGTAACACAGCAAACCTGTGTACCAAACTTTGGTATGAAGCTACTCTGTAAATTTGCTTACAATTTTTTGTTGATTCTTCTCCTATGTTATTATGCTAATAAAATTTCTCTGAATGATTAATCCATTTATGTGATTATATCAATGTACATTATCATGATATCTTCTCTTAAAATATTACATAGTATATGTGCTGAATTCAGTTTTATAAGATTTTGGAGAAGTCACATTTCGTTTTAAATAAACGCTCATTAAATAATAAGGTGCCTTATAAACTAATGCTATATAGTCATGAAATTAAAAACCTCATCATGAGCAAAATCATCAAGAGAATAGAACTAAAATAGCAATCAAAAAATATCAGCTGAATTTGTAGAACTGCATAATTAAAATTTACTCCCAAAACTGAATCAAATTCATATTCATATACTGAGATTCTTCCAGGAAGGCATTTTTATGCTGGTATATTTATCAGTATGCATTTAGATGCAAAACCATGACTTTCTCTACTAATAAAATAAAAGATAACTTTAAAAGTTGATTAGTTTTTGCAACATCTTTTATGAAAGTAGCATGTATATTAACTTGTACATTTGAGCATAAAAAACCCTTCTCTACATAATGTACAAAAAGACTGCTTTAATAGGACATTAACATAGTAAAAACTCAGTCATCTGCTCAACAGTTCTTGCATTTATTCATCTTTAAGCAGGTGAGTAAATAAAATTCCTCATACTGTGTAATTATTTCACAATTCTGGATTCCCATATGGGATTTAAGATACCATGCAAAAAACTCAAAAAATGAGCATATTAATCTCCAGTAAAAAGACGAACAGAATAATGAATCTCAAAGGACAGAGCCTGTATAAATATGGATGAAAAGTGGGTCAACACAGGACATTAACTCCAATATCTATTGACGGTATATTGCCTTAAAAATGGAAAAAAAAAACTCATAAGGAAATAACCATTAGCTTAAATTCTACAGTAGATCTGACTATACATAATACAACCTTCATGTTTATAGAAACAAAACATAGTATAATTACAAAATATAATGAACTGTACTAATTAAGCTATAAAATAGCAATAACTCGGTAAGTATTTCACTACAGTTTGCTTCGCTGAATTTATGACCATAAAGGAAGGCTAAAAGGACTATATGCAGGAGTGAGTGCAATAGTTCATCCTGCCCCGGAAGTCAACTAGATTTAGAAAACTTATCAAAATAGTTGCTGAAAAATCTATAGCGACAGCATGTGCAGAGGATCGCTGTTCAACAGCAGAAATGAATTTGAATGTGCAAGGCTGCAACTTCTCTTCTGGTAGCTGGTGGCCCTTTTGTGATCTGAAAAGGCAAGAAGAGGTTTACCTTAAGATTTGTTATCTGGGTCCACAAAATTAGAGCCAAACCATTACAAGTAGAATTGTTTGTTTAATGGGGAAGTAATAATGAGGTGTTTTCACTTGCAGAGCACAATATTTAAAATTACTTGATAGTGCCATCATGCAGGAGGAGAGAAACCTGTTGCACCCCAGGCTCAGATCACTATTGTGGAAAAACTGAATATTTTTTTGTTTGCCTTTCATTTCCAGATAGATATTGATTTACTGTACTAACAGTTGTCCTAACATACCTGACCTTTTAAACCATAACAGCTGACAATTGATATACAAGATAAATGTACGAGAGGTGTTTTCAGGAACAAGGCATATGACAAACAATTTCAGTTTCAATGTTGCTTAGGTATTTGTCAAGTAGTGAGTTCCTCCTTTCTTTTGCTATTTTTTCTAATAAAGTATTTCTGCTTAAGCAACCAAATAAGCTCCTGTACTTCAGCTACATTGCCTTTACTCTCCTTAATGCAAATCCTTACTGGAAGAATTTATGAGGGTAAGGAGTAAGGAGCATATTTTAGAGTGGAATGCCTTCAAGATGTTGACAACACAGATATAAGTATCTGAAGGAAGGGCATAGGGCCAGACTCTTCTTGGTTGGTGCTAGGCAATAGGATGAGAGGCAACACAGGAAGTTCCACCTGAACATAAGAGCTTTTTTACTGTGAGGGTGACTGAGCATTGGAATAGGTTGCCCATAAAGGTTCTGAAGTCTCCTTCCTTGGAGATATTTAAGAGCCATCTGGACACAGTCCTAAGCAATGTGCTCTAGGTGACCCTCCTTGAGCAGGGAGGTTGGACTAGATGACCTACAGTGGTCCATTCCAACCTAAGCCATTTTGTGATTATGTGATTCTGAAACACATCGCTGTATTCTCCATGAAAAAAAAAAAAATCTTCTTTACTAGAAATGAATGTTTTAGTGCCAGCTGCTATTCTGCCTAAAAGATCAACAACCCAGGAGACACTTTTGATTACTGAGTGTTATCACCCAAAGTGTCACTCCAGCAGAGGATGATGGAGAAGGTGGAGGGCTCTTCTGCTCATTTCTTTCAAGTGAGTTTTAATTTATTCTTTACCTTTTCTCTCATTGAGAACTTCTCTCCCTTGCCTCAGTAACCTACTTCATTCAGTACGTTTGACAAACCAGTGAAGAGGAGAGTAACACATTTTTGTGTGAGTCATGCTGATAAAAGTCTGAGCTATTTTATTGTCTGAAGAAGCATAGCTCTTTCATCTCATAGGTAATTTTCTCACTACTGGTTAAAGGGTTTAAAGGAATGTATGGCCAAACTATCGCAGGGGTAGCTGTGAAACAGTCAGAAAATACATAGGGGAAATTTTGTCTCAGTGAGGTTCAAATATCATTTAGAAAAAGCAAGCAAAAAGAAACCCCTTTCAACACAGCCCTGTAAACATACGAGGATCAAATTTGTAGCAACCTTTAGAAAAAAATTTTGAGATTCTATCATTTTAGTTCCTCTAGATTACATTTATAAGAGAAAAACTAGCACAGCTGGGGTTAAACCACCCATAACTCTTTTATAATAATCCACATAATTTAAACAAATGCATTATAAATATTGACTTTTTTTTCACAAATTCATCATCTGTCCATAGAGACATAGAGATTTCTGCCAAAACGGGCAAATCAGGACTTGAAGTCATTCAGAAGTCTAACAGGATATAACACTAATGATAATAATGCTAACAATACCATAATTATCATCATAATTAAACTTGTGTATAACTTTAATATGAATCATAGAATCATAGAATGGTTTGGGTTGGAAAGGACCTTAAGATCATCAAGTTCCAACCCCCCTGCCACGGGCAGGGACACCTCCCACTAAACCATGTCACCCAAGGCTCTGTCCAACCTGGCTTTGAACACCGCCAGGGAAGGAGCACGCACAACTTCCCTGGCCAACCCATTCTAGTGCCTCAACACCCTCACAGTAAAGAACTTCCTCCTTATATCCAATCTAATTTCCCCTGTTTAAGTTTTAACCTGTTACCCCTTGTCCTGTCACTACAGTCCCTAAAGAAGAGCCTCTCCCCAGCATCCTTATAGGCCCCCTTCAGATACTGGAAGGCTGCTATGAGGTCTCCACGCAGCCTTCTCTTCTTGAGGCTCAACAGCCTCAACTCTCTCAGTCTGTCTTTGTCTTCAAATGGGAGGTGCTCCAGTCTCCTGATTATCCTTGTGGCCCTCCTCTGGACTTGTTCCAACAGTTCCATGTCCTTTTTATGTTGAGGACACCAGAACTGCACACAGTACTCGAAGTGAGGTCTCATTAGAGCAGAGTAGAGGGGCAGGATCACTTCCTTTGAGCTGCTGGTCACGCTCCTTTTGCTGCAGCCCAGGATACGGTTGGCTTTCTGGGCTGTGAGTGCACACTGAAGCCAGCTCATGTTCATTTTCTCATCAACCAACACCCCCAAGTCCTTCTCTGCAGGGCTGCTCTGAATCTCTTCTCTGCCCAACCTGTAGCTGTGCCTGGGATTGCTCCGACCCAGGTGTAGGACCTTGCACTTGGCATGGTTAAACTTGGTTGGCATTGGCCCACCTCACAAGCGTGTCAAGGTCCCTCTGGATGGCATTCCTTCCCTCCAGGGTATCAACTGAACCACACAGCTTGGTGTCATTGGTAAACTTGCTGAGAGCGCATTCAATCCCACTGTCCATGTCACTGACAAAGATGTTGAACAAATATATGAAGTAAAACAGTTTGATCCACCCCATGTGCATATTTTCGGAACACCTTACTCTGTGAAAAAGTTCCTTCTTCCAAACCATGGACACCAAAGTTCATAATCACAAAAGGCACCATCTCACCAGTTTTACTACAAAGTTTGACCCTAAGTCTGCAGTATATATACCACTTGTATGTATCTTCCCTTTAAATGAGTGTATTTTTAATCTCTACTTTATCAAGACACCTGGACATGTAAATATGCAATTATTTATCATCAAGGCATTTTTGTAATCCAGTTTTTCTTGGGAAATGTGTGTGTGCATGTGAGCACAATTTTCTGCATGTAACGAGGGTCACAAAATAATTTAGATTGGAAGAGACATTTGGAGATCATCTTGCCCAGCCCCCCTGCTCAAGACAGATGTACATTCACTAATTAAACTAGAAAAATCAAATTATTTATTTCTATTAGCATCAAGACAGCTATGAAAAAGACTCACATTCATGCTAAGTAATCTAGCAGCTTGCAGTTGTGTACACTAAGCAACACAATTTTTCAGTTGCCTTTCTAACATGTACACATTTCTCTCTACATGCATATATATATAAACACCACATATAAAGATAGATGTGTTTCATTTGGAAAGGCATACAAAAGCATGTTTAAATATACATATATAGCAGAAATTGCATTTGTAAAAAGGAATATACTTACAGGAAATATTCTGAAACAGTATTCTTATCCTCCTGAAATAAAGGCAAAGCCATAGAACCTACTACGAAAGCTAAAAGAGGTCAGAAGACCACTTGTCTTTTACTTAGACTAATTTTTTAAACAACAGTACCATGTAATGAAGCCTGCATACAGGATGTGACATTTTGAGAGCACATCAGCTGCCCTTCAGCCCATTCCCTATGAGTTTAACAAGTCAATGCTTGTTAAGCTCATATGGAATGTCACCTACCTTTGTCTGGGTGACAAGTAATTAAGACACTACTAATGAGGCTGTAAGAATTGGGGTCAAAAAAAAATTGGAGATTTCTGATTACTGACATCTATTGCTCTTTGGCCACTGCACTGTGAGAAAAGACTTCGAGTGAGAGTTTGAATTTTTCAAATAGGTTTCTCAGAGCACAGCTTTCTGTGGTAAATAGAAAACAAATGTAGTTAATCATGCAGATATCAGCAAAACATAGAACATTATGCCTTTGTGTTCATGCAGAAAGAAAATGTGTCTGATGTAGATGTTAAGCTTTATAATAGCTTAATAGAACCAATATTTGGCATATTCAGATACTGAACTACAAACAAATGTGCTGTCACTCTGAAAGCTTTCATAGAACTGCAATTTTTAAATTAGCAAACTGAAAGTTATCTAAAAGACAACATGTTGTTAAACTCTAATGGGCCATTATGGCATAACTTATTCACTTACTTAGTTATCTGTTCCAGCTTAATTTCAATTTCTTCAGATTTTGAGCTCAAAACCCCTGCAGGGCTTTTACAATTTGGCTTCTGCAAAGCCTACTCCTTTCTCAAGAAGTAGACATTTTCTTCTGAACTATATTACAGGCTCATGAATCCTACAAGGCTTGGCAATACATCTTGAGTAAATATGACATATACAAGCAATTTTTTCCTGCACTTGCCACAGCTATTACATGACATCATCTACCTGGAATTGTGCAAAGCATTTAACAATGTCCTGCATGGAATCCTTGTCTCTAAACTGGAAAGACACAGATCACAGATTTGATGGATTCACTTGGTGAACAAAGATTTGCCTGGATGGTCGCACTCAAAGAGTTGCGGTTAACTGCTTGATGTCCAAGTGAAGACCAAGTGACAAGCGGTGTTCCTCAGTGATCAGCATCAGGATTGACACTGTTCAACATCTTTGTTTGCAACATTCACAGTGGGATTGAGTGTGCCCTCAGCAAGTTTGCCGGCGATACTAAGTTATGTGGTTTTCTTGATATGCTGGAGGGAAGGGATGCCATCCAGAGGGCCTTGACATGCATGACAGATGGGCCAGCACAAACCTTCTGAAGTTCAACCAAGCCAAGTGCAAGGTCCTGCACCTATACTGGGACAATCCCAGGCACAGCTACAGGTTGGGTAGATAATGGATTCAGAGCAGCCCTGAAGAGAAGGACTTGGGGGTGCTGGTCAATGAGAAGCTCAACATGAGCTGGCAGTGTGCGCTTGCAGCCCAGAAAGCTAACTGTATGTTGGGTTGCATCAGAAGGAACGTGACCAGCAGGTTGAAGGAGGTGATTCTGCCCTCTGCTCTTGTGAGACGTCACTTGGAGTACTGTGTACAGTTCTGGTGTCCTCAACATAAGAATGACATGGAGCTTTTAGAGCAAGTCCAGAGGAGGTCCATGACAATGATCAGGGGATTAGAGCACCTCCTGTATAAAGGAGGCTGAGAAAGTTGGGGCTGTTCAGTCTCGAGAAGGCTGTGTGGAGACCTCATAGCAGCCTTCCAGTATCTGATGGGGGCCTCCAGGAAAGTTGCAGAGGGACTTTTTACGAAGGCATATAGCGATAAGACAAGGGGAAATGGCTTTAAGATGAAAGAGGGTAGATTGAGATTTGATATTAGGAGGAAATTCTTTACTGAGAAGGTGGTGAGGCACTGTTGCAGGTTACCTAGAGAAGCTGTGGCTGCTCCATCCCTGGAAGTGCTCAAGACCAGGTTGGATGGGGTTTTGAGCAACCTGGTCTAGCGGAAGGTGTCCCTGCCCATGGCAGGGAGGTTGGAACTAGGTGATCTTTAAGGTCCCTTCCAACCTGAAACATTCTACAACTCTATGAATAGTATGATTCAAAGGTGTGTCATTGTATATCCTTGCAATACAGTAAAGCCATGAGACTGACCTAAGCCTATTCAGAGAGGAAAATACCTGATCTCAGCACATAGGGAGAAGTTGAGTGAAGCCAGATTGCAGCCAGTTGACCTGAAAGGAAAACATCCAAGCTCCTATATTAGTTCCATTGATGCTCTACTGACTGAAAGGCATTTATATTCATGACAATTTCCCTGTGATTTCTCTCCTAACATTTTGTTTTCATAGCTTTAGAAAAGAGAACATGAAAAAAGCTGCCTTTATCCCATATACATAACCCCGCGTCAGTAAAGCTGTCTTCTCACATTCAGCATCCTTCCCTGACCAAAAGTTTAACTGCCCACGTTTACCTCTATATATGAAACATTCACTTTAAACAAACTGGCTTTGTAGTCAACACAAAGCAAGTCTCTGTAGTCAACATGGAGTCTACTTGAGGAGGAAAATAGATTCTTTTCACTGTAATTGCCAGGTCTCTGTTGACTGCAGAGATCCTGCATGAGGTTTTATCAGAGATCCTTTTTTGTCAGATGACTCTCAGGATTACCTCAATTTGTCTAATAATAACCCATTGCTCAATATAGTTATAACTGGAAAAAAAACGTTGAAAACATTATTGCGTTCCTTTGACTTTTGACTGAAGGGCTGTTTCTTTAAAGCACCAAATCTTTCACTCTTACATATCAAAGTGACTTTCTGAATTCATTTTGATCTTCATTTACAAAATCAGTGAGGAGGTAAATTTCTCATCCATGAAACTCAGCGATAACCACAGATGTAATATTAAACTCAGATCTAATTTAATGTTTTTCTTTTCTCTATAAGCATCTAAAACATTCAATTCCATTTCAGAGTTTTATTCAGAGTCTACTGCAGCCTGTTGAAAGATTTGCGCTGGTGACCACACTTACTATATTAGGTTCCAGATCTTTAGATTCTTTAAGAATTTATTTTGAAAAAAGAAAAAAAAAAAGAAAATGAAATCTTGGGTTAAATTTGGTATTTGTATCGGTGGGATTTTCAGTGCTGCTGTTACCTGGTTGTCCAATTCTTCATGCATGATGTATATGACCTTCGACTTTCTCTTGGTGACTTTTCTTTCAAAGCTGTCTAAAAACTTTTTTAAGATTCTTCTCATAGCTGCCTTCAACTTCTTTTCAATATATTCCTAATATAGAAATTACCATAACTGGTCACAGTATTTCAAGTGTAGCCAGGACAGGAATAATTATGTCCCTGTTAATGCATGTTCTTTATGTATGTCAAGCAAATATTTGTTTGTTTGTAGATGCAATATTAAAATTGTGTATCTGCTTTTTTGCCTATTCTCACCCGTCCTAATTTGAATAATGAAAATCAGGCTATTACGTTATATGGATTATATTGTTTCATACTGTTCCCCAAATTAAGTTATATGTTGTCAGTGGTATCTGCAAAATGTAACATATTGTCTCCTGTATAATGAATATGCCATTATTCTACTTCTGAGCTTTTATTTCAGAAAGAAGGACTGACTTACCACTGATGCAGTAGGAGTCATCATGCTACCTTTAGCTGTTAACAATGTAGATAAGCTTTCCAATTCACAGTTATATGATTTTTCTCTTGTAAAATCATTTTATTATTTGTTTTAGAAGTAATTATATCCTATCTAATAAGAAAAAAAACCCAACAAACAAAACCCAAAGCAATTATATTCAAGTTATTTTCAAATTATTTAGGTAGGGTTTGCAGCCCCTACTGTGAAATCGTTGTTGAAATCCAGACTAGCCCTCAGGATAGAATTGGAGATCTATACCTTCCTGCTCCAAACTATGTATGTTAGGATAAAATACACCAACAGTATTTAAAGCAGGAACCAGAGGCTGGAAGTGTCTTCCGTCCCAGGTAAAGACTCTTGTCAGTGGCCTGTTATAGCTGTTTTTTCCTTTTCTGCTATCTCTGCAAAATGGCCCATTTTTACCACGAATGTGAGAAACATTACAGTACAATGGTAAAACTGGTGATTAGGACAGTTTCCTTGACAACAGAGTAGTATGTAGCTGTTTCTCCAGATTAGTCACCCAAGACTTGCAGTCACAAGCTACAGCTTGAACTATGTGATTAACAGGAGGGAAAAAATTTATTTATCCATACTATATACAAGAGACTTTCAATCCCATGTTCCTCACTGGATCACACTTCATAAAATGAAGATGACCCATTATACCTTTCTAAATGAAATTCATAAAAGACTAATTGCACAAGAATATTTTTTGATTCTGCGTTTCCATCTCCGTGTACATGCCAACTAAAAACTGCTGCAAAGAGAACACTTGCAATATTTCATACAGTTTACTGTTTGTAGTATTTCCTGTTGATTTTTATTCCCATAAAAGACCTAAAAATATATTGTTTATAACTATATTACATGATCTGTGGATGAAGCTCTCTATAGACAGATAGGAGCTTACTCATGCTCACCTCCCATATCAACACAGGCTGAGAAAGTTGGGGCTGTTCAGCCTGGAGAAGAGAAGGCTGCATGAAGACATCGTAGCAGTCTTCCAGTATCTGAAGGGGGCCTACAAGGATGCCCGAGAGGGACTCTTCATTAGGGACTGTAGTGATAGGATAAGGGGCAATGGGTTAAAACTTAAACAGGGGAAGTTTAGGTTAGATATAAGGAAAAAGTTCTTTACTGTGAAGGTGGTGAGTCACTGGAACAGGTTGCCCAAAGTAGTGATGAATACTCCATCCCTGACAGTGTTCAAAGCCAGGCTGGACAAAGCCTTGGGTGACATGGTTTAGTGCAAGGTGTCCTGCCCATTGCAGGGGGGCTGGAACTAGATGACCTTAAGGTCCTTTCCAACCCTAACTATTCTATGATTCTATGATCTGTACACAGACTACCTCTTTCAGACCTTTACCAAAGCTTTTTTTCGACGTTATCAGTGCTCTCAGTACTGCTGAGTGTAGGGAAGTTGCAAATCAAAACTTGTTTAGCAGCCCAGGTTATTCCCCCTGTTTACCAACATTAACATGAAACAGACCTGTAAAATCTTTGGACAATAACAGTGAAGCAAGAATTTTCAGTATGCTGTCTCACCTACACTTGCAACTCCCTAAAACCCCCTACACAGGCATAACTTAATGACTTCTCTGGGGTGCATCCCTGCTGCCTTCTGCTGCACAGCATGATAAGCCCTGAGGCCTGCAACATGCTGGCTGGTACTACTCGGAGTGCATCAGAGATCCCATTTGAAAAGTGCGCTCAGATTTCTTTACCAGGGAAACTGATGCCTGTCTTGAAGTGTGGGGAGAAGAAAAGCTTGAAGAGCTGGTGGATGCCCTGATGCATCTATGCTTGGGTTTTGATTTCTGTAAATCAGGACTCCAAGACTGAGTCACAATGCAGTACTCACGACCTCCACCTCATAATTAATTGCTTTCTGCAAATGGAAACTTTTAAGCTCTTTAATAAATATTTCATTTTAAGATTGATCTGAGAATTAAAACCCTGGAGAAAGCCTCAGAGGCATCCTTTGTTATGTTGGTATTCTGTATTGTATCATGCAAGGTTTACTACTGTTTTCCTTTCCTACATTCAATCTTTTAATCTCACCTAACTGTAAGCAATCACACAAAATGCACTGTTATTCACTACACCAATGAATAGAATGAAAGCATTCCACAGTCTGGCACACAGAGCATGTGTCACATTTTGTGACCAAGTAACAGCAGAACACTACACATAAACAAGAAGATAAAATTCCTTGACAGTACCTCAGCCATGAGTTACCATTTCTCTCCAGAAAGTGTAATATAAAATTGCTCAATAATCACCTGGCAGTTTGGTATTTGTTTGTTTGCTTTGTTGTTCTTTTGTTTTGGTGTGGTTTTTAATGAATAAGTCATACGTAAAAGTCTTTTCAATTAGGATAAAATGTAATCCTCCACTATTTTCTCATCATGTCTTTTCCTTAAGGAAGTATCTGAGAAACTTGTGAAAAGGGGTTTTGTCCTATTTGAACAGGACTTTGTTTCACTAATATATCTCTCAGCATCCCACTAATGAGGGAAGTTTGTAGAAGTTATCAAAAGAAGTTTTCATGGTCTATTTGTCCTGTTACTTTGACCTAATCTACCAGCAGATTAAAAATCCCTGTTCAGGTCTGCATTTTTTTGAAAAACAGGGAACCCAGTGTAGTATAGGGTAATTTTTTGAGATGTTATAAATCTTCACATTGCTTGTATTAGGACATGAATAGAAGGGAGCCGCTTAAATAAATATAAAGCTTAAAGACAATTATATCTCTGGTCAAATGGAAAAATCACTCCATTTTATCAAGAGATAGTGATTTCTTCTTATTACTAAATTTTTTTAGCGCTGCATTATTTACAAATCTTTGGGCAGATATTAAAATAGTCATTACCAAGGGAAGGATTCTCCTTTCATTCTGTCTCTGTTCTTTCACATAAAAGAACATATTGCAAATGTAAACATGCTTTGAGCTGAATATATACAGTATTTTTAACACTCTTTCTGGCATCTTGGTGGCAGATGACTAGCTGTGATATAAAAAAATGTTTCTGTGACAATTGTTTTGTGTGCTTTTTAGTGAAGCTCTTCTGATACATGTGCTGTCAGAATGCACATGCACAACATACTTATGCTCTGTTGACCATCTATATTTAAAATATACCAGCTGGATATAGGACAATGAATGCAGTCAATTACAGATGTCTCTGCATCTCAGTTCTGCAAAATTAAGAAAGCCAGGTAGCTTTTAAGACTGTCACACCTCAATCTCTCTGTTTCTGTTTTCGCACCTGTGTCTATTTACTCCATTTGTATGAACAAGAAGGAAAAAAAGAAATAGGTTATTATTACAGGCAGGATTAGGATTTCCAATATAGACAGCAGCTGAGGTACCCTTTTTAAGCACAGATGTCCCATGAACAGTCAGACCTAGTTTCTTATTCATTTCTCTGGGCAGCATTAGAATCCATATGCAGTACAGGCTAACGGCAAATGTTAGCCTATACCACCAAGAAGCCATTTTTCCCCTCTGCTGGTTGTTCATCTGAGCTAATCGAAAAGCTCATGAACCACGGAAAAGCAGATGCTGCTACCTCTGTGCAGCTGCAGGCAGGTTAGCTCAGAAAACTGCCTACCCACCAGAAGTGCAGAGCCGTTCTCTTCTTGCCAGCACATGAAGGCGTAACTGTTAATCTGAAGTTTCAGTTGGCTGCAATGCTGTTAAAAATTGTGTGGGCCTGTATGAAAGGAATAATCAAGACAGAAAACGGGTGGGAGGCTGAGCTCCATTTACATCTGTAAAATGTAAAAAGAAGGCCTTAGTCCTTTGCGAAAGCCACAGCCCACAGGGGAGCAGATTATTGATGTGCAATTGGTGCATCCATAAGCTGATTGCATGGTGTGTGGGGTGGATGTACAGAGATATCAGGGAGAGCAGGGAAGCCTATGATCCTACAGACTGAATATACTTTTGGTTAGGTAATGCTTCTTAACACAGTCCCACTATGCTGACTGAAATGGCAGCTGCCCTAGATATGCTGTAAAAAGATCACCTTGTGAGAATCATCCAAAATAAGTGCATAAAGGAGAGATAAAGCATGCAAACTTGCAGAGAAATGAATTCAACTAATACAAGCTGGTGTTAAAAAAAAAAAAAAAAAGTAACACTGATCATATTCCTTTATTTGCAATGATTTGCATTATCCCAGTCAGCTTTATCCACTCCTAGAATCTGTTTGATGACATGAAAGTCATTTTAGTAATATAGCTTGCAGAGGGCATGGAGAACAAAATTGTTTATTCTTATGTTATAACTTTATTACTCTGCATATTTGCAGGAGAAGTTGCTTAGTGTAAGGAGGAAAGTGAAGGTTTATAGCTTGGTTATTCACTTCCAATATTTGATATTTTTCACTTACATTTCTTTCCATCTCATTATTAGACAATTAAAATGAAATCTATAGATGGAATCAAGTTCAAGACTTGCTTACAGTAGGGAATTTTGGCAATGTCAAACTTGAATGACTTGAGTATCTTATTTTTTTGACTGTATTTTCTAAATTTTTTGATCAAACGGATATAATGGGTAAATAGCAGTAGTGAGAAGAATTTCCAGTATCTTTGAGTCTTCCTCTGTTTTACCCTATAGCCCTATATGGAATGTACAGCTCTAGTGATTCCCCCCCCCCCAGGGCTGTTCAAATAATATTCAAAATGATCCGACTAGTGTTTTCAGAGTCAAGAAAAACAAACACATGGGAAAGAAAGCCTCAGGACTAGCAAAAAGATCACCTTGAGGGTTTCCTGCAAGAATTATCTGGAAATGAACCGCGGAGTTCTTAAGAAAGTTTGGGGTATGGAAGGGATTGTAGCAAGTGAAGAAAGAACTTCAGTGAAAGGAAGAAAGCTCAGTGACAGAAGCAACACCTACAGGCAGTGTGAACAGAAAGAGAGTCAATACGTATGAAAAGAATGGTGTCAAGAAATAAGACAGATGAAGAAAAAGTGACAAAAAAAAAGAGAAACAACAGGAACAGGAACAAATTGTGATTGGAGAATGTAGTTTTTCTATAGATGATTTATTTATGTGAAATCTTCCTAACAAGTAGTAAAGTATTATTCCAGGCTGGTTAAACTTTCATAGACAAAATAATCTTGAGAAACAGACTAAAGGGGGCATTCATTCTGAAAGGTAATGGTAGCAATATACCATTCATACTGAATACTGAGTGGTATATATAGTATTTATACTGAATATAATGGTAGCAATTATACTGAACTCTTGTCCTCAGAAACAGTCTTTTCCCTCTACATTATTTACCATCTTATTCATTATCATCTTCCACACTGTTTCTTGAGGGTCAGTCAAAAAGAGAAAGTTTTTTATTACTGCCAGAAACTGTAAGAAAATGGTGCTAAAATTCATATTTGCTCAGAAGGCTTGAAGTTAGTCTACCTTAGTTTGTGGTGCTTCCAGCACAGGTGCATGGGATAGTCGTGCGGAGTAGCTGTCTAGAGGAATTGATGGGAAACACACGGGAGATACATATGTATTGTTAGGTAAGGGTATGATGAATTGATATGTACCTCAAGATCTGTACCTTAAATGTCAAACAAGAAACAATGAACATAATATTCTAAACACAAAAATAGAGATAAGTTCTTTGCATCCACAAAGAGAATGAAACAGGTCTCTCGAATAAAAGTCATAGGGAGAAAGGAGCAACCACAAATCTGAAAGAAAATTTACAAAATGTAAGAATAACTACAATAAAGTCCCAGATATGGTGGCTGCAGGAATTCAAAAACCTTTCTTGTTCAAATCTAACCTCAAGACAGAACATGAAAAATCAGAAAAAAAATTAATTGCAAGAAAAGTGAGAGAGCTGACATCTGCCACAGCTAAAGAAAAAAAAACAACAAACAAGCAAAAAACCATTTAATCCCTTTTAAATACTCAGTGAATTTAAGAGGAACCGAAAAAAAATCTGCAATAAATCTTAACAGGATACACAAAATTGGAGCTTAAAGACACAGTTCTTTAATGTTCTAGCCTTTTTAATATTCATTTTTAAATGCCCAAATTTATTAAACATTTTACAATACAGTTAAAGGACCAATCTCTGTCCTGAAGAATTCAATTTAGATTTAAAGCACAGCTTAGAACAAAAGTATTTCACAAAAAGAACTGGAATTGGTAATATCAGACTACACTGTTCAGGTGACTGCTTGTTAAGCTTACATATGTCTCAGTGGTTTCTGAAATCTGTGTTTCATGTTAGAAAAAACATGTAGGACACTGATTTTAAAGAAAGGTTTAAAGAAGGGATGCATAAGGGAGTTCAAAATAGACCCTAAATTTCTAAAAATAATAAGAGATTGTTAATTCTAATTAATCAGCCTGGTAGCTTGGTGGAAACTTCATGAGCCCATTACTACATAGAAAAAAGAATCATAATTAAAGATCAAACCTTAATTTACCTCCATGGCTCTCTCGTAGTTGGTGATAGTAGGGAAGAGGTTTACTTCATAGTTTTTATGATGAGATGATAGGGGTTTTTTTTATAGTTTAGTTACAGCTACCTTCCACCAAAAGATCTAGTTCCTGTCCTGAGGAATTGTTTGACCTAAACTTTCCTTATTTCACTCTGACAGAAAAAGAAAATAAATCTGGGAATAAAAAACAAACAAAAAAAACCAACAAGCAGGAAAAGAAAAAAACAAACCCAAACCAACCAGCCAACAGAACACTATAACATCTTGCTGCTGCTGTTATCATCTCCATATGTTAAATCTATTACAAATCTCTGTATCATCTGTATCATTGAAGAAAATCACTATTCATGAAAGATAAAGGATCTTCATCAAGTAGCACATATAAACCACAGCATAGTTTGCTTTTATCCAAATGCTGAGACACAAAATGTGACACTATTATTTGATAAACTAACTTTTGAGCCAGTGAGCAAAACCTGATCCACTGAAGCCCTTCTCCTATTTTCTGTGAACTGAGTTAATCACACAGCTGGAAGCTGTTCCTGGGCTTTTTTTTTGTATCAGCTTTCAGGTCACAGTACAGGAGCACCACCATCTCTTTGCCTATATCTTCCCCATTGTATAGTGTGGAGGAGTACCACCTAAGAGGTACAAGGACCTGTAAATTCAGATGGCAACCCTAGGCACTGATTTCCCCAGCACAGAAGGGCCCTGTGGTCACTGTACAGAAAGAAAAGCATGGCTCCTGCCTCTGTGGCTTTGACCAGAGCACCTTCAGCAGCCAACCCACCACAACAGGGCCGGGGCAAGGACTAGCAGGGGGCCCACTCCCACCTGCGTGCTTGCTGTCCTCCTGTACCACAAGACTTTCCCACCCTCCCGGGCTGCCACAGACAAGGGCTTTTGGAAAGCTCTATCCCTTCATAGCTCTGATTTAGAGCCTGATTCCATGTGAGTTGTACAGCATCTCTGGGGAGGTGGTCAGTCGTGGGGGAGACTGTGATGAGAGGGGAAAGCAGGAACTTTGACTGCTCTAACTGAAACATAATGTGAAATTATATCCCGAAAGATATTGAATGGATGTGAATCATGGTGGACGAGTGTCCTGGGTTCAGCAGTAGCAGTCATGTTTTTCCTTTGTGTTAGCTGGTGCAGTGCTGTGTTTTGACTTCCAGCCTGAGAACAGTGTTGGTGAAGTCGATGTTTCCAGTTGCTGCTAAGTGATGTTTACCCTGACCAAGGACTTTGTGAGGCTCATGCTCTTCCAGGGAGGAGGGGAAGCTGTGAGGAAGCAGAGACGGGGAGCCTGACCCGGGCTAGCCAGGGAGGTATTCCATACCACAGCACGTCATGCCCGGGGTGGGGGGTAACTGGGAGTTACCCGAAAGGACACGGGCTTCCGGGTGGGACTCGTTTCTTGGCTGGTGGTATCGTATTCTCTTCCCTTGTTATTTTCCCTTATCATTGTTGTAGTTGATAGTAGCGGTGGTGATTTGTGTTGTACATTGGTTGCTGGACTGTTCTTGTCTCAACCTGTAGGAGTTGCACTTTTTCGATCCTCCTCCCCGTTC
Organism: Pezoporus occidentalis; assembly: GCF_034315485.1. Classification (NCBI taxonomy): domain Eukaryota; kingdom Metazoa; phylum Chordata; class Aves; order Psittaciformes; family Psittacidae; genus Pezoporus; species Pezoporus occidentalis. Next base: position 2,823,089 of record NW_026915713.1, on the reverse strand, counting down.
CTCCGGGAGCGGGGAAGCGGAGAGCCCCGGGGGGCGGGGGGGAACACGGACCTCGATTGTTGTCAGCTCGGCACCACTCACTGGGAGTGAGTGAACAAGTTACCTGACTGGGTTTAAACCACGACAACGAGGATGCCTGATTCTGGAGAAATTCCTACTGCCTATTGCTGGCAGCACTCTGCTGTTGCTGTCAGGAATTCACTTTCAGCCTCTTGACATGCATTGTGCCGGGAACATCTAACTTCCACTGCACATTTTACCAGGCAGCAAGGCACCAAAATGCTTTTGGAAATGTTGCCTGAAGATGATAAACTGATAACAAAAGGGGAGGATGGAGTGGGAAGGGTAACAGAGCAGTCATATAGCACAAAGTCAAGACACTAAGAACAAAATTAATCAAAACTCCAAGGGATGTGAAGAGGAAAAAAAATCTTTAATTGCCAATATTCCAAGGCTACGGGCCAGGTTAGTAAGCAAGAATTAGAAGGGCTCATTCATGAGCATGAATTTGTCCTCATTGGCATTACTGAGACTTGATCGGGTGGTCTGCATGACTAGAATGTTGAAATCATTAGTTGTAATCTATTTAGGAAAGATGAAGTGGGGAGAAAGAGTGGAAAATGACACTTCATGTCAAAAATGGAACTACCTCTTTCCAAGTGCTGACAGTGTAGAAGTGATCAATAATGAAGGTCTATAGATGAATATTTAACTGGCAAAGTGCAAGGTACCATCTGGGATTTCCTGCAAGTTACCATATCTCAGCAGGAAGTCAGGTGCTCAGCTGAGTACCTGTCTATAATGCAGGAGGAATAAGTGGCTGTGTCTCCAGAGAGACTTCAGCCTGAGTGACATATGCTGAGGAATTTCTGATGTTAATGTTAAAACTTTTCTAGAATTTCAAAAAGTTACAGGTGAAATTTTCTATCATGTTAAGAGGTAAAAAAATCATGGTTACATTTATGCAAATTTGTAGATTTGCTGTTTGCACAGAGAACAAAGTCCAGCCAACACTGTTTACGTATTGCTTTAAACGGGTTGATTTCAGAGAGTTGATAGCAATTAAGAACCAAATTAAATGGGGGGGGGGGGGGGGGGGGGGGGGGGAAGAGTACCACAATATAATGAGCATACGTTAAAGTAGGAACTGGAGAAAACAGATAAAGGAAACAAAAGAATACACAATCATTTTATAATGGACCTCACCAGGTCCAAGTAAATCAAGATGAATCAATTATAAAAGTGAAAAGGCAGTAAGACCTGCCATGGCTGTTAAGGTCAACAGGAAGAGAGACTATTTGGGCTTTTTAAAAGGATATTAAAGGCAAATAAAAGAGAAGAAAAATATTGGCTTTGTACTAGAAGATGGGAATCTCAGAATAAAGAATAATAATGCAGGCAAGCCATGTGTGCTCAGTGCACAGCTCCATTCTGTGTTTAGGAGGGGAAAAAGTAGAAATTTTATCATAAGGTAGCGCTGCAGTACTTTCCATTCCAGTGGTCACTCTGGAGAATTAAAAGGCAGTTACTAACAGCACACATTTTCAAAAAAGGTCCAGATGATTTTCATTGAGGAATTTTAGAAAATCCTAGCAAAGAAATTCTCTGCAGCATTAATGTTGATTCTCAATAAGAGTTGGAGCACCAGAAAAGCCCCAGAGAAATGGAGGAAAGCTAATGTTATGCCAATATTTTAAAGGGGTAAATGAGATGACCTGGACAATTATATTCTTGTCCATCTAACATTGATCTGAAGCAAAATGATGAAGCAGATGATGTAAGACTCAATTAATAAAGAATTAAAGGAGGATAACATAATTAATGCTAATCAACATGAGTTTATGGAAAACAGATCTTGTCAAGCTACTTTGATGGCTTTTATTGATGAGATTACAGGTTTGGGTGATAATGGTACCTACATTGGTTTAAAAAGTTTAGACTTGTGAGCTCATTTTGATGACCATTTGATTAAGAAAACTAGAATGCTGAAAAGGCAACATAGGCCACATTAAGTTAGTCAAAAAGGCAGCTGATACATCTCAAATTGCAATTTTAAATGGAAAACAACCACCGAATATGTCAATGGCAACTCATGCTAACATTTTAATTATATTTACAAAAAAAGGGAAAGAAAAAGAAATTGCTTTGAAAATAGTTTATAGATGAAAAACAGCTTTCAGTGGCATGTTGTAAAGAGGACTGGCTACTTTCTGTGCAACTTGGGTAACTTGGCAAGTGGAACGCAAAGAAATGCATTTGTCTGAGCAGTGCAGAATACAAAGTCCCATAGCTAAGAACAGATAAGGTAATGCTGAGGGAACCCACGCAAGAGCCTGTCCCAGGAAAGAGAACCAGAGAAGGCACAGAGGTCATGGAAGATGCACAAGACGGACAGGACCTCTCATCAGAATGACATAACCAAAAATGCTATGAGACACTTTGCATTTGATAATGCCACATTCCCTACTAATATACAGTATTAACATTTCTAGAAAATATTGAACAGCTAGGGAGGATTTCAAGAAATGCTGTGAGAATGTTTGAAGTATTGGAAAACCTACCTGCTAGTATAAGACACAGGGAGACCAAGGTCTTCAGCTCACCAGAAGGAAGATTATATATTGAAATGGTAACAGTTTAGGCAAGCTTATTGACAGAAGAAAACTTTCAACTTTTTTAATTTCTGAGGGGAACTCTTCAGTGTTGCAGACAGAAGTTGAATTAGAACCAGTTCTTGAAAAATGAGCTTTAGACTAGAATTAAAATGCAAATTTTTAATACTGTATCCTCTAATGAATGCCTAAGAAATGTAACAGAATGCTTTGTGCATTCCTCATTTTTAGAAAATTTTAAATCATGTCTGGATCAGCATTTGCCCCAAGTTCAGTTCCGTCAGAAATCAGTCCAAGGAAGACTTCGACCTCTTGCAGGAGGCAAATCTGGGTAAACAAAGGGACTCCATTTCACCTACAAAGACATCAAAATGTTATAAACATAATTAAGGTTATTCTTCTCTTTGACCCGTTGTATGAATTACAAGTGCACTTGTGCTGTCAGGAAAACAGAAGGGCTTTCCAAGTTCAGAGTCCAGGAAAAGACCATTAGAACTGCCATATTTCTTGTACATTTCCTTCTTTCTTTCACTTTTCATGGATTCCATTAACTTGCATGTGTGACAGTGAGACCGCGTTAGACAACAGCTGCCCTTCTGTAGCGCGGTATCCCTGCACCACCTTTCTCCGGTCCCTGGCGACCCGAGAAGCTGACAGCGATGCCGGCCAGCAGGTACCGCAGGGCAGGCAGGGAAACTCCGCACCCGCCGGCACCGGCAAGAACGGCGGCCTCGAGTGCTGCGTCTGTATATGAAGACAGTGCCCTCTTTTGACGGGTTGCAGTTCATCGAAGAATATCGAGTTTCTGCAGCTGAGAGCTACCAGAGCTCTTCCAACTGCTCAGATCTTTCCACAAAGGCAGTACGACGGTTCATTTTATTTTTCTATTTGCAGATCAAGTTTCCTTGCATAGGCAAATACGTATGACCCCCTCTTTTCTTTCCCCTTTTCCAAGACGGTTTTTTCCCCCTCCATATCTAAGACAGTAATCACACTTCAGCCAGGGCTTCATCACAGAATAAACTATCTTTGTGTTTGTCACATGTCAGGATTTTAGCTTCACTGGTAATCAAAATATTTGCTGAAAACAGCGCCTGTTTACTTCATAATTAAAATACATTAACACATTTTGTTAAATATACTAAATAAAAAAATTAATAAATGTAAATCAGATTTGACAGTGACTTATGGAAAAGGCAACTTTCAAGCACATTAATAGTAGAATGCTTAAAAAAAACATAGCTAATAGAAATGCATCCATGATTCCATGACAGTGAAGTAAATCGAAAAAAAAAACAATGGTAACAAAGAATAATTTGACCTCCACAATGGCCAATTTTAAAAGTGAAAGGAAATTCCAGTGCTAGGAAAATGTGTTACCTTGTGTTACCTTGCCCTAGGCAATATGAGAACACATTTATTTTCCAGATGAGGTATATAAGAAGCAAAATGTTTTAAGCAACTTGCTAAAGGTTACACAAGTTTATGGGAGACAGATAACAAAAATCTACTATGTGAATGTACCTAAGAGAGAGTGTTTCAAGTCTCCGTGCTCAGATCCACTGAAACATAGGATCAATAATACTTGTTTACATATAAAATGTTTTAATATCCACAAGCAAGAAAGCAGTGACTGAAAAGAAAGCAGTGACAGCATTATTAGACTCTTTTTTTGGTTTTTTGTTTGTTTTTTTTTTACCCCAGAAAGGCTAATAAAAGTACAGAAAATTATGGTGTTGGCTAAAAACAAACAAACAAACCAACAAACCCCCCCAAAAATAAAACAAACGAAAAACAAACCACCATAAAAATGATGTCCACAGAGAGCAGTGGTAAGCCTCAAGGCTGACAATTTTAATCGTGCCCCTGTGTGAAGTAAGACAACATAGCAAGGAGTCCCTTCTCCCTTCTAATTCCTCCTTTTTCCCATTCATCCGCAGAGGGTGGAGCTGTCTGAGAATTGATAGAGCTGTTGCATCCTTGCTCTCTCTCCAGCTTGGGTAGGGTACAAACTCCTCAGTGAGGATGCAGTCACAACATTTGGCTGCTGTTGTTTCTGTGGCCCCATAAAAGGTTTTTCACCACTTGTGACGCTGCAGTTGGTGGCCAGGAAGGTCAAAGATGCCCTTGAGCACTGCTCTGCTGAGCTCTGCTCTTCCTAATGGGAGCCCTGTGCTGCATCCCACTGCAGGTCAGCTGGGCACCTGGCTGCAGCACCCCTCAGGATAGGATCAGCATTCAGCCTCATGTGTAATGTACTACTATTTACTAGCATTCATAATGGCAGGTATATGATAGCTACATAGTCTACAAAGTCAGTGTATGACAGAATGCCAGGGACAAATCATTCTCTTCTTCAATCTAACAGCTTGTTGAGCTTCCCCATCCTATTCCCTTCACATTTTGAAATTGAAAACTGGCTTGCCCTTTGCCCACGCACAACAAGTTAAGAATGCTACTACCACTACTTCATCCACTCATTAGCAAGAAAAAATGCACAGAAAATTCCCTTAATGCTTAGCATTGCTAGGTAGAAATGACACATCACATTATTTTACAAAATCCAGTCATTCAGAAAAATTTTATACATTAAATGAATGGATTATCCTTACTACTTTTATTACTTATATCTCATCTAAGGTATGTTTTTTTTTTTAAGTAAGGAAGGTAAGTTTTATTCTCTTCACACCAGTTCCAGTGACCCAGTATTCCTGCACAGAAGCCATATTTTCTACTCCAGTAGCCAGAGTCCATGACATGGCCTCGGATCTCCAGCACAGGCTGTTAAGAAGAACGGGTTTCCCAAATAGGAGCCAAGCACTTTTTTGCCTCTGCAGCAGTAGGGAGGTATCACAAGGCTTCACATTTCTCTCCTGTATTTCACTCATGTAATGATGCCCCTCCTAATTTGCCTCACCCTCTGGCTACTTGTTTTCTATTGACTTTTACAAGTCTTAAATTCATGCCTGAAAGGGATAATACTTGTCTTCTCATTCAGTTAAAACAAAGACGTGCTTAGAAAATGTACACATTTAAATCCACCTTAATGTTTCAAATATCATTATTGTCAGTAGAAACTGTTTCTTAGTTAAATGGCTTTCAGGCAGGCATCAGACTATTATATGACAGATGATTTTGTCACTATGCAAAATGTGAAACCTGTAATCAACTTGTTATGGCATTTCACAAAAGTATGTGACAGTAAAATAAGTAAACTGTCATTTGGGCAATCAAGTCTTGAAATCCTGCAGGAGGAAAAAAAAGTACCTGACACTCAATCTTCATGGTAGGGATGAGGTTCAAAAAATAATTTAATACTGCTATAGTCTTAGAGGTTTGAATAGAATTCTTACTACAGTGTGCTTAAGCCTTCAATAATTTTGTATTATGTTTTAATCACATATTTTCCCCCTTAATTGATTTTTTTCTCCAGATAATGTATATGCACATCACACAGCAAGGTCTGATTTGTTAACAAGGTGTTGGTTAAATTGAAACAATATTTTCCCTTTACTATTGATGACAACTTTATCAATTACCAAGCACCCTCAGATTGATCTGATATGAGAACGGACACAGTAAGTAGGAGCCCACGCTGATTTACAAGTGCCTGTGACAGCCTGGGTAGACAGGATGCTGACAGCAACAAAGGGCAAGCTCCTACATGGCTGGAATGCTTGGGATGATGCGCTGCTGAACCCATGCTGTGCTGGCTTAAATGGATTTCACATAAAAATTTTATTAAAGGAAAGGGATATACAAACTACGGGTTCATGAGCCGCTTGTGGCCCTTCATGCTGGTTCTTTTGGCCTGCGGCTTGCTCTCAGAAGTCCTTGTTCTCCCCTGTGGCTGCAAGTTTGATGCAGAGAGCTGGCAGCTGAAACCCTCCCTGGGCTCCCCACTCCCTCAGGTGCTCCCCAGGCTCAGGGAACGAACAGGCTAGGGACAGGCTTACAGCTGATTAGTAAGTCCTGTCAAATCACAGGGAAGGCACTGTGGGAGACACAGGCTTTCACCATTATGCCCCTGAAAGGTGTGTTCCCCACTCCTCTTAAAAGAGCAGACACCATGGGTGTACAGGCACTAGTAATGAACTCTTACAACTGGGACTGTAAAATGATTCTGTGCCCTCCTATTTCCAGTCATTACTGACAGTCACACTTTTTGTAATCTCTTCCAAGAGATGAGTTACAGAAGAATAAAATTACACTTGAGTATAAGAAGACTCAAGAGAAACAGGGAAACCCATTTTTGTCTTCTTTTTTTCCTTATGGCTTCTTTATGGTTACAAACCAACAACTGGCAGAACAACTGCAAGTTAATGTTTTGCATAGAAGAACCTTCAGTGAAGAGCACTGTACAGCCCTGCTTTGTGGAAAATTGGCTTTGTTTAGACAAAGGAATGAAAGTTTGGATATTAAGCACACACAACAGCCCTTTTGCTAAGTCTAACTGGAAACCTACAAACTGGTATTATCATACACACACAGCTGATCTCACTACATGCTGGAAGCTGTGGGATCCCAAGAACAGGCTTAGACTGGCCTGGGAAAGGCCAGGAGTGTTCAACCTAAGGAGAGCTGAATCCTGTGGCTAATCTCAAGTGCTCAGGGAGCAGTGTAATAAGGATGCAGGGGTAGTGTTTTGCTCATCCTTCCCCGCCTGCTCTACATAGTCATCCCATAACTCTTTTTCCCTCCCAACACATAATTTGAAGCTTTGCTAATTGCACAGAGCAAGCAAAGGCAAGCCTACAGCAAGCTGAACTGTGGTGAGTCTGCTGGCTACAGGGAGGAGGAATTGTCTGTGACACCTCAATGGTGGGTTATGGTTGGAGACTCACAGTGAACCTAAATGTCACTATTGTCAACAGGCTTGTGGAGGAATACCTTTCTCTGCATCTCAGCTTTTGGGGAGGTTCATACTTGGAAAGGTAGGAAGCCTGGAACAGCAGCAGAGGGAAACAGTGACAAGAGGCAGCACCAAAACTCAGACAAAGGTCAAAGGAACAGAGCCGTTCTGACAATTGACTTCTTTAACTTCATTGACCTCTGCTAAGGCCTTACTCTCCTCCTAAGAGGAGCCTTACCAAGCAGCTCTGGCCAAAACCAAAGACAGGACAAAATGAAGTCCATATCCATGTATCTGATGTTGTAGGACAGAGTGAAAAATGCTGCCTAACTCCTGCTGAAAATCAGGGTACAGACAACCCCGTGAAGCCCAAATAAAGGACAGTCTAAAAAGACAGAATGACATGGAGAAAGGCAGCTTGTGTGGAAAAGTAAGCCACAGACCAGGGGGATCTGGAGAACAGTGGCAGAAAGAGGCACAATTAATCTGAAGGTCAGGAGAAGGCAAAGAAATAGGGATTCTTATAATAAAGCAAAGCTATAGAAGGTGCTGCAAAAAGGATCAGGGAGCTTTGGGAAGCTGTAGGAGTCCATGAAGATCACCCTTTTGGACTCTGTCACTACTGCCCTCATTTTCCCCATGGAACCTCCTGCTGTAATAAACAAGTAGCTCAGTTACGGACACACAGAGAACACTAGTGTTAGCTTCCCCTCAAGAGTCTAAATGAGTACAAGCTGCTGCTTCTTCCGTTAGCTTCCTAGCTTCCAGTCTCACATCATCAGATACACTGTTCTTTCCCCTTTTCAGGAGACAGTCACTGTGGGTAAATATTAAGCATTTTCCATTGTTTCCTGACCACCCTAAGTCTTCAGTTGAGGAGGATTCACTATCCTGGAAGAGACCAGTACACAAAGGCACATGCTTGGGATGAGACAGAAGTAATTACACAGCAAATGCAGAGTCCACTGCTACATCTTGTCTGGTTCAAATTTGAAGTTCTAACAATCATAATACCAGCTAATACCTGCACACCAATGTCACTCCTATGAAATGCACAATTGGCATGCTGAGGAAGTCAAGAAAGGCTGAGTCCAAAGGTATCCGAGTTGTTCTCTGCCACTGGAAGCGCATCTCTTTTCTCTGAGCCAGAGCTTACATTTGTTTTCAAGACACAGCTCTCCCTAGTTATTGCCTCCTCAGGTCCTAAAGTGAATGTGCTCAGTGTGTTTGGTAGTCTGCATGACTAGCGATTTGACCCGTCAGTGCTGTTTTAGATAGCCAAGAAAGGATGCCCTTATGGAGCAGAGGACATTCAGCATCACCTTCACGTGTTCTGCTCCCCTGTGGAGTGCTCATCGCGTTATAAGGCATCTCAGGAATCATAACTGTTCATTTGACAGCCTGTCACCTACTTAGACAAACCCACCTGGAAAGTGATATACAAACTACATGGGGTTCTAAGCTTCCAAAGAGCTTCCAGTTTCACAGAATATTTGTGCTGTAAATAAACAAACATCCACATGTGCTCAGAAAACCTAGCGATGTTCCTCCAGTTAGTAATTGTTGATGTCACTGTTAAAACTACCTCTCTTAATGGGCAGCTCAGCAAAAAAGTCACCCGGTCCAAATGCAATGCCATGACTGCTGCTGCTGACACAGCAAGTAAAAGCCTTTGGAGGCTGATTGATGCACCAGAACTTGACATATAATTTCCCACAAACTTTATGTATCTTGGATGCTTTTGATAGCAGAGAAAGGCTGGGCCACGCCACTAAGTGCAAACGTTCCTCGTCATGATGGTGAGCAGAATCATTTCCCTGAAAGCCATTATTTTTCTTTTTTTTTTCCTAAATCTGCCTGGTCTTGTCCTTCGTTTCCTGCCCTGCCGCTCCCGGCCTCTGCTCCGGACCCCTCCCAGTGCTCAAGTCGACCTTCTCTGACCTGCCTTCGCCTCTGTCCTCTGCTTGAGGTGGAAGGGCTGGGGCTCCCGGCGCGTCTCTGGAGGTCTCGGGGAGCTCTCCCCGGTGCCAGCCGGAGCAGCGGCCTCTGCAGCAGGGGAGAAAGGAGCCGGCTGGGGCGGCTTCCCGTGCACCGCCGGCCGCGGCCCGGCAGGCGGCAGCAGCGCAACCCACAGCGAAGCTTGGGTCACGCCGGCTCGGCTCCGCGCCCGCGGGCCGTCGTGTGCTTCGCTGCGCTGCCGTGAGCGGGGGCCGCGTAATGTTCCGCGCCCCTGAGCCGCCCCGCCGGCAGAGCGGCTGTGCCTGAGAGGCGGCTGGGCTACGGCGGGCCCCGGCTGGGCGCGGTGCCATGCGGGGGAGCCCCGGAAGGACTGAACACGGAGAGATGTCCCGTCGAGACAAAGGGGTCCCGGAGGGTGAAGCCGCCCTCGCCGCGCCCTCTCAAAGTGGCGGCAGCCACCCGTTCTCGCAGCTGCGCCACGCCGCCCCTCCGCGCCACCCCCCGGGAGAGCCCCCCAGGCGAGGGGTTTCCACTGCTGGGGCTGCATGAGCCCTACCGGGAGAAAGAGGAGGAAAAGGAAGGTGGGGGAGCTGCTGTGCTGCGGCCAGGAGGAAAGCCGCTCTCCGACCGCGAACTGAGCTCAGCACCGCCGCCTGCCTTGCCTCCCCTTGCCTCGCCTTCCCGTCCCTCCCTCCTCTTCTCCTCCCCCCGCTCCCGCGCCTCCCCCCGCCGCAGACGGCTGTGAGCCCTGATGGTTTGCGAGCGGAGTTGAGGGGGCAAACTTTGAAGCCCAGATGCCTCTGGGGCTGCGCGGCAGAGGGCGGCTGCTCCTGCAGGCACCTGCCGCCGCCCTTCCCCCGGCGCTGCCGCCCTCCGCGGAGGTGGCCGGCCCCGTTGCCGGCGGCCGCGGCTAGGGCGGGCGGGCGGGCGGCGGGCGCGCCCCCATGCGGGTCCCGGGCTGGGGCGCGCCGGTGGCGGCAGGCGGGAGCCGGGCGGCGGCCGGGCGGTGCTCTCCCGCCGCCTGAGTGGGCGCGGCGCGGGACGGCGGCGCGGGGTGCCGGGAGCCATGGGCTATTGCAGCGGCCGGTGCACGCTGGTGGCGGTGTGTGGCGCGCAGCTGGTGAGTGGCGGCGGGGGCGGCCCGCGGAAGGGGGGGTGGTGTTGGCGAGAGGGAGCCCCGGGAGGGGGGGCTGGTGGCGGGGCGGCTCCCGCGTTGTCCCGATGGAAAGCCACGGGGCCAGCGCCCGAGCTCTGGGCGCGGGGCCGGGATGGGGGACCCGTGAGGTAGCAGGGTGGGACACAAGGGCTGCATTACAGGTAGTTTCGCGGAAGCTCTGCTAGGGAGGGTGCGGTGGGCGCACGGCAGAGTTAATAAACTCGGGCGGTTTTCCCAAGCGTTGACTCAACTTGGTACCTGATTTTCTCTGGCAAGCCGGCCGGCTTTGCGTAAAGCAGGGACGCGGCCGTGTCAGGGGTGATGCACAGCCTGCGAACAGTTTGCCGTACAGGTGTGTGTGAAGTTCTGCTCGAGCTCTTATACCCACCCCCCTATGCCCACCCTTCCCCCAACCTTGTCAGACTTAATGGCCAGTGGATTTCAGCGTTATGTCATTATGTTGTTACAGAACTAAACCAATTACATATTTATACTTACCTTTAGGAGAGACATGTGGCAGCACTTGTAAGCTCAGCTACCAGTGAAATTAGACTGAGTTTAAAAAGTAGGCTCTGAGATAACGATAACAAAGAAGCTGCCTAAAAATAGATCCTTTTAGCAAGACAGTGAGACCATACAATTGTGTTGTAGCACCTTAGAAGAGACTGGGTTTTAAGTAAAGAAAATAGAGAAATATCTCTTCCTGTAATAGATACTTGGATTATTTTA